>NC_072854.1:98241925-99464425 GCF_028858705.1 Grus americana
AAGACATAACACCTTGGAAGTGTAGTGACAACAGAGATTTCAACAGTCTCGGAATGAAGCTGGTGGGAGAGGAGGTCGAGAAAGGTACAGAAACACATAGCTGTAATTGCTGGCTAGCATTCACACCTTTGGCACCAAAAAAAAAAAAAAAAGGAAGGAAATTGTGGTGAGGCAGGAATGCAGCAATTCCTTACACCTTGGTGCTTTCTAGGGGAGGTGTTCCACATCCTCGCTGCCAGGTATAGCATTACTGTGCTCAGTTTGAACTTGTTCATGAGCCAGAGAAGAAGAATCAGAGGGCAGTGTTGGTGCCTTTAATGTCCTCTGCAGATTAGCTGTGCTGCTTGCGTATGGGGGACAGAGGGGACAAAGTGACACAAACCCTGTTCCAGGACTGGCCTTCCCTTTGTCATACAGGTGGGCTGTGAGAGTAGACCTGCAATCTCGACTCATTGGTCCGGTGCAGCACATTTTCTCTAGGAAATGAAGAAGAAATCAAAAACTCAGCTGTGACTTTTTTCTGATTGCAGGTAACCAAACTGCATCATTAGTAGGACTTTAACTGGTAACTCTTCATTCAGCTTCTCTCACAAATACTGGAGCACAATCTTAGCAATATTGCTTACCAGTCTCTTTCTCTGCACAGGCTTAAACCTGGCTGGTTCAATGTGCTCTGTTTGTAAACAAAGTACCATAGATCATTTGTAAGGGCACTACTGCATTAACAGACGGCTGAAGTTTTGGTGCTTCTGAGCAAACAGCCTGACTATGTGTTCTCAAGTGCATGTAATCATACTCTTCTAGGACTACAACTTTAGGCTCAGAGCATGAACTTTTTGGTCCTTGAATCATACCTGACAGCAAAACCCTAAAATACTCCCAACCTAGTTCTGACTCACTTTGTAGATCCTGTTGAAATGCAATAATATTTCTACTACAGTCATTTTTTTATTTTATTGTTTTCAAATCATAGTGCCACATCTATAAGAAAGGGCTGTGAAGAATGTGGTAAAACCATCCCTTAGAACCCTATGTCAAGAAAACTTACATCACTGGTGATACTTCCCAGCTCTAAGTTATAAACAACTTCAATTTATGATCAAGATAGTGAGGCAACAGCAGTAACAGCAAAGTAGGGTGTATGTGGGAGAAATCAAGCAGTTGCATCCTGCTTTTGCTCTAAGTGGTTGCATCTTGATGCAGTTGATGAAAACAGTCTCCATGCGATAAAGTTACCAGAAGAGATCATAGTGACATCTGTTTCTTCTTTTGTCAGATAGAATGGTAAAACCTTACATTATTAATTTCCTGTGTTGTTTTCTGATAAAAAGCATCAGTGTTTATATTTTTATATTTCCACATGCACCTAGTTCAGTATGGTCATTTTAAAATTCTATTTTGTTTTATATATATATATATATATATATATAAAACGTTAACTGATTTGTTCCAGTTTTGAATTTTTCTTTTGAAAGAGTGTGATATGAAAAGTAGCAGTGAAAGTAGAATTGTAGTTCTCAAATCGATTATTTCCCTATCAATTTAGAAATTATTTTCTGTGTTTCTGTGAAAAAAATAATTTTTCAATCCTCCACTGACACCTTTCAAATGCACCCACTGTGGGTCTATGTAGCTTATGCTCCAACTTCAGTCATTAATCTGAATTTAGCAAAGCTGTTTTGTTGATGAGCCTTCTGTCTTTATCCCAAAGCAAGAAAATAGCTGCAGAGCTAAAGGCCTAAATTCACAGTAACTACATCTCTTTTTCTTCCTTAAATAAGCATATAGGAGTCTGGGTCAGAATCTTCTGTTTCTATTAGTTATTGTTACTACATTGTCCCACGTGTTACCTGTCTTGCCAGTGTGAGTAAAGAGTCCCAGTTTGAGAGACCCTGTTGAATGCAAAAGTGCTGATTTTCACACACTCCACTTAATGAAGTTAAGTGAGGTCTGCAGCAATGCCTTTTGGTGCTGCGGATGTAAATTAGAGTATTTTCCAGAACACCAATCCAAATCCAAAATGCCCCCAAAGCAAAATTTTACCTCGGTCTACTAAAAGTTTGATTTTTATATAAATGATAAAACAGTCTGTCTTGCTTGCCTTGGACAAAAGAGACTAGAATTGAGACCTGTGGCACTTTATGCTTTGATTCATGTAACTGAGTCCCTGGCAGCTACCCCTGCATCTCATTGCTCTTATGTCATTATGGCTTTCTCCCCTTCCACGATCCCAGGCAGTGTGGCAGCCTGATCTGTGAGCTGCTGATGCAGTCATGACATATAGCATGCAGGGTCAGAAAACAGTGGGGAGGCAGTGCCATTGGGGATGGAGATGGCGAGCTGCTGCTGCCTGCTGTGATCCGCACATGGAGAAAGAGCAAGGCTGGACAGCATGCTCCCTGGCAGAGTCGAGCATCATTGCCTCCCTGCCCCGGCCCTGTCACCTACCCGCTTGCTTTTGTCACCTCAAGTGGCATGGCACACTGAGAGAGAAGCAACTTGACATATCTGCATGACACACAGCTTAGACCCTTCTTCAGTTCATTGATAAAGCTCATAGAAGAAACTTCTTGGCTTTGGTCATTTTATGACCTAGTCAAAAGCAAGGCACAATTTTCTTTGAAATACTCATGAACTTAAAAAAAAAAAAATCATTTCTATTAAAATATTAACAACACATTAGTGAATTTTTTGAGTTGCTCTTACTTGTTTTGACAAGCACGTTCTCCTTATTTTAACACACTGGATTAAACACAGGCTTGATCAAGCATGAATAGTAAATCAATTATTTTAAATACAGGAGAGCTGCTTCACTTACGACAACTCTTTCCCATGCTGATGAACTACTGCAAGCTCCATGGCTGCTGATCTGGTCTGGACAGCCTTGTTCTAATTGATAATGTTGCTTATTGTGAGAATACTGGCTATGCAAATCCCGACGCTCAGTGTGCAGATTTGCATTCCAATACCGACAGCACTCTGTAAGGGTGTGCACGGCCCGCTATGCTGGCTCTTGAAGCACAATGGGAATTATGGAGATATGTCTCTGGGCCAACAATTATTTCCATGTGCTTGCTAAATGAGTGCAGGGAGGGAAGACTTTCCTCTTGTTTAGTCTCTGTCACTGTCTTTGGTGCTGTATTGCATTTTAATCTAAACCTCCCCCACCACCACTGCCTCAACCCAGCCCTGTCAGATATTTGCCTGGCTTTCATTAAAACACTAGTGCATGAATAGGTGTAAGTTCACAGGGCTGGAGGGCATCTTTGCTGAAGCTGGAATCTTTGGTAAATAACTTGCTGTGCTTTTGGAAGTGTTAAAAGTAACGAAGCACCTAACGACTGAGTACCTAAACAATAGAGTTAGTCAAACTACTCCCACTATTCTTTTTTGCTAGTAGAAGTAAATAAATAGCAAATGTTTTTTCAACCACTATATATTGTTGGCAGCTCAGACTCCCTATCATATGTGTGTAGGTTCACAGGGCTAAAGAATATTGTATTAGTGTATAGTGCCCTGTCTAGCTATCAAAAGCAACAGGTCTGTAGGCAGACTTAGGCTTTTCCTTCTGTCAGAATAGGCTGGGCTACAAAAATAACAGGATCAGAGCAACAGCTGGCTCGGTCACTTAATGTTCTGCTATATAGTCTGGACTTCTTGTTTTCATTTCACTTTCCTTTGTTTTAGAGACAAAAAAGGAAGCCCTTGGGGGAAAAGACTTCCAAGTTTATTGCTTGACCAAAGTTAGCTGACTCCGACATCAGCAGCCGTTATTAACTGAAGCTTTAACATTTCTTCCTCTGAACGTAACAGAAGTGTGACACTGGCAGCTCTGTTCAGCCGCAGAACCAGTACCAACCAGGCCTTGGTGCAGGGCAGCAAGCTTTCTCAGGCTGCTTTTCCAATTGTTGTAGTGTCATCTGCCACAGACGATCCCTAGGGTTAATAGATAAATCGCTCTGTACAGTCATAAACATCCTAGACTCTGCCCTTAGACTGCCCAGTTAAGTATCACTCTGTGCTGTTTGGCTTCTATTTTAGGAAATGGTTTGAGATCACCAAACTGTTCTTCACATGGAAGCAACAACCATTTGCCATAGCCAGCTCTACTATAATTTGAAATCTGCGGCCTGTGTCAGGGACTGATGGAGCTACCGTAAGGATGGGAAAGGGGAAGAGCTGGACTGTGCAATGGCAGCTCCTCTGTCAAGTGACAAGCACTCCTGCTTATCCCACTCCCGCCACACTGGACTGTGCGTGTTGAGGCCAGTCCAGCTACTGAGCCAGCTGCACCAGCCATGTAATTTCAGTGCACTGGAAAAAAGCCCAGTGATCTCCTGATCAGCCATATCAATGTGTGAAGGGACATAAAGCTGCAGTGAAGAAAATACTCCCTGCACATACCAAGAAACTTAAAAATCCTTGCTGTAAAGGACACTTTTTGGTTAATAGTACTGGCCCCAAATTAGATTGTATTGCTCTTGCTAAAAGGGCCAACTCACTTCACTCCTTTGACGGAAGGTCACATAAAAGAAGAATGAAACGAAGAATAACACTAGAAGTTTTAGCCAAGGTGCCTGTAATACTCTATGTTGGTGACGGATGACTAAATAGTTTTGAGTCTTCATGCCATTATGCAGCTCAGCAGAGTATGATACACTGTCTTCCTTCTTTTGCTTTTTATGCTGAGCTATATGAACAGCCATCTGGGTTCCTGAAGCAGCAAGTTAAATATTTTGTCTATAAGGTCACTTTTGTTATCACATATGGTGTTGCAAGGAAATTTCCAACTTAGTTTCAAAATAGCTTTGGCAGAATATAAGATTCAAGCCAAGAAAGCCTCCTTCTTCTTTTCACAGCTTCTGTCAACACCCGATCAAGGGTCGGCAACCTAAACCCGGCTCATACGTAGTTGGCTAGCTCATTTTTTTTTATTTCTCCAGGGACAAAAGCAGACTTCATCACTAAGATAATGGCTCTCCCTTCCTGCAGTGATTGAGGTCCAGAAACCCTCCTCTCAGGTGCATCGCATAATCTAGATTTTTGCTTTCTGTACTTGGGTTAGGCATGCAGCATATATTTCAGTTAAAACAAACACTGCTCCCAACTTGTTCTTTTGACACAGCTTCTTGAACAGGATTTTACTTGCCAGCTAGCTGTCAAAAGGTTGGAGAAAAGATAAATCTTTACTTGGATAAGCTGTACTGCGTTAGATACTTATGGTGGAGCTCACCTTTTGTAATAACCAGTTTATGTTTTTCTCATATCTAATGTGTTTTGCTATAAATTTGTCCTTATAGTTTTATTGTATGTCTGAGTCTGTGTCAAAAATAGAAACAGGAATATAAATTGTGTTCTCTGTCCTGTTTCCTGCCTTTGAAGAATCTCTATAGACTGAAGGATCAGGAATATTCAGGAACAGGTATATTCAGGACAGGTACCTATCAGTGCCCCTATGGATCTGGACAAACTGCAAAAAAGTCTTCATGCAAGATCATAGATCAGGCTCCTCTTCCCCACTCAGGAAGCAGCTGGATTTGGATACAAGTACTGGACCCATGAGCCTTGAAGTTTCCCTGTGTCTAGTCAGGCTCAAACAGCTTTCTTTGGCCTTTCGAAGACTTCTTGAAGATCTACCTTTTTTTCATCCCTAGACTTCAGTCACGCTACTCTTTAAGGTGTTTTTATTTGGACAGACAGCTGTTCATTGATGTTCAGGTTTTCTCTTCTCTGATACCAACCAGCTGATTAATATTACTCTGACACCTTCAATAGTACAGCACTTTCATCAGTTGTATGAGATTCAAACCATTTCATTGAGTATCTACTTTTCATTCACAACTGCCCCATCACTCGACTAGAGGGTCATTGTAAAAAAAACGAACTCTGTATACAAACTAAAGTGCAGAAGCTGAATGCTGAATAAAACTGAACTGAAACTGGCTGGGATAGTGGAGGAAGCTCAGGAAGAGAAAGGATAGAAGGTGTTGGGGAAGATAATAGGTAGTGGCAGAGCTAATTTATAAAGCATCTTCTTTTTAAAAAGAAAAAAAAACAAAACAAGAACCAGAAAAAAAAAAAAAAAGAAAAAAAGAAAGGATTGTAGTGGAGAGGGTTGCTATAGTGAGAGTAATCTTACGACCTAATGTGTGAGTGCTCTCAAAAGACTGGACGTTCCAGTTCAGTGAAGCAAGATGGCCCCCTGCAGTATTGTTAGCCCCCTCACAAAGAAATTTTACTTCTAATCTAGGAACATCATTGTACAAAACACTAACAGATCTGCTGTGGTTTACCATTAGTTTCACTGAAAACACAAGGTAAATATTCTTTACTTTAAAACATCTGTCAAAAATAGAAGTCCTCATTTACCGATTTTGCTCCTTACACTTCCGAATGCCTCCTGCATGGTTCTGATGTGAGACTGAAACAAAAACTGGTTTTAGAGTAATACCTCTGAACCCTCAGGAAACAAAAATACTTTCTCAAACTTATGTGGTGAAGACTGCAATAGTGTAGTAGTAAACACTGAAGGGAAAGTCTTGCCGGACTTGTGAAGCCAAGAGAGAAATAAAACTTCATGAATGAGAAGGTAAACTTCAGAAAAAAAGCACTGTGCTCTACATGCATTCAGAATAGGAACATTGATGTCTATTGTGTGCATGGAAAGCTTTTTACTTCTCCTATCCTATTACATTTCCCTGACAGTAGTGAGAATGAGATAGCATACTTTTTTTGAAAAGAAAAGTAATTTTTATAATATATTGGTATTTTGGCAGGATCTGGAGCTTTCGGGTTATCAAATTCTTTTCACTGACACAACAAATCATTATAAATTATGTGCTTTGTAACAGCACAACAATTTCATGCCTTAGAACTTGTACATATTGTGGAATTGTATATGTATAATCAACATACATCTGTAACCTGTTCCTGATAATATGCAGCAAAACACAGAACTTACTGTTTATTTCGTAGTTATGCAGGGATATGCAGTTAGCTTCCCTCTGAAGTAGATGAGACTTCTTCGACTGCCATCTGCAACTTAAAGCATCCATCCAGGTCACACATTGCAAAAGCTAGGAAAAGGAGAGGAGGACCAGATTAAAAAGGACCCAAATATTTTCTTAGCAGTTAAATACAATGTTTCATAAGGTTCATGAAGTCAAATAAATTCCTTTCTTAGTCCTGTTTCCTCTCCCCCCCTCCCCCAGCTTTGTATACCTCTATGATTTCTATCACTATTACTTGCAAGGCAGTAACACTATGCCCAGTGCTCTACAGAGGGATGTGCCAGACAACCAGAAGAAAAAGCATTAGAAAAGAAGTCTTTTTCATAATAATTCTAATTCATGCTTTAGCTTGTTCCCATCAGATTTCCAGCCTAACTCAGAAAATCAAAAATGGACGTGGGAAGTTTGAATGCGTGTAAACTTTAATAAAAATTAATTTCCTCTCTACCTCCCAATGCTGAACTTAACACATCACTCACAGAAACCCACCCAAGCTCTAAAGACTCAGTGTTGTGAGGTCTGTGTGGCCTTCTACAGACTGCTTTGGTGTGGGAGCTTGGATTGTTTTTGACCCTGTGACACTGAATGGCCAAGAGCCTCCATGCAAACACAATGGTGCTGTTAGTGCCCATTACTAAAAGCCTTCTTGTTTCTTTCAACTGCTCACAGGCCTCCTAAACAATGAAAGAAATCCATACATCATTAATAAGGAGATTTAATTTAAATTCTGCTCTAAGAGAATTCTCAGATATCCTCCTTATTTATTTATTTATTTATAAGTGAAGATTGCTGAAGTCTGATGTAAGGCAGAATTTTAATGCCGAGAAGTGTTGGGCCTTATTTAGGAATGCCTGGACGCTAGCAGGAATTGTCATCATGGAGCAAACTGGAAAGCAGTACCGGCACATCAGTGAGCAGCTCCCATGGAATGAAAGCTCCCTGAGTTTGGGGATATGTCAGCTAGTGAAAAAAGGTCTGTGAGCCTTTTGACTTGAGGGATTTTACAACTTTTACATTTCTAATGATGGTAATTTTATTTTTTGTTGGGACTACATGTATTCAGAATTTCTAACAGCCATTTGTCACTCAAAATAGACTCATTTTCACTAGAAAAAGGAATTGCTAAATTCCAACAGAAAGTTGACGGGAAAGAAAATGGAACAGGATAGCTCATGTTCATCTTTGTAGTGAAAGGTTGTTAATATACACATCAATAATTTTACTTCTAATTGTGAACACTTGACACAGTTAAAAAAATCAGCCAGTAGCAAAAGAATCAGAGTTATTTGTCACATGAAAATAATGTGAGTTAACTTTGCCTCAGCTCTATCTCTACTGTCTTCAGTGGAATTAATTACATGAGGAATGAATGCTGATTAGGAATTTCAAAAGGTTTTATTCTGCTGTCACTTGGAATTTGAAACCATTTTCTCATGTTGGTATTTTTTAGGGAAATAAATAAAAATGGAAGATTTCAGAGAAACCTCTAAGTTGGACTATATTGGGAGAGACTGGTTTATAATGCTAAGATTAGTCCATCTGCCAGAGTAAGGCCAGAAACAACTAATGCTGCCTTCAGTGTAGGTATATGTAATATCTTTCAATGTTTAAAACAGATTCTAGTGCATATGTCATCCAGAATGAGCCAGCATACTAATGATTAGGTGAACAACTATTGTATCATGCTCATTCTTCACAGGTTCCAATAACCATGCTTAATTCCTCATTGAATGTGTTTTGGTAATGTAGCAGATACCAATCTATGTATCTATCCATCTATGTATCTATGCGTGCACACGCGCACACATACACAAATATATATATATATTTAGAGAGAGAAAACTTGGAAGAGAAATTCTTCTCATGCCATTAAATCTAGTTGAATGCCTTTGAATTAAATATTCTGTAGTTACACTAGACTAACTCAGAGCAGAGTTTGTATTTTGGCAGATAGAAATTTTGTTACATAAACTGAATTCTCACTCTGAATGGACTCCTCATACAGCTTATGCATAATTCTTTTTAAGTTAGGTGAATCAAATTGGCTTATAAAAAGGTTATATATATATATAATATTTTTTATATATATATATATAAATGTGGAGATATAAATTATATCTCCAAGCCTGCTCTCTGAAGTGTATTATAGCTTCCAATGAAGGTAGCTGCAAAAAAAAATCCCAGAGACCACTCTAAGGCACATTCAGTGATTCTTTTAGCCCAGACTCCCTAATCTCTGTAAACCTGAGCAGGGTCTTATCAAAGATGTCACATTCAGTTTAAAGATTCTTAAATTCTTTTGCAAGTATTCCCAACGTGACTTGAGGAAGACACAACCTCGGGCCTCTGTGGAAATCCTTCTGTTTAGAGGGGATTCTAGAACTTGTCTCTATATCAGGTTTTCACACTATACTCAGCAAGTACGTGATCGCTTTACAGAGCAGTGAAATATTATTTCTTTGCCATAAATGTTTAGGCAGCAATACCAAACATCATCTTAAACCAGGAAATTAAGGATACTTTTTTGATTTAATTTGGTTTGGAAATTTAGGATAGGAAAAAGTATATATGCTTCTGAGGATGAAATAATTCTTTAGAATTTGGGTATGTCCACATTAACCTTTCAGTGTGGATCAGGACTGTCCTTTGAAAGTGCATCTCTTGCTTGTCCCCAGCTACCATGTGTTGGTTCACATCAGAGATAGCACAAACTGGATTTTTTTTAGGATGTCATTAAGCCAGAAGATGCAAACATAATACACGCCAAACCACCAACTGGCAAATCAATTCACACTTGAATATTCCTTTGAATGTGTAAATAAGTTCATGTTGAGCATGTACAAGTCCTTGCTATGTTTGTTTTCACAAATATTTGAGCAACTGAGCCTCATTAGCTAGGACAGTATCAGAGCCTCGATCACAAAGTCACTTGAATGAATATGCATGAAATCACCATTAGTTTTGCATTTAGAGTAATTATTCTGCACACATATTTAACCAGGGACTGGACAGCAAAGAAGCCACGCAAGTCACTCCCTTGATCTCAAGTGAGAAAGGTATTTCAGGCCTGATTTTCTACTGCTTTGCATCTTGTATGTTTCTGCAAAATGAGTGTGAAACATTATCCATTCTGTTTTGAAAACATTTCACAACAACAAATAATGCTGTTTCAGTAAGTAGTTACGTTATTCATCTGTCTTTATCTAATTCTTGCTTATGCTTAGAATGTAAACTTTGGAGAACAGGGACATACCATATTGGTACTATGCCGAGCAGAGTAGGATCTTGTTCAATGTCTGGAACTCCTATGCACTGTCAGAATGTTACAGTGTAGTTATGCAATGTTCAAGATGCTGGAGACTCAGTCATTGCATATTTAGAATCTTGTAAATTGTAGAGGATATATGTAATCAAACTATATGTTAATATAAGAGTTGAGAGAATACTGATCACTACGTTGCACAGAAGGCAATCACAGATATTCATTCCATGAGCAGAAAGGAAAAATATGCCGACTAAGACAGGAGTTAGGAATTATTACCTATGACGACATTATGATCATGTCATATCATGACCAAAAATGGAGATTCTAGTATGGGAAACATTATTTTCTGCTCCCTCCCTTCCTCCTCTCCTTCTCCACCCCCACTCTTTTGTTCTTTGCCATTCAGTGTTTTGGTTCAAGTTAATTAAAGATTCCTGTTGCAGCCTCCTGGAGTGAAATTCTGGCAGTATGCCCAGTGCCGCCATAGTCATGTGTAAGCAGCCCCTCTAGTGAGCTCCATAATGTCTCTAAGAAACTATACAAAGAGGAAGAAAGAAACTGAATCCAGATGGAATGGGAAATCAGATATTTCTTCCATTTGTGCTGAAATCTGTGAAGGCTGCCCCATAGGTTGAAAGAGAAGGCAATTCACATACTCTGCAGTCTCAGGGAAAAGCATGTTTTCTCCCCCACCCCTCTGCCCTGCATTGAAGATGAATCTGTGAGAAAGCTTACAGTGAGACTGCAAACTCAGTAATGCAAAACATGTTTTCCCAACTCTGCTTTACTCTGCTAGCTTTAGAAAGGTGTAGGACAGACCTGTCAGGCGAACAAAAAAAACAAAACAAAAGAATCAAAAGAGTGATTCAGGCAGACAAAGACTCTTCCTAATGACAGGGTTACTAGAGAATTTGATATCCAAACCAACATTTTGACACACGATTCATAGGGAATAGAGGACTTAAGGCATTTTAAATGCCCAACAGGAGAGTAAACATGTCTAACACACTAAGCAATAACCACATCCTGAACTGCTTGTTGTTAAAAGGCACATTAAAAAGATTACAAAAATGTATAGTACATAGCCATTTCTTGGATCTCACATGCATAACAAAAATCAGGACTATCCCTGGAGAAGCACAGATGTGGTGTGTTTTGTGCTTGTGAGTCTTTGTCAACTTCAGTGCTTGGTTCTTAAAACATGGCACTACGCTTGGTTGATAATTACTGAAGAACTCTCCTGTGAATTAACGACAGTATCAATAGAAATCAGAACTGTGGATATTTGCAGGTATATTTTATATCTAAATTAGAATTTGCTTTGTGGCAGATTCTGAGCTTACTGGGATATTCTGGAATTTGGTGGGGAAAGGGAATAAATCATGAAACTATCTGCAGTAGTGCTTAGTTTCTTTATGCATTTCATTTTACTGTCAGCACCAAGTGAATTTGTTGCTCTCCGACAGCTTGCATAGTTTTTCAGGACTTCGGTTGTTTGGGGGTGGGAGGTGTTACATGAAGATTAAACTTTGGCCAGGGCAATTATAGAAAAGAAATCTTAAATTTAACAGCTGATTTCTATGACCAAGGACTAACTTAATTTTAAAATATCAGGGCAGAGTGATTTCTTGGCAGAGAGGACAACCTGTTGTGACACAGGAGATGCAGGAGATGCCTGTTTGAGGTCCAGACTTGGGGCAGAGGTTGTGATTCAAGGTAGCAGAGTTCTAGCTGATGGTTTAGTGCAATACTTCAAGTGAGATGAACCCGATAATTGCGACACAGATTTCCCCAAACAGCAGGTTGACTGGAATAGCTGTGATTCCCAGTGACTACTTGGATGTTTTGTTTCCACTTTGTTTTTTTTTTTAAAGCAACTAAAATTGTCCAAAAAGCTGGCCAGGTGAAAGGGGTAATAGATGTACGCTGATATGGGTATGTGTGTTTCTTGCCCTTTCAAACCTTTGAAGCCAGGCTGGGGTCGACTTACTCAAGCAGAACAGCTCTGTTGACAAACATGTGGTCTTCAAAAAAAACAATCCCAGTATGAGAGGTGCTGCTAATTTAAAATAACAGAGAGGGAGGGGGGAAAAAAGAAAAAAAAAAAAAAAAGAGGGAAAACCAGCACCAGACTACATGAAATCCAACCCAACTGCCACCTTCCCTGCTAGCCTCCTTTTGTGAGCCTGCCTTCCCTGCCGCGTCAATCAGCCATGGTTGGGGTTAAATGGGTAGCTTTTGTCTCCTCACAATGGCCGAGAGTGACAGGTTGAGCTAAATGATTTACTGGTGGAGATGACTTGAAGGACAGAGCCGGGCAGCCTTGGGAACACACGCACAAGAAAAGGACAGTAGCGAATCAGCCTCTCCTCCCCCTCCTGCTTTCATGGTTTTGACTGAAAGATCACAGAGCGAGACTCTGACAGACACAAGGACCATTGAGAAGCTATTTTTATTACTTATCCATGGCAGCCTTGCTTTGCTGAGAAGAGACCTGAGGTTAATTAACCTTTACTTTTTTTTTTTTTTAAACATTGTTGTTTTTCTTATTGGGGATGCAAGCCTCTAAGTTGGCAGGGTCACATGCCATGGGCAAAGGGAAAGTCTCTCTGTGAGACTTCAGTGCAAGAAAGCTCAACAAACCCGTCCCTAGCCAAAACAAAGCTTTCCACACAGAAAGGCGATGCAGTGGGGCCGCAGTGAAGGCAGCTGCTCAGAGCGGAGCCGTCCCAGCTGTTGTCAATTGGAATGTGCTAGAAACAGTGCCCCCCCCACACACTCCGTTAAACTGCCCCGGCGGCAACGGTACCGAGCACTAATATGGATCCCAGATTGTTTCCCGAACACTGTTTGATCTGGCTCTGTGGGTGGGAATGAAGTGGTTTGTGGGGATGCGGGGCATATCGGAGCGCTGGCGCGCTGCATTTTGCCGGTTTCCTCACGAGCAGGCCAGGCACGCGGGGACAAGATGGCGGGCTGGCTGGGGCCCTCAGCACCAAGTCAGGGGAAGGCAGCTCTGAGCCTCGTCTCTGCCTGCAAAGTGAGGAGCAGGGCAGTTCGAGAAATCAGCCGGCAGAGCCCATAATACAGCTGAGGCTGGCAGGGAAGGGGCATGGCAGAGAGCGGCTGGGAAGTGCTCATTAGCCATCGTGCCCACCTCCACCTTGCTGGGGTGCCCGCTGTGTCCCACATGCAGCCATCTGGTCCAGCAGCCCTGAGCACCATTCCCGGGAAACTCGCCCTCCTCCGTGTGCCCGCAATCCTGCTGGCTCCGCGGGACCAGCTGCAGGGCAAGCGCGCTCTCGGTCCAAGGCAGCAGGCAGAATGGGGCCTGGCCTGGCCTATAAAGGGGAGCCAGCAGGAGATGGCAGCCCTGTGTGTGGCCTCTCAGTAAATGTATTGCGATGCTTTCTTCAGAAGCTGCCCCTCTGAACATTTGCAAGGAAAAGTGAAAACTTTTCTTAATAGGAAAAGGACCTTTTCAGACAGTTGTTGTGAATTAATCTGAAAAAAACCCAGAAGGCAGGCCATAAAAGATATTAAGGTTGGGTTTATGGATAAATCAGAACTTGTAATAAGAGCCGTATTACTCGGAAGAGGCAATGCTCTCCTTCTGTTCCATATTTCATTTGGTCTACAATTTGTGAGCTGTTCCTCAAGCGCAGTGGAATAATGCATCCTGTCACCTGTTATAACCTGCAATTGTCATGTCATTACTTGGTTCTGAGAAACAGATAACAACAACAAAAATTCTAAAGTACTATGGCAAAAATGCAATTTTTCTATTGCCTAACACCTAATGACATCCAAAATCCTATGAATAGCATCCTGTGAATGTGCAGCAAAGCTTTATTCCAATATATTCATCTAACTTCAAAAAAAAGTCATTCAACGAGTACCTTAGACGTCTTAACTAGTTAAGGAAGAAGTTTGAACAATAAAACCACTGTGTGCAGTAATACATAGCTTTTTGCTGGCTAGCTTTCAATCATATTCTCATCTTTATAGTTATTTTAATGATATCTTGTAGTTATTAATAGAAACAATATGAACATGTGAACATGATGGCAAAGCAGCATTTCATATTGGCAAGTTTGAAAGACGTGGCTTGATTTAATGGAAAAGTGAAAGGATCTACAAAATGGCAACTTTAGAAGTGTTTACTGCTAGTTAATCTGTGGTGCTGTGGAGTTGCAGTATGATACCACATGATACATTTCTAATGGCCTCTTGAATGTTCCGTTGCAAATAAACACTTTAGTTTTAACATACAAAGTGCAAAACAAACTAAACCTAAAAATATAAGAAGGAACTTTGGATTTTTTTTTCTGTAAAAGAGAGCAGTGTTTGCAAAAGATGAGGCAACTCTAAAAAAAGCTTACCCGGCAGGCTTCCAAATATAAATTTGGCACTGTTAGGATTGTGGCAGGTGAAAACAGAAGAAGAAACCTTTCTCTTGCATATTCTTCCAATCATAATCACTTTCTCAGTGTGCATGGGGAGTATTGGTATTACTTCCTTCTTGAAATCCCAGAGGAATAAGTGTACTGTAGACACTGATTAGTACCAGAAATGGGTTTCATAAGTCTTATTCTTGACTGGCTCTATATTAACAAATCTAGTCAGAAAGATCTTGCAATTATATTTTGCATCTATTTCTGTCCAGGCTGACTTCCCGATGCTTCTCCAAGCACTTCTCTCTCTCAACTTCTGCCTCCACACCTCAAGTCCTAGCAATGCTGCTATAGCCATCATGATCTCTAGAACTGGGTGCACAGTACTCTTGTAGGACCAGGCTACAATCCATTACATGTTGAGCTCTGCTTTAAAAAAGTATTTTCTGTAACTGTTGAGGTTTATAAAGCGCTTTCAAAAATGAAGGAAAACATCTTTTATATTTTGCACAGGATGAAAGATATGATTTGAGGCTCAGGAGTGGCCTTCTAAATCCAGGACTGCACAGTAACAGTTATGCTTGCTCTAAGTTACCAGTCATTTACATGAGGTTCTCACCTTACCCCTCTAGCTTTCATGAAACTATTCTAAAATTCCTACAACTTTTTATGCCTTTACTATGGACTATATATCCCGCCTTTCATTTGTCTGTGATTTTTCTCCTTACCTTCACTCTTTTTTTGTTTCCTGTTCTTTTTCCAACTCTAGTTCTGTCTTCCTCTTAGCTTTCATCTGCCTTTTCTCTGACTCCTTTACATGTCTCCTTGTCTCACAATCCTCCTGAGTGCCAGTGCAGCCGTAATGGTGTTCAGAAGCTAGTGGGGCCAAGACAGTTGACTTAGAAGGTAAAGATGGGAAAACTATGTAAGGGTGGGAAAGGAACACTTGTAGGATGCAGAGTCCCCATTTCATTTGTTATTATCACTCTATGCCAGCAGCGTGACAGTTTTGCTGCCCCTCTCCTGTTTGTCCATGCTTGATGAATACCTTGGCTGACCCCAGCCGAGTAGCTGGATATCATCTGGTGGCAAACAAAGAGCATAGAATAGTGGTGTGTTGAGTGACTCAAAGGAGGAGCAAGATGGAGTCCCCACGGTCTGGGGGATGGAGGACAGTAGGGGCTGCATGGGCTCTGTCCTGTGGCTTCCCCCAGACAGCTGGGGAACAGGGTCCTCTCCAGCCACCCAGCACTCTCCAGTGGCATGGGGTGGCCTCTGACGCTGACATGGGACATGTGGATTGGTCTGTTCCTTCCAGCTGGGCACAACCCTGGAGCACTGCTTCGAGCCAGCGCTTAGTGCTTGGGTAAGACCAGCTACTTAGTTTCATCCCGTGCTCAACAATTATTTCCTTCTAGCAGATCTTTCAAAAGCCTTTCTTTACATTACAATTCTTTCATTGCTTTGTAAGAGGTTACGTCACATCACAAGACCAAAAAGCACAGTGCCGCTTAGTGTAACTTGACCCTGATCTGGCATTTCTTTGTGATGTGTCATGTCAGAAATGTAAAGAAAACAACATTGTCCTTTTCCTATTAGTTTGGACAGCAGTGGCCACTAAAGGTTGCCTTTCCTTCTGCCTGGAAGATGTGTGTAGTTTATGAAACTAATGAGGATTCTCTACTGGAAGTAGGAGAAAACATGTTTGTGAAGCTGTACATACTTTCTGGAGAGATGCATCTAGCTTAACAAAAAGTGGGCTCTCAGTCAGCACTGCTGTGGTGGTTGCAGAAAAGCTGGCAAGAAAGGCAAGAAATAGCTTTTACAATTGCTGCTACTTGAGAATGAAGAGCCATGAGGGAAAATATGGTAACACACTGTTTTGTCATTTCTGTAGATTTTCTTTTTTGGCCTACTGAATTTCAACTCCTTTAAAATATGCCTTTTCCAAAAGGGATTTGAGACAGCCAGAAAAGGCTGAAATTACCCTTAAAAATTGAAGAGTAAGAAATTCTAGAGCATCCTAGACCCTGTAAAAAGTTCCTCCTTGTACTGAGACTAAGCAAGAGCTGACAAATGGGTCCTGTTATAGCCTAGAGCCAGGCCTGATCACATTAAAAGGAATCACATCTGTATTAGTTTTCTCATGTGTACACAGGAAATTATCATCCCGACTCCCTTTGCACAGTGTGCTGACCTATTGTTGCTTACTGTGAGGAGTCTATCTTTTACGTCCTTATAGCTACAGCCTATTTGCATTGAAATATCACACACTCAAGAGTCTTGCTGCTCTCCATGGGAAGATCAAGTACTTCTTGCTTTTAAAAGAAGACTTACAACTTTGTCACCGTGGAGATGATGAGCACAAAGCCCTGATTTAAAAGGCTTGTATGATAGTAGGAATTGAGGATGGTTTGCAGATAAAGCATTCTAGGGGGGCCTCAAGTGCTCAGTTTCCAGTCCTGCTACTAACCTGTTGAGTAACCTTGAGCAACTCACTTCACATCGCTGGAGCTCTGTTTTCCACTTGATTTTTTTTTTTTGTTTATGTGTTTAACTTGCAATATGCTGGAAGCCTTTCTATATACCCTGTGAAATGAGTCCTGATCTCATTTTGGTTGTTAGGTGCTGGTTCATTAAAAACAGTAAAACCAGTTTTAAGCAGATTATTAACCCTTTCCCAGGCCTCTCCATTTTAGCAGACCACAGTGCCTTACTGAAGCATGTGGCCACTTTTCTTGTAATACTCTAGCGCACATCGGTCATTCTGGGTTTCTGCTGAGAGAAAAGCCTTAGGTCAGTCACATCCATCATAAAACTACGAGTAAGGCAGTGGCAGAAATAAGTAGCTGGCACAGGGGAAAGCAAAAATTGCTGAGGAGGAGCTCGTAGGGAAAATACCCAAGCATGTATGTAGCATAGCTGTACTGTGTGGATCTTTAGAGGCGAGGAGAGTTGGAATGGGATGAGTTGGGGAAACAAAGACATGGTCCATTAAAATAATATTTTGAATGGTGTACAAAAGTGGAAATTATTCTGAGTTTCCATACTTACTTTCTCTGCAGGGAAGAAATATTCCCATACTATAGGTCCAATGTATAGGGTTGGCAGTTCTGCAGCTATCAGGCCTCATGCTTATACTGTGTATCACAGTCTTGTCTTATCACCCATACTTTCTCAGGAAGTTCAGGTGAATAAGTGTACCTGAACCACATTCCAGCTTACAATGCTATTATTAATAGAAATGTCTTGTTTCCACTGATGTTTTGCCTTTCTCTGTGGAAAAACGGTGAGACCTTTGTGATTGCTACATATTACAGAAAACATTTGAATCAATAGGACTGTTGTAATTTTGAATCTAATGTCTAACTAACACTGGGCGCTTTATTCAGTGGCTCTCTTTTGCCAGAGGAGGGGAAAACAAACACAACAAAAAATCAACCTCCAAAAAACCCCTTATATAATGGTAGGAAAAACATTTATAAAAAGCACCTGGAAGATTCCTTGTGAGTCCATGGTACATAAAAAAGGTACTTTTAATTTAATTTACAATATTTCAAGCTTATTTCATTCATTTAAGAATCTTTTCCTCAAAGTTTTGATTAAATTGATGTCACAAAGTGTAAGAGCCACCTCAGACACTTTAAAAGTTTTCCTATGCAGCTACCTAGGTCTGGTAGCTTTTGTTCCTGGAGAAAACAAGCATCTTGAGGCTAGGCTCATTTCATTGGATGTTCATTGGACTTATTAGAGATCTACTTTCACAGATGAATGGTACCCCAAAAGTGCTATTTCTCTCCATTCACTACAAAGGCAGACTAGATGGTTAATCCAGATGTAGGCAGCAACCTTGCAGATGGCTGTGTTTGATCAGACAAATTGACCCAAACACTTGTACAGGAGCTTCAGACAACGAATGCCCGAGAGATGTGTGCTAAGTTAAATGGAGGCTTGATTCAAAAGTCTGTTAAAGTCTCTAGTTATCCTTGATTATGTCTGAAAATGTCTATCCTTAAGTCAGTCAAAGCAGAAATGGGGATTTGTTAGTGTTTGTTATTTTCTACTTGTTTTCTAATGTATATTTTTGTCTTCCTTACGTGCAAAGCCTGCATCCTGTTTAGCTTGTGTGTGTGTGTGTACATGTATGTACATGCAGTACTGGCTCAAAGCCTCCTCAGGATTGTGGACAGAATTGATTTCTTATTCTCCATGGACGGAGCAGCAAGAAGGGTTAGAGAGGTCAGGCCAGAGCAGAAGGGGAGCTGGTGACAAGTAGCGGAGGAAACGGGTTGCCTTTCCTTTCTCAGGTATGAGTACAGGTACACCTTTATGCCTTTCTCAGTGGCAGCAACAGCCTGACGACCACTCTTTCTGGGACTGGGGCCACCCTGCTGAATGTGCATGTCCATGGGCTCTGTGACTATGGCCATACAGGTATTTCTACAAGTCCTAACATATTGCCCTCTCTCTTAGTCTTGGAATAAGTAAGGATATTCTACCTTTTTAAAAATTGAATGATTTTAACAGTATTTTTTTTCTATATCAGAAGATTTAACATTAAAAATCAGACTGTCTACTTAGGTGCCTGTCATGATGACCATGGATCGACATGTCTAAATTCTGCCAAGGAGAAATGCACTGGCTACCTGGTCATAGAAACTCCTAAGTTGCCATTTTAGACCACAGAGTACCCAGGAAGTCTAAATATAGATTTGCTGTCATGGTCAGAGGTGTCCCATTCTGAGCTGGCAGTGACATAAATACTCCCCCACCTCTCCTGCCAGAGCTGCCCCGCTCTCCAGAGAGCAGAGTAGTTTGGGCAGACAGTGCAGAGAATTGAGACATACCAACTGCCTGACAGTTGGTATGGATCTGCCAGGCTATCTGAAAGTGGAGTCTACTGAAAAGCAGCAAATATTTTCATGATTCTGGCTTTCAGTTTTCAAGCTGTAATGAAATCCTTTTTGTGTGAATGTGCTGTAAAGCCCTATGATCTATTTTAGCTGGATTACCAGAGGCAGTTTTTTAAAAACTGCACTGCCAACCATGAAAATCCATCTCAAGTTGCATCAAGGATATGAGCAGCATATGAATATGCACCTTTAGGTTAGCATCATTAGAAATAATAAGTAAACAAAGTTATATTATTCTTAGTGGGCTTTCAATTCTTAAATATATGCCAGTATGTTATTTACAGATATTCAACAGTGATTTTTTTTTTAGGAAACTTGCCCTCCAGTTAGAAGTAAAATGCTTTTTCCATGTTTTTTAAATGTTAAAAAATAAAGACAAGAGAAAACTGGCTGAAGAACTCCAGTCTGTGCCCTTCTCTGCACAGCTTGAACTCTCCCTATATTTATCTGAAGCAGATGTTCCAGGCAGGATGCACACTGCAGCCAGAGGTGAGGACGGAGGTGTACAGTACTTGAATACATTTCAGTACAGCTCCCACATCCTGTTTACACATAGACGCTGGCCTGAGAACAACACAGGGAAAAAAAAGGAAGGTGTGGGGAGTGTGATAGGAAGGAACGGTTGATTGGAGTCATGATACTAACGCCACTGCTAGGCTTGCATATCGAGAGTGCTGTGGATCTGTGGTTCTCTTTGCATCTGCCATTGCCAGCAACATTTTCTCTGCTACTTTGGGAGGTGTTGATACGCATGTTCTCATCTGTCGTAGGGGAGGGAGAAGGAAAAGAGGGAGCAATATATTAAAAATAAAAAGACAGCTCACCTGCAGAGAAATTAATCTTTCTCTTCTATTCAGCAATGCTACCCAGACTCAAGAAAAAAACACAGCTGAAATTCACTGAACCAACTTTTCTGTCTCATTAAAATTGTGGACTGATTTTTAATAGTAGAAAGGCACTTACTGAATCACTGGTGGGCAATGAGAAATACTGATAATGCTAAGCCCCATTTAAACAGTCATTCTGCTGGAGGATGGATTTTTTTCAGGCAGGATACCTAACTGGCAATTTGATTTGTACACACGCAGAGCAGTGAAAGGCCCACTTTTCTGTGCACCAGACATGCATTTTCATTTCATGCCTCATTCCCAACTTACTACAACTTTTCCACATCATCCACACGTATTCCTGTTTAATGCTAGGGAGATAAGGAGGAGGTGTATATATACATTCTGTTTTATTTATTTTTTTTCTCCATTTAAACAAGATCATTAAGGGACCACCTTTTCTGGGAGGCGGAAGTGGAAGAAGCAGTTTTTTCAAGGTTGTTTTTCACAACACGGACTGGGAACACTGTGTATCTGTTAGGTGTCCCTGTAATGTTATATTCTGCAGAGACTGGCTACTGGCTTCTCATCTACATGGTCATGCACACATACAACATGGGTTAGTTTGAAGGACGTGTACTTTCTTGTGCTTAAATGGTATGAACTTATCAACACCACAGATCAACCGATGTCTCATCAGCTCATATTTTAAAATACTGAAGAGGCAGAATGCCAGAAATAATTAACTAATTTGTTTTACTAGAACAACATAAAAGAAGGTCAAAACTTGTAAAAAACTCTGGAAATCTATATTATTATGGGTTATTATAACCTATTTATTTTATCTCCTGCTAATTTGAATGTAAAAATACTAAATGAAAGCATGAAAGTTTCTATTCTCTCAGCCCAGGCCATATTAACTTCTTTGCTACTGCTTTTTTTTGTTTGGTTCTCCCCTCACTCCCTCCCTTCCAAAAAAGAAAAGGAACTATCTTAGTGCTCAAGACTCCTCTTTTTTATGCAAGTTCCAGTAGGAGACAGAAACATCTAAAGTATGCACTGAGATAACCTACATTTCCCTGGATGCCTTGCTTTTCTTTATTATATTTGGATTATTTTGTCATCCGAACAATTACCATGGTATTAGGCTTTGATTTTCTTATTTCAAATCATCCAAAAGACCAGAAATTTGGGATCAAATTGGTAGATAGAAGGAAAAATTTAAATTCTGCTTTATTCTCAAGCCTTTCTTCTGAGCTTCAATCTATTTAGCACTTGAAACTCAATCTTCAGATAAGGAACAGCAGTCAATCTCTTCATTGCTTCCCATTTGTTTTTGTATAAGACAGCCTATCGAGTTCCTTTTTCTGTGAAAAGACTATTAAAAAAAAAAGATTAATTAAGACCTTACTGTGTTATTACTAGTAATCCCAGCTCACATTTACATAGCTTTGTAATTACAACGTTTGTTAAAAGCTTTTCAAGCTGCATATGGAAAATGCACCACATCCATGCTAAAAAGCGTCCATCTTAGGGTCAGGCAGAGGCTGCCTGAAAAGTGTTTAATTTTATGTTACGAAAAGGTTTAGAACAGGGTGAAGCACTGTAATGGGAAATACAGACACTGTTTGGGGAAATAGGCTATATTAGCTTTCCTAATATGACCTGACAGTGTGTGCTTGCAGTCCAACCGTACCCTGGGCTGCATCTAAAGAAGGGTGATCAGCAGGTCGAGGGAGGTGATCCTGCCCCTCTACTCCGCTCTGGTGAGACCCCACCTGGAGTACTGCGTCCAGCTCTGGGGGCCCCAGTACAGGAGAGACATGGAGCTGTTGGAGCGAGTCCAGAGGAGGGCCACGAAGCTGATCAGAGGGCTGGAGCACCTCTCCTATGAAGACAGAATGAGAGAGTTGGGCTTGATCAGCATGGAGTAGGCTCCAGGGAGACCTTATTGCGGCCTTCCAGTGCCTGAAGGGGCCTACAGGAAAGCTGGAGAGGGACTGTTTACAAGGGCATGGAGTGACAGGACAAGGAGGAATGGCCTTAAGCTGAAGGAGGATAGATTTAGATGAGCTATTAGGAAGAAATTCTCCACGATGAGGATGGTGAGGCACTGGAACAGGTCATCCAGAGAAGTTGTAGATGCCCCATCCCTGGAAGTGTTCAAGGCCAGATTGGATGAGGCTTTGGGCAACCTGGTCTAATGGAGGGTGTCCCTGCCCATGGCAGGGGGGGTTGGGACTAGATGGTCTTTGAGGTCCCTTCCAACCCAACCATTCCATGAGTCTATGATTTTCTATTTCCATATATTTTACAGTATTTCATTGAAGAATCTGTTTTTATGCACCAGTTTTGTGGTGATATCTTCTACTTTCTGGCATAAAACTCAATTTTAAAGTTAATGAAAACTAAAAAGTCATCAAAGAAAAAATGTTGCTGGAGTTACTGGTAGACAAACAGCAATATGCCATTTTCTGCCTTAAGCCTTTGGCCTTCAGTCAGAGGGTATGCTTTGCAGCTTTGTGGATTACTATTGCCACTTGGAAATACTTCCAGGATGGTCCCTAGAACAAAGACCTTATGGATGACAACATAACAGCAAAAATGTGTAGCAAATGGAGATTGACAATCATATTAGTGGTACATCAGTAAAATTCCTTTCTAGTCGAAAAGACAGTAGGAGATGAAAAAGCACTAGGGAGACAGCATGAGTATCAGCTCAGTGTTATAGTACAGGTATGAGTTTTAAACAAGACTCCACTTCTATTCATCTTTTACTGGCATTTCCAAAAAGGGTAAGATCATTTAAGATAAGATACTTAAAGCTATGTAAGATAGCCTTCTACCTATTAGTAAGAAGAGAAACTCAGCTAGGCAGCATGAATATAGAATATGGACATTTTATAATGGTTTCCAGCAACCGAATATCCAAAGCAATCCTCCTTATTTGGATCAAAATAATGAATCATAGCAAGATCAGAATACAACATGTATGGTCTGCAAACAGGAAGGACTTCTATATAATTCACTTATGATAAATAGAGAATATATTAATGGCAAGATAGCTTTTTTTTTTTTTTTTTTGCCATTTCCCACTTGTACATTGCATGTCCAGAGGTCCTAGTTTACAAAGTAAGAGTGGAAAGAATTTGAGAATTGGCTTCTAACTATTACTGTTACCATTTTATCTATTTATATTATAATCATGCACAATGATCAGGATTGGTACCTGACTGTGCTGACAGTTGTATGATATATGAGTTCCAAGATATAATATATGGGTTCCAAGAACCCTTTTGTCCCGTGGTTGGAATGGGCACTGAAAAGTTTCAGTAATCACTCTATCTTGAAAATTTTGAGAAATTAATTTACTTTTTGATTCTAAGTAAATTCCTTTGTGTTTTGCATTATAGGAAAGAACCTTAATATTCATATATACCTGAGGATATCTTTTTTCTTTTTGTATTATTTATCTTGCTTCACCTGAGCTGTGTCTAAACAATTTCCTCTCCTTGGTTTTATATCGAAGCTGATGCCTGACCTGCCACCAATTCTCTGTTCCCTCAAATTTTTCTTATGTCCCTTAGTACCAATAAATGTAATCAGCTGCAGTGTTTTCTTGTAACCTACTTTCTTTTTGTGACTCAGTATTAATTCATATTTTTAAATATACAAAAACACTTTCTTGATCATGACAGGTTTTTCTTTTCCTTTGTCACTGAAGAGAGCTCCAGGGCGTCATGTCTGAAGTTTTCCATTTCTCATACAAAATAAAAACCGTGAAAGGGATGAGGGAATGTTATACTGCTAACTCATGCAAAGGGAGGATGAAATCTTGTATGCATCTAACATTGAGCTGAAGACAGTTTTGTCTGCAGGGTCTGACTGGGCTGTGCTTATGGCCAGTAGACAGTGTATGTTCACAAGAAGAGGTGCATCTGAATGTCTGTGGTAACCTGAGCTATCTGAACCACCTTGATCAGTAGCCTCACTTAAGCACAGGATAAATTATGTGAAATAGCTTAAATTTATACCTAAGATGTACAAGATATACTTCAGATTCCAGAATTTTTGAATACTCTTTTTGTAAAACCAAAACCAATTGATTGACAATTAGAGAAAATAATAAAGTTTTTACCAAAATGAAATATATCCATGAATGTTTCATAGATAAATAGTAGCTAATTATTAACTCTCACGTAACAACATAAAGTTATTCAGAGTGAGGTTCCCGTGTATCTGATAACACCACTGAGGTGGCATATAAACATTTCAGTAGGTCAAATGCCCACAAAAGCAGTGGAAGATCAGAGGCATCTGACCCCTTGCCATTGGCACCCATTTCCTGGGTAGGCTGAGAAATTCTTTTGCTCTTTCTTCGGTAGCTGAGATGATGAGACTGGACAGGGATAGCTATAGTTTTGGTGGAGGATTAGTTACAAATTGTGTAGAAAACATTAAAAGCATTTGGCTTTCATACCAGTCTGCAATAATACTGAATATTGTTCATTCTCATGAAGGGGATAAATGCTTCAGTAATGCTTAATGTTCGGTTTGCAGTCATTATTCTGGAATGGGAATAACTCAGAAATACAATTATGAATCTATCGTGTCTGATGACAGTTTTAATTTCATTAATAGCAAACTTGGCCACTGTGAGATTTTCTTATTCTTACTGCACTTTTTCTGCAATGATATCTATAGACAGTGCATTTGACTCAGTTTAAGTTATGAGCAATACATTATTCATATTGCTCACACCCTCTGCTTGGGAATTTTACTTGTAGACTTAATTTCATGGTTAGTGACTTCATTGTGAGAACAATAAGGACAGATAGAAAAAAGATAGAATAATTTCAGTTGGTTTAGCCTTGAAGAGCATTGTAAGATATAAAGCAAGGAAAGTTAGCAAATCCAGTGCTGCAAATAGAAGATTACAAGCCATGCCGCTGCCTGCAAAGTTTTCGTGTTTGATTGTCTTTTGATTTTAGTGCAGAAAAGGCAGGTTATACTCTCAAACTAAAAAGAGCTGCCACTATGTTATTAATTCTGATGAGTGTCCAGTATTTGCACTTTATAAAACCAGAAGGAGGGTATAACCTCAAAAGATCACCTATTAGTATCCCATTTTCTGCCGTTTTAATTCCAATCCTCTATCCCAACTGCAGAATAACTAAATTTAGCTGGTCACTAACTTTTGTTAATGACACTTTTGATCTAAGTGCCAGAAGCTGCCCTCTCTTCACGCCTGATAAGATAAACACATCCTTTAAAATATTTTAAGGTAAAACTGTTAAGAAATTATGCTTACTATGTCAAGTCTTGCAAACAAACCTATCAGTAGCCAACTGAAACCAACTACAGGTGCCTGTGAAAGAAGTACATGCATAAAGTTTAAATGCATCACTAAATGTAAAGGTGAGGATATTGACCAACCAGGTACAGTTACGTGCATGATGTCAACATTTTAGAGATTTATTTTAGTAAATCCTTTTTAGAAAACTACAGTAATTACAATGCGTGACTATGCATTTTTAAGAATACTGGTCTTAGTAATATTTTAAAACATGGGAAAAAAACCTGTCATGGCTAATGGCATTGGATTGGTTAGCTTTTTAATTAGGAAAGAAAAAGCTGTCAGTGGCCTTTGCAGAATTTGCATGGTAAGAAATAGGAAAGTAACAAAAAACTTTTGCAGTGGAAAACTAAAATAGTAAGAGGTCTGGTTTATATTTATGATTTAAAAGAAATTACTCTGTGTCACGTCAAGCAAACTGTCTAATGGGAATTTATTTTAGGGAGATCTAGCTTTATTTAGAGATTAGTATTATTCAAAACACATCTGCTAATTGGGGAACAGTACATGAAGGTATCAGCCTCCTCTTATGGGTTTTGCAGTACAGTTTTCTGTTTTCTGTCTTCAGTATGTTCCACAGTATCTGCACATTGAGAGAGTACTCAGACATGTTAGCCTTTGACATACAACTGAATTTATCTTCAGAAGATGTTCATTTGTACTACACACAACTATCTAAATCTATAACATCCGTATCTATTTACATATATCTGTGTCTCATCTATTTTAGCTTTCCTTTAGCCACCTTACTTAGTTTTACTGATGAGCTGACTCATTAGGGTGATATCAGGGTGATGTGTACAAGACAGACTTTAGGAGTGATGAAACAGAGCAAAAGGAGGCCCATCTCCAGTGTGTGTATGCAAATGCTCACATCCAGAGAAAAAGACAGGAGGAAAGAGAGCTCTGCTTGTGGTCGCTAAATTACATCATCACTGGGATAACTGTGGTGGGACAGCCTACGTGGCTGAAAGGTTGTGATGAATGGATACACAACATTCAGTAGAAGGAGACAAGAAAGACAATAGGGGTGTCACCCTTTAAGTGAAGTAGGAACTTGGATGTATGGAGCTCCTCTATGAGATGGATGAGAATCTGATTGAGGGCTTATGGATCAGGGTCAAAGTAGAGGCCAGCAAAGGTGATGCTGTGATGGAATTGTGTTACAGACTACCTCCTTAGGATGAGGAAATAGATGAAGCCTTGTTTAAACAATTCTGGAAGTCTCTGTATCACAGACCCTGGTTCTTATGGGGCCCTTTGCTTTCCCTGTTATCTGCCAGAAGGGCAACAAGGCAGGACGTAAGCAGGTGCAGATACTAGATGAGCCAACCAGGGGTGACACACAGCTGCATCTGCTATTCACTAACAAGGCACAACTTGTTGTGGTGTAATAATCAGTGATAGCCTTGGCTGTAGTGACCATGAAATGGGAGTTCAAGATACAGAGGAAGAAGAGTAGATTAAAAACTCTGAACTTCAGGAGATCAGATTTAATCATATTCTGGAAACTGGTAGATAGAATCCCATGGGATAGAGTTTCAAAGAGCAAAGGAGCTCAGAAAAGTTTGCAGATCCTTAATGGCAGTGTCCTCCAAGTACAGGAATGGTCCATCCTAATACACAGGAAGGCAAGTAGATGTATCAGGAGACCACTTTGTCTAAGCAGAAAACTCATGAAGGGGCTCCAGTTCAAAAAGGAGCCAAAGCTCAAATGGAGATGCCAAAGGGAAACAAGAGTAGCCTTTACCACTACATTAACAGTAAAAGACTGAACAAGGAAAATGTGGTCTTGATAAGTAGATGACTAGATGGGTAAAAAAATTGGTTAATTAATCAGGCTTTGAAGGAAGTGGATAATAGAGCTACCCTACCTGGAAGCTGATGATGAGTACAGCAGGGGTCTTTTGTGGACCTGACCTGTTTCACATCTTTATCAAGCATTTACCACAGGTGATGGAGTACATGCTCACTGAGTTTGCAAATGACACCAAACTAAGAGACCAGTCAATAAAGTCTAGGACAGAGCTGCCATCCAGAGAGACCTAGACAAATGGAGGGGATGGACAGGAACCTTCTGAAACTCAGCAAGGACAAATGCCAAGTCCTGCATCTGTAAACAAAAGAACTCCTGCAGCAATACAGGCTAGGGACCAACTAGCTGAGGAGCATCTCTGCAGAAGAGGACTTGTGGGTCTTGGTAGCAAGGTGGACATGAGCTAGTAGTACGCACTGGCAGCAAAGGAGACCAATAACATTCTGGGCTGTATCACCAGGAACATAGACAATAGATCAAGGGAAGTGAAAGAAGTCCTTTACTTGGCATCTATGGGACCACATCTAAACACTAAGTGCAGTTTTGGTCGCCCCAGTATGGAAAAGATGCAGTGTCTGTCCCTGGAGGTTTTGAATACCTGTCTGAATAAAGCCTTGAATAACTTGATCTGACCTCAAAGCTGAGCCTACTTTAAGAAGGAGGTTGGACTAGAGCCTTCTGAGGAGGGACAGAAAGACAAGGCTTGGAAAGAGAAAGAAGAGGGTTCAGATTCGGAAGAAATGCACCCTCATTTCATGATTCTGCCTCCTAACCTCTGCACCCTAAAAAGAAAAAGTGCAGAAGTGACTTCCCCAGCTAGATAAGGACACAAGGCAATGTCCTTGCAGAACAGCTGCCAACCTGAAACACTGCGGTACTGAGGAGGTCCCAGGAGCACAGGGAAGTTAAGCCACAATCCCTACACTAGGAAACAGGAAATGGGTAGAAGCCAGCTACAGATTTCTACCCCAGGAAGGTGTGAGCAGTCATTAGGAAAGGATTTCTTCTTCAGGCACTTGCATATTAGCACCTTGATGACACCAAATCTGTTTTTCCTATAAAGAAAATTTGAAAGGTTCCAAAATGCAGTTTATTTTTAACATACTGCTTTATTTTGATTTTAGACTATCCCTGCGACTATACTAACAGTTTTCCCTTAATTTGTGTGTGTCTCAGTTTTGCAGAATGACTAATATGAATCCAGAGGCATCTGGCATAATTTTACCAAATATAGACTTCTGATGGGATGGGAGCAAGAGATGCAGCATGTTTCTATATCTCAGACTTTCTGGAGACAGAGCTGCAGGTTTATTTAGCCCTTGAAAGTAAACAGTGAGAGGAATGAGTAAGTGGAATCTCAAATTTTTACAGAGGTAAATGTTCCCTAATATTAGCAGCTCTGCTGTTACCTCAGCCATATATCAGAGGACATGCATACTACATCCTTGTTTGAAAAAATTCTACAGCCTAGGTTCAATGGCATAAAATAGAATAGATAAAAAGTGTAGTAGAAGGTAATGCTTGGTCAGCCATGTGATGTTATGAACAATATAGTTGCTTGTAAGTCAGCTGGGTATTTACAGCAATTTCCCCTGTGAGAAGGGCTATTGTAAATGCTACTAATAAAACCTTACAATAACAGTAATAATATCTTTCATTTTTTAATAGCGTCTTTGATCCTAAAAGGGCAGCTAGTTTACTGCATGTTTTCCAATTAAAAAGGGCATTCATGTTTTATGGCCTTCATCCTATTCATCCTGCTTACTGGCTTCTTAAGGAGAAGGAATAAACCTGTAGCTCTGGAAAACCTAAGACTACTTTGCATTTCTATATTCACTCTTCATTGCAGGGTCTCTGCAGGCTCTCCACACAGAGTGCTGTAGGGTGACTCCATTTATCTCCAGTCATTGATATTCTGTGACGTGGTATTATGCCTCCTAATGTTTGTATTATGTTCGATCCTTTTATATTAAGATCTCCAGACAAGTAATCACACTCCATTGTGCTAGATGCTATATAGAGATTTATCAGAAAAGGCAGTCCACAGTCCAGAGAGTCTATAGTCTAAACCAGACGGGGCACTGGAAAACATAGACATTTGATCCAGTGAGGGCCTCAAACATGGAAGCAGACTTTAAACAACTTACCAAATTCATACAGGAAGTCTGTGGAAGAATAGGGAACAAATAATCTCTGGGCTCGGTTCTGCTTTCACACAGGATAAATTTGGAAAAGTTCAATTCTGTACTTGGGTCATGATCCAACAGAAAGTAAAGCATTGGGCTAGACTCCCTGAATGTCAGGATCATCCGAGGTTTATAAATGCTTAGATTTAGACCAGAATATTCTAGACTATAGCAATCCATTTACTAAAATGTCTTGAGGAATCCAAAGATTTTTGCCCTTAGTTGAATCTTTCCTCTAGATAGTAGTTTTTTGTCAGGCTGAAGTCTATCTAGTAAATATAATATTTTTATGGGAATAGCTTTTCAAATTAAGCACTATCCTGTACCTTTTTTTCGATCATTCAGCAAGATTTTAGACAAGTATGAATAAGGACTCAGATAGCCTTCTCTAGACCATGTTGCACTGCAAGCTTTACTGCAACCCTCACACAGAGGAGGAGCTCCCTATGGAAATATCTCAGCTTCCCCTTCTGTAGTACCAGGGAGGTCTGGTAGTTCACAGGGGGAGTGAAACAGTGATACTGCTTGACACTTCACTGCACCCCTTGTCCAAACGTGATACTAGTTGAGTCTGAGGTTTACTTTCTTAGTTTCAGCATCATGAAAGATTCGAACACTATGGCACACTTCTGTTCGCAAGGAGACCATAGCAAAACTACATTAAAATGGTGTAACTCTGCCCAGTGGTGATTCTGCTAAGCAAGTAACACCTTGCAGAAGGTCAGGAGGGGGTTCTAAAGCAAGACTGATTTTCCAAATATGGCATGTATTTAGAAACAAATGGCCTGATTCTCTTGATTAGGCCTTTTGGTGCTCTTGAGGGAGCAGGAGTTTCTTGCTTTTGGGCTGATATGACAGTAGAATTACACTGGTCAGGTGTCTCAGTTGCTATGGTCCATGTAGACTTTTAGATCAGCCAGAAATGACTAGAGCAGATGCCACCCCAACAAGACTTGCTTCTCTAAACCATAACACCACTGCTGCAGAAGGGCATTGTGCTCAGCACAAGGTGCTTCTGCTGAGCCCATGCTACTATGTTTGGGTAATTCTCCATGCAAAGAAAAGCCCCAAAGTTTTCTCTAGAAATCAATCTTATGACCCTTGCAGCCTGAAGAAAGGCAGAAGATATATACCCTAGGCTAGGATCAGATCCCTACATAGATTAAATGTCCAGCAGTTTGAATGCTTATCCAGATCTTGGCCAAAGTACCTCAGCTTCCTGACCTTAGAAATCATTTAGGCAAACTCACACTTCCTGCAGCATTCTGGTGTTGGACTGGAAGAGGAATATGAAAAAGGAAGGGATTTAAACGGAACTGAAGAGCTGTTTTAATCTATTTCAAATGTTAATGAGTACTGAATTTCAACATAGCTATTAATATTAGTTCAAAACTCTTCCCAGTGGTGCATGTAAAGGTGATATACCTCTCATCTATGTTCAGAAAAAGAGGTTTTTGTTTGCCAGTTTTTCTATTATCCTGGCCTTTGCAATACAGAGTTACATCTTCTCAAATATTAATGAGAAATGTATGCATGTCTGTATGTATATATAGATACTGTAGTGGACTTTCTTTTAGATCAGATGTAATACTTACTCCATCCAAATGAAAACAATCTTAAGTCTTAAGAAGCTTTTGAATTCTTCGAAAGTAGAAGGATTTATAAATCCACAGCTGGAACAAAATGAATTGCAAACCTTAAAAGACAGATTATGTTTCCAAAACATGAGGACAAGTATGACCTTACTGTAAAACTATGTGTTTTAGCCTATGGGTAAAAATGGTACATGAGGGGATTATTTATGTTTAGGTGTGTAAATAAATAGTAAGCCTTTGGACACCCTTCTCATATTTCCAGTGGAACTTGCCAGCAGTCTTTTATTTCTGTTATGGCTTCAGGACATTAAGACCACAGGAACATAGCTAAATTAGATGTTGCAAATGCAAAAATATCTGTGGCACCTCTCGCCTTCACACCTAAGGGACCTGATTCAGTTGAACATGTGCTTTACTTAAATGTAGTGATAGTACCATGACACTCTGGTACGCTGCTCCCAGACTAAACCATTGCTCTATGTAAAGGTAGCAGAACGGGGTCCTTGATATTGTAGCTATCTGATCATGAGAGAAGTTTAATCCTATACTGATCATGACTGTAGACTGGAAATAATTCTAGGGAAATTGACTGCATTTGTAAAAATACTTTGCTTTGTTTTATTTGGCTGTAGAAGGAGTAAAACTACAGTGATACACTTGGTAGATTTTGTAGAGGCAAAATACTTCTGAAATAATTGAAGGTGAGCTGTAAAGACAATCAGTCATCAGAAAGTCATATTCTTTTAACATTTAACTTACCCAAATCCCTGCTTTTTCTAAAGTATTATTCTATTACTTCGAAAATGTTAGAACACTAACAACAAAAAGTCCCATGCTATTATACCCTCTGAAATGACCATAACGAATTATAGGCCATCATTGTTTTAGTGTCTTCCATGATTAATATTTTTTTACACATGGACAAGTTTGACACAGTCTGAGATAGAGAGATAGATAGATAGATAGATAGATAGATAAATAAAATCTTTGTACTTAGCCTGGAAGCTCCCTGCCTTACTGAAAGTACCTGCTATGGAGTGTCAACCCTGTACTATATCCTGCATAGTACTCTGCTGGTAGTCCAAGTTTAGGCAGAGTGCCATAAAAACTCCATCTTAATCTTCTATGAAGTTAGATGTGATAACATACAAGCACTCAAACGCTTCAGTAGCCATCTTTTTGCTTAATACTCCACTAACTCATCCAGCAATTAGGGGTTTTGTGCTTTCTTCACATGGAGAATGCTTGAATCCATATCTTTCACGTGTTAGTGAAGTGCTCAGGCCATGAGGTATTCTGGTTAACTTGTTCTCCACCCTTTCTCTTGAAGTGCAGCCAAAAATGCTGGCATCGTGGGCCAGAAGGAGCACAGCCAAGAAGAAACCTGACTCTAGCTTAAGGTTCAGACATTTGCTTAGAAAGGGAAAAAAAACCAGGGCTGCCAGACACTCCTCCCTAATAAGTATGCACATTATATAACCGTTAAAACAGTCCTGGGAGCAGAGTTAAGAGCCATAAAGTCTATTATTATTAAGCACCCACCTGAGAAGATGGCTAAATATGTATTTTTTCTGCTTGTATTAAGCCTGAGAAATATAGCTTCAGTGAATCTTCACCTGTCCTTTCTCAAGTCTATGGGTAAGATCATTGCAACATTCATTGTGTTTCTCTTTTAATTAGCACTTGATTCCTGTTAAGGGCTTTTGAACATGTTCCCATGTGCCTGGCTGCCAAGCAGATCATCACATTGTAGCTATTGCATATTTGGAAGGCAGTTTTCTTGGGCTAGTTATTAAGGAAATACAAGAACATTCATGTTTTAATCCACTAACACCAAATATGATGCAATACCAAAGGTTAAAATGAGAGGCAGAGGAAACAATTATGTAAGAATTTTAGGATATAGTTATCAGAGTGGTCACAGGTATTCAATGGGATATAAGTGCTGCGTACTGTTCAAACAAATAATTAAATATAATCTTTACTCTGAAAGAGACATCCTAAGTCAACAAGGAAGATTAAAAATGGATTAGGAAATCGAGGTACAGAAGAGCACGATGACCTGTCTTAGATCAAAAATGCAGAGATAGAGCCAGCAAGACACTCCCATGTGTCTGGCGCCCAACTCAGTGCCCAGTATGGCATACGTATCTTATTTCCTTACCTGGATATGTTTTCCTGTTTGAAATACATAAATCCCTGAAACCTCTGCCTAGACAAAGTCTACCCTTTCATGCAATTAAGCAAGCCATTAATGTTGTGCCTTGAGAACAGTGCTTCGTAGTGTTCCTGGTCCCATTGATGTGCCTTTTACAATGAGAAACACAAGCAGTATTTAACCTAAAAAGAGGTTTGAGAGTTTAACCATAAAAATCTCTGTTTATGTAAGAATTTTGAGTAGCCTGATGGTAACTAAAATAACTGGTAATTTCAATTTTTAACAGTTTTTTAGAAAGGACATTTACACAGACTTTTAGAATATAGAATATATATATGTGTACATATAGATAGATGTATGTATACATATAGATGTGTGTATATATTACATGGGGGGTGTGTGTGTGTGTGTGTGTATATGGGCAAATTCTGTGGTTCATAACTGAACAATATTCCCACTGATAGCACAGAATTTGGCCCTGAGAATACCATTTTGTATGGAAGAAGTTAAATCCTGTCTGAAGTGCAGAAGATCTTCTTGGACCTCCTTCAGCTTTACTGTATACGCAATTCATAATTCAAGAATCAGAAAATAGAAACAAAGAAGAGGAAGCTCACCAAACATGGTTTTGCTTGAGAAACACAGTGAAAAATCTCCCTAAGGTATTACTAACATTGAAAGATGATGGAAATTCTTGACCTTTTCAGCGGTCAGGATTATGGTTAGACTATACTGTATATGATATGATATCGTAGTGGGGCATCTTTTTAAGGGTCAGCTGCACAAAGAAAAGGTTAATGTTTACTGGCATGTACAAAAAGGGCCCTGCAAACTTCAGCCAACTGGAAACCCTTGTCTTTTGGAAGTCTAATTAGATTAATTCAGCTTAATTATGTATAGTATTTAATAACAGTTAAACAGAGGGTAACTAATATACTTTAAATATCCTATTCTCAAAATTATTTTCAGTCCTAAGTAGTCTATGTCATAGGTACCCGTTTGAATATTGCTCAGTTTCCATAGAATATATTAATATTACTACTTTATGCCAAAACAGCCTTGTCTAGCATGTGAAATATGATGTGTCATCTGTTTATTTCAGGTTTTGAACCAAAGTGAATAGTTGCTATAGCAATTGTTCCACCGCAGATTATTTGGCATACTGTAGTGATTCAGAACAATAATGGCTGAGGTTTTAAGCAATTTTGTCACCTGCGCAGTAAAAGCAGTGGAGAGCATATTCCTGAAAACTTGCAAACTACAGTCTTCCTGCTGACACATGGCTTGAAATTGAATTCTGGAATGACAGGAAGATTTTCTGTACTGTTTTCAAACTGAGCTGAGAAAAAAAAAAAATCATACAGAAGGAAAGAATCAAATGCATTTAAGATATATAATTAAGTTTTCTAAGCTGTTCATTACAGCTGTGTGAAAATACAGTTCTCGGTTGAACAGCAAATGTACGAGCTCTTCCCAGAACATCGCTCTGTTAGAGATGCATGACTTTGAAATGGCTCAATGCAAACAAAATGTATAGCAACCTCTTGATTTGCTCTATGTTGTGCCTCACGCTTTTGACTGGTGTCATTTTTCTTTCTAGCACACTGGACTTAGAGCTTACTGGGAAAACTACTGTGTTTTGCCAACTGATAGTTCAGGACCAGAGAGAGGAGTCTTCACTAATAACTTGTGAATAAACTAACTGCTGTGTTCAGTATCGAACGAGAGAAGGATCTAGATTGTAACTTAAAATACAGTACTGGACTCCTGTCAGAAACTTCTTCACCCTTTGTCTTCACTTTTCCCATGGATCTTAAGAACTATGTTTTTATTGGTAGAAACCTGATATTAACAAAGTTAAATTTACATGGGCAATTATTCACAAAAAAAAGCTCTGTTACCTGTGTAGAGAAGAACAGTGCTTCACAGAGCTTTCTGTCAAGCATTTCCAAGGATTTTGGCACAAGTGGAGGCTGCTGAGCCAGATGAGGATCTGACCTGTGCTTCTGAGATGTACTTCAGACCATCACAGAGTGGAGGGACTGTAGGACACTGTAGGAAAAACCATGACTTTGCAGTTATCACACGAGATAGTTGAGGCGTATTTGTTCAATCCAAGCAAGCTGTCAAAAAAAATGTGTCTTCAATTAGTTTTAGTTCTCTACTATATTCAGTTGGCTAAATTATATATTTCATGTTATGTATGCATGGAGGGAGAAAAACAATAGTTTTTTTCCATTATTTCCATTTAAAATTAAATTTAAATTTGCTTGCTTTCTGGAAACATGCATGATATAATATAAATAAAATGCAGCAGAAAAGAGTGCAAGAAATGAAAGTATCTAATTCTCATTAATAGATGAAACTCCTTGTTTCCCCCCTTTCCAGTTCTTGTTTAGTTGATTCATTTTTGTTCCTTGGAAGATTCCTTACAACATGACCACAAATCTGATCAATGTATTCAGGTCACAGGAAATACCAGAGCGAAAAAGATTGAAAGTGATTTCTTGACTAAAATAGCTATTTCTCTACCACCCCTCCCCAGATATCTTGCCTTCAGCCCATCCTAATTCAGTTAGGAATAGTAGTAGGAATGTCTCAAATTACTGCAACTGCTGCAGCAAAAAGGGAGGAAGATGATAGAAAAGTACATACCCCTGACCTATGTGGGACTGACTTACCCAAAATAATTCAATTACATGTTATAAAAATAACTGTTACCTAGTCTACTATGTAGTGGTGATAGCTATGTGGGAAATGACATTTATAAAGCACCTTTGACCACTTTACCTGAACCCAGATCACTAATCCATCTGGCCTGGGACAATTTCCAACACTCCCAATCTGTCAACAGTTCCAAACAGCTGCCATTTCAAAAATAAAAAGTCAGCCATTTCAGATAAATGTCTTCTTCTTTCCGTCAAGATGCGGCATTATTCTTTTCTTTGCTCCTCCCTTCATAAATTCTTCTAATGTGATGTGGGATCAGTAGCTGGTCCTTGAAAAGGTGACTGGAGAAGTGGCAGATCCAGTAGCTGATAAACCATCTTAACTCAGAATGATAAAAGATTATTCACACTCATGACCTAGGACTCCAGATTCTAAAGAAATATGGGAGTCATTTCTTGCTGGAAAAAAAAAAAAAAAGTGTGAAATATTATACTCAAAAGTGCAAAAAGGGTACATAAAATCTGCTTTTGACTTTTTTTTTTTAACCAGATATTTTTGTTTATATGCTTAAGAAAATTCTGTGGGATGACATTCTCTCTTTATTGTAACACTGCAGTCAGTGGAATTTAAATTAAATTTATATGTGAGGAGAAGTGATGACAGGGGTCTGTTTGAGTGAGGAAGGGACAAGACACTTCATTGGTCCCATTTGCTCCAAATTTCCACTCACAAAATTTCCATAATTTTTAATACAGCCAGGATTATACCTTTGGGAAGTCACCTGGGAGTAAAATTATATAATCCATAGGTATGGGGTATAAGGATGATGTGTGAACTTGGACTTCCTTCTCAAAGCAGAAGAATTTATACTTATTGAAGGCTGCTTCTCTCTGGTTGAGGTCCTCCAACACATGTCCCTTGAAGAGGGAGAAAGCTCTTGCAGCTTTTAAAATAGTGTAATTAGCTTCAGTACAGCTCTCTGCTGTCACTGCCAAACTGTTCCTAGGTGTGGATCTAGCTAGTTCAAATACTTCTCTGTCATGGTATCCCTGTACAACTCAGACATGCCCTGCAACACAATGTCCAGAACAATAGTTGACACCTTATCTTTTTATATGTGCCTATAGCATGCTGTTACAAAGGATAAATGTAGGTACATGCAATAGAGGAGTTTAAACACCTGTAGAGACTCAATAGCAAAAATTTAAGATTTTTTAATTAAGCAGATTTCTATCTTCTTCCAGTCGTCTGCACTTTCAACTTGAGGCAAACTGGTTACCCAGTTGCAGAGAGACAAAAGTGTAACATATGCTAAAAAGTTTTAAAATTATTTCTCCTGCATTCCTGAGAAACATTGTACTAGCAACCAAGTGATGGCTGGAAGAATGGTTTTATTTTGTATTTATTTATTTTTCTGTTACTTGAATCTTTAAGACACAAGATATGATCATTCCCAAAGAGTGCCAGCAACATTTTTATGTAACACCAGAAATACAGCTGGTTATAAAGGCAAATGCAGCAATACCATACTAAATGCCACAAACTTAATCATACCAGCTCTGTATAAATGGTGGATTTTTGCATCTGTGCCTCACGTGCCTTTGTACGTGGAACTCTGGTTGGAGCCAATCCTACCTACTTCTCCAGTTAATTCAGATGGGGTTGCAAGTACTCAGCACTACAAAGGCTGTTTAAGAAGGGCCTGAAACCACAGCCTTTGAAAGTGGAAAAAATCACTTTAGAAAAAGAATTATATAGAACTGGACATTTATTATTTAAACCAATAACATTGTTGTTAAAGATCCTATAGCACTCAATAGAAAATACTCTACAGAGGTTTTGAATCATCCTACAGAATTTAATAGATAAGGCTATGATTGATGTATGGCATGCAGGAACCTGTAAAAAGAAACTATGCAAAGCATATATTCTATATCAAGTCCTCAAATATATTAGTTTGTATGGGACCTTAGTAAGTGTTAATATTAACAGGACAGTCTCATTAATTCTATCAGGTTTTTTCATCCCCAGGAAACACTATTTAGGAAGATAAATTTTTCTTCATGAACTTCCCTGGAAAAGTCTTTGCTCTTAAAGAGCAATAGGTGCTATCAGTTATTCCAGACCAAGTCTTTTTCTCACTTCTTAAGTTTTTTAATAGAGATGTTTAGAAAACCCACTCCATGCAATCCAGGTATTGTGCAAGTATGCAATTTATCTTGTTGTATTTATCTAACCAGCTGTGGATAAGAAAACATGTTTTTTCTTTTATCTGAGCACTGTTGAATTGACTTTTTCCTTTAACTAATCTTTTTTTTACTGTATTATAAAGAGGAATTCATTATCAGTCAGTTAAGTGAAGTTATTTTAGTCCTGAGAAGTCCCAGTTTCAGAAAGGTTTGGGCTATGCTTAAAGCTATGGTAACCGGATAGTCTGTATTTGAGTGGGAAACACATTAATTCACATGGGAGAGTGAAACCAGAAGTGGTGAAAATTTGTCACTGCTTCTTAATACAACTGCTATGACAAAATACTAACTCTTTAAAAAAAAATCTTTCGATGTTAAATTTGGTGCGTAGCAGCTGCAGTAGAAATAGCTAAAGTATCCCAGGACATACATTAAAAATACAGAAACTAATATTGTTATCTATATGGTGTGGCAAAGTTGGCAGGAGTTGTTTTTTCATGAGCAGAGTTGGTTGTTCAGAATTTGGAAGGAGCTTTATATCCAACAGTGTTTAGTGAAACATCCTAATATGTAACTGATTTTTGAGAATTCAACAGCACTCACAAATACTTCAGAGAATTTATTCTACTTTTAATTATAGAGCTGAGACTATGGGGGTTCCTAAGGAACTGGCCATTGGAATTTCTTATGGGTGATAACCCTACATTCCCTGAAAAAAGGAAGGGTGTAGAATGACTACCAGTAAGGTATAGCGATGATAGCCCAAATGGTCTGCAAGAAGGATTAGGATCAAAATGGAAATGGCTTTACCTTAGAAGATTCCTAGGTGACAGGAATAAAGAGTTGAAGAAAACAGTAATCTGACACATTTTTTTACACCTCTCTAAAAATATATAAGCATAGTCACTGTGGATTCATGATGAAAACTTTATAATACCACAAAACCAAACAACCTAAGGCCGCCTACCCGGCCACCCTTTTTAACCTCTGGATAGAACTGATGTATGATTGATAGACACTAACTATGGAAATATTTCACAAGGGGCAGAAAAGTAAGGTTTTCCGTGGGGCTTATTGTTTTCAGACACTATCTTGGCTCCGTGAATAGCTCTAGTTCAAGTAAATGTAGAGGATGCTGTGCAGCTATTTATCCCTGTGTTGTAACGTGGGGAGGCTGCTGACTGGGCTGACAGCGCTCCCACGCATGCCACACAGGAAAAAAAGACTCAAGGTACACAGCACAAGTCCCCATGTGAGAAGAGGCTTCCCAGGGGAAGGGGGGCTCCGTGAGTTTCCCACTCACTCCTTGGCTTCTGGAGTTGAGATTGTACCTTGGGACACAGTTTGCCCAAAGACAGTTTGGTTTTTGGTACTGCTGCACTATGAGCAGGTTAAGAGGATGCCAGCACCTCAGAAGTGAGCAAACCCACATCTGCAGAGTCAGCAGAGGCATTATGTGGAAGATTTTTGACATGGGGCTCCTTTTACTTTAGGCATGGATGGGATTATGAAGAGGACACGCTAGTGTTTGCTAAACACAACAGAGCTGCCCTGTTTGACATCACGCAAACTGATGAGACTGTAAAAATTCCTCGGGGGCTTTATGGAAAATAGATCCTTGTTTTAATTCTGTTCTATGATTAGTTACTGCTTCATATTTATTTTTTACACCCTCGGGGGACACCCAGTGATTTAGCTCACAGTTCTGTGCAGTTTATAAACCAGAGTTTACTTTCTGTTAGCACAGCAATACCTCAATGCCATGTGAGAAGTCAAGGCTTTATGTATTAGTGCTGCATACAGAAAGCCTATTTAGAATTTACCATGGATCACATTGTTATTTTTTTTTTTTCCCCTAGCATTAGATCCACCGAAACATCTGTAAGCCTGCCCTGCTAAATAAAAGCGCCTGACTTTTAGAAGAGAATGAAAGCAGCTCTTGTAGATTCTGTGTTTATAGCATGTCATATGGTACAGCTTGGTCAGAATATATTTGAAGTTAAATAGTGTTTAGAGAAGTTCCAAAACAAAAATCAATCCAAGAAAAAAATCCCAAATAAAAGATTTCTGGTTTATACAATGTTGTCAGCCCTGCTTCCTTTGAGTAAGGCCGATCTACAAAAAAAATGGCTTTTTCTGTGTAACTATAACATAGGGGATTGATTTAATTTTCATTTTCAGCTGAAATAATTACACTTGTACAGTCATGGAAATATGGTGCTGCCTTATTTCAAGAACAATCAGTCCTGTTTGCATTGCAACTTGTGTGTACACAAGGATGCACGCCTCAATCCCCTGTCCATGGAGGAAAATGCCCCAAGCACTGGATTACATACCAAAATACCTCTACATCCAAGGAGGCTACTTGAACATGTAACTGCAACCTTGTTCCAGGTGTGCCACATGTCAGCACAGGCTTTAGAAAGCCAAATATCTTCAGAGAGAGTACTTTGATCTTCTCATTCCTCGAGTACAACGCTAAACTACACTAAAAGCGAACGTCCTAGTTTAGTGTGTTTTAGTAATCTGCCTGGGAATGTGATGTTCCCTGAAAGCAAATGCGTAACTTTTTTTTTCTATCCTTCTCTCATAAATTCATTCCCTTTTTTTTAAGCTTAATGTTATATGAGTAGATTTTAAAGCTACAAATTCCCAAACAGGCTTCTGATTAATCCCTATCTAAGTACGGGACACACTGCTTGTGTCCAAATTCCCCAGTCAGACCACAGCTCACATGGACTTCTGTGTATCTCCTCTAGTGGGGATCTTGGGAATTTCCCTTTGTCTGAGGAAGGGTTGTTTATCATGCATGTGACTCTGGTTCCACTTCACCTGAGTCTCATGACAGTGTCTTTAGGAGATAATGGTCAAGATCTCAATTTTCCTTAAAATGGCAAAGAAAATTTCTAGCTTCTGTGATTGCAGGAAAAATTTTGAAAATGGTGAATGCTCCTCCAAACTGCAGAATCCAGAAGTCAAATAAAACAGTTTCTTCCTCTTTATTTTTAAGATTCTTATGGTTTGTAGCCAGTTTCTTTCCTTAGTGTTGTTTTTCCTGTAGAGAAGGTGGAGGTAAAAGCGAACTAACTCACACATTTACTTATCTATTTTTTATCCTTTGAGGCTAACAATGGACTTTTGCTAGCCTTCTAAGTGAAATCAGGGTTATTCTGATTTCATTATAACTGAAATAAAGCACAACTAGTCTCCAAACAGCAGCAGCTACCAACTTCTTCCCAAAAGCAAGCTAAGGTCAATATGTGCCATGATCTCTCTGAACCAAAGAAAGATCCAAAGGAACTCCTTCCTCGTAGTGCTTATGGCCATCCTAAAGAAAAGGCTGGGGTGAGACCCTGGAGGAGAAGCAGCCTGACTGACAGTCTGGGTAGTGTTCGGTGGGTCAGCGGAATTTGCAGTGCATGTGTCAAACCAAGTATTTTCCTCTCAGTATTCCGAGAAGAGTGCAAGAGGCTTTCCTTTTCCCTCTTATAAACGGCCCTGCAGCCTGAAGGTAAGGGTTTGATGTTGGACAACCGAGGCTGTGCATTTCTTGTTTAATTGTTAGCTCCTTGCCTGTATAATTTTAGATGTGAGTAATTGTTTTTTTCCTCCTTTCTTTTCTTTTTTTTTTCTTTCTTGCATCAGTGGAAACAAAATATCAGAAGTATGGGAATATTGGAGCAAGTGGAAAGAGTGAAAACAGCCGTTTTCCTGGAATATAATATTAAGCCATGGGGTCAGAAGCAGATGAAGCTAAACAATGACAAAACAGTGTGTCTTTATACATACATTTCTTCTTCCTTTTTGAACCATAAAATATTTGGTTACCAATTTTGCCATAAACCCAATTATTTTTCTACCCTCAGCTGGATTAAGATTTAAGCTTCTGTTGAATGATTGGTTTCTTTCTATTCTTTCTTTCTTTTTTTTTTTTTTTTAATTTTAGTGCTGTCAGTATATTCAGTGCCCATTTAAGTAAGGCTCACATTGCTCAAGAAAGATTGCAACAGACTTTTTTTGTGTTTTGTACACCTAAGAAACTACTGATTGGTAGCTAGCAGGAAAGATGTGAAGGACTGAGAAGAGAACTTGCTGGTCTGTATTGAACCGTACTATTTTGAAAAACATGTTTCAAGAGTCATTTACACAGTTTACTAGGGACAAGAAATTCTAAAATTAAAAAGGCTTAAAATAAAACATGTCATCCTCAGAGAACCCAATGGAATCATTCATTTGAGCTGACCCAACAAAAATTACTTTAAAGTTATTTATAATGCCAGATCCTTGGATTACAAATTAAAGATACTTCTTTAGCAAAAGCTTTTTTTTTCTCCTCTATTTTTTTAACAACGTTCCATTTTAAAATCACAGATTTATTTTCTGAAGAAAAGAATTCCTTACGAGTATAGCAGAGAAGTTAGATTTTTTTTTTTTATGGAGGAAAAAGGAATTAATGTGTCTGAAATGCATATTCACTAGGCAAGTTTAGTTTTCTATGAAGTGGTAGCTTTAAGAATCATTTCTCATTAATTGCAAAGGCTAAAGAAATTAGAAGACCTTCTCATATGTTTCAAATTAAATATGCAATCAAATGATCTGCTGAATCTGACAGGCTCTTCGATAGATCCAAAAAAACATTTTTAGCTGATTTTTTTTTTTTTCCTGAGAATAAATGTAAAGCCTGGTGAACTGAAATATTTCGTAAGTTCATTTCTGGTTAACCTTATTGTTAATGCAAAGCCTATATATTAATGAGACAAAAATGTTTCATCTTCTTCTTTTTTTTTTTTTTTTTTTTTGAGAGGGGTGGAGGAAACAATTTTTCATTTTGAAATCTTCTTCATATGTAATTCTGACATACAAAAAACCAGTACTTGAAGATTTAGCACTTTGGATCACAGGAACTTTTTGTCTAACTTTGTCAGACATGAAATGAAATTTTCCAGACTATTTGGTTCCTACAATTGTTTAGGCAACCCAAAATGGCTTTTCTGCTTCAGTTTTACAGAGTAGTCAGGAAATTTGTTGCTTCCCTTTGTCCAACATTCTTCTTTATCTGGAAAGTGTGTTTTTGAATATTAGGAACTTGATGCTATTTAACAGAGTTTATAATTTAAACTTCTTGGACCTTTTTCAGGTAGTTTAGATCTTGTGAAAGCAAACATTTTCACTATTACAAATAAACTCCAGTTGACTCACCTTCTCCAACTTCAGTATCTGTCACTCATAAACATTACACAAAAGCATTACATTTTATTTACCCTATCTATCTTCCAATACCATGAAAGAAGCAATAGGTGCTGCTCTGAATTGCAGAGTAGTAACCAAATTCAACATTAGCAATTTCTTCCCCTCAAAAAATAAGGTCATAAGCAACAGTAAAGTATTTACATTATAATTCCTACAGATAATGTTCTTCCCTGGCAAGATGCCCCCAGTCACCAGCCCATGAAATTCACAGACTCATTCCTGCTAACACCGAGCAACTTAACCGTTTTATTTGGCCAGAGAAGAGCGACTTTCCATCTGGACAACACTTTGTAGCATCTTATATATACTGGAAGATGTCACATAACAATGTAAAAAACCCCCAAAACCAAAAACCCCAAAGAAAAAAAGAGCTACTGAAACTTTGGTTTGGTACCCACAACTTAGAGTAGCTTGTTTGGTTGGCTGTAGTGGTCTATGGAGAGAAACAAGAATACATGAGGTAACTCCTCTGATATCTTTGAGATCTGAATAAGAAATTACCTAGGATGAAAACGGCTCATACAAAACCACTAGGCCTCTGCGTGGTCACGCAGCAGTGCCTTTGCTGATCGGCCTGTGTCTGACAACAACTGAGGCACCACCAGACCGCCTAATCTGATACCCAGTGATCTTTACCTTCCTCGTTATTCAAATCAGCCTCTAGAAATCCCTTCCTGTACATCTTTTCGACTTCTGCATTAGATGCCGGTCTTTTATTTTATATAAGGCCAGGTACAACACACTGAGGCCTACAATACCGCTTTATCTTTTTTTCAGTCTCCTGCAGTTTGTGAGACCTCCTGGTCCCTTTCCATCTTTTCCACGTGCTTCCTTTGTGCCCAGTTACTTACTTTCTGTAAGTCACTGATTTTATATTCTTTACATTTACAAAGCAGCCAATTCTCAGCCCTTTTTCTTCATAAATCTGGAGCTGCTGCTGCTGCTTTCCAGTCCTAGGAGAAAATCCCACTCCCAGAAATTGTTGTTGGTTGGGTTTTGGTTTTTTTTTTTTCACCTAAAGCCAGCGGGCACCAATTCTTGGAGTAGTTCCCTTTCCTCGCTGGCCAGGGAGGTGGGGCTGGGGGGCTGGGGCATGCCTCCCTGCTGGACTATGGGGATGGAAATTACGGTTAAGGTCTATTGTTTTCTCTATGCTTCTTCAGTGCCTGGTAAAAAAAATGCTTTTCGTCCTACTTCCATTCAGGTCTCAAAATTTTCATGCATTCTCATTTTGCCAAGAACTTTTCTTTGGCCTCTTCCTCAAAATATACTTTTGTGACACTCCCATAAAACCACAAAAGAACGGTCAAGAAGGGCCAGAAAGAAGGAACTTGCCCCACCCCTGCCATCAGGCCCCAACAAAAGCCAGACACTAGAGAGAAATCAGAGGAATTAATGAACTGATTGCTAACTCCAAACCCTCACTTCACCTGCTTGCGACTCATTGCTCATATGAATGGTTTTTTTTCATCTGTAGCCTATGCAAACTAACTCAATAGCAAGTTCTTTGGTGCAGGGACCTCATTTACAGATGTGATTTTTGGAAACCAATGATTCTGTAAAACCACTGGCTAGCTGAGGGGGACCTAAAAAGAAGCCTGTGATTTTTATGGAAGCCTGAGCATGTACCTTCTGGAAATCAGACTCCTCTAAGAATTCATATTTTCCAGTCTCTCTGTCACTCTGGCAAGCTCCTGGACAGGTTGTGGACTTTATTTCAGGGGAAGTTTTTAAAATGCAGTTAAGACAAATATTTGCTGGGAATGTCCTGGATATAAACGAGTCCGCCAGTGGTTTCCAAAGTAAGGCGCTTCTCTCCTTTTCTGTAAGATGATTGCAAGATCTCCCTCAGAAATCTCAACCTCAGTTTCTTTACTATTTTTCAAATTTTGCAGAATGCCTGCAAAACACAAGAATTTTGTAGATAACAAGTAAATAACTAGGCAACATAATTACAGGAGGCGAAAAGAAATTCTAGAAATGACAACCTCACTCATGAATCTGGTACTAATCATCTGCAATAACAAATACAGTTCTGAGAAGAAAACAAAGTGATGGCTGAGAGATAGTTTAACAACAGCTCTAAACAAAAATGGTTTAACAACAGTAACAACCAACAAAAAAAAACCCCCAACCCCCAAAAAAGGAAGTAGAGCTAAAACAATCTCTATTCAAAATTCTGTTCCACAAGAAGTCTCAGTGGAGCCGTTGGGACTGTAGTCCCCATATTTCAGTCAGCCGTGTATTTCATGAAAAGTTTAGTTCTGAAGATTCATGGAGTTCTTGACTGTTCTTAGCACACTGGCTTTTGTTCTTGCTTTCATGCTTTTACCCAGCACCTCAGCAGTTAGATCATCCCTTTGGGACTTGAAAAACCTGGGCTTTTTCCCTCCCTTTGTCCAACAGAATTCTGGCTTAAAATCTCTCTCTAAAAATTTCTGAAGGGTGCCTTGGGGAGGTCTGGGATAAGAGGAGCCTCCCAATATTTCTGTGGAAACTGTTCCATTTTGAATGAAATAATTAAATACTTGTTAAGCTATTGGCCTTGAGGTTAGGGAACTTGCCTGGAAAGGGAGAAATTAATATTTCAGCCTGCTCTGATTAATAGTTCACTATTTTATGTTAAGCCAAACAGGGACTACACCTTTAGCATTCTCCTTCGAAGTAAGCCTTACGTTAAAGTCCCATTCACACTCTTCTTTGCTTGGTTTTCTCCTTTATATGTCACCCCAACCTAGGTGAAGGGTATAAATACAATATAACTCTATGGAAAGCTGTAATTTTGTGCTCAACATTTCATGTTGCCTGGCTTCAGTGCCTCTCCAAGCACCACGTCAGACTTTGCAAAGCCTATTCTTATGTCCCCAACCCTCCCCACACAGCCTTGGTACCTAACTGGAGTCTGGTGAATTGGGGTATTCCTTCTCTGGATTTCACCTCTAACTGATTGTTTTCTTATTCTGTGTCAAATTTCTATTCAACTAAAAATAAATCCCTCTGCCAGTTGCAGCAGGACATGGAAAGCATTTTGCTATAGCGAGGTATGTATATGGATTGGAAGCTGTGAGATACCTTCTGCAGGACCTCATTTGGTCTAAAGTTAGGAACAAAAGTTGAGGTTTAGCTGTACATAATTCTTCGCTCTGTCAATGCATGTCTGTCACGTTGCTTGAGGTGATTTAAATTCAGTATGTAGAAAATGCATTAACATTCTTTGTAAATTCTTTTCCCGATTGCTGAAATAGCCTCCACACTACCAACTTCTGCAAGAATTTTTCCAGAGGCAAAGAATTTGGATGGATGCTTTCTAGTAAAACAAATAGGTTTGGTTTTGTTTTTTTTTTTTTCTCCCCAAAGGCAGGGAACCAATTGTACCTACAATGGGTACACAATAAAAAGCCATTGAAGATTGTTTTCATGATTTTTTTATCCCCAGAGGTCTTGTAAGATGGTGGATCCATCCTTCATTTTTTTTTTTTAAATAATATATATATTAGGTTACATTGCAGTGGCTGACACTGCTCATATTAACAGTGTTGTTTTAGATGTCGATGTTGTGATATGCAAAATCATTCAGTGTTATATATCCTGAGCATCCAAAACATACGTTGGCTGCAAGAAATCTAAACAACTCTCTTCCTTTAACAATTGTTGTTATGAACAAGGCAAAAGGACCTTAGGAGTTTGCAAAATGCTGAAGTTGTACCCATCTGACTCTGAAATGTCCCTGTAGTGCTATTTTGAACTTGTATGAATTAACATGTTACTTCATTTGGCATCTTATGGGAATCTGATACTTGGGGAACATTAGTTATCTAAGCTGAAAATAATAATCCAGTCTCTTTCATCTGGTACTATATCTACTTTATAGTGTTGCTTCCTTCCAGGTTATGATGTTGCATTTAATCACAATGCAATAATGAATTACCTATCATACGATAATTTTAATTGTCCTTCTGTGAAGCTGGTCTTCCTTGCAGCTGTGTAAAGCCAAACAGCTTGAGCAATTTGACTCTTGTCCTTGGATATCTGGGAAGTTTCTGCTTACCAAGAGTTTCAGTTCCCCTTCAAAGAAAGGCACTAAATTTCTTGGGTGAAAACAGCAATAATTATGTCATCATTGTGGTCCCCATGGGGGATACATCTAGGATACCACAACGCTGAGAAATAAAGAACTTTGACTGAGAACGAAAGTGATGACTCGCAACAGATTCTGCCCCGTTGTCTGTGTTACCCTGTTTACAAAACAATTTTCAAAATTTGCTAAGAAAGAAAACTAAATACTATTTTAGTGGTACTCATACTGTGAAAACCAAGGAACCCAATTACTTTCCATCTTCAGAACAGAGAAACAAGTAAAAAATCCAAAGAAGTAGGTCTAAGGATTGTAATATTCAAACTCTCCTTTTTCTTTTTTATAATATTCTTCAGTGGTTCTTCAAGCTCCCACTGTCTGGTACTGGTTAATCAGTGCTTTGCAGAAGTGTGGTCTTAGTCTTCTGCATTGCTAGCAGTTAAAGGCTGATTTCCAGAGAAAGGGATGATTTTCATGACTGCTGCAGGAAAAATGGTATGGAAGGTTTGCAAGTGAATGTTGAATGCATTGAACTAAACAGTCACAGAACAAAGCATTGTCAAAAAAAATTGCTGAAACATACAACAAGAATTTTTGGCCACATCACTTTTTTCATACCATGTTTAAGTGACCACTGAATCTTGGAACAAACCCAGTCAAGTGAGGGCAAAGGTTTTCATGGCACTACTCTAATCACCAATCTGTTTCATCTTTTTTGTTTCATCTTTTTTTTTTTCCTTTTTTTTTTTTAAGATTGGGACATTTTTGTCTGCAAGCTGACCCGTTCCTTAAGCATATATACATGCCACTTAAGGATTTAACAGTCAGAGACACTGAGAGACTGTCCAGATCCCTGTTTGACAGTTCAAGAGACAACTCCAAGAGGCTGAAATACTACTGGGATTTGAAATAGCGTGTGCAAAGAGTCTCCATTTCTTCAGCTAGTTAAAGTGGTTTGTTTCTATAATTTCATATGCATTAAAAATAAATGTATAGCAAGTAATATTTTAAAGTAACTTTCTGTTATACTGCTGGCATCATCTCCAAAACAGTTGTACGTCTTAATGACATTCCATTTATTTAACTGCTTTTCTCGTTAAAAACACTGCCCTGGTGGTACTGATTGCTCAATGTTTGACTCTCCAGATTATACAGATGTGCCTGTTCTGAAGAGACAAAAACCCAGGGCAGAGCAGCAACCCCAGAGAAGGGAAGTTCCCTGCTAAGAGTTTATCAGGTTGAGGAACAATGTGCATTGCCCGATGCACTTATCCAGGAAGTTACTCATCACTGTTAGTTATTCTTACTGAAAATACTAAAATAATTTCCAGTACTTCATCCAAGAGACTTCATTTCATTTTATTCTGTTTAGCTGGAAAACAGATTTTACCAGTGCCCTGAATGGGTTTGTTACAACACAGTCCAGAGCTGGGCTATGCACTTTGAGACCCTAAATCCTTGGGTTTCTGTCTTCATAAAGTTGGTGTAAGTGAGGCTTTGTGCTCTGAGGGCAGGCCCCTGAGCTAAGAAGGAGTGGGAAAAAATGTTATAGAGTTTTCTTATACTCCCAGTATGAGAAAGTTGTTTGCATTTAAGCTCTCTCCTAGCTAAAACCTGTTGTTTTTTTTTTTCCTTTGCAATGAAGATCTTAGGCACCAACAAAAATCAGTACCCCAGAGTGTGAAAAACCTTTCAGGGTACTCTTGCACACCTGTGCCAAAGGGTAGTGAGGCTGTGAAGGCCCTGTGGTGCTCAGGAGCTCTCTGAAAGCGTGTAGTGATGGCACCAATGAAGAGGTCCCGGCTGCACCGCTTTCGGGAGGAGGGCCCTTAGGAATGGTTTAGGAGCACAATATAGACCCAGCCATAATGCTCCAGGGATGGCTGCCAGGTGGAAATGCCCCTCCAGGACAGGCATGCATGCAAGGTTTTATTTGTGAAAGGTCCCATGTGCTCTTAATTTCCAATCAGTACACGGTTGCCCTGAGTCTCAGTGGGGAGAAGAGATGCTGTGAGCCCCCCTGAGCGCTCTGAGCATGTCAAAACGGCACCCAACTCTCTGGGTCTCTGCTGCATTTTGCAACATGTGCATCCTGAGGATGGTACACTCAGCAGAGCATTTCTGTCCACAGAGCGCGCACAGTTTCTTGTGTTCTTGCTTCAGGAGGCTCTGCTCTGTTGCACGAGACCAGATGGTATGTGACTCAAAACCATGACTTCACATACGCTCTGTGAAATTGACTGATGCTGATATGAGGAAATTCAAGGAGATGATCAAGAAATGGAGCCTACAGGCTCATGCCTCATTTTCTGACTTTATTCCGTTCATGGACCGCTCTGCATGCAAAGATCAGAGTTAAAATATGGTTCGATATGTTGCCATTTGGTGTCAGTGGTCTGGGGACCAGGAAGACATGAATAACACACTGAGATTGGAGCGGTGTAATGCAAACACTTCAGTGATATACCAGGTGTTACCTGAAGGCACCAGCTTTCAGATGAGACCGTCAGCACTTTATCGGACCTCTAGTGTTTTGTAGATAAATGATCACACTGCACTCTTGAAAAGTGCACAGGGACAACCCCAGGTTTCTAACAAACATTCACTTTCTTAACACATAATATAACATGCAGGGCGGTTACTGACTGAAGCTTGGCTGTTAATGTTTGCCTACATAGTCACTGTACTTACCAGCACCTAATTCATCTGAAAGGATTTTGAGAGAGATGTTAAATAAAATTAAATTACATTTTTCCATTCTGTCTCACATATAAATCTCTATAAACATAAACCAATCCTGTGTGTACAGTTTGAACGCAAGCTTTGCTTCTGATTAAATGAGAGTTTTTCACATCCTTATTTAGATGCAGTAGCATTTCTGCCTTTAATGTTAATAACATACTCAAAGGGACTGGAAATTTTGCAGAAAATCACAGCCTTGTATCTGAATAAATAATGCAACTCACAGGTGCACTTCTCTTGCAGCACTTTCCCGAATGCGTGTGTCTGTGTGTAAAGAGAAGGCCACGCTGGCAGCAGAGCTCTCCATGCTAGCTTTTCCATCCCCATTTGTTATCATCAGGCCCAAATGTTACTTCTTCAAGCAGCAGTTAACAAGCAGTGGCTTAATTCCTCTGGAGCCTGTAGGCTGTTCCCTGCAGAATGCCATCTCACGTTAGGACTTAATTATTTTAAGAGTTTGGAGAACAAAAAGATCTTGACAGCAAGATAAGTTGAGCTCAGGGAACCAGGGGTCCCACTTCAAGTCACTTTCCTCTGCTGATTATGGATTTGGTGAAAACCAGATTTAATTTCTATGTATTATCTGTATTATCTTTGTAATAACTGACAGAGACAGAATCTTTGACTGCAAAGTCAAATAAAGAGGTTCATGTGCTGAGTTAATAGTTTGCTGGGAAAATTAATATAAATGAATACAGCCACCAAATGCCTGTGCAAAACTGCAGTAACACACAGAAAGGAATAAGAGATGGTGTTTTGAGAATGAGATGTGTTTTCCATTTACCCAGCCATTTATCATGGGGATGAATTCATTTTGGTATGCTGCCTTCCCTAATCAGACTTTTCATTCTCCTGAACAAAAATATAAATAATGTAAATCACATGTATATGCATAATGTACAGAATGGTCATTAACTGCAAATCTAATTGGTGTGAAATTTTGTGTATTGATGGATTTAAACATTGTTTTTAGTGTTGTGTACTTTTTTTTTCTGATAAAAGTAAAAAAAACCCCACCAAACAACAAACGAATTAAGATAAACTTTCAGTACTGATACAGAACATCAGAAGTTGATTTTAACATTTTTTTAAATGTTACATACATCTTTTTCCTAATAGAAGTTAAAAATCCCCAAACTAATGAAGATAGATAAACATTCAGTACTGATACAGATTATAGACAAGCTCAGAGTTTTCAGTGTGAGAATATGTTGGCACGGGAGTATCATGATTATTATTTGTTTCCAAAAATTGCAAGCGATAGAGCTGGGCAGAAAATAATGCCAAATGCACCTGCAGTCTGTCTCAGATTATTTTTGGTAGTCGCATCAAGTTTTGGAATTTTTTAAAAAATAAGCAAGAAAAGAAACTTGTAGTATGTTTGTTGATTTTCCTGGAAAACAGGATATATGTGTAGATTATAAAATAAAAATAATAAGTAGCAATATGTTCTTGGATATAATGTCTTATTTCAGTGTACAAATAGGTAGAAATACCTGAGAAATGACTTATAAATGTTGCGAACTTTTCAGCACGATGACCTGCTATGTGAGAAATGTTCAAAGTAACAAAATTCTTAAAGAGATCAAAAAAGAACAAAGAGATTCTGTAGAAACAATGGACCAAATATATCTCAAGGATAACCCCACTGAGATCAGTGGAATTGCACTAGGGATATACTTGGCCCAGTGACTCCAGAAATGATGTTAATGAGGAACCTTAACACTACTGCTGGAGAAATCTCTATTTAAACCATGCTGTGGCAGTTCATGTGAAAAAGTAAATGGGACCTTCACACGAACTGCACAGCATGTGAGTGTGAATCAACAGGCTATAATAAATTGATTTGGTTTCCTTCTCCCAGACTTAAGCAAATGTATTATATTGTAGCATTCGAGATATTATAATGAAGGTTATGTCATTATGCCATTATGTTCAAAAAAGCCTGATTGTCTTCAAAAAAAGGCCTGATGTTGAAAAATATTTCTCAGTTCTTACAAAAAAGAGAATCTGTAGATCAAATTTAATGAGTGATAAATGCCTGTTAAAAATCCTCTGTTTGTCTAAAACTTGATCTGGAAGATGTCAATAAGCTCTGGATGAGAAAATGTTTTTGTAAAAAAAAAGTCCCTGTTTTCTTCCAAATGAACGCAAACCTGAATGGGTTTCTGATAAATTTTTACCCTCTTACAGAAAGATACAATGATTTAAAAAGTGTGAAGGAATGTAGTATCTGACGGCCTATGACATGATATATCCTGAAACTACTTAAAAACACAGAAATTGAGCTACAGAGAAAGGAATGACCTTTTCAACTTGAACTGCCGATCGTAAAAAAAAATAAGACAGGATCAAGATTATTTTTAACTTAGGGTAAAGTACTCACAAATAAGAGAAGCTGAAGCTGCCTGGATTGCTCTGGTCTGCCTCAGACTGAATGCAGCTCTTCATATAAAGCTGTTCATCAGCAGATTTGAAGGCATTTTATTTTGTTGTTCCTAGGGACCGATAGGAAAACTGAGATGCAGAAAGCTAAGGTGGACAGCATCCCCGAGATGGGGGATAGTGGTGGAGTCAGGATCTCATCGCACCCACTGATGTGCGAGGCAGAATCCAGCAACAATATCCTCACCCCAGGTCACCTTCACAAAATATGACTGATCCTGCAAGCTCTTTTCGGTTTGAGGACTCTTAGGCTTCAGTCCCCATCAAAGAGCAAAATCGTGCTTACTACTCTAGTGCCTGTTTGCAGTGAAGTGTTCAAACTTTGCAAAGAAAAAAAAAGCAAAACCCAACAGTTTGTGCGCATGTGGTAGAGATTATAAGAGGTATTGCCTGTGCACTGGGCTGAACTCACTGCACCGGGCTCAGTGACCCTGGGCGTCACTTTCAGTGCTCTAGCCCCGTGCACTGTGATTTCATTCCAAAGGGCGTTGAAAATGAAATGCAGCATTTCACAGATTTCACCCTGCACATTCAAAATGATCATGTCCTGAACATTTCAACTGTTGAAAAGAGCCAGTATTTACTACCTCACATGAAAAAGACCAGAAGGCTAAATTGCATAACAAAGTAAAGCCATGATATGAGGCAGATGAACTCATTTAGATAAAATAAGACAAGACTCAACCTTCATCTGAACTTCAAATTGAAACTGAGTTAAATCTCTCATTGAAGGAAAAGAAGAAGTTAGCCAATTTATTTGTCTTCTAGCTCTCCTTTTTACTTAAGAGAATGCCATTGAAGTGTTGGCTGGGATTTTGGGGAGAGCAGTTCCTGCTGTGGGTACAGCTCTCGGGCGGTACTGAGCCAGGCACTCAGCCTCTCTTGCCTCGCTTTCCAGTCACAGTCTGGTGTTCCTCCTCCCTCTCCTTTCTGTCTGATGTATGTACTTTAAACACAAAAGTTAGAACAAGAATTACCACCTTTTATTATGTGATTACACAGTGCCTGAGGTCCTTCTTTCAGCCATTGTGTCCAATGTGTTTGCAGTACAAATGATGATGTTGATGAAAATATTTTTCTCTGCGTGTCCCCCAATGTCACCTAGATGGATAAATATTTTTGATAGAGATATATTCTTCATGCGCTATCTCTTTGGCTTAACATTCTGAATAGAACTCATTTGAATTTAAAAAGTACTAGGAGAGGAAACAGAAATGTTTTTTCACTGTATGAACGCCGTGATATTACCATGCCTTCATTCAAATGTTAGAAGCAAGCAAAGACATTGACTACATTTTAATCCATACTTCATGGTAAGCAATTATCATACTGCTATGTGTCATTTCCCTCTATATTGTTACAGTAATGCTCTGGATTTTTGCATGAATCCTTTGGGTTATAAATGTCCCACAAAATATAATGGAAAATATTTTTATAGAAGACAATGTTATACAACCCAGCGTGATCCCACTCCTCATCATTTGTTCTAGGATTATTCAGAAATGTTAATTTCTCTATCTGGGTTTCATAAATAGCTCAAACACCCCCAACTGAGCATAAAAATAACTTCTGTTTGATGGAAATTGTCTTTTGGGTCCTTTAACTGCTGTTTCTTAACTGGCTATTTCGGTCCTGTTTTCCGTTGTCATGTGTGGCACAGAAAGGAGTTGCCAAAACACCTTAGCTATTCCTCCAAGTGTTCGTTTGTGAAACAGTCTTTAACCAAACCCAACAATCTTTACCGTAGCACAGGATATTAGGAGAAGTGAGATCTCAAAGACCTGTCATTAATAGATTTCTTCAAAGGCAGAAAATACTAGTTCAAGCTTCTCAGTCTTTTCATTGGGGTTTAAGGGATCTCTTTGTCTTTCCTTTCCACTGCCAGTGCCCCATTTTGTCTCCCCACCTCTCAGGCTCTTCAGAAAACCCTTGCACTTACACCTTCACTTCTTACCTCATTTGACAGACACTAATCTGGTCAATAGACATAAGAAGTGGCATAATAATGTCATGAAGCATTCCAGTCAATAGATTCATTATCGGATTTTTTTTTATTGTTAGGCAAAGTTATTCATATTGCAGAGGGGAGCAAATCCTAGTAAACGTATAATAACTAACAGAACTTACACTTTCCCCAGGCTCCTCAGAGTAGAAAGAACAAGGTGAGCAAATTACCCAGCACTCTTAAGTGATGTTACAATATTATAATCACATCTGCTAAACCCCACTTCTTTTCCCTCTTCCTGAACAAAAAATATCCAAACACGGAGGCAGAATAAAGCCAGGTACAAATACTGAGGTTATATTGTAGAAGAAATGAAGTGATATTTTGCACCCCCCATCAGTATCTTTAGGAGTAAAACAAAATATGCAAGAAAATGAGTCTGAAAATCAGCCTGAATATCACTATAAAAAAAAAAAAAAATCAGTGCTTGAGGCATTGCTGAAACTGGGCAGAAGATCCATTCTACTTATAATTTTGAGTGAGCAAAAAGATGATCTAATAGCACTCGTTACATACTCACATGATATAAATATACCAGTCAGTGGTATTTTCCAGAGTCCTACCAAAAAAGTAAGAAATACCAATGAAGGCCAATTGGAACAAGTAGTTAAAAAATCCTGATGTTAAAGACGATAAAACTCAGAAAGCGTGAAACAAAAAAGATATCTGGTTTGAGGATCTTCCATAATTAGCATGTCCAGTTTGACACAGTGTTGACTCTGCTTGCCTGTGAAGTATTCACAGATTTTGAGGTAGTGCTGAACAATTTTTTTTAGTGTTACCACAATCCAAATATGAATAGCTATTACAATAACAAAATGTTGTGAATCATTCTGTAATTATCTTCTAGCCTGCTAATAGTAACTGTGTTAATAATTTAAATGGCTTGCTACAATTCCATGCTTTATGCAGCAGTATTTAAAAATATTCCCATTATCCTAGAAGCTACACTGCTGAGTTTATGTCATGTCAGTCACTATACAGTTAAATACTAATTTGAAAACCTATCAAAAATGACTGTAAAGTGAGTAGGCCAGTCACAATCATTCATGGAAAGGCAGGAAATATGTTAAGGCAATAGAATAGAGTTTTTCTCTAACAGTTTGGAAGAGAAGCGTATAAATCACTGTGTCATAGCATCTAAAACATTACAAAACTGTCTCAGCTGTAACAGCAGGCTGCAGGGCAATATTTACTGCTAATTCTAATTATCGTTATTATGGACATTCAACATTGGTATTTTTACTTCCTTAGAACCACTCCCCCAAATGATTTAAATTACAAATTTCCGTTCTCATACAATAATTTCACCTTACCACTATTATTAGGATGTCAGCTCTCATTCTTGGTCACTTCTTCAGTTCATAGGTAGTTATGGGCAAATTAATCCTCACCTATTACAAGTGGTTTCCCTATTCAGTTGAAACAGTACACTGAAATAGATTCAGTTTCTACTGTAGTGACATTAGGGAGAATATTTTCATTTCAGTTTCTGCTACATTCTATGCTATATTTTGTTGAATTGTTATTTCTCAGTGGGGCACTCAGTGATGTTGCTCTGAAGCTTTACTCACAAAAGAAGAAACAGGTTTTGATTTCAGGAGACCTAGCAGAACACTATAATAACCTGCAAAATTAGAGAGCAGCATCCACAAGAGGAAAAGGTAAAGTTGATAAAGGAGGAAAAAAAAAGCAGAAACACTAAATCAGAACAGGTTATAAACTGATCTATTTTGCCAATACTGCAAGGAAAGTGAATAAATGAGAAACTGGAAAAAAATATTGCCTTGCTTATCACAAAATGGTTGTGAAAGCACCTCTGGCGATTGTCTAGTTCAACCTTCTGCTAAAAGCAGAGTCCACGAGAGCAGGATGCTCAGGATCTTGTCCAGTTGAGTTTTGAACATATCCAGGGATAGAGACTCCACAGTCTCAACTGGCAACTTGTTCCGGTGTTTGATCACCCTCGTAGTAAAAATGTTTTTTCTTACATTTTTCTTAATGGAATCTCCAGTGTTTCCATTTGTGCCCATTGGCTCTTGTCCTTTCGATGGATGCCACTGAGAAGAGCCTGGCTCTGTCTTCTCTACACCCTCCCTTTGGGTACTTGTACACATTGATGAGATTCCCGCCCTGAGCCTTCTCTTCTCTACTTCTCCAGGCTCAGCAGTCCCACCACTCTCAGCCTTTCCTCGCGTGTCAGGTACATCAGTCCCTTAATCATCTTTGTCTCCCTTCGCTGGACTATCTAAAAAGTTTTCTTACTCAAATACAAATTGTTTATGCACATTACATATATTTATAAATATATGTAATATATTTTAAAAAATACCACACCACCCTTTAGGGGGAATGCTCTAGGGAATGCTAGAATTAGATATGCTTGCACAACATTAATTCAGTCCGTGTGGTATACCAATTATGACTTTTTAACCTATTTTGGGAGGAAGGGGGCTTGATCCGTCATCTATTCAGTCTACAAATGGGCAAGCCATACATGCATTTTTCCTCTTCACTGTTCAGTCTGTGGCTCAAGACATTTATAGTCAAACACTGGTCTGAAAAAAGAAAAAAAAGATTCAGAGGCTTTTCAGTGTAACTTCTCACTAGTGTAAGTAGCTGTGGCACAAATGTTCACAGCACCCCTGTGAGGCAAGGTGGTATCTCTACTCCCGCTTTACAGACAGCCTCTGGTCTGAATTTTTAGAGAAATTCACATGTAATTGCACTTTAAATACCCCCACTGACTTTAGTTGCAGCTGCCAGTGCTCAGCACATTTGAAAATCCAGGCTTCTGGGGCTGCAGACTGGCTTGTCCAACACAATTAGCTTAATCATAAAGCACAATGTTTTTATCTAGTGAGATAACAGTTTGGAACAAGGGAAAATCCTATTCAATGGAATCTTTATGGTTACAGCTCCCCCGAATAACTGTCCTTTCCACACTACTTCATTTCTTAACCACTGTATGAGATATACAGCTTGTGGTAATGAAATACGAAATGCATTTATTTTACTGAGCAAATATCTCGCTTGAAATGTGAGGTCTTCTGTTTGAAAATAAACACGATTCAGGGCTCAGCTGCGGAGCTGTACTCGCTGCTCGGACAGCCAGGTCCCGCTATCCTCGCTCAGTCAGCTCTTTTGCCCAGCGTTAGCCTGATCTTACGTTTTCCCCGTCACAAGTTTCCAGAAGTAAGTGTGAAAAGGCAGATCACTTTCCACTACCCACAGGAAACGGAATGACCCTTCTGTTGTCGGTTGGATGATACATGATCTGTATCCCATGCAGAAGCCAAAGCTAGTACGGACTTGTTCTCATTAAACAAAGCTCAATATTGGAAGCACGTAGGAACTGCAGTGTAGGAGCTGCATAGGCTCCAGCTGAACTTCCAGAATTAATTCTGTAGGCTTCAAGCTATTCAGCCTTCCAGCTGAGGTGCTGGATGATGCCATTACAGGCTTTACCTCTAATTTATAAAAAGGGAAGGGGGGGAGGCTAAAGTAGCCATAAACTGCACTTGCTTCTTCCTAATCTTGAGGCATCTCAGGGTTTTAATGGCCTAATGTAACAGCTCTAGAGAGTAGTTTGCATTATGGCAGCCTTAACCCAGCTGCCCACTATTCAGAAAGTCCCCAGTCTATCACAATTGCCTCTGCCACATGCTTTGCCCCCCCACCTCGCCTCTGCTGTGCCAGCAAACTGCAGATCTCTGTCCACATTTAGCTGTAGCCTGTTCATCCAGCCCCGTCTCCTAATCTCCCCGTCTTCTGCTCAGGGTGCAGAAATCCATCCCATGAGGCTCAGGGTGCAGAAGTCCACCCCGTGAGGCTCAGGACCTGTTGCTTGAGAGGCTGTGTCTTTCCTCGCTGTCACAGCTGAAATCTGTAACGCTTCCAAACAAACCTTTCCAGAGACAGGACGAGAGGAAGGGGAAGGTGGCTTTCACATTGCTCCGTGGATGGCCTGCCTCAGGCAGAAGCTCTCTGACTTCCCAGACACATGGCAAAAGCTGTCCCGGTCCTCATCCATGCACTCCCTGTGCTGCTTCGCTCAAGTTATGCCTAGGGATGGTATATTAATAGGTTGCCCTTCTGTGTACATTTAATTTCTGAGGCTGATGACCCAAACATGATATGAACACTGGCAGACATTGTAATTGTATAAACTTGGGGGGGGAATTAAATAATCATAACAAAACCAATTGTCAAGAATAATAAGATTTCCTGTTAGTGTAATAATAGTGTCATTAAATATTAAAGAAGAAAAAATAACAATGAATCATCGAGGCTAAAAGTAAATGAGCCTTGAGACTGCAATTCCTTCTTATATAGGAGTGCCCTCTGCAGTCTAGTTCCTGGGGAGTGATGCTGTGCCAGCTCACGCAATGCCGTGCCAGAGGAAATCAGGAATAACTTGGTCAAAGCCAGAGCAGTAAGTCAGGCTGTGGAGCCATAATGAGCACTTGGAGTATGGGATTCACAGTCCTACTACACCATTCCCTAGACTAACTGCTAACCCCTTGTCTCTGACGGACAAGCTAAAAGACGTGTGTACACTTTAGTGGTGGTTTTTTTCAGATCTAAGTGTTGCAGCTGAGAAGTAACAACTTTTATCGTTGCTGCTTAGGCATGGGGCATTTTACTCTGTATTTTAAAGCTTAGCAGAAACTGTAAAGTGATCTTCAGGAATGTTCTTCAAAGGGAACATTGTCTGTGTCCTTTCAAGATTTTAAGCTCTAAAGCTGGTCACATGCTGCCATAATATTTTAATGTCATTCCTAGCTGGCAGGTAGCAACTTGCTTTTCATCAGTGCCTTATGTAAGTAACCCAAGCGTTAAGATGTGACCTCATTTCTAAACACCCATGTTTCTCCATCCACTGCAAACTTTAGAAGAGCATCATTTCTGCTTGTATGATGCTTCACAAAAATGACTAGTTTTAATTAAAAAAAAAAAAAGTGTGTGCAAAAGAATATTTAATTTGGGAGGGAAAAAAACCCCTAAGCCTCTAAAAGTTTATACCGCCTCCAATTACTTTTCATGCTTGACTATGTGGCAGGGAATACTTCATTATACCAGGTCACCAACTTTGACATCTCTAACCTCACAATAATAGTCCTTTTTGTAATGTACCAAAATTGAAAATCAGTTTAGTTTATGTTCTCACTAGGTTCATGGCTCCAGTGCCTAATATATTGCTGACTTGTATGCCAGCATTACTCCCTAGTGAGGAATATTAAATAGCCACAGCATATATTAGAAGGGGTGAAAAGGTCCAGCTCAAGTCTGCTGTATAGTTCACATTCGTTAGTGCTTTAAAAACTCAGTAAGTTGCATAATGTTTCCACTTATCCGTGAAATTGTGGTATTATTCATATCATAGGCATCTTTAACTGATTTGTAGTCCACTATTTAAGTACGTATTCCACATAAATAAATACTTCCTGGGTTTGTATACATGACTTGTGCTAGTCAGTATCATAAAAGAGGCACAATAGTGCCTGACCTTTATTACTAAGGCAAGAAATTCATACATCTAATGAAAAAAACCCAAATGGCCAACAGGAATGGTGTAATACAAAGCACCTCTGTTTGGAAAAGGCATTTTTGGCGCTTATCAAAATGTGAATGCTATTTCCCTCCATCGAACACTTCTGTTCTTTCCCCTCCCAGTATTCTCTGTGCCTTCGAAAAAGTTCATGGACTGTGTTGTTAAAATTAACGCTAGTACTTGGGATACAGCGTTTGACTGCTGCTAGCTGGGTTGCTCCTTGATGCTGCTAGTTCCTTGGCTCTATTTGTGAAACAAATTGGACTACAGCCCTGTCTCTTCGGGGGACTGGCTTTACCAGTGAGCATACCTTCAATAGTATATTGGGGTTTTTTGGTATGGAGCAATTTTGCAAAAGAGAAGATATTTATAGCTTTCTGGAAGCTGAAGGGTGATAGTTGTTTAGAAAAAACCCTATTCTTTCCCCCACCATGATACGTCTCCAATGTGTGGTAAATCATTTGCAAGAAAACTGAGGATGCTAAGTTAACGAGAGTAAAAGAAAAGCTGCAGCAGACTCAACAATAGATGGGCTCAGTCAACAGTCTTCTAAAATAATCTCGGCTGTTCCTGAAGAGTCCTTTAGGAATAACTTATTCTTCCTGCCAAATTTTTGGGAGTGCCAAATGAAGTTTCACCGAACTACCATCAGTCAGAGAATTCAGTAGCTACCATGTTCTCCTCTGAGGACTTCAGCTGACCTTCCGGAGCAAAGCATGTCCTTAACTTTTCTTGTTGCATGTTTGTGCAATCGTAGCCAGTGCTGGCAAACCTGTGTGCGCACCTAGCCTGCAACTATAAAATATGAAATATGGTGTGAAGCACAGTGAAGCATGAACACTGTTGCTTTTATAAAGAAGTACAAGACACAGAATTGTCTGATACCAGCTTCTTGCAAAGCAAGATTCAGATTCACTATCTCAATGTATGCGCATTTGTGGTGGATGCTACCATTATACCATGGCTGTCTGTGAATTCTCCATGTAGGCCCAAGTGATGGAGCACCACTGCTGTGATGGCACCTGTGGCACAAGCCACGTGTCCCACGTTGCATCGTTCTGCATGAAAGCCAGCGAGGATCCTCTGTGGGCTGTCTACAGGCAGGCTGAAGGCCTACACGGGGCATTTTTTGTCTTCTGCCAAGCACAGGTGGGGCATTTCAAGGCAGCGCTTGCGCCTGGTGGTGCTCCTGGTCCTGCCAGCCAAGCACCAGTCAAGGTCTGTTGTTCTGACTGCACAAGTGGGTGAAGGAAGGTCTGTGCTGGGTGGGAACCACCGGCTGCCAGGGACATCCAACCACCTGCAGAGTGGGGAGACAGCTGCAGAAGGGGACAAAGGAAAGGACTATGCCTTCACCTCAGAGACCCCCCTCCAGCCCCAAATCCTTACAGATTCCTTACCCAGAATGCGTGACAGCGGTAGTTTCATCATGCTTTTGGTATCAATACACTGTAAGATTCATGTGGTATTTTTCATCCCTAATGTGGGTGTGATTAGTTCTTTAAAGGTCATTGGGACTCTTAGCACAAGTGAAAACACTATCAGATCACAATCTTTTAATTAGCAGTATGTTGTTATAAGCTTGGTAAAGGAATTACTGAGTGAAATTGTACAAGCTGATTTATATGAGTCAGATGAGACAGTGATCATAACAGACTGTTGGCCTCAATGTCTATGAATCTGTAGGAGTCCCAACTAAATAAGAGAATACGATCTTTTTTATGTTCTAGCTTCTCTGATATCTTTTGAAAAGAAAAATACCTACACAGAAAGAAAAGGTACTTTCTTCAGAAAAAAGCCTTTGCATACTGTGGGCTTTTTTTTTGCACAATAAAGTTTCTTCTTTGTTGTCCCTTAACCATTTTGTCTCTTGTTTCCACAAGGTGGAAAGTAAAGCAACAGACAATCCGCATACATCACTATTTTGTTTTATCATAATGGTGGTGGACATTTTCAACTTCCCTCAAAACATTGAAGTATTTGTTGGAACTTATTATTTAAACGAAACCCAATGTTCTTTCACTGAAAGAGCCTACTTTGTCATATTGACAGTGATATGAATATTTATATTGATATAAACTGCATTATGTTCTTGAATTTTGATTCCAGGGTAAATATACTGTTGCTTTTTACTGTAGACTCTTTTTTTTCCACCTTTTAAATGTTTTTTTTAAAAAAATCTATTTTCCCTTTCCTCTGTGGTCCATGCCCAATCACCTAAAGGATGTACAAGCCATTAACATGCATGTGGGTCTCAGCTGAGCAAAACAAGTTGCCTGGTATGCAGACAGACTTTTCAGCTCTAACGTCTGAACTAAATCTCCTCTGTGACATTGTGTAGGCAAATCCCAAAGTCCTGGAGCAGGTTCCTGTGCAGCGTCCTGCACAGATGACCTTGTTCACCACAGCTGGGCCCAACCACGCTTCCCTCTTAGTCTGATTGCCTCGCATCTTTTGGGCTGATGGCATGCAGCTCTGGCCTCACCTCTTTCATGGGAAAGTATGTTAACTCTTCCCGTGGAAAAAAATGCCACTTGGTCCAAGTATCCTGACCCAATTCTGACTTCCCTACATGTCTGTCAGAATAATTTCCTTGAAAGCTATTACTGTCTTGGTCAGCAAGGTGAGGATATGGTCCTCTTTCTCCCCTTCTTTGCCTCCCAAAACTTACATATAATACACGTGAACAGTCGCAGACAAAACAGAAGAAAAATGGACTCTACATGGGCACAGCGGTTGCCTACAAGCGACATTTATACTGTTTCAGGATATTTTACATGGCAGGCAGAAATGTTCAGATAAAACTATAAACAAACAATCAAAATCATTATTGCAATTTGAGAACCAGCTGGAGAGTACTTGGACATAAATCACTTGATGTGAGCAGAAACACAAAAGAAATATTGCTGAAATGTTGGCTGGCAGCCATCTTAAAAAAGGTCAGATTTTTTTTTTTTTTTAGGTGAACCATATGTAAAGACACGACAGTTCTGGCTAACATCTTTTTTGTCCCTAAAGATTGCAATATCTTCAGTCAGCACTGCGTTTTTTCTGCACGTTAGAATGTGTATTTATGAGATAGATAACAGCTCAAATCCTCATTACTCTTCATAATTTCACCATTATAGCTGCCTTATGTGACTTTCCCAGCCACAACACTGCACTGATCTGCCAACGAAGGAGTCCCCTGTCATGACGGAGCCCGCTGAGCGTTCAGGTAAGGATGTTTTGGTGAGGAGACAGGCCTGGATGAGGGGCAAGACCGATTCCCAGCGGCACTGGGTTTTGGGAACCTTGAGAAGGAGAGAAAGGCTGCCTATTTAAGCTGGGACCAAAATACCTGTCCGGCTCCAGGTTTACCACCTATTTGTATCTGCACCATGGCACTCACATGGCCGAGCTCAGGAGATCTGGTTTGCTGCGATGACTGCAGAAGCAGTATCATTCAATAAAATGCGTGGCTTTGCAGAGCTTTATGAAGCTCTCAGTCCTGTTTTCTTCTGTGGGCCTCAGGCGCAGCACAGGTTTTTGTAAAGGAGCAGCCTAGGTCGTTCGCTGTGGTGGTCACTCAGGGTCACCCGCAGGAAGCTCCAGGGAAAGAGAAGGGCAAGCAGGGGTTGGCGGGGGGAGAAGAGGGCAGTGTCTGGGTCACTCACGGCATGGGGGCATCGGACCTAAACTGTCCACATTATAGGGCAATTAGAAATGCCGTTCCAATAGCTGCAAGGATCCTTTTCTGTGATTGGCACTCTTCTCTGCTCCCTCTTACTTCAAAGGGAGAGAGAGCAAAGCTATCCCCTCTCATCCATTCACCCTTCTCCCACTAGCATGCAGGCAGTGACCACCCCAGGGAGCTTTCCCCACCAAGGCAGAGAGGCAAGGAGCTGCTCCCAGCCCAGTTCGGAGAAGAGGATGTGCCCCAGGGCCCTTTTTAGTGCAGGATGGCCAAGGTCCCCCTGGCTTTCAGCTGTGCCTAATATGCACAGCCCAGCTCTGAGACTAGTCTGCAGAAGGTGGGATTTTTGCCTTCATGCATTCCTATAATACACTCAATACCGTGCAGCAGAATAACACAAGGTCCAAGAAAAAGCAGCCTTTATGCATTTGTTAAAATTAATGCTAAACTACAAAAAAAGTCCCCTTTCTAAGGATGTGGGTATTCTTGACATTTCTTTAAAGCAAACTGCAGTGCACACTGAACAATGTTCAGAGTCCTGCTGAGGCTTCAGTAACTTAATTATACTTTATTCTCTTTCTAACCCACCCACATACATGTTTTACCAATTTAAACTTTTTATAGATCCTCCTAAAGTCTTTTCTGCTGTGCTTTGCTCTTAGCATCACACTTGTTTTGTTTTTTGCTTCGGCTCTTACTCAAGTACAGAGTGCCTTCCTATGTCTGTGTAATACTGCGCAAGACAATTTCCATACCTCAGGGTGAAGCAGAGCTAAAAGGAGGAGGAAGGAAGGAGGAACAAATGGACTTTACCTTGTGCCGCACCTCTATTTGGTTCTTCTGTATAAAATTCACAACACTGATTTAGGAACTTTGGTCCTTGCATGCCAATAAATTACTGGAAGTAGATATAAAAGACGCTAATGAAATCATACACTATCTAAACCTAAAGCACTTATAAACTTAAGTAACTTGTCACAAAGCAAAGACTGTCACAAAGTGCTAATTGTACAATTAGGTCCAGGCAACTGTACAGAGGGTATCTTACAGATCAAGGCCATATTCTCTGTGTTGGACAAAGGGACTAAATACATACATTAATATAATTATATAATATACAAGCATATTTAAAATGAAACACCTAAAAAGTCATACCAACTCACCTTTCAAATCAGGAATAATTAAAGCCATTTTGAGCCCTATTACTTTCAGCTGCAGGACAACAGCTAATTCCAATGGGCTCTGTATCACTGAAAGCCTGTGCAGTGTTTTGCAAGACAAAGTTCATAGCTAATACATTCATTCATCTTTGAGAGCTTTTTCCCCAGCTAAAATTCTCTTTTGTATTTGAGTAGTATAAGAAATACCTCGTCAACTCAAAAGCATACTCCCTAGCAAAGCACTGAATTTCATGCCTAACAGAAAAACTTGAAATCTTAGAAAGAAAAAGAAAATGCTGGACTTTCTCAGTTGATCGTTGCCGCCTTCTTAGATAAGATTCTTGTCCTGAGTTGAGCTGATTATAAAGTAAAAGGAATGGTTTTCCTAGAAAAATGGAAATGCTCTCTAAAAGGAAAATGCTTTCCAGATCTAAAATACAAGAGTTTAATTCTGTTTTCAAATGGAAATCATAAACTAACTATAGTTACATAGGAAGAAGCAATGCGCAAAATGCGTGAAGTTTTTCTATTAAAGAAAATTATTTCTGGCAGTTGCACCACTTGAGATAAGGGGCGAAGGAGACATGAGCAAATATCTTGGCATCACTTAGTGTGAGCTTGGAGCTCTGCCTAGCAACATTTCTAAAATGAATCAAAGCTCATCTGGCATCCTACTTAATCTTTAGCTAATGCGTACATTGGGGCTCAGGCTTCCCCTATGTATTAGGATGTTACCAACACACTAATGACCGTTTCACTTCAGTGTGGCATATAAAGTGAGGAATATTTGTGAAGTTACACCCACAGGCAGAGTAATGAGCATACCTTTGCTGAAAGTCATAGGGTGACTCTCATTTGTGTTGATCCTAATCATGCAATAGGAGATCAGAATATGTTAATAGCTTGGGCACAATAAATAAAGCACACTCCACGCTCTCTCCACCTTAGAGCGTACACAGCACTCTACAAGCTCATTTTCATTAGAGTTTACTGTACATTGAGCTGAAGAACATGACAGTAGATTCCATCGGAGGTGAGTGTTGAATGGAAGATGTGAATGTCCATTTCTAGTTATGCGTGGGGTTATGGATTTCTGAACTCCACCCAGGACCGCACCGGGACACAAGGAAGTCAGACCTCAGAATTAGCTGTATAGTACTGGATGGAATAATTTGTTCATATAGAGGGAAGATTGTTTTAGAAAATGGCATTAGTTTATTCTCTATAAAACAGGAAAGATTTGCTTCAGGCAACTGAAGGAAGCAGCAATTGCCCTTTTTATTCTTTCTTCTCCCTGAGGGGATATAAGGCAATGAGTCAACTTTGATTCTCTCCTCAATCCCACTGTCAGAGGGGCTGCCAAGTATATATTGGGTTCCCAAGGGCAAAAGGCCTTCAAGCAGATATTTGTGATACTTATCCCTGTGGCTAGTGCTGAAAATTAAAGACACATGATGTTCAAACCCAAAACAACATGCATAGCTTTCCAAAGACAACCAGCTGCTTCACTGGGAACTGCCAGAGCAAACAATTAGGAATTCAGCAAGGCTATTCACACAGCCTGCTTTCTCATTGAATAGCTTGGTGTTCTCTGCCATGAGGGGAGACAACTTTGATATTTCAGAAAGATGATAAGAGTGATTATTCATCACTGGCTTTGTCCAACTGTGGGGGAGGTAAGGGTATGTATCTGTTTTGAAAGGAAAAATACCTGAAGCTTCCTCAATCAGCAAGGCAGTTCATGAAATACACGTGTCCTAAGTACTAAACATGAATTACATTCTAACCGAGAAATTATCAATAAAGGAAAGCTGTTCAGGAGGTTAACCATCACTGTCAAAAGTGAGAGGAACTGACACGATACGCTTTTTCTTTTCAAATAGTTTTCTAAATGAAAGCGAGAGGAATGGACACAAATCAAGTTGTCAAATTCAGTCTCTTCCTGCTAAGCTTCATGTGGTTCCAGATACCACTTTGCCGATGTGGTCCAATTGCAATGACAAGCTACAGTCTAGTATGCGTAATAACGCCATCGCTGTAGTCAAATTAACAGAGGGGCAGACTGTGGAGTCAGCTGGGCTCAGGAGAATCACTCTGGGTTTACCTGGGTAAGACTGAGAACTGAACTTGTTCCATACAGTAATCCATCTCCTATGCAAGCATGTGAAGGAACTCCAAAACTGACACTACAAAACTTCCCAAAAGTATAGTATTTCTGTGTACCATCTTTTCAGCTTCAGATGCACTTGTAAAATACTGTGCATCTGCCAGTGAATATCACTTCTCAAACTTTGGCTAGGTAATTGATGATTATTGACTAAAGCCTACAAGCCTGAAATAACCCTAGAGTTTAACAAATGCACAGTTCTTCACATATGTCAATACCTTGGCAGAAATTGTAGAAAACGCTACAGAAACAAGAACAAAACTCGTTGTTGGGCACAGCTCTAAAGCCCCATAAAAAGTGTGGCCAGAGAAGTACCATTCAGGCTGAAACAGAAGAAGATTTTTAAAATGCAGTACTTAACAAGGTTAAGAACAAGTGAACTATGTATCAGCTACATATTAGCTGCTCAAATTCCTGTCAGCTTCTTCACTCATGGATGGCAAAGCATCAGGGTGTGAACCTTGTCTAAACCTCGTCTAACTCTTGGCCTATACAGTGACCAGATCTCGGGAGGGCACGACTTTCTACACAGTTTCTAAACTTCCTGGTTCTGTCCGGGTTGAATGCTCTCAAAAAATAATCCTTTCTGCAAAGCTGTGAAATGCTCTTTGTTATTTCACTGAGTGTTATCTTGTCATCTGAGAAGTCATACTGAGTGTTCCACCTCCAGTTTCACAAATTAGTCTAGTTCTTGGAAATGAAAATCTTAGCTCCTATCTTACCAGAATATTATCACAGAAGCCTAAATACAAATAAACAAGAAGAGTGGACACCACTCGAGGTTCAAGAAAAACAATTTTAAAAAAAATTTCTAGCCACTCAAATATCGTTGGTTTGTAAAATCATCTGAGAAGTGAGTATAATGGTCTTTGCATTCCTTCAACAGAGGAAAAATACAAATCAAATAAGCCAAGGGAGGAAAAGAGAGCAAAAATATGAAGTATAAAGGACTATAAAAAAGGATAATTATTGTATCTGTATATATCTATCACTAATCTATAATTTTATAGATATAGCTCTGGGGGCCCCAGTACAGGAGAGACATGGAGCTGTTGGAGCGAGTCCAGAGGAGGGCCACGAAGCTGATCAGAGAGCTGGAGCACCTCTCCTGTGAGGACAGGCTGAGAGAGTTGGGGTTGTTCAGCCTGGAGAAAAGGCGGCTCCGGGGAGATCTAATTGTGGCTTACCAGTACCTGAAGGGGCCTACGGGAAAGATGGTGAGGGACTGTTTACAAGGGCATGGAGTGATAGCAGAAGGGATAATCGCCTTAAGCTGAAGGAGGGCAGATTTAGATTGGATATTAGGAAGAAATTCTTTACTGTGAGAGTGGTGAGGCACTGGAACAGGTTGCCCACAGAGGCTGTGGAGGCCCCATCCCTGGAAGTGTTCAAGGCCAGGTTGGATGGGGCTTTGGGCAACATGGTCTAGTGGAGGGTGTCCCTGCCCGCAGCAGGGGGGTTGGAACTAGATGGTCTTTGAAGTCCCTTCCAACCCAAACCATTCTATGATTCTATGATTCTATGAAAAAAAGATGAAAAGGTGGCAAGGAGAAAAATCTATTAGTGCTCAAGATCAGAACAGGCATTGCTGATCTTCACAGCTTTTCCTGAAGACCCAGATCATTCTAAGTGATCTCATGTGAACTGCCCACAAATCAAACTGGCAACTTAACCCCTGTTCAGTGCATATTTAAACCAGACTTTTACTGAGGTAGTTCTGATTTCTGATCAGGATCACTTTTTTTTTTTTTTGTTCTCCCCACTTCTGCTAATACCATTTTGCATACTGATGAAAAGTTCTATGGAAAATATGGGTTTTAAATTACTAAGGGTGGGGAATTGACAGTTCAGCTGAACTACATAGATGTTTGAAAACCAAAAGCTCATCACAGAGGTTAGTGAGAAGATATTATTTCTTAAGTTGGCCTTTCTTAAATAGAATTTTTAGTAGTCTCAGAAACTCAGCATAGGACCAAACAGGCCATTTTTCTTTTCTGGAGTAGTACCTTCGAAGCAAGTGTGGAAAAATGTGTAGTATTTTGTAAGAAATCTTTCCTGAATCGAAAGAGGTTTAGGTGCTGTATTTGTGAGCAGGCAGAGAATGATGGTTTCCAGTAAAGCTTTCAAAAGCATTGAATTCACCCTAAGAAAACTTCTGAAACTTGGACTTTTTCTGTGAGCCTCAAAACACATAAAACATACACATGCCTTCAAAAACATAAAACCAAAGAACCCCAATCAAAATCAAAAACACAAACCCAATAATAAAAAGCCATTCAGCTGGAGGTATACTGTAACTAGGATCTGTTTCTAGAAAATGAAAACCAGCTTTGCACTCTTCCTCTGCATGCACAGGCTGCTGAAGCATGCATTTGGGTTGCCTCTGAATACACTGCATTCTGGCAATATGGCAAGAAGCCAATAAGATAAAACACACCGTGAAATCATATTTTGTAAATCAGAACTTTCCCAAAGAGTACTAGTGACATAATAGATCTAGAAATTAGTAAAAAATATCAGCAGTTTCCATCTTTAAAAGCTCAGTTTATCTTTATACCTGTTTACCATCATCTAATGTTATGTGAAATTCATAAAAGTTGTGAGTGTAACAGTTAAAACAGCACTGAAGAACTGGACTGGATAACCAGTTTAGGGACCTGGATGACTAAAGCATTAGCTCTGAATGCAAATGTAAAGGGATAAAATTCTGCTGGTGTTATGCAACCATAAATCTAGAACAACCCTTCTGAGGCCCCTGGAAATTCTGAGATGTTATAGGAATATAGGAGAACTCAAAATCTGTCCAAAATCGCTGTGATGCTATCATTCCTTCCCAAATTACATGAGACTATATGTATTTACAGGCACAGGAATGGCAAAATCAGAGACAGAGATTCTTAAAAGGAATGAATTCCTTAACAGAAAAAAGAAAACACAAAGATATTAAAGCTTGAATGCTTTGGAGTTCTAAACTATAACTGCTAACTAATTTGCCATTTTCTTTCAAACATCCCACACATCTAATCCTACAAGCAGGTTGTGCTCTTAAATTATCTCTGGATGTAATACTCACAGAAAGGCACAGGCTGTAAACAATGAAACATAATTAAATTGGTTTGAAAAATGCCTGTCCAAGTACCTATGATTAAATTATTTCATCTTTAGATTGGGGCAGCCAGTTTCCCAGGATTGTAAGTACCTACATTGTAACATGGATCAAAGTGTTGGCCATGTAAAATGAGAAACAGGCCAGCGCAAAACTGACAGAGTTAATCCATGGTATACACTTTTCCATCATAGTAAATGCTGTTTCTGTGCAGCGAGCCATCAGTAATCTCAATTCTTTTTCCTGTAAGTAATACAGCTGTGGGTAGATCAATTTGCCCTTTCGGGGTTACTGTACTTTAATTTGCCCTGTACTTTACACTTCCTCTGTAAACTGCAGTTTAACAGATGTTATGAAGATGCAACTATGTTAGAAGAAAGATATTGTCACGTGTTTGTAGTGGAGTTCTTGAACCACAGATCTTTAAGCTCCTGTTGGCTACATACATTAAATTTCACAGTTTCTGTACCACCTCAGAGCATTGCTATGTGCTATGACATTTTAAAGTCACCGTGAATAAGCGTTCCTTTGTGGCAAACACTTAGTCAAGCTACCAATTTTTTATTTTTTATTTAATTATCATTACTGTCACTACAGAGCTCAAAATACATGATAAGGAAGTAGTAAAAATAACGACTGCAGTGTCTATCAATAGTGTGCTGCTAACTCAGGCCTGCAAGGCCTGCGCAAACAGCTTGTGGAGAGAAGCAAAAAAAATGCTTCACGTAGCTTTAACTCGACATACACTACCTGTACAAGCCAGAGCCCAAGATCACAAACCTGACTTTAAAAATTACGGTAAACTGAGATACTGCACCTGAATTACCTGTTGCTTTCGTAGCTTGGCAATCATTGGGTATGTCCACTTGTACAAGCTCCTGCTGATTCTTAGGCTTACCAAGATCTCTTCTTCTGGATGCAAGAGACTGTCCTGTTTAACGTATCATCAAAAGGTTGTCAATCTTTGCCAACGTGCAAATACTAAGTGTGCTTAATTCTGTGTGTGTTAGTACATGACCTGGGGAACCAGAGATAACAGGAGTAATTTTTCAGTGTAAGTAGGCTGTTAGGGTGACGGTCACCAGCAGAGCTCCTAACTTGGCATATGGAAAGGGCTATGTGTAAACCAGGGACTGCAATCTAGGTTTCACCATACCTTTCATTATTAGTCAGACACCTCTTTCTCTCCCTATTTGTATGAAGTGTACACAGCAAACGTGTTTTCTTCAAAGGAAAATCAAGGATCTTCCTCAATTAGCCACCTGCTCTCAAATCAAGTTTTAATAAGCTGCCAAGCAATACAAAACTACTAATAACATCCTAAAGAAGAAAAGCGTATTTCTTGCTGTCCCTCAGTGAGCTGGAGCCTATTTCGATAACCTGGTTAGCTTCCAGCTTCGCAAGCTACTGAAATATTTTTGGCTCTGGACTATAATCAGACAAAATGAAGAAAAGGGAAAACAATTATCATAGCAGTTTTGTTTCTGGAATTTAAATCCTGCCAGCTTCTTCAGTTTTGCAAACTGACATCTTTTCAGACTTCTTTGTGACAAAACCTCTTTGCTGTGTTTACAGTGCCAGCTGAATGGCAAATTCCCACTACAAGCGGAGTGATGGGTAAGGCTGACTTCCCTGCTCCTGCACCAAACTGCCCACCTAGCCTTGAGCCTCCTCCGCAGTTTTGCCTTTGGCTTTGTAGTTTGATCTTTATCGCAGTCTGAACTGCTCACTAAAGATGGACAATTTTGTCTTGAAACTGGCAGAGCTGTTCTCCTTTCTCCACTGGTTGTGTAGAAAAAAATATTCTGGGCTTTGCACAAAAGCTCAGTAGCTCTTTTAAAAGGACTTCCTCTCTTTTCGGGGTCATTTGCTTTAAATATATGGAGCACTAGTCAGGGAGTGAATGAAGGAAACGGAAGAAAACAGTTTGAAATTAATTAAGGCCTAGAGCATAATGAAAAAAAGAAATTCACATTAGAGATGGTTTTCTGGACATGGCTTCTGTTCTGTCCTTCTCCAGCCGGAATTTATTCTTCAGACAGCAGCCCAGCGGCCATTGGCACGGACTATCTGCTCCAGTGGCGTTCTCCCAGATGAGGTGCCCAGTGCCCCCAGCTTGCAGAAAAGCCTCAAACGCTGTGAGAATCCGAGCATTTGTGCAAAAGTCTGAGGATCCTCACAGACTGGGTGAAGCCGGTCTCCTCTCTTGCAAGAGAGATGGATTCTGATGTTGCTCAGAGCTGGGAAGGATCAAAAGTATTCATCTAGGCTACCTCAGGAAGAAGGAGACTAGACTAAAAGATGCCAGTCCCTCTTAAATTTTTAGATCAGATTGGATGTCTTTAAATATTCATAGGACATAGGACATTTTTTGCAGACAATTTATATTGAAAGTGCTGTCTTTTGCTGAAGCTTTAAGAACATGAGGGTAGACACTTAAAACCACAACACGCAAATGTGAAAGCAAGTAGATCTAACCTAAAATAAGAATGAGAAGAAATAGTAGTGTGACTTTCTTTGAATCTGGTCAAAGCTGTAGGTTGCTTTACTGTTATCTGAATGCGATCAGATATTGTTGGCATAGTAATAGGCAAGAATCATGTTGTTATATATGTACACAATCTGTTTTACCAGCTAGTACTTTGCAATACCACAAATTACCATTTCTCCTCCAAGATCTTTCCTAAACAGTGAGTAATCTAAAAGAGGAGCACAAGGAATTTTACACCAGATGAGGAAATAAAGAGGATTCATGCAAATATTCATTCCCATGTTAAATGGGAGGGCACAGCAGAAATACTGCAGTTTATTCAAGCTGAAACTCTGCTTCAGTTCTGTGTAACCTTTCTTGAGGAATTCACTGTACAATCTTTTATTTTACAGAAATAAAGCCAACTTAAAGTATCCCAAGATATCCAGAAGTGGAGCAAACAAACCTTCTGACTTGAAAAGGTCAGAAATGAAAATCTGTCAATCAGTGCTGTTAACGAACAAAGTTAGAGCTGCTCTCCCATTCTTTTCTCTCTAATAAAGTATTGGAAGACCAGGTAAAAGAGCTATGATGAAGGCATTTGGAAAAGTGACTTATAAACAACAGTGAAACCCAAAGGTAGGTGTAATCCTGTGGACAAGGGCTCCCTCTGTGCAAAGATATTCACTGTCACAGGACAGGAACAGTGTGCCACAGTGAAAGGTGCCAGCAGTGGGAGGAAGCACATAAAACAAATTAGCCCTCTCCCCTTTCCACCAGTAAATCCGTCCGGTAACAGCTGTTACCTATCCAGTTTATACAATCTCTTCTCCAAAATGTTTGATGTCTAGAAGACTGGAAAATCTAATCATGTCTTGGGAAAGAGAATAACAAAAATATTGAGAAAGTAATAAAAACACAAACAATTCTCTTATTGCAATACTTGCTGAGAAAGAAAGTTCACCAGATCTGGTTAGTTAGCAAACTCTTTTATAAACCAGTCATGAATGGATTAAATTTACTATTCACGGTTATGGAAATAAAATTTAAAAAAGGACTTGCTTCATTCAGCAATCTTGAGAACAATGATATATTTTCATTTTCTTTGCTAAGGACAACTAGAAAATGAGAGCATTGAGGCTTCCTCTGAAAGTCTTCAGCTTACACAGCCAGGGCACAGTTAGCCCATTAGCCCAGGGGCCTGATTCTCCATTACATCAGCTCTAATGGAATTACACTTGCGCAATGAAGTCGATAATGAAATAAATAAATAGGTCGCAATATCTCTGGTTCTACTATACGAACAAACCGGCGGGATACACCGTACGCCGGGAGGTCTGTGGTAAGGCACCAAATGTGGAGCAGCTTGGCTGCTGCCTGCCGTGCCACGGCTTCCCGGCTGGAGAGGTGGCCGCCCGAGAGAGGCACACCGAGCCGAACCCCACGCTGGGAATGACATAACTCCTCTCTTCGGCGGTGACGAAAGGGCCTGAGATGTGCTACCCATGACATATGCCCTACAGCAGTGAAAGGAGGAACGAGAGTCCTCTTCCGTCCCTTTTGCCCCAGACAAAAAGTGGCAGCCTTACGCAAACGGGCAGCGCTCGGGGCACGTAAGCAGGCTGCAGTGCATCGCCGCTCGCTCGCGCTGGGGGTACCAGGCCACCGGCCACTGGGGTCGGGCAGGGCTCGGCCAGCCGCGCGGGAGACAAACAGCAGCTCCGTCTGGAAAACAGAGGGAGGGGGCCAGTCCCCACGCACCCGTTGAAACGAGATTGTAAGATTTAGGTTTAGGAATGCCAATAGGCTTTTCCTGCACGGATCCTGCAGGCACACCTGTGGTACCTAGCAGAGATTGCAAAACTTTGCACAGGGGTGACCTGGTCTAACTGCTGTGAGAACAACAGGAACAACGCTCTTACCAGATCTGATACGCAAAGTGAGAGAGAGTCTGAATTTTAAAGCTCTCCCTGTATCACCATCCCATTCACCTATAGCTCCTGTGCACGCAAATCTCCCCAGACAGGCACCTTGGTTACATGTCAGATAATACCCCCAACAGCTATTTAGGGTTTTTTTTCCTATTTGGAGATTATTCAGTACAAACTCTAATTGGCTTATTTTTGTTTTAAATCACTAAAAAAATCTCTTTCTGTTTTTGAGGGGAAGGGAAGGGGGGAGGGTGGACTAATTAATTTTAAATTTTAAGGGAAAGAACCCCTCCAAAGTACAAAATCTTTCAAAGACATAGGTGGTTTGTGAAACTTGTGTGTGACTGCTGTTTATAACTCGTACCACAATCTGCCTCCTTCACCCTCTGACACATAGCAAGAAAACTGGATTCAAAATGAGATTGCACCATGGTGAATTCATTCCTTGAATTGCATCGTACGTTTCAGCAATACACAGCGTGGGAACACGTCGATTAGCTCTCGCTTTGAAGAAATTGGATTTGCAAAGGTCAGCAGTGGCTCGGCCCATTTCTCAGCAGATCTTTGGCTTGCTTTTCATCCCGGGACTAGCAGGGAGGAGGTCAGAGAGGAATGACAAAAAGAGTGAGCTTTTTGAAGCGAGCCCAAAGAATCTGACCGTGCTCGCAGCAGCGTGGAGGTTTCTTTAGCTCAGAGCTAATAAATAGGTAGATTTTAAACCAAATTTATGGGAATAACTTTCTGGGTTTACTTTACATACTAAACAATTCATTATTTTGGTATAAACTAAGAAATGCTTTGGAGTGTAACTTTCAGGCTGGTAAGAGCAGCCTGAAGCTAAGCTGTAGAAACAGCCCGCTCGCCCTCCCCCATCCATCCCTCTTTTTGTGCGAAGGGGAGCAGCCAGCCTGGAAAAAAGGTGGAACGAGGCAAAGCTCAGCCCACAGTGGAAGTGTGAAACCTGGGGAGTTTGTGCTCTGTATTTCTCCTTTGAAACACATTTCCCAGTTGTTTAGCTTGCTCTCGTGCCAGCGTACTGAGACAGAGGTAGCTTCATTACCCTTTCGAGCCGGAAAACTCACAAAATATTTTGGCCACCCTCCACACCTTATTAACATAAACTGGAGTTTCCTCCCGCTGCTGGCAGGGCAGGGTGCTGGTAACGTGTGATCTTGGCGTTTCGGCGGCTGTCGCCGAGGTTCGCCTTATTCCTGTGGTGAAGGAAGGATTACTCCTGGATCCCAAACAGGGGGGTTGCTATGGGCACCTACGCCGGGAAGCTGCAAACGAGAGAAGGGGGTGGAGAAAAAAGAAACTAGGGCAGGTTAGAAAGGAATCCCAGAAAACAAGCAAGCCTGAGTTCCTTCACCTGTAAATACTAAACTTCTCTTGCAGAAATATATAGTACATATAGTCCCGAAGTGTGTCTCCTAGAAAACTGGGAATAATGGACTTGTTTGCTCCGTTAGTGCATTTTTTTCAGCAGGTCTCTTTTGTATGCCTCGATTTCTCTGGCTTTAAAGCCTTCCAAAGGCTTATGGTATTTGGAGAGAGTAGAGAGAATAGCTCCAGCTGCTGTCGCAGGTCTCAGAGCTGTAAAATTTTGCTTTTCTCTGGCTCTTCCAACAAGTAACATTGCAGCATTCTGGCATAAAATACAGTTTAGAAAATATGAAATCACAGAACGGCAAATCCTGACGCCTTGTAGGTTCCTGTTAAGTAGCCACTACCAATCCAGGTGAATTTTCCCTGTCATTAACAGAGCAAAATCTGAATGCCAGCCTTTGCCCTGACTAATTTATTTAACTCAGAGAATTCCCTTCAGTCGGTCCCAGGGAGTCCCAGAGGTCTGGCTGCTGCAGGAGGTGCCAGCAGTAATACTGCAGGTCTTGGGAAACCTGCTAGAGGGGAGCATTTACAGCATGTGTAAAAGAGGTGTAGGGCAGAGCGTTTCAGGAAGACGAAGAAGATGAAAAGAGAGTGGCTATCGTCAAAATGACAGATGAGTGATGTTTCTGTGACCTAACAGGAAGTAATAAACACTGGTTTTAGGCTTTTAGTGGGGAAATGGCTTGTTCACCTACTGCTGCATAACTACATCAGGCTTCCCCCCAACATCTAATCATCTCCATGAAAGAATGAGTCGATGGAAGGCTTGTAACGACTCTGCCAAGGAGACTGTGCCAGCTCCCCTCACAAGTGTTATGTTACCTCAGATCCAGGCATACCCTGGAGTTTCTCATTACCTCAGATCCAGGCATACCCTGGAGTTTCTCATTACCTCGCGTACCAGCGACTCTTCAGCTGAGCTTTCGCTTCCCAGTTACAGACGTGGAGGCAAGTATGGGATCTCAGTGAGTTTCCCCAGCTCAGGGGATCTCTATTTAGAAATAGCAAGGGGATCTTGCTTCAGAAATAGCAATTTTTGCTAAATATGAGATCCCATCTAGAAGTTTGGTTAGAGAATCCTTTCTGGTTTCATTTTTAACACATTTTTTTTTTATGCGTGATATTTTTATCAACACTTACTTCAGCTTCCTTCAGTGGAGAAAGGTGTCCTCACTGCACCTTTCACATATGAATAAGCTTCGTGACTGAAAACACAAAGTGCTGGTTTTAGCTTGCTTTTTTCAAAAACAAAACAAAGAAAGTCAGAAGGTTAAACAACTACAGTTGAGGCTACCTTGCTGAGCTGCAATAAAAGAAGAAAAGATTGGTCTGAATACATGACTTTTTATTAAAAAAGAATGCACATAAATTACAGCTGCTGACCATGTAGTCATTCTTTTTACAAGGTGTTTCCCTATAGCCATATATGATTTCCACATATAAATTCCCTGTTGGTCTGAAAACTGCTCACATGAAACTGGTGTTTTTCTTAATAAATTGTCCACAGAATCTGTATTTCATCTCGGATGTAAAAAGTTCATTAGGGAAAAAAAGCATCCCAGTGTCCTGGTGGAAAGCAATACCAGACACTATCCAAGCTTAAAAAAAAAAAAAAAAAAAAAAGAGAGAGAGAGATCTGCCTGCTGACTGCTTAGACTTTCCCCCCCCTGCTTTTCTACTTAATTATTTTCCATAATTTCATAAAAGACAATATAACATAGCATTCTGTAATGGTGCCTGTAGTAACAGCCATCTAGTCCAGAGCAGAAAAAAACAATTCTGCTTCACTAAGTATTTCAATGTGTTAAATTTTGTTTCCTTTAAAATTCTCTAGGAGAGGGAATAGGCACCTAGCTCTGAAACAGTCTGTCTCCAAGCCCAGAAATCCCAAAGTCTTCTGCTCTAAAAGAGCCTGTTTGATCAGATGCCCTTGAACCGTGCAGCGTGGAAGCCTGGGAACTGCTCCAGGTCTGCTTACCGGGGTCTTCTCACCAGGGAAAAATCACTGGAACCAGAATCAGATGTTCCATATGGGATGCTCAGTTGTAAATCTGAGAAAGCATTAAAAATATGAAATTGTGAAAAAATTTCCCCAGAGCACACATGAAAATGAAAACCCGCGTTCATCATTACCTCTGTTACTCCATGTAGAAAAGAGGCAACGCTAACTAAACCGGATGGCCACGTACTAAAGGTCATCTGCTGCTCTCACTATGGAAGCGTAGCTGCCTCCTGAAGAGTGCAGTGAGTTCAGCAGAGACCGGGTGAAGAATGTGCCCCTAAAAATTTCCTCTTTCTAGGGAAAAACACTTGGTTTGACAAACTGTTGGATATGCGTCAGAATGTGACAGACGGGGGACGTTTTTAGCAACACTTCACTGAACTAGTGTAGCAGAGTGTGGTCCCCAAAAGCACAGTTGCTTTCATTCCCATAATTTACTTTCATCTGTCTTTTTCAAAACCTTCCCTAATTAAGCTTAATTGCCATGCAGTCACACATTAGTGCAACATTCTGTCCACTTATGGACCACCCATAAAATGTTTCATAGCATTAATCCTGGAAAGTGGTAGATTGCTTGTTTTGTTTTGTTTTCTAATGTGCATAAGTGCCTATAATGCATAGTGATGGCTTTCTGGAACTGATATTTGACTCTGATTATCATGAAAAGATTCTTAGTGTATATCAGAAAATTAGTGAGGTCAGAAGGGTGTTTGTGTTTTGGGAAAAACAAGCATTTGTGATGATTTGGAATCTAATATCTTTGGTGCAGAACTCAGCCATGGGGATTCCCAGCTCTTTGTAATATTTAACTCCTTCCGAGGACGGTTTTGGGCCAGACCATAACAATTTGGATACCCTCAGCTTTTGTGAGTTAGCTAGGTTCTCTGCATCACTTAAGTCTCAGTGACTTAAAGTCACAATAAGCAGTGATCTGATGACCTAATGAAACCCATGAGAACGATCTTTAAAGCTGGGCAAAGGTCTAGTCTGGAGGACGTCTCAAAATAGTTGATAGGAGCTGATCCATAACAGAGTATTTTGAACAAAACAGCAGCAACACTGAATTGCATGGAAGTTAACTGAAATAGTCTTAGCAGCTGATTACTCATCTCTAAAAGTACAGTTTATCTGAGTGTTGTAGCTCTCATACCTTTGAAGTCAAGAAGTTCCCTGAATTTCTAGGATGCTCAAGCAAAAGCAGCAAGCAAGAGGTAGCTCAGAAGAAAGCTGCTCCCAAGATGTTTCCAGACAGAAGTGCTCAGTGAAGCTGGGTGGGCTGAGAATTCACATGACTGGAGGGACAATGAGGAAAAAGACAAGCGGAAAGCAGTGCTGGATGAGAAAATGCGAATTTTCTTTGCAATCAGACGAGATCATCTTTTATAGCACAGAGACTTAACATGAGAGAATTCCAGCCTCACCGACTTTGGTGAGAGTCAGAGTTCACGCAATAGGACTAAAAGGTTCATTTACCATTTGCACTGGCTACTCTTTCTTATGGTTTTTGGGCACTGTGGGACAATGCCAATATTTTTCCTACTGCTAGAAATACTTTTCTTAGTCCAGAAATGACAGAGAGAAATAAAAAGGGAAGAACAAAATTTAGGTCCAAGTTACTATTTCTAAATTATTAATAAGTGATTAAGTTACATCTAGTCCTTTCCAAAGCTTTCAAGCTTTGTATGATGTATATGTTGGAAAGGGAAAAATGAAAGGAGGAATACCAAGAACGCTCTAATCAGCAAGGACTAGTTGCACATATAACTTATTAGCTAAATTTGTCCAAACTACACAGTACTAGAGATGCACATTCTTTGAAAAAAGTAGGGCTCTTACATTATGAGTGTAAGACAAAAGCAAAATAGAGAACAGGAGATACACACATTATTGCCTGTGAGCCCAGAACCAAGTTTTGATGATGATTTAATATTTTAATGTCAGGGGAAATCATTCTTTTCAGTCACACCTTTATGAATTTCAAAACCAAGGAAAAAAACCCTACTTCTAGCTTAATTGATTTTAAAATGCAAACATATAATTTTTATGTTGTTTATTAAAAGCAAAAAAATTTCAAACACCACAAAATTTCTTCAAAAAATTCTTTCTTAAAAGCCACACACAAAACCTCATTGTTACCTATGTTGATACTATCTTTGTCCCTTATTTACCACCTGGCCCTAGCATTCTTTCTGGGTGGGAACAGTGCAAGGCAAACACTCATGGGCAAACTGAAGTGACAAGCAAGCAAGAAAAACAGAGTAAAGAAAATGAAGAGCGTGCTTTGCCAACTATGCTGCAGGATACCGAGAGTATCATAGCTGCATTGAGTTAGTCCTAGAATTTTAATAGGTCATTATAGAGGAAATCTGACAAATATTATTAAAGAGAATCCCCCAGCTCAGAAATGCTGGAATAAATTAATGTTGCAATTCTACTGACACCAGCGGGGTCATTCCCAGGGAGAAACTGGTGTTGACTTTTGTCAAGTAGGATTCATTCCTTCGATTTCAAATTCTCTTTCAAATGCTTAACGTGTCTAGATGGCATAAACGTGGCGATCCTGGAGACTACTGTACAAGGGACGCAGGCTTGTTTGCTACAGGGCTCCTGCACTTTGGGTCCTCAATGTTTGGGCTGCAGCCTCATCCAAGGGGTATAGGCAGTAGGCTTAGGATACTTATTTTGTAGAATATGGCAATCTGGAATGGCCTTTTGGTTGGTTGTTTACTCAGAGAAAGCGTGGTACCACCTCTCTCTGTGATCATTTCTATGTATCTTTTTACTTGCTTTTAAAAGTGAAACATCCAATCTCTAAAAATACCGACTACTCACAAAAATATACAGTTCCTTAGGGAAATGAGATTACAACACAATTGTGTTGTACGAATGTTTGCCTGTCATCCGTTTGCTCTTTCCCCCCAGTTTTTAACTCCATTTTACAGGAGGGCAGAGGTCTCAATGACCGTCAAGTCCTTACGAGTCCTGTGCAAAATGGGGACAGCCCACGACGGCGTCCGCAGCAGCGCTGCCCTGGCCACGTGTACCGTCCTCCCTGCCAGGCGCTGGAGGCACGAAGGACAGGGAGGGCTGGTGGTGGTGGAGAGCTGGAAAGCAGACCATGAGGCTGAAGAGTCAGAAATCCATAGGAAATGAGCCCTCTTTAGTTTGGCTGCCTGTGGGTCAACTTGTTAACTGATTTATACCATTTTTTTCCCCTCAGTTCTTGAGTTCTGCTGAAAATTATTTTTCTGCCAATGATGCTTTCCAGGAAAAGACTGCAGCGCTCGCTTCAAAACTCCTGACAGTATCGTTTATATGCTGAACAAGGGGGCATACCAAACAAGCTTTTTCTTATGTTTTGCTTTAACCTTGTGGATGCCTTTTCAGTGAACTATGAGCCAAATTCTTCATTTCACTGATTTAACAAGTGTGTAGATACTGACATCCCCAATCCCACTTTTCCAGGTCAAGATCACGTTTCATTAAAGATCAACTGAGCCTGCAGACCTCCGAGTCTATTTTCTCATAAACGCTGGTCTCAGGATTTTAGTGGGAGAGCATGTGTGGGCTGGGGGCTCGGTACCTACGTGTGTAGAGTACATACTTATATTTAATTCTGAGATGCAGCTACCCTGATGGTTACAATCCTGTCCCATAGAAAGCAATATTAAGTCCAGGGCCTGTTCCTATAGACTCGGTTTGAATGTTATGAATCAAATGAATTCATATTCTGTAGGTTTCAGTACTCCTGAGAGTAACAGAAATCCAGCGACACCAACAAATCGTGATTAAAAATGCAGGAAGCCTCATCAGGGAGTGACTGTAGCTTTCCTACTTTGTTTTGATTAATATTTAATTCTGGTACAGACAGAAACAAGAATACAGTTGAGGCTGAAAAAAGCACTTGTTCTAATGAAAGCATTTTGCTCATTAACAGTATTATTATTCAGTGAATAACGAAAGAACTGTGAACTCCATTGAGTTAAAAAAAACACCCCACAACTATTTAGGAAACCAAATATATACGTAGGGTCCTAGGCAACAAACATCGCTTACCTGATGCACCTCAGGATAGAAACACACATTCACAATTATATACAGTCATACCACGGGTGTGTGGGCTGAGAGGGGTGGTTTGAATCCAGGCGGTGCAGTCAGCCGTCAGGAGCACGGTTTCGGTGGGGACAGCTGCCCCCCCCCGGCCCTGGCAGGGGTAACTGGCTGGGAGCCCACAGCCCACCGCTGCGCTCTGCTGCTTGTGGCATCTGAGGAAGGGGAAAAGGACTTAAGTGAACCCATCGACTATTAATGCTTCTCACTAGATCAGTAAATTTATGATTTGGCTGTGATGCAAATTGTTTATTTAAGGTAACGACGCCTCAAGTTCAGTAACTGATACCCTGCATTGTCTTTCTGACAAAAGTTTGAGTTAGCTGCCATAGCGGAGAGAGAAGTTCTGCCATTGCTTCCACTCAGGCAGACTTACGCTCAGCGAAGGCAAACTCTGGCTGATAGAGTTTCTGACACAATTCGAAGCTCCCTTGCTCTTTCTGTGGTTCATAAAAGACTGAGATCAATAAATCCTCTCTGTCTTCTAGTAAGGAAAAAACCATGATGTGCTGCTGAGCTTGGGAAAATACAGACTTTGAAGACCTACTTCTGATGCCATTTCAGAATTGCTTTAATGGTTTGCCTGCTGTCCTCATTGTAATGGCTTGTATCACCATCCAGGAAAAATATACTGCAGCAGCGTACTTGTTCATGATGAAAATTCCACATGAGTCACACTCAGGAATATTAGAACCAACCTATAAGTATATGCACATACAATGACAATTTTTTTTAAAGAAAATCATAAAAACCCCCTCTGGTAACTCTGTCTTGAGCCTAATAAGCATAGCAATGCTACCAGTCTACAAGTGTACAACTTTGCATATTTAAATGTACCTGTATAAATATGCATCTGAATTATTTTATCTGCCTCAAAAACCTAAAAAATTATCCAAACAGAAGTTCTTTAGGTAGACTCGAACAGTTAAAAAAAGCCCAGGCTCCAAAACAACAGCACAACATCAACAATAACAAAAATATTTATTCTTTCTGCCGAAGCCATTACCCAACTTCCCAGCACTAATCCTGAACTCTGCTTCTTGCTAGCACTGTGCTGTAAGTACGACAAAGGGCAGACAAGAGCACCAGACAACATAAACTGAAACGCTAGCTTAACCGTAACCGGAGAACCGAGTTCTGCCAGACCCTGGCAAGCCTGAACTCGCACGGATTTACGGGCAGGTCATTAGAGAAAGCTCAGCTGTGGTTACCGCTCAGGCGGGCAGAGCTCGGGGCACGGCTGGATGGGGGCCAGGACGCCCAGCACCGTGCACCCCGGAGCTGCTGTGCCTCCCTCAGTCTCGGAGCCGGGGGAATAACGCGGAGCAATTGTGCTGCACGGCTTCGTTTAGCGGAAGCCCTGGCTTACAGCCACAGCGGGCTCTGTTTTGGGAAGGGACAGACCCTTTGGACCTACAGAGCGCTGTGGGAACGGTTCTGTCGCTTCTCTTCGCGCTAAGCAGGCCCGTTCCCCCAAGCAGACCCAAACACTCGCAGGAACTCTGTATAAATAAGGTTATAAAGCTACTAATGCTCTTCAACCATAAAGAGATAATACCGACCATGAAACCTGAGGGGCTTTTTCTTGTCTCCTGCACATATGAAAGATGGCATTAAAAGAGATTAGTTTTAAACCACTTGCAATTTCCTTTATGCAATAAAAGATTTTCTTTGCTTGGAATTTTCCTATTTATGGTGTGTATTTGGACTCAGCATAACATAATACTTCCCTCAGTATCCCTGCTTTTAATGATGCTAGCAGTATTTGAGCCATTCATCAAACATGACAATTGAAACAGCTAGGAGTTAATGGGAGCATGAGCAGTTTGACAAACACAGTCTATTTGACAAGGCTGAGGTCAGGACTAAAAGAACTGCTCTTGGTTAAATAAACAGAAAAGCAACAAAGTAAAAGCAAAATCTTTGCAGCCATTTATCAACTTTAAAAGCCTTTTTGTTATAAGAAACATAAAGTGAAGCTGCACACAGAGATGGGTATTAAATGGGGTTGGAGGAATTCAGTTGGCTTTTTTTTAGGTGAAATTAAGAAGCCCAGTTAAAACTGCAGGATTATGTCCGTAAAACTGACACGCAGTCACGTAATACCTAAACCTACGCATTAGAGCTATCTGCTTCCGAACTGACTTACTATTTTAATGAAGCCAGTCTTTTCCGAGAGAGCAGACTGATTGAGGTGGCATTGAAAGGAGCGCCCTACGCCAGACACACGACTTCCCTGCCACCTGCAAAGCAGGGCAGCGCCGCGTAGGCTTGTTCAGGACCACAGCTGAGTCTCCCCATCCATCGCTGCTTCGGTAACAACTTTACCTGGTATTAATCTGCGCAGGGGGCCTTTCCAGGAGCCTTTGCAAAATATCGGAGCTTTGCATTTAGACACAATGTTGCCTGTAGGAAATTCCTGGATGTGAAATGACTCCTGGAAGCTGCTAATTAGCACACCCACTAACTTCCTCTCTTTTACGTGGTTCACGGACATCTTTTTTTTTTTTTCTTTTGGACTTGGGGAGATTAGTTTGGGATCATTATTTTTTTCCCCCTGTCCAAGCCCCTGGAAAGTCTAGGAAAGATAGAAGTACTGAATCCATTCTTATGCTCCCTGAGTAAAGTGGCTTTCAGAGTGTGCAGCCCATCTGCCCTGAAATAAAGGATAATTTCTCTGCCCTTTTTTTTTAAGTGCTCATAGGCATGCAAAATCAAATCCTGACTATCCCAGGTTCAGTCTTGCATCCCATGCACCAAAGGCATTATAGTGTTGGCTTCAATGGGAACAAGACTGACTTTCCTATGATTCAGCTTTCCTGCTGTTTAAATTTGGGAGTGATAATATTCTCATGACTAGAGAAGACAATACAGATTTAGGCACTCAGAAATTCTTGGATATCATAGCTGTGCAAGTCCTTTGTAATCATTTGCCTACCATCACCTTGTGTAATAGTTTATATCACTGTCCAGAAACCACCAGTACCATTTGGGAATTTCCATCAGAAGCAAGTAATCTGGCAAAACTCAGTAAACTTTTGCAATCCTAAAGTTTCAGGAAAGACCTTTATGGCTTTTGGGCTGGACATGTTGCCAGATGAAAAATCCCTTTTCTTGTGAGACTTCTCCATCCTTTCTATTGCTTTCATGCTTTTACAGCTATTGGCAGTTTAGAGACAATAAAGAATAAAGGCATGTATCGAGGCACAAAGACAGCAGAATGACTAAGAATGATTATAAATTTACAGATTAATTTTGTGCATCTTGTTTCTCTAATAACAATAACTTTTCATTTTTTTCTTTCATAAGGCAATTTGTACAACTAACTAATGTGTTTAACAACTCCTATGGCTGTTGGAAAATCATGAAAGACTTCTTTTCCTGGAAGTGATTGATTATTGTCTGGACAAATGAAATAATTTTCCCTCTTCTCATTATGCTTTGAGCAAAACACCCATTACAGGAGCACTGTGCAGCCATTTGGAGCTAGGAAATGTATTCCATTTAGCCTGTCAAACACAGTATAACTGCTGTCTTAACTCTGCCTCTTTTCCAAACCTCCTTTTCAAGAGTACACTAATATAACCTAATTTTGACAGAGCATTCTGGACTCTGGGCAGCTCTGGCTCTTGAGCTGTTTTCCATCTGGAATGGGCTTCTCATCTGCTTAATCCCAGGGCTTTCTGGTTAGTTTCGTTTAGTTGTTTTGTAATATATAACCTACAGTTGTTTTATAAAATAATTTATAGCGCTCACTTGGATTCCTTTTTGGAAGTTTCTATTTGGACAAAAATAAAAAAAAAAAAATCAACCAAACAAAGCTCAATCCTAGTTTTACTTTTCAATAAAAATGTTCTTACCGAAAATACTGGCATGGATGTCTGAAGATTGCATCCTCCTTTCCAATGTCAACAACACAAATGTCTTTTTCTAATGGACATAATAGTTACCTTGTGTCATGGTTACGTTGTGTTTGGGGTTTTTTCTATATTCAAAAACACATAAAATACATTAAAAGTTTTCAGTGTGACAAACATTTAATGATATTGTATCTAACCTTCAGTACAGCAGGATCCTAGAACAGCACAACTAGAGTAATGCTAGTTTTAAGATAAAACTTCATGAGTTCATGCAGAATATATACAAATTACATTACTAACATATTTTTTTACTAATGTAGTCACATAATAGCGAGGCCTGGATTCAAAGATTCAGGAGATCCTTTACAGTCTCATGTCTCTTGTAAATGTTTTATGGATGGAATTATTTCTTAGTGCTATACAAAGAAAATCCCATTTCACAAAGGCGGGTTTGTTACCTACTTGAATATTGGTTAGCTTTTTTTTTAACTTCTGTGATCAGCAGTGTGCTAAACTGCTTAAGGAAATCAACCCTATTCATGCTTTTACCCTCTTTTCTTAACCAAATTGAGTTGGTGCTGAGAGATTTTCACTGCAACAATGATAAAAGTCTTCTCTTTAGTCTAGTCCTGGGGAGGTGGAGGTTAGGATCAAGATTCTACTTTCAATTTACAATATTATTGCAATCAAACAACAATAACAAAGCCGTTATTATTGTTGTTGTTGTTGTTATTATTATTATTATTATTATTATTATTAAGAAAAATGCCCATGCACTGACAGCCTACCAAAACCCTTCCCAGAATTCATCTTCACGCCTTCTCTGAAGCTGGTCCCCAGGAAAGACCTCTGAACAAAAAGCAGTATGCACGAGGCACAAGGAGCAACAGGGACAGGAGGACGGAGGAGTTTAGAAGAGCCTTGCTTTGGCTAACCCCCAGGTAGGACTGTCGGGTGCTAATCACCAGGCTTTAATCACTCCCCAAATCAAGAACTAAGAAAAGATATGTACTACAAAATATGAAGTACATCTTTCTGGTTCTCAGGAAGTACTATTCCAATTTTTGTTGCATTTTACTTTAATAATAGTCATTCAGTACACACCAAACACAGTTGTTTGCTATTTCTATAATTAAGTTAGCGCATTAATAGAAAATACTACTGTTCTGCCACATCAGGTTATGCTGCAGAGCACTGACTAATAAATCATCTTTTTAATGCTTGTATGTATCCTTTTTCAGTGAGAGAAAAGGTAAAGTAAATTTACTGGACTGTTACTTATCTCCTAACTACACAAACTGCTACATTTTTTACAGCTTTTACTGCCCATGCTATATAGGGCATAGAGCTGTGTTCAAATCAGTCATCTCTCTTGTCATTATTGCTATTATCTATTATTAGTCAAGTACCAGCAATGTGCAGCCCTGTCCCACATTTATGAAGCCTTTTGAGTTTCAATTTTACTAAAACACCTAAGTCACACAGAGCAGGTAATGACAGGCACACCACTAGCTAAATACCTTTAAATGCGGGGTGTGGAAGCCATGTGAGAATATGAAAAGATGCAATTTAATGGGGAAAAAGAGAAGAGATCTTTTGTCTTTTTCTTTCTTTTCTTTTTCTTTTGCTTTCTTTGGGTATTATTTCCTGCAGGACAGGCCACAGAGTAGGATTTTACTCAATAGGGACAGAATAATGTCCACCCCTTGTTATTGCCCCTCACTGTCTCTGGGCAGCACGGATGAACTGAGTCTTTAAATGGGATGTGAATAGATAGAACAATATGCCACATAGAAATGAGAGGGACTGCATATGTATGGTTTCTCTGGAATTGTCACTGAGATGAGATCCTTACGGGTAGGTAAGGATACATGACTACAGATACAGGCAGAAGGAAAATTGGGCAGTACCTTGAAGACTGCAAGCAAACTAATGGAAGACTTTTCTGATTAAACTGTCTTTCAGACCTGTTTATCTGGTTTCTACAGCAAGTTATACTATGAATCTCTCATTTTTCATCAAAACATTATTGTGAAGGGTGTCATTATTTGACTTATCTGAGTGTTGACAATATTTCAGTATTGTCCACTGGAAAATGAAATTGTCTAGATTCAAATGATGGAATTAAATTCAAAGTACAGGGACTCTGATTTGGCTTGCTTTTTGATAATGACAACAGGCAGAGAAAGCTTTTTATCAGGATTGCTATCCAGTCACAAGCAATAATTTGCTTTAACCTCAAAATATGTTGTAGCTAGAAATTTTCTTTTCAGCCAGACTTCTGTAATTCTATAACTTAATTATAGTTGCCTTCATAAAATAAGAAACATTTATTAAATGAGCTAGACATTGACCTAAACTCATTTTATGTAAAAATTTACATAGAAAATAGTGATTTGAGATGGTAATCACTTCTCCCTCCTATATCCATTCTGTTGGGTCAATAAATGTGGTCATCAGAGACTACTTGCCCTTTAAACCAACTCTGAGAAAGACCAGAGCAAAACCAGACTGCAGTAAATGACATTCTGCAAGGATGCTGGGCACTTGGGTCATGTGTTAGAGCTCCAAAACCTTTCTTAATGTACTGCAGATGTTACTAAGCTTTGACTCTTTTTAGCTATGTTTTCATTTACTATTTAGGTGGTCACTGTGTTAGAGTGTTGCCGAGAGAGCTTTCGAATCAGCTTAAGATGAGAATTAATTATATAATTCATACAGAAGTGACTGAAAGGGTCAAAATATTAATTGCAGGCCTTCTGTACTGAAATCAGTAGCTAAACCAACAGACAAGGCACAGTTCATCCACCTTAGCAAACAGTTTTCACTTGTGCGCTGAGATTGTCACTGCTGGTTAACCCGCTGAGATTTTTTGCTGGAAGTAAAGAACTGGTACAACTGGAGTCTCCAGAGTCAGTCGCAAAACAGATGTTCCAGAGAGCTTGAAAAATAGTAGCTTCAAGTAAAGGCTTGTAAATGCTTCATTTCCCTTGTCCCCAAGCCTTTCCACCCTGAGAAAACTGTCTGCTTACTGTGGCATTTCTACTTATATTTTTTTAATTCGGCTCTCAGCCTTCATAATAGTGCTGTCCTTAGGAGGAGCAGGGGACTGAATAGTTGTGTGCTTGAAAGGCAGAAAACACTGGGTCTAAGATTTTACCACACACTGCTCCTTCTCTCGGTGTTAGATATAAGTGTGACTGGATTTTGCCTGTAACTGCAAGCACAGCCAAAAAATCTTCAGCTAAATGGAACTTTTTACTTATTTGACATGCCAGGGCATTGCTGATATTCAAACTAATATTACTGTTCTTTTGTACAGCCAAGCCAGTCCCCAGAAGTTATGGCTACTATTGCCTGAATCGGGCTCATTTAAGAGGAATTAATTCAAACATAGATAACCTGAGCAAACACTGAAAGGAGCACTAGAAAACTAACATCCAGAAAAAGAAGCTGCTGGAAGTTTATTGCCCCTAATCCTGCTAATAATGGAGGCTATGGGGCTCATTCTTCTGAGTATTTAATTTTTCATACAAGGGAGAGGGGCAGAGGGGAGGAGAGAGGGACTCTCCGACCCGGAGGAATGTCCCAGCAAACACCTGTTCCTCTGAAGCATTTGGCTATTAGTATTAATGGAGACATCCTTCAGAGAAGGACACAGATGTAAGACTGGGGGCCCGCTGCATCAGAAGCTCTGCCTTCAACTTTATCCAGTTAAAACTTTTTACCTACAACCCTGCTCTGGTTTTGTGTAAGTGGTCGTACACGCTGCAAAGCAGGAAGAAATCAAGTCCTGATATTGTAAATAGAAACAAAGTACCTTCAAGCTAACAACAAACGAGGACTTAATCTTACATACTGCTTGCCTGTTTAACAAGAAATTCAGAATAACTTCTGTGTTAATAAAGAAATTAGATAGCCACAGTCCAAATCTGTATATGTTATTCATGTATGAGAGAAAGATTGTGTATATCATGCACATAGGCCATAAATATATTCTGCAAACTATTTGCAGGCCCTCGATCTTCTGCTATATATGAGAGTTAGATCAGTGTGAACTCAATGGCTAAAACTCTGTTGGAAGAGAAAATACCAGGTTTTCTAACAACATTTATCTGCCTTGGCCGTGTAAGTTCACCACAGTACTTGAGCTGAAAGAAATATCAATACAAGACTGTTTTACGTCAAATCGCGGACCACTAATACAAAAGAGTGTAATTTATCAGATTCAAAGGAAAACACTGTCTGACATTGTCCAAAGTACTACTATGTATTACATATCTAAAGGCTACTGATCAATAGACAGCGCTATGCTCTTTCGTTCAATAAGTTCAAGCTTAACTGATTTTCATGGCTTCTTGAATGCTTTTACGACTAACAAGGCATGATCCACATAGTGCTTTGTCACCGATTTGCACATAATCTAATAAAGTGACAGAAATAAATCACAAGCATCATTAATAAATCACCAACAAACAAAGCAGCACACTGGAAGTAATGTGGAAAATGCACAGATATTCCTCCAACTACTCTGGTGAGTAAACAGGCTAAACACACAGTGTTAGGTAAGAGCTGCAAGTTCAATTCATAGTAAATATATACATCTGATCTTTTAGAGCTTTTCTGTTGTAGTTGGCAAACACTGCTTCTGTGTTTCTTCAGGGCAGGTTCATAGAGAAAAAGAAAAAGAGAAAAGGAAAAAAAAAGAAAAGAGCTGAGAGAAAACAAAACTCAAATTGAGAAAAAAAATGCTTGGAACGCAAGAATATAATCCAGTTTGGTGATGCTTATATGCTGGTTAAAATCACATTTTATGCCTATTTACTTTATCATTTTGTACCTCATAAATACCTACAGTAGCTAAAGCTGTCAGTGGTGCCACTTCAAAGAGCAGTGCCCCTAGGAACAAGATCTTTGAGGTTTAGTCTAGCCACAGTGTGGTTAAGGTTATCACAATGTCTCTTTAAATCTAGAATCTAGTTGGCTTAAATCCATGAAAAGCCCACATACCTTCAAATGCAAAATTCAGGATTCATTTACTTACACTTCAGGTGTGGATTTACTGAAAGCTGGGCATTTAACATAGTAACAAGCTTCCACAGACTTCATAGAAAAATCCAGCTCCAAGATACATATAGCTGAGGCAAAGCAGTCATTTTGACTCCATCATCACTACAAAAATGCATATGATTAACAAGTATTTACTTGAGGTGGAATCCTAGGAACACAAATTTGTAGCTGTCACACAAGTTAGCTGGTTGAGGTTAATGCTAGACCTCGGTAACACTTTCTTCTGTAGTGAATCGAAAGCCAAATTACTTAGTTTGGACCATTTTGAATTAAAAGCCAAAAGGTTTAAGGTTTTTTTTTTTTCTTTTGTTTTTAGTTCCTAAATCTAACATAGAAATAAAATTACAAGAAGTAGTCAGTCTCCCTGGAATTTTTGCCCTGCCCAAAATGTTTTGTAAATACCACAAGAAAGCTTTTTCCCCCACAATATTTTCAATTTAATATTTTAAGACTTGTTCTGATAAGACAATCATCGGAATTCTTGAATATGAATGTGAATCAAATCCTAATTAAAAGCTTTAGGTGCTCTCAACCACTTCTCTGGTGAACCTTGAGCAAATACATGTTTGTGTCAGTGGCTTGAGGCAAAATACATAATTAGAACCAATACTAAAACCATCCTTCCTCTCTCTTAACCTCAGAAACAAAGTTTGATTCAGTACTAATAGCCATGGAAAAGGTAGTGGCTAATACCAGAGCGAATAAGGGCTTTCCTTCTGAAGAGTAGAGGACGACTAGACCTTGGTTGGTTACAGCAAAGGGGACAGGTATTCCCGATGGTTATTTACAGGAAAACTCCTGGACTCTGAGGTAAACCATTCCCTTTTCATCTGTTCTTGAGAAAAAAAAGTCATGTAAAGATGTCAAGTCCTTAATAAATACTCAGTATTTTTCCTTTAAGGTGGTGAGGAAAAGCGGCAAGGCTGGACCGAGGCGCCGCGGGTGGTAAGGAAGCCACCAAGCTGCAGGCAGGAGAGGAGGAACGAGGTGCGTTCCCAACAAGCACCACCGGCACGTCAGAAAGCCCCGCTCCTCTCCGCAAAGTCACCAGCCTTTCTCTAGCCACCTAAACCAGCAGCCAATGTCCCCAGCAGTTACCACATGCAAATGTTGAGATGTGGGAATTTTAAATGGGTGTCTGTGGAGCACTCTTCAGAGTACTGAAACACTGAGACAGCAGTGGGAGAGGGGCTTATTCCTCCCGGATAAATGCTATGGGTAACACGTGGAACCTGGGGCCACGCCAGCAGTTCCCACAGCCATGCATTGGACCTCAGCACCTCTGTGTTTATTTAAGGAAAGCAAAACACTTTTCCCAAATTTAACATGCTACTACATACTATAAATTTTATTAAAAAAAATTATTGGACAAAAATGAACTTTTTCTTGAGAAAAAAATTAATTGATGTGAAAAAGAACAGAGAGATCTCATTTAAAAAAAAAAAAAAGAGACCTTAAGAAAGTTAATGTTAACAAAACAAACCTGAGGCTTAAAGCCATAAAGTGTGACCATAACTCTTTCTTCTTGAGCATGTGACTTAGTTATTTTTGATCCAGAGGTCACTGCTTACTTTAAATGTGACTTTGCCTTTTGGGCAGAGATGGAGTTGGGGGCCAGATACTCAGCCGAGCCACAGATAGATACACATGAAAATGAGTATTTATAAAACTGCTAAAATGTCTAAAAACTTTTGAAGGTAGAGTTAGGTTGCCTGCTGACATTTGCCCTGCATGCACTTCCTATACAACCATTTGTTTTAAAGTGTTGTCCTTCATTTGTTTAATTATTCACTTAAGCCACAGAATTACTGCCTTTTTTAATGCTTATTTTCACGTCCATGTAACAGCAAAGAACCCTCAAAGCCTTAGCATCTGTCTTCTCAGGACGAACCCCTTCACAAATGCTTTTGCTTGCACGTAAGTTTGCTAACGTTCAACTCTCCTTTTTCCCACCCTCCTACACTTGTCCTTTTCCCTTTAACAAAGGTTTAAAATAGAAGATGCCTTTGCCCTCACCACGCTAGGGCAGCCCTTCCCAACATCTTCCAGGCAGGCCCAAAATATAAAAAGAAACTAACTTTTTCCTCCTGTGCAAAAGACAATACAGTAACGAGGTCTAATTTAAGCAATACCATCTCCTTTCCCTGCCTCTGTTTCAATATTGCCCTTTGATTTTTCCTCCGGAGATCTTACTCACGACATTCCCCCCCCCCCGACGCTCATGCTATCGCGCAGCGAGCGGCAGCTCTGCAGCTGAAAAGGGAAAAGGCTCAGACCCAAAAGATGTGGTGCGGCAACACAGCGTTGCCCTCTTTGATCTCCCGCTCCTGCCCCACCATCCAGCGCTGAGGTTCGGTTTGCTGTAAGGGCGCAGCTCGCCCCACGCGGCGGGGCCCACACAAGGTTTGCTATGCTGTTTAACCCCACGGTTATCCCGGGGAGGCAGGGAACAGCAGGGACCTCAGAGAATCAGCAGCGCAGCCGAGCCCCCGACCCCCCCTCCCCGTGACACTCCGGCGCTGTTGGCGTCTGCTCTGGCTCCAATTAGGTCAGCGTGGAGGGGGATCTGAGAGGAGGTTAGCCGAGGGTCTGCTGGACCCACGCTCCTGCGGCTATGTTGGAAATGAATTCCCACATACGGGGTGCAGATGGGCCACAGCCCCTTTTCCAGGCTGCAGCCTGCAAATAAACTTAGTGGCAGCTGGGGAGGGGAACCACCAAGAGCCTCATGTGCTTTAATGGGTTCTGTGTTTCTGCGTATGGGAGTGTTTCCTCCCCTCGCTAACCCATGCAAATCCTTCTGTAAAGTCCCATAAACAAAGCTGTGGATATAATTTTGAATGAGAAACTTGCCACCGGGTAAAAGAGCGGTCAGGAAAAATACGACATACCTTTTTCTCCAAGAAGGGTGTTTTGGTGTGTTTTCATGGATTAAAAACAGATTTTGCTGGTTTGAGCAAGCAGGCAAACTTCTGACCTTTTTTCACATAATACCTCCCCCCCAGTACTGGTCCCTAACCTGTCCTAAAATAGCTGAGCAGAGCAGGGAGCCTGTAAGCGAAGCTGGCCTCATCGCCAGGTGCGGATGTTTGTCAGCACAGCGCGGCCACGTCCATCTCTGAGACCTTGTGCCCTGGTCTCGATCCAATAAAGTAGTTGAATGTATGATTAGCTTTATGTTTTCAGGAACTGGCCCTCAACAGGATCTGAAATCAAACATTTACACGAATGCTTTCCTGGATCAGCCCTGCAGAGCTCAGTACTTGCTGGTTTGAGATGCCAATAAGCACCAAAAAAAAAGTTTGTGACTGAGAGCAAGGATCTTTTAAGGCAAAGCATGTTTTTTACAGCTCCATATGGAGTTCAAAGTTAGGGGAATCTGCATGATTACTTTTAGTTTAGCCAAGTAAAATCAAGTTAAAGAAAACTTCCTACTTCCAAACCTGCACCCAAATGCAGTCTGGGTGCCGTTTTCATTAGTGAAATAAATTTAAGGAGGTAAATGTGCTGACTTAAAAGAAAGCTGGAGAGGGACTGTTTACAAGGGCATGTAGTGATAGCAGAAGGGGTAATGGGTTTAAGCTGAAGGAGGGCAGATTTAGGGTAGATGTTAGAAAGAAATTCTTCCTACGAGGGTGGTGAGGCACTGGAACAGGTTGCCCAGAGAAGCTGTGGATGCCCCCTCCCTGGAAGTGTTCAAGGCCAGGTTGGATGGGGCTTTGGGCATCCTGGTCTAGTGGAGGGTGTCCCTGCCCATGGCAGGGGGGTTGGAGCTAGATGGTCTTTGAGGTCCCTTCCCACCCAAACCATTCTATGATCCTATGATTCTATGACTTCTTTTCAGAGACTTGTGTGCTCAGTAATCTTTGAACTTGGAGTTAAATGGGGAATGCAAAAAATGAGGTACCCACTACCTGAATTATATTTGAGAAATCATTTTTAGACAAACTGGCAGCATTGTAGCTGGAGACTCTAATAATACGTGTGAGCAGCAAGATACGCCCGTGCATGTGTCTGCAGATATGAACAGGTAGGGACAGAAGACAGTGGATTGATGTTGTGCTGTCAGCCTTTCTGTAAGAAATGACTTTTTTCTTCTGAATGCATTCAATTCTCAGCGACAGCCAGTACACGGATAGATTTCATGTGGTTTGTACATGGTTGCCAAGTGGAGCTCACTTCAGCTTTTTATTCAAGCGAACAGAGAAATCTACAAGCATCTTTCTATTGTTCTAGATCAAGGTAATAGCCTCATCTTCAACTTCTCATTTCTTTTTTTCTAGATGTAAACGTACTAAAGAGGTTATTGATAGAAATGTTGAGAGAATAGTAAAAACAGAATCCATTTGTTGTCAAGATTGTCTCAGAAAATAATGAATCACAGTAAATTTGAGATATTTAATCAAACAGCAGTCTAATACTCTCCCTGACAATTATGATGCTTCTGGAAAAATCACATCATTCCCCACATTAGTTCTGGCTGTTTTCTCTTTTAGCATTAAAATGAGAAACCAAAAAATTAGTTTAATTTTTATAGCTTCTCTCAGTGGTCTACAGACTAAAAGAAAAGTGATGATCAAACTTTTTGCTTAGTAGTTTGGAAAAGGTAGACAAAAGAATAGGAAAGGATGAAACAAAAACCAAGTTCCCCTCCCAAAGCAAACAAACTTAGAAAAAAGCAACAAGCAAAACATGTTAACGTAGTACAGAATCTAGGGCCAGTCAGCTGCCTCTGATCCATAAGGCTTTTGTTTTTCTTTTCTAGGTTAGTTTTAAAACTCATTTGGGGTTTGCTATGTACATGGGCCAGTGTCTGTGAGGATGCCAGTGAAATATGAAAAGGACTGAGGAACAAGCTATTTGAAGCCATAACTACTGAGCTCTTTTCTGTTTGCTTTGGCTGTTGAAGCTGTGGTAGGAGTTTCCCATTTTTAGCCTTCACACCTTTATTATGTTTGGGTTGCACATTAGAAATATTCCAGATGCTGTGGATGGAGACTTCCTCTTGGCCCAAGGAAGAAAAGGTTTCAGTCTCCTATGGATTTCCCCTCTACCGATCAGAAGACTTCACCTACCGTTACCAGGGTTGAGCTTCGTGGTCCTGGTGTTGATGGTCCTTCTGGCTGCCATAGCCCGGAACCAGCATCCCATGAGCTCAAGTCTTCTGAGCCTTCTTGAAGGATGAAAAAAAGAAAAAAAAAAGAAAAAGAATTGGTAAAGGTTTTCAAACTTGACTGATGAAAAAAGTTGTATTAATTTAGAACTACAATTTAATTTAGACCTATAAAAACTACCCTTCTCCAGGCCACTGTCGCTTGGAAGTCATGCTAATGGTCAGCAAATCAGGTCTATGATTTTGCCCTTTGGAGGGCTCTGCGGAGGCCTCTCTGCTCTACCTAAGCCAAGAAAACCAGCCACTGGTGGACCCCACCGTCTGTCCTCATCACTCTCGGGCAAGAATCTAATTGTAGCACCCTTCACTTCAGCATGCAATTTGCTCATCAGATCTCATTCACTGGAGAGCTTGCAATTCACATTTTAAAATGTTATTCATTAAAACTGCCTACAGAAAATACTTTGAAGCAGCGACCACGCCAATGCTAGACTTCTTACATGAAAATACGAGCTTACAAATAGAGGGAAAAGAGTCTCTTTTACAGTGGCTGCCTGCATCTGACAGCCTGCTGTCTGGTTCGGACTGACGCACACCTCGTCACTCCAGAGATGGGTCTCCCCAACAAAGCCAAAATATCGAGCACTAGCATTGTTTATAACCCTCTGCAGCCATACAAAGCAGCATAAGGCTTGACATCCCCAGCTGGCAATTTGTTCTGTAAAACAGACCATAATAAGGCTAAACACTACGAGTGCTGGAAGCGAAGGTTAGAACGGCAGAATGATTTAGGGGTGTCGGTGCTCATACTGCGCCCGCTGCACTTGATGGGGACCTCCTCAGTAGGGGCTGCCACTAGTGTCCGCGTTTCGTTTTCAGACACGCGCTACGTGTTTTAGACATTTGCTCTTGGCCCTCATTATACTCATCCTTGGCTAAAACCCCTTGAACGATGTTTAAAAATGGGAAAAAAAAGACATTGCCCCTCTATTTCCATCCTGTAGCCCTAACTGGCAATGACTGCCCTGTGTTTCCTTCCTTCTGATGTAAGGTAGCAACATGTGTTAATTAAATACCACTATCTCTTGTTCCTTTCCCACATTTTCCTGTTTCCTGTCTTTAGATCTCCTTCCATCTACTGTTTTTATTTGGTTTTATATCCTTTTATTTTCTCTTTCACTACTGTCCGTGATTATTTTTCCATCTCTCTTTGTTTCTACCTTTTTTACCCTTCTTCATAATCTTCTCTTTATTGCCACTTCATTTTACCAGCCCATCAGGTCTTTCACCATGCTCTCTCCTTTCATTTGCCCTTTCTCTCACTCCTTTTGTTCCTCTGGCTTTTTAAATGGCTCTATCTCTTTCCCACTTTCCTGTTTTCACTAATGTGTTTTAGCAAATAGTATTTCGCTCTCTACTTCTTCCCTTTTTCTCTATGGCAGACAAGGTTAAACTCCTGCTTTTTTTCTGGAAAGACAGTCAAAAGTTAGCGGAAGGATGAAGAATGTGGAGAGGACACATTGATGAAAAATACTAGGTTACCTCACTGTTCAGATAGATACTGTCTAACACAGGTTTTTGCAAAAGCCATCTGTCTAACATAACAACAATTCTGGTGTTTATTTTCACCTTTTATTTTTGAGCCAGTCAGCAGCTATTTCTTAAAGGATTGTAAAAACACCTTATAAATCATATGGATACAACAATGGTGTTTTTTTTTCTGGGGTGTTTCCTGCTATTTCAATTATAACTGAGGACTGAATTTGGAAGCACCATTTGTGGAATACAATTATCTAGAGTGGAAGTTTGTTTAGGACAGTGATAACTCCTAAGTACACTTTGTAGGAATTATGAACTAACTTAGTGATGATTTATAGCTATTTTCCTTCCTAAATAGAACAGTAAATTGTTTCTGTGACTGCTACAAACTCCAGAATACAAGAGGAGGCAGAGAATCACTAACACATCTTTGATATGCTCGCTTTCTCCCTCTTTTGCAATGCCGAGCCATTTTGGCTCTGCGTCATTCTCTTCGATAACATTTCACAGATACTTGTGTTTTGAGCAGAGACAGGTAATCATCAAATGTTTTAACTTAGGGCAGCATTAGCACAGCAAAAGTGACTGGCCATTTCCCTGCAATCTGCTTCCTTGAAAGACTGCTAGTTCAACTCAGGCATCGGAGAAGGTAACGCAAGAAGCTGCAGTTCCTACGGGATCTCGCCTCTCTGGGGCACTTCCAAGCCTGTCTCCTTGTGGTGCCTGTCCTTTCTTTCCAGGGTGACACCTCCTTGTAGCATTTCACCCGGGTTTCACGGGGGAGCATGCTAAAATTAACCATGGAAATTCAATAGCTTTAAAATGCTACTCAAAGCAGAGACCACCAAGGGTAGTTTTGTCTTGTTTAGTAGAGCTGGCTTGTAAAATCACAGCCATTTCCCAAACCAACTGTTAAACTCACGGACAGCAAATTCTGCTCTGCATTACATTGCCTTTCTTAGCAGGTACTGTGCATGAAAAATGCTGCTGCCGCCTCCTCCGCTTGTTTAAAGCCTGTAAGAACCAAACCCCAGGTGAGCACGTGCACAGAGGAAGAAGACGGACTAACCTGCTGGGTCCCCGTTCCTGACCTGCATCCGTGTCTTCTGGCCCCACGCTTGCAAACAGTCGAAAGGTCTCGGGCAGCAGTGCACCCAGCCAAACCAAGGGGTTTCAAAGCTGCAGAGAGACTGTAGACAAGAAATTTTTGAACTTGCCTGTTCACTTGTTGGTCACAAGTGCAAATGATGACAAAACATTGTCAGGGTTTATTCAGCTCCCACTGAACTCCCAGCTTTGACGTTAACTTGACTGAGATCAGACTTTAATGTTAGTTTACAAATATGTAATGATTCCATTCCCTCATCCTTCCCCTCTTCGCCACAACATCTATCTAATTGCCGTACTTGATAGACTGCAGTTAAAAATGCAGTTACAGGCACAAATTCATAGGCAGTTGACTTTGGGAAATAGAAAATTTTCATTGATATAATTTCTGAAGTATAGGACAGAATACAATCACTATCAGTTCTTCCATGTGCTCCTGTTTAGGCACGTTAGGCATGTCACATCATTGCAAAGTTTTCCACAGGAACCCGCAGCACTAGATTTGAGAGCAGACTCGCTTTTCTAGTTGATAGACATTTGTCTTTTAATTTTTACCTTCTGATGTGTGTTACCAACCAATACATGAAATAGAAATATTTCCAATCAATTTTCTTTTAATCTACTTATCTCCTCAAAATAAGTTCAGATCAAATATGGTGTTGAGGAACAGCAACATAATAAAGCATTGCCAAGCATAACAGTCTGTCTTTCAGGGTACATTTTTCTTTAGCGATTTTTCTGCAGCCAAGAATAAAATTAAAAGAATGGGAGGAAGACAGAGAGGGGGAATTAGTACATTTAACTCAAATATAAACAACCCACAAAATATGTTACTCATCAGGCAGATTCCCATCATCCTACTTATCAACTTGGGCCAGACTGCATGCGGTTTTTCCCCAGATGTGCAGGATAGAGAGGAAGCTGTTCGAGGACTACACACAACGGTAGTTCTTTGAGGACACACAAACAGGACCTAAAGAACCTTCCCGGCAAAGGCTGTGACTCTCAGCACGCTGCGTTTTGCACAGCACACATCTGAATTGTGGTATTCACTGCCTCTGGATGCTGTAGAGACCAAAGTGGATTCAGAGAAGGATTAGACAATTTGGAGACGATAGATCCACTACTGGTTATTACCTGTAATGGTCAAGATAAATCTATTTCAGAAACTCCCTCAACTGCCGACACAATCTGGAAGGAAACTCCAGGGAGGAAACATAGGTTATGTGGTCTGGTCTTAAATTTTCCCCAAAGTGCCATGCGACATCAGCGAGAGGACATGGGGACAAATGGGCTGTTGGTCAGACATAGCTCTGTGTCTAGGTAGAAGAAATCAATTAGTCTTTTGTTTGTTTATTGCCTCCCTTTACTCACTGCCATTTTAGATTGCACTCTCTTCTTGCCCTGGGTGTGGGAAAGGCTTTGCTATCAGTAAGGGGTTATCAGTTCTCTATCAGTTAGCTATCAAAGGTTATCATTCATGGGCCAGAACCTTTGATGGAGGCAACAGAGCTTTTCTAGCAGAGCATCTGAGATAATAGTGATATATGCAGGTTGGACCCAATTTTTTTATTTTTTGTTTAGGTGTGGATGTCAATGACTTTATTTAAAAAATTCCCAATTTTTTTTCCTCCTAAATTTAAAGAAATAAAGTTACTGGACAGCACTGATCTTAAATTCCCAACATTGAAAAGACTGAAAGCTTTTGCAGAAGCTCTTAAAAGTTTATGTTGTTCCCCATTATAACTGCTAATACTACATGATTGGCTTGTTAATATAGCTAACTCACCAGCAACATTCACATTAATTTTCACCTTTTACTATGTAATGGTAGTGCTATTTATTAGCCAGACAGACCATTTTTAGCAATGTTATAGGAACAGAGTGTGCATTACACAACAGAACTAGGTTACACCTGCAGCTGACCATTTCTATATTTATGGCTGTCTGACATCTGTAATGAATGGCAAATGGAAAATATTTGTTTTTTCTTTGGCTTAGCAATTATTTTCATGTTTTAAAAATAAAAGCGAAGAGAAATACCTGGCATTAATTAGGGGTTTTAAATATCTGCAAGTCTCTTGCCAAGGTGCCCTGGAGAAACAGAACGGATCCTTAGGGCAGTGCACAGGAAAGAAATCGTTAGCCAACCTCAACTTTCACTGGAAAACTTGACTGGAAAAGCCCAGATTACATTACAGTTCAATTTGTAATCACATCCAGCCCCTTTTACTTCAAGTCACAAGTACTACAGCCCTTCTTTGTATGGGTATAACTTTAAGATGGGGAATTTACCATGTATTTCTAACAGATGATCAGATGTTTTGCAAACTTTATAACAATCTGGTGGACTTCAAAGTCGAATGAAGTTAGGTAATTCATGCTGTAATGTTTCATCTCACAGATGTCATCTAAATATTATTAACATGCAGAACCTATTTTTTTCTCCTCTCTCCCTCCCACCAATCATGCAACAGTTTCAATCACCATACAAAGAAATCCTTTGAAAAACAAATGAAATTCAGGCTGAAACTGTTCCAAGTAGTCCATAGTACAAAATTCTTATCACTTAGAGATTTGAGAATTTTTGTTTAATTGTAGGAGTATTTATGTTACTACTCACTGATAGACCTGACTGCAAAGATACAATGATAAAGAATAGGATTTTTAAAAAAATCAGATCAAATTGCCTGCAGCACACTCAAAGATAAAGGAAATATATATTGAGATATACTTTTTTTTGGAGCATGTAACAATCAGAGCCAAACCACAGCCATTCGAAAGAAAACTGGAGACATGGACAGTAAGTAGTCTGAGAACGAACCTATTACACAGACCTTGGTCTCTTCCTGACTTAGAATTTGATATTTTCATTTTATCTTAAGGAATCCTTGATCAGGTACAAACAAAATGATTCCCAGATTTTAAGGAAAAATGATAGTGACTCAATTTGCTTGATATTCTTTCTTATATTCAGTCAGGGACTTTCTATCAAAATTTGGCCTGTAGAGTCTTCTCTGCTCCATGGAAGGGGAAAATCTCATTGTGAAAAAAGCCGTAGTAGCAGGCATGGATTTCACGAGGAGAAATGCAAAGGCTTTTTTATACAGAACTCTATTCTTTCTGTGGCACTACCTTTGGTCAGCTGCAGGTAAATGTATTTCAGGGCAGCCAGAAGGAAGTCTCTCCATTGTGCTGGAGAGAACCCAAAACACTTGAACTGAATGGAATTTCACATCAGCTCTCCAGTATCAGCTTTTAAAATGAATCTTCCAAACGTCTGTGTTCGGTTTCAGTATTTGAAATTACCAAGATATATTCTTCCCAGAGGCAAAACTAGGGGGATTTCCCATTCCCACATTCTTCTGCTATTCAGCAAAGAGCTTTGTAATCTACTGACAGGGCATATATCACCCTCTGTATAGATGCCAATACTACAGAGATGGTAGGTTAACGTAACCATTGGAGCCTTTCAATCACACTGATTTAGAAATACATGAAATGAAAAAGAACAGAACAAAATCTAACTACAAATCCAGATTAATTGCTCCTCAAAGTTAATGAATATTGTGTTTGTCCTCATGCTCTGCATTTAACTGACAATGCCTTGGCTGGATTTTAATTTCAGCTGTTCATAATCTGCATTTTTAATGACTGTTTTAGTGTGCACCTTCATCTGAAGGATTTTATTGTCATTCTAATGCGTGGGAAAAGTATCACTTTCCATCAGCTTCCTTTTCAAAACATCACATACATGTTTCCCTTTGGCGTGTCTGCAGCACGCTATGGGGATTTGATAGACAAGGTATTAGCAAGGCTAATCATAATTTAATGAATGGAAACTCTGCCTTCAGCTCATCCTGACGGGGTTGGTAGTAGGGGTGGTTCTTTTGTTACTTCTTTTTGTTGTTGTTGTTGAGGACATTCTTGTGGGTGCAATTAAATTGGCGCCAAATTACCTGAAATAATTTGTGGTTATTAAACAAACCAGTCTCTGATGTGGAAAGTGCATTGCTCCCTGGCATTCCGGAGGCTTGCATTATTTATTTTTTTCTCACAAGAGATTGTAGTAACTGATCTCTGACAATAACGCTTTGTGTATGTTGTCTCTTGGGTGGTGGAAGAAAAGACTGAGCTGTGTCACAAAACTGCACATATGATTTACAGCTGGCATGTCACATTATAGCCAAACAAAAATGATCTCATGACGTACAAAAGCTCTTTAAGGAGGCATCACTCGCAAGGTTAACTAGAGTGGTTGACAAAAAAGACAAGCTGCAAATGATCATCCTGTTTCCCTGGCACTGAATAACTAGAAGTACTGTGTTTGCTCAATCTGATTCTCCATTGGACACATTTATATTTACCTTATATTTACCTTTACTGGACTTCTAAAATTGCTAATAATTACTATTTCTTTTTTTACTGGAACATAAAACCTTTGCAACTTCACTATCTTTGCATTCAGGTATTTAACCAACTGGTTTATTGTAACATAGGAAGGGCCCATTTTTCAAAAAAAGTGTGTTTTTAGAAATGCAGAGTTGAACTAATAAATTATACTACCCTTTTCTCACAAAACCTGCCTTTCCTAGTCTTTCAGTGCATAAGGATTCTATATCTGTACTCATAAGTATTCTTCATCAGTTATATGTGACAGTTGCTTATGGGTCCTACTGCTTGGTCTTTTGAACTTATTTAGCTATCAGATTTCTTATTCCCGAGGGTCTTACCACTTCCAATGTATTCAACTGGAGGAATTCTATACTCACCAATTTACATTAGTTAGGGAAAACTGGGGTGTGTCTACATTGGCCAGTCATCCTATATATCAGGACTCATGTCTTTTCTCATTTGTATTGGTCTGAGCCAGAAGTAACTCGACCAATATCAATGGCATGAAGTCAACATAAACCCGACACAAGTGAGAGAACCGCCAAGAGCCTGTGTTATCCTGTGGTATTTCTGGGGCTACTCCATTCGCATCAGCTATTTGAATCAAGTTTACACTGGTGCAAAAGAGAATTTAAAAAATGTCCCACTCTAACACATTTGACTGTTTGACAAAATTAACTGGAAAATCCCAGCTAGTCTGTCAGGTTTTTTGACATTTCCCATAGGAAGTATCCATTTTAACACACTCAATACCTTTCCTAGACACTTGTCAATCTGTTTGGCCAAACAACATTTACACAGTCAGCAAATTAAGACGTAAAAGAAGCTAATCAGGACCTCTCCAGGTACTTTCTTTCCACAAACAATGTACAATGCTTAATTTCCTACCAGGAAATTATAGCGTCTACTGAGATTTCAAGATCTGATTAGTTTCAGAGGTTCAGGTTTTTCAAAAACCTGTAATTCAAAATAAAGATATAAACATTACAGCCACCCTATCCCTGAAATCTGGAGAAACCTGGTTACTGCAGCCCCTTTGGGGAAAGAATGGGACCCTTTAGATTTTTACTGATAAGGTATGAATAAAATTCTCATAAAGCTCAAAGATTACCCAGATATACACATTTAAAATAATTATGGTAATTAAATAGAGTTGCAAGCAGCTATAGCTCCAGGCAACACCAGTTAAACGTAAAGAGAAAACATCTTCTGCATATGTTTGTGATTTATGTAATTACATGCTTCTACAAGCTACACACCATTCACTGGCAAACAGCCATCTCTTCTTTCCTTACAATTTAGCCACAGTAAGTAACATACTTCATCTGTTTGAAAAGCTCCACTTAATAATGCCACCGAGGATGTATACAACAACACTGGGGAGTGAATGTGAAAAAATTAAATGTCATTTGGTTGTGTGTGTTAAAAATAGCCTTTGTGGGCCTGTTTCTGACGTAAATCACGAATGACTCCATTTTAGACAACTAAATTACACCTTATGTCAGTGAGAAATGAATAAAACCCAAGGTGTGTTTTGTGTATGAGATTATGTGTTTGCTCTTGAGAATTACTGTTTTTCTGAATGTAGTAATTTTTGAAAATTAATCTGTAGTGGGCCATTCTGAGGCAAGTCCTTACCAAATCCAGTGAGAGGAGAGCAAATTAAAATGTTACCTGAACAAAAACGGATTCAAAACTCAAGAACCCTCCCTAGTGCACAGGCCTCCCTCTGCCAACGGAAGCACAGACAAAGGATTTGCCTAATATTTCTGAGACCCAGCCTCTGGACTACTCTCACAAGCTCACTAGAAACTTTTAGTCAAGCTGCAATTAACATTTTCAATGAGTTAAAAAGGAAAATGAAAAGAAAAGCTATATTTTTTTTCACATTTCATCAGACTTTCAGGTTTCTTACCACTCACAGACACACTACAGTCCGTGGGGTTACTGGTCAAATATGTTTTTCTTCAGAATAAAAGGCATCAGACTCTTGTTCTTTTATATACAGTGTTTCCTCAGCTAAACTAGTTTCACAACTGCTTTTGCAGTTCTCTGTAAAGCCTAGTTTATTTGTTTCCATGAAAGGGATACGCTAACTACAAGACACTTTCCCAACAGAACAATGGGAATGCAACTGGGAGAAAATATGTTTGGTTACTAGAAATGTAAAAAAAATGTTGTGCCTGTAAAATTGCATACAATTTATAACAAATACGATATTCTGCTTATGCAGTTGCTTTTCCATTTAGGTGCGCAATTCTGTCTTGAACTATTTCACATTTTAAGTCACATAAAATGTCAAAGTTATCATTATAGAAAATAATTCTAAGTATGCTCTACTGCCCATGAAATAGTGTCTAAATACATAGTTAATAGCTAAACTATACTCTATACATGAAATTTACTGCATACATACTCTATACTCTAGCATGATATCTGAGACCAGTTGAAAACACATTTCTGCTGAGCTAGCAAATATACAAGTCAGTCATGAATATTCATCCTTTCCACAACTTTTTCATTCCAATGCCAAAATACTATTATTTGTAACTTACTTTCTGGCTCTTCACTGTATCTATAAAGGATGCCAGATTAAGATCTCTTGATTTTTTTAAATTTCATTCTCTGCCCCCACGCAACTGCTGGAAGTGAGGAAGCTTAGTGCTTACGGCATTGAAAGGCAGGGCTCCTTGTCCCTCTCGAAAAAGAAGCCATCTGAACCCAGCTCTCTGAAAACCCTGTTCTATTCTCACCACCAAACTCCAAAAGAGCTCTATAGTGTTAACCTGCCTGTTCTGCTCATGCAATAAATAGTTATTCTTTTACGAAGTGTAGCATCTTCAACAGATCATAATGTGAAAATTTCCCCACGCAATCATCAGTAGTTTCCAGATTAGGACATTTACCTATGACAGGAAGAACCAAGCCTCAGTCCTTGCTCCAGATCACCCTGACCTGAGACCTGCGCCTGAATCTTGCATATACCGGGACCAGGCACTTCTGACTTGAATTTACATATTACCATGGGGAGAAATACAACCCCAAACCAAATAAACAAAAAACCCCCACGAAAACCAACAACACACAAGATGAAACCACCTTTAGTTAAGATAATTTCTTAACAGATTTTCTTATTCATGTAACTCCTAGATACTTTCCCAAATCTGGACTGAGTCAGAGGGAAAAGATCCAATCCGAAGGTGATGCTGCCTTCCTTATTGCAGCTGACAGCTGGATGTGCAGCAGCCCAGAGGGCAAAGCGGAAAGAGATGGAATAACCTGGCCTTGGAGAGGACTTGTTTTAGGAAGATGCTGAAAGCTGTGTGAAGGCAGCAGCGGAGGGGTGTGCTGTGGCTTATGGGCCAGCCGTAGGGCATGGGAGTCACTGTTATAGTCACGTCCCCATCCTATGCTGGTCTTAGAAATTAGACTAGAAACAAGTTAGACTACATTGTTCTGCACATTTTACATTAAAATCGTAAGCTATAAGTGAGATGACCCAAGGCTAAATCATTTGGTAGCAAGAACTATTTTCTCCTCTATGTGTTTGTACAGTACAATACAGCTGTAGGATGTGACTGAGCTCTTAAGGCACTGATACAATAAGAGTAATTGAAGGTCACACATATTCGATTGCAGTCAAGTCTGTTACACGCGTGCTTGGAGTGTTTGTGTTCCTTACTTGCTGGCCCACAGAATGTGATCTGTTACTTAAAAGTTCTGGTGCTGTGTCAGGGCTCAGATGCACCAACAATACCAGCTCTTCCCTGTGGCACTGCAAGACACCGCTCATGCTAGAAGGACAGAAGGATCTGGTGTACCCAGAAATTGTGGCAACACTATGCAGCACGGTCATGTTATGTCTCCAAATTGCCACCTTAAAACCTGTGGAAAAAGAAGAACTGAAGATGCAATTCTAAAAAATAATAAGAGAATTAAGAATTTAATAAGATTTAGATGCTTAACACTCTTAAACCTTTATGAAAGTTAGAACTAAGAATAAAGCTTTGTGACACCTTCCTCTAGATTTGTCAGAGAAGAGAAAATGATGAAAGAGCATAAAATCATGACAGGGCAATGCACCATGAATATCCTGGGCACAGACATCCTGACACAGACATCTCTATTTGCAACTTGAGGGGAAGTTTCTGGATGAGGAGAGTGGAGCCTGTGAGGTGAAGAAACACTCGATGTCCCTTATATGGCTTCCAACTTGCAGGCGATGGCCAGCAAAGACTCCCAAAGCTGGAGCTCACAGACACCAAGTGACCTATTTTTTTCCTTAGTGGAGACCACTTGCTTCAGGAGATTGACTTCAGGAGAGAATAAGGGTCTGGCAACCTTGAGGGCACATTGCCATGGTTTTGTCCCTGTTGTGGCAAGAGAAAGGCAGTACTGTATTTTTCCTTTTCTTTTTGACTTTGGTCTGCTATACCTTTTTACCAAATCTCTGGGGATCTGAGTAATCAGGGACTTTTTGTAAATTAAGAAAGTAGATAAATAGAGGCTTTTAAAAAGGCATTTCCCCATCATTCTTTTTAAAGGAAAGCAGGTGTTTGGCTCAAAGGGACTTGTTCTCCTGATAGCGCAGTAGGAGAGTAAAACTGCATTGTCCCCTAAAGCAAAAATAAATAACTTCAGAAAACATGAGAACTGAGCCCTTGGTGAGGAGGTGAAATGGGTGTCCACCCTCTTGAACTAATTTATAACACCAAAGATGTCAAGTGACATGCTGAATGAAGAAATGATTTGTGGCTGAGAAAAGCTTTGCAGAGATCCCAGAGGCTTGGCCAAAGGCAACTGTATCTTGATAGAAGCAATCAACTGCCAAACTCAAGAGTACTGTTAAGAATCTCATCTGGGAAAAGGGGGAGAGCTGCTTTTTCCATCTGCGGACCCAGTTATCCATAGCCTTTGCCAGACTGTGCAGCCAGGATGAAAGCATGCCAAGCATTTAGTCTATTCACTGGGTGCCCTTTGGAAGGACACATAAATCTTAAGGAAAGGTTTCAGTACTTTAAATACATCACAAACAAAATAGTACCAGCAACTTTAGTAAGCATGCAACAAACTGGCAGCTAGTTCTTCAGACGCTTGGCACAAAGTGAAATTTTACACAGAGGTTGTTTAAACTTGTACCCATGTGCTTGCTTATCTGCAAAGCTTCCTTACCTTCTTATTCTTCTAAGAACCCTAGTTTGCGTGATCAGAGCTTGTAATTCTCATGGCAGAGGCAATGCCGTAGCCAGTTTAGAGAACTTACATCAAGCATGCCAGCTTATACATTCCAGTTTAGACCGGTGGCTACCACTTGCTGGGGCCAGATCCACAGAGCGCACAGCTGAGCAGCTACACTGCTTTTTGTCAGCAGTGAATCAGCCTGTTGGGTCAAGGCTGTGTGATGCTTTGTGTCATCCACACGTTCTCCTGCAATTAGAAAAGCAAGGAGGTATTGCAACACAGCATAGAAACACATCCTGCAATTCAGGTTGCAAGGTGTGGGCAAAAGATGTCAGCAGTGATATAAAACCGACAGTTGTGTGATGTGGTGATTCTCTATCTATTGCAAAAAATAAATTAACAAGTTAATATTCCAAAGCTGAGGATCTAACCATTCCGGTTTACAGGACTATAATTCAGCCTAGGGTAATACGTTGCACACCAGAGGAATTTAGCCTTTGACCTGATTAGATGCTAGAATCATCCAGTTCCATTCTACGTGTGAAACTTCACACAGCTCTAATTATTGAAGCCCTGAAGAAAAAGGCCAGAGGTGCTACAGAGCTGGCAGGTGTTAAAAAAAGTCAGAGGTATCTGCTCCTTATATTACTTTCCACCTCCTGAGAAACAATAGTTCAGAAATCATATACACTTTCATGGGAAGAGTTTCTAAAGGTGAAAGGCAGAGGAAAGAGAGAGATTTGATGTCTAAATCCTATCTGTGACTATGAAAATCCCCCCTTTGTCTAGAGTTAACAAAGCACTTGAGAACCTAATGAAACACAGATTTTAATTATGATATTTGGGAAATTACTCACAAAGATCTTGTTATTGCTGTTGAGAGCAGCTCATTTTCTAATGACGTTGAACAATAGCACACAAAAAGGTAATTAATATGAATGCTAGTACACAAATGAAAGAAAATCTCAGAGTTAAATGCATTCAGGTCAAGAGACACCAAGCAACCTCCATACAAACATGCTGAATGTCTCATAGCACTGTATTGGTACTACACGACTAGAGAATAACAAATGTACTCCCTCTATTTCAGAATGGGAAAAGAGTGATCTGAGCAACTGCAGGTCCCGTCCTGGGCTGTTACTCAATAACGTGCAAGAACCTAGGAAGTAGTAGTAAGGTTAAACACCATTCAAGATAAAAGGAAAACAGAATAAAACACACCTGAGGTGTGTCAAAGGTATGCTACACATGAGATGCTACACAGTGCTACATGAAGAAGGAAATTATCTGGCTTTCAGAAAATCATTAGGTATGTTTCCAAAGGTGAATATAAGTACCAGCATTTCAATAGGTATAACAAACCAAATGACAACTGATCATATTAAAAAAAAACCCCCAAAACCCAAACCAACAACTGAAGGAATGGAAGGTTATTAGATGGGTACCAAAAAAAAAAAAAAAAAGTCTGGGGTAGGATGTATTTGATACTGTCATTAATGACTTTGGTAATAATCAATCAAAGTGCTTTAATGAAAGTTAGCGATCACATGAAGCAGGGGAGCCCTGCCCATGCTGAGGAAGACAAGAGTATTGCACCGGAATGATTTTAACAGAACTCAGCTGCATAAACTGCAATGCTGTATCAGCAAGGGAAAAACAGAATTTCTCTTACAAGCTCAGAGATCATGATTTACGCAACAAAGGAGGAAAATGAGCATGGTATTTTATTTGATCACAGTCAGCACTTAAAAAGGCCAATGCAACCTCACAAGGCTTCAGGAAAAGTAGAAAAGGGAATTACTGAAACTAGTGCACCATGCCCTAGTACTAATTCACCTGAGACTGTGCATATAAATTCTCATCACTGACATTCAAGGAAGGTAAAAGACTGGAAAATGTGCAAAGGACGACTATTCAGATGTTAAGAGGAATGGGTAACCTCTCTTATGAGAGAAAATTAAGGGAACTTGGCTTATTAACTCAGCAAAATGTAGGCCAAGAGTGAATGCGCTCAATTATTTTATCTGTGCTAGGCAGCATAGACAGCAAAGATTTCGGCACAGTGTGACCAAAAACTAGGAAAAAAATTGCAACTGTCATCGCAGTGCGCTTCTGGTACAGCTTTCCAGTAGGGCTGCGAAGGCAAGAAGCTGCCTGGTTTAAGATGAAGGACATTAGATTTATAAACGGAATGACAGTGATGCAGTTGTCTGCCACAGCAAGGGTGTTGAGTCGGTGAGCCCAAACTCTTGGTTTCGTTAGAGTTTTCTGATAATCAGGTTCTCAAACCGCACACAGCGCCGTGGTCTGTGATCAGCAGCTATGGCACGGAGTGTCACCGCAGCGACCCAATGTGCCAGGACAGATGCAGCAGAAGTCCAGAAGCAGAGGAGATCTCTTGTGTAACTCAATACGTACCGGACCACAGTATCTGATGCCAGGGCCCCAACTGTATTTGTTGATATAAATTGAATACACGTAGTTCTCATGGACTTTGGCTGCACTGTAAAGATTTGTGCAAAGCTGTTTCCTTCGCTGATTCTGATTTATTTTCCCTTCCTTTCTTTGCTCCTCCATCATTTTAGCCAGATCTTTTAATTCCACGTTTTAATCACATTATCGGTAGTGCCAGGTTTTCTTTTGATTGCATGATGGAGGTCATCATTTTCCTCTGACATAAGAGATTAGAAACAATAAAGGACAAAAGGAAAAAGTTTAGTATTGAAACCAATATGCAGAACAAAAAAATGAAGCAATGTAATTTGTCAACTCTTAAGGCTGACTCAAACTATTTTGTTGAGCATTGTAAGGGGGTGCATCGAAAGATGTTCTGATACTAGCAATTATTCTTTATATTATGTGAAAAATGTTGCAATTGTATTATTTGAAAAGTATTCATCTTACTAAACTGTTGTTTCATGGCCTAATTGGAACAAATCTATGAATTCTAGCTCTATTTTTCCCATTCTACCCTAGCAGGCATGCAAACTTATTGAGGAAAATACCCGATACAAAATGCAGTGCCATGACCTTCATTACAAACAGAGCAGCCTGAATATTTTTGTTCTCTTCCACTTTCTCCAGGACCCAAAAAGCCCTGCTGAAAGGAGCTGATGCATTGTGCTGCCTGTGCTTTTCATAAAACTTCCTAGCAGGAATGAATGAGGGAAAAGAATGTTCAGGGTTTGTTTGGTTCAAAGTACGAACCAGAGGTCCTGCTAAACTAGAGGCACAAATCTTGATCCAGTTATTCGCTTTAACCATTGGTTACATACTATTCCACAGAATTAGTATGATGCAAAGTTAAAGGGGCTTAGCTTAATTATGTTTTCAAAACTGTCGCAGCCTTTGAAATGTCACTGTTTTATTCAAGGAGAGGATTAAGAAAAAGTTACTATTCTTTGTACTGTTTTAAATACACTGGAAAGCTGCTTCAAAGAATCAAACCCCTGCCTCAAGCCCCCTGCTCCGCTTTGCTGTTTTATATCCCACAGAACTGTCCTAAGGTCCTTTGTAAATGCGCAGATTTTGTATGATAAAGAATGAACAATGAAATAAGACACTTGTTCCCAATGATATTGTTTGCTTTTTGTAAGAGTGGCGTTATCACTTTTACAATTTACGTAGCCTTTATAGAGAAGTAGGTTTTGTTTCATTTCATTTCCTAAGAATGACAAGCAAAGATAGAGAGCAATCAACACAAATGGGAGATTATTTGGAGGATATTTTTAAATAAGCTTTCTTGATAATTATCATATGACCCCAGATTAAATTGGGGTTTCCTACAGCACATTTGGGTCATTTGAGTTTGCTAGTTAACATAAACATCATAAACACTATCTGGCTTATGATGATCTAGCAACTTGCTGCTTACATCTTCAGAATGAAATAGGAAGACAGAGTATGGGGTAAAACAAAACGCAAGTTGAGTTACAAGCAGTGAACAAGTCAAGTTGCATTTTCAGGATTTATACTTCTAGTAAATGTGTAGAATTTTCTACCATCTAGTCGATTAAGAAACTTTTACATTTTTCCAGTGAACTACAAAGAGGATGCCAGATGGAAAAAGTACTATATACACAAACAATTATCAATCAAAAAAGTCAAAACACTTCAGGAGATATGTAAAATACTGCATATTCATTCACATAGATTTTGTCAGTCCTTCAGTTTACAGTTGTTCCTTAAAAGTCTTTAGCAATGCACATGTGAAGGACTTTGGTTCTAGCTTTAAGCCCTTCTTAGTTTTAAGATGGATAAAAAAGGGGATTGCCACTTCGGTCAATGCAGATTGGGTCGTCTTTTTTTCTCAGATCACTGGATTTATTTCTGCCTCTAACTTAAACATGGAATTTTAGTGGGAAGGTCTTCAGACCTGTCAGGGCAACTAAGTAGCATATTGCTCAGCAGCTCCATGTCCTACAGGCTTAAACAGCATTATACATCTGGAATTTGATTATATTTTTTTCCTTCTTTTCCTTTTTTTTTGGTGCCAAAATTGCCATAAATATTTAGTTAAAAAAGAGTTTGAGAGCTGCATTTTTTCTTCCTGGCAGAACCAGAAAGAAAGAATAATTTCTAGTTTAATATTTGAACACTGTATTTAATGCTATTTTTTTTTTTAAGTTGGAAAATTCATTTCAACACAAAGAAGCTCTTTCCTCTGCAAATAACCACACTCGTCACTTATTTCTACTTCAGTGGCAATTCTTGTGAAAAGTGACCAGCCATAGACTTGTATGTAATATATAATGCGTTGTCCTTTGAATTTAAGGGAAAGTATCCTTCTTAAGAAAAAACACATTGATTTCTGTGGGTCTTATAAATTTCCTGAGGTGTCCCATCAAAAAAACCCCAAACAATTCTAATGTAATGATCCGCTGGGATTTTCATAAGCTTCGACTATACAATAACCAGCTTGTACTTCCAGCAAGAACAGTTAGAACTAACGTCCTGATTTGTAAAAGGGAAAAAGGAGAAGGGACTCCCCACCACGTGTTGGGAATGTGGCACGTGGGCTGAATGATCTTGCCTCCATCAAATACCCTACTCAGTCCTTTATTGTCTATTAGTTGGTTATCAATATTTAGAAAATGGAGGATATTTTTACTAGTGTTCTTTTGTTGGAAACAGTTAAACAGTTGGCAGCCTTTTAGAGTTTTAATTTTGATTTAACACTGTCTTGTATCTGACTTATGACAGAATGTCAAAGAAATGTGCTTGAAGAACCCATTCTGACAATATCAAGACATTGCATCTAACTTTACAATACGCTAATGGCTTGCAGACAACTTCTCCTTCTTTGTTTATTATGCAAGGAAGCGGCTGCCTTCTCATGGGACACTAGCCCATCTGTTAGACAGCCAGAGAAGATCAGCAACAGAGCTGTTTTGTTAGATTAAAAATGGCAAGATTTTATTTTCTGGTATTGTTTCCTATCTCTTGTAACCATGATTGACAACACTTCACCAAACTGGGTCGAAATCATGCCAGAAAGTTAAAAATATACAGGGCATAACTACCAAATATAAAAACACAAGACAACCGATTTGGCAAACTAATACGCCTACTGTAAAACTGTGCGTTTGCTAACTCTGCATAGCAATATGGAGAGCTTAACTGAAGGAAATAATTCATTTATCAGTTAAGAGATATTTATAAAGCACATCTGGACAAGACTTTAAACAGAGGGTCACCCATAGCTAAAAGTCTGAAAGAGAGAAGTCTTTTGGCAGCAAGTGGGTTTTCAAAAGCTTACATTTCTTAACATGAGAGCAGAGCTGCACTCACTCTGTGAAACATCACTGTCTCAAAAGAAATTATCTCCTCCATTTTCAAGAAGAGCTTGTGATGAGGAAAGGAAGCATGACTGGACTCTACAAGCCAAATTTTTCTTTTGTGAGAGCTGGAGAGTTATTCAATCACTCTGTAACTCAGCTCATCATTTGTAAAATGGGAGCACTGGTACTATTTCTGAGAGAGAGATTTGGGGAACTGTATTAAAAATCTAGAGGCGGCAAGGAATCGGCAAGGATCACACAAATATTTCAGAAGTATCTATTGCAAATGTAATTAAGATGACACCTATTACCAGCGGGATAAGAAATAAAAAGATGATGTGAGACCAACTCTGTAAAGACCTATATTGAAAAGCACCTAAATAGATGCTTGTTGATTCCTATCCAGAATCATGTTTTATCTTGTGCTTAAATGCTTTTCCTGATAGCGATGTTTTTCTGAATAAGCCTCACACTTACTAAAGGACCCCCGAAAGTTTTAGCAAGAACAACTTGAAATACATTTAACAGAACATGACTCTCCATTTAATCTCTTTAAAGGAGCATGAATGTGGGTGGGGTACTATTGCTGAAAACTTTCTTAACTCTTCCAGGTTTGAGTACTGTGAGTACTCAAATGCTTGTGGGATGAATACCTCCTATCGGATGATCCTTGAGGTCCCTTCCAACCTGGTATTCTATTGCCCAACAAAATCAGTCCAGGAATGACCCAGACCTGAGATATGATATGACCTGATCCCCCTACATCACTTAGTCTGAATGATGGTATTTGTCTCCAGCTTGGCTAATGCACGTTAGATTTGGCTTCTTCCAGTCAGTGCTAACTTCCTCTTGAGCAATCTCTTAAGTAGCATTCACGTACAAATATGTGCATTTCAGACAGTGAAACTAAAGGAAACAATTTATGATGAAAGAACAAAGATAAAAATGCTTTCTGCAGGGCTTTGAAATCAAAGCTGGAGAAAACAGCAAGAATGTAAATCCAGGAACAGCAGAGAGGTAGGATGGGTGCACTCATCAGTTTTGGGGACATAAGCTGTGATGCGATGGTCTACAAATTGCAGAATTTCAGCTGAGAAATTAAAATCAAAAGCACACAGTAGTCAGCACCTAGCAGGAACTGAAGGAGGATGAAAAGGAAAAGCAACTTTCCCGATCCCTCTTCTTTCGCCACAGACCCTGTGTTCCTGCTTTCCTGTTTCCAGCTACAGTGCAACTCCCTGACTCTTTCACTTGGGGCAGTTCCCAAAACACAGACCACAACATCCCTCAAGTGCAATGAAGACAAACAAACAGAAGACACGTGATGAAGGTACAGCTCTATGAGAAATGCAGATGAGTCAAAGCTTAACCAAGAAAGAGCACGGTGCTTCCTTAGACAAGGTCACCAAGTTGGTGCTTGCCATAAACATGCGTCAAAGTTTGGTTGACATCATTATGCAGAAATATTTGACACTATAGAGACGTTCGGTAGTCACCGTACCAAGCAGCAGGGGTCATCAGAAACCTGGAACTGTAGCACCAGACATGGAAGACAGAGAGTGAAAAATGGGAACTGAAAGTACCCAGCTTAGTAATAGAGACCCACCTGGATCATTAAAATTTCCCCAGAACAAACAGCAAGGCCATCCAAGCACTCTCCTGAACCCAGTGTTCAGCCTTAGCCAGTCTTCCAGTCCTGGAAGGTCTCTGCAACAGATGTTATCCTGGCGTTAGCAAGGGGCTTTTGTGAACACATGATAAATTTGTACTCGGTCCCCTTTGCCACGATTCCTTTCTCAATGGCATGCTCTGTTTTTGCATGACAGAACAACAGTGCGTTGCTGCAAGGCCTTCCTGGTGGCGTGAGAGCACGAGCAAATGTACATAACCATCTCCCTTACTGCATGGACTTCAGGACGTGAAGAACGGCTATCACCCTTTAGCTGCTCTGAGCAGCTCTGAAGGTATAGTGGCTGGAGTCACAGACTGCTCAAGGCATGGACATTATCTGTGGAGAAAAGGAATCCATTTCGTGACTGGCACAGAGACTGCCTATCAGCTGGTCGAATACGTATCTCACATCATTTTAAAGATTCCAGAAAATGGGATTAATACTTCTGTATTCTCTTCTTTTACTATGCAAAATGGAAGTTGATTTGAGTAGCCCCAAAGCATGTTATTAACCACCTCTGTATTTTTGGTGTTAGCTGGGGTTTGAAATTGTTCCTGAAAGCATGTAACAGAACTAGCACAGACAGTAGTTGTTTTAGCATATAAGTACTTTTGGAATCAAGGCTCTGGCATCTCTTTCATCAGAAAACCTATTCTAAGGAATGCTGCTCTTATCTAGCAGATGTTCGGCTAAAGAATTTGCTTTGTCCTTTGCAAAATATGGCTCAGAGCCCATATCCACTCCACGGCGGAGATAAGAGTGTTGTTTTTAAGGTAATGAGTGGAAGTCTCTTTCCCCATAGAAAAGCTCTTTAGGAATCTTTGACTGTGAAGAAATAAGCATTTCCCGATGAGGATCTGGAATGTCATTTGTAAACAGTTCACATTTGTATGCAATTTTTACTACATGAATTACTCTTTCCTTAACTGAAAGAGCAAAGTTGGACATATAAAAGTATAATTAAAAAAATGGCTGGGTAAAAAGTTTGCAAGAAATAGCTTGTTTAATGGATTGAATCCCTTTCTCTGCTCAGAAATTATCTACAGTCAGTCTTTTGTTATGAATTCCTTTGGTACTCCTCTTTGTTAGTCAGAAGTTTTGTGCAAACAAATTTCTCCCTACTCATTGCACACCAAATGCTGACTGTAAGTGTTCTCTTTAGTATTTTAATATGTTCACCACTTGATAGGTTCAAGCTGTGCAATTGGGTGTCTAAGTCACATGGCGTTGTTTATGTTCTCAGAATCCTTTTGCCCCTAATGATTTTCATATGGTCGAGACATAAATTTTGTTTTATGATTAAATGAAACTTGGCTCAGAGGAGCCAAAATTAATTTTTCAGGAGCATTTTGTACAAACAAAACTCCACTGACATAAACACATTAAAAAGGGGTTGTGAGCACAGCCAGAGTAAAACAATCTATTTAGAAGATACCAAAGTGCTAGAATATTTTTTGTCCTAACAGGCCCAATAGCCTTTCCCCCCCCCACCTCATCAGTCCCTAAATGTCACAGAGCGATTTGTAAACTTCCTCGATTCAGTACGAGCCTGTACGTAATACTTGTGTTTTACATAATTTAAACCTTCACGTAAAGCAATTTTACTGAAAACATGAAGAATAATATATAATTTCACACCGCTGTTTGTGCATAAATATTTCCAGGGCCAGCTGTCCGTCTGCCAACTGTACACAATAAATAATTTGTTATTTCCACTCTCCTAGGAAAGCAGTTTTCTTTAAAACAAACCTTCACAATATGTGTTGTTTGCTACCATTTCAAGGCCTGCTACACCAATGGAAAAGAATGTGCTAAATGTAGCATTATCATGCAGGTCAGGCAGGGCAGCCCGGTACACATTTTCCCACAATCTCTGCTCATTAACATCTAGTTCCCCCATTGTGCAGATTTTTGGCTCCGTTCCATCAGAGCAGAGAAGAAAAATGTTTACAATATGCAAACTTGGAGGAACACACACACAAAAAAAGGGGGCTTTGAAATGTCAGTCCTTTGGGATGAAAAGTTTCAAAGGGGAAGGTAAGTCAAAGGTTACTAATGGGATGTCTGCAACACCTGCTTTTAGTGGAGGTTTCATAAACAAGCTTTACTTCTCAAGAACAGCTTGCCCTAGACAAAAATACCAGCTAAAATTTCTGTGGCTAGCTTGAGCAGCCTGGTACCTATGAACAGAAAGGTCAGGTTTGTTATATCCTAACATGGCCTCTCACCCTGCTTTTATTGATAAAATGAGATTGCCTTGGTGGCCAACATTGCATTTCACATCTTAAGGCGGAAGGCACTAGCAACATGGCACGCTCAGCCCCTGCAGGGGAGGAGCAGGAAGGCGATGTTCAGCATCACGGCTGTAGAAAGCGCCCTGCTCTCTGAGGAGGAACTGAACTGTCACACACGGGACTCAGTTTTACAAACTTCAGAAGTTTCCCAGCTCAGCTAAATGGCCCTCGTAAGGCCCCTTGCGTCACTTACCATGAGCAAGTTTCATAACTCTCACAACAACTCAGAGATCTTCAGTACTTACTTGCTGCCTGAAAGAACTAATGCATGTTTCTAAGATTTTTAACATTGAAAAGCAGGCCAGAGAAGTGAAATCCTGCTAAATATTCATCAGGCCATTACAGAACCATAACGCTTAGCCATTACAAATGTTTTTTTACCCAGAAATCATTTGGGAAACTGAAAAGCAATACCTTTATCTCAGAGGCAGCAACCCAGGAACAGGGCTATGTAAAATGCTTGTCCTACAGCAGAGAGATCCTGAAGAAGAAACGGCATCCAAGTCCCCAGAGACACCATCAGGGCTCTCCCCGAGACACCATCCTTCTTGTTCAGGGAAAAAGTGTAGCAGTTTCTACAAAAGCTCAGAAAATTTCCATTTTAATATAGAAGCAAGGAGAAAGCAGCATGATAAGGCCACAAATTGGTGTTTGGGTCTGATTATACACAAAAACTGTAACCCATGAAACTTTCTAATTTTTTTTATCACAGAGGTAATTACATTTACCTGAAGTTGGTATTGAAACAGTGAAAAAGATGAAATTTTGGTAAAATATTACCAAATGTTATCTACTCTCCTGTTCTTACCATTTATAATTTCCAATCCGTAGTATCCAACAGAACTGCTTCAGCAGGAACTGTGTTAATAACCATTACCAAATCAAGACCTTTTTAACACTCTGTATTTATCACCAATGTTGAAAAGAAAAAGCCCCAAGATGATGAATAAGATGGTGGGCATTACAATAGATACAGGTGTAGACAGAAGCCCAGGAAACTTTAGGAAACTTTAGGCAAATAGTTTCTAGGCTTTACGTATTAAAAAAAAAAAAAAAAATTGTTTGACAAGTATCTTAAAAGGACCCCAATTTGTGGAGCATGGATTTTTGCCACAGATGGTAGAAAATCAGATCTGTTGAGATCTGATTCCTTCAGCTGAATTTCATTTTTGAAACTGATAACCCTTGCTTCTATTTTTCCAGAGAATTGTCAGCGCCTTTAACCACCTCACATACCACAGCTGGGCACCAGGAACATACCTGCTGGTAGAGGACATAGATGCAGCATAAAGTTTTTTAAAGCACCTAATGTATTTCTACTCATGTATTTATCCAGACAGAAAATTTTTGGTTCAAAAACTTTTTGTAAGCTACAACTGTCCTAAAAAGAGATCATGTGCACTAATGTGGATACATCTTTGTGGTGATGATGATTCAGTCATATTATCTGTGAACTGGATTGTATCTGGCTGGTTCATAGTACAGGCAGAATAGTTTGGACAAACAGCCATGAAGAATCTAATATCTTTAAAAATGTCAGACAATGGATGCTTTTAATGCATTTTAGAGATGGCAGAAACCATTTGTTTCACATGAAAACACAGAGCTGGACAGCAAAGTAAACACAGAGAGTGCATCCTGTAGCCTTACAAATGTAATCTGAGTTTCTTTATAAATACTCCAGAAGCTGAGAAATGTCTTCAATAAACTATTTGCATTTTTCATGTTTGCAGATATGCAACTCAAAGTTCATCTGGTTTAGAAAAGTTTGTGAGGATGACCCTGCTTCTTATTTCACACACGTTTTCCCTCCCACAAATTCACCAAGCTTTCACTGCGTTCAGTGGACCTGTTCCTTTTTACACTGGGTTGAGATCAGAATGGGGCCTTTTGTAAACAGTATGTCAAGAAACATGTTTAAGTCAAATGTAAGCCTTTAAAGTAAGAGTTCTGCTTTTGGTTTACATAATGATATGCTATGAAGAATAGCTTTCCTATTTTATATTCCTTCCCTTCTTCTCATACCACCCATGACTCTTTGTGTATTACTTTGGATCTTTTCTTCTTGCCGTTCCTATTACAAACGGCATTTCTTTTGCACCCTTTAAACAGCATATCAATGTGTTCAAACTTCCTGCTTTTTGACTGGAAAAGCATTCAGAATTTCTGGTGGGACTTTCAGCTGGGTAGAAGGCTGTATACAGGCTGAAAAGTTCATATTAACTTCTGTAAAGTGATGGAAGCATTGAAGAGCCAGCGCTGGCTGCCATCAGCGCCTGCTCAGCAGGACTCTCAGTGTAAGAAACTGCACTGTTGCCCCAAGTCATTCCAGGAAAGTCAGGTACCATTGTACAGGTGCTAAATCAGGAGATGACAACATCCTCAAACAACGCCATTCCCTTGACTGTGTAATAAACAGACCAATTACAAAACAGTGTTTGAACTCCAGTTTAACTGCACAGAACTGGAAGCGTAAGCAACCAGAGGAGCAGTGTGATGCTTGGTATCGCTCAGGCCTTCTTCAGACCTTCAGGCTTTGCGCTGGTGTGAATAACAGAAATGCTGACATATCGGTTCTTTTGTGTACGACTGCCCAGAACTAAACATTACTGCTTGAACAATCAAGAGCATTCCTCATTTTCTTATCAGAGTTAGCATCAGGGCAATATTCATCTGTATTAATTCTTTCAGTAACCAGTTTCTCTTTTCAGGGCTGGATTTTTGTATCAAATCACTCTGTAAGGGTAGGGCTGTGGAAACTGGCTTAGCAGAGAAACACAAATATGTGGTAGTGGGAGCCCACCTCCCTTAAGGCAAAAATCTCAGCTAAAGCACCTTGGCAGCATATTAATAGCTATAAAAGACTCTTTCTTTGCTGACCACAAATATGCTGTGGTCAACAAGAGGTCTACTCACTGTTTTGTTAAAAACAGTGATGATTTATTTTGCTTCAGCCATGTGTGAAACTAGTCACCACATTATGAATAATAATATCCTCTTAGTCTCAATGGAGCTCTTTTTATACAGAAAGATCCACAAAGCATTTAACTAAATACTCAGTATAGCAATCTACTGGCTGACCACTAAAATATAGCCATATCTGGGATGGAACAGCACAGCTATTTAACAATGCATGGCAGCAGTGGAGACAAAGAGTAGAAAAAAAATTCATTAGAAACCAAAGCAAAAGCTGAAGTAAAATATAACTACCTTAATTAGGCATAAGCATCGAGCAGAGCTACAATTGTAAGTTTGAAGAGTGCCCTGGAATCTCTATGCCTACAAGAAACCAGGAGTTTACGCAGTTTCTCAAGAGGACGAACTCCAACTGCACAGTGCCCTCTACTGTGAAACGAAATCCAGAGAGGCTCAGAGGGGAGAAAATTATGTGTTAAATCACTCGGCCTGCTTGTTTTCTGCAGCACTGTCCTGAGGTGATAAAATCTGAGGAGAACCAAACGCAGGTGGTAAAGGTTCAGCCTGGGCACACAGGACCAAGCTGGAGTCCTCAGCTGTGTGCAGAACAGCTTGGCATTCCCGTAACTGTTTTGAAAATGGCAAATGGGATGAGTGCAACAAAATTTAGTGTGATTAAGTGCCTTTTAAACATCTACAGTTCTAGTAGTTTTGATATTTAGTTTAGTGTGCTCTAACTCAATATTTAGATATTATGATCCATCTCAATAACAGGTAAAATTACAGAACCGTGTTGTTTGTTACATCTTCAAATGGCAAGCAATCCCCAATTGGCTAGATCTTGCTAGGTGAAAAAACCCAAGCATCACTTTAGGGAGGAAAAAAATAAAAAATCACCCAGCACAATTCGTCCCTGATGCTGCAACACATTCATGCTAAAATTATAGAAGTCCTCTTATGTTTCAGATATTTAAAATAGCTAGCACAGTGCTAGGGCATGCTATTTTGCTCTCCTAATGCACACTAAATATGTTCTACTGAGCAAAAATATAACTCATAAGGCTTCCAACAGGGTACATGAATGGACCCAGGAAGGTTTAAGCACAGGAAACATCTCAGATGACCAAAAGAAAGAAAAGTTAATTCAGTAGTAGAGGGCAGATCCTGTGACAAATCACACCTCTATTCAGCAGGCTCGTTTGAGCCCTACAGTGGTTTCTTTCCTCTCACCCCTGCAGTAAACCCTGCCAGTAGGTTTTATTCCTCCCTATCCCCCAAACACGTATATACATATACACACTCCCCTCTCAAGAGCGGGAAGACCCCAAGAGGTTTGCAGCTGGTGTAATGTTTTTCCCTACCGCCTTCCAGCAACCTGTAGGAAACAAAGCTTCTTCAGGGAGTTTGCTTCATAAGCAAACTGCCTTTAGCTCCAGCACGAGGCACACTTCTTTAACCCTTTTATTCTCAAACATAAATACAAAACAAGTGTATGAACACCCATTCATTCCAGGATAGATACCCACATATGCATGGACAGGACAAAGCTGCGGTGGAAAACACCAACACCTAATGCCCTACAGAAAATATTCAGACAGGACAGTGGAGAGTGTGGAATAAAAACCTGTACAGATCAAACCAGAATAATTTTCTGAACAAACCTCATGGAAGAGAGGAGATGCCCAGAAGCATCCTCTGTTCCAAAAATCTCTGCTGACCAGATGGGGCACAAGTTGCTCGCACCGTGCTATGCGGTCCTTTGGCAGTTTGAAATAACGGCAGGCTGAGCAAGCCACTTGTTGGCCTTAAGTTGCCAGTAGACTCCTGAGCCACTCTTTACGTGCTGCTAACTAAAGGAGATGCACTAGTTATAGTTCAGACTTAAAATATAGTTTTGTGCATTTCCTTGGCTGTGCGTCATGGGTTTTAAGCAAATATCATGACTTTGCAATTGTATATTAAGTAGAACTCAAGTAAAAGAAGTAAAATGAAACAAAGTAAATAGAAGAAAATTCTGGAAAGCTGTAAGGAATAATTTGGCAACATGAGTTGTTTTCTCAGTTGTGACGCTTTCCTATGAGAGTCTGAAGAGGATTACAAGATTTATACACCCTGTAAACTGCAAGGAGTGATCTTAGCAGTCTAATTGGATCTGGTGGCAGTGATTTTGCTGGAGATGGGGTATACAGCAATGGAGATGGTAAACAGTTTAAGTTCTGAAAGTCACCTGTTGCACTTGCTCTCTAAAGACACCCCCCATTTCTACTCCTGTTTGTAAGCAAAATGTTTTTAATCACTCTTTTCCCCCCTTTTTTTTGTCTTTGGAAAGCCTTTGTGGTCTGGCAGGGCAATATAGAGCTGAGGTAATGAAGGGAGAGGGAAATGTGTATATGTTCTGTATGTAAATAATCCAAAAAGGTCAGATTTCAGCTTGACTTACCTTGAAAGGAACAATTTTTTGTTCTTCCTGCTTTTTGAGAAATCAGACCTCCTTTAAAATGCTCACACAGCATTACTTTCAAAATTCTACATCATACATGAGTTTTATATGTAAAGTCACCATCAGAAATACGAAATTCCTTCTTTATTATACTTGAAAAAACCCACACAGGTAACTTCTTATGTTACTACCTCCTGGCTAACTGATTTGATTTAATTTTCTACTAGTAAGGAAAAAGAGAAGGCTGAAAAGGAACGGAGATGATTTATAGTTTAGAAAGGCTTTGAAATAAACCAAACATTTGCTGCATTCAATGGTGTTCTTTCACTGCTGTTAGCATAGCCCAATAAGCACAATAGCAATTGAGCTTTTGGATAAGTTTTTTTTTAACACAGAAAAGAAAAAAGAACTTGTTTACACTTTAGCAGCTGCTTAAAGATAACAAATGAAGCTTAAAAAGGCACATACTACCATCAACATAAGATGTTCCTCAGGCTTGAAAATAAAAAAAAATCAGAGCTCTGCTAGGCTTAGACATTGATATTAGATTAAAAAGAAAAATAGTGTTTTCTTTTTGCATTTCTGGAGACAGACATTGTTTGCTGAAGAATGTAAAATTCAATCCCCCAGGGAATGCCAGAGGCTTTTTGGCAGACTCTCTGAAACTCAAGTTGACTCTTTTCTGTAACAACTAACATTAGAAAGAAAAGGGGGGGAAAAAAAAGGAAGAGGAGGAGGAGGAGACATAATTACTTTCAATGTTTACATGGCTCTGGCTTCTTGAATCTGAAAAAGTATCGGACTGCAAAGACTGGACTTAATCTAACTTTATACAATTGACAGGTGGACTTCAACTACTTCTAATTATTCTAAGTGGGTATTTAGTTAGTTATCTTAACTCTTTTTAGAAGAACAATGGGAAAGAATACTCCAGTTTATAAGAAAAGAAGAAAATGTGCTCTCTTATATTTGTACTTGTTCAAGCTCTGTGCCATCTAACAATGTCAGCTTTGTGTCTAGAAAGACCAGTTAACTAGCCTAACATCAGGGTGGGCATGCATTTTACTGCCAACATCCCTCCAAACACCGTTTAACAAATGCTCTCCATTCAAGCTGAACAGATGGAAGAAAAATTACTCTGAGGAATTGCAGTCCTATAGGCATAAATTATATGGATGCTTAGTAATAGGAGTGTTCAGGCTCAAGAGGATAGAGGTTGCTATAAAACTGACTTGCTTGGGCACGCAAGCCAATGCTCTCTTCACCCTAAGGAACTATAGACTAGCAATGCTACTCCCATATTTTTTGGGCATACATAGCCTTGTTGGTAATTTTCTAAGTATCTTCTACTGAAGGAAATACCATATCAGTGTCAAAGAAGATTAACAAATCAAAAAGGCTCTGATTGCTCTACCCTCCCCATAGTTCTCTTTCATATTTAAAGCTTTGAAAGTGTAATTGGCTTTCCCTGTTCTTCCAGTATACTTTTCCATCCACAGATTTATTTATTACGACTGGACGTTTAATGTTTTTAACTGACTAGTGCCCCCCTTTTGCAGTCAACCTTATAAAAACTTTATTTAAACTATATGGGAGTAACACAGAGACTATATGATGATGTGGGAAAAGAGGAGAAACATTGAGGAAAATCTTAGGTTTAGATCTAATCTGTCATGGCTGGGAACTAAAAAACAATTTTAACAGATCAATAGCAAATGTATTCAAAAATCCCATCCTTGAAACCCAACTGATTTTAGCCCCAATCTTCTGTTCCATGTCTATATTTGCATAGTCACCTATTCGTATGCAATACTGTGACTTATTCAAGCACCGCTTTACCAGAGGGAAAAAATGTTCTGCACTTCCCTCTTTCTCCGCTAGCATCACCTGAACAGCCTTTATATTCTTTCTTGCTTTTCCAAACCACCCTTTTCATTACACATGCCCAAAGTAATTGTAAAAAAGATACTGCACATGTGAGAGCAGCTGTATGGTAAAGATGCTGTGGGTATGGAAATTGAGGTTATCAGGGAACTGATAAAAGGATGGATAACCAGTTCAGATCCAATCCAGTGAATGGGAATAAATATAAACTGACCTGCTATAATGGCATTAATGAAAAGATTTGTTCACCTGAGATCATTTCCTGGTAAATAAATGGTCTTATCACATATTATTAATAATTGATGACATACATCAATGCAAAAGCCTTAGAAACAAGTATGCAAGCACATTAGTTCAGTTCACTTTGTACGTATGTTTTAGAACACTGATATCTGGTTTTATTTGATTTCTTCAGACTGTGGTCAAGTGATTCTTTTGACTTGCAATGATGACCTAAAGCAAAGCACCTAAGAAGGTTCAGGCAACCCCAGCAAGGTTCCTGGTCAGTAATATTGTCTAGCTAGATCACTAGCTCGATTATGCAGTAAGAATACTCATAAGAAACAATTAAAGCAAAAGAGATAACAGCTCTCCAGACACGGAACAAATATCTGAAATGCTTCTCACTGATTTTAAAAAAAATTAAAATCTGAGTAATCTTTGCACAGAGGAAAAGGAGATACACTGGTTAAATAACTTGCAACAGATAGTTTGCTGAAAGGCAGGTAGGTTAGAGAAACATAACCCCCAGCTGCAACAGAAACTAGGTTGGTTTTGTTTTGGTTTTTTTTAAGGCAGTGTGATTACCCTTCCAGAATGACCAGTTTCTGAAACATTTTGCTAAAAAAGCCCAAACCCAACAACAAACCCCAAAAAAACCAAACAGGAAAAACACCCCAAACCAACATAAAAATGGTTGGTTGATTTGCATTTCTTAGACTACTCTGAAGCATCTGTTGCCCAGAAAAGATTACACAGGGCATTGTGTAGTTTCACCCATCTTTAATACTAACAAATGGGAAAAAGAAACAAATGTATTTTTTGAAAAGCCATACCAATCTTCCCTTTGGACTGTTGTAGAAGTCTGTTGCAGAGGTCCTAGTTATTGGTTTAGCAACATCTTTTAGCAAAGACAATAGAGCAGCGTGGACAGGAAACTTAGCAAGAGCACAGTAGTAATCTATAGGAAGAAAGAAAAAAAGTTTTTCGCAGATTCTGAGATTACATGCCTATCAGTTATTCTAGGTACACAGTAAAGGTTACTACACCAGGGATTCATATATTTATCAGTTAATCTGTCCCAAAGCCATGGAAGGTAATTAATGAAAGAGATAGTCAGGCATGGCTTCAGGCAGTAATTCAATATTACTCTAAATCTCTGCATGAGCAAACCTGTGAACCAAAGAGGAAATGCATACTGTACAAGGACACTTGTGTTCTGAAACGTGATGCCCTGTGGAGTTTTCAGATGAAGCACTTTTCCAGTGATTAACTCAATACATTTGAATTTCATTATTTAATGTTTTAGGTGACTGGTTATTTGTAGTGCACAGATCAGAAAACAAGTTTTCCATGAATAAAATCAGAGTAAAAATCAGATAACAACTAAGCCATCTCAGGTCACTCAGAGCGCCGTTGCTCCTTGCTGATCTGATAGGACGTTCCGTGTGGGCTCTTATGGCTTTTTTGATAATTATGCCATACTTTTCTTAGTTTCTGGTGGCAATAGATCGATGCTAAGATACATAGAACTTATTTTCCATACTGGTACATCTCTTTCTATAGGGTTCATTAAAGATAAGCTGAGGGAGGTGTTAGAGCTTATCAGAATTTGTTAATGTGCACTGAAAATGCCCTGATTACACCAGCTTTTACAGTGGTATAGTAATCTCCTGCTCCAGGGCCCTGCGTGCCGAGTGCAACCAGGCAATGGGGATCTCATCGATTTTATAAAAGATGAGAGCCCTCAAAGCTGCCTTGCAGGTGTGGCAAGGAATATGGTTGGCACATGCTTCTCCAGGACTTGGGGAGAGGCAGAGCGTTATTTGTCTCTCTGCCGATCTATTACTAAGCAAGAATCAACTAAGATGCATCCAAGGTGTTCATCAAATTAAAAGATCTCTCCAGAGAAATCCGCTGGATGCATACATTCCTTGCCAAGATATGATTTGTTCAGCCATACTTCTGGGAAAACAAAATGCCAAAGATCAGATAATGAGACTAGAAATCCAGGAAAGAAATTCAGATAAGGGTTAGATAAAAAGTGAAATAAAATTTCAGAGCTTTGAAATTGTCTCTTTACTGCACTGTAAGTCTCCCTGGTAAATTCACTGGGCCCTGGATTTGATGGGATACACTCCATCAGAATGTCATTTTACCCTCTATCAGAATGTGGTATTTTAAGCCTGTTTATGTTCTTTTAGTTCAGCAGTATTTTCATGGGCTGCCTTTCTCTTTTAGAGATCAAAGACAAAATTCAGACTGCACTGACAAACTCAATTCTGGATTACATATGGATATGAAATGGTGTTTCTGTACCATGAAACTTTTTCAGCTTTCAAACAAAATCTTTTCCTGTTCCCTGTTGGGATGAAAAACAAGGCCTTTTGAAGTTTTGTGTAAAAAACAAAAACTCAGGAGACACCCATGCAGTCCCAGTTAAAAGCCCGGTGGTCAGAGCTCTCATCCGATTTGGACTAAAGGCTTGTGACTAAATTTCCCTCAGCCCAGGGAATGTTGTTGAATAAAAGGCTACTGAAATCTCTGTCAGCCTCTCTATTTTTGGCAGAAATACTGTCCTGGAGCAGAAAAGTCCTGGTAGAAGTCTAATGAAAATTAGCAAAGGTATATAAAAACTGTAATGAAGGAAAAATCCAATCAGACTAGTCCAGTTTTCAATCAAGCCCCTCACCAGAAGCAAATTAGACACTAACCACAATGATGAGACACTTAAAGTAACACCAAAGAAATCCCACTCAGATCCAGAAAGGCATCAGCTGTACGCATTCCTGCCACCAGTTCTGACATTCTAGTATGCAATACCCTTGGCTTCTGAGATTAATGAATTAACAGGTAGCAACAGTTATATTTTCAAAAGTTATTTATAAAGCTTTTCAGATTTTGGTGGTGAATTTTTCAAAGCATTATCAGCTTAGCTAAGGGCTTCCAAAGCCTGGCACTTAACATACTTTATGCATAAACAAAAATAATCTGGCCCTCTGACCTTAACTCCCGAGGAGGTCAGGACTGGAGGAACCCCTATGCCCTCTATCCACGCAGCCCCTACAGCAAGCCCCTACCTGAGGCTGCGGCTGGTTTTGCCACCACTGCATTAATGCAGTACAACAGAGGTTTCTTTGTGGGATGCTGGTACCCGAGAAAACGAAGGTGAGGCACCTCTAGATAACAAGGCCCTCACAAGAGCCACATCTGTGTTTAATAAGGTGGTACACAGCCATGTGTTTATATTCTGCCCTGCCAATATTATTTCAGGTGACTTGGGAAACAGCCCTAGACGAGGTTGCATGCAAGCGATCCTGGTACCTGTGTGAAGCCAAGAGGAAGCATATGGAGAGAGGCATACGGCAGAGCTGTGCCAAAGCCGTACACTGCCCTCTTGCAGACAAAATTATTTGCAGGATTGAATGTGATGGAGGTTGGTTCACACATCTCTAAGCTACTATTCTAGGCTTTCAGCAGACTCAGGAAGTTCCTTTGACAGTTACATTCAGTTCATTTTTTTTTGAACCTTCATTTAGACACTATATATACAAGAGGATTTCTATCTTTTTGAATGAAAGTCATCACATGACACAAGGGACCTAAGCCCTCTATGTCTTATTACAGACCTGGAACCACTGAACAAAAGCCTTTTTAATGTGCAAGCAATGATCAGTATCACCCTGTATCATTCAAACTCTAAATAGACTCAGATAATTGTTTAAATAGAAAATGAAGTAAAAATGCTGCTGCAATTTTAGTAAAGATATTGTTTGTTAATAAAAAGCTAAATATCAGAGTGAAATTATTGTGATGACTGTACAGTTTCCACATTATAAATAAAACACACGTGTTTCAGAACAAAAACTAGAACATGCTCCACATACTTCTTCAGTTGTTGCTTAACATATCTGGAATATATTAAAAAGTCATATTCAGTTATAACTCAAACAATGCACAGATGTCATGAAATATACACTCTTTGCACAGAGGATGAATGTGTAGTCAGAATCACTTTTTCAAAGGACCCAATTGCAGTATGAGTGCTGCTGAACCCAGCACAGACACACACCACATTGCGTATTTGACTCCTAAGTTAGATAAAAATTCCCTCCCTTAATTCAACTTTCTTGGACAAGTTGTCTTTCCAAACATTATCCTTAAAGAGTAAGAGCAGCTACCAGCACAGCTTGCTTTTTCTATTCTGTTATGACAGCTTTACTTTACCTGAGGTTAATGACATAAAACTGGAATGACAAAATTTCTGTAAATTAATGACTGTAAAGGTTTCCCTTGTTCACAGGCAGTTCATTCATACCCCTCCAAGTCAATGACAAAGATGCCATTGACTTTAGCAGTGGCAGACCTTTACCCATGTGAAACACAGGTTTTGACCCCATCTTTAAAATGTATATATATTTTTGCAGTTAAATATTTCTCTACAAAACTTTGGAAAACAGGCCGTATATAACCACAGAAAAATACCTGTATTTATCTTTCTGGGGCAATTTCTTCATTTAGATGCACAAAGAGACATGAAGACTACAGAAATTTACTTATCTGAATATAGAATCATAGAATGGTTTGAGTTGGAAGGGATGTTAAAGACCATCTAGTTCCAACCCCCCTGCCATGGGCAGGGACACCCTCCACTAGACCAGGTTGCCCAAAGCCCCATCCAACCTGGCCTTGAACACTTCCAGGGAGGGGGCATCCACAGCTTCTCTGGGCAACCTGTTCCAGTGCCCTCACCACCCTCACAGTGAAGAATTTCCTCCTAACATCTAATCTAACCTCCTTCAGCTTAAAGTCATTATCCTTTGTTCTATCACTACACACCCTTGTAAAAAGTCCCTCTCCGGTTTTCAATATACAGGTGTTTGGCCTCAAATTCAGATCACAGACAACATATAAAAGGCAGCGAGATACCAACGTGATCAATCATACCTTGTTTATCTTTAGCGCATCCTGGGAACACAGATCAGCAACACGTTCCCCTTCAGATTTTATTCAGCTTCCTCTGAAAAACAATGGAAGATGCCCAGAGACCTCAGCGATGAGGTGAATTTGGACATAAGATTTCTGAGATGTAGCTAAGAAGTTAGTGCTTCATATAGGGTTTATTTTTTAAATTAATACTTGCACTAAGATAAAATCTTGCTCCCATTGTATATCCCTTCAAGCTAAGTACACCAGCAGCGTTCAGTCCTGTGACCCTCTCTTTATACTCAGTCAGAATAATTACCTACTCACCAATAAGATGCAGTAGAGAATAATTCTCTAATTTTTATCAAGACTAAAACTGCTACAGCCTTTGGAAGTCCAGCATAAATATTTATTTGTTCCTTTCAACTGTTTTACTACTTCCTTGCTATTTAACAGCAAGTTTCCTTAACAAAGGGAGCAAGTAATAAAGTGCTTTCATAATAACTGCAAACTTTTAACATTAAGTTGGCAGAAACAATCCATTTTTAATAACAGTCTGTCTTGGTAACCTTGTATTTTGACCCAAGGTGAAAGGTGAAGATTAAATCTCTTCCACCTTTCTGAATGCAGCTGCTGTGCACACAGACTTTAATTGATGTGAGACTTAGCTCTGTAACTCAAGACCATCTCCCGCCTGCAGCATTGAAAACGTGCGATTCAAGGCTCAGTTACTGCTGATAGCAGGTCCCTCTCAGCTGATGGCCTGCGCAGGAGAATAAAGTCTTTGTCACTATCTATTCTCCATCAGGGTGACTTTTTTCTGCTTCATAACTCCAGTATTCAGGTGAGGCCTATAATGGCGGCCTCTCGGCAAGAAACGATGTAAAGTGAAACAAACTGAAAAATGTGACAAACAATCCATGGGTGAACAAAGCTGTAATGCTGGAGCAGAGGTCTACTTGACACTTACTAAGCAAAGGGTGTGAGTTTTTGTGGGGAGAGAGGTTTGCACAGACATTGTTCCTTTTTCTTTCAATTCTGTTTTGTATCTGACTGAGTACCAGGTATTCCAAATCGGAAAAAAATTCTTCGTTTTCTCCCCAGCTACAGTGCAAGTACCTGTACATTCAGGTATTAAGTTGTTGGCCTTGGCATCACAGCAGGTCTGGTTAAATTATTCGAGTGCTTGAACAGTATCAGTACTCTGAGTACCGACCCAGAAATGGTCTCTCTGAAATCAGGGACCAAATCAAGACACAATATATAAAATGACAAAATGGATAAGATTCCTTGAGCCTTTTCTAAACTTACATCGCATCTATTGATTTGCAAGAGTATCTAAAAGCATCAGGAGCTAAGCAAAAACATTTTACAATTCTAATTCTAATTTGAATAAACAAGACTTGCTGAACTGCACAGTCTTCCCAGAGAATTAACATATTGGCCTACACAAGGCTCTAGTCAAAAAACGTCATCTCTAACACATGGCAACCAAACACACATGCTGAGTTTAGATGGAGGACCAGTATGTCATATACACATTGGAGTTATTACTTCAAAACCTAAAGAAATGAATTTTTTGATGTATGCTGGCAATGACAAAAACTGTGGAAAAATATTGCCACAATACCACAGTAACCTGTTATATACAAGACTATGAAGTTAACATGTATTATACACGCATGATCTAAACCTGTGTTGTTTGCACTGGAAAAAGAATTTAAAAAAAAAAAAACAACAAACCTAAAAAACCCTAGAGCGGAACCAAAGAACAGCATGTGCTTCCAACCTAGTTTTCCAAGTCATATCTTTCTGGCAGGTCTACTTATTTCAGAGAAACTTGGCTTCTACCACTTTGTGATTTTAATTCCAACATTTGGCAAAATTTAGTTTTCTAATCGCTGGCTGAGTTCAGCGGTCCAAATTACCAAAGTGAAGATTTTTCCCCACCGCGTGCCAGGGCCAGGTGATAGGAGCAGCTCTTTTCTGGGGTTTCTAGAACACCCAACCATCTGTGTAACTAGACAGCATCATGTTTAAAGGCTATTATTTTGATCATTCATTTTGTTAATACTTGCATCTTTTTTGAACAGCGGCAGGAGCCATGTTGCTGAGGAACCTGAAGAACCTTGGAGCAAGCTCTAAGGGTGACAGAAAGTGTTTGTAAAACTTCATTCCTGTGCAGCTGGTAGGTACGTATCAGCACCAGCTTGCAGGCACAGCTGGAGCCTGGCTTCTCCCTGCTATCCGCTGCTAGTTAGATGATCATAATTATGACATCAAAGTTATCACTTCATGAGAAAATATACTTTGTTTTTTCAAAGGCTTTGGCATTTTGTGCACTACAGTTATCTCCACAGACTCCTCAGAACTAAGTGCCAATCAATACCTGATTAAATACGGCCATGGATTTATTTTTTTTCAAAAAGAAAGAAAAATGTCTTTCTAAAAGACTCTCAGAAGAGTATCTTATATGAAATGTAACTTACTGTATATGCTGATTCCAAACGACTTGCTAATTAAGCACGAGGTCATCTGTTAATAGAAGTAATTACAGAAGGTTCAAGAGACCTTGAATCATTTTATTATTCACAGCCTGAAATTTGTTATCCTGCTACGTTGTGCAATTGATGATGTACTGTAACTTGGGTCTAGAGAGGCTAGAGATGGAGGTGTAATGGGAAACTTAGCATCACTAACCTAGTCCTAAGTTATCACCTGAATCATTATTGCATTAGCTACTATCTGAATAAAAGAAAGAGGAGGAGGAGAAGGTAAAAATAAAATAACTAGGAATAGTTCCTATTCTAATACAAAAGCTAAATCAGGAAATAGGCCAAGGGTGCAGGGGCATTAATATATTATTGTGCTGAACTCAGGGTCAAAAGGCAGCCAGTTACAAAGAAAAATTATGTACCTATAGGGTATAATATGGTCCATCTGTCAGAGCAGTTTAGCATTTAAAGCTACAGCCCTCTATGGTGCTGCTATGTGGCACAAACTAGCTTTATTCAGATCAGAAACTCCTTCTCCCTTCTCTTTTCCTGGAGATGTAATATGCTACAGGACAGGATTTAGCTCGTAAGAGTCCTAAGTAATTGTGGTGTGTAAAATCAGAATGGATCAACTCACTCCTTTTCTCTTCTATTCCTCACAGTAAAAGTGTCAGGCTCTTGTTTACTCCTCAATTCACCATAGGGTATTAATTTTAGGGAGGAAAAAAAACTCTTGAGATAAAAAAAGAAAGGACCAGCAAGATCCACCATCAGTTTGTATATAGGCACTATACGTTACTCAAAAGCAAAGAAATGCCATACAACTTAAATATAACTTTCTTATACTTGCCCCTATGTCTGTTTATTTGGCTGAGAACACTTGAATTGTTCTAGTAGCGTAGATGATTTTGAGCAATCTGCATCACCTCTGAAAAACAACGGCTAAGGCTGTACCAAAACACTGGTGTAACAAGATAGCAGTTTTGAAAACGTTAGTCTTGTCCTCTCGAGACCTCCGAGCCCCTTCTCTGAAATGAGAATAAGTTTGCTTAATTGCCTATACACAAAAAAGGAAAAGCAATACTGGCCAGTGTACTCTTCAACAGCTTACAACCCTTACCAGGAGCATTTCTCAGAACAGCAGACCACACCACCATTTAGTTGTGTGTTACACGCAGCTTACAGACAGGAGTATTCGGACCTTGCTGTTCATACATGCAACATTTGCAACAGCAAGAACGGAAGACACTGAGAAAAGAGGTACTGTGTCATCTGCTCAGATGCTTCACTATACTGGCTGGTACAGTCAGGTTTATAGGCCTTATGGAAGAAGAGACTTCTCCCTCTAGATTTAGGCAATGAACAGGGTGATAAAGACATTTTGGACAGAGACTTCAAACAAGGTGACATGAAGGCAAGTGTGGAAGAAGTTGCCAAGGGGGAGGTTAATTATGCAGTTTAGGGAGTTGTTATTGGGTTTGATAGGCTAGACGTAGAATTTGAGGTCCTTCCAACTCATTAAACAATGTCTTCCAACGGGGCCTAATTGAATAAGATTTGAGATTAGTATTGAAGGATCTTCTGCTGGACTCTACTGCCTCTCAGATCCTACAAGGGGTCAAAAGGACTCAGAGGAAGACAACTGCAATTAAGAGTACTTACTAATGATCAGAATAGCAGAAGTAGGCTGTGAGGTTTGAACGGGATTCACAAGTACCTAAGAAATAAAAACATAAATTTGACTTTATTTTGCAGATTCCAAGTTACTTGTGAGGGAGATAGAAACAATCACACACCCTCTTTCCCAGGAACAAACAATCATTGGTGAACAAAAAAAAGAGAGTAAATGGAAAGACCAGATGTTGTCTATAAATGTGGCTCTGTATGAAATAAAATCTGTCAGTTTAACCTAATAAAAAGCACTCCTCAGAATTTCTTAACCTTGAGATAAAACATGTGTGATACAGAACATGGAGACTTCCAGCCAATAAAGCATTAGTAAATTTCTGGTATATCAAATTAATTTAGCTACATAATTATTTACTATGCAATATAGTGTGAACTAAACTCTCTTTATTCATCTCATGGGCCCAAGTCCCCAGATTAATTTAAATGCTTGTCTCTCAGTGGGAGTTGTCTGTTTAAACTAGTTTTGAGGGTCTGGGCTACAGCTCTCAGCTCTTCATTCACTTAAAAAATGTGGTGTGGCTGCTTTCTGCAGAAAGGGACTTTGACCCAAAACAGCATCTTTGTAAGAGGATTAGAAAAATTCCGTTCTTTTAATGACTAGCTAGATGTTTGCTCTCCTTTACTTAATACTCTTTGTCTGTTATTCTTAATTATCAGCATAAATGCTTTAAACCAATGTTGTAAGTAATCTGTCATTTTATCCAAGGTTTTGTTGAATGGTTCTTTTGAAATGATCTGATTATTGATTTCTTTAGGAGGCCATTCAGCTAAATTCCCATGCCTGCCTGTATAACGGCACCTCTGCCGCTTCTGAGGGGTTCCACTAAGTCCCATGGTGCCGAATTTAGCGCTGGCCCAGGCACATCAGGAGCTTCACTGGAGGGGGAAGATGTGCTTAGGACCGACAGAAAAGACTGGTACAAGCCCCATTTTCTAATGTCATTAACGCTACCTAGGAATTTGTGCCACAATTTTTTTGTTCAAAACACTAGTGTTTTCATAGTGCCCTGACAAAAGTGGAAACCGTTTTCCCAAAAATCTTGTATACCAATCAACTCCCTTGGATCCTAAGTAATTTAAAACTAGGCTTTCTCTTTACATGCCTACAGATGGACATCAGCACCTAACATAGCTCCTTAAAAATCCTGGTTGAGGACTAAATTTCACCCCACTAATATAGTCCTACGTTACAGGACAGTGTGCAATAACAGGCCTTTTAAAACAGCCACGATGTATTTTGTAATTTAGAAAATGACTCTGAGGAACCATTTGTCAGTTTAATGAAAATCTGAAACTAGAGGTTTACATAATAGAATTAATTGTAATGGCTCTGTTGGAATGATTTCTTTCAGATGGGTTATTCGAAGGATTGAAAGAGGGATTTCACAGCTGAAAGAAAGAAAGGATTTTTCCTAAGACCCATGTAAGCAAAACACGTTTAAATTTCATAATACAGTGCCTTTGACTCTGTGGGACTATTGTTTTCACATGTCTTGAGAAGCAGGAGATACTTCTATTCACAACTCTATTCAAGAATATCTTGAAAGAATTCAGTGCTCTCCTGGTGCAGGTGTTCATCACCCACAGATGGCAAAGGGGTGAGTGCATTTTCTTATTAAAATGTGACCTTATAGAGTTACAAAGAGTTACACAGGGTTGTGTAACATCCCTGCCAAGATGGAGTTATAGAATCAACAGAAAACCTATTTCGAACATGGAGGAAAGATTCAGGCCTTCAAAACAGGTGAGATGGATGGAAAAATTATAAAAAAATTATATAGCTCAGAGTGACAACATGGTCACCCCGGAAGCTGCAGGGAATCATCAGCCTCTCAATTCAAAACATCATTTCACAACAGGGGTGGTGACCTTAGGGAGAAAATAAGTCTTGATAATCCCATGTATGAGTTTACTGTTGAGGTCCTGAAACAGCATCATTATTAGCAGTATCCTACACCCTTCATTGCTCAATATTAACTGCTGAGCACACTGCGTACGTGCCTGGGGGGGCACGTACAATACTTTGGGTTGGGGCTCCCCCTACCCACATGATCATTCCCCTTCAGTCCTTCAAATAGAAGGTCATTTCCATTCCTCATTTCATTTCTTTCTCCGCAGTTGGAATGATGCTGTCAGCTATTTGGTGGAGAACAAAAATATTTTGTACTCTGACAATTCCACCCTAGCAGCCATCCCAGCACCAGGGCCATGTTAACACCAGGCTGCAGAAAGCGTTTCAGCTAAACATTGTTATGAAGTAGAAAAACAGACGAGTTGGATTCCATATGGCTTCTGCTCTCACCGGTGACTTCTTGGCCGGTAAGCCGTGCCCACGACTGGAGAGCGGCACTTAACAGACAGGAACAAATTACACGGCCACAGATGCAACAGCGCATCTGATGCGCTGAGAAAAGGAGCAGGTGGGATGAAGGTCCCAAAGCTCTGACCAAAATTGCAACAAATAAACAGCAACAGTAGATACAGTGACATGTGTGAAGGGCGAGAGGCAGCGCAGTTTGACATCTATGCCATAAGGGCTAGCTGGGCCAACTGACAGCTCCCAGCCTTCCCTCTCACAGCTGCAGCTACCATATTGTACCCATTCTTTCCCTAAAATACTGCTGAGTATTCAATATGCAAACACCGCCATTTGAAATCACGGCAAGGAATACTTCCTAGCGCATAGACCACGTAGGATATTTAAACACAAATTCTGATATTGTTATGGGACTAATTCCCCATCCCTTAGTTTGAAACCTCCTCGATCTTACATAGATTTTGATTCAAATATGCAAATATATTTTCCAGGATGTCCGATTCTTGCTCTGTGTCCTGTCGTAATGCAAGTGCCAGTGTGTAAAGTAAGGTGTTTACTTGCCTTCTGCTACTTAGGCTATAATTTTCTCTTGGCGGGAAGGGGAGCGGGGAGGAGGTTAAAACGCATTTCTGAACTAGAAGCCTAAAGTGTTATTATGGTCATAGCAACACTAGAACTATAAGAAATGTAGCCATCTCCACCGTATGAATTAAAATAAAAACATAATTATCATCGTCTTCTGGTAGCTAGGTAGATAATTATGCATTGCATTTGCGCCACTTGTAATTCTACGCAATTTGTTCCAAATCTGTTATTTGACAAGTGTAGGAAAGCACAACCAGTGGCTGGTATTTCAGGGAGTGTCTTGGGAACTGCCATAAGGTAAATAGATGTTAGTGAATCCCTAGCCCCAAAGGCCAAACTACAGAAGCTGAGCAGCATTAAATACAGCATACTTGCCAACCTGCGAGCCACCTGCAACTTCCTCTCGCTGAAGCAAACAGCAGTGCTCAGCAAACCTCAGCTGCATATAAAGTATATTTATGTCCAACCTGTTTTCCCAGAAGGGTACAAAATACTGATTTGAAGCAGCATAGCAATAAAGCAATGACGATAATAAGACATTATCCTTCTCAGCACAGTTCTGCAGCTAGGGAGTACATTTTTGGTTCAGCTGCCTTCCACAGGACAAAAAGATGGCCTCTTAGATTACAATTTACCCTGTATTACTTTGTTTATAACATTTCTCCACCCTCCATGCCACCCAGAGTGAAAGAGAGTTCATGACACTTTTGATGTGTATTTTACAAAGAGTGCATTTTAAATAAGCTGGGGAGGTTAACTCAAGATCCTTTAATCCCAGCATATATCTTTGTTAAGGAAACATAGACCAAAGCATTGAAAACCCCAGCTAAAAAGCAAGTTTGAGTAAATCCCTCACCCTGAAAAAGCCCCCTCAGACCAAATTCAGATTATTTCTGCAAAGAAATAAACTCAGCGGCTGCAGAGGGGAGCTTGTCCCTGCCGGCGGGGGCTGTGACTCCTCTCCCCTGGCAGCAGCCTGGCATAGCGGAAAAGGACGCCGTGCTCTCCTGGGTTTCCTGAGCCTTGTGGGTGCCTTGGGTGACCGCTCACCCTCCTCCTGCCTCCAGCACGCTCCCGATGCAGAGGAGGGCATGAGATCTGGCGAGCAGCGGGTCTGACAGTGGAGCATCCCCTCCCCATCAGGCAGCTCTCCGATAGGAGAGCTCGCAAAGATAAACAGGTATCTTTGATCAGGGTTGACTGAAATTAATTAGCCCTGTCCCTCTTCCCTATTTCTTTGTAATGGAATGTTTTTTTCGCTTAGTTAAAGGGCATCAATATTTATGTGTGTAAGTAGGCGCTGCCCCAGTTGACCTAGGCTGATGTCGACCCTAAGCCCTGAAAAAACAACCCATTTTGGTTACAAATGACCTCCCTTACCTTCATTGACAGCTAAATGTATGTCTTCTGTTCATGAAGTGAAAACGACTGGGCTAATAGGCTGTCCTACCTGGCACTGTTGTATCTCCGTCACCAAACAGCCCAGTTAAAGCGTTCCCTCAGACACTTAGAAATCTCAGCGTTTTCCCCTTCCATATTTGCCTCTGTTTTAGAGCTGTCAGTCCCAGGGAAGAGCAGGGCATAACCACACCGCAAGCTGAAATGTTTTGAGTCCCCAGCTTAGTTACTTTGCAACATTTCTGTTTTGTAGAGCAAAGTACCATAAAGACTGAAACTGGCAGCAGGCAACGCATGTGAATAAACACCTGCTTATACAGAGGACCATGTAAACATATGTTTAGCTCTGGAAAAGAGGAGTGTTTGTCAAAAAACAAAAGCAAATTGGGTTGAGGGGAGTGGAGAGGCGCTTTTTTAAAACTAAAAACTAAAACATAGCAGTAAGCTGATGCTTACTCATAGAAATGTTTGTTTTCCATAAAAAGATCCAAACCCAGTTTTACTATCCTTGATTTGTAATTTTTTTCCCCTCACATGGGCTTGCTCATTTTTCTCTGAACTATAGTGAAAAGACATGTCAGTTAAAGTAAATATAAGTCACAACCCAGAACTGAATCTACTGATCCAGCACAACCAAACTAATGTCTCATAAAAAGGTTTTTCAGTCTGTATTAAAAAGACCATTTTTACAGCGATGACATTTCTTTCACGTTCTTTTCTGTCAACCTGAAAAATCCAACATTGGAGAAAGCAGTAAATATCTTCAGCAGTATATAAAATATGATAAAATAGCTGGTAGAGGAATTTATCAACCTTTTGAATGTTTTTGGAAGATGAGTTAGGCTAAAATAAACTGCAGTCTCTAAAGGCTAAAAAACTTGAATTCCTAGAAATATTTGCGTGCCTATAGGCAAGTCCTTATCCTCTGCTCTGGCTTTAGTAATTTTCCCCACCACAAATGACATGCTGTCAAGATAAGATAATAAATTTTCAGGATGGCTTTTTATGAACTGCTGATTCAATCTTTAAAATGTTTTAATAATCCAAATTACATTTCACTGGAAATTGGCTTGCTCTTTTTACATTTTGTTTCTCCTAAGAAGTGTCATTGGTTTGCTGTGGCTTATTTTTTGTATCAGGACATGACGTCTAATGAGTTTTGCTCTCCAGTAACTTCGTATTTTGTGGTTTTCCAGAACTGATGAAAAGTGTTTACAGCAAAGAAATACTACCTACTTAAAGTTGTTTTTTTCTGTCTGGAAGTTGTGCTCCTCCTCATGTTACACGCAGCCTCTAGGATTAGCAAGGGCCAGGGTCCTTGCAGAGCCAGGAAACCCAGGAGAAGCTCAGGGTGATGATTCCCAGCGTGTTGCCCTCCTGCCAGGTGTGCAGCAGGCGAAAAGGCCATGATAACTTTCTCAAGGTTGCAGATTACTTGCTGCCTTTTGCCAGAAGCATTTACCAATGGCATCACAATTCTTCCCGTAAACTGAATTAACCTGCCTGCAACGCAACTTATGGGAAGGCTTCAGATATACCAAAGCAACCAGAATATACAGTGGGACAGACTTTAGTTCCAAGGTACAGAAAAGGCCACAAATATTGACCCCAAAAGCCTCAGCTAAAAAAGGGACTTTCATGCCCCCCTTCTCAGTCCCTGTTCAGCCCATGACAGAACACGTCCTTGGGCAAAAGAAAGTAAAACCAAAAAAACCCAAAAGCCCCAGGAAGCCTTCTTTAGAGAGCTGCTCTTCCCTGCTGCCAAATAACCAGTTTAAGGAACAGAGCACAGTGGCAAAGCTAAGTTTGAGGATTTTTGGATCTACATCTGATACAGTTGGAGGACGACTTGTCTGAGCTATATAGGGCAGGATGGGTCCCCCAGACCTATCAGAGAGGAGACAGGGAATAGAGTATATAATTTTGATACTACCATGAGTTTTGACAGCCACTTCTACCAAACTGGACTGAATTTCCTCTGATACAGCACTACTGGAGGGCTGGCGCTCTCAGATGTTGGGATGGCTTAAAAAGAATGGAACAAAAATGAAATTTTCTGCATCTCTGCCATAGAATCACAGAAACATAGAATGGTTTAGGTTGGAAGGGACCTTAAAGACCATCTAGTTCCAACCCCCCTGCCATGGGCAGGGACACCCTCCACTAGACCACGTTGCCCAAAGCCTCATCCAGCCTGGCCTTGAACACTTCCAGGGAGGGGGCATCCACAGCTTCTCTGGGCAACCTCTTCCAGTGCCTCACCACTCTCACAGTACAGAATTTCTTCCTAATGTCTAATCTAAATCTGCCCTCCTTCAGCTTAAGGCCATTCCCCCTTGCCCTGTCACTCCATGCCCTTGTAAACAGTCCCTCTCCAGCTTTCTTGTGGGGCCCCTTCAGGTACTGGAAGGCTGCTATAAGGTCTCCCCAGAGCCTTCTCTTCTCCAGGCTGAACAACCCCAACTCTCTCAGCCTGTCCTCATAGGAGAGGTGCTCCAGCCCTCTGATCAGCTTCGTGGCCCTCCTCTGGACTCGCTCCAACAGCTCCATGTCTCTCTTGTACTGGGGCCCCCAGAGCTGGATGCAGTACTCCAGGTGGGGTCTCACCAGAGCGGAGTAGAGGGGCAGAATCACCTCCCTCGACCTGCTGGTCATACTTCTTTTGATGCAGCCCAGGACACGATTGGCTTTCTGGGCTGCAAGTGCATATTGCCACCTCATGTTGAGCTTCTTGTCTATGAACACCCCCACGTCCTTCTTCTCAGGGCTGCTCTCAATCATTCTCTGCCCAGCCTGTAGTTGTCCTTGGGATTGCCCTGAGCCATGTGCAGGACTTTGCACTTGGCCTTGTTGAACTTCATGTGGTACACTCGGGGCCTACCTCTTAAGCCTGCCAAGGTCCCTCTGGATGGCATCCCTTTCCTCCACCATGTTGACCACACCACACAGCTTGGTATTGTTGGCAAACTTGCTGAGGGTGCACTTGATCCCACTGTTCATGCCGCCAACAAAGATGTTGAACAGCATCAGTCCCAATACTGACCCCTGAGGAACGCCACTTGTCACTGTTCTCCACTTGGACATTGAGCCGTTGACCACAACTCTTTGAGTGCGGCCATCCAACCAATTCCTTATCCACCGATTGGTTTATCCATCAAATCCATGTGTCTCCAATTTAGAGACAAGGATGTCATGTGGGACAGTGTCAAATGCCTTGCACAAGTCCAGGTAGATGATGTCAGTTGCCCTTCCCCTATCCACCAACGCTGTAACCCCATCACAGAAGGCCACCAAATTTGTCAGGCACGATTTGCCCTTAGTGAAGCTGTGTTGGCTGTCGCCAATCACCTCTTCATTTTCCATGTGCCTGAGCATAGTTTTCAGAAGGATTTGCTCCATGATTTTGCTGGGCACAGAGGTGAGACTGACCAGCCTGTAGTTCCCCATGTCTTCCTTTTTTCCCTTTTTAAAAATGGGGACTATGTCTCCCCTTTTCCAGTCAGTGGACACTTCAGCAGACTGCTACGACTTCTCAAATGCAACAGATAATGGCTTAGCAACTTCATCTGCCAGTTCCCTCAGGACCTGAAGATGCATTTCATCACGTCCCATGGACTTATGCACCTTCAAGGTTCCTTAGATGGTCTCGAACATGATCTTCTCCTACAGTGGGTGGTTCTTCATTCTCTCAGTCCCTGCCTTTGCCTTCTGTGACTTGGGTTGTGTGGCTACGGCACTTGCTGGTGAAGACTGAGGCAAAAAATTGAGTACCTCAGCCTTCTCTATATCCCAGGTAACCAGGCATCTTGTTTCCTTTGGGAGAGGACCCATGTTTTCCCTAGTCTTCCTTTCATCGCTGACTTATTTATAGAAGCTTTTCTTGTTGCCCTTGATTTTCCTGGCCAGAGTTAATTCTATCAGGAAAGCTTTAGCTTTCCTAGTATGATCTCTGGCTGCTCGGACAATTTCTCTGTATTCCTCCCAGGCTACCTGCCCTTGCCTCCACCCTCTGTAGGCTTCCTTTTTTTGTTTGACTTTGCCCAGGAGCTCCTTGTTCATCCATGCAGGCCTCCTGGTGTTTTTGCCTGATTTCCTCTTTGTTGGGATGCATTGCTCCTGAGCTTGAAGGAGGTGATCCTTAAATACTAACCACCTTTCTTGGGCCCCTCTTCCCTCCAGGGCTTTGTCCCATGGTACTCTACCAAGCAGATCCCTGAAGAAGCCAAAGTCTGCTCTTCTGAAATCCAGGGTAGTGCGGTTGCTATGTGCCCTCCTCACTGCCCTAAGGATCTTGAACTCCTCCATTTCATGGTTGCTGCAGCCCAGGCTGCCCTTGAGCTTCACATTCCCCCCCAGCCCTTCCTGAATCTTTTCTGCATTTGCAAATCTGCATTTGCAGTGCCACGGTCTAGGCTCCCGATATCCTCGGTCTGTTGACCTGTTCTAGGTCCCATAGGTCCTATGTGCACGGGACACCATGTATAGGTCACCCAGCAACTGAACAAATCCTACTGGAAATGAGCCTTCGCAATATATGACCATAGCCACACAACACCTGAATCATTGGATCAAATGTACATCCTAGACCCAATGATAAAAATCTCCAGATTTCAGATAATACTTGTGGTTCAATAAGCCTCCTTTCATAGGAAATAAAGGTTCCCCAAAGTCAAATACCCAAGACTAAACCCAAAGTTTTCAAAAGAGCACTTACAAGGAGCACTTGCTTTTCTTCAATATTAGTGTGTCTCCACTTTCAACTGGAGGTCTGTGTGTGGTCTTCATCTAAGTTCTGCCTTTAGAGATGCAAATAGAATTTTAAATATTTGTTAGTTAATGGTCCCCGCTGTCTTTTTAAAATAAAAATACACATATCTACTGTGGAGAAATGACAAATTCATGTTTGCATCAATGATTTTCCTCCCTCACCCCAATCCTTCAAGGAGTAGTGTCTAAATACTCTCCAAGGATTTTCCCTGCTCCTGGCCTGCATATGAATCTCCTATTAGTGTCAGTGAGAGTTATGTCTGCATATCACAAGGAGAGTAGATATCTAAATAATTCATTAGACCTGACACATGTTTTCCTAGATGAACAGTTACTATCAACATTTGTGGAAAGGTCCATTTCTAAATATTTTTAGAAACTAACCAACTGTTTCAGTTAAGACTGTGCTTACAGTGCAAGTGATTTAAACCAGAGAAATGCGGGCAGCACTGATTCCCAAAGATTTTCTACAGCAGCATCAGTTACTGATGCTGACACAAGAAAAATACTGGGAAAAGGCAATCAATGGGGCTACACTTTGACTTGACTTAATTCATTAATATTTGAAAACAAGTAAGACTGGTTTGCCCCAGGGATTGGTAATAGGATACAAGCCTTTCACCTCTAGGTCAGCAGTTCAAAGCCAACTTTGGTCAGTACTGACTGAAAGTCATTACTATCTATCCGAACACTCTTCAAGAGTATATGTAAAATAAGTTGGTGGTCTCTGTTTATTTCCTAATGGCTAAGGCCCTGATTCAGCAAAGCTCTTAAGCATGCATTTAATGAGAAGCAGATGTTTAAATCCTTTTGAATTTTAACATCTGATTACAGTTAAGCACGTTCTTAACAGCCTCACCAGCATGGGCAGGCTGGAGCACACACTTAGGAAGCTTTGCTAAATAAGAGCCTGAGTGCGCTGGCTTGTCGGTTGTTTGTGCACATACAAACACAGGGAACAAGCAACCAAGCCCATTTCCCCTTTCCCCAAATAATATTACCCACATGCTGGCACTGCGTGCTAATGATGGCACAGGCGTAAGAATGCGACTGTCAGCTGTAGAATAGTTCCCCTTTTCATTCATCCATATTAATGAGACAAGGTGGGGGAAAAAAAAAGTTTGAACTGCCATTATAAAGCAGAATATAAGGGTACAGAATTGTCTGGCCTTTCTCGCTAATCAGCCCAGCAGCTTTCATGAGCGTGGAATGTGCTTTAAAAACGGGTGGAATAGAAATATGGCATTTGCACAGCCTCCCTGGTGCTTATTCGTGAATGTGCTGTGCTAAAATTGTGTGCAAATATGAATCTAGTCTGGAAGAACAGAAACCTTGTAGCCCAACCACATTCAGTGTTTATCTATAGGTGAAGCTCATTTCTTATAAGGTACAGCATTTCAAGGGAGCTGGTGGTGGGGGGAGTTATTTGGGAATTTAATGTTTTGAGTTCTTATTTGTACTTGAAAATCATTAGGACTGGCATACGTGGAGAAGTTTTTAGACACTGCTGTTGAAGCCGTCATCTCTCCTGCTAGATTAAATACCTTCTAAGATTACCAGTGGATCAGATTTTGTTTTGCTTCTTTTTAAAAGAACTGTATTCTGGGACTTTTCCATGGTGCCGCTGCTTATTGTCTTGCATGATCAAGGTCAACTGCTGTGAAATTAAAGCTAGTGTTTCAAACCACAGCAGGCTGAGAGAACCACCATTTTAATACCATGACTGTGATGTTAGTAAGGCAAGTAGAATTGCATCAGTTACAAGTACTACTCCCTCTCCCTAAAGACCTCTGCAATGGTGTTAGTTGTACAACCCAGTAAGTCCTCTCACAAAAAAGTGACGGTCCCAATTTTTTTGTGCTTCAGTTGAAATCAGTGGAGTGAATTATATCATGGAACTGAGATCAACATCTAGTGCAGTGTTTGGTAAATCTTCTGGCAGATTTTTGCTTGAATAACAGAGAGATAGCCAATGATCAAATTGGTTCGTAATGAAATGATCACACCCAATTTCCTGCAGCATAAGCAACAAGTTTTCCAATGCTCTAATCTCAGAAGATTTCTATCTCACAGAATTTTGGGTAAGGTTTTGATAAACATCCTTTACTAAAATGAATGAAACCATTGACCTCTATTAAATTTGCCCATTGCTAGTGGAAAATCAACCTAAAAAGTCATCATTAATCAAGTGTTTGGCGTGACTAAGAACTCCTCAGCCTGCAGGAATTCTCAGAAAACACTTCCTAGAGCGTGAATGTTCACTCTCCTTCTGGAACAATCAAAAAAGGCTGTTCCAGAAACATTTCCCTCACTTGGTAACAGGGCGCTCCATGCTGATCCCAGTATTGGGACTGGTCAGTGTTTTGTTAAGGCTCTTTGAGACAAGGGCTGAGCTTTTGTGTTTCAATCTTATTCATCTACTTTTTTTCTTTAATCATAAGGTACCCACAGTTTTGATTATGATGACTATATTATTATACAAACATAGTATTTTCAAACTCTGAATTATTTCAGAACAATTTACATTGGCTATTTCTTTGTCTCAAATTCATAAGCTTTTGTTTTTGCAGCCTGTGATTAACCGCTGACCTTCATAAAAGACTAACAGAGCATTTAAGTAGAATGCAAATAGGCGTCTGCCATCCTGCCTGAACTAGGAAACAAATTACTATTCAGCTAAGTGATGCAATGGCTTTCCTTACATTTTGCACAGATCTGTGCAGTTTACTGGGAGAGCTCTGTAAATTTGTGAAAGGATTTCATGTTTATCTGGGATAATATTACCACGGTCCGAGGCCAGAGCTCTGCTTCTGCTCCTTTATTCCAGGAACTTTTCTTTTTTATTAGTCATAGTAGCCACAGGAAATTACAAGTACCACCAAGACACACTGATGATAAATAAACGCTTGGAGCTGCCTTTCCTTTCCCTCCCCCACCTATGGAAGAGCTTTATCTATTATGACAGTAACCGCTAGGAGAAAGAGCTTCATTCCAGTCCTCTAGTGTACATTTGACTTCACTGAAAACAAAGAGGAGGTCCAGGTCCATTATTTGAAATGCTGTGACTATAGTTCAAAATAGAAAAGAAAGCATAACAATAGGTGCTTAGTAAAGGAAACACCTGCTTTTCATTTTCCTGTAGTGTTTAAATGAAGCAAATTAAATAACCTAATTGAGGACAAAAGTTTAAATCCAGGTTAGAAATCAGAGCTATGTTACACTCCCTCAGACTGACAAACAGAGTGAATGCATGTTTGATTCAATTTAACTTTTGGTGGTTCTTAATTAAGTTTAAGAACTTGAATGGAAAGTATGCTATTACCTGCTATGGTCCCACCATAGAATTTCTAGTGTCTCACTGCAAGATGTTTTTATTACTTGTATGACACAACCGCTCCTTAGACTATTTGTGGGACTTATTGGATAAGGTCTTCTGCTTGAGGGTCTGTGTGGCACAGGGCAGCGCTGCAAAAGACAGCCAAGCAGATTGGGAGAGGTGTAGGCATGGTTTTGGCACACTGCTTGGCCTAACCAGCCATGCTGAGAAGTAGCATGCACTAGCTCGATTCACTAACAGACTGCGAGCAGGCTCCCTGGGAAAAGGCTTAGTTTATCTACACAGCTCTACACTGCACCATGTAGACAGCCTTCAGTAAGACACGAGTAAGATCCTTGCCTCAGGGAACTCCAGCGTCCTTGAACACAATTGCCTAACAATGCCAAAATACCTCTGAGATTTGAGCTTTTAAAACAGGAGTAAATAAGACAGATAAAGCCCAAGATGAAAATTCATTCAAGCACACACAGAAGATAGGAGGCTGAAGAAAGAAGGAGCCACACTTCTTGACTTCCAAGCCAGTACATGGCCCACCAGAGCAATTGAGCTCTGCTGGTATTTCTTCTCAATTACATCCAGCCCCTGCCCCAAAAGCTGGTCACTAGGCTGGAGGCAGAGAGAAGTTCTTTTGCAGGAAGCTCCTTAGCTTGTGGAGCTACATGGAGGCTTCTCCACAGCTTGCCACAGTACTTCTGAAACTGCAGTTTGCCCCCACAAGCAATGAGTTGTCCTGCAGTCCCAACGGCCCTGAGCTTCGTAACGTAGCAGGGGCAGAGGGGAAGGTGGCCGAAGCCCTGCAGAGCTGGGTGCCGATGCCACTTCCTCAGCAAGGGCGGAGAAAGGGACAGACTGAAGCACGACTCTGAGGATTTGTGCAAACCCCACAGAAGCTTCTTGTAAAACACAGCTTGAAACACAATTCTTAGGGCTTGAATGTTGCACAGTGAGAAAGTTACACATTTATGAGCTAATCCTTTGCTGTTTGGTGATGTGGTTTTATGTCCTCCATATTTTCCTTTTCTGCTAAGTGGTGATGGCGGGAGAAAAGCTACTTTTACTTCAGAGAGGTACACTTTTCATATTTATGAGGGGACACCCCAAAATGACAAATTTCCAACTAAAACAAAAAATAATTTATGTATATCAGTAGTTTTTCTCCTCCATCATAAAATTTGGTCCATTTTCAAACTTATAATGAAATGTGGAAAAGATTTAATTGTGAGCAGTTTTGCCATTCATTAGGAATATCTTGCATGACATTAGCTGGGAATAACCCAGGTCTGTGTGTTTTTCTTGGAAGCCCAAAATTAATTTACTATAAAACTCTTAAGACAACACCTGTGCACATTCCCACCTCGCTCCTTTCCTTTGACTTCCTCCAGAAATCTCCAGACCCCAAACTCTTATGTTGGATGTTTTCAGCAGGGTTTCTGGGACCTGCTTAAAGAGAGACTCCCCTTGTGAGGAAGTCTTTTTTGGGACCTGTGGAGGGTTGTGGCTGGCATGCAGAGACTCCAGTCAAGGTGTTAATAAAACATCACGCCAATGTTGCAAGGACAGAAATGTAGAAGAACCCATTTTGTTAAGGAGGGCACTCGTGAAAAAAATACTTTCTATACAAGTTTTCTATTTGAACACTTAAGCACTTTAACCAAAAATATTTTACAAACAGGCACTTGTAACTTAAGCTGACAGACAGAGCTTGGAAAGAAATTTCTCTTTCATCTCTTTCTGCCAGTCTTCCAAGTCAGATCTGCAAACAGAGCATGGGGAAAACGTATATTTCTAAAGCTTTCATCTGAAAGCTCTTGCCTTTCTCCTGCCTGTTGGATCACCTTTACTAATAAAACAGACTGGATGCACAATGGCTATCAGTACTGAGAGTCAGACAGTTACCATACGTGCCCACAAATATGAATTTTTCTGCGTTTGAGTATAATGGCAAAGAATGGTAACGCCATTAAGTAAGAGGAATGGAACCCTAACGCTCCCCCCCCACCCCGCCCCGCAATAAAAAAACAAAACAGTGAAAGCACAGCATTAAATTTCATTCTCTAGGTTCTCAGAAATCAACAACAACTTACTTGAACACATTCAAAGAACAAATTCAAAGAATCATACCAGGCTCACTTTGTGTTCAACATTATCAGAAATCTCTACATAGGCCAGCTCTAGGGCTGGAATCAGCTCAAGGGATATAAGAAGGTATGATTACACAAGATTTTCAATTTGACTTTGAAGATTCAACAGGGACCTGATCCAAAGCCTATTGAAGTAACTGGAAAAAAAATAGTCTTATATCTTAGTTTAGACGTACTCAGTTTGGATACAGTTCAGAGAAGTACTCGTACTTGGCAGCTGATGTAAACTAAACGTATTAACCTATCATTAGGAAAAAAAGGTGCCAGAATAGATCTATATAAGGATATATCTATGAAGTATTGTTTTATGGTCTGTCTAGCCATTCCAGGATTCCAACACCTTAACAGAGAGGTAAAACAAACTTTTTGGTCGATTTATTCATGTGGACCTTTTACACTGACAATTAAAATCTGAATAAAGATCTGATCTTACCTTTTTTTCCAATTATTGCCACAGATAAATGCAAGTTTGCAAATAAGTAATAACTTTTGTGAAATTAGTGAATTTACACAGTGCTGCTCCCAACAGGTTTTTTTTTTCTTTAATTGCTATTCCGTGACATTTTCCTTCTGTTTGTAAAGGAACAAAGAATTTATTACATTAATGAGATAAAAGTCCATGAAATCATGTGTAGCTTACTTGAATATTTGTATTTTAATGGCAAAGTATAACAGAAAAATGAGTCTTAAACCATAGCACAGTATTAATTGCTAATTAGTTTACCATTATGACTGGAATGCCTTCTAGCATTCTAAGTCAGTTTTAATCCATATAAACAGCCAAGGAATGCTCTATCTCAAAACATGTAATTATAAGAGATTATATTACACCTCCAGCATTTTGGCACAAGCTTGCAATGGCAAAAGATAAAAAGTAACACCAGTCTTCTTGTGATTTCATACAAACAGAAGAAAAAGAATTGCTCACTATCACTACAGAACATTCACTGTTTAGTGACTCCCATTTTTTTCTAGATTCAGAGATACAGGCTTTATGTCACAAACAATTTTTTTCTTTTAGATCCTTCTTTGCTTGTGTCACTCTTAAAATAGAGAATTTGGCAGAGCTGGTATTTATTCTCAAAATTTCCAAGAGAATTCCTGTACATCACTACCATATGCACTACTCTTATTTACAATAAGGTTACGGTTAAAAAGAAAACCCAAACAAACCAACAACACAGAACTTTGTTTTTGCCAAGAATGAAGTGGTTGTTATATGGATTGTTTGCTGGCTAAATGACAGCAGTTTTAAGTACTAATCATGCTTACAAGTGCCACAGTTCTTTTAGACCAAGCTCAAGTTAAACTGAAGAAGCTAGCTCATGGGCATTCACTTTCCTTTTGAAGGGAAACAACTGTCTGAAGCATTTATCGTAAGGGATCTCAGCCACAGAGGTATAAACAAGCAGAATAACTTCATTTTCCTTTCTCAAGAGAATTTACTGGCTTGCGACAGAGAGATCTCCTCAAATAGCCGAAGTTTCTGGGCCCCGGGCAACTGTCTACCTTCTGCTGGGCCTTTTTCAGCGAGGGCAGGTGGCCACAGCAAGGACCCTGAAGGAGAAGACAGGGCAGGGAGACCTGGCCACTGGGGGACAGTAGAAAGAAGAACTTCCTGTCCCTTTTGTCCTACAGCCCACTTCTTTATTTTAAGACTTCTAACAATGCAATTTCCCTTCAATTCAAGCCCTGGATTTGCCCAAGCAGAGGGTGAATCCATGAGTTAATGACCTGGGCAGCTCCTTCCTTGCCCCAATGGCTGCCTCTAGGCCCCAGCTGCACCCTGTCACCGTCTCCCACCAGCCCAGCACTCACATTATTTCTTTACTCCTTTTTTTTTTTTCCAGAGTTGTTCTGGCTTTTCCCAGAAGAAAGCAACAACTCCGTTTTCGAAGAGACATAGCCTTAGTGCACATCGGCACCAACAGGCTCTGCTGTCCGTTGATGGCTGCTAGCCACTCCTCAGGCACACAGCAGCCTCCCCTCGCTTCCCACTTCCATTCCTGGCTGCCTTTGGGCCTTCTTGAAATTAAGTCATAAACTTAATTGCCCTTCTCCTCAGCCAACCCTCAGGCTTCTCATTGACTCTGCCAGCAAAAGCCTCAATTTTCAGCATCCACAGCTGGATCAAGGTTTTTTAAGAGGCCTCTCTCTCTTTTCAAGCCCTTCAGAAGGGGCACATTTGATGAGATACATCAATATTTTGAGATAAATGGATACAGTCACCTTTTTCTAAGACTTGGATCAGTGAACAAGCTGAGCTTTTCTGAATTTTAGGCCCTGTTCTCTCCTTTTCACTTCAACCTAAGCCATGGAAAAACTTCCAGACGGATGGCCTGAAATACAGATTTCTGGTGGAGATGTTTTTAAATCCAAGTCTTTTGGACTTTGGCAATGTATTGTCATTTTCACTTAATTTTCCTGACAACCTGCCAATAAAGCCAAAAGTCTGTTTAGCAAAAGTGAATTGAAGTGCACCTCTCTCATCTGAAGAAATGACATCTGCTGTTCTAAAGACAACTTGTTATTTTTCACAGAAACAAGATATTAAATATCTGAATCTTGTTTGTTGTCATTAAAACCTGGGAAGATAACAATAAGCTGACTGACTTGGAAAAAACCAGTTTGTTTTTGAAGAGCATGCTTTAAGAAATGTAAGATCCTGCCCTCTCTGCTCTGTCACAGAAGTTTTGATTTTGAATGTTTAAGTAATTCCAGTGTTAAACATGATAAATTTCATTCCAAGTGCAAGAAAGTTCCTTTATCCTGTGAGTCATTCAGCTTCTCTTTTGAACGGACCTTTACTGATTTCAAATTTTTCTGTTTCATAAACAGGCTCATCATTTTTCTGTTGAAAATCATCACTCTACAAATAGATCATGCAGGCACTACCTGCCAGCTGACTCATATCCCAAGATAAAAATTACAATGGTTTAGGTGATTTTTATTATTTTTTTAAAATCCATTAAGTTGAAACAGAGGAAAATCCTTACAATCTAAATCAGTGGAGATTTAGTGCAAGCCTGTGAATTTAGTTGGAAAGTATTTTATTTAAATCATTTGAACAGATTAAATTTCTCAATATCAACAAACCTTTAATGTCACTTAAGTCCTGGAAATAGGGTTTATTTGTTTTATGGATTAATAAAGCTCGCTCCCAAGCACCAGATTTCATTCTTTGTCAAACTGGTGTCGTATGCTGTACTGAGTGGATAACAAGGCATGCATTTAATACACAAAAATCAGAGTCATGAGACACTGAAAGTTAATTATAATGTAGCAGAGTTTAAGAGTGAGGATTAGCAGGCTAGGATTACTTCTCAGTAGGAGTAAAAAGACCAGGGAAGAAGAGGTCCATCACAGTAAGGTAATAAAAAAAGGGGGCATTAAAAGGACATCTGTGGACACTATGCTTTCTTTACTTTTTTTTTTTTTAAACAATGAAACATCTGATTTTGAAAATTGGTCCCAGGTATCTAAAATCAGAGAAAGTTACTTGATGTTTGAACTTCAAACTTTGTGTTCTTTAACTTAAAAGCTTTAACTTTGTATACTTTACTTTTTCTGGTATTGGTGAAACACACTTTCCCTCTCATATTATTTCCATTCCGGCTTTGTGCTATGGGAGGAAAAACTTTACAGAAAGAACATAGTGCCTTGATTGTCCCTATATACTACAAATAAAAAAAAAAAAAAAAAAAAAAGGAAGAAGCTGAGCAGCACTTGGGACTAGATAGGAACTAAATACATGTTACAAAGAGAAACAGACTGTAGCAACTATACTCTGAAGTGGCATATCATTTTCAGATATATTCCATTTCCATGCTGCCTTAGTAGCATTTATCATATGAATTGCTAAAAATTAGATTTTGCCAGCAAAGAAAAAATTCAGAAGAAAGGTATTTGTCTTGGCTTATCCAGAAACCTTCAGCTGTTTGTATTCAGGGAGTAGAACTATTTAACATGGGCCTGGTCCTCCAGACTGTCCTCAGTTTTATATTCACTTCCTACTCTGGAAAACTTTCCAGTTGACTTCAGTGGATACTTTTGCTGAGTTTTAAGTTTAACTGAGAACCAGTGCTGAAGACTCTTCCGCACATGCTTGCTGTTAGTGATCGACCTCCTTAAAGTCAATGAGACTATTTACTTGAGTTAACTTTGTTCAAGGTTACAAAGAAAAGTTATTAACCCTGAGGTCAAGAGCCTTTGATAATTCATCAAAGAGGGGAAAATATTCTTCAGAAACCTTTAAAGACAATTAAAAATCCTAAAAAAAAAAAATTTTTTTTTTCCTCTTTCACCCCAAAACAAATAAAGGAAATGTAACTGGCATGTAATGGCTACTTAAAATAGCCATCATGGTATCCTTGAGATACCCAGGACCAATGATGGCCTTAAAAAGTAAATCTTCCTTGCATACATGAGATATGCAGAATTTCCGTGATTTGTTGCAATTTTGTCAAACCATTCTCTGAAGTGCACATGTGCTGCTATTCCTATTCCTAGCTTTTGTGGTTAGATTGCCGCTAGCCAAGTTTCCAAAATAAAATATGAAATTCCTACAACAGACAAAAGTGTCCAGTAACATACTGCAGTATAATTAGAGATTAAACTAGTCAGTAAATAAAATAATACATTGCTTATTGGTTACAGGATGGGTGAAGCCAAGCCCAGGAGGTGGGTAGGATCAGCACACTGCTGCCAGACACCGTTAAGTTAGCATGCAGCGCTAAGTAGGACAACAGATACCGAAATCAAAGGATCACAAATTGGCAGGACACATTCTTTTGTTGCACAGAGTCACTGGTTTTCGAAGGGTGAAATCCAAGCCGTGTTGAAGTCACCAGGAAAAGTCTCTGAGAGCCAGGACTTCACCTTAATAGAAAGTAATTAACCTCACTATTCCTGCCAAGAGTTTGGGTCTGTGGCCACCAACCCATTAAGCCATGAAACCAGCCTATGCCACAAGAGCAGCCGTTGCAAAAATGTGCAGAGCACAGCAGGAAGAAAGGTTGCCCTGGTGATGTTTGGACGCTGTGGTGTTTGCATGATTATATAGGAGAGTCTCTCCTTTTCCAAGCCAGTATCTATGATAATCAGCAGTGATGTGAAAAGAGACGATGAAAAATTACAAGATGGCATTTCAAACGTAGTTTTGGCAGTAGGCAAAATGCTCAGCCTCCAGGCAGCTTCCAACAGCTCTGTCTGCAGTACAGAAAGCAGCCCGACTCAGCGCCCTTCAACCTGAGCGTGGGCTTGAAACTTGCGTCACGGTGTCACAACCATGTAACTTAAAATGTCTACTGCCTATACTCAGACACTCGAAGTTTTAGGTAGAGTCTAAACTGGGGTGACTTCAGGGAAACCCCTAGTTTAGAGCTGCCCATATATTAGGCACCCAGTTTCTCCCCTGCCCTTTACACCTACGTGCTTGCCTAACTCCACTCCTCCCATCCTCTTTGACAGCTATGGCAGTGGTGTCCAAAGTGGGAGAAAGGAGCAATGACAAATTACACCTTACCCTTTGCTGGTAGAAAAAGCAGTAAAGGCTAACTTACCATATTGAACATTGTGTTTATTTCAAGATCACGTTTCTCTGTTAGGACAGCAAAGAAACCTTTCAGTCTTCATACACATAAACCAGAGGTCTACCGGAACTGCGCCCACATTGTCCACTGACAGATATCACTGAACACTCCTGTACACCATTGCTCACTGTGAAGACTTTCTTCTACCAAGCCAGGCTAGAATAACTCAGATGCGTAAGGAAATTCATTCTGGGAGAAGAGCTTTTGACTCACATTAGCCTGGGTAAGAACGAAATCACACTGATTGAAAATGGTAAATGTTCTCAAGCATGAAACAAGATGTTGTCTCCTCTGCCACAGAATGGCATCTTCCAAAGGAGTGGTATGAAGCCTTTATTTGGGTGGCTGGGTAACAGTGGCATTTCAAAAAGATGGGGTTTGGTGTTTTTTGTTTTTTTTTTTTGTTTTTTTTTTTTTTTACTTCTAACTTTACAGAAAACATTGTCACTTCCTGTCAGATGAGCATCTGGCCACTGTAACCCAAATAAGTGTTGATTACCATAATCGACTGGCTCTGGAGCTGAACATCATGCATCTCCAGCTGCCAGAAAGTGCCCTTGCTCCCTCCCCAGTGGAGATCACCACATCTCCACCAGGCCCACATGCCGCTGGCATTCATCCAGCTTCCTCATGTCTGTGCAACTATGCAGTGCTGCATTTCGGTGCAACCATCAGGCTGCTGTTTGCCTTAGAAACACACTTTGCTCAAGAGCAGTATGAAATTTGAACTGCCATGATACACACTGGATCGCAAAACCCAGGAGAAAGTACATAGAAGCACTAGAGAAAGCATTTCTGACTCATTGAAATCACTTCTCAGAAGATTTTAGACAGAGACAGTCAGAGGAGACTACAAAGCTGCTGTTTTTTTCTTTTTCCCCTCCCTCTCTTAAATGCTTTACCACCAGAAAAGTAAACACCAAAGTTAACCCTAGCAAAAGAAAATAAAATTACCAACTTTAAAAGAAAATCATGACTGAAATACTAAAAATCCACCCCAAACACCAACAACTCCCTGCTCAACAGAATTTTAACCCTGAGGGCACTCGTGTATGAAAAATTCAAAGGACTGCAGCAGGGGTTTTGTCAGTATTAGTAAGGCAGACAGGATGCAAATATACATAAGCATAGAGGGCAGATAGCTGTTACAGTGGGGGCTTGGGTATGGGTCTGGTTTTGCAATCGCAGTTACTGCTTTGAAAGCACAGATTCCTTTGGTATAAGGATGACACGGAACGTTCTCCAAAGTCAGTAATGCCTAAGACCATATTGAAAGATCCAAGGTCAGCATCAGACCCGTGTCATCAGCATTATCATGAATCTGTTTAACTCCTAATAATTCCCTTAGTTCAGAAAAATATCCTACAAACTGTTTTCTCTGAAGAGGATTTGTGAAAGTGCTTTTATTCTTGTTCAAAAAGTATTTTCATGTTAGGACTCAGTGATTAGAAGTGATAAACTTTCATAACTTTTTCTGGTTCAATAACAACAGTACATAGTCAAACGAACATTACTGAAATTGGCCTGATATTAGATACCCAGAGCATATGTTTGCAGACTTGTTGGCTCTGATTGTAAATAGGCTTGTCTTCCATTTTAACTACAGTTCATTTCCAAGGAGCAATTTTTACTGTTTTAAAACCAGTCTGTACATGTTGTACCTAAAAGCAAGTTAAGAACATTTAGAGAAGGGAAGTAGCATGTGTATATTTCCAGAGAAAACAGCCATTTCAGCAGAAAACACTGCCTGACAGTAAATACTTAACCATAAGCAGCCTGGCAGCAGAGCAGAGATGTTACATGGCATGCTGGTGTGCCTCAAAAAAATTAACCTGATTGATAAAAACTAAATTAAGGATCTTATTTTAATTTGTGATTACAGGTAGTGTGAGAGACTGCAAATCCTTCTTGGCTTGAAAAATCTAAAAAGAAAAATGAAACCAAGAGGACCTTTTACTAAGCTAGCAATAAATAGCCCACAAGTTTTCATGACTTTGAGACAACATAACAAAAATCATACTAAATGATCTTTTTAAATACCTTGTATATGTTTCTGCACAAACGGATAGTACCGTCCTACTAATATTTGTTGGGGCACTCATGTCAGGCTTTCAGTATCCCAATTCCACCTGTTTTATAACTTACTGACACTTCTTTTATCAATAAGAAGGGTGCAACGCCTACCTGAGACTTGATCTGCTCACTTCTTTCTTTGATGTTCCTCACTCTGCGGCAGGGGTCACAGCGCTGCCAGACATGCCATGGGGTACAAGTGATTTAAAGCAACAGGTGAAAGTCTTTAAATGAGTGTATTTACTACCACCTTTCAAGGACTCTGTATCAGCTATGCTTGATCGTATTCCATGAGTGTTCTCAGATGCACTTTCCATTGTGTTGCTGTTTAGTGGCAAGGTCATATTTCATGTAAGTTAGCTATTCCGTGAATTTCACATGCTCATCTTGTAAAGCTGGTCTACTGTGGATGGTCAATCTCTCGGGCTTTCATCACTCAATAAAGGACAGATGCACTTCAGTGTTAAGCAAACTAATAATATTTCCTACATTTCCCATGAAAATACTTCTGCCTGCATCTCATCTACTTACACTTTCTTTCACATTAACCTCTGCTGTCTCCTCTCACTGCAAGAGTCTGAAATGTCTCCCATGCCTTAAACAGCTTGGTGTTTTCAAGGTGATTTTACCTTCCTTCAAATCTTTTTCTTAAAGGCCACTTCTAGAGCTATTTTATTCCACAAAGCTTTGAAAGCTCGGCACCCGGAGGCATGACATGGCCTTTGGCTAGAATTCCAGCACCAGTCTCTGATCAGACACTCCTCCTCTGCACAACTGTAAATTAGAAGAATCCCCACTCTTATTTTCAGCTGCTTCCCAAGATGTTACAATTGCATGACAGCTGTAATGACTGCAAAACTAATTGTACAAAAAAAAAAATCAAATGCAAAAACTGTAAAGTCCCCTAATGCAAAGAAAAGAATACTGAAGAGTATAAAGTGGAACGAATGTCATCAGAGGTCATCTGTAAGTATTGTCCTATTCACTAAAATGACAAACACAAAAGCAACTGTGAGAACATGCACCTCTGATCTCACAGTGTTTCAGTACTAAAAGTTTATATATCCGCTAGGAAACAGAAATTCTTCTTTTTCCTTCTTGCTCCCCCTTCATTTATCTCATAGCAAAATTAAGGTACTTATCATGCAAAGTAAAGACCAAACAAAAATAATACTTTTTGGCATAAATTATTATTAGTTTAGAGACAGTCTGTCAGGATTTCCGTGCTAGGTGACATGGTATTTATTGTACATAGAACAGCGAGATCAGCTCCTGATTTGATAATAGGAGGCAATGCTGATAAAAAACTAGACAATAGATCAGGAATTAGGAGACCTCAGTTCTAATCCAGACTACACCACAGTTCAGTCATGATGTTGACCAGAATACTTCACAACTCAATGTCTCTCTTCCCACTACAATCTGCTTCTATGTAGTGTTTTAAATGCTGTAAATATTTCTTTAGTAGTTCCAGTAGTCTCAAAAAAGATGATGGGATCACTCAAACGTTGAGTTGCAAGAAGCATCCTGTAGCACATCAAGAATTTAACATTTTCAGGTGTTTAAATTGACTTAAATGACACTTAAAAGTAAATATTTTTAATAAAAATACATAATTAAAAGCTGCATAAATTAAATACGCACTCTTGGCTTCAGATTCTATTCGCAGATTGATAATGATCAGCACTTATAAATCCTCATGGGCAATAAAATGCTGGAAGGGAGAGAGAATGTTTTCAACAATAGCTGATGTCTGCATCAGCAACAAAAGCGGTCTCTGAGCACTGGCATCAAGGAGCATTTGATGTGAACAAAGTGACATCTTGTTTCATCAAAGGTTAATGAGTACAGCAGCTCTGTCAGCAATACATTAAGACAGCAGTGTCACTGTTCGTCATACTTGAGTTCAAGGCAGACTGCAAGTATCGCCATTTGTGGATTTGTCGGGGTTTCTTTTCCCTCCTGGTTCAGTAAGTTTAATGTGACAAGTTAGTATTTCCCCATCAGCAACTCTTTATGCTGTTTTTCTGCAGAGCAAAAATGCTTTTGTAAGCCTGGTACTTGTGCTGACTGGAAAACCAGAGACTTTTCTCAGTAAATTTAGTTTAACTAGAAAGCAAAACAGAAAATACAATAAAACTTCATTAACCATTTTCTGTTGGTTTACAGTTTTCTGATAAAAACCTTTCAACGGAATTTTTTAGTAGAAAATGCAATATTGCTCACTTAAAGGCTTTCTCTTCAAGCAAAGCTTTTTTGTAAAACTTTCTGTTTAGATATTTATCCATAACTGTCCATTAAAATAAGTGGAAAAGTATATAGTAGCATCAAGGGGGAGACAAAGAAACAGCAGCGGTGAAATGCTGTATAGCTTAAGTTCAGCGCTCTGCAAAAACTCCGCTGCTAGATCCAGTGCCACTGGGCAGTGCTCAAAGATATTACAACCAACTTCTGAGCTGGTAGAGTTTTCTGTCAGTATCTCAAGAAATTGTTATGTGGCTGAACAAGCACCGGGCTCCAGGACAGATTAAATAAGGACTGGATGTGTGAATGAGGCTCTGAGATCTGGACCTTAGATGCACCAGCACTTGCCACGTTCTGTCATCCAAGTTCATAACAAGCAGCAGCTCGTTTCCCTGCTGGATAATACCTTATCCTTCTCTAACCGTAGACAGCATATGGATGACACTTCATTGTCTCACGTGACATCAGCTTCCTGGATCCATGACCGAAGCCAAGGACAGGAAACTCCTTTCTGCTTGGGAGTTGCCCGGGTAAGGTAAAAGTCTTTGTAGTCTTGAGCAAGTCAGTAGTGTTATGTGGTGCTGTCTATGCTAGCGTTTTGTAAGTTGTGCTCATATTGTTGCTGAAAGTGCTTCTGAGTCCTGCTGCTATTGGCAAGTTGTGGCTATTTTCAAAGGTTTCAGTTCTCCCTCCTCTGAGGACTGAATGACTCGTTTGGGACAGTTTATTTCTATGAGTTTGTTTTACACAAACTTTCAGCTCTGACAGTCTCTAGTTAGACAAACCTTAACTTTAACATCCTATTGGATGAAGGTCTTATGTCATTACATATCTGTGTTTCACAAGGCAACCTGCACTTTACAGAAGGATCATAGAAAAGGTGGTTCACATGGAGCTCAGGAGGCCTTGTAGTCATCAGGTATTCTTACGCCATTCCTTACAAGTATTTGCATAATCCTGTTTTAAAACCCATGTACTGATAGAGGCCCTGCCTATTCCCTGCATAATCCATTCGACCTTTACAATAGGAAGGCTCCCTGTCCCCCATAAAATATCTACCTTACCTCTTTTGTGGTGTAAAGACTTGACTTCATCACCATGAAAACATGGAAAACAGACTATTCCTCTGCTTTCTGTCGCCCCTTATAAGGCTAACTATGTATTTTATCTTCTCTGGATAGCTCAACACTGCACGGAACCAGGAGTCCTATATATAACTTCCACTCGTTTCCTCTGTAGCAAGCAGTTGTACTGAATCAGATTACATAGTGATGAAGATTTTAACTGGTATTTCACCTGCTATATTCATGCACAAAGCAGTCCCATTTGTGTCATAATTTTTATTTTTTCACTTTTTGGCTAGCATCCCATCCCATCTGTAAAGGATAAAGATACCTTTGAGTTTGGAGATACTATTTTAGCAACTCCATTCTCTGGTTTTCCAAGCAAATGGAATGAAGGCAGGCATGACTTTTGCCCTGGTTTCCTAAAGATATGAGACCTACGCAGTCATGCTACACAAGACTTTCTGTCTACCCATCCCACCCCCATAGCAACTTCTGATCCTGTAGGTCAGTGTCAACCTGATTTGACAGGAATGAGTTCAAAGACTGAGTTTCTGCAAGATGGTGGGGGGAGGCAACCAACCAAGAACAGAGGCTATCTGAATCAGAGTAATCAGATAACATATCAGACATTCAGAATCATTTTAGGAGACTTAAAGTGTCTGTTTTGCAGGACAAGTTTCACTTGAAGAGCTGGACTAGCCTAGAGCACATATTGGGCTTCATGGTTCCAGAACTCCTGAATCCATTTGCACTAACCTGGAAAATAAGTTTGCCATGATAGGAAATTCTCAGTGAACAGGGTGGTTATTTGTTTCTGTGAAGCTCCTTTCATCAAAAGATCTGAAAGCATGTGACAAAGGCAGCCTTGAGCATTATCTCTGGTTTATGAATTGAAGAACAGAGAGGGGATGCACCTTGCCTGAGGTCAGTAGATCAATGGCAAACCCAGGTGTCCCTCAAGCAGCTCAAGCAGTTGTCCATGCTGCTTCAGGCACATCTCAAATAGAATTAGCAAAAATTTTGTTTTGCTATCCTCTTTTTTCCACTATATACTTGACACTCACTTGGAATAGTGGCCTAAGCTACTTTTATTTTTACCTGACAGACATGAACCAACAGAAAAGAACCTGGGTTTTGCAGAAAATAGCACATCCTCAGATTTTTACAGGTGTGTTCAAGTGAACATCCAAACGTTGGGCCATTCCAACATACGTTAGTTGCTTTTGAAAATTAAGTTATCTGTGTCTTTGAGTTAACAAAGGGAGTTGCAGAATCACCTCCAGCCACAGCCGTTCTCTTGCAGTTTGAAGGCAGAAACTCTTGCTGAATTCTGGGTTGGGTTTACTACAGTTGTCCAGAGAAGCACCATTTGCTCTCACTCAAAAATCACGTAATTTGTGTGCATTCAGAATCTCAACATATGATTTGCTTATCTTTAAATACCTTCTAGGAGATTATGTAGCCTTCACTGTTGTGTTCAGCTATCCTAAATAACTGTGTTCCATAATCAATGCCTATCCACAAGCAGTTTCTAAAAATCAACCTGTCTGAAAGATTCTCACACCAAAAATCAAATTTCATGGAGCTCCCATGCTCATTTTATAAGAACCTGTTTTATTATTCCAGACAAATCCATTCAGTGTCAATGACCAAGGATAAAAACCACAAAACAGTGTTACCTCTGCTAAATATTAACAACAAAGAATGATTCATTTGAAATAAGACGTCCAACTTCAATTTTATCCTAATAACTAAATAAATGAGGTGCTAAAAGTACTGAATCCCAATGATGTCTCTAAGATGTCAGGAAGGAAAGAAAAAAAGCTAGCTCTTTCCATGCAACTGCATTTAAAATTAAATTATCTAACAGCCTCCCTCACCATCACAAGTGGTCCTTCTCACATCTCCACTTCAACAATGCAGATTTGGAGAACCTTAAAATGGTAGGAAACAGTCATTGAAGACAGTTAAGAATAGTAAGTGGTACTTGAGTTCTAAATCTAGTTACAAATACTTCATTCTAGCCATACCAAAATCTTGACATGCCTGTGCCTTCAGCAGCCCAGGTATAAAAATGTTAATGTTAGGATCGCTCCTCAGAGGACCAGCGAAGCAGGTGGCCCTTCTCTCTGAGTCAGGCATTAATCCCCGTGATTGGCAGGCCCAGACATCCAAGCAGTATCCTGACTATAAGTGCAATGCTGCATCACAGCTACTCTGAATATATTTTAGGCTTATACGCTTATCTACTTCTGCTTAGATGTTTTGATTTTTTCTTTTCATTGTAGCTTTGGGCATTGCTTCAGTAAAACGCTTTAGTTAATGTTTAATTTTCATTGTGTGAGTAACCAGGCCATCTTGTACAAAGCAGGGCTTCTGCAAAGCACAGTCTTTTTCCACTTTAAATACAAAGAAGATTTGAACATGTGCTGATGCCTTGTGCTGACCTGAAAAGCTTGTACTAGCGACAGGAGCAGAACTATTGGTAGCAGTCGCCTTCCCAATACTGCTGTATCACCGGGACTCACACCTGATCTAGAAAAGTTCCTTTAGTCTCAATGCCCATTCAACTCCTGCGCCCTCTGCTAAAGGCATCAGTAGTAGTTTTGCAAAGGACACTTCTCGTGAAAACTGTGCTCCAGTTTCCTAATCACACACAGTTTTAAAACCAGTAGAAATATACTAGAAAGAAAAAAGGAGAAAATTAAGGTTTGCTTTCTGTTGGAGGAATCTCTAGTGTAACGTGGTGCCTCCTAAAATTAAGGATCGTACCAGACATGGACAAGAACAATATTCTGAGAATTACAGCACACAACAAGAATCTGTTTTGACATGTAATATACAGAAATGCTCCAATTTCAGTAAAGACCATACACTGTTAATTAGGTCTGAGGTAAAAGTTATAGCCAACGCTCTGTGGGGATTAGAGCAAAGTCTGTGAGTATGCACTTACACCAAGGGTGATTTTAGTGAGGTTTTTTGTGGGTTAAAATTAATGAAAGGAGAGAAAGAGCCAATGCAACATGAATGGAAACTGAGTTATTTAATTAGCCCAAGTGATTTTTAGACATATAATCAGTTTCAGAGCCTAACACTTACTGCTTTCAATGGCTAATTAAAACACTACTTGGGATGTTAAGTATTATGTGTGTGCTTGAATGAAAGTAAGAATTTGGGATTTGGATTACTTCTTTGATCAGTTAGGGTATGGCATCGCAGCCTTGTATGCGCATATCTAAATTGGACGGCTCACATGAGTAAGCTTAGTCATGTACATGTGTGGTGGCTGCAGCCTTCACAGACACAGCAGGGAACTTTAGGACTGAAAGCATAAATCTGCACGTTTGGCTGAAGAGAGGGACTCCCAGGCTGGGAATTGTTACAAATCAAATAATCTGTCAATCAAGCACAGAGATGGTGTTGCCAAACGCTGGGTTATACACGTTTGCAAAACTGTGCTTCTGATGGACATGATAGATACGCTACGCATTTTATTTGCGGGCTTGGGTACCACTGATGTCAGTAAACCAATATAGTTGCTATCTAAAAGGAGGTGCACAAGCTATGGAAGCCTTTATGTCAAATCTTTTACCTGCTTTCATGGAGTGAAAAAAAGTTATAGTAATTTTAAAAATTCAGTTGATCCACAGATAATGTAAAAATTTCACAAAACTATAAGGTAAAAGTATACTATATAAACCATGTGTGTAGCACCCACGGCATCGAAACATCCACTAAAATGCAAGCACAACCTGTCTACTTTCTGGTCTAGTAACTGCCCATTTTCCACATATTCAGGTCATGGAGACTGTCTTTAAAATACAAACATTGTTTTGAATTAGATAATCTAGGATTTTACTTTGGAAACCCATCAGCATGTAGCCAGTTACATCCTTAACTTCTCTGTGAGCTCCCTTCCAGATTTTCAGATGTCAAAAAGATCACAGCACAATGTAATGCGCTATGTAGTTTCAAACTCTCCTACATCTGTGCTATCTGACATCACTAGCCTATATATACACACACACTCCTAAAACAATGAGTAACTGTGTTTTAAGATATCTTAATCTGCCTGCTTAGGAATAAGTGAACCAGTCTTTTCATTAGCAGTCTTCGCCTTCTTGGTTCTTTATCCTCAATTTGAACAGATACAGCTATATACCATGTCCTCACAAAGACTACAAAATAATGGAAGGCAGGATGGCTCCTTAAGTCCAGCTCACACATCCCTAGATTTACTTCTGTATATCACAAAGAGACAAAGGGGGGGGAGGGGGGAATTCCATGTAGAGCTTTTTTTAATTGTCAGTTTAAAGCAACAGTATGAGGAAGATAAATTTTGTAGTTACCTCATCAAAATAACAATAAAATATTCAGGTTCTAAATAAGAACCCTGGATTCATCTACGTTGCAGATCATGCTGCACATTTGCAAAACAGGTCAGAGAGCTTTAAATACATGACACAAAATAGAGGCTGAAAAGTAAGACTGAGTGTGTATTCACTGTGCATGCAGAAACTCAATATATTCCTCTCAGATGGGTGAATCCTGAATGAGAATAAAAATATGCATGATGAAAATACAAGAATGCACAAAGCTAACAGAATAGCCCGCAGAAATGCTCAGTGGGTGTTAGAAAGCCATCTGATCTTGCTTCTAGGTCTGGTTGTGGCTTTGAATGCCGAATTATATACAGAGACTAAAGATACTTTACTAATATTACGTTTCCATGTGAATCCTCTCACAGTGTACAAGAAGGAATACCATATTTCTAGTTTTCTTTGAAAGGCTGATGGGATAACCAAGCTTGTAAACTGTGTGCAACGAGGCCAAGGGCAGCCTGAGATGGTCATTTCGTTTGTAAGGGTGCTTGAAGGGAAACTGCAATTGGTCAAATTCAGTAACTGCAGTTTCCACGGCATGAATTTGTGCAGGCTTCTTCATCTCAAGAGCAGTAAGCATCACCGAGGAAACTTTGATCTTGCACGTGCACAGAATGTTCTTTTAGGAACTGTAGAGAGGAAAATTTAGGGCCAAGTTCCGATTTGCTGCTTATCTTACAGACTATGGTTGACTTCTGAGTTTTCCTGTAGTAGTCCTATCCATCTATATCACCTGCCTCCTGTCATAAGTTTTCACTCTCATGTGCTCTGGGAAAGGTTCATCTTGCTTGCATAGAGCTTGATCCATGATGAAGGGTCTGAGTGCTGAATATCATAAGAAAGAGTCTAAAACTTCTGGGTGCTGTTCCTTTACCATTGACTGTGTGTGAAGGATCAAGCGAGTCAATTCAGTAGTTCTTCTAAAAATAGGGTAAATACTGCCATTTTCAGAGTGATGACAATTACTTGTTTGATACTCTGCATTTTAGACCTATGAAGTAGCTGGAGAAATTAATTCTTAAAAGAAAGGCTTTTCTTTCTCTGTGGATGCCAAAGAAAATAAATACTGACCAGAGGACAGAAGACATTATTTAGACGAGACAGATATCTCCAAATAAGCAAGGCTTCATGAAATCCGGTCTTGACTACTTCAGGAACTAATCAAAATGGTCTTTGAACCATAGGAAAACACCTTTGAGACTATACAGAGGACGAGGATCAAAAGAGAAGAAGAGGAAGGAATCACAGAATGACTGATGAAATTGCAAACCACTCAAGTCCTTGAAAGATTCTGGAGCAAATGATTAAGCAAAAAATTTTCAACTACTGGAATATAACAGTGATAAAGAGAGCTAGGAAAAACCCACGGCAAGTCAGTCCAATTTCCTTCTTTGATGGATTAATAGGTTTAGTAGATAACAGTAGAGTGGTAGATATATTTCAGCTTGAATAAGACTTGACACGTTGTACGCAACTTTATCAAAATTAATGAAAGAAATTGTTTAAATGTAAACACCACAGAGTATGTTCACAACTGACTGAAGAACATCTATTGGTGATTCGCTGCCAAAACAAATCCCACAGAGGAACAGGTATCTGAAGTATCCTTGAAGTATTCGTCCTGGAAATACTTCTTATTTAATGAATTATTTCAACAACAGACTAGGGCAGGCAAAAAGTGTGCAGATAGCAATCAAGTAAGGAGATTCTGCAAGCATAGATTCAGGTTCTACTCCTGTCCTCCAGGATTCTTGAATAGTATGGAAATAGTGGAATATAATAAGGTGATAAAACACTCTAGAACAATCAGTATGTCCAAAACCAGAAGACGAACTTTGGTAAAAATTACTTTGAAGTATTACACTTAGGAAGGAGAAAACAAATCACAGGTGCCCACAGAAGAACAGCTAGTGAGGCTGTAATCCAGTAGAAAAGATCAGACTAAATGGGAGCATACGGCATGACAGTTTAAAAACAAAATAAAACATCTTATTTGGGTCTTGAAAGGAGTGCTGTAGGACACAGACATTGCAGGTGAGACCTCAACTTGTGTATCATATCATCAAAGGCACCTCATATTACTTGACATACATTCATGTAAGGAGATCCCTTTAGAGTAACTTGTTCACTTGCATTTGCTTGGGACCCAGCCTGGTACCAGCCTTGCTGGGCTCTAGGTGCTTAGAGCATCAGCAATGGCCACTCTGGTCACTTACACAATGCCCCAGTGAGGAAAAAGGAAGACCCAAATATCTATCATTGATTTAGGAATTGGGAAGTGGAAGAATGTAAGTTCCATCAGTTAAACATGGATTAAAACTAAATTCTGGTGCCAAGGCCCACCTGAATAGAGGGTCTCCTGGTCTCCAAATCTTGGCTATGGGCATCTTCAATGCCACTGCTAATGGCAAAGAAAAAGCCTCCTCTGGTAAAGTCATTGAAGATTACTCTTCACAGCACAACTGCATGATCAGCATCACATCATGTTTTATAGTTAGTCAAGCAGATTTTTAAAAAGCTGCCATAGGCTGCCTTTCTACAACATGGACAGTAAAAATTTCTCATGAAACTCTCTCAGTACTTTTAGCAAGGAGGAAGTTTCTAAACCAATGCAAGTTAGGCTAGTAACGTCATGACAAAACGACCGAGTGCTGTGCCAAGCACAGCTCTTGCTATCCCTGCTAAGCTGAGCCATCAGAATTACACACCACTGGTTTTCATCACGAGGGCAGCCACTGTGAGAGCTGGCAGAGCAGTAAATGCTGCACGCTTCCCTCCTCACATTAATTCCCTCTTCATTTCTCCTCCTCAGAGATCGCTCTCCTGGTATCATTGAGTCTGTAGGTAAGCAAGACAACTGCAAGACAACCAGTAAGAGAAACACAACAACATCCTTGTTCCTAATGACAATTTTAAGCAACTGTGTAAATGGCAATTGCAAATAGGTGGGCAAGTGAGTTTGGAGATTTTATATATATATATAAAAAATATTGACAGTCTGTTGGTCACCCATAGGTTCAGAGCTATATACACAGAATACAAAATACTTCCAGCCCTCCACAGCCAAGAAGGCGTAATATCAGCGTATTGCCTGAGAAAGCACTTCCCCATCCCCACCTGGCATGAAAGCACAGACTAAAGAAAGATAAGCAAGATACCCAGCAGGGCATATAGAAAGAAAACTTTTCTACAACAATTAAATTCATTCAAGTATAGGCCCATTTGACTCTGAGAGAGGAAAAAAGACACCTAAAAAACCCGCAAAGTAAACTTTCTACACAATTAGGCTTTGTTTTCTCTGCTTGGACATTCAATCTGTCCTCACAATGTCTTTGAAACCTTGTTTACAATGAAGACAGGTTGCAATGGAGCAAGTGAGATAAAAGCTGGTGACGGACAAGGTCCAGAGAGGATTTTTATAAGCAGGAATCAATTTTATCTGGGAAATCAGTGAAGAATCACTCTGCAAAATAATTCAAACCATACATATATTTTTTTCTAACATTTTTGCATGTTTTGGAATAAAGGGAATAATATTGGGCATTCATACAGCTAAATTGAAATTCTAGTCAGAGGTTACAGGAGTACTCAAAAATTATTTCTTTTGCTGTTTACCAAATAATTTGCTGAATTTTCTTCTCGGATATGCATTGCCATGTGGCAGGAGAAAAGCCAAGGCAACACAGGCTGACTGGAGCTTTGAACACAGGGCTGCTTGTGAGGCCATATGTGAGAAACGTAAGTTACACTATGCTTTGCTTTTGGCATCTAACAAACTTGTCTGAGTGAATATACCTGCCAAAAATTACATTAGCAACAAGGTATCTTGTGTCTATGCCAACACATTTCCCTTCAAACATAGAAATAACTTGCCCCTCATGTCTGGCCTTCACTGATGTCTTGAAAGCCGAGACGTATCTGTTGCAAATTAATTTGAGTTTTTGCTTTGGATGAAGGGAGCAGTCTGCTGACTTGGTGGGATTTGGAGCACATAACATAAGAGGAGAGGCTGAGAGAACTGGGTTTGTTCAGCCTCCCAGAAGACAAGGCGGAGGGAGATCTTATGGTTTTCTTCATCTATATAATGGGTGCTTTTAATGAAGGCAGAGCCAAACTTCTGGAGGTACACAGTGAAAGGAAAGAGGCAATAGACACAGGGCTGCAGCCAAGGAAATTCCAATTAGATGTGAGGAAAAAATTTTTCACCATAAGAATGGTCACAGACTGGAACAGGCGCCCAGGGGGGCCAAGGAGTCTCCATCCTTGGAGGTGTTCAAAACCTGCCTGGATGCAGTCCTGAGCAACCCAGGTTATCTTTGGAGATGGATCTAGCTTCAAAGTCAGACCTTCTCTAAGCCTGGCTGTTGGACCAGGCAGCCTCCTGAGGCCCCTTCCAGGCTGAGTTATTCCCTGTCTCTCAGAGAGAGCTGCTGTGAGGCTGCTCTCGTAGAAAAGTGTCTCAGAAGAAACAGGGTCTGATCTTAACGGCAACAATGACAAATAAAGGGTCACCTTTTAGATGCTTCTCTCAGGGCTCTGTATGCCAGTGGGGTATTAAAAAGCATTATTGGGTTGAAGATTTGCCCCAGAATTTGTTGCTTATGCTGTCAACGTACAGCAACATTCTTCAATTTTACTGTCTCAAATGGGAGTTCCTTCATGGGATGCTACTTCAGAGGAGGAAACACTTTGCAGGAAAAGGAACTTGAAGGTCTTGGGGTTTCTTTTCCTTGTACTGATACAACAGAGACCCCCTCTTTATACTTGCACTGGAATAGAATAACTCCGAATCAGGTTTTTTTGTTGTCCTTTGCTTTTGTTTTTAACATCCCTAAAAGCTTCCTAGTGTTAGAACTAAAAACAAGCAGACAAACAGAAAACCCAAACAGGATCTGAGCTTCATGTTACATTTGCATCCAGCATCTGCAATCTGATCTTGACAAAACAGGGGGGTTTGTTTAGAATTAGTTTGGATTCTAAACACACAAGTGAAGAGTTGGAAGATACTCTTAAAGCACATACAAACAATGCATTAAATAGGCACTGCACTGGACTTGGAGATCTGGCTCTAATACCCAGTTTTGCACCAATATCCAAACAGACCTTGGTCAAGACATTTTGATTTTCTCTGCCTCACTTCTCCCTCATAAAAAGGAAATTTATATCAGCTTTTTGCCACTCTTTGCCTTTGTAAATACACAGGACTGAAAATCCCACAGGAAAGGAGCTCTGTCCTTTTACAGCATGAACCAAAAGGCAGTCAAGTTATCAAAAATCTGAAAGTACAGCTAACATGTGATGAACAGAAATAGAAAGAGAGCGAGTACTCCCTTTCAAATATATTCTTGATTTTGCTTAATTGAAAAGCTGGTGACTCTTCGATGGCCAAGGCTTTTCTCACATCCTTATGCAGCACTGTCTGTCAGTTAGCTGTGCCATCCAGATTGTGTTCACGAGCACACAATAAAGGTCTCCTTCCTCTGGGGTAGCTTCTTTTACAAGAAGCAACGATTCCCACCTCTCACTGAGATCCAGATTTAGAAACACAATCCCATAGGATCTGTATGAGGAACCTGATGGGGCACAGTCTTGTGTGGAGCCACACTATCAGTTTGTCTCATCACAGTTTGCATAGATCTGCAGAGCTGGTTTTGGATTATTATACCTCAAGATACCACACACAGATAACACTTTGCAGAGAGTAAATGTAAGCATTTAAATGAGTGTAAAAGGCAGAGCAGGCACATTATGGAAGGGACATTTTCTCAATGCTGGTTTGGTTTCCAGCATTGTTCTGAGAACATTCACACTCAGACCTTCAGGTGAAGAGGTTCCCCCATGTTTTCTCAAAGCAAGCCTTCTCCTTGCCTTTGTCTGTACATTCCTAGACATTTTATAATCCAAGCTCTGACACAAGCTATCTGGAAGCAATGGCCACAGAAAGGGCCTGCCTGCCAATGTGTCCTGACTAATGCAAGAGAACAAATCCTCCATTGTTGCCCAAGCGCCATATGTCAATACAATAAAATCACTGTCTTCTGTACTCAAGGTTACATTTGTTTATGATTACAATGTTTATTTCTTGCTGTGAGACTGTAACTGTGCATGCTCTTTCTTCTGTTAAAATACATTTTTCCACCCCCACCCTGTTAATCCTTCTCCCGCCCCCCACCCACTTCTCAACATGTAGCCAGAGGAGGAAAATTCTCTTGCGTAGCCAGAGGAGGAAAATTCTCTTGCACATACGTAAAATAATATCATGTTTCTTTTTTAGAAGTATTAATAATTGGGTTATAATGGCATGCCTGCAGTGACAACATCTAAATACAAAAATGTATTTAAGTACTTGCTTTACTTAACTTTAAACAAGTCAAGTAAAGCCAATGTGAACAGCTGTATACTTTTTGTTGGGCTGGGATGCTACTGAAAGCACCACAAAGATCAGGAGACTTAGGTTTCATCCCAATTTCTCCCACTTTCTCTATAACTCTGCAGCAAGTCTCTTCTCTTGCTCATGCCTCCCAACCCGAGACAGAAAATACCGTGTGATATTTTTTCCAGAGTGCTCTGAAACACAAGGATGGGTCAATTCTAATACGTTATCAGTGGAGCTCAAGATGTCTGTGGTGCTCCAAAGTTTGCATTGTGCTGGCCTTTTCACTTAAAGGACAGAGTCTCTGTATGGGAGAAGAACATTGCTTTTCAAGTTTCCATCATGGAAGAGTCTTTTTACAATGTGGTGGCACCCACCAGAGCCCTGCAGACAGGCACATCAGAGGAAGCTGCAGAAACCTTCCTCCATGGGCTGCTCTGCCCAGCCCTCAGACCCGCTCCTGCCCTTGGGCTCACTCTCCACCGAGAGGATGTGGCTGCAATCTCACTGCTTACTAGGCATCATTTTCCTTTAAATAACACAATGCTGTAATACAAAAGCGAGGCGAATCAGCACATCCCAACCCTCCCCCCACCCTCAGTGCTTGTAAGAGAGTTAATCCTGTAAGAAGTGCGCTCTAGTGCGATCAGCTGCTCCAGAAAGGACGCAGGATGCAGTACTGTCAACACCTGCACCAGTGAAAATCTACCCTCCATTAGACTCCTGCCAGAGCAATAATAAAAAGTTTTCTGCAGTTTCCCATGGGAGTGATAAGCCTCACCTCCCTGGAGTGTTTTTTGATAAAAGTCTGACGGGTCAGGATGAATGAAGGTAGCCGCCAGGTTCCACCCAGTCTCACAAGATATACTTTGTCTAATATGCCATAGAGCAATACAACCTATAATATACCTAAAATAAATATTTGGCTAATTAAGCAATTATGCTGAAAGGTTCTCCTATCTTTATTATACTAGAAAGAAATGCATAAATCACCTGATGCTATATCTCTGAAGAAATTTCCTCTAACTGGGGCACTGGGAAGTGATTTTCAGTTTGCAAGTTGGAGTAAAGGGGAGGAAGGAAAGGTGGTAAAGAATAGTCTTTTTTTTCTTTAAAAAAAAAAAAAAGACCAACAAAACATAACAAAACCCACAAACAGACAACAACATTAATTGTTTGCTAATACTACAAAGATTTCTAACAGGTCAAATGCGGCTGCATATAAAAGGACAGGTGCACTGCAGCTCTGAGGGATCTTTTAATAAAGATAACATCTTTACTAGAAAGGAACAAAGTTCATCATTTCCTGTTAAAGATGCCCATGCAATACCAGTGTAACTTAAATAATCGTAGCTAAATATTGACTGTGTGTAGAACAGCTTTCATTCCTGAACTCTGCACATGATGTACTCATGTAACACAAGACTGCGCCGCACCAACTGTCAGACAAGAGTCTTTATGCGGAAGCAGGATAAAATTATGAGTCCTTGTCTGCCTTGGCCTTTTCTGCCTCCGTTTACAAGGAAAAACTGAATCACAGTTTAAAAGAAAGATACTACGCTGTGGATAATTTGCTTGGACATGGGTAAGAAAATACTCAGCAACTACATTTCTATTTTTCCTGCCTAGGTCTTGACATAAAACTTATGAACTAAGGAGGTAGGGCAGGTAGAAACAAATGACAACACAGAAACACAGAAGACTGACCCAAACTCTTCAAAGGCTTTGTGAATAATAAAATATGCAACCTTTGCTTTTAGAAATGTTAAACTCCTGAGGAGCTAGGGAACGGTGACTTATGCAGACATCACTATTAATTTGCACCACCTTTTCTGATGACTTTGTTCTGATCATGCAGTTAAATTCACATCCAGAAAGACATGAACTGAGAGAGATAAGGAGGGATATGAATCTAGACTTACAATAGGTTGGAATACATAACCTTATTGCGCTAGGAAACAAGAAGCATGGCACACTAAGCATGGCTCTTGGTTCCTAGTCAAAAGTAACAAGATCTATATCTGGTGTTGTCTCATTCCCATATCTTAATTCTCCACTCTGGCTTTCTTATTTTCAGATGGCATTGCCTTTCCTGTTGTCTGCTGTTCTGATTTTCAAAACTATCTTTGAAATTAGTGCTTCTCTAAGATTGATTTTTTACTCATTTATTATTTAAATATGGGCTATTTCTGCTGATTTTTTTTTCCTTCTACACTGTCAGTTATTTATCACCTCACGAGCAGTCTTGAGCCATCCTATCCTTTATTTCCTCTTGTTTTGCCTTGTGCAGGATCACAGTTTCCGTATTGGATTATTCTGCCTTGTGTTGCTTATTTTTCACAATGAGGCAAACTGAAAGTCAAAAATGTAGCTAGTTTTGAGTTAGTCAAATTTCATCTTCTATTTGCATTTCTAGGGGCTGGTTTTGGGTTTTTTTTCATTCAATATACTCCTGGACTCCAGTGTCATACCAATCATTTAAATAACTGTACGATATTTATTAATCTAATAACTGAAGAAACCCTTCTCTAGAGGAAACCTACATACAGGATTACTGTCAGGATTTGTTCTGTTGCAGAGATTTGGAGATTACATGACTTAGTCAAAGAACATGAATGCTAGCCTCTAATTTCCCAGGTCAATGCTTAACACACTGGTTTTAACTAGCAGATATTTGGGCAATAGTCCTTTTTGTTAGATTTATGCTGGTCAGAAGTGTTAAAAGAACAAGAAATTGTAGCTATTAGTGAAAAGAGCAAACCATGCAATCTTGCTTATACCTTCTTTTAGAGAGCTTTAATGCAATTAGCCAGTGCAACAGTGGGGTAAACAAAGTCACGAAATGCACGCAAATTAAGACCAGAGATACAGGTAAGAGGCAATATCAATTCAAGCATTGAGTCACAGCACAGAAGAAGAGAAGTGGGTCAGAGGTATTTGTGGTCCATTTATTCATTAACTGTACTGTCCTTAAATGATGAAAATACGGGTAAAAGGTACAAATAAATTGGAGATGAAAAGCACGGCTTTGTTTTGAACAGAACAGAGATTGTCCTCCTCCGTTGAATTTCAGTTCATTCATACAATCATATTCGAATTCACCATTAAACAGCTAGGACCTTGATGGGATCTATTGACCGCTGTTCCCAAAACATAGCCTTTTTGTAAGTATGTGCAGTACATCAAAGCTGTGGACAGGAAAATGGTGCCATTGAAGAGGATTTCAACATATATATGTATAAGGATTGTTCTCATATAAAAACAGAGAATAATTAGTTTGAAAAGCTAGAGGGGAAAAAACCCCATCCCTTTAATTTTCCAACATGATCTAAAAGGCACCCTTCAACCCTCATTAGACCACACTCAGGGGCATGTAACTGCAGGCCATTTACAAAATCACTGAGTCAAGAGTTTTGTTAGAAAAGAAACAACATTGGAATTGAAAAGAATTAGTTTATGGACTTAATTCAAGATTTTCCAACCCTCTTTACTGTGGAGAAGAAAAATGTATGGAAATGCATTAACCATGAATAAAGTGCATTAGCCGTGAATATGAGACTCCTCACCTTGCCTTTTCTGTGCAGGTAATATGCAATCTTTGTTTAACAACTTGGGAAGACTCATAGATCATTTATGCAGAGCATACTGTTAGGAGGAGCTGAGGATATTCTTAATAAGATGGAAATTTCTTGGCACTTAGTAAGAGCGCTTGTCTTAGTTTATCCCACTCCAGCCAAGAACCAAGGTAAACATTTCAAGATAAAAAATATCTAATGTTCCAAATAACAGCATGTAGGATCCCAAACAATGAGGAAACAGTCTGATTGCTGATGACTTTGCCGAACAGAAAAAAAAACCAACAAAACAACCCATAAAAAAGCATTTGAAGCTTCATATTAAAATATCTCACATCACACAGTAGTCACTTGCTCTGCTTATCTTCCTGTTGTAATTAATAAATGTAGAACTGTTTTGAGGTTTCAGAACGTTCAACAATTTTCATTATTAACACAGCAAATAATTAGGAAACTATTACAAAGGCAAACTGCAGCATAAATAAGCAAGAGTAAGTCTATTCCTGGCAGTTTCAGAGCCACAATTTTAATGTTTACACTCAGTCTGTTCCCCGAACACTCACGTATTTGACATATCTCTTGGGAATTTATCGAGCTGATGGATTATTACTTTCTGATGTTGAAACAATTGATTATTTTCTACATATTAATGTACTGTTGCTACACAGTTCTTGCCAACATCTTACAAGGCATAGTACATACTAAAACAAATTGCCATTTGCAATGATGTTAGTTTTTTAAGAACGGTTTTCTGAAGTTTAGAGAACTGCAAGAAGGCTGCAAAAAGGTAATAATTTCCATAAAATTGTCCTGCACATAACAGAAAGGAGAAATCAGTGGAGCCTAATGGAAGAAGGGCCAAGTTGTACTGTCACTGACCTCGCTGTAGATCAGTCTTCTGACTTAAAGTCAGCTATTTCAGATTTGTACTCCACGCAGCTGAGTACCTGGGAATGATAAAATACAGAAAACTAAGCAAATCTTACTTAAAGGATTTGATCTTAATTTGAAAACACACGGAATTTAGGACATACAGGTATAACTATTTTAGATTACTTCCTCTTCCTTTCACTAATGTACCCATCATTTTTTCAGGTACCAAAAAGAGAAGAGTTGAGAGGGGACCAGTTCAGCTGGTATGAATAATTATGGAATAGTTCAATCCCAAAGTTCAAAAGCCTTGAATTAAATTCAAAGGTAGGTACTGAAACTGTTTTCAATATACATTCATTACTGGGATGGAAAAATGAAAGTTTTGCTTTCACTTGTCAACATCTTTGTGCTTCGTTGACCCAACCTGCAACCTCAGTCTACACATTTAAGATAATGTTAGAGTTCCTACATGAGTACTAAGGGGGGGTGGGGGGGGAGTAATTGCTTACTTAATTTCACCGATATTATCAGCAAATTGCAAAGGATAAACTGAGCCTCCATGTGAACTATCTTCCATTCAATTGCAAAAAATAAACCAAACCCTTGTTATTGTTTAAATGGCCTTTTATACGGAATACGTTACATGCAATTCCTGACTTTGCATGAGCCAAAACAGGTGTTTCTGGTAGAACACGGGAGAGCTCCTACCACCAGCAATTCAAGTGCAGATGTAAACGATCAAATAAAAATTTGATCAATCTATTCTCAAGGCGTTAATACTTTTCTCAAATAGGACTTTGTTTCTTATATAATTGAATGGCATGCTTCAGCGTAAGCAGGCCCAATATCAGCTTTCGCATCTTAGTAGAAATTCTAACTGAGCTTATGTATTTCAAGAGGTTGGATGAAGCAGTCAAACACATTGGGCCTGTTTCAGTTAAATACTCACCTAGTAATTTTATTTCCCCATATTGCAAAAACAGGTTTGCTTTGCAAAAATTTAATCGCAGCAGAGTTGCCCACAAAACTACACCCACTATGCTCTAACTCCATATTCCCACGCTTTTTAATATTTGTCATATTTCATCTTTTAATGCAGTCCTAATGAGAGCATATTGGAACACCACAGAACCAGGCTCGTAAGAATGTGGTCTTGAAATAAAACATGGAACAGAAGGAGCATTGTATTACAGCCTCTGTTAATGTTATAATGGTTGAGAGATTTCCAACATGTTGGCAGCGTCAGGACAAACCAATTTAATAAATTATTAACACTAATCAAACATTTTTATGATGGCAGTCAAAACTTCCTTGGCAGTTAAGGTTAATTCTGTTGAAGTTTGACAAAGATGTTACTGTTTGATGGAAACCACGTTTAAAACTACAGCCTCCTTCAAATCAAAACTTTGCACTGCACTGAGAAGAAATGGTTAAGCAACACGTCTCGAAGTACATAAAGAAACAGCAAAGGCAGGGCTATAGCCTCCATCGCAGCGCAAGAGCTGACGAATGGTAGTGAAACGTAAATTGATTACGGCATATATAATATGCCTGCCACTACTTGGGAAAGGCTAGAGAGAGACTATTATCGGGAAGAGATAAAGCTCGGGCTGTTGAGGGAAGAGTGCTAAATCAATACACAAATAAAATCTAGGAATTCCAGGCACTTGACAAGAGGGGTAGAGAGAAAAATAAAGAAATCTGCCAGTTTTGATGCATTAAGCTTTGGAGAAAAGGTATTTTAAAACATCCTTTCACTCAAAAGGCAACTAACAATAACACCACCGGACAACGCCACATTCTCCCTCCAACTCCTCTAGCCCTGCCAGCTAGTTGAAATCCAGCACAGCAGAAGCTAATGAGGGGTATGGATTAACAATACAATGTTTCTCAGGCCTTTCTTGGGCCTCCCCTGGGGCACCCACAGTCTATACATCATCAATCTACTGCAAATTGATGTAGTCAGCCTGTGACAAGGGTCAGGTTTCCAGGACCAGCTACCAGGCATGATCTAGTCATTTTGAGTTATCAAGACAAAGCTCTGTTCTGCTGAGCTCCGGCCATATAAAATCCACAGTTCCCCAGGCTTTCAGTGAGCTGAAATCAAACCATAGAGCCCTCTCTGTTCTCCTCTACGCCCACTGAGAAACCAGCTCACCTTTCTGAAGTGACACTTGTTATTTTGCGCGCTCTTACAGATGACACCATCTCAGAAACTTCAGGCTCACAAACAAGAAAAACATATACTAATCAATCAGGTTTTTATTCTTAATAATTCATATTCTTGTTTATTGTATGCTAATTATTTCTGATCACATAAAGATAATAACAAGAAAAACACATATATATTTATTTTCAATATACGAGAGCAATGAAGAAGAGAAAAAGGTACTTGCTGATGCAGGTTTCTAAATAAGAAATAAGTTTCATTGGAGTACCAAAACTTTTTGTTTGCCCACAATATTTTTCTTGAATAATCACACGTGGGATCTTGCTTTTATCCAACAACTCACGTGCCACAGCTTTTCCAAATACTCCGTGGATTAGTTTGATACACGCATATTTGTGCTAACGCTCCCTTAGCTTAGTGGAAGTCAGTGGATTTCCATGCAAGCTCGGTGGCAAGCGTGCCTTGGCTCACAGCACCTCAGCCCTGCCAGCTGCACCTAAATGCATCCGTTCAGATGGGAAGAGACACAAGGAACCAAGTGTACAACGCACTGAGAAAAGCGAGATGTTCTGTCAACAGGATATGTGCAGCCCAAACTAAAGTAGATTTAAATCACCAGAAAGGCCCATATTAATTTCAATGGTTTTCATGGCACCCATATTTCTACAGGAACTGCAGCAGGTAAGATTTACATGATGTATTTATAGGTTTAGGACCACCTAAAATTACAATTAATAGTTCTTCCTGAAGGTAACTGTTGAACTGCCTCAGAAGGATTAAAAAAAAAACCACAAACCAAACAAACCCAACAAGCTACCATATAGAAAAAAAAAAAAAAAAAGGATTATTGGATCCCAGCTACCCAAAATAGGGCAGATTTCCGAGGCATTCAATATACCCAAGTTAACTTTAAGTATTCACAGCTACTTGTGGTCCAATACAGGTCTCAACTACCAGTAGAAAACAGGGGGGTTTTATTCATGAAAGAACTTAAATGAAATTCAATCTACTTGTTACTTATAATATTTCTATGACCATATCCCATTAATATATTTTAGAATGTGTATGTCCAAAAAAGAATCCTTGCAAACATTACTTTGGCATTTATTAACAAAAAGCAAATCCTCAAATTAATTTTGTGTTTTGTCTGCTCTCAGTGGACAACAAACTTTGAAAAGTAGGCAAGAGAACTGAGCAAGCCACTTGTGGTATGAACATCTGATGAACATTTGCTCATATTTATTCATGCAAGCATTCTGGAATTTCTCTGTCATGGACAGTCTTCCAAACACAACGTCATGCATATGAATGGGCATGAAAAGCAAATAAAAAGATGCACTAATACCTTTGAAGTAACTTTGTGGCTTTTATCTGATGGATGCTTGTAAATACTTTGTTTCATTATTCACACTGCCAGAAAACTTCTATGGGGGAGAAAAAAAAAATCCTCTAAATTGCCAGGCAACCTCTGTTCTGATTTTCCACTAGCCCCTTTGGGCAATAATGTGGCTTGAGTAAGTTTCTAAAACATAACTATGTGTAGACGTTCAAAAATTAGTCTTGTTCTCAAGAAGTTTCTGTGATCTCTCACAATGACCTCCTGCCACTGGACTAGCCAGTGATGACAAGATCTTCTTTTTGTTATACTAGTGAACTTTTACGTCAATTGGGATGTAACCAAGACTGCGATATTTTTGCGAGAGGTTGCAAGGGACTCTAAGGGAACGCTTGGGGGACCTGTATCGAATCCATGGTCTGTAGCAGGTAGCCACTACATACACCTTTTTGAAGAATCAATACTTAAACCTTTTAAGGTTCCCAAAAAGGCATGCTCTTTAACCTACATTTATTTACCTAATTTTTTTTTTTTTTTACATATGTTTGTCTGGGTGGGTGTGTGCACATTCATCTTTAAGTGCCTGTGTAGCACTTTAGGCACATATCCCATCAGTTAACAGCAAAGTCTCAATTTAAGCTAATATGAATGAAAGTTTGGACAGAGGATGTTTGCAGCTCTTTTTTCTAGTACCACTCATAAGTGATTTTACCTAATAATTTCACAGTTCTTTTGATTTATATTCTATGCTACAGACAAAACATGCATTCACATTATGATAGCTGGTTACTATTAGTGATATTATATGGAGCATTTTTAGAACAGCTGATAATAAAAAATGAACATACGTTTTGGAAGTAAGCATCAGCACTTTATAGAAATGCAAGTTCACCTGAAGCAATCTGTAAGTTTAAGTAGCCTTCTATTTATTTTTCCAGTTGTTAAAAACCACAAGGAGGAACAAATTTTGTCTTCAGTGGAAGTACATGCAAAGACATGCTAGCAATTTAAAAAAAAAAAAAGATACCCTTTAGAAATGGCTTACAGAAGTCACATTAGTTATCCATCTAAGTACTTGACTATGTGTATCATTAAGATATGCCAGAGGAAAAAAATATGCAGGTGTGTTCCGATTTGTGGATGCAACTGGTGGCCTGCTCAAATTCTGCCTGGACACGGAAGCCCTCAGAAAATACGTCCCTGAATAGGCTGCGCGCTGCTGACCTCCATTTAGAATCTCTGCTGCAGCTTCACCACTGCTGAGAGTGCTTGCTAGCTTTGATCAGTAGTGAAGGATCGAGGCTAAAATCCTGATTCACATCTGGAGGAAATTTAAATCATCATCCAGACATGAAATTTTACCTATCATACCTGATAATGGAGCACATCAGCACCAACCACCTCCCCCACCCAGAACATTTGCCTCCACTGCTCCTCCCAACTGCAACAACCCCTCCTACATAACTGCTCCCTGCAGGAGCGGGAAATCTTACAGCAGCTATTCCCCTTGGAGGGAAACTGCTAGAAATCTAGCCTCTGACCCCAAACCAGGCTGCTCTAGTACAGGCCAAAGGCTGGCTCTGGTCTGACTGCTCTCTCCATCTACAGAAATATCACTGCTCTCTTCTTCCTGTGCTAAAACCAAACAGCATTCAGTGCAAGTCAGCTTTTTGAGCAATAATAAAACCGGAGTGGTTTGCCTGTGCAGCACACTGAAGAGAAACTTCTAACACTGTTTACATGAAAGTTCCCTATTCCCCTCCCAGAACAATGCCGCTCCTCTTCCCACTTTAAAGGCTCCCGCCCTTCTTTGCCTCTCTTCCCGCCTATCTCTATTTGGCTGCTTTTCCAAGGGCAGACAAGAGCTCCATGCAATTCTCTGAATCTCTTATTTTCAGAGAACAAAATACCTTCCCCCATCTAAGAGAACTGATGCACTCTGCTGGCTTCAAACTTTAAAAATATCTTTCTGCTGAAGCAGCTGTTGAATAATTTATATTTCTTAGAACCGAGCTGAGTATATGTACATTTTTGCTTTGATATATATGGTATAGTTGTTTTTCCTTCCTTTCCATTACTGTCTTGTTTTTCACTTAAAATTTCAATGTAGGAAATTCTGAAGACTTCAGAGTCTGGGAAAATGATTTGGGTTTTGGGAGTGAGAGCGAGAAGGGAAGTGCAATTTGTTTGTGAGTTGTTTTTTTAATGAAAGGAAAAAATCCTGAACAGCTTGCAATTAGCAGCTCTGAAAAGTTATAGTTTCTTCAATGGCACACAGCATGCCAAGTAAACCTACAAGAGATTCCTTAGTTTAACACGCCTGGAGCTGGATACAGTTCCTCTAAATCAAAGCACAGCTCACACTAACAGTTGCAGTATGTTAGTGGCTGGATGGTTGCTTTGTGAAGAATTATAAAGTGACACAGCAGTCTGGTTGAAAAAAACACACACCACGCTTTGATGTTTTTAACCACTGACTTCAAGAGGACCAACAGAGACCTTCCTGCTTTTATTGCAGCCTCTCTATCATCCCTCCCCCTGCTCCCTCCCTCCGCTCCCACTGTTAGATCGGGGACTGTTATCTTTCAGTCACTTTGTAAGCTTGACTTGTTTACAGACTGAATGGCTCTGTTTATAGGCCTATATCAGAGAACAAACAGGGCAAGTGCGACTTCCTAGGATCTGAAATGTGATGCTTTTTCCTCTTGGGCAAGCAGGAGTGGCGGGGAAGGGGAGAAGAGAAATCCTGTAATTGTCCTGCTCTTTGTCCCTCTTCCCTCCAGGTTAAATGTACACACCTGTATGGTACCAAGGTATTTTAGATGATCCAGTTGCTTAAATGGTAGCTTACCAAAACTCCATGAAAATGCACAGCAATTGCTTCTAAAAACTAGGTCCGCTTCAGAATCTTATGCGCCAACAGTAAAATCAATGCTAAATAAAGGCTTCTCTCAAACTGCCTATTTTTAAATTTTTATATTATAGATCCATTTAGATGTTCATTTGGGGAACCTTAAAAGCTTATATCACATTTTACTGGGGACATTTAAAGGGTGTCAATGGGGTAATTATAAGCATACACACTGTAATGATGAAATTTTAGAAACCATTAATGGTATGATTTTTGGATATTCCTTCTTATCTTGAATAATATTTTACCTCAGGCATAACCCCAGTCCAGTCAATAAGAAAAGTCCTTAATAAGGTACTCAAATGACATGAGAGACAGTTTGCTTATATTGCTAATGGCAGATTTCTTTTTGGTTCTCCATAACATTCAGGTTATAAACACCTCAGAGGAGGTATGGTTTTGTCCTTACTAAGGGCGTCTTACTTTTACACTGGCTATTTCAATTGTAGGATTCATTTTCATAGGTTTCTGGTTTCAAAAGGCTTGCTTTTGCACAAATGCACACTTGGAAGGACAAGAGGTTTTTAAGGAGGGTACAAAGAGGTGTATCACATTTGGTCTTACAGTACTCTATGGTGAAACACTGGGCCGGCCAGTTCTGAGCTAGCTAGGCTTTCTCTTGTAGGCTGGTCACCAAAAGAGACTGGAAAGCTTTTGAACCAAAAAAAATCCCTTCAAAAAAACAACACAAAATCAAACAAACCCCCCCAAACCAAACACCCCTCTCAACTCCCCCCCCCCCCCCCGAATAAAATCTAGGAAGTTAATTCTTTAAGCAAAACCCCTTCCAAATATAACAGGACAGAAAAGGAAAGATTTTACACGTGGATCTTCCCACAAAGTTGTCTCCATGCAGGAGGGACCTTAGGCACTGGTGCTTGGTTAGACACAGCCCAGTTACTCTATGAGTAGCAGCAGTGCCCAGTTCCCACGGAGTCCTCCCATCCACTGAGACCTGTCTGCTCCTTGTTCCTCACCACTGCCTCACCTCCTCACTCACTTCCTGCACCTCAGAAGTCAGAGCCGGCCAGGTCTGCACTGGGGCTCTCCGGGTCCCCATCATCCCCTCCAACAGGCTCAGTAGCACCCCAGCAGAAGAGCAAGCTCCTCTCCCTCCGGGGATACGACTGTACCTCCCCGCTTCCTACTGACCATCACATGCCTTTGCAGACCACAGGCAGGAGCAAATGCTGCCTGCACACACCTCTGCTGTGCAAAGAGGCAGAGCGCCCAGTGCAGGCTGTGCCAGCTCAAATGGCTGAACTTTTGAAAGAAAAGTGAGAATTTGGTCTCCATTAGCGTTCAGGTGCAACTTCATCAGTTTAAATGCAGCACCCAATTAGACATTACCTAAATGCATCCTGGTGCTACTCTGCCTGCTGTTAACAGCAGAGTTGTTCCTCCTTAGCTCGCCTAGCATGAAGACATCCAAGGGCACTGGCCTTTTAGTTTTCTCCCACAGCAGCAGATTTCTGCTGCAGAGACCCCCAGTGTCCTCCCATGGGCAGCCAGCCCCACCAACATGCCACATCCTCCTTCTGCTTTCAGGTCCTGCCTTGCAGGAGGCGCAGGCTTGTGCCCTTGCCCAGCATTTCACACCTACAGGGCTGCTGCAGCACAGACTGCTGAATGCACTATGTGAGATGTGGGCTTCTTCCTCTGCGGTCTTCTTACTCTGGAAGCTGTGGATAACAGCAAACTCAGTACACGCCACTCCTGCCAAAAAGCGAGCGGTGAGCGAGGAGACAAACCAACCCTTCAAAGAGCGCCAAAGCCTCCCAGCACAGCTCAGCGTAAAGGGAAGGCAGAGATTTGTGGCCGCTCTGTTTTGTTTTAAACTAAACAGTTTGGGCCATCCATACCCCTCTTCCAATTTTTGGTCTCATCTGAGGAAAACAGAGGAAATTCAACTATATGAGTAGAAGGTGGTTTTTAATCACAACCACTTTTCCCTCCCTAGAGACCAAAAAACATATACTTGAATTAATGGACTCTTTCCATTAATCACAAAGAGCCTATGATAAATGCAAGAGAAGTTAGGTTTTCCTCATCATGCATAAACTTCCTCCAGCTCTCTTCAGCAGTTTCACATGGGGATGATGAAGCCATTTAGCCTAAAGACCTGGCTTGAATCCTGGACCAGAATTCACATACATGTTAATTTCTGGTTTTGACATTGAGATGTGATTAACTCTTCTTCTGTGCCTTTTTACATGCTCCTCCTTTAAGATGGCTGAAAAAACACTTTAATGCTCAGTTCCAAGTACAGAAGTAGGGCTAAACTTGAAACACATGCCTCTCTTCAGCGTGGCCTGCCAGGAACTGTGGATGACACTTTCCCCCCCCACTCAATACTGTCAGATCCCATTCTGACACGTGTAATTCTGTCTGTGCTAAAGGCACTAAATTTTATGTTATGGATTCTACTACACAGGAAAGACCTAGCTACAATGCAACAGGATGCTTAGCCCTTTTTGCAGCCCTGGTCTTTACCATGGAAGGCTGTGGCAAATCAGACACTTAAACTTTTTCTGTCATGTCTGAAATTAAAGTCTTTGCAGCCAGAGATGAGATGATCGCTCCTCATGGGTCTAAGGATAATCAAGACTGAACTTGGAGGTATGAAACTATGTGAGATTTAGACACATTCACAAAGTGAATATAAATGCATGAATACACCTATCTAGTTTTCAGAATAAAGAGAACGAACATTTTCAGTCCCCAGTCTCTAAACAGGTAGTATTCAACGAGCATTATTCCTGTAGCTAATAAGAGCTCAAAGCACCTCATAGATGGACAAGGAAATTCACATGTAAGCCTCCATCTTTCCCCACTCATTCCAACAAATTCTAGCTGGGTTGCCTTTCCGCGTGAATTATTACACTCTAGTCCCTGTGGGAATTACTGCCTCTCTGAAAGTACTAAGATGCAGGTATAAGTATCAGCATCCACTGAAGAACCAGAGAAGTCCCAGAGCTGATACGTCTCACAGAAGGTAAAGGTATGTGACTTAGGGTTGTGTTTGGGCTGGGTGGGCAGGCTGACTGAACATGGGCTTCCTGAACTCACCTCCTGGTGACACCACAAAACATCATTCTCCCCCGCCCCCCAAGCTACTTCTGTATGCCCGCGCAGTATGCACCACAAAGTATGGCTCGCAGGCAATCATGTTTCTAGAGCATATAATCATGTCACAAAAAGTATAATTTTCTTTATTGTATGATTTCCTGAGCTACATTGCCCTATGAAATCCAGCACAAACAGAGAGAACCTAGGACTTGGGACTTTTTCCTGAAAGCTCAGGTGCCAACTGTTATTTGTGTTCCTGTGTGTATATCTACAGCGATATTCAAGATTGCGGAGGATCAAAGCTTTGACTCCACTGGCGGGAAATAGCTGACAGGGCACCAGGTATCAGGGCTGCAGGTTCCTTTCCAAATAATGCCATTTATCTGTCCCAAGACCTTTATGGAAGTACCGTGCCCTGCAAGACATGATTTGTTCCCACATCTTGTGGGCCGAGGCCATACGAGCTCTAGAGAAGGGATCCCCCCTTCCCCCAACTACAGCTCTGTACAGTGCCTGGGACTCCACGGCTCTATTACAATGCAAGCACTAATTAACAGCCCGAGCAGGCTTTGTGCAACGGTTGCCAAGCCAAGTTCTTCACCTCGTGCTGAATCATTTGCCCTGCTTAGCTTTTCAAGTCTAAGTTCATCATTTACTGCAACATACTAAGTTATATCATAGAAATTTTAGAGGCACAACTCCCCTCCACAAGTTACTTTTGAACAATAACAAGCCATCATATGCTTGTTCCTGTGCTCTGATGAGCTTTGAACTTTAATAAATGATTAATCCTATTTAGAAGTAACTTAACACTGCCATAACTGCATCTTTCCATAAGCGTCACTTTGACATCCTCTGTTGTGTGCATTCATTGCAACTTTCACACGCTGTAAATTAAGAACATTTACACATGCAATTAGTGTTAAATAAATGCCTGAAGAACTCCTTGGGGATTAAGCAATTAGATGGCATCATGGAGTACCCTTTGTACTTAATGCTTATGAAGAAAATCATCTACCCGTTTTGCACAAATTGCATACTGGGGTAACCATTGTGCTGGCAGGAAGTGCTCGGCTAAATTGTCAAACGCAGCCTTGAGTTCATAAACGCCGCCTTCTCCCCAGCTCTCCCATCCCTCCCCCACTGACTTAAAAGAGAAATTAATATAGATAAATTTGTGACAAAGATAGTACTTTATTATTAAATTACTCCCTCCATAAAAAAATCCCATACGATTTAAGAACTTGAATTTTTAATGACATAGTTAAATTATAAAAAAGTCTGTCTAGAAAAAAAAATACAGCTATGTACACACAGGCCATTTGAACAGCCAGTGACAGCAGAGACTTAACTCTTTCATATCCTATACTTATTTTATGATGCATGAAAACTGTAGTCAGTATACGTGGCAAAGTACGTGAGCAGTCTTAGAAGGAGAAATAGTTGGCACGCTAGAGTGCCTTGCAAGTGGGAGCACGTATTTTATGTATACATCATGCACATACACCTAAAGCATACTGAAAATACCACCAATCATTTGCCCTGCAATGTATATGGCTGGTACTCACCAAAATGATTTGGTTTTGGTTAAAGACCAAAATTAAGGTGTTGAGAGAGAAAAGGACAATGAATTTTTATGCCTTGAAGTTCAAGGTTAAAGTGAATCCAATTCACTCTCATTAACACCCATCATTCACAGGCCGCCTGGAGAAGAGGGGACATCTCACCTCGATAAAATTGTGCCAAACACATGGACTTAGGCACAAACAAGCAAGAGATGGGCACGAAAAAGAAGCAGCTTTGAGAACAGAGTGAAGTTTGAAGTTACACCCTGAGCTCTTAAGTCAGCAAAACTAGAAAACCCCTGTGCTGACACAAGGACCAGGGTCCCCCCTCATGGCACCACGTCCTCCACCCTACCAAAACGAACCACTGCTCGCAGAGGTCACCCCCAAAGCCACACACCCTCCTTACAAAGAAGCCCATTGTAACCACAAGCTTCCCAAAGCTGGTTAGTGCTGGGATACAATGAAGGTGGTGTAAGACATGAACTAGCTGAAGCTGCATTTCACAAGAGAAAAAAGGACCCTGTTTGCAGGGGAGCAGGATTTCTAAATGCCAAGCATTAAAAAAAAAAAAACAAACCAAAAAAAACCAAAACCACGAAAAAAATGGGAACAAAAACCCCCAACAAATCACCAAACCCCAAACAACATAAAACAGCTGCAGGGAAGTTGTTTTTCCACTTGATGCAGCCTGTAAAAAAAAAAAAAAAAAAAAAAAAAAAAGGTACCTCTGTGGATGCGAAGTCATCCCCTGCAAGAAATCCCAAACTCAGAGTGCCAGCGCCACCTTCTTGTCAAGGAATTTAGTGGCAGGCTCTTCAAACCGGCGACCCGCGACGGCTAGCTGTGTCAAAACCCGCCGGGGTTTTTGGCTGGTCCCACAGAGGACACTCGGTTTGCACCAGCGGGCCGGGGCAGACGGGTCCCGCATCCCGGCCCAGCCCCGCATCCTCCCGGCGGCCGAGAGGAGCCGGCCCGAGCCGCAGCACGCCCCGGGGCCAGCTCCCGCTCCCCTCTGCGGGGACAGGCAAAAAGTATTTTTACAAAAGAGGGCAGCTTAAAACTCATAGGAAGCCATTTAAAACTAGATAGAACCCAGCCTCCTCCTAAAAGGTGCATTATTTTTCTTTTTTTTTTCCAGACAGTCTTTCTACTAGAAAAAATAAAGGGAGTTTTCTTCTGTTATTGTCTTGGATGTAAAAAATGCATTTTCCCCAGTAACTTTGTTCTATCAGAAGCAAAATGTTTCTTCCATACAAACAATTTTTTCCATACGTAAATATTCCTACAGCAAGACTTTAAAACTACCCAAGATTTTTGCTGGTGTTAAAAAGATTTTAGTCATATTTGAGTCTGGTAGAATGCCATATTTGGGGGATACCAAGTTTTATAACCTTCTCCCCTCAGAACCAGCAACTCCATGCACTGTTAAATCAACGATGGGAAGACTAAACCAGCCATCATCTCCCTAGAAGAGAGGCTAAGCTCCTTGCTAACGAACCATTCAACCCACCAAGGACCATTGGGAAACCCATCTCCTCTTCCTGTGTCGAAAGACTCATGGCTGCGGTTGGTGATTTTGTCTGCGTGAAATGAACTAGCAACACAAAAACATATTACATCTCTCCAAGAATTTTGGGGTTATGAAGTGTGCCAAATGGATGTCCTCAGAGCTCAAACGCTCTGGTGAGTTACAGACAGCACAGAGCTGGTGTCAGCAGAGGGGAAGCTTTGTTTTGTTGCCTCAAAGTACATTAAATATGACGTGAAAAGACATAGTCCTCAGAGTGTGAGAATAAAGTTCTGAGCCTCTCCAGTTTACTTCTCTGAAGCAACTGTCACCAAGAGGTTCTTCTGATGCCATCTGCAATTTAAAAAAAAAAAAAAATCTAATTCCCTGAACCATTTTGGGTGATCTGATTACTAAGTTCGTATACCATCGACATAATTTCACTTCAGTCACCAGAGAGCACAAGTAATAGCCTACACATTTTCACACATTCCTTTTTTCCAGTTTCCACCTGGGATGGATGTGGAAACAATAAAGTCCCAAAGCAAAACGTGAAATGTTTCTGTTCGGAGTGTAACACTAATTGGGAAACATAGTCCGAAGAGACTTTCTTTTCCAATACAGTTTTGCATCAGATGATTCAGATCAATATTGCTGGATACTTATATGAAAAATAAAGTCCTGAACATTTCAAGACTTGGTCTCCCCTGCAATCCTGAGATTGGAAGTGGAGTAACAACAACTGCAAAAGGATGTGACCTTTTAATTGCATCCTGGAATCTGGAGCTTGCCTGTCCTCGCTGCATGGATTGAAGACATTCGACGAGCGAGGAAGAGGAGCAGCAGAATCCAAAGGAAGCACATACTGAGGTTACATACATATCCATGCATATGCAGGGAAAAATACAGATTTCCTAGGGTAAATAAGTTTTTTATTGTACTTCATAGCAGAGTTGACTGCACGTGGCATTAAAAAAATCCGTCTCTCACCTATACACTGAACCCATACTATCTTCCTATGAATTTAAGCAACTTCAGCAAAGCTGTTAGAGTGAGCAGTCTACCTTCTGTTCTCAGAGCCCACTGAGATTGCAGCCAGATTGTCAATGTTTCATTTTTATACATTCAAAACTGTCATATACATACATGCACCTCTGCAACTAGTTGTTAACTACAGAGGCAGAAAAAAAGCGAAAGGAAAAATAAAAAGGCAAAGATAGAGGACATTTGAAGGAACACAAAAACAACAGCTGAGAATTTGTCAAATAAAAGAGACTATTTTCAACTTTTGAAAACTCTTGAAAACGTTAATTATTGTTGTGAAATATGACTGTATTTCACATCCCCCACCTTGCTCTCGGGAACATTCAGTCCTAATACATTTAACTGCATAAGAAGAAATATCAGTTAAAGCTCTCCAGCGAGCGTGCACGCATGCCTTCCCTGGGACTCCTCAGCAACTGGCTGCAATACGCGTTTCCCTTGCATAACACGGACTAGGAGTAGTCACAAGGCGATGGCCAAGGTAAATTCACGCAGTACAACCTGGAACAGCACGGCTAGACCTGGTGCTACTTCAAAAGTGGAGCAGCACTGGTGCTCCCGAATGACTGGTGGGGTGCTGGAGGAGGGTGCTGACCCTCCTCTCTCCCAGTCCTGCTGTCGCTCCCTGCTCACCCCGAATCGCCCTCTCCAGCTCTGGGGGAGATGTCCCGGGAGGCAGCTGCGCTCCTGGGGAGCTCCTTCTCCCTACCTGGAGGATTGCTCCCATGGCAAAAGCTGAAGCCTGCCTCAATCCTGCCCATTTCCTGCTAAGAGCCTGTGTACATACATATATGTATAATATATATATATATTTAATATCAGTTACAGGGAAGACAGGGCAGTCTTTCAAACTTGCCATATGTCAACATACTGTACAAACAGGAAGCAGCACTGCAGCAACAGGTCATTAAAAAGGCTGCAGACCAACCAAGAATCAGGAGAGTAATCTGAAAAATGGGGGGCGGCGGGGGGAAAATCAGGCCTTTTCCACCCCCACGGTTGGCATATCCTAAATCTCACATAGTTTCATACCCTCACAGAATAGAGACGTGTGTTTCAGGGAACTACCTGAGCAAGCAGCATTATAAATAATCACGTATTTTCAAGCTGCTTTTTCCCATACCGCCCTCTCCATCGCTTAATTGCCTCTGCTCTTTTGCTCTCCCCTCGATACACACAGAGCTTATACGGAGGGTGGTAAGAGGATGGGGAGAGAGACTCAGAAAGCGGTTTTCTCTCCTTTGGTAGGAGCCTTTCCATGCAGAGGCACCCTGAAAGCAGTAACCTGCCGTCCCCTCCTTGCAGGCTTTAATCTCTTCCCTCTCCCCGCCTTCCACCTTGAAATGACATTATAAGGAAAGCCACAGCCTATTTGTTTCTCAAAAAGCTGATGTGGGATAGCCAAGATCGGGTGGCAGCTAGAGGGAATCCAAGGGGGCAGGGAAAAAAAAAAAAGAAAAAAAGAAAAAAAGGCGAAGCTCTGACTCACCCAAGTTCTTGTTCATTACAAAAAGTACCCACTATAAGAGAGAGAAAAGCCCAGCATTTGCAGTATTGCTGTGAGCGCTCTCATCTAGGAAGGATCCTCATTAATATTTCCTATCACATCAGCCAGCTGAAGGTGATATATTCTAGTTTACCAGTAACATCTGAATGGCAGCTCTTTCTTTACTTTTTTTATTTTCCTTCTAAAAAGTAAAATTAAAACCACCCTCCTTCCCCTGAGTATTCACAATCCAAGCCGTCCCAATGCAGCATGAGTATCCACACAACCGGCTATGTTTTTTAACATCTGCTTTTCATTTTCTTAACAGGAAACCAACACAATTTCCATGACAAAGGAGGATTCTGGTGTTATACTCTCATTTATCTGTCACGTGTACGCTTGGCAGCATTTGATCTTTATTCTCTAGATGCTTAAGAAATAATCTAGGAATTATTGCTTCTTGACAATACAAACAAATAAGGCTATCTATAAATAAACCGCAGCGAGGACCCGGGGGGGGGGGCAGAGGGAGGATTGCTTCGCACCCACAGAGGGACTGCCTCAGGGCTAGTTCTTGTTTGTTTTTTGGCCATCACTGGTGATCAGGAGGTCACCCTCCTTTCTGAGCCCTTTTGTGCGAGCCTGCGTGCGGGGAAGAGGGGCCCTCACACAAAGCACCCCCAAAGAAATCGGCTGACTTTTTTCGCCCACCTTCCTGCCAGTCTCCTCGACGAGGCGCAGGGTTTTGGTGGCAGCGGGGCAGGCGGGAGGTGACACCCCAGCAGGCGGCACGGCCCCCGCTGCCCCCTCCCCGTACCTGCGGCACCGCGGCCGGGCTTCACTTGCCAACTGCTGCTCAGCAAGGGAAGAAGAGATTTTGTGTGAGCTGTTTAACCTTATCGCCACTCTATGAATTTCAGTTGGAAAACCCAGGAAGTGTAATATTCTCTAAAGAAATCGCGGGCACAAAACCTTTGTTTAGTTTATGCTATACTCATGTAGGGCATTCTTGCTAGCATCCACCAGATGCTGCTTAACTATTTTTTTTTTTCTTCCTTTTTTTCTTTTAAATTTTACTGTTTGTAGCATCTCCCCATGGCTATTCTTGTTTGCCTTGGGCCCGATCCAAGCAGCTATGGGAAGAAACAGCCAGGACGCCTATTGACTTCTATAAAAGTTGAATCAGGGCCACGGGCAGTAATGGATACAATCCACAGAGACTTTTTTTTGAAGGCTCTGAAATTAATATCAGCCCCTTGATTTACACGTTACTAATACGGCAGGTATGTTTTAAAAAGGACAACCTTTCTTTTTTGCTCTCTTGCCTTCTACGTGAAAATGTTGCTCATTATAGAAAGATACAGAAACCTTCAGATTCCATCAAAGAGAAGTTTTATAAGGAAATCATTTTAAGATAGAAAATTAAAGACGGTAGTTAAAATTGTTCCAGTTTAACATCTTCACTGTCAAGTTATGAGATTGACCCTGCAAATGCTTCATCACGGCTGGGATTTTCTTGGAAGTGAAGAGCACAAATCAGTTGAGTTCCAAAGTCATTTATAGCCAGATGCAATCAAAATAAAATGGCATATTGCCTACCTCCCTGTGGCATTCAGAGGCGGTAGGTGTCTCAGATTTCTATACAGTTAATGAGAGTTAGGAGCCTCAGTATAGAAGCTCAAGCAGCCTTTGAACAAGGAGACACAACTGACATAAGTGTGCTCAGCATGCAGCTACTTGAAACTGCCCAAGAGAAAATGCTGAATGCGAGGCATTGCCCCAGATATTTCCCCCTCCCAGGGTTTCTGCCCTTCTCTCCTCACTTCAGCGAGATTTTTCTTTCCCTGTTTGAGGTCAGTGCATAGGACACCTCTTCACAAAAGACTCTGCCTTGTTTTTCAAAGTCTCAAGCAGAGGTTACCCTTTCAAACGACATTTGGTACCACAAGCCATGTTTACTGTAATAACCGGGTGGTTGGAGCATTATCCTGGGAAGTGGGAACCTGGGATCTAGGTTTCTTTCAGCCTGGGGTTGTCCAAATATGTGAGCCATCAAAAAATGGCCGGACAGATTAAGTACCCAAATGAGAGCACTATTCAGACATAGACCAACAATAGCCCTATTTTTATATACAAACTTATTTATATTCATCTTACTTCAGCTCATTTCCTTACTAAAAAAAAGCTATTTTTGTCCAAACAGACCTGCTTGAGGTTTGCCAAACCATAACAATTGAACTGTTTTAAAGCAGAGATTTGATGCCAGAGGTGGTCTTAAAAAAAATTAAAATTACAAGAAACCCCTCATTTTGTAACTTCCCTAAAAATAGACAAACAAAAGGCTTAATTAACTTGGGCCATTTAAAAAAAGTGTGCCTTGGCTCAAGGAATCAACCTCACCCTTCAAGGGTGAAAACGAGCAAGCTCATTCAGGATTTGCATTTATATTTATGTTAATAGAAGAAAAAACTCAAAAGAAAATGGGAAGGAGTAGTTCTAAGTGTTAGTTTTTCTTCTCTTCATTTTTGTTAATCACACGAGCAAGGTCACTGAATCTTCTGAGTATTTCTATTAGTAAATGCTCAATACTGTAAATAAGTGATACGTCGTTTGGCCCACAGATAGCATAGCAAAGACATCTGGAGAAAAAAAAAATTCCTTGCAAGCATACATATTAGTATTCGAGCCTTTATCAGCATGTCTATCATGTTAAAATTCATCCAAACAAACAGCTGGTATTGTGTGGGGAGAACAGTAGAGAAGACTTAAAAGAAGTTAGAAGGGTATGACCAATTAAAGAAGAAAAAAAAACCTCTTTAACTTCTTTTGGTATTTTCTTTGCATTATTTACATATCCTTTTTATTAGTTAAAATAATATTCAGCAGTTGAAATATGCCATACAGAAAGAACTAGATAAAACAGATGGAAAGTGACATTACCTGAGAAGCAGTTTTCTATTTAAACACTCTTATTATTTACAGGAAATATTATATTTTTGACTGTCCACCAGGAAAATTTTAACAACATATGCAGTTTTAGGTGAATCCAAGTCAAGATATTTCAGCTGTCAAGAAGCAACAATTTATTTAGGGTCAGTTCAGCAATAATTTGCCCCTGAGATGCCACAATGATTCATGGAAAACTATAGCTTGGATGTCTCTTGCTGTTTGCCTCCATGGGCTGGCTCCATACTAGATTTCACCTCCAATGACCTCCACAGTCTTCCCTTTAGCTGAATCCTAAGTAGAGGATGATGGAAATCCTACAGACACAGTATATTATGGGAAATGCAGTCCAGCTGTGAACAATGAGCCACAGAAAGTAACTTCTAGTTAGTACTCCAGCCTTGTTTTCCTTTCTCTCAAGCCTCACACATCTCAGCCATTTTTCACCTGACCAAATTAAGTTAATTTTCACCTATTAGTAAAATGATTAAATAGCCTGGCTGGGTTAAAAATGTCCATACTGACTGCTCTTCTAACCCAAACTGTATCTTCCTTCTATGGCCATTTTTAGTAGTCTCTGCAAACAGGGCACAGCTGGGGATCTTGGTTTTGAAAACAAAGATGGCACTTTACATCATTATTTCTGTCTTACTCTAGCTTATAATCTTTGTGTTCATTGGCTCGGTGCAAGCGCTGCCATTAACAGCAGTTCTGCAGTGCATTTATCCCTTAGGACCGTGCAAGTGGAGTTCCTGTTAGGGCTACTAACGGAAGGCGAAGCAAAAAGAATGAAGGATCCATCCCATAGGTTCCTCCACGTCCCAATACTTGTGCTTTTACACAGTAGATAAATTGCACTAGGTCTACTCTAATAAACAGAAATTTGGAATAAAAGTGGGCCTAGAGTATCATTCCACTCTCCTGTCTCTCTCTGCTGCCAAAGCAAGTATTACATCAGTTATTATAAGCGCATACGTGTGCACGCACTCTCCGCACACATTCACAAATGTACCTTTATATAGGGAATGTATGACCATATGTATGTGCGTATGGAAAACCAACTCAGTTAGCATGTGGCTCACAGACAGCCTTTCCTGCCATCTAACTATGGCTATAAATGAATCATAACTCCAGCAAAAAATTTCTGCTTTCAGACTCATGGAAAATGTTATGTTATTCTTGGCTTGTGTCAAAGAAAATCAGGGTGATAAAAGAGTGGGTACAGTAAGGTCCAAGTTCATCTGCATTTTCATCTGTACACATCTTTTGAGATCTCTCTGGGTTCTGTTTACTTTCATAGACTCAAGAAGCATATTTTATGTTTATTTTTATGTTTATATTTATTCTGTTTTATCACACTACAGATGTAAAGAACCCATTTAGGAGTGTGCATTTTACATTGTTTACATATAGTAAGTATAATGATTTACAATTTGGTTCTATGCTCTGCATAAATATTCATCAGACTATAAAAGCAGCAAGTTTCAGCAAATTATAGAAAACCCTTGCTATTTTACTTTATTTTTGCACCATTCTTCATCCATACTCAAAGGAGGGAACTTAATCCTTAAGGAAAGTCTACGTGACAGGAAAATTACCCATAGCTTTTCATTTTGCTGCCATAAAAATGAATTTCAACAATTAAAAGAAATAGCTTTCTAACCTATCCTGTCACCCGTACTCTAGATAAAGATTCCTCAACAGTGCTGCCATCCAGAGGAGAAAAGACATGTAAAGGGCAGACAGCTTTAAGAAAATGAGAAGTCTTGTCTTGCCCACAAGATCTTTGTCCATGATGATGCTTCCTCCAAAACAAATTCAAAAGAAATTCTAGTACAATGTTTTTGTTACTGAATTATATGCCACTCCTTCATCCAGCAGTCTAGCCAGACTGCACATTCAGTGCTGGCTCGTTCTGCCATCATTTCACAAATCCAAAATACTGAAGACAAAAGCTTGGCAAGACAGAAGAATTAGATCCAAATACTCCAGAATCTGGGGAAATAAAAATATGAGATGTGTAGCTCATGACATGGGCTAATGCACTCTTCTTGCTTGTCTTAGAATACCTTGCTTTCATAAATGTGCTTCCTTCTATTCCTGCCAAAAAGTCCCAAGACAAGCCCTTGCAGCTATGCTTTTTTTTTTTTTTTTTTTTTTTTTTTTGCTACTACATGCTAGCAGTGAAATGACTGCCTTAAGTCTCAGTTGTCACATCTTGCCCCAGCTCTGGACTCCAACCTACACTTACTCCATCCCACTCCATGACATACTACTTCCCTTGCTCCCTTCCTTCCAAGAAAAGGCTATCAATGTTTATGATGGATCCAGTCATCTTGTGAGCACCTGGGAGGGGTGGCAATGCAGACTCAGACCAGGTGGATCCCTTCCTGAAGTCCCTCCTGAGCGTACCTCCTTAGATCCAGCCTCATGCAGGAAGACAGGGCATGTAAACCCAAGGAGAGGCACCCATGACGAAAGCAAAGCCTATTGTCCTTGTTGTGATTGATGCTGCCTTCCAGTTTCAACTTACAGTGCTCTAGATGCGTTATGGTGTCTAAGAACTGTCCACAGCGGCAACCAAAGATTTTCCTAGTACAGGAAAATCTTCCAGTTGTGAAAGGCTACTCTGGTGCCACCTCACTGAGCATCTTTCTTTTAAGAGTAGGAACTGAGGGCATTACTCAAGGGAGGAATAGCATGGGAGCTAAAATACTTTCTTTCACTGCAAGGTTGCTGCTTGAAACAGGGCACGCACCAACTTACAATAGAGCAATTTTTGTCCTGCCGTCGGCTCAAAACTGATCGATAGAAGCTTCTCTTTGAGATCCAGTTTCTTCCCTAACCTCCTTTTGAATGCTGATGAACTACAAATGCAATACTGTAAGGTATGATGCAGCTAATCAGTTCATGTGAGGATGCAAAATTTCCTCAAAGTTTCAGACATCTATCTGGTCTATGAATGTTGCTTCAGAAAAAAAAAAAAAAAAAAAAAAAAAAGAGTCATGTGTAAGACTATAATAATTAATAATTCGTGATTATGAGACTTCAGGAGTAGAGAGGGGTAAATAAACCATGAATCATGGCTAGCACCTCCTCCCACACCTGCAGACCTCTACAAACAATACATCTTCGACACATTTTATCATCAAGTCATATACACATTTCCATGCTTTCCACCCTCTGGGCATTATTACAGCAGGGTCACTAATTTTTCAGCTTTAAACCCCAGTCTGAGCACCTACTATTATGAGCAACAATCAGCAGGCTAGTGGCTGGCACCATGGAGTAGGTGCACAGAATCAGGTGGCGCAATAACCTGATCAGCACTAACCTTCCTGCTAAGTCCTTTATGTCATAGGTAATGAGGAAGATTTGTTATGACCTCTGGCAAATAAGAGTGCTTTGATGAATCAACTTCAACAAAGACAACACTGACTTTCAGTCTTAAGTAAGATATCCCTGCCTTCCTGCTAAGGTTTGGGCAACACAAGTATTTCTCTCTCTCTCCTATGGTTAGAGCAAAAATACTTGTACACATGGGCACCATTCCTATAATCTTCAGTGGAATTTCAGTCTCCTCATCCCAGAGCTGAGTTTGGTCCATAGAGTGCAAAAATAAATTTGCTCTGCCAGTTTTCAGCAGTGTACCAGCCACCAACAAAAACGGTTCCTATTAATGATTAAATAGGAAACTTTACAGTTCCTCTCCCATACGGGTCTTTGCAGACCTTTTTGGCATGACATTGGAAAAAAAAAATAATTGCATAACTGCAGCTGCTTTTCCCTTAGACCAAGAATTATGTTTTCAGTTAGTTATGTTTTCACATTTGGATTGGAAAAAAGTTCAGAGTTTCACTCCAGCAACTGAGTCAATATACAACATGCTCTTGCTTGTATGGGAGAAATAAGCACGCAAAAAGCTACACAGAGAGCTCGCAGGGGTAATGAATGTTTGCTTGTAGAATCTGCCAGGGGGGTGGATGGCGGGTAACAGAGCTCGCCTGCAAACTACCTTGTAGGCCAGTTGTATCACTTTAATTGTCGTATCGTGTTCTAAGGCTGCGTCCTGAGCTGCAGCGCTGCCGGTACAGAAATACGGCACTCACTCTCAAATATATCATGGGCAGAACTTATGGAGCGGTTCATTGTTTTGATAAAACTACACCAGCTATAGCGTTAAAGAATAATGTGACAAGGCAGCCATGGCTCTATTGGAATGTTCCGCTGGGCTCAGGAATCACACCTATTCGTATGCAGACTGACACGGCAATGCTGGCAGACATCCCCAGTACAGAGCTGGCCTCAAAGGAGATGAGGACAACTGAGAGGAAAATTTAGTTCATGCTGGACAGTTTTCAAGTATAAAGTGATTTTACAGAGCAAAATCTAAAGTGTTTTGTCTATCCTACCGAAGGAGCCTCAAGAGCACTGAAGGCCACGGGCAAGTGGCAGGACACAGTTCACCTCCAATATGGCTCAACTCTCTCCCCCTACCCTAAATGCGTGCCCCGTCTCACTGTCTGTTAGGTGTTGCGCCTGGCCTATGCTGTTCCTTGGAGCTTGCCCAAGGGCTTCCTAGGAGACTGCCAGTTGGCAAGGATCAAAATCGTCCCAGGAAACATGCTAACAATGAAAACGGTATGGGACACCTGCAGAAGAGTGCTCAAGGCTATGAGCAGGACCTGTTGAGTTTCCTGGTATAGGCTTAGCCTTTCCACACACCACTGTAATGAATAAATAAACTCTATGTAGCATGACGTTTATCTTGGAGATCTATAGGAAGTGTAGCCCACGCTTGGTTCTTAGACACCTCTGCATATCAAGTAGCTCAAATGCCCGCAAGGACTGCACTCGACTTCTAGTTTCACATGATGAGTGACCTATTTTGAGTCATTTTTTTGTTGCTGTACAGACATAGAGATAAAATACATGAAAACAGTAGTGAATGACATGTCTGAGATATCTTTATAATAATTCATTTACTTTGCAAATAACATTCAAACAGCCTATTGATTCAGATGCTACAAGAAATGCAAATACATCAGCTTTGCTTTCTCCGCAAGAAATATTTATCAAACAAATCTGATACAAATGATTTTTTCCTTTCATGGGGTTAATGAAATATTATATAATTATATACCCTTCAGAAAATAACACTGAGACAAAGAATTTCCAGAGCTGGAAGATCTCTTCTGTAGACATATACAGACCTAGCAAGTGATAAGAACGGCAGGTGGGGTGAGGATTTTCACAGAATTAGGCTGGCCAGGGAAGTGGCCACTCGACCGCTCACATGCATGAAATAGTCTAACTTCAGAATTGCATACAGATCTCCATGCTCGTTGCATTTAGTTCTCGGCCCCTTGTGTGACAGCACCACCAACGTATACCAGCTATGTACTGCAGCACAGAAACCTCAGTACCTGGTTACCTGTTGAGGTCATTTGACACATCACTGGAAAATCATTGCTGCCTGGGTATCAAAGCTTATAGCCTGTACTCCTCCGAGCCAAAAGATGAGCCTGTGACTTAAGAGTGCAGGCTGTGGATGTAGAGCACATATCAGAAAACAAACACACACAAAGTAACTGAGACTGGGACAGATTTCTGTTTGTCTGCTTCAAGCCCTTGGTCAAAGCAGAGCCAGCTTAAGAGTTACATCAGACCAGTAAGTACCAGTAAAGGTTTAGCTACCCAGCCTCCAAGGACAGGGATTTCACTGCATTTCTGAGAAACCGTTCCAGCATTTAACCATCTTCTTAAGTCCCAGTTATCCAAGATGCTTGTTCTCCACCTAGCTACGTAACTTCTTATTAACAAACAAAATTCAATGATGACCCTTTTATACAAGATTTTTCTACATAACTTCTGTAGGCCATTTTTTACTGTGATAGAGTATAGAATTGCTCTATCCTTGTATTTCCACAAATAATATTTGAATTATATTAGAATGCTTTGATGCTATCAAATTGAAAACAAGATAAAATTAGTACCAAGAAACAGATTACGTTAGTTGTATAGGTCTGCAAACACGATACACATGAAACGTATAAGAACACAGGTAATATAGTAAGATAGGAGAAGCAGAGGATAAAGTCAGGACACTATATTGCCTACAGAGCCCAGTCAACCACAGTGGAATACTGTTATAGTCCACTTACACGCTGAAACTAAGTAACACATTTTGGCCCAATCGTGCCCCAGAAGACACAGCAAAAATAAGATCATGCATTTATGTGTTGTTACCAACTTTCTCAACAAACAGCAAACAAACAGACCAAAAAACCCACAACGTTATTTGCTTTGATTATTCATTGCCAGGATCTGAAAGCCACAGATTTCAGTTGTGCAGCCACCTTTAATTTTCCAGTGTCAGAGATAACAAAGACAAGGGAGAACAATCAGTATGTTTTAGCAAATAACTGTACTGTGCTCCTTTTCCCATTATACCACAATAACCAGCAAGAGACTTCAAGCTTTTAATGTATAAACAAGTGTAACTGGTAGATATAACATGAAAGATCCTGATTTATAATCCCCTTTGCTGTAGCATAGCTTTTTCAGCAATTCCTGGTTATTTTAAGTAAATATAGAAGACCATACAAGCCTATAGGGTATATCCTACCTTCTCTCTGTTGACCTTTAGCATCACTGCTGCCTCACTAGAAGCCTGAAGCAAGGAAAGAACCCCTTGAACATGAAGAAAAAGGAGCAGCCTGCAAGACATCTTCTAAAAAGCATAATGGCCTCTCCCCAATCAACCAAGATAAGAAGCCTGATTTTTACACAGCTGTGCAGCTTGTATGGTCATTTACACATTTGTAAAACATTACCAGCTGATGAGGTGGCATTATTTCACCCACTTTGCACTTATTTCGAGCAAGTATAAATGACTATGCAAGGTAAAAAAAAAACATTGGAGGAGGAGGAGATGGCAGCTCAGGTCTTTTAAATGCTTAATTACTTATAGCACTAAAATTCAGTTGTTCCTCCTTAAGGATCACATTAGATAAAAAGTTTTGATATTTAAACCCAGAATAGAAATATCTGCAACACAGAAAATATTGAAATACCAACCGTCAGAGATATACTTATTTAAAAGTATATTAAGACATGCTAAAATTCTTACTCCTATTAGCACATCGCTTGGCAGTCTTAAGGACTGCATATTCATCTAGCCCTTCTGAGAAAGGACCCAGGATGTTACATTAAAAGAACGCTAACTCAGAGAAAAAACCACCTCAACCACCAAATACTTTTCTTTTGTGTTAGCAAACTGAATCAGTTTGTCAAGGGATCAGAGGCAAACCAGATGAGGCTAATGGGACTGCAAGCCTGAGCATCAGGCCAAAGAGCAGCCAAAAGGGAAAACAACAGAAGTGAGTCACCAGATCTGCTCTCCCAGCAGAGCACCCCCAAAGTACAGCAGAGGGTCAGGAGCCAGAAAGCAGAGCAGAAGGAAGCACTGAGGTGATGAAGCTGTCATAATAGGCAATTTACCTTAATGTAAGAGAGGTGTTATCCCAATTTCAAACCTGATGCTCATGTATTTATTCATAATCCCAGTGCAGAAGTTCAGGTCTTTCAGTACTAGAGTTCCAGTTCTGAGCACTTGACTACCTCAGGTGATGTACAGAAAAACAACATGCTGAGGGATGTGAAGGTCTCAAGCGGACATGCACAGAGCTATTATGTACACTTTGCTGCCAAATGTGGGGATCTTATTTAATATAAAAGTATAAACAATAATATTTTTTTAATATGAAAGCATTAAAAATGTGCTTACTACACATAGTCTAAATTGCAATTTGTTCAAGTCGAGTTTTAGGATTTTAATTTGTCCAAGTTGCACTTCTGTGGTCAACCGGTGCTACAGCAGATTTGCCCCGTAAAGCTGGTGTTTCACCTACAGTTAGTTTACGCCAGCTCTTTGGCTGACAGCGGTGGCTGCGGCCTGCCCCTGTCCCCAGCTCCTCAGCCCTGCCACCGCATCCATCGTGTCGGTGGGGCTGTTTGGGTGGCTTCGTGGTAGACTTTGTGGCAGAAGGCTGAGGACGGGGTGCTGCTTTTGAAAGTCATGCTACCGTATGCCAATTTAAATAAGTGTATTTGAAACTGTAGCTCAAATCTCATGGAGTGATAATCCTCCGAAGATATTCCCTGCCTACCCTATGAACCTGGTTATCCATCGCTATTCAGCTTGGGGGCTCATTTACACCAGCTTTTGGATGAAATACAAGGTTAAACACTACGGGAATGTCATCAGTTTATACCCGGTTAGCATAGGTGCAAATAACTGCGCTAGGAACAAGATCGTGGATGAGCCGATTTGTTGAGTTTCAGGTCTTGTTCTTTTAATTTTTACAGGCTCTGGACTGCAAGCCCTCTCTAAGCAGTGGCTCTGTTTCCCTATGAAGCCAGCAGGATCAGTCCCTGCTTCTGACCAGGATCATTGCAAAGGACATTGGAAGGGGGAGGAAGTTTTCTTCGGGGAAGAGTAAAAATTATCCGTGGCACTGTACCAAACAGCCCACAGAGCTTCTCTGGACCAACAGTTACACAGCTGAAGCTCTTTTCAGCTGGTCTGGAGACGTTTACTTTGAACTACTATTTTTAGTGTTTTATCACTTGTCCACAAAAATTCACTTAGACTGCAACCTGGCACTCAAAGTATGATATAGGAGTGTGAAGGGTTTCGTCAAAATCCTTTAAAATAAAAAAAAAAAAAGAAAAGAAAGAAGAAAAAGAGAAGTATATTGTGTTTAATTTTAAGTTAAACATGAACAAAGAAAAACAAACAGGCTTCCCAGTTTGAACTGCTTTCCCTCTCTTGTGCTTGTGTAACTTAAACAAGCTTTTATTTAAAACATGATATTTTCCAGACCCTTAAGACCTTTGCTTGAATTAGGCATTTTTGGAATTTCTGATTTAAAATTGAAATGACCGAGTAGCAAATACAGCAGAATAAGAACACAAGCCCTGTGCTTTGGTAACTTTTCATTTATAACCTGTCTTATTACATGTATCAATATTAAAATCTCTCTATAAAGTTTAACCAAGGACTGAATAATACTACAGGTAAGATTACATCCCCACTGAAGTATCCTGTTGTTTTTGGGTTATGGCAGGCTATGGCACATCACAAGACCAGTGTCCCATTTTATCACTAACCAGCTAGAGTGTTTCTTAAATACTTAAAGTATTTAAGTGTGTGGCTAACTTCAGTTATGCAACTAAATCCATCGGTTTCAACAGGACTGTTCACTTGCTTTATGTTAGACAAGTACTCAAACATTTCGCTGGACTTGAGCCAAGCTCAGCTTTACACAGAGCTCCTTTTTAATTGACTGTCTGATCCACCATACTGGGAGAATACTGGGCATCCTGGGGAATTCCTAAGGGCATGAACAGATCTTACGAAAAAAAAGTTAGAGAAAAGAAAAAAGAGAAAAGATAAAGACTGTAAGGCTGCCTCTTCAAGTGAGAAAAACCGTATCTAACCCTGATCATATTCATTAAAATATCTTGGACTAATAACATACCACTAAAAAAATTTGAGTTTCCTGGCTTTGGTGGGAAGGTGACACAAATTAAGCGTTACTTAAACACAGAGTCTTTTTTTTTTTTTCTTCCCTCCTTTTTCTCTTAATTCATTTAACATGTAGTCCCTTTGGTTTCATTATGGAGCAAATTTTAAGCGAGTATAAATCCTGGGAGTTTTACTACCTAATTAAAAACATGTTCCTGTTCCACACATTGATGGGAAACTCATGTCTCAAAGGGTTAATTAACAGTCTTTACACATTCTGTATTTAGCTCAGGGTACAAAGCCAAAAACATAAATAATGTCTTAGACGGAAACAGGAGGTGCAGATGGTTTTTAAATTTGGTTCTTAGTGCATTTTACACTAGCCAGAAATATGTACTGTATAAAACCGAAACAATGACTCAGTAACCATACTTAATGCACAGTTATATTTAAAATGTTCTTCCTCTTTTGCAACTTCATATCTTCTAGGCTTATAAAGTAATAATTGAAACTTGCCGCAGTCAGACGTCTGTAAGCAAGAAGCCTTGAGACAGGAGTGCCACAAAGATCTTGTAACTGAGAGAAGCAAATGACAAGTATGAAACTACACTGTTGTGTACATAAAAGATAATCATCTGACAAAAACAAATTAAACACTGGGGTGACAACAGAAATTAGCATACTGATTTACCAGCTCTCCATTTACAAAGCAAACACCCTATAAAATAGCACTAATTTGGCATTAACTTTAAATGAAGCAGAATTATTAACTGAGAATACCAGCTTAAAAGAAAAGCGAGGGAGGATCTTTCTGAGACATAAATGCTTAAAAAAAGGCATAAAATGGAACATCAGCCCAGTCAAGTCCTACTAGTCCCCTATCACCAGCTCTCACTTACGTAAATATCCTATTGAATCCAAATGGCAAAGGGACCTGGTAAATGCCGACATTAATTGAGACAGCTGAATGAGACCATTGACTGAGGGGCTGCTAATTGGGTAAAAGTGTTTGCAGGTTTGAACTCACATACAATGTGCTATGGGACAGTGGAAGCGAAGGAAGCATGAGCTGAATACAGAAGACAGCCCAACCATCTCATTCCCTGTTGTTACTAGTTATTCTGTTCCAATAACTAAGTGGCCTTGGACATATCATGACATTTGTGTCTCACTCTAACATCTCTTAATGGCACTTAAACTTTAACTAACCTCTAAAGGTGCCATGAAAGTGAGTTAATTTTTAACGGGCATTTTGTAAGAGATCTGTTTAGTGTAAGTTTACAGATTTGTGAAATGCCAATTACACATGTTCTTGGAGTAAAAATTGCAATTTAGGATTGCGATGGCCTTGGACATAAAATACAAGTGTTCCTACAAACCACCTACAGCTAAACTAATAGTCTACTTTGGAACTGCAGCTCCAGCTAAATTGCCTGTCTTCCCATGTCAGAGCATCTGCTTCAAAAGGGGGCTCCAGTCAGTGGTTTCAGAGCAGACATAAACAATTCTCTACAGCCTTGACCTAAAATTGAAGAGCTCGGTGTTTTGTATGGGCTGACTATAAGCTGCTGCGGTCCTGCTAAGGGCTCCTTGCTCAGTATGCTGACAGTTTTGGAAGTACACATCTAATCTATCTGCAGCCTTTAACTCCTATAGTAAAGAGGTAACCTTGATACTTTGGTGTCCAGTATCTAAACCCCAGGATCTGTAGGCCCCCAGCTCCTTACTTAGATCCTCTTGGGAGCATGTTTTTGTGTTTGCAAACACTCTTCTGCTCCTAAATCACTTAGACATCATCAAATGTTTTCTCTAGCTAGAAAACATGGCGAATAATCTGGAATGTGATGCTTAAGAGGAGGAGATTATATGAAAACAGAGAACACAGCAGTCAGGTTTTCAATCATTTCCAATTTTACCGTAAGCCTTTATGAAGGAACATAATTTGCTAAGACTTCAGTTCACTGAGTAGCACCTTGCAAATCAGTTCACCTAAGGAAGCCCAGACTCGCTAAACGGGGTGCAACTTGTGCCAAGTACTGTATGTTCCAGCACCAAAGACACATCTGTCAACGAGAGGCATGCTTCTCCCTCTACGCAGAATACTGGTCTCCTCTTCCTGCTTTATCCAGAAAATGATAAAAGCGTGGCAGTGTGCCCTAGCTGGAGTCGGTAGTATTTGTTGAGAAAGAGCATTTTCCTACTTCTCCCAAGGGTAGGAAAGCATGCTGGCAACACAGAGGGAGTACCATCAGTCCTGGATGTCAGGGCTAAGGTCCAGGGCCCAGTTTCACTGTAAAAGGTGAAGCTAGTGGCCCACTGAATAAGATTTTCAGTCCCCATGCCTATGATGTGGAGACTCGCACTCTCTCTGCCCTGTGTACGTGCTAGAGGACTACGTGCTATCCTCCTCCTTTTTCCTCCTCCCACTTCTGGGTTAGGGTCAGAGCTGTCCCAGGGGAAGCTCAACTCCCTGCCGTCCCTGAGCTGGCAAAGTTGCCCCGCTTGCCGGAAATAATGCTGCAGTGCTGCAGCAACAATACAGCAAATCATGCAAGAACTTGAAGGAGAAGTGAGATTTTCTTTTAAAACAAAGCTGATTTCAGTCACACCCTCATATCCCCATCCCCACTCACAAGTGCTAAGGCTTGTTGGACATGAGTGGTTTGCCCACCATACAAGCACCCAGATGCTCATATCCAGGTGTCCTGGTTTTCGGCTGGGATAGAGTTAATTTTCACAAGCAGCTGGGAGGGGACACAGCCAGGATAGCTGACCCAAACTAGCCGAAGGGATATTTGATACCTTATGATATCATGTTTAGTATATAAGGGGGAGGAGTGAGCAAGTGGCTGCGTGGTACTTAGTTGCCGGCAGGCTCCGTGCATCCTTGGCACAGACTGCCTCAGGAGAGGATAGTTTGAGGACCCAAAAGGGTACTGGTGGGCTGTTGGCATAGCTGCCTTGGAGGCAGAGGAGATTAAACAGTTGTCTACTTTGTTTGCCCAGTCTCTCGGAGGACCCTTCTGTTGTGGGGCTGCTGAAGGTCGAAGAACAACAAGTGCCAATCGCTACCACAGTGGTGCACCGGTGGCAATATCGCACTAACCGAGACTCCCTGGTTCCCATCCATAAGCTGATTCATCAGCTGGAGAGCCAAGGAGTGATCAGCAGAACTCACTCACCCTCTAACAGTCCCATATGGCCAGTGTGAAAGTCTAATGGAGTGTGGAGGCTGACAGTAGACTATGGTGGCCTGAATGAAGTCATGCTGCCAATGAGTGCTGCCATGCCGGACATGCTGGAACTTCAGTATGAACTGGAGTCAAAGGCAGCCAGGTGGTATGCCACAATTGATATCGCTAATGCGGTTTTTTCAATCCCTTTGGCAGCAGAGTGCAGGCCACAGTTTGCTTTCACTTGGAGGGGCGTCCAGTACACCTGGAATCGACTGCCCCAGGGGTGGAAACACAGCCCCACCATTTGCCATGGACTGATCCGGACTGCACTGGAACAGGGTGAAGCTCTGGAGCAACTGCAGTACCTTGACAACATCATTGTATGGGGCAACACAGGAGAAGTTTCTGAAAAAGGGAAGAAAATAGTTCAAATCTTTCTGAAAGACAGCTTTGCCATAAAACAAAGTCAGGTCAAGGGACCTGTGCAGGAGGACTCAATGGACATTTGAAAAGGATGGCCCATAGACTAAGGGAATGATATCTGCGTGCGTGTGTATATATACATTTTTTTATATATATCTCTCTCTCTCAAAGACAGGAAGAGTGGTGGTGATTAATTGGACAGTGTAGGATCTGGGCATGACATAGATGGTACAGAACAAGGGGTGGAAAACATCCTTGTTTTCAGCTAGGATAGAGTTAACTTTCACAAGAAGCTGGCAGGGGACACAGCCGGGACAGCTGACCCAAACTAGCCAAAGGGATATTTGATGCCATATGATGTCATGCTCAGTATATATGGGGGAAGCTGGCCGGGGAGGGGGAATCGCTGCTTGGGGACAGGCTGGGCATCAGATTCTGGGCAGTGAGCAAATTGCATTGTTTATCACCTGCCTTGTATATTCTTTTACTAGTATTACTGTTATTTTCCTCTTCCTTTGCTGTCCTAGTAGACTGTCCTTATCCCAACCCATGAGTTTTACCTTTTTCTTTCAATTCTCCTCCTCATCCCACCTCAGGGTGCTGCGGGGAGGAGTGAGCAAGCGGGTGTGTGGTGCTTAGTTGCTGGCTGGGGCTAAACCATGACACCAGCTGTCCTGTCCAGGCTTCTCTGCAGTGACGCAGAGGGCCTGTCAACTATCAACTCCTCCTCATGTCTCCTCTTCTTCCTCAGCTGGCGACCCTGTGCTGGTTTTGGATGTGCCTTTTTGCACCCTTCAGGGGATGACAGTGATTAATCCCTCCATCCTGTTCCACCTCTGTGAGTCATCAGGATTTACTCACTTTGTCTCCCAATCTGGGTGACCTGAAAAGCTGCACACACATGTGTGCTAGGATCCTCATGACCCACTAATCCAGCTGCCATCAGCACATACTATTCTTGTAACCCTTCTGCAACTTTCTACTCATTCTGGTGTTTCTGCAACCAGACTTATTCATTTGCCCTCCTAAGATACTAATTTTAACATTTCTACTAAAATTCTCTGTACCTCCACCAGCTTTGGTGGGTCATTTATAAGGAGCATGTGGAACTTTTTCTGTTGCAGCCTCCATGCAACCAAGTTGCCTTGGTCAGCAGGATGTTGCCTTTTTGGTTATGTAAAAGGGAAGAGGACAGGACCCTGCCTGATATTCTGGAAAATGAAGTACAGGCAAAAGATACAGGCCCAGCAAATGATAACAGCTGATGATGCTGAACATATGGGAAATGAGAAGTAAATTTGATGCACTGGATGGAACAACGCTCCATAGCCAGAACAAGCGAAAACAGCAAGAAGAGATCAGAGGTAATGAGTTTGGGAAGGAAAACACAAAGCACAGTACAGAGCAGGAGTTCTTTCTATTTCAGGTTAGACCCTGAAGAAGACAAAAGAAAGATGGAAAGAGATACGAGGTGAAGAACAAAGTGTGGATGAAGGGAAGTCCCTTTCAAGCAGAAATATCTGTGACCACTCTGGAGGGAAGCTGAACTTCCCACTAAGGGACAGTGCCAGTTTGAAACAGAAAAAGACTAGGAAACAATGTTTGTGGCAAACAGAAATACGAGTTACTGCATATCTTGCATACAACATTATCTCATGCAATTGTTCTTGGTCAGAATACCACAATAATAGAGACAGAACCACCAGTCCAGCGCTCAGCCCAAAGGGATTTCCAGAACGAGGACTGCTGGAGGCATTTATGTAGGCAGCCGCTCACTATTCCACCTATAGTAACAAAATCCTTATTCATATTCTTGTCTGCCAGTAAATACCTTAGGGCTCCATGGGGGACCTAAGTGCACACCTGAAATAAGTGCTTCTCTGAATTGCTACGACATTCAGCACAAGTCGAAGTCCTCTGCTGCACTGTATAGAGCAATATCCAGGTTTTATCTGGGTCCAAAAGCTGCTGTAAGATGTATAGAAATAGAATGCATACAGTGGGTCAAGTGTGATAGTTGGTGAGAAAAGGAAAAAACGAAAAAAAAGAAAAGTTAAGTAAGTCCAGGAAATATGAATGCAAGATAATGCAGCACAAAGGTAAGGAAAAGAGAGTATAAAGAGAGAGAATAAGCAGTTCCATCTCAACCCTCTGATATTAACACTGTATTCCAACTCTATTACAGCATCTCTCAAGTGTCTTGCTCACTTTTCCCCTTATTGCTCTCCCCACTCTCCAACCACTACTTGAGTCAAATAACTGCTTTCCGTTCCCCTCACCTAGTTAGTTTTAGGAGACTTCAGGTTTTCCCAGCCTGTTTAGCTCTCTTGAACCCATCCAACAAAAATATAAGGATATTTATCCAGGATAATACAGACATTTCAGTACTAAATGCTTAATTTTAGGGTTCATTGTTGCTACCCGCCAAACCTTATGCATTTCATACTCTAATAACTGAACCATGAAAATTACAGCTAATTTTGAAGCACTGCTGGGGATGGGAGGGAGGAGGAAAAGAACCCTGGAATAACAAAATTACTAGCACAGTCTGGTTAGAAAACTGATGATTTTCCACATCTTGCTTTCTACAAAGAATACAAATATATGTGAATGCAGTGACTTTTTTTCTTTAGGTGTCCATTCTGGATTGCTGACCTTGTTCAACTTGCTGCATCTTTTCTTTTAATCCCCTTTTTTACCAGTTTGCTTATAACCACTGTTTCTAGGAAGACTTGACAGCCTGAGCAGCAGCAGACAGAAATCTCTAACTGTTGTGTCAGAAGAATAAACCCGATCTGTTTTCTGTAACTTATCAACCATTTTTTTTCCAGTCTAGGGCATGAATCCAAAAGATAGAGAGTTCTGACCCTAGTCTGACTCCATCCCCATCTGTACTGAACACACTTTGTGCCTGACAGAAAGAGGATGACAGTTACACAAATTGAATTTTTTAAAAAATTGTCTAGATCATAGAATCATAGAATGGCCTGGGTGGGAAGGGACCTTAAAGGTCATCTAGTTCCAACCCCCCTGCCATGGGCAGGGACACCCTTGACCAGGCTGCCCAAAGCCCCATCCAACCTGGCCTTGAACACTTCCAGGGATGGGGCATCCACAGCTTCACATAAATGCAAAATTCCAAAGTAAAAGAGCATATCCTTTCTTTTACATATGTAAGTGAGGATAAAAAGGGAAGAAAATATATGGTGTTAAACATACAAATTGCTCAATTCACTTGAATTCTTTCACTATTCCCTTCTTTTTTATGAAGAAAATGATCAGTCACCTCTTCCAAGAAGTGACTTTTTTTGTACCTAGAAATCATAGACCAAATCCTGCTTGTATCCATCTCCCAGTATTTCCATTTCAAGGCAGAATAATCAGAGAATATATTCCTAAAATGATGGGAAATCATCTCATAGCAAAGGACGCTGTGCCACAACTTCTGTTCAGCTTGAGAATGTTTAACAAGCCCTGAAAGATGAGTTTTGTTGTACCAGGAATGCTTGAATTCTGTCTTTTACTTCCTGTACATGAAATTAGTTTCACCTTCTAAAAGTTCAAATAATTTGATTTCCTGAGGAAGAACAACCTGGGAGTAAGTTGCAGCTCTTCTGAATCAGCAGCTCCAGTTCACGTATTGGAACAGCATCCACAGTCTCTGTCCCTGTTGAGCAAAAGCGTTAGGGCCAGATAATCTAAGGCTGGTCCCAAGACCAATGAAACAAAAGGAAAACCTCCTTTCTATTTCAATTAGCCTCGAATCCAGCCCTCAGACATTGAGTCCAACCCAAATCCAACCCCAGCTTATGCTCTCTGCCCTGTCTAACCACATACTGTCTCGGCTCCAGGTAATGCAAACCTGAAGCGATGAAGGAGGTACTGAGCTATTCCCCCATGCAAACATTGCAAAACGTAGTGTTTGTGCATGGCTTTCTGCTGGCCTCTGTCCCCTGGTGAATTTCACCTCTATATTTACATCAGGGTCAAAACCTGAACTCAATCCTGCCGTAAGGAAATCATTTTTTGTTTTCTCAAATATCTGGATCTTTTAAGATTTTTGAACTGGGTTGAAAAGTGAATAAGTAACATCTGTAGAGCGATGGAAATATCACTTAAGTAAGCTTTTGGTCCAGAGTCTTGGAAATGGGTCCAAAGGAAAATAAGATTTTGTATCTTAATCTTAAAAAAAAAAATAAATGGAAAAATTAAGTTCAAAATGGATTGTGTTTTATTTCTTGGCTTGCCAATGGAAAAACAAACAAAAAACAGCTAGTCCATTCAGGCGCACGTTATGTACTCATTCTGAGTAGCATGTGTGTGCCAAGAACATTTTCTACTATACAATTCTCTTACTATGTATAACTGTATATTTCATTTTGCCTAGGAATAACCTCACAGCATCACACAGTAGAAAAACAATGGCCAAGAAAATTAACTACCCACAAATCAACATTGCTGCATGGGCTTGCAAGCCAGCACTTCAGATGATTGGGAAATCCAAGTCTATTTTTAATGTCGTATTTGTCCCCCAACCATTGCTTCATCAGCACGATAAACATTATAATTTGTGGTTCCAAAAAAATAAAAAAGAAACCTACCCGGGCAAAACCATATTTATGCAACTCTATAAGCATCCAGAGTGGAACATGTCTATCCGTAAATTTAAACAAAACAGTGATAAACAAACAAATGACTTGCCTTCAGTGTTTTCATTTATGCTATGCTGTGATATTATCTTTTGGTATTTAGTGCAACTAGAGGACACAGGAATCAAAGCTCTTTAGTTAGTTTGTAAACTCCCACTCATAGCTGTAAGCAATTTTGTTGTCTGCCCAATGTATTTATTTTTTCTGTAACGAAATAGACTGTGTGAGTTGTTGAAGAGGCAATCTGTACTGCATTTCACTACTAATACATGTAGTGTTTACCCCAGGCTTTCCTAGTCAAGAAAAACAGGCAATATTGAGAGACAAATCTGAAACACTCTGTTGATCCAAGGTTATATGCTTCATCAGCTAAAACAACCACCAGAAATAAACCTGGTGCCCGAAGCAGCCAGAACAAGGAAATGGAGCTGATGAAGGGACGGAGTACATAATAGAAATGCCTACACAGAAAGATGGTCAAAGTGTTACCAGGGTGATGAAATCACAGCAAATAAGTATGAAGACTCTGAAATATCTACCTGCTTGCTGTCACCACCATCAGCCTGTTGTCAACTGTGATCTGGGTTTGTAAGGCATGTGGACTTTTCACACTGACATTAGCATCCATTATCTGTGAGACTTAGTTTCTTATTGGATCAAGCCTATGCTGACCATGAGCAGGTTTTATTTCCCTAGTTTAGCTTTCTTGTAGAGAAGAATTGGGCAACGGTAAGTTTTGACATTTTCTTACTTTGAACAGTTGAACAGAGATGATCGAGCAACCTTTAGGGAACCCCCTCAGCCAGAGAGTTTAACAAAGACACTGACACTGCATCTCTGCCACTTCATTCCTTCTATTTACAGACTATAGAAAAGAGTGAACAAAATGAATATTCCTTTTCCTTACCGCAACTCTCCTAAAATAAACTGTCTCATCCTAAACTCACAACGAATGAAAATTTCCTCAAAGTCTGAAGGGGTCTTTTTCAAGCTAAAAAAAGTTTATGAGGCAATGCAGAATGGTTTCATCCAGTCACTCCCAATACAACACTGCAATATATGTTTGTTGCTTGCACAAAAGTACACAGTCAGAGATACAAACACTGAAAGGGCAGAGACACACATTTCGCCATCTTTCTGATATGCTCCTGTTAACATTTTCCTCAGGGCAGTGGAAAACACCCTAGATCTATTATTCCTCATTCCCAAACTAGGATGCTAAATATATGAAGAAAAGCAACAAAGTCAGTCACGGAAAATCAAAGTTCATCACATGTCCATTGCAGAATAAGGCAAATTACTTTCTAGTCTCTCTCATCCTCTTTTTGTTCCTCCCAGACCCTGGTATCTCCAGCGCTTTGGCGTGAAGTAAACACGGCTGATGCTTTTGGAAGTTATCATTCCTTTGAGAAAGCTGGGGAGCCCCCTGCTCACCTAGTGTGCGACCTATCTGGACCAGTACCACACCTCACCTCGGCTGGGTAAAACTGTGCCAAGGCAGCTGCTCGCTATCACCACTTCTCACCAAATAAATGAACGGCTGTGCCACATAAGGGCTGCAGCACGTACGTCTGGGTGAACAACGGCCTGATCCTGCAAATTTCTTGTGCAAAAACAACTTCCTGAGGAGAAAAAAAATTACAATACGATAACTAAAATCCAGAGCCCCTGCCATCTTTGGCATTTTGAGTAGAGCTTAAATACTTCTGTAACAACATTCCCTTTATTTAACCTCAGCAGACACCCCTTTACTTGGCAACTCAGCGTAAGACCCTCCAGAAGAGAACCATGGTGTTGGTTTATGAGGAAAAGCAGGTAATTCGGATAACTGAGTGGCAATTTGAAGACCGCTTTGTCCTTTCCGAGGGGGACTGAGCTCTGGCTGGAGGCCCAGCAGGATATTGCGCGTGGCTGTCGCAGTGCTGGTTGTTTCAGGGCAATTGGCGCAGGGGGACACGTGTGGGTTTCTGCTGCGAGCTCTGTTAAAGTTGTTATCCCCTTCCCATGCACAGGTCTCTCTTTTTTTTTTTTTTTTTTCCCTTTGCCTTATTTCCTCCTCCTTGCTCCCTTGGCAGCGGCATATGACAATGGTCCAGAATCAAGAAAGAAACGTTATCTTTCAACGCGGAGCAAGGAACATTGCTAGCATGAGGAAAACAGCACTTCCCATAGAGGTGGTCTGTTTCTCACCCTCTGCTTTGCTAAGAGGAGCTTTTCCCTTGATCTCTCCTACTCCCATTCCCTCCTGAACAACTGCCCAACACTGTTTAAAAAGTTAAAAGAAACAGTGCTGGTATCTTCGCAGGAGGAGGTCAGCTGTATTTCCAAATGTAGCTCATTTTTTACTCAGGTTCTGATGCGAAAAAATAGTTATTTCTGAAAGCTGCTAGCACCAAATTTTCCCTGAAAAGAACTAATGTTCTTCTACATCAAATTTACATTCTTTACTAAGTACAAACCCACATCTAAATTACTGTATTTATTTTAAAAGTGAGGTGAAACTGGGATGCGCCGAGTTATTTCATGACATTGAGAAGTAAGAATAATACCAAAAAAAAAAGACCTGACCATGAATTTATAGCACTTTTCTCCCAGTACATGTGTGACACATAAAAAGTGTTCAAGTTGCCAAGTCAAACACTCAGAAAATCAGAAATTACAATATACTTGACCTTACTTTGGTCCCCCAGTGAATATATAATATGACGATTACACATTCAGGATTGGTTGGTTTGGGGTTTTTTGGGGGGGGGGGGGGGGGGTTGAGTGGGTCCTTGCCTCATTTTATGAATAAAAATGAAAAGTACTCACAAAAAAACAATGTCCAGTTGGCTGTTTTGACTTATTCTTCAGTGTGTGATCATGGCCTTTACATGCTACACTTTATTCAAAAGCTGTTCTCAAGATAGCTTTATTAATTTCCTCAAGACTTTTTATGTCATATTCAATACAATAGTATCTGAGTGTTTCATATGTATTAATGATCTTCACAGTATAGTTTCCATTTTGCAGCTGAAATAATGGTCACAATTTCATTTTTTTAGTTGTGACACCTGGGACTTAATTTTCATGATACTTATATGCCCAAAGTACAGGTCCTATTGCCCTCTGCTGCACCTCTAAACGTGGGATTCAGAAATAAAAAATGTGACAATCTGAGCGATGTTTTATAAAGTCTGGTTTTAGTGACTTGCTTAGTGTCATCTCATGGGAATTCTGGAAGAGAGATGGGCAGAGAGTTGTCCTCTGCCTCATTTGATGAAGATGATAATATAATCTTTGAATCCACGTCCAAAGGCACTAGCCTTCTTGACTTCACAGCTCTGGTGCATCCTAAGAGCAGACACATCTTGTGTGCTGAAAAATGCAAGTGACCTGTGGCTTAAAAACAAACTCTATGATTAAAATGCAAATGCGTGACCCGAACTGAAATTGTACACGCAGTCTCAAACTTCACTTTCGTAATTACTTGCCTCAAAAACATCAGTGATGTTATTTTAGTGTTGACTTGCACATGCAGTGCATATGTATAATATTTTTAGTGGGAAGTCTTGCTGACTCTCTCAGCCTCACTATTACACTAAATTTTTTAACCAAGCATATGAGGAGGTTGAAACTGTAGTAAAATGGAATATGGAATAAAAATAGGAGAGGCAAAATTATATCTACTAAGGACCACATTAATCTCTAAGAGGCCATTATAAGTCCATACACAATATTAATCCCAATGTCCCCTACTTTTGGGGTCCAAATAACTTGTAATTGGTAAAATTATCTTGTGATGAGGGGACAAAATTTTACATTATTTTTATTAACTAGCTACTATTTTTTTAACCTGCTCTATTAATACACAATAAAGCTTAAAAGATCATATTTATCTAACATGATGTGAAATCCAGTTTCACTCCACAAAATGCATCTGCTAAGCCCCATGCAAGTTTTTTGACATGAGTAAGCAGCAACTGCCATTCACAGTTCATTGCCTAACCGTACTGTGTGTCCATCACAAGGAAATGTACCCTATTAAGTGAACGCTGCATTCATACACTCCCTTCAACTTAGAGAGTTCTAAGTACTACACAAATATGAATTATGCTTAGATTTCTCGTAGGGCATTGCTGTTGTTATTTAAACATGGATAAAGGAAAACTCTGGTAGAATGTACGAAGGTACCATTACAGTGGTATAAACCTGACTATCCTGGACTTCGAATACAGTTAAGAAAACTTATCAGAAAATTCTTCCTGGGATGAAAAGAAACATACCAAGTAGTTAAAAGTTGCAGATAAGGTTTTAAGGGATTTTTTCCAAGGTCTGTGGGGAATCAGCTGTAATATTTAGGCAGAACTCAATCCCTTGGGAAATGACAGGAAGATTTCCGTCTCGGTGAGAATACATATCTCTCAGAGCTCCTTCATACGGAATATACAACATGTTGTCCCCGGGGGAGTCAGAGGCCGCATGCAGCTGCAGCCTGTTCCCGCAGAAGGCTCCAGGAAGCCCCGTGTAGTGTCTGCTCCTCAGCGAAGGCACGAGCACAGTTGCAGGAAGTTTCTTACTGTACACGGCAACAGGCATGAACTCATACCAGAGTCGCAGATCCAAAATCTTCTGAACTGCTTAATATCTGAGTTCAGGTCCAGAGCTGAATGTTGTTTCTCCTCTCTTTGTAATTGGCTTGAAAATCATCTTCTCTCCTTTTAATGCAAATACCACTGCAATTCAATTTTTTTTTTAGGTTTGAAGGCCAGAACTGGAAATCTGTGGCTTTAGGGGTCTCTACAAATACCTGCCTGCCTCTCCATACCTGAAATTTCTTATGAGGATAGCTAGTTAGCTAGTTCTCTTTTACTGCCAGTAGAAACTATTAGTATACCAATACCAATCCTCACTACCCAGGACTCCAAGTAAAGTCTAGTTTTCCTAATGAACTAAAAAAATTAAAAAGACCCTAGGATTTAGGTGAGAACGGCTAAGTATGTATTTATGTAGCCTGAAAAAATGGAAATGAAATTTTCAAACCCGACAAATTCTCTTTTAGCTGAACCAACACGGCCGAGGCTGTTGCCCCTATAGTGGTCATTGCTGGCATGCACGAAGCATGCTGGTGACCGACCCACTTGTCCCAGTGGTCCAGCACTTTTACATCTATCCTCTGGAAAAAAACCTAAGCATTTTCCAGGCAGGAGGAAAAAGGATGAATAGCTAGTCCTTACAAGATAATCCCAAAGCAGTGTTGTGAAAGAGTTAACAGCAGGAGCTGAAATTTATTTTCTTCCCATGACTTGACTAGCTCATGCCCTGGTCATGTGATATTATAAACAGCATTTTCCTATCTGAAACACCCAGGCATTAGGAGCATGCTTTTCTACTTTTCCGAAATTTAAGACTCCCCGTTGACATTGCAATATTGCAGCTGTCAAACTGTTGGGCTCTTTCTTCACCAGAATACAGCGCTAACTAGCAAAGAATAAACAGCATCTGCTTCTGAATCAAGAGCTTTAATATCAATAGGAACCTCTGCACAGCTGGGAAAAGACAACAAGCTGGTTTGTTGGGGTGCATGCTGAGCGTCGCACCAGACTCCAGCTACAAAACCACGGCTCAGTTTGAAGGGAGCTGCAGACAAAATGGGACAGACTAGGTAGGTTAGATACGACCCCACCAGACAGCCTCCCAGATCTTTACTCATTTTTAGAACCAGACTGGGACCAAATGTTCTTAAGCTCTTGGAATTTCTGAAGAAGTGTTTTTTCAATTCCACTGTCCAGCTAGGATGGGAAACAGAAGTGCTGAAAGCTACAGGAAAAATGCTGCTCCAGCCCAGTTTTACAGTCTCAGAAAATCTGGAGAGCTTTTATAAACTTTGGATCAGTGACTGCAGCTCTTTCTGAACCAAACCTCTGAACTTTTGAAGCCTGGCCAGGATTCAGATAATTTGTTGACTTTCTCCGTGAGACAGTTAAAACACTGAATGTACATGTCTGCGCGGTTACGACCTGACACTGTGTAAACACGCAGAGACCATTCCCTTCTCACCTGGCGAAGACAGTGATATTGTCATTGGGGTCATTTTCCTATCCCTCGGGGAACAGCCAACACCACATTATATTTGAGCTCAGCACTTCAGGCTCACCCTTACCATTCCTGCCAAATGGGAGTGAGCGCAATCCGCCGTACAGGGGCCTTTGAGTCACTGAGCCCTGCGATATCTACTGAAATAGCAAAGGTTGGTACAGCCTCTTTCCTGCCGGTCTGTTTGCATCAACAGGTCCTCAAAGCCTGGAACAGTTTGTCCTGGACACCCTTTGTCCTGTCCCTCTGAGCACAGGACGTGAACACTTGACTTGAGAGGCCAAGCTCGGTGCTGTCCTCTCAGTGAGGCATGACCAACAACACACGACCACTGAATCACCACCACACGCTCCCTGACTTCAGACTTGAGAAACACACTGCGACTTTGAAAAATGAAACAAACAAGCAGCCTAAAACTAAGATCCAAACTTGTACCAAATATTTGCACATCGATGTTTATAAAATGCTCTACCTAGTGCTTGCCTTTTTTATTTACGCATAAACAGATTGATGAAACAGAAACAGTACAAATAGAGAACTCATGTAGAAATAGTCATCTTCCAAAGGGACCAAAGTGGGTAAAACTCAGTGCTTATCTTTATTTCTATTAAATCACCAAGAAATAGCTTGAATAATGCTCAACAGTTGTAAACTCATACTTTCTACAGTATTCTGTTATTTTAATAAAGAGGTCATTGTGCACAGAGTGTAATTACTAGCCCAGGACAAAATTAGCTATGCTGACTTAATTGATGCTATTTACTTTTGCAGTCCATTGGCAGCCAGCCATTTTCTATGAATACCAGTTCTCCAATTAATCATGATGTTCCTTCAGCTTGCCAGAGTTTTCTGCAATGGCAGCTGCTATCTGGTAACAACTATCACGCATATCAGCAAAAGAGCAATCTCTCTTTTTAAATTTAATAATAGATTGTTTTATCACTCAAAGCAATGTCCTGAGGCATGATCATCTGAAACCTCTTTTACTCTGATTGACTTGATCAGATTTTAGTGAAAGTCAGTCCTCTTGTTCTTTCTAGTGACGCAATACATCACATGAGAGCTATTAAAAAAACCCCACAACCCTTGATAACCACTCAGGTAGTATCTACTAAAAAATGGCATGCATTTCTAATTAATCCATATTACAATCATTCGGCAGCTTCCTGGGAAAAAATCAGCAGACCGAAGTGTAGAAGGTGAGTGGGAAAAAAAAAATGTAAGGAAAGTGTCGCTTTTCTTAATCCAACAATTTCTGAGACCCGTGCTTGTTCCTCTCAGAACAGTGCTGCAGGAATGAATGCTGCTATAGTTTTCTACAGGAAATCCTCAAACCCACTCATTCTGATGGCATGTTATGATGATTCAAGAAGGCGGTATTTCCAGAACTGAAAACCAGGAAAGAGTACATAGTATTTTGCCTTTGAAGAAATCAGCTGGATGTGGGCCCTCTTTTGACTCACCTTCAGCTTTCTATGTCTGATGCCTGTTCTTTTCGGCCTGGCTAAAATAATATTTTATTATTGTTGTTGTTAGTATTTCGCTGTTTAATGGCTAACAGATGTGAACTGGTACATCCCACTTCCTGTCACTGCATATACAAAAGTAAATGTCTGTTTGCAGCTCACATATACAGAGCTGGAAGCACCACCTTCTGGAGGTCTAGTAGGATAGAGAAAGTGGGTTTACTTATACGTATATCCACATTTACATGTATATTTATTCATAAAGAAATGTAAGCTGAGCAATGAATTGATCTCACAAAGAAATTTAAGAGTAAAAATATCTTTTGCAAATGCATGTGCTGATTCAGAAGCATTACTTAAGTGATATGTTTTGACCATATGTGTCCTGATCCTATTGGGAGTTATCCAACTCAGAGTTTGGGCCTGATGGAATGAGGGTGGAATAAAGATGAAGCCAATGACATTCTCTTTCCATTAGCTGGAAAAACTGGCTAAGAGGAAAAAGAGACGATGCAAACTGCATATGCCCTGTTAAATCTGCTGCATAGAAAGACATTGCGTGTCAGGCCCCAGGAAGATGACTTGCTGTAACACGGTTACATCTGGGATTCTTTTTGCGAACAATGCCCAGTCTAGTCCACTGGATTTTGCTAAGCCTTGGTGTTTTAGATACACTCAATTCAATTGCTACTGGAAGGGAACATGAAACTGGTGCTTAATCTAAAAAACAATTATTAACAAACACCTATGTAGCCCTCCACTAGCTTTTATATTCTTCTCAAACTTTTCGGTTAGATTACACACACACACACACACGTTTCTGTGTTGGCTGTCGGTGGGCTTATATATAGATGCACATGCCTCTACACACGTACGTATTCTTAAATCTATTATAGTTGACAGAAGTTCGTGATCTATTTGAAGTTCCACACAGCCTGTTTAATGCTGTCTCTATTCTAATACATCAATAAAAACAAACCGACACGAGAGAAAACCTATAGAAAACTCTGTATTCTGTATAAAACCAAACTGCTCCTCAGAGTACTTACATCACCTTTCTGCTGGAAAGCCAGCTGAGATGGGAAGTACGATAAAATCTGTGCTTACACACTATTCCCCTGTACAGTCTGAACTCCAAATTAGGCCTTGCAATGAAAATAGTGAAATACTGAGGTACAGTTTATAAGGCATAGAGCGTAACAGTAGGTGCAAAGAGAGGCACCTGCGTTATTAAACACCACTAACCTTTAGGGAGGGATTTGCAAAGCCACAGTACTGTTTCTGCTTACCTGCAAGTGCTCACATTCATCACAAACCTTATTCCCGTGTTTGCTAAATTATAATTTTCCTTGTTTCTCCCCAGGTAATGCAGACTTGCTAAACATCTTTAGCAATGGGGTGTCCCAACAAAACTGCTACGGGTTATTGTGTTTCCCACTCGTTAGGGCAAGGGTTGGATCCAGAGAAAGTCGGTGATTTTCTGGTGAAATGAAGTTACCTTGGAAAGGATCACTTGCGGAACCTACTATGTTTCACTTAAAGCTGATGAGGTGTTTGCCAAATCCAGCATATGGTCCTGGGGTCAGAGGTGGAAGAAATCAAGGAGAAAGTGATTAGGGATGGAGAATGAAAAACCAGAAAGACACCTCTGCTCCCATGGGATCTCATGGCATCTGACCAGCATGTACCCCACCTGGCCCTGCTGTTTTGCGGGGAAGGCTGATATTCCTCCTGCTAGTCCCGAGCACCGGGGCCGACATTTGAGATCCCCAGCTCTCAAGGAAGAGCTTTCTAGACCTCTGCAAGTGACCTCGAAGCCTGAGAGCCTGAGCTTGAATGAAAGCTCATCTCTACTACATCTGTGTGCCTGAAAAGCTGAGCTGGAGGAGATTCATGTCTCCAGGCAGTCAAATGTAATGGTAAGTGTGGCATAAAAATATGGACAGACTAGAATAAAAAGGGACTTCACCTGGTACTCTGAGAAGCAGCACAATACATTTGACATCTGTTTTAAATATGTTAAAATCCATTGTTGCAGACGCTTGTTCATCAATTGGGCCTACCTATTAAGCTAAGAAAACTATACATCTAGCTCTGCTTCAGGTACCATATGATAGATTCTGCTGTTATGTATCCTGTTCTAAAGTCAGTGTAAAATACATTTATGGATGTAGTAAAAATTTTCTAGTCTTTCCAAAACATTACCTCAGAAAAAATAAAGCATTTCACCTCAGAGAAAATAAGTGTGTTAAACCCCCTAAAAAGAAGGTAGAAAGCAAAGAATGTTTAATTTCTATTTTCCTATTGCTAAGACATTTTCACGCTGAGGCAGCTGACCTGTCTGCCATTTTCAGCCTGACTACCAAATTCCATCTAAAAGATTCTCACAATCAAGATTTGTCAGTGGATAATTCAGTTCTGGCCTGATTCAGATGTGATCCTTCCCTCAAAACCTAAGCAGCATTTTTGTATATTCCTTGTGATGCTCTCCAGATAGATAGGTTCCCATCAGCCTGCGAGCCACATTTGTGTCTACAATAATGCATGTTTCAACAGAAACTGTTAAATGTCCTTTTTTGTAATCAATTCTAAACATTTGCAACTAGATACATCCATTACATTGCAGAAGCCTAGTTCAGCATCAATATCAAGTGTCTTCTTCTATGACCTTGAGTCAGATGCGAATTTAGAGATCTGCCAGATGTTTGGTATGCAGCTGGAGATGCAGGGAGTTCTCCTCTCTGCTAAGGAGTGAAATAAGGAACTGTGGAATTTCAAGCATTTAGCAATGTGTTTTTTTCTGTATGACACAATACCAATTGAGATAAACGCACTCCAATAACATCTCTTGCCAGGTCAACTTCCAAAGACTAGTGTGAGAGAATATCCCAGTCAGCAAAATTTTTCAAGCTAATGCTTACCTCTGAGCATATGTTTAATTTCCACTTATTTCAACAGGACTTAAGAAAAGGCTTTTCTAGTTGAGGGTTGACATAAAAAAGTGGTTAAGTACCTTTCTGAGTCAGGGCCAAAACTGGAATAAACAAATAACAATTAAAAAAATCCCATGCAATGTATAACATACTCCCCTTCCACTCATGACTTGTTTAGGCATACAGAAATATTGTCCAAATATTCATGCTGCATACTTGCTGCCTAATCTAACACAGGTCAAAATGTCCAGTTTGGGGGGAAAAAAAATATTTTTGGATACCCTGCAAATTTCCAAGGCTTATGTTACTGTGGAGGAGGTACAACGCATGGGAATTTTTTGTTATATTTTCTTTTAATGAGTCCTGTAAGCAATTGTTTCACAATACAGTCTGAAAGGCTAGAACAATTAAATGACTACAGATGTGTCAAATGATGCAGGAAAACCATGAGACACTTCCAAATGAGTAGGCGGAGGGTGTGAGGAGACCATATCCTGTAATGTATGAATCTCAGATTCTTTGGCATGCAGCTTATTTTTGTGGAAATGTCCCGGTAAGCCTGGAACAATCTAATGGTTTTCAAAGTATTTCAAATCAACAGTATAAAAGCACTGTGGAGAACAATCTTTTTATGCTGTGGTGATTTTGAATTGCCCTGGGAACAGTATATTAAAGAATATGCAAGAGCTAAAAGGACCGACTTATTACTGTGTTCACAAGCTGTAGGTGAGAAACAATTTCATAAAGATAATAGAGCTCATTAATGCAAGAGGCATAGAGGAAACAGTGCTGGTTGCTTTCATCTACTTTTGCTGACTCTCAGCTTGGATCTCAGCCATGGACACAGCTTGCAACAGTAATAGGGTTGCTCTAAGTTATGCCATCTTCAAATGGGCCTCTGCGGAGGCTCGTCCTGCAAGTCATTACACAGGAGCCACATTTGTCACTCTGTCTTCTGAGTCTCCACGTCAGTGATTACGTAAGGACCTCTTCCAGCCCTTTTCTCTCCCATTTATAGCTGAAGAAAAGCACGTCTTGTAGCTGTGATGGTGTGGCCCAAAGTCCTAACTTGGACTGAGCCACCCTCAATAACACTGGTGGAAGGAGAAAAAGCAGGGCGCTCTTAACAGCGAAAATCTGACAGTAGGTTCCTTCGTACAATGAGGCCCCACACAAAACTGTGTGCCAAGGCTACCTGACCGCTAAGCCAAACACTGTTGGATGTGGTAACGACTCCATGTGTGAGCAGAAGAAGGAAATGGGTGGGCGGGCAGGGCGATGACAAAGCTTCCCACAGGAAGCATCACGTTTCAAATCATGGAGCCTTTCGAGGGATGCGTGTTTCTGCCTGACGCTATTCTTTTGCCTCATGCATAAAAAAGATGGATCAAGGCTGCAAAATCCCAAACATGGCTTACTCTTCTCTACAGCTGTATGGGTTTTTCACAAAAGAAATAATTTAGTAGTCTTTGTTAAAAAAAAATATAATACAAAAACCCCAAAACCAAACAAAACCAAAAAACCACCACCTCCCCCAAAACCCACAAACTCCAATCACTGAAAATAAACTAAGGTTAGTTTGAAATTAGCTCTTGTGTACTGCTGAAGGTTTAGGGAAAACTATCAGGGAAAATCAAGCATGTGAAAATAGGTGAGCGTGTTTCCCAGCAGCCCATAGTCAGAGGGTCCCTGGATCCTCCACTGCAGATCGTTACGATATACTGCTGTGAAAGGAGAAGTTACATGCCCAAGCTTCTGAGCTTTTGTGCATTAGAACTGGACCTTAAAAGAGTACGAATGTCTTGCCAAAAATACTTGGAGACCACTAGTGCCTGAAGAATAAGCCTCCACTACTTCAAATATTTTCTTTTCAATAAATCCCCTTCCTCCCATTTTTTGAGAATGTAATTAGATATTCTAAAAGTCTGTCTGGACATTAAAAGCTTTTATATAAAATTCTCTAACAAAATAGGCATATGTATATAAACAGATGTAACCTGGAAGTTAACTGACATACAGCAAATTTGTATGATTAATTTGTTTTACACTCTGCGAAAGAAACAGTCTGTTTAGAATAGTGCTATATAAAATTACATTGTATACAATTGTCAGCTGTAATAACTTGTGAGTATATAACAGGAAAAAGTCATCAGGTCATAGCGAAAACCCTTTTTAGTTAGCTTTGTAGTCATCAAAGTAATGTCAGTATTCATGGGGATCAAGTAATAAGGGCTATTTCTGCCACCGTTTGGGATTGTAAAGAGGTCTCTGGGAAATGTCTTCTGCTATCCACCTGAACACCAATCCCTTCCCTCCCCCTCTCCAGCAGCAACGTCCTACGGGAGAACCTGAACCCGACAAGGAAGTCGCAGTCTGTAATTACGTCGTCGAAAGAGTCATTCTCATCACCAAATAAAGAAAAGTCAAAGATCACATCCAAAATGCAGGACAAAGTATGGCACTACAACAGATAGAAGAACTACATAGCCCATATCAAGAACAGCCTAGTTACCGCACCATTATTTTACAAAATATTTCAGACGCGTGCAGTAGAAATCAAATTGTTCGAGTTTTACATTATCATTTCCATGACACTGACAGCTGCTAATGAAGATGAGATTCCCAACAGAATGACCCATTACACAGTCCATTTTCTGGTGTACTCGCAAACTTGTAATTCAAATGAGACCTAAACTCTGACTTCAACTTTTCCTCCACCTTTTGAGAACTGGGGCTTTATCTGGATCTCATTTCCAGTTCAGGGAAAACAATGTAGCACATAATCATCAACAAGAAATTAGGTTTTGAGTGTTTTATAACACAAATTGTAAGATGGCACTTGCTTTCAGGATAACATTCCTATTATATAAAACTAACTCTATAAATGTTTTTCCTTATTATTCACCTGCCTTTGGTGGAGCATGATGAATTACTTGAGCGTACGTTTCTTTAAAACATCAGCAGATAATTCCTTTTTGATTTGCTCAACTCTAAATGTAACTGAGGATGTTATAATGTAAACAGATGTATATGTATTATATGAAATTTCATATATAAACACTAGCAGAATCAATTTTAGACTTGTGATATTTTAAGTATAATTCTTTTTTATTACAGAAAAACTCATGATTTATATATTAGTTACACTGCCATCTTAAACACAGCCATACACCTTCCATCCAGCCTCACTCACGTCAGTGGAACTGTTTTCCTCAGCTGTGAAGAATTTTGAATCAAAGACCAACTGATTCACCCACAAGCTGCACCAAAAGAAAGGCTGAGATCTGGGAAAAGCTGGAAATGAGTAAAACCTGTAGCAGAAAGGTTTCCAGGTACAAACCTCTGCTATTAGCTGCTTTTCAGATGACATCTCCCTTGTCTGCCAGTACACACTACCACCTACACATCACTGTTTTGCACTTACAAGTTGTAATGCTTGTCATTCAAAAGAATCCAAAAGCACTTCACAATTTTTGAGCTAGTCTTGGAGTAATTTTACACATATGATCATCCCATTGACTACTCCTTTATAGACCACTCGATAAAGACTACTGTCTTTATAGAACTGAAATGAAAAATATATGAGCTGTGTATATGTTTCTGACAGCAGAAGCATTGCCTTCTCCGAAAAACATCAGGGAATGCAGAAACCCTGCGCAGCTGCCTAGGGCGTCATCACATCTACTGTATACATACTATATTTTCAACAGAATACCTCAGATCTTTATACCTTCCCTATGGAAATATAGAGGCAGAGAAGGAAAAAAAGCTTCCCAAGATCACCAAGCAGGCCAGCAGCTTGCTCGACCTGATGGGAAAACAGAAGATGAGCTTGAAAAACAGGATCTCGCTTTTGGCTGAGCCTGGTCCAGCCCGTGTGGAGAGGATGCCCTTGGGTCTGCCTGTAGCCAGGATCCTCTCCCCACAGGAGAGGGCTCCAGGAGGCACCTCTGTGCTGCGTAGAGTGCCACAAGGTGCCTGGAACCCTGTGTATGAATTTGGCCTAAATCTTTTGTGTAGGTTTACCCCCCTTGAATTAAAGGAAAGGTACTCTAACAGTTAAGCTTACGTTACCCGTGGCTGCTATATTGTGAGTTCTGCGGGTGACAAGATAGACCAGTTCTCCGTATCTCTTCCCTTCTGTTCGTTCCATGCCGTGCTGCTGTCTTCTGTGCTATTGCCTCCTGGCAGCTGCTGCTGTTACAGCTAACTCCTGCTACTCAGCTATCAGCTGAAAAGAGACTTTGCCAGCTTTGCTCTTTAGTGAGCCCCTTAAACCACTATCAACTGGCTGTCATACGGCTGGAAATAAAATTTAGACACTTTAGCACAGAATGAATCATATTTACATCTAGAAATAAGACACTATAAACATTTCATCCCTCGGAGGACAATATTGCAAGGCTCTTTCCTCCATTTCAGAGTTATCAAAAGTTGTATTTTATAATAAAAAATTGGCAGGAAAATAGAGAGTAAACTGTAAGCAAAAATAAAGTGCTTTCTCAAAATTTTCAGCAGCCATGAGAAGCAAACCCTACAGTCTCATGAATGAAAGTGATGTTTCTTGTGTCCAAGTGAATCTACACATGGAGTTTCTCTGTTGGTTCAGAAAGTACTGGCTCCAAGCTAAATCAAACAGAAATTACCACATTGAAGCAGGTCATAAAATAGTGAGCATTTTATTAAGAAACTTAGAAAGAAAAGTGAAAGATTTTTTTATTATTATTTATTTATCATAAAAGTTCCATAGTTTTTGAATTTGTCATAAAAGTTCTCTTTTCCAGAGAAAAGCAGAGACTATGTTTCTGGAGAGAAGGGCCATTATTTGTTCAGGTAATTAAATTACAAAAACCTAAATTTTCCTTTAAAAATTTAACATTTTACTGGGGAAAAAAATGAAAAAGGACAGTCCTTTTTAGCTAAAAATGTCTCAAAATAAGAATTTTAATCTGCTTTCCTATGAGGAGTATAGCACACTTGGATTAAGGCTTTATAGCAGATGTATGATACAAAAATGTTTTTGAAAGCATAACACAGACCTCATAAGATAGACATTATGGTTTGTAGGAAAAATGCCTAGACTTTACATTGGAAAACAAAACTCAGCATATGTCCACACCATTGCCAGATTTGCTCAGTCTTGCAAGTCAGGGGCAACTGTCTTCCAAAACTGATCTCAGTTTTGTATACTATATAAAAATATAAAATATAATATTTATGGTTGTTCATTTCCTATCTGACTTCACTTCATCAGTCAGCCAGCTTGACTTCAGATGAAACTTTTGATTCTTTTGCCTTCTTAACCACAAAGGCTTCATGGATCTGTAATTAAAAATGTATTTCCCTCGCTATGCTCTACAAAATATGTTAAGTATTTGACCAGATGCTGAAGACTGGCCATTTTGATCAAAGAGACGGAGAAATATCAGTAACAAAATATGGCAGTATTGGAATCTTTGGGAAGTCACAGTATACATGTTATAATTTGTACAGGAGAAGAGCTGTATGTCTAGCTCCTTAATGTATTTAACAAATTAGCAGACACGTAAGAAGAACAGAACTCACTGCCTTTTTTTTTTTTGTTTTACTCAATGTTTTATATTGAGTTATTCTGTATCATTATTTGAAGAAGCAGCACTGATTTAGTGCACTCAGTCTGATCAAGTTCTATGTTTCAGGGAAGGGTTGTTCACTTATCTTTTTAAATTTTATGCCTGGACATATAGGTCATGCACCAATAAAGGAGGATTTCATTGTAAATTTTTTCCCCCTAAGCCAAGAATCAGCAACACATAGAAGAAAAAACTCTCAAAAATACATATAAACTGAGATTCATAGGATCTAATTACTCATATTTGGTAATATTAATTTAAACTTTGCACCTAAGTCACACCCATATTCCCTCTTTTCCCCAAAAGAGGGTTTACAAAGTCAAAGTTTTTCTAAGATGAAAGCTTGAATATTTTGCCATGAAAAAGAAAGGGTAAATAACTATAAAAGTTCATGTCTTGAGCAATAATGTCAGTTGAGAAAGTTCATGAATCCTGGATACACTAACAATTTAGTTTTCACCTTCATTTTTTACTTTGATGATGAAATTAGAAGATTTCAGTGAAGGGTTGATGATTGCAATCAATACATAAATACTACTTGAAAAAACACTCGAAGTCAACACTGTCTGTTAAAATGTTTTCAAATAACTGGACCATTGTGGGCTTTAAATCAGTATACCTGATACACATTTGGGCTCAGGGCTACACAATCTTACAGAATAGTTGTTTTTTAAAACATGCTACATAAACAAGCTCCACCTGCATATTCTGAAATTTGGAACGATTTTTGACTCTCCTTTTTGTGTATTTCTGTAACCAGAAACATCAAAATATTTGTGCCAGTCCTGTGGTAGTTCCTCAGGCACAAATATTGTTGACTTAGGCTTTTGCTGGAGTAAGGAACTTAGGGCTGTTCCCATGCCTCAGTGCATGGTGTTTTCTCAAGGGTGCTGAATATAGCTGTTAGAATTCCTTCTCCTTGTTCCCATAAACATTAGCTGAAAACCCAACATTTTCTAATACTCTATGAATTAAATGTATATTCAGATTATTTCTGAATGAAATTATGAAAATTATCAACTTAGCACAGTGAAAGATACAAAGCAGTTCCAGGTAAAAGAGAAAAGATTATTGTCACAACACTGCCTGAGGAAGAAGTTTGAGGTTGAACAGAGTTTATTTTAGAATAAAAACCAGAAATTAAATCCTCCAGAGATTAGAAGTGGCATTCAGAGTCTTCCACATTAAGGTCACCAGTTCAAATCCAGTGTAGGTCACTTACCAAGTGGTCATTACCAAGTCATCATTGGTCAGCGAGCTGGTGATCTCATGGACAGGAATCCACGCCACTAAAACCTCTGCCACAATTGGAACCTTTGCTGGATATTTCACTGAAAAAAACAAGGACTAAGTTGAACACAGAGGCAGAACAATCCTTTCACCATAAGAGATGATGCCTCAAAAAACAGTAAGCTTGACTTAGGTGAAGGTTACTGTTCACATTCGTAACCAGTAATCAAGACAGAAAATATCTGGGTCATATTCCTTCTGACCTGTTTTAGTGTTGTGATGCCCAGATAAATGCCCAATAAACAAGTTATTCCTTACTCTTTCATCAGGGTAGTGATTTCTGTATTACTTGAAGAGAAGACGACCACATAATTATCCCCATATGGAACCCATTTCACCCTTTCTCCAAATGATAATTTTAGATGTTGATTTCATTGCCAAGAAGAATATTCAGTTCACAACTAGATGAAAATAGGTTTTCTAATAATACTTGACTTTTCACACTCTTATACACAAAAGATGCTCCAAACATTCATAGAGCCTTTCAGAATGTGTGCAAAGCAAGTGAAATGAAAATATCGGGACTTCGCATAGCTATCATTCTCAGGCTACAAAATGCACTGCAGAATTCACTCCTCCTCACAGCTCTCTATTTTAGAGCACCAGGTTAGTTTGGTATTTTACTGTACATTTGTGAAGATACAGACATAGAAGTATACATTCCTAACTGACTTCAGACTCTGGAAAGCTTGTAATGAGAGGGATGTATAGCTCTGATCACCTCACACACACTGCAGATCCCATTGCTGTATAGCCCAAGAAATAAAGCATTTTTCCCAGATTCTATTTTAAAAAAAAAAAATCTTACACAAGTTAGAGCCTCAGTATTTGTTTCAACAGTTAGGGCCTTGTTATAACATAAAAATACAAGTGGTTATACTGATTCAGACCAAGCATCTAGCTAATCAAATATTCTGTGGTCATAACTGGACACATAAGAAAGCATAGTAGAGTAAGTACAGAGGTTATTTTCTCTCCCCGTACTCTTCTACCTTGCAGCTGCTTTCAACTCAGAAGATTTTCTGAGCTTGTTATGATTTAATCTATTCAGGAACTCCGAGGGCCCTCTGTTTCAAATACTTGTCCAGTCTTCCCTTGGACCCACGTACATCTCTTATGTCTGCAATCTCCTATGGTGTTCTACAGGACAACCACTTGGTTATGAAGAGCTCTCTCCTCCAGGTGAATTACCTACTTTTGATTTGAACTAGGCTCCTATCAGCTTCATTTGTTGGCCCTCAGTTTTCACACTGGAGAAAACTGTGATCAGTTTTGATGACTACCAAATCTCCTGTGGTGGTTTAATCTTGGCTGGATGCCAGGTGTCCATCAAGCCACTCTATTGCTCCCCTCCTCAGCAGGACAGGGAGGGGAGAAAAATAAGATGGAAAAAACAACCTCAAACTCATGGGTCAAGATAAAGGCAGTTTAAAACAAAGGGTAGATTTAGATTAGGTATTAGGAAGAAATTCTTCACTGCGAGGGTAGTGAAGGGCTGAAACAGGTTGCCCAGAGAAGCTGTGGATGCCCCCTCCCTGGAAGTGTTCAAGGCCAGGTTGGATGGGGCTTTGGGCAACCTGGTCTAGTGGAGGGTGTCCCTGCCCATGGCAGGGGGGTTGGGACTAGATGGTCTTTAAGGTCCCTTCCAACCCAAACCATTCTATGATTCTATGAAAAGCAAAAGGGCGTGTGCAGAAGCAAAGCAAAAGCAAAGCCAAAAGATTATTCTCTACTTGCCATCATCAGGTGATGTCTGGCCACCTCCTAGTAAGCAGGCCTTCAGTACACATAGCAGTTGCTCTAGAAGACAAATGTTGCAAAAACGAATGCCCCCACCTCCTCCCCCTATCTCTCAGCTTCTTATTGCTGAGCAGACGTCATATGGTACGGAACAGGCCTTTGGTCATTTTGGGTCAGCTGTCCTGGCTGTGTCCCCTCTCAAGATCTTGGCCACCCCCAGCCTGCTGCTGAGGGGAGAAGAAATGTAGGAGAGAGCGCCTTGGTGTTGTGCCAGCACTGCTCAGTAGTAGCCAAAACACTGGTGTGTTATCAATGCCTTGCTAGCTACCAATGCACAGCACAGCACTACGGGGGCTGCTATGGGGAAAATTAACTTCATCTCAGCCCGACCCAATACATGTCCTAATGCTGCTCATGATTTTGTAGACCTCTTTTGTATCCTTCCTGAAGCCGGAGGAGCCTTCTCAATCACTCTTCCTATGCAAGCTGCTCTGGTCATCCCTGCTTCTCTTCCCATCTGCCTTCTTGAGTTCTAATATAATCTTTTTCAGATAGGGAGGCTATAACTGCACACATCATTCAGGTTGTGAATGAACTGTGCATAATGGTGTTTTCAGGTTTGGGGTTTTTTTTTTGTTTGGTTTTGGTTTTTTTGGTTGTGGGGTTGGTTTTTTTTCATTCCTAAAGGACCTTAACCTTTTGCTTTCTTGCTAAACTGCTGCTAAGCACTGAGCTGATGTTTTGGTGTCTATCACAGCATCAAGGTGTCACTCCTGAGCAGTTGCAGTCAGTTCAGAGTCCACTCTTTTATCTGTGAAAAATTAATTTTACTGTGGCCCACACTACCTCACTGGAGCACTTCAACCAAGAAGTTACAGTTTCCAGTAGTTTAGTCCAGTTTGAACACATGGACAAATGAAAAATAAAACTGCAATTTAAAAATGGATTGCTAACAAAATAAAACCAGTAGCAGGAAAGCTTGAAAGATAGACTTTTGAGGCTGTCTGCAATCCTTTATTCTGCCTGTCAGCAGTGATTCTGGAGCAATGGTAACAACTCTGAGCTTGGCCATACAGGAGACATAAGTGCTGCACTGGGATTTTAACATCTATGGAAAAATATAATTCCAGAGTTGTACATCCAAGAACATTTTCAGTTATGCGTTACAGTTGTGTTTGTCCATTTCCATGACAGATAATAGGAAATAAGGACTTCTCATTATCTTACCTAGTTGACAATAACAAAGAAATTACTGCGTTTCACTGTGCAGTACAAACTAGGAGTCACTATTACTGGCACTGGTAAGGAGGAGGAATATGAAGGTTGAAAGATGAAGCACTTATCTAAAGTTCCCAAGAAATTTAGCCTGAGCCTGGGGCTTAAAAAAGCCACGCTCACATTTCTGTGAAGAAAGGTTTTGTAGCAGCTGGGGACTTTTGGCAGATTAGTTGCAAATCTTAAAGATCAATTGAAATTTACTGAAATTTGAAATAGTATATTTGTCTTTTAAGAGTTGGCTATTTTGGCTATTGCAATATTTCTATTAAATTCTATTTGAGTGGAAGGGCGGTTTTGTTTCTAAGGCCTTTGACTGGCTTTCAGAAAAAAAATAAGCTAGCACTCAAATTCATTTGGTGTGATCTGGGGCCAGTTATTCAAATTCATTACTCCTCAGCTTTACATGTGATCTAGGGACAATAAAAAGACTTTTCTTTTTTATATGTGGGTTTGTCTCACAATATGTGACTGACTGCATTACAGCTTTTCTAGCAAAAGTTTGTCCATAGAGCTTGCATTTCATAATTATGATCTTAGTTGTCATCTTTTCAGCTCAATTCCTCTTTCTACTCATTTCTACGCTGCCAAGAACACAGAGCCTGAGTTTCTGTGCACAAGTACCACATGTGGCTAGTTTTAAGTGTTCTCTTCCTGTAATGTTGGAATGACTACAAAACCTGCCTTTTCATTTCTTGTCTGTGCCTTCGGTAGACTCCACAGATGCCTCCTCAAAGCCAAAATGGACACCAGATTAAGACAGGTTTAATCCACAAAATAAACAAAATAAAGCTGCTTATAGACATTTACATAAAGTGAGTGATTTATAGAATGATGAGAATCTCTTTCAGTGCTCAAGATGTCTGCTGTTTTTTACATGTATTTGAACCAGAGGTAATAGGTCATGTCCAAGAGTGGGTCTAAGCCACATGGCAAGAGCATAAAGGCAGTTTCACAACAGGGAATTCAAACATTATCTCCTATCTACACTGGCAGTGACTACTGTAGTAAGATTCTCCCTTGATTCTATCCCCATACAGAGCAGCTATTTTAATATCATAAGCATACCCAACACATTTTTAAAATCTATAAAACCAAGTAAGAAAATTGAAAGCTCCTTTTAGAAGGAGCTCAGTAAAAGGAAACTTCATCAACAGGTCTTACAAAGTGTCATGACACACATTGCCTTTCTGGGGGAATAAAAAGCTGCAAAAATGCCTGCATAATGCCCATTTCCCAGCTCTGCTACAGGCTCATGCCATCAGAAGCACCACAGTTTATGTCTTGTCCTAAAAGATGTCAAGTGAGAGTCCAGCCGTGGATGAATTCTCTACGTACACAAAAGTCTCACTTCCTGTCCTCCCTCCTTCCTTCGTCATTTGCCAGGCGTTCAGCAGAGAATACATTTATACCTTTTCTAACTGAACTTTCTGGGACTGAAGGATGGTACAGGCTGCAAACCTGGCGCACTGCCCATCCTACACACTCCTCTGCAGAGCCCTGTAAAGGATCCAAGCAAGGAAAAGCCAAAACAAATCAACAAAACAAAATATTTTCCTTCTAATGTCTCATTGAAGCAGTGGGCTTAACAAAACTTCAGACGGTACTTACCTCAGAATTCTTACTCAGACCACCTAATATTTTCTCTGGAAAAAAGCAAATGTTTCTGAGCCCGGCCAAACTAATCCTGAAATACAGGAGAGACAACCAGTGCACCTTGGGTGATTGCTAACAATTCCTTTCTTCCTAATCTGAAAAGTTAATCTCTAGGCTGAGGCAGGGCTCTCTACCAACATGACACAGGCTAAGGACCAGCTTGTAACCTCCTTTTCATGTTGGCTCACGGGCTTGTTTAGTCAATGTTGTCATGTATTAGTTACTTAAAGAAATGAAACCTGTGCTCTAGTGTTCTTTTCTAGGAAAGCATTCCCAGATGCCTGCAATTCTGGGTATCAAATGCTAGTAAAGGTATGCAAAACTGACACTGAATGAAGCCTTTAAAGATCATAATGATGCTAACCAAACACAGCTTACCTGGCAGGCAGGACCCTCAGTGCCCTCAGTACACAGCAAATGGCAAAGCATTATTTTTGTAATACAAAGTACTGCATGAAAAACAGTCAGCTCACATGACTGTTGCTATGTAAGAACAAAATCCAGATGGGTTCCCTCTGGATCCGGGTTTTGCACAAAACCAGATTGTGTTGGAAATAGATCATCTCCATCAGACCTTCCACAGTGCTACGACTTCTTTTTATTTGGGTTACATATTTCCTGAGCCTTCAAAAATATTACTCACCAGCAAAACCAGCATGCTAAATAGTCACATTTATTCAGTGGATAGTTGTATCACATTGGCAAGCAATCGTTCATCATCAGTCTTTAGCTCGCACAAAACAACAGCCCTGTACGATGTGGAGAGTTTTCAGAAGTTTCTTACTTCACTCAAGCTGTTATCATGACAGAATCTTGATCCAAGATATTTTGGGTCTCAAAGGGTCTGTTAGGGAAGACTCAGTTGGGCGTCAGCAGTGTTATCTATCTCCCATCATTGTTTTTGGCTGGGCCGCCTAATCATAGGACTGAACTTTCCCATTGTAAGTACTTTGGCTGCGAGATACCCATCAGATGTTTTCACAGCTCCCATGTTAGCCATAAACTAGACCAATATAACACAGTCAGGAAGATAGACTGAAGCTACAGAGTCTCGTGACACCCACTAACGCTCTGGCACTGGTTTTGTTCAGACACAGAACGGATGGTCCATCATGTTCAGGAATGGACAAGAAACTTTTAACTAGCTTACGATGACCACCAATATTGGCAAAATACATCCATGCGGCTCCATATAGTAACATTTACAAATTACTCCCCAGAATACCACAGACTATGCAGCCTGTCCAGCTTCACCTCTGAAATGCCTATTTCCCAGCTGGTTTTGGTAGTGACTCACTCATGAGTATTACAGCTCATCATGGATAAAATGAGGCTTGGGCGAATCCCAATGGCTGGTTCTTTCTCTCACAGAATAATTAGGACACAAGCCAGTCCTCCTCATGCACACCAGCTGCGTGCTCCTTAGCCATTGCTAAGCAGACAGATGCATAATCTGGAACTGGTAGCTGCTGTCAGTCAGCTGGCTGTTATTACGTCAGGCACAGGACAATCTCCAGGACATTTTGCGTGGCAAGGGGCTCTCAAAAGAACTTCTTGACTGTGCCACATGTGCAGAAGTCAAGCAGAGAGAAGCCAAAATAAAATAAATAAACAAAAAAGAACAAGTTCAGTTTTCTACTAAATAACATGCCACTGAAGCGTGCATAACAAAAGTTTGTAAAACCCTTACATCCGAGTTCTCGCACACAGTTGCCTAGCAGAAAACAAAGTCCCTGAGCCCACCCAAGAGGCTCCTCTTCCTCAAGCCTGAAAGACTGCAAGTCACCACCTGTGGAAACCAATGTCACTTCGATGACCACCCTCCTTTTGCTGAGCTTCCTCTTCCTATCTAATTATTCTAGATCTGGAGCAGGAGCGGGCTTCTCCAGGCTTATGCCAGACAGTTTGTGTTGTCATACCTGCAACGATCAGACCCTCGCACCTTTGCAAGATTCAGCACAAGTAAAAGGATTCGCAGCGTGAACAGATGCGGAGCAGCTGACGCCGTAGGTGTTAACACGGGCCCTGCTCTCTGGGCAGAAAGACACACCGCATATGGACCATCCCTTACGGGGGGATCCTTCACCTGGCCAGAACTGTAATGCCAGAGCCAAGAAAGTACATACATAAAGAAATAGCTCAGTTACTGTCTAGGAAATATAGTTAGTTAATCAAGATGACATTTCTGTTTTGGATCTTGTCATCATAGCGTCAGTATTACAGTGAACAAGCTTCTCAAAAAACCTCCGTTTACAACTAGGTATCTAATAAAGGTGATTTACAAACTGCCTGGCACCCATCAGTCTTTTCACACGTAAAAGAACTCAGCATGCACTTCTTTTTAAAATCTGCCTTTGTATTTTGGGAGTTTCCTTTGATATCCTAGTCCAAAGGGTGTGGCTGCGTGTGGAGCTCTAAGTACTGCTGGTTCTACAGTATCTTTTATATTCCCCAGATGAAGATCTCTATATTTCAGAAATGACATAACATACTGAATATCAGCAAAATAAATGACTCATTTCAATTCACTTTGAGAGTTAACAGGCAGACTTTAAAATTCAGCACATATACATAACCCCTGATAGCTAAAATAATCTGTCAAAATGTCATTTATAAGGCAGTTAATCTTCCAGGGAATATTAAGTTTAAGGCATATTTAATAACAATCTTTTTTAGACAATCTGAACAGTACAGTTTGCATGAACTTTTTAAAACTCTTCATCTCTTAGAAATAAACTTTGTAGAGAGAAATACTTCTTTTACACCACCAGCCCCCCCCCAAAAAAAAACCCAAACCAAAAAACAAAAACTCAAAAAACTTAACCTTCCTCAGAGAAGAATCATGAGGTGATAAAACTATAAACAGTCTGGTCATGGAGATCAGGTTTTTTTGTTGTTTTGTTTTTTTTTTTTTTTTCTTTTCTCTCTCTCTCCTGTCTGGAAAGAGCGACTTCCAGGATTCAGTAAAATGTTATGGACCTACATATGTATCTAGATATCATTTCAACCTGGAACACTGGAAAAAAACTACAGTTGGGAACTTGAACCAGCACAACAATGGCTGTGGTGATTTAGTTTCCTTTTAATTAGAGCAGGTTGGAAAAATTCTTATCAAATAGTGTTTCACTGGAATTTGTTGATTTGGCCGATTTAGAACTCTTCGCAGACGTGGTTTAATTTCAAAGACGGTCTGACAGACCCTAGGCAGGCTCCAACATGAGCCTCACTGCCAGGCAGGTTTTAAAACTTGGGTTCTTGTTGGCTACCTCATCCAGCTTGTTGGCAGCCCGCACAGCAGGCTGCTGGGCACCTGTATTTGCAGGGTCTCGAGACGACCAGCTGTCCTTCCCCAAAACAGTGCAAGAGCTCTGTCCCCACTAATAGAATATTCCAAATGTTTTCCTTCTATTTCTTCAATTAGAACAAACACCAATATCAAATTAAAAAACAAACAAACAAACAAACAACAAAAAAAGTCCCCAGAAAAACAAACAAAACCCCCCACAAAACTGAGAAAAAGAATTGCTATTTTTATCTCTGATTCCAATATCAAGGAACATAAGTAAAACATTAAAATTCCGCTTGGTGGGAACTACTTCATATAAGGACTGTCATCATTAATAAACATAAAACAGATAATGTGTAAAAAAAAATGTGTTCAACAGAGGCTGCTTTTTGTTGATGTATTTTCACATCATGCCTTTGTAAAATATCACAATAGGATCCTGATTCCTTGGTCAAAATGCAAAATGAAATCAGTAACACTACAGAAAAAAGGGAAATCATGACCACACCTTCCTTCATGGTGTTTGGACATTAAAGATAAAACCAAAGTCCTATTAATTATCATTAATATATATGCAGTACCCTCAAGTCCAAACTGACATGATACCCTCATTCTATTACACTTCATAATTCTCTATCACAGAGAGTACTAAATTAGATTAGATGAAAACAAAGAATGGAAAAAAAAACAGAACCACAGGCTGAGGTGATGTAAATGCTGAAGTGAAATGCTGCCCAGATTTCAATTTGAATTTATGCATATAAAAAAAATTCAGTGATTGCAGAAGTTCCTCTTTTGTTTGTAACTGTTGTGGGACACTCTAGACACAGAATTTTTTCCTGTACATCTCTTTGCACTGAGCTCCTGCATTTTTGAAATTTTGAAAAGTTAAAGGACAGCGGAGAATTTGCACCTGTGCAAACAACCTGAGTCAGTTTTTTAAATCCTGATTGCCACCTGGCACTCGCAAAAAGAAAAAGAAAACACCAGCACCAAATCATAAGCTTTTGGCTTTTTGTCTTTGAGGAAAGATAAATTCATTTTTCAGACTGATTTAACGTTTTATACCCTCTGCCTACCTTCCATGCCTGTAAAATTGTGTGTTACTAAGTTGTTAGTATGGTCCTTCCTACAAGAAATGAAGATGCCAGGAAAACTGAGCTCCTGCCGTCATCTGTAAAGTATTGCCCATCAAACACATCCAGCGGAACAGGGCCCTAGATATGCCTTTTTCTTTGCCTATCTAGCCTTTTCATTTTTTTTCTCCACTGAAACTGTTCCCAGTGGGAATAAAAATGGTTCCCATCCAGAAAACAGAACTGGTGTTGAAAGTTCAACCTTACTTTCAGTTCCAGCCACCAACAGCAATGAATTTCATTTGAACTGGTTTTGGGGTTTTTTTCTTTTCTTTTTTTAACAAGCAGAACAATTTCAATGCTTACAGAAGGTGACAGTAGCAGTGTTGGAAGACATTCCGATACTAGCAGCCTCTGGGAAAGCTTTGTAAATACCAAGAATCCTTCTCAGTACGCAGGTCAGTGTCAGCCCCGGTCAGCTGAGCTTGGAGCCCAACATCTGGGCTTTCCTCACACCTCTTCAGCCCTGGGCAGTACCTGGTAAAATTATGGAGAAAATTATGCTGGAAGTTATTGGAAAAACACCTGAAGGACAACGCAGTCATTGGTCACAGCCAACACGGGTTTGTGAGAGGAAGGGTCTGTTTAACTAACTTAGTTTCCTTTTATGACAACGTCACCCATCTAGTTGACCAAGGGAAGCCAGTTGATGTCATTTTTTTAGATTTCAGTAAAGCTTTCAATACTGTCTCTCACAGTATCCTTCTGGATAAAATGTCCAGCATACAGTTTGACAAAAACACAGTGCAATGGGTGAGCAACTGGCTGACAGGTCGGGCCCAAATAGTTAAACAGGGTTACATCAGGCTGGCGGCCAGTCACTAGTGGGGTTCCCCAGGGCTCCATTTTAGGGCCAGTTCTTTTTAATGTTTTCATAAACTACTTGGATGTAGGACTAGAAGGTGTTGTGAGCAAGTTTGCAGATGACACCAGATTGGGAGGAGCTGTTGATCCCGTCAAGGGTGGAGAGGCCTTGCAGAGAGACCTGGACAGATTGGAGAACTGGGCAATCACCAGCTGCATGAGGTTTAACAAGGGCAAGTGCCGGATTCTGCACCTAGGAAGGGGCAACCTGGCTATACATACAGACTGGGCAATGAGACGCTGGAGACCAGCCATGTTAAAAGGGACTTGGGGGTCTTGGTCAACAGCAAATTGAACATGAGTCGCCAGTGTGCCCAGGCTGCCAGGAAGGCCAACTGTATCCTGGGGTGTATCAAGCACGGCATTGCTAGTGGGTTTAGGGAAGTGATTGTCCCACTCTACACTGCGCTGGTGCGGCCTCACCTCGAGTACTGTGTGCAGTTTTGGATGCCACGGTGCAAAAAGGACGTAAAACTATTGGAAAGCATCCAAAGGAGGGAAACAAAGATGGTGAAGGGTCTAGAGGGGAAGACGTATGAGGAGAGGCTGAAGTCCCTTGGTTTGTTCAGCCTAGAGAAGAGGAGACTGAGAGGAGACCTCATCGCGGCCTACAGCTTCCTTATGAGGGGGAGCAAAGGGGCAGGCGCTGATCTCCTCCCTCTGGTGACCAGTGATAGAACCTGAGGGAACAGCCTGAAGCTGCAACAGGGGAGGTTTAGGCTGGATATCAGGAAAAGGTTCTTCACTGAGAGGGTGGTCAGGCACTGGAACAGGCTCCCCAGGGAAGCGGTCACAGCACTGAGCTTGACTGAGTTCAAGAAGCGTCTGGACAACGCTCTCAGTCATATGCCCTGATTCAGCTGGTCCTGTGTGGAGCCAGGAGTTGGACTCGATGATCCCTTCCAACTCAGGATATTCTATGATTCTATGGGCAGTCTTCTCCAGTGCTCACACAATAGCAATGCTGCATTAGATACTGGCTGGTCCCATTTCATACAAGACTGCAAACAGTGCTTCAGTCATGATCCTGAAATGGCATGTAGCCATAGTAACCCTGGATTCAGTCTAGATCCTAAATAAGCATTATAGGTCTTCTCCAGGTAATGTTATTCCAAATGGTTTATACTGCAATAGGTTTCATGGAAATGAAATGAGTTAATCCATCAGCTTTCTGTATACCCACCCTGTACAGCCCCTCTGGAAGTATCTCAGTGCAAATGTTGGACTTTTCATCCTGCCTATGTCCTATCATGTCCTACAAATTTTATCTGACTTCACTAGATCTTGCGTGAGAAACCTTGATTTCTAAATTTAAAGCAGCATTTCAGGAACTACTGAATGTTCGTAGTGTCATAGTTAAGCTTTTATCCCCAGAATTGCTTGTCTGTGAGGTGTGTCAGAAGCTTTTATTTATAACTCATAACTAATAATACTGAAAGTGGATTCAAGAACTCCAGGTTTAGTCACATGCCTGTCTCAGATATCCTGCCATAGTTTCATTATTCCTGTACGCTACAGAATAGCTTCTAAGTTGTACTTTTTTTCCCATGTCACAGAATCTGACAAGAAAGGTAAAAATGCTATAATTTAAATTCTTAACAGAAAGAAATTAATTAATCAAGATAGTCTTTTGAGGCAAAGATTTTTTTCCTTCAATGCTCCTGTGGTTTTCATTGGGAAACTATCCATCCTCTTGCAAGCTAGCATGAATAATTAGAAAACTATAGTTCCCTGGAAGCCTCCTCTCTTTTAATTCTAGTATTCTTAATTTCTGCATGAATGGGAGGAAGAAGTTTGCTAAAACTGCTGGTATCTGAATCATTATCCACAAATACAAGCAACATTCTTCCCTCTGTCTCAAATGGATGTAGGTCTTTCTACTGACTCAAAATAAAGAATTATGTAAAAAAATATTCATTCTTGAACATGCCAGAGTGAATTCAGAATAATAAGAAATGATCTTTTCTTTGACAACAAAGAATTGGGGTTTTGGGGCCTGGAAAGGATTCCTGGGTGTTAGAATCCAATACACTCATACTATAGACAACTACATCATATATTTCCTTTCCCCCTATTTCAGTATCATAATGAAAAAAAATTTAGATCTCATTGGAAACATGCTGAGGTGGAAGTAGTCCTAATGTTCTGATGGTATCTAGAGGACCTCCATGAAATTATCCACTACATCACTACATAGCTGTCATATATGCAGAGAGTGACAGACATGTCAAGCCTGGTAGATTTTCCTTTATGGAGACAAAGCAGTACAGTATGGGAGAAAGCAGCATGATTTTTAGATAGGGAATTGTATATAGTTGAATCGACATCTCTTGGTGTTAAGGTAAGATTTACTTACATTTAATGGCTCTGGTTTTGCCACTGTTATTTCCATGTGTCATCATAATGCACATAAATGGTCCAACTAAGTCCATTACAATTCCGCAGGTGCATATGTTCGACCAAACTGGACTCTGTACACGTAAGAAGAGTGATTTATAGTTTTAATTTTAATTGTATTTAGTGGCCAAGAGACAATATTTCAGTATGATGGAATTGTGCTACATCACTCTGGTCCTTACCGTTTCTAAACTTCCCCAAGTTTGGTGGAGTTGGCGCTGCACTGAGCTTTGCCTTTCTCCTGCAGAAAAGTGGTCATGTAATTATACTGCATACTAGGGTTGTTTTTTGGTTTTGTTTTGTTTTTTTTGTAGGGGAGGAATGCATATGCAAACCAAGGTGATGCATGTATTTTAACAATCTATTTAAGAATGAGAGTCATGCTACTGATATTAATCATGTGATCATCAGAACTGGGAGGGACAATGATGAAAATGTCGCTAGCTCTTCAGATCCCTGCCTCTTCTTTCCCTCACTTCACCTCTTAGAAGAGGTTCTTATCAGGGACTGGCAGACTATTTACACTCTCTCTATTCACATGACAGTGAGATTATATCTCTAGCAAAAGAGCCAGAAAGTTTATATGTATTTATTTCTGTACCTGCCAATGATTTTTAGTCTGATCAGCTGCATTTTAGCCTGATCACATTCTGTACTTAAGTTTCCAACCTCTTTTCCCTTATTCAGAGTTTATTTAGGGAACAATTACATGGCAGAAGGGCTCTATCAAGATTCAGAACTGATTAATATACTTTTTTATAGTTTTGACAAACATAATCCAAATATCTAGGGTCAGCCCTTCCTTTGTTATTGAAGGAAATGACACAAGAGAACGGTACCCCTGCTCTTTGATGCACTTTCCCAGAAGGGGAAAGTGTGCTTGAAATTACTAGTGCTGCCTGATGTACTTTTCAAGTGTGCATCAATGTTCTTTTCTGAAATAACGTTTGAAGTTTTCCTTGGGTTTTTAGATTGCCATAGGCATTGAAAAATGCTGTAGGAAGGCATATTTGCCTGTATGCCATGCTTTATGTACTGGCTAGACTACCTTGTGTAAGTTCCTGTCAAGAATGATTATTTTTGGGAAACTAGGGTTAAAATGAACTCTTACTTATTGCAGCACAACGTAGAAAGAACATAAGAGCAGATTCAAAAGTAGATACTGAAAATTCACACCTACAGGGGCGGTCAGTCACTATTTCATTCGGACATCAGTCAGGGAAGGCAGCAGAGAGCCTTTACATGAACTTCAGTGTCTGTGGGATCTGCCCTAATACCTTGAATTCCATACAATATCTTTATACGCAGGGTGCATATGGGTTAACACATCTTAAACCATCCTTTGCACTTTTCTTGGATTCTTTTGCCTGCCACCCCCCACCCCCAATCTCCCCAGATATAGAAAGGTCCTTAGACTAACTTACCCTTGGAGCTCTAAATTATCGCTGTCTTACCAGCACCCAGTTCACTAATATGATACTGCTGCAGCCTCGTGCCTACCCTAGGTGCAGCCAGGCTTCTTGTCTTTGAGGAGTCTCAGAAATCAGTCCACATTCACAACACTCGTGCCTGAAAAAAGTCTTCCTTTCATTGCTACCTAAGATTTAAGCCTGTATGCATTTTGCCAAGAATAAAAAAAAAAACGGTGAGTGTAAGAGCAAAACAGAGAATGTTTATTAAGACTAGTTTAAAATGGCTTCATTTTTGGAGAAAGCACACTGGGTAATTCTTGTCCTCCCTCCTGTCTGTGTATATGGCATCCATTCAGGAACAGTGGAGGAGTGAAGAAGAAAGTCATGGTTTGGTATTCTATTGATACAAATGCAGTGATTTTATTCAGTGCAGCAAGTAACTACTCAGGGAAGATCCTTGCTCCACTGAGTAGAACATCCTGAGCACTTAGAATAGTTAGGATCATTAGTTTTTTTCATGAACTATGGTCCTATTCGGGATGATTTTCTGCTTTTAAGGCAGAAGCAGCTCAGGTTACTATTAGTAACAATTCAGAGAAAAACCTCAGACTTGAGTATAATAGAAACAGAAAGAAAGTACATGATGAGAGAGAAGTTGGAGAAATAACTACATTTCTCAATGTCTGGCGGTCTCCAGATTTTTCTTTTTTTTAAGAGTTGTTTCCCTAACCTCTGACATTGTGGTTACTTCAGTGGACAATTTCATCAGAAATCAGTTGAAATAAAAGATGAATCCCTTTCCTGACAAATTCCACAGCATGTGTCTATCAGATATTATTCAGACTAGTGGCAACAAAAAATGTAAACTATAAAATATGCCTGATGTTTCCCTTTTACAGAAAGCTATGGGAAACAAAACAGCTGGCGAACCTATGCTGAGTACAAATAAAACTGATGTGCGTTCGTAGCAATACACAGAATTAAAATGAAGCAACAAAGAAAATGGAGAACTGGAGTTGAACAAATGAAACTAACTACTTATTTCTGTAGGCAAAATTCTGAAAACCACAGAAAATATGTAGGAGCTGACTTCCAATTTTCAAAGGAACTGAGTATGAAGGTGTTTAAAGCTATTTTTATGTCACAGTTTATGCTGCAATTGGAACCTGTCACCTCAAGACTTTTGGAAAATCTGTCCTTGCACTTCTGAAGACCCATTTTTTGACTGAAAGAGTATTACACAAAGAACGTGTGGAAGCCTTTTTCATTCACCTTGAAAGCCAAACAGAACAAGGTATGCAAGTTTGTGTGGGAAAGGCTGCTGGTGGGTAAAGCACAGTCTCCTTTCCAGCATTCTGTTCCTCTTTTTCACAAATAAGTTATCTGACACTTGAATGTAAAAAAACCCCAACTTTTTTACTCTGATTTAGCACTATCTCTGCCAGAAGTTCTTTATTTAGTAATGGCTAGTTTTTCTATTTTTGAAGCTAAATTTTTGTACCTTTATAGATTGTTATCCTTAGTGATTTGATTTTTAGTCAGTAGAAGAAAAAAAAATTAATTGCAGATGGTACTGAACTTCCAAGGGCCCGCAAAAGTACCACTGGCCTGCATGAAAATGCTAGCAACTGTGTGAGTTGTTATAGCCACTCATATGGATACCTGATGGCAACAACATGGATTACAATTTGTCCATTAAGTTTCTATCACTTGAAATGTTTGGGTCCAATAAAAAGGAGTCACAGGAGTCACATACTTAAATTTCACAGTTAATTGTGGCTGTAGTTTCTTGTATTATGTTTTCAGAATGCCTAAACATTAGAAACATGTAAAATACATTCAACTGCATATTCTAACCAACCTACCTTCTTTAGGACTTTCTTTAGGACTTTGTAAAATTTAATGCCCTAGTTCTTCATCCTAACTCTCAGCAGACAAAACAGTAATCAGTGTCACTAACTTCAGGATCCGAGGTGCTGTTTCTCCTACACCAGTGATGCAGTATTCTCAGCTTTATTTTCAATTGTTCTTATTCTTGCAGGCTTTTATGCCTTCTTTAGGACTTATCTGGCTCCTGTACATTTAACATTTTTATTAACTACATTCCATTTTATATCTTTTTCAGATATATTTTCCTAACATTAGCCAGCTTTCCTAGCTTCATTCACAGTAAAACTGTTGAAAACAAAAGTTGTCTGTTTGGTTTTCATAAAAAGGATGGTGTGGAATATAGATCAAAATATGATTCTGCACTAAAAGGCATTGAAAAGGGAAGAGTAGGAACAATTCTGTTGCATTAGCAATTTTTCTACTGGTAGACTTATTCTGAAGTTCACTTACAAGTGAACTCAGCTGCAGTCCAAGTTCGGTTTTAAAATGAAACTACGGAATTTAGTGTCACGAGAAGAAAGGAAGTGGCTTTCAAATCTTGCAACGGAATTAATACTATGCAGACTTCATTGCATAAGAGTATATGGTTTATCTCTCCTATGTAATTATTAGGGATGGACTTTGCACCAAATCCATTCCCTGCACAAGTTCAAAACAGGCTCGGTTAACTCTTAGGGGTTTTTTTCAGCCAAGAGGAGAAGCCTAATTGCAGACACACCACACTGTAAGAAGTTGTTCTCATGATATCTCTTTGTTGGCAAAAGGAAATGAGCACTGGAAACCTCATAAGAAAGTCTGATCATGTAACATTTCCAGTCTGAAATCCAGACCAAAGAGGTTTGGACAAGTTTTCGTTAAGCAGACTAATTTTTGGATACTTATCTGAACTGAACGGTCTGAATTTTTTGAGGTTCAGTGTTGGTTGCGATCCATTTGAAGAGCTGTTGGCACTTCTATACGTATAATCAACAAAAGCCTTTCATCCAAAATGCTTCCAGCTTGTTCTGTTGTGTTTCTAGCGTATGCTCATAAACTGGCAGTGTTAAACAAGCTGTATTCTGACAAAAACAGAAGGAAAGGTGGCAATAGGTTCTTCAGACAAAAACTGGTCCAATTTTTCAAGCATGCCTTCACTCAACAGTGGTAAAGTGCAGATCTGTATGTTAAATGCTACAAAACCTGCTGCAAAGAACCTGTGACAATGGAGTTTTGGTTTTATAAGCCATTATATTCTAAAGTGAATTTAAGACACCCACCTGGTCTTTAGTGTCATTTCAGTGGAAAAAAAGTATCCCTAGAGCTGCAAGAGGCTGCTTGAGATTACACGGTCTCCTGTCTCAGAAGAAGTTGTCATTATGGGTGTTACTACGATGAAGGTGGATGGTCACAAATTTATTGTGTAGCTGTTTCTGGGCTCTGCTATGAATTTCTTCAGTTTATACAGAAAGAAAGTATCTTTTTTGGTTGCAAGGGTTTGGGTTTTTTAAATGGAACCCCAGGATATGTCTAACTAAAGCAGTAAATGTGTTAACGTGACACACTGTTCTCCCACAATGGATAGGATTATAATACCATCTCTAAAATGCGTACCCTAAGAAGGAAGGTCTAAGAAGGCAACGGTTGGATTAAATTGTTTGTATTTTTGTTACTTACCTGATGTCTAAGTTTTTGAGCACATGAAGGCTTCGTGAAGCATTTTTAATCCAGTTTCAAATGTGAAACTTCTAAACCTCCATGTCCTTTCATCACATGTTACAATGAGATATGATTTTACTGTTCACTATTTTAAAATGTTTTGCATAAGCTCTCTCATGGTGCTCTTCACTCATTCCCCTTTCAAAATTCCTCCGCTTAGGTCTATCAGTCCAAAGATTTATATTACTTCCTATTGGACTTTTTCTAGTTCTCCCAGATATTTTAGTAAGACCATCACCAAACGCAACCAAACTAGATACACACAATGAGTACATGGAATCCCAACAGTTTCTTGCAGTTTACCTTGCTGAACCTCACATTAGACTATAAAGAAGTCTGGTTAGTTTGTTTCTTTCTTCTTTCAGCCCATATTATATCGTAAAAAATCTTTCCCATTTTATTCTTCTTCCCTAGCTTTTTCTCTGTCCCAGTTCCTCCTCCTCTTATTTGCAGCTTCACACTGTGGAAACTTGCAATACTAAGACTGACTGAGGAGACAATGATTCATAAATTAGTCACTAGCAAGACAAGCATCTTAGCAGACCCAAAATGACTTAAAACATTAGACTGGTTTCTGGCCCAAGGTCAAGCTCCTAGAGACCCTTAGGTACGTAGATCTAAAAAAGCACTCATTAAAACTATTGGCTTTTAACTGTCCACCTGTATAGATTCTGGTTACACAGCATTCTAATGAGCCACCGGCAAAGGGAGCCAAGCATCTGCTCATGCACACGTTCTAGTCTTTTCTACTTCTCTTTGTTGTGCCAGCAAGTAAACACGATATAAGGAATTTGCTTTTTTAGTCTTTGTGACCCAAGATGTAAATTGTAGTGCATTACTTCTGTCCACTAACTGGCAGATTTGGCTTCTGCTTTTGCTTAGAACAAACTAGGTTTTGTTACTAAAAAAAGCTCAAAACTCCTCAACCGAAAACACCTCATTGTGTATCACTCCAGGCAAGCATGAAAACAAGGCTAATAAAGCAAAATCCAGTTCCTTGCTCAATGAACTGTTCAGAAACAGGCTCACATGCCTCTGACTAGGTCATGGCACTAGGTACATTGACATGCATCACCTGTTAGAGCTATCAGCTAGAATACATGCGAGGCAGAAAGTCTAGGGCTGTTGGTTCTCCATCGTCCTTTCAGCAGCCGTTATCGGACATGAAGTTGGTATATTCTCTGCAAGTTTCAAGGAAGGCTGTTCGCAAGCAGGCCCTGCTCGGTGAAGTGCACAGCTCAATGTTGGTGCGCCAGCTAGCAGAACTAAGTTTCCATCACCTCCACCTCCAGCTCAACCCAAATCTTGAAACTGCATTATTTGGTGATGCGTGGGCAGCCAAATGAGAAGTAAAGGTGGAGAGGAATCCACAGCTGAGGTGATCAGGTCCCCCGCTCAGGGACTCAGCTTTCTTCTCCTCAGCCACGGCACACATGCCTCACACACATAGCTGGTTCTCAGTTGAAGGGAAAATACCAGTTGTGTCGACTGGCTGTTAATTTCAGCAGCAGCAGCAAGCACAAGAGGTCATCTAAAACTGAGAGTGAATACTTTTGTAGGTTATTATTAGCGGCTGCAAGATGGAAATGTGATTCTCTGGCAAACAGCAATTTTCCGACTTGGGCTCTCTTTGAGACAGCTATTCCCGAGCACTACCGTCATGCCACTTCTCAAGACAGCGCAGATGAAAGCAAGAAGGGGATTTCTCAGAGAATGTCAGTGCTTTTTCAAAACTTAAAAAAAAATTAAAAAAATCACTTCCTGCAGTTTTTTCTCTGAAATGCAAAATGGGCACAGCCTGCCCAGCCCCAGTCCCCTAGCAGGAAACAGACTCTTTTTCAGCTCAAGTACTCCCACTCCTTCTGTTCACTGATTGATTTTGTTTTGCTTGACTTGACAAGACCAGGTTGGACAAATCTGAATTATCTGTATGTTGCTGACTGGATCAGCTGCATATCCTTTAGTATGCTTGTCATTTAGTCTTATAAATAACCTTAATGAGGGCTGTAAATCTTAGCTCTCTGAGGGCATAGCTATACAATAAAAAACAATTCAAAGCTTTAAAAAAGTAAAGATGCGCCTAGCATGCAGGTTATTCTTTAAATGCAATGCATCCTCTCTTGGAATTTGCACTGGATTTCTGTTGATTAGTTCTCTAAACATAAGTTACCTTCTTTAAAGAAAAACTAAGCTTACCTAAATAGGCAAATTTTGCTAGACTCTTTCAGAAGAATGGAAGGAAAATATAATTTCACATGGATGCATGACATTTTGCATGGGTACAAATATGTGACAAAATGTTGTGCAAACATGTTTTAAAGAGTGGTCTAAAATTTTGTTCTGGTATATTTAAGCATAGATTTCATAGATTAAAATAATGCTAGCTATTAACCAATAAAATAATGTATATATTCTGTTCGTTCTCTACCTATGCCTAAATAAAATAAGAAAGTGAAAGAAAAAGAGACTGTCAAGAAATCAGTGCATAAAACCATGAAATCATTAGCAGAAAGAGCTATGTTTAAAATTCAAATCCTCTGACTCCCAGCACTGCAAGAAGCATAAGATGTACTGAAGTACAAGTTCTCTCTACAAAGCATTTAGCATTCAATTAAATGTATTAAATGAACAGTCTGAGTCATATACTGAAAAGGGCAGGTCCCAGCTTATACTGAGGAGCCCAGCACAAAAAAGAAAGTTAACAATATGACCTCAGGTGGCAGAAATTTTGCAATAAATTTTGAAGACATCTGTCAATTGACTTAGTTTAGGTAAGACAGAGTGCACTATGGCTTTAAACTAAAAGAGGATAGTTTTAGATGAGATATAAGGAAGAAATTCTTCCCTATGAGGGTGGTGAGGAACAGGTTGCCCAGAGAGGCTGTGGATGCCCCCTCCCTGGAAGTGTTCAAGGCCAGGTTGGATGGGGCTTTGGGCAACCTGGTCTAGTGGAGGGTGTCCCTGCCCATGGCGGGGGGTTGGAACTAGATGGTCTTTGAGGTCCCTTCCAACCCAAACTATTCTATGATATATCACTCCCATAAAATAATATACATATTTTTGTATAACAGATTTATCAGCCAAAAAAATTTTAACAAAAGTAAACAACTTAAGAATAATAATAAAAAATAAAATAAATTTATTACTTGTCTGAAGTAATCACAAACAAGTAACATGCTATTTTCATTGGAGAATCATACTAAAAGATGTATTATAAGGCATACTAATTTCTAGCAATATTAGAATCCTCTCTCGCCGTCTCTTCCTCATATTCCTGACTTACTTGGTTATAAACGCATCAAATTGCCTTCTTTATTAGCTTGTTTTTTGATACCGCTTTTTTAGCTTGCAAACAAGGACTAGAGTCTATTACCAGTCCTTCCAAATACCTCAGAATAATGAAAAAAATCTACCAATGTTTATTTGGATGTCTGATCGTAACATTTCCATGCAGAAGAATTGTTCTCAAAATGTTTCTTCATGAAACTGTGCTATGCTTGTTACTCTACCTTGTTGGATTTCAGAAAGTCCTCTGTGAAAACGAGCAGGAGAAGGAGAACAACTGACAATATCAGCACATATTAGAATATCCCTTTCTCCCAAGCATATTACATATTAAACCAAAGATACACTGTTTGAAATTTCAATATCCTTGGCATTTTGAGTTCTGCTAATTTTCTTGGAGCAATTCAGTTTTAACCTGTCCCTCAATTCTCTCATACAGATGCTTCAGTGTTCAGCACTTCGATGACACCACCTAGCTTTCTGCACGTGTCTCCCACAATCTCAGAACATGCCCTGTTCTGTGGTTTACATATAAATACATCATTTGCATATTGTAATCTAGTTAGTGATTGTGTACAGTTCAGATAATTGGATGCGTAGGTCTGGGGTACAATGGCACAGATGGAATTCAGAAGCAGGTCCAATACTTTTTCCCTACCAGCCCATGCTGACCTTAACATTGCATCTAGATATCAGTGTAAGAGACCCAGAATATTTCAGTCACCACCATATCTTAGGATCCACAAAATGCAGTTAGTGACTTTAATAACAAATTTTTTGCTCGAAGAAAGAGGTTCCACTCAATCTTCGTCCCATCCGTTTTGCTACAAGGCCCATACAGACAAATATCTAAAGCTGGTTGGACCCTTCTTTGAATCAATTCAGCTTCTTAACCCTGCTGAAAACTAATAAGCAAAGACCAGGGAAGGGTGGAAGGAGCGGCAGAAGGAAGGAAGAGAACAAGTCTACGTCAGTTCGGTGTCAAGAAACTGATAGATTTCTCAGCACTGTAGACTCAGATATGTTTCAGAAATGGTTATGCCCTGTAAAAATGAGTGGCTATAAACGATAGCATCAAAATGTGCTCAGCAGATGTTGCCACAAGTCTTGTTGACACGTTTAAGTGCTTCTTCCAAATGGGAAACACTGGCTGTGAAATTACCCTTCACAAGTCCTTTGTCTTTTTAAGCATTAGTCTTCCATCTCATTTGTAACCTGTTTTAGTGACTTCCTAGAAATTTCTTTCTCCAAAGCCATAACACTTTGTTTCTCCTCAATAACACACAAAAGGTGTGTTCACCGTGAACATTTTGCGGTCTCTTTGATGAAACTGAAGCTAGGGTATTTCTGCTTCATGCAAAATTTTGGCAACATCCAGAATTGAAAAATCAACGGGAATTTGGTCAGCTCCTGGAAATTATGTCCCAAGATTATACTAGGTTGCAATTTGGAGGGATATCACTGAAGTTGAATGAAAAATGGCCTCTCACTGAAAGGACTCTGCTCTGTCATCCTCCTGCTTATCACAAATGCGATCTTTATCATAGATGTGAAACGTATGCTTCAACCCTGTAACGTATCTTAGAAATGTTGTAAACTACGTTAAAAAAAATATATCACCAGAGCCATGTTAATACAAGCATTAATGTTTAAAGTACAACTAAAATTGTAGAAGTGTTATTTATGAGGAAATCATAGCACAGATAAAATAATACTGCCAAATTGAACTAACTGCCTATTTGTCTCAGTTTTTGATTTCTGACAGTTATTATCCTGGCTCACATATTACCAAGCAACTTGCTAAAGTCGGACCTAAGCAAAGAGAAGTGAAATTTTTCTGGAAATAGAGCTGTCGAATTTGTCTCCTTGTTTATTATTCCTTAGCAAATGCCTATAAAATGGCTGGATGAAATACACATTTGGCCAGGAGTGCAAGTAAACTAATTTCCTGACATTACAGTAAAACCACTTATCTCATCTACCACCTATCATTATCAATAACCGTGTTACAAATCCTGGAACAAACAAAAGGCCAGGAATGTGGAAGACCAGGTTATAGGGCTCCTCAGACATTTTGCTGTGGCCTTTTCATTAAGTCCAAACGTAATTACAGGTATTAGCAACAAAGACGGCAGTGGTAAATCTGATCAATGAAATGACACAATTAAATGGTCCGTTGTAATTTGTGATGGCATTGCCCAAGAAGCAGAGATCAAGATACGTATGTTAAAGCAAAGTGCCTACCTCGGGTGGCTGGCTGTTTGGGACACTGAACATCACTACTCCTGCCAAACATCCAGGTGGAATTCAATACCTACGGGGCATAGAAAAGAGAGTGCAAAGGAAATCTGATCTCTACAGGAATGACTGCACCTACTGAAAGTATTTGTCTTAAACTGTTTTACTTCCTTGCCTGGATGCTATGGCAAAACTAATTTTTACTATAATTATAAATCCTCAAAGTTTAATCTTATAGCCAGCCAACCTGGCAAGAAACTTGACTTTGCCACTGTGATCATCTACCAGAAAGGTCAACAATTTTATTTTAATAACATGCAGCTTAGGGAGCCAAACTCTCATTTTTTATTCACTTCTGCAAGCAGAAACCTGACAAAGGTCAATGGGAATTATGATTGAATGAGAACTGAGTTAAATTTTTGGTATCTGGGCCAATATTAATAATTTTAACAGTAGGCCAATTTAATCTCTGATGTAATTCCACCAATCTCAGTTGACAGTTGGTCCTGTCTCAAATTGTACTATTCATTTTAAAAGTATTTAAGTAGTTTTACTTTTGAGAAATGTACATAAATCAACTGACAAATTCATCCTGGAAACTGAAAATATTTGCGAATGAAGGGAGCCTTAACTGTAACGTTAAATTCTATAGATATAACTCACACCTTCACTATACCCCACTTAGATCACCAAAGAGCAGGTTTAACACAACTGAAAACCATACCTGTGTGCTTACAAAATATACACATGGCTAAAACATTTTATAATTTACTAAAATGTGACTGATTCTTTAAATTCACAGTTACAAATAGGACCCTAATACAAAATGGTCTATTCCATCCTATTTATATGTTCACATCCTTAATACAGATCTGCCCAGATTGTACAAAGTTTTTATGAGCTTAATGAATAAATAAATGTCCATGCTTTTACACAAATATGGAGCTTTATGAGAAAAATCAGAAGGTTAGGTTAGATCCAAGGGAAAATATGCCTGATAAAACCTACACTGAGATTTACGTGTTTCCAGAGAACACATTGAAAAAAATCCAGAAAGATCTTTGCTTATTTTGACTTCTTGCCTGGTCTGAGGGTTTGTTATACATCTCAAAGTTGAACTGAAAGATTAGAAACCTTGGTGAACCTAGACTGTTTTCAGCAAGGCAGGATTTGAGGCTTAGGCTCATTAAGGAATGTCAATCTGAAGCTACAGTCAATCTTAAGAAAATTGTTTGTCTGCTTTGAGGTTTAAATGGCCTCCCCTAAGAAAGGTACCTCGGATATACAAATTCAGACAAAATAACACAACATCTATAACTGAGATTATTTAAAAGATTGAAACACACAACCTTGCCCCCTTTTTTAAAAAAAATAAATAAATTTGCAGAAAAAAAGCATGTGGGTTTTTTCTGTCTTACACGTGCTTTTTAAAATCCCTTCATGATATACCAGGTAAATATCTAGGGTTGTTTTACCGAGTCATAAAACTTGGTAAAATAATTTAGGGGCATTCAAGCCCACAGGGCACGCAAAAAAATCATTCAAAGCCTGACCCTGACCATTTTTTTTCTTTGTCATGCTTAAGACTGAATAAAATGGGGCTTTTCTTTCCACAGCAGTCTTTTCCATTTTCTTCTGTTTTGTTTTTCTATTTCAGTGATGAGGAATGCATCAAGGGACAGATGAATTAATCTCCAATACCATATGTGTACATGTGAATACTTCAGTATGTTCAAGAAAACAAGGCGCTCATAACTACTGTACTGACTGGTAAAGGCGCTTTTTTTTTCCTCCACGGTTGTCCTAAAAGTACACTGTAAATGCCCTCTTTCATAAGTCCTGAAGGCTCTGCGCAAGACACTGGAATTCCCATCTGTACAATGCATGCTTTCATCTGCGTGATCATCAACACATGTCGAATATGTTTCTGAAAGTCTGTTTTAAAGCTATGGCCATGGGACATCATGTGACCACTGAATCATTTTCTTCCAGCTGAGGGTACATTTTATCTTGCCAGACATCTTCATAGTTTGTGCAAGCAGTTCCTGAAGTCTGATTCAGCTGCTCATGATGTGGCTGTCTGCTTGTCTGAGTGCAGGGCAAGGTTTAGGATTTCATATTCCTCTCCACGCTGTGTTTTTTAATCCTCTAAAATGTTTCCTGAGTGTTGAACATATGCCTGCTTGATTATTCCTGGCAAATGGTGTTTAGGAACGGTCTGTTGATTAATTCTAAGCCATACTGCGATGGTCTTCAAAGAACACCTTAATAATTTTAAGTAAGCTATGAGGAAAAGATTTTTTTTTTTTTCTTCCAGAATACGTTCTGCAGCAGCATTTTTCATGTTAATGAAAATAATATTTTCATGGCATATTAGGAGACCTTTTGGGGGTATGTAATGTTCTTATCTACCCCATATTTAATAGGATTTATTGCATAGACCCTCCATTTAATGAGGTCAAATACACACAGCAAAGTCTGTTAACCAAATAAAATAAGACAGGCAGCTGCAGGCTTCAAGTAACTAAATCAGTGGAACCGAAAATCTAGTAGCGAAAATAGAGTTATCCCTAAAAATATACTGGATTTCTTTTAGTGCCAGATCAGTGCACATACAATATGTTTAAGCTACCAAAGCATTGATAACCAGAGAATTAGGTTAATACAGTGAGCACCCTCAGCCAAATACTGACCTCACTCAACCTCTGTTTTTCACACCTCTAGGTCAGAATCCTACCCACCGCTTGGACAGTCAAGCGATTGTACCGCAGTGAGACAAACAGGTAAGAAGCAGAAGGTATAGGCACATTGAGGCCCTTTTCAGAGTTACAGGGCTTTAGTTTTCATCTTATTTTGGTTTCTTTTTCCTTGAGGATTTTCCTAGTTAGCTTTACATGTGGGTTACTGAAAACTGCCTAATGTAAACTGTTTAGTATAATCAGTACCACAGTCGAGCCTAGACATACATAGGCTTTCCTAAAATTGTACAACTGTTAAAATTCTTCTAGACATCAGAGACACAGTAGGTCTCCTAAGTCATCCAGCCCATTTCCCCGTCTCATTTATACACTGGATTTTTCTGTGGTTCATCCAATCTCCTTCGAAACTGCCTCAAGTGACACGGCTTCCTCCACTTCCTGCAAGAGACAATTCAGTACCCTAACAGACCTTGCTGTCAGGATGTTTCCCCTAATATTCTGCATAATTCTTCCTTTTTTCATTTCATCCCGTTAATGCAAGTTATACTCCCTTTCCCTTAATTTATATCATTGTTTTTCAAAGGAAACATAACAAAAGTTTTAATGAAAAGGAAGCCTGTCTTATGTAAACAATAAAAATTCATGTTAGAAAGAAACGTTTGCCTTGCTTCTACGAACCAGGGAATTAATATGAGGAAAAGCAATACAGGCCCATAGCTCATGCTGTGTTGTGGTCAGACAGAACTCCAGCAATAAAGTTGCAAGACCTTCACTAATTCCACTACCTATTATTCAAGTAGGCTATAAATCTGGTAAACTTTTTCCATTGGCCAACCTTACTTACTAATCAAGTTTAATTACCAATTTATGTAAGGGCTCGATTCCAAGGTCTTTGAAGTCAGTGAGATTCTTTCCGTCAGTTTCCCTGGGATCTGGATGACGCCTATTTTATACACGAAAACACCACTGCATTTAATAGTATGCTAACAGCACAAAAGTAGATAACGTGGGAATATCGAGAAAATACTTTTTCACAATACCTTTTACGTATTTTACTTCTGTGAAAGTGTCCTTCATGAAATCATCTGCATCCTATATTTTTAGAGCAAGACGATTTTTCAAACCCTCTCAGTTTTCACTTTAAAATTATTTAAGCTGTAACAGCATGCCGAGTGAAGTATCAATTTCTTTGTCAAAGAATTAATTTTCCATGTGGTTTCAGTAACAAAAAGCTTTAACCTGCTCACAGTAGTTGTAAAAGCAGTAACATGAGTACCTCTCCCAAATATTACTAGACCAATTTAAGATAAGGTTTCACAGCCCACTTACTATCACTTTCTTTCTTCTCCTTCTATAGTTATAGCGGTCAGTTGAGTTTCACAGAACAAATTTTCCTATGGGAGTATAGAGGAAAGTGCTAATAGCAGCTGGATTCTACCTCTCTTAACATGAAGCTCAGAGCTGTTAAACGCATTCCAGCATATGCTCTCAACCGACCCAGTGCTCTGCCTCTCACAGATAGTTTTGGGTCTTTTGTTTTGATAAATGACTTGGCATTCTGAAGGGTGGTCAATTTTCATCCAAGCAAAACAGGCTGATGTATTAGCAATGAGATAACATCTCACAGCTTTGCTCAGTGATGTATACTAAACCTTCTAAGCAAGGCATGAACGCATATACACCCGTATCTAACATATGGACTTCATCTCTTTCCCTCTCCTAGGCACTCTCTCCCCTTAGCTATGTGCAGGCAAAACTCCCGTGTTCGTGCTAAATCGTTGCTGGTCCAGTTAAAGTAAACAAAGTAGAGATAATGCTGCTTTTCTTTCCAGCCAGAAATGCTGGTTTCCTGCTTAAATGCATACCTTTGATGGTGGTTCACTGGCAGAACTTGCCTTAGGTAAAAGAACGATAATTATGCAATTTTCAGCTAAAATATTTTTGCCCTTAAAGGGAGAGGGAAACTGAGATCTAATCCAATCTCCCAAGGAGAGTCCATTTGTGAAATTAAAACTATTTTATTGCTCTAAGCTCATTTCTATTAAAAAAAAAAAAAAGAAAAAAAAAGAAAAAAAAAAGAGAGGTTTTGACTAGGGTTTACACAAATCTAGCAAGCAGCAATCCAGCGGAGCCCTGTATGGGCTTCATACTGGGCCAGCAAGTCAGATGGTTTGGGAATAAAGCATATTACATTCACAAATTACATATATAGAATGTTTAGGGAATATATATGAGATACAGATCTTAATAAGACGTAAAGTACAAACAGTCTGTATGATTTCCACATTTCCATATTCCAAGGTGAAAGAGGGCAGCGCTGTCTCCTTATCCCACTGTCGATCTGTGAAAGGTTCTCAGACTTGAAACGAGTGAAGCTGAAAGGCTTGCAACATGTCATATTTAATGGAACTGACTGAACTAATTGCTGTGAAAATAGACTGTCACAGCCTCATAAAACTAGATATGAAGCAAGGCTATGTTCACTATGAAAATGTTCTCTTTACACAATATGATTACGATGCTGGATCACAGAGGTGGTGATGCAGTTCAATGCGCAGTAGTGACACGTGGCTATTACAAGTACTAGTTAATAGACAAATTTGAGACATCGTATTTCTCACAATTAAGGGGTCCGTGATGTTGTACTGTCAATGCAAATGGGCTATTTTCTCCTCATCCCATTACCTAGCATGCGGAACAACAGAACTTCACCCAGCAAACAGCTGGGAAACAGTCCCTTGCCTGAAGCTCCTACAAAAGTACTGCACAATATAGAACGGGCTAATAAAACTTTCTCATATTTTCCCCTGGTCGTGCCTTTTCTGATCTTTTCAGGGCTTGGGAAAGTTCTGATGCAACTTTTTATGGCTCAGCACTTCCCCCGCTGGGCAGCAATAATCAGCAGTGCTTAGGAAATCCGCTTTTCTACACTGCTATGGAAAGAAGCTGTAAATTTGTGTTTCTCGTCAGGATTTAGCATGGAGTTGATTGTGTCTCAAAGGCAGGGGATGCATTAGAAAAACCCTGTCTCCTCTTAGCACTCATCTGCCTTCCCCAGAGCAAAGGCTCAGATGGAGCAGAGTTTTCCCTGCACTGGAGAAATGACGTCCCTAGCGTTCATGGTGATGCTGCTGCTGAGAGAAGCGGCAGGTACTGGGCTGAGGTCAGTTTATGTGCTGATCCACCACAGGTGAGCCACCGTTCGTTAAAAGACTGACTCCTACCCTCTGCTCCTAGAGACTTCTGCTGACAGACACTGGTGCAGCCCTACCCCTTCCATTTAAAAAAGACACCCAACCCAAAAGCTGGACCCTACTTTCACTTTACGCTGCCAGGGGTTCTCAATTAAAAATGTTCCAAAGCTGCAAAGTTGGGGTGTTTCTCTGCAGCAGTTTTCTAAGCCTCTTAAGTTCCTGCACAGATTACAACCACCTCATTTCAGCTGCAGGGTATCTTCACTGACATCAGCAAATTTGGCTCAATATCCTCCAATAGATGGGCAATTTGTTTTCATAATAAACAATACCACAAATCACAGGAAAAGCAGCATAGCTGCCAAAATACCTTCAGTCCTTATAAGAAAAGAAACAGACTCTGCTACAATCAAAGGATTTTGTTTTCTTTTTGATGAAGCGGAATATCGCATTCTCTCAGAGGGTTTCTGTCTCCGATACCATCAAACATTTTTTTTGGCATTAAGGACAGTAGACACTGTCCTGTAGCATGGGTTTGAATAAAGTAACTTTAGAACAGGAAAAAAAATTACAAGGAAGATTTCAAGCAAAACTCAGTAAGAAAACTATCAGAAATAATTAATTCACTTTATAAAGGATCCACATTATAAAAACTACCACTTGTTTGCTGTCCATTTCTCTGAGTTACTACTACCATTTTGATTTCTTAGCCTTTCTATGGAAGAAGGAAAAATTTTTTTTTCTGAATGAGCATTAAATATATAACAAATTTTGGATGAATATAGCAAGCAAAGTAAATAATGAATAGTAAACAAACTTAGTTAAAAGAAAATGTGAGTATTTCTTAGGTGGCAAAGCTCATGTACCTGGAGAAGAACACCTCAAACAGATGTAGTTTAACGGTGGGGCCTTTCTTGACTCTACATTCAAAGTAAATAGCACCCATAAACAGCTGCTATTCACCAAACATAGCAGGACTGGATTTGGATGCAGGACTGGATTTGGATGCATATCCATGGACATTTCCATAGCCTCTGATCTGCCCTCTTCTTAAACAAGTAAGAGAGAACAGAGTACACACTGTCTAGAGAAATACAATTTGGTATTCGAAAAGATCTCTGAGTGCTAGCAGTGCCGTGCCCCCAAAACCTCTTCCAGTTAAGTATTTGAGAGAGAAATTAACAGCATTAATTATCAGTTTGCAGTTTGTGACTGAAACCTAGTAAATAGCATAGCATGTATATGTATATTTAACTGCCAAGGACATATTAATTTGCTTTTAGGTTTTATTCCTATAGGTTTGGTTTGTTCTGAGACCTCACAATAAAAGCTCAAGCCCAATCAAGATGAAAGTGTAGCTGAGATGGTTCTCTTCTGAAATAAACAGCATGTATGAATCCCACAGTCATATAGTACCATTTTAAATATGTTTCAAATGATGTAGAAAACGCAAATGAGTTTTTTGAATCATTTCAGGAATCATTTTGGTAGTTTGGAGTCCGGCAGAAAGGTCTGATATTTTCTTGCTCAAGTATAACTTCTCTCCTGTATTCCAGTGCTGCTCTTTCCTGGCTCCTAACAACCCACAGGCTCTTGTTCTTATGGTGCAGGATGTCCTGCCCGTGGTTTCAGAGGAATGTGGGAAGGACATATTCCAAGGTGTCTGTGATGCTCAGGACAACTTTCTTTGAACTGAGACCTGGGCTGTCATTGTAGGCAGCTAATATGTTTCAGGAGTCATTTTTTTCCTGTAACATTTACTCGGTATGTGATGGGGTTTGTTCGCTCATCAGAAAGAAGCCACAAAGCTGAAAGTATGGAAATACAATCTGAAAATTTATGTTCTTTTGTTTCTGTTCTAACAATCACATCCCTGGCAGTTGGGGTAAAACAATAACGAGAAATCTTTACATGGGTTTAAAGAAAGCCAAGTTAAGTTCTGACTTCAAACTTCACTGGATTTTCAGCCACTGCATTAGTAAGAATGCAGAAGGAGGTTTGCTCCTTTTAGAATGGAAAGCAAAAGCAGCAAATACCTGTCAAAATGGAGAACTGCTATTTGAAAACTGGCAGGCTAGATACGCATATTAGAGGAAGGTAAGTGACATTTACTGCACCCGCACAAATTACTTCAGTGTCACAAAAAGGTACTCAAGTTAGCCTGAAACTAGCAAACTTTGACACCTGTAGATCATTCGCAGCAGTACAGTGCATCACAGGGATGCATGTTCTCTGCTTCTTGGAGTGCCCTGATGCCCCGCTGACCTGGTTCTGCCTCGTGCCATCCAAAGTGAGCTGACCCAGACACGTCTGCGTCGGACTGCAGTTGCCTTTGTGTCTGCTGTAGTACCTCATAATACAAAAATCGCTGCAGGCTTTCAGTTTAACAGCTGAAGATTCTTGCTTGAAACTTAAATCTGCTCAGTAAATTCCAAATGCCACCATATACTGGAATCAATGAATCCAGTCATTCGTTTATCGCATATAAAAGATACTGGGAAAAATGAGTTTTTTAAGAAGAGCAGACATGCAAAGAGAGAACTGAAGTACTGCGTATCACAGACAGCAGAAGGGTACTATTTATAGCCCACCTTGAGATCAAGAATATCAATTAATAAGAAAGCTGAGAAGCTAGCACTTCTTTAAGTAAAATGTTTAACAACTGAGGAAGCGAGACAGACATGAGAGGGTTCCTTTAGAGCTATTAGCTGTTTGGATTGATTATTAAGTGAGTAGAGGGATGTTATCACTGCAAACATGTTTTCAATCACTAAACTCTCACTGACCTCAATAGCAGTAAGATGAGGCTCCAAGAGATAACAGAAAATACCTATAAGACTTGACCATGATTCACACTGATGCAGGACCTTTTCAGTGTTTCCAGCAGGATATAAAGAAACACATGAAATATTTGTCTCTCTTTGGCCGTCAAGGTGATATAAATGAAACTGGCCACTAAATACCTTGATTTATAGTACATTACTGTAAAATGTAATGGATTACTTTGAATAACTGGTAGATGCAGTCACTTATTTCACTTTCCAGGCTGTTTGGTAGTATCATTCATTTTTCTACTGAAGAACATCAGCTGTATTTTAAAACCAGTGTGGGGTGAAGTGAGGTTGAAGATGCCCACTGCTTGTTCTTTCCATGTTCCTCCATTCAAAAAAACAATAGTGGAGCTTTACACAGTGGAAGGTCTCTGTCCAAGACAGAAAAAGCAAGTGAGAAAAGCCTGGCTGAAGTTTACAGATCCACAGAAGGAATTTAGCTAATTATATGATATAGCCATTAATGTTATCTGTTTGACTATGTTTTGTAAAATAAATATTTTACAAAATTATCATTCTGAGCTTTAGTTTTTCCAAAAAATGAATGTTCTGCAGGTAAGGGGTCTGAAACATTTACAGTATTTTCCAACTGTTTAAACCACTGTAACACCAAATGCAGTTAAATGCAAAGTTGATCAGGAGAACAATTTTGCACACGTTTTCTGCAAAAGACTAAATGGTAATGTAGAAGGAGGGGAATTTCAAGAAATGTAAGCTTAACTTTATAAGAAGAAACCAGACTGTCTTGTTAAATTCTCGATGGTAACAACTGTATAGATTACATAGACAGTGTAGGCAATGTAGATTGTGTTTCATGAATCATGTTTTTTAATATCTAGGTACACTTAAAATATATGGCTGCAACCATATATTTGTTGCATGTACAAAAAAAGAAAAAATCAATTTGCACATGCACAGACCAGAACAAAGTACACTGGAAAATTTCAACCCTTTATCAAGATGTGGTCCTGAATATTATTTTGGTTTGTATTTTCTGTTTGCTCATGGACTTCATGTCATCTTTCTTCCCCTCACTTTTTTTCCCCCCAGAGATACTAATAACTCCAAATATGGATGCTTCAGAAGAAACAAAAGAAATACGACTGGTTAAAGAAACAGGGTATGCTTAAAACAGCAAACAGATTACATATATGCAGGTAACTAGGAACTCAAAAGAGCTCGCCTGCATACAAAACGGAATTTAGCTAATTAATTACAATAATGAATTTGTACCAGGCATAATCCAGTTTCTATTAGTTTCTATGTAACAAGTTCCGTTGTGTAGAATTTTAATAAAAATGTTTCAAAAACATTAATCACAATATTTCCATAGAAAATGTCATCAACAGGCCAGCTTATTGATAATTTGATAAGGAAAATCACCCTGAGATCATTTGCTAGCAGTAGACGTTCCAACTTTTCCTCCAAACTCCTGCCTTCGTAGGTACTGATATAGGGTACACACGTGTCTGTCCAACTGTTTGCCATAAGCACACCAGCAGATACTTTACATCTTATTTTAATTCAATGATAATACTGAATGTTTTCTCACTATGAACGTTTGTGTGTAATAACTAAATGCTGGAATTCTCTATTTTAATGACTGACAGAACTTGTAAATTAAGTGGCTCTACAAAATGATTGATTTCACAATGCCTATAACATCTAGTCTATTAGTTTCATAAGCAAAAACTGGAGTTAACTTTATCATACAAGAACTGTTGGTTTCATTGCAGAAAACCCAAGGTAAGATTTTTATGTATAACTGAGTTTACAATACTGAAGCATTTTAACTGGAAAACACCAGCCATGATTTTTACAGCACAGAAATCTAAAGTCACCTATAAATAAGACTGAATTAATTTACTACAAAACAATATAATGAGAAAGTATACAGCTATAACTGTTACAGTTATGCAAGAATCAGATTTCTGTTCCTTTATAAATTTCAGAGTTCTGAATATTTTCTTATTCTGCAACAGAAAGTAAGAAATTCTCTATGCTTCTTTTGAAATTAAACTGGAAAAATATTTAGTGTTGTGCAAACTTTTTTTATTTTGATGACACATAAGCATTAAATTCTATTTTAGCCCTTACCAAGACCTGATTTAGAGCAGAAAAAACAGAATGTTTAAATATGTTGCTGTTATTTTTGTTTGGTTTTATTAATCACTCCCTAAGTCAAGATCTTTCTATGAAACACTTCTGTTTCAACAAAACAACATTTTTGGATGAACTTCAATTTACATATAGTTCCATGCTATTTTTTTTTTCTGTTCAATGTTCCTTTTTATGACTTTGCCTAAATAAATTTAATACATAAGGTAACTTCCTCCACATATTTTATGAAAGTTACTGCATACCATTTAACCAACTTTTAAGTAGACTAACACGGCCATGTAAAAAAAAAAAACCATTAATATTTTAACACGCATAATTTTGGTTTCAGTGAGGTGATAATTTGATTCATAGATAACTCTAAAGCTCCGGTTTAAATAAAAGGAAAGTGTTTATCGATTCACAGTCTTTTGAACCTGAGAGACTTTACGAGTTAGCTGTGTAACACTAATGAGAGCTGTCTTAGAGCTTGGTGTTTAAAGTTAAGCTCCTAAAATTAAGCACCCTAACAGAGCAGCTTCACTGGCTGGTATGCCAACCCGCCGCTTGCTACCAGCGTGCAGCTGGCAGAGCAAAGAAAGGCTGAAACTCTTTGTCGTGGGCAAGAGGCACGTTTCGAAAGAAATCAGTGACTTCCAGTCTAGAGTCAAGGTACATTAAGCAGTGACTCAGGACCGGACTTCATCCTGACAAGACGGCCTTGAAAAGGAAAAACAAACCGAACTGGGGGTGGGGAGAAGCCGCTGAGTTACTGTGCAATCAATGGACGTGCGTTTGGTTAGCTCTGTGGCTACAGCCAGCTCACAACCACCTTGTTAGAAAGCGTATTTTACCAGAATATTCTTTTAAATCAAAGGAACATACCAAATACGTCCCTAATTTTAAATCCTACAAAATAAGATACCTGTAACAAGACTGCTTTACAAGTCAGAGATTACATGCTTTCAGTTCCCCTGAGGAACAGAAATAATCAAATGATGATGTACACATAAGTCAAGGCTGTTCTGTGCCAAGAATTTTAATCGAGAAGCAGTTATGTCAAGACAGCAAAAGACAGCTGTGTAAGCTAAAAGAAATGAGATGATTTTTATGGAAAAATAGCACGGGCTCCTTCAGCAATTGCAGCGTTATTTTGTAGGTTGACGTACCAGTCGCTAATGGGATTTGGGCAGGTGGGCCAGTGCTCAGGATCGTTTGGGAGCTTTTATAGCTTATTTTCAGTTACAGGCACACGTGAGCTTTCAAATACGTGTTGCTAGAAGAAAATAAATTATCAAGAACTGGAACCATTATGCTGTTCGGAGTACTGGTCCCCTCTTCTGACTTGGGCATTGAGCCGTAACCGTGAAGATGCCCCTGCCCACCTCAATTGCAGGCAGACATCTCAGGAAGTCCTACGCTTGCTAACAGAAGACAGGGAAATCTGACCTCCAGAAAGAATTCGTCCTGTGACCTAGCTAGATCATTTACAGACGACAAACACACAAATCACAGAAGCATAGAATGGTTCGGGGTGGAAGGGACCAGAGCTCGCTGAACACCTCGTTCGACAAGCCAGGCAAAACGTACATCTAGGTCCCCGGAAAACAACTGTTGCTATAATCTGAATCACAATAAAAACAGTAAGTTGAAGGAGAGCAAACTGCTTTCTGCTGCTGAAAATAAGCGCAGGCCTTCAAGGAGACCTGTCTGGCTCCCTCCAGGGACATCAGAGTTCCTCCGGAACAAATGCTCAAGGGCCATTTACAGCTTTCTGCAAGGACTGAGAGGCTTTGGCTCTACGTTCATCACAATGGGAAGCAAGAGAACAAGCTACCAAAGTTACACTTTCATGTCGTAATAACTGGGTTGCCTCCAGCAAGTGACTGGCTATCTAGATGTCACTGCTTTTAAGGTATCACTCTCTGTCAGGACAGCGCATCGAGAGGTAAGATTGCACACGACAAACCCGTGGGATTTGGTTTAAGCACTGCCACGTGATCACAAGCACACAAAATAAAACGCGGTGAACTTTAGAACAAGTTCCTGGCAACTTGATGAAACACCACAACACTGAAATGCTTTCATCTTTAAAATAAAACTATCTGCATAGCTCTGCTCTCTGCCGTACGTTTTTATACACTTCTTCTGAAGCCGGCAAGTACTTCTTGGGGTGGAGGGGAACAATCTCCCAGAGAGACAAGCTGTGTTTGGACACCTCCTAATACCACACACAGCCGTGCCGCTCTGCGAACAGCAGGGTCGTCCCAGCTGTTAGATAGCGAGGCCTGAGAAAGGATGGTCAGCAGCAGGATGGAGACTTTTCTGGCATGCATAAAAATGCTGTCCATCCTCTCACTAACTTTCTCTTCTGGGCTACTAGGAAAATTTGCGTGCAATTGCAGGAGATAATTGGAAATTAACAGGTACTTGCCCTATATGCAGCCTTATTGTAGATCTGCGAGTAAATTCTACTTTCCTGAAGCAAGAGACGCTTGATTTAACGTCTATGGGGAACTGAGTAATTGATAATTTTGTTCTGGCCCTCTACGTTTTGTCTTCACTGTGCAGCACTATTCTCAATACAAGCCCTTAACTCGTCTCATCGTACGTACATTTCACGGACGTAGAAACAGAATAGTCTTGAGAAACCTCTTGCTTATCCTGTAGTGAAAAACAGGCATTAATATCAACATATTTCATTGTAATTCTCCATCTGACCATTCATCTTAGTTTGTTTTCGAGTGGTTATCAGCAGCCTGTCTCCTCTCCCTTTTCTTTTTAAGTATGATATGATGAAATGTGAGAAGCCATGGTATCATCAGAAATCGTTTTTCAAGCCTTGACATCTGTTTACGACTATTGCTAGAGTGGAAAAGTGGGAAATTAAATTTCAAAGATAGTATCTGCTGCATCCAAATATCTGACTAAAGAACACTCTATTTTATACCCAAGGGCAACATATGCTCACTGATTCAACACAGAGTAACACTAACACTACCAAAACACAGTGACTGAATGACCTCTATCAGTGTTGCCAGTTTAAAGCTTAGCATTAGGGCAGCATCGTGCAATTTGGCAGTCTAGAAATCCTCTGCAAATCAAGAAAGCAAAGCTTCTTTCTCAAAGCCAAATACGAGCAACACAACAGAGCCACAAGAACATTTCTGTGCATTTTCCCCCATCTTTCCTTACTATCCAGGGACGCTGGATATGTTGTTAACTATGTTTGCCTTTTAGCTTCTATATTGAATGAATTGAAACACAGGAGTCTCGAAAGGAAGATTAAGTTTTTATGGTGGCTACGGGCATAGCTTTTGCTTGTGCATGTTACCTTGTGTCTCTGCCAAGAGGCATGTTTTCATCCTTCTGGTTTAGTTTTGGCTACCATGTGTGGGTGTGCAGAACATTTTTTTGCAGCGACCATATCTCTTTTCCTGTATCTAAAGAAACCTCAAAATCTGAGCTTACATATTTCTGAAACTCCAAATAACTCTGGGGCATAACTACTGATGCCATTGGAGAGAAGCTATTTAGATGATAAGCTGAAAAAAGAGCAATAGGTGTGAGGGAAATTCAGAATTTAGCTGAACAGGACTCAAATTAGAAATGTATCTTCAATGTTTGTTGGTCCTTTGTTTAGGTCAGGATGATTTTTAGATGTGTTGAGCTAGTACCTTATTTTAATCTCTTCAAAGAAAAAAACCAAAAAGCAGAAACTTACCAGGATTTCAAATCTGATCTTTCTATAGAACTGAAAAGCTGATTCCTCAATTTGCTGTCAGAGGTCTTACCAAGCTTACAGACCAACATCCGGATATCAAGACTTCAATCATGGGCACGAATAATCTACAAAGGTGCTGTCTTCAATCAAGATGATGCAACAACAGATGCATAAATCTGGTTTTGATTTTAAAGTAATTTTGAATCTCTATGGCTTATTTCATACATAAATACTTAAATCTAATCCTTCTCCTATGTGGCTTCTTGTAAAGAATAACAGCGTTTGGAAAGACTATGGAATACAGCCCATTTTCCAGCCAGTAGAAGATCACTCCACTTCAGCACGCTATGCTGGGCTTTGCTCAGAATCACTTTAAAAGCTCCAAACAATATGATTTATACTTTTCCCTAAGTAGACCATTCCACAGCCAATTTTATCACACTGTAAGGATCTCATGTGTGTGTATGTGTATCTTCAACGTACATTTACTCTGTATTTTACTCTACCTCATTGCTTTTGTCCATATTTTCAGCTAAATAATTTGACTTGGCCCGGAAAATTGCAACTAAACCAAGTCAATGGAGCTACAACAAATGATAGAAAGATCTTCTCCACGTGTTTAAGCCCTAAATTTTTCACTAATTTAAAGTCATGCTAAATTGCATACATTTAGCTTTTTAAATTTCAGAAATCAATGCTCAGAGCCTTAATAACACTAGCTAAACCCTTTCCAGTGCGGCAGTACCTTTATTGTAGGGTGGTGTCCAGAATCCCAGTACTGGCTCACCTTAGTGATCTTTGCTTTTGCCACGAGATGACTTTTAATAAGCAGCCCAAAACTGCATGAAGTCTTTTCATATCCAGACTGTTTCACAAATTCACGTCCATTTGGCGTACACTGACATAACCTGATGTCCCTTAGCGTTGTGTTTTCCCCAGAATCATTTTCATGTAGAGAACAAAATGTTTCAGGATAGTTTCTCAGTTCTCAGGTTTTGTTTGTGTGTTTTATAAAAGGATAGCCTTGTATTGCTAATTCTTTCCCAGCTTTCCTTTCTACCTTGACATCTTTTTTCATGTCATTGTCACGACTGAGCTTCAGACTCATAGCAATTTGGGGGCTGTTAATTTACTGAGTGGCTAAATCCTTTTTCCAAGACAGTGACAAAGACAACAAGCGTAACAGGTCCTGACACTAGCATTTAGTACCACTACGGTAGGATTTCACTTGCCATTCTAAATACATATTTAACACAGTTTCATTTCTCATTCTCATCATTTACTCTTTTACCTAGGCTTCATCCTGCCTATATTTTTATCTGAATAAAGTGGAATTAACTTTTTGCATACTACATCATGAAGTAGTTCCCAAATGAAGTATCAAAGCTGAGTATATCCAGCACATTGCTTACAGCCATTATGTAAAAAAGCATTGTTTTACAGCTTGTCCCCATCTCTGGCACCCCCAAAAAAGCTTGCGCTCCAGTGATTTAGCTCAATGCAAGGCTGCACACAGAGTAATGGTGAAAAATGGGAGAAATTGAGAAATGGCTGCAGAAGGAGAGGACAAGACAAACCCTTTCAGCATGAGCATGGATCATGTAGTTATAGGGCTACAGCTCCTACTGAAATAAATTTAAAAAAAGAAATCCAAAAGATTACTTTCTTCATTTGTTTTTACACTACATATAAAGTATTTCAGTGGTTAAAGGATTTACTATGGTGAAGAAGTAACATGAGAATTGTCACACTGAATCAGGCTAATGGCCCTTTTAGAGCACTATGTCTACATGGCATTGATATAAAATTGAGTCTAAACTTGGAGCCTTATTTAGGAGAAAAAAAAAAAAAAGTAGTAAAACCTGCTTATATGTCTTCATTCAGACTGACTACAGATAAAATTAACCTCTTAGCCAAGCTGCGCTCTCACTCCCACACAGACCTTCTCCCTTATATTTACAATGACATAAATACCTTAGTGGCAACTCTATAAAAAACATTGCTGCTACTGATTAATATTAGATTAGCTATAGCTTCTTCTAAGGAGAAAGAAAAACCCTACAAAAAAACAGAATTCATGGACAATGAACTTCACAAAGCATTTGAGAGCTCATATGCCAGAGAAATTTCTACGTTTTCAAATGTAATTGGAACTGCGTAAAACAAAGTGTTATATTTGAAGACGTATGTCTCTAAGGCCTTCATAAATTTAAGTCCTTTGAGAAAGTGTAAAATATTTATAGAAACAAGAGATCCATATTGTGCTTAGACGAGTTGGTGTTTGTCAGTATATCACACTGCAGATTATCGCATACTGCTATTGATTATTTCTTGTAGATCATAACACAGGGGAGATCTGGCTGAGAGAAGTTTTTTTCTCTAAGAAACTTGATGAAAGTAGGAAACAATGGAGGCATTTTAAGTTGAAACTGATGTCTGAAATTTCTTAGCAAGGCTGGTTCTTGGTTCATCTGCTCCATTAAAAAGTTGGGAAATAGCAAGGAGGCCTAAAAAATGTAGGAATTAATTTTAGATGGATTTTCATTTTTTCTTTGACTTCTTTGGAGCAACTCTCAGACCTCTGAGTTTCATTCTCTCTGAATTCCATTCTCGGAGCAATACATCACGTTCTTCATTATTAACAACAACATTACTCTTACTATTTTCAAGGTGACTTAAAAAGTGTTACAGAATTAATTTTTTCAATATCCATTTCAAGCTCAGTTTTGACAAATGATAGTCATCCTTCCTTGTAAAAGACTGCTGAACTGAACACAGAAAATCTCTCTCTTACAGAGAGGTTTCTGGTAGAAATCAAAATCAAAGTTTTCCACAGAAGAATATTTCTTGAAACAAATTTTGTTTACCACGATGCACCACATGTTCTGTCCTTTTGCACTTTGGTGGTTCATCATGGTACTTACCTTTTCACGCATCATCACTGTATTTCTGGTGAACATAGAGGTGAACTGGGTAAAAAGAAATATTTTGATATTTCTAAATTAATTTTATGCCCCTATTTCAGCTGGTATGTTGTAGTTTAGAATGAAGTTATCAAATTATCAATATTTTTCTGTGGAAAAGTTTTTTGGTTTGTTTAGTAAGACAAATTCTTCTGAAAATTAGTAATACCATCAGCAAAACAAACAAATAAAAGATGTAAAATGCTGCTGAATTTATGAAAATGGCACTTTTTTCCCCTCTAGTTTGCAACTTGACTAAAACAGGGTGAATTTCCTGAGAAAGGCACTTCACTGCCAAATTTCAGTATATATCTGCAAACCACAGAGGATACACAGCTGTTCAAAAAAACAGATAAAAAAAAGAGCGCTGGCAAAACCACCTGTTCTTCACCAACCTTTTTCTTAGAAATGAATGACCTATTTTTTCTGAAACTTTAAAAAAAAACCCCAAAACCCAATAAAAACCCTAATGTGATGAAGGAACAATCTATGGAAAAATTCATCTTAAATTAGTATGATGAGCTGGCTGGAAACAGCCGAGAACAGAATGCTGCAGGCAGAAAGCATTCGGCAGCGATCAGTCTCTCCCACATGGCTCTAAGCTAACGCGCCTGCTCCCTCCAAGTCGCCGCGTTGCCCTGCCTTGCCGCGGCAAATCCAGCTTGGGGAGGTCACTATCCTCACGCTCTCCCGCTGGGACAATGTCACTGTCTGCTTTGCAGGGAAGAGGAGATCAAGCTTGGCGTTGGCCTCAAGATCCTGCTTTGCTGCCTGACATAACTTACCCAAGCATCTGTTCCAAAAAGTCACAGGAGTAACATAAACCCAGAAATATTCCAACTTATTTTTCAGAGAAATTACTGTATATTTGCTTAAGAAGACTCTGCAGAGTATATTTTGGAGCTATGGAATACTTGGAATAGGCTTGGAGGCTCAAAGGGTCTTGACGCTGGGAACAATGAAATCACCTTTTTTCTTTTTTTTGTTCATGATTCTTCCATTGCCTAGAGAAAACAGCCTTTGGACAGTCTTTGTAAATAAGCAGGGTTGCATTAAAGACACTAAACTCTATCATCAATTTTTCCTCCTAACAGGAAAAAGTACAGGACTTGCTGGAAGAGCTGCTCAGGCATAAAATGGAAAGCAGTAAAGTGTTTCGATTAAAGGGACTTCAGTAAATAAAAACAGAAACACCGCCAACAAAAAGTAACTAACTGCAAAATTTTTGCATGTGCTGATTGAAATGCAAAAAAAAAAAAAAAGTCTCTGAAAACTACTTAGAGTAAAAATTGTGTATATTTTAGAGACCTAGTTATGTTATGCCCTTACTATTACAGAAAGAGTAAACACCAGACAGCCACTCACAAAAGGTCTCCCTAACACGCTGCTGAGCCTGGGCCCAGCTGGCGATGTTCTGATTGCAGTTATTATTCCGTCTTTTTACTCACGAGTTGCGTAAAATGTTTGTAAAGCATTGGTCAAAAGAGCAGCAGTTACGCTGGGGAGCTGTAGGCACGCCATCCCTGTGCTTCCTATGGAGAGGCTCATTCACGGTTGCTGCTGAGACCTCTCATACATTTTGGATGTTTCAAACGAATAATTATATAAAATTGCATTAAAAACTATGTACTTTGAGTGCATCAAAGCAAAAAAATAAAGCAACTCCCCTTCCCCAATCATACTATTGCCCTGAATACCCTTATTTAATTCGATAGTGACAACATGCAGACTCTGTGGTGGTTTACATCACTTGACCCTTTTCCTCCCGACACATTCCCAACTATTATTATAACCCTGGTTCCACTGCACAGCCCCAACATATCTTTAAGCATCTGCATAAATATAAAATCATTCCCCAAGTTTTGGAACTAATTTAGACTTTCTCATACGATTATTTTTTTTTTTTCCTCTACCAAAAGACTGAAACATGCTCACCACATAAATACAGTCATAACGTTGCAGTTATGACTGGAGGTCACCACAAAAAAAAAAAAAAACAAAAAAAAAACGATAGTATATTTACATTTTCCATAGCTCAAAATGGTTTAAGCATAGAATTACATGATATTGATTATGCATACATTAGCTTTGTTTAAATCCCTTAAAACGTTAATATTTACCTAAACTGGATGCGTATTTTTCATTTTGTATCTTCAATAATGTGTCATGTTGCAGATAAAATAGCCACTCCAAGTTATTTGACAGTTATAACTAATCTTTATATACTATTTTACCCATTAGTTAACAAAACACTGCAGAATTCTCTCTGAAAAGCACACCCGTTCATGATTTATTTTTTTTAATTCATTTATTTTGCTAGAAAACATCAGCTGGTTGAAATTAAAGGAGGAAAAAGACAGTTTTAATTAATGTCTTCTTCAGGAACAAAGTTCCTAAAGTTGCTGAAGTGATCCATTTTGACAGTTTCAAAACAAAAAAAATCCCGTTTGTATGTTTGAAATGATTTTTCAATTTGAAATTTAAGACACAAAAATGTTACATCCAATGAAAATGAAATGTTTGGATTGCTCAAAAGCAAAACATTTTTTGAGATTGCTCTCTCACTGAAATTGTACACTTCTGTGCCAATTTGAAACTTAATACAAATTCTAAAACCTTTTTTATACATCTAGCTGTACACACAGACATGGAGATACATCTGTCCGTATACGTATAGAGATATATGAACACGCATATGCAAATGCAAACTAAATGGAGAAATAAATATATATATATGAGTACACATGTATGCCCACGAGAATAATTTTTGAAATCCAACGGGCTATTTGAGACTAAGGTTGGCAATCAAACATAATCTCTAAAATCTATTCCTGCACTCAGGTGCAACAATAATAAACTCCCAAGGTCAATTGCATTCTATCTCAAAAAAATAAAATCTGAATCAATATAATGCCTTTCTTGGAAGGATGAAAGGAAATAAAGGGAATTTAAAGCTTTTAAAGGAATTTGAAAGGGATCGTAGTATCTATCCCAGAGTTTACATTAGAAACTCGAGGCATGCTTAGGCTTCTGAAAAGGCTTTGGCTGTAAGTACAGATTTCTAGTGGAGCAGCCTAAAACTTCAAGGGCCATTTTTGGTACAAGAAATAACTGATAGATCTTTAAAGAGAAACTCTTAAGTGCTGATAAGTTAGCTGATAAGACAAATAGCTATAGACCATCTTTAGGAGAAAGCACAGGAAGGTGCTGAGCAGATGATTTAGAGGCTTGTTACCAAACAGCTTTCAAAACTTGAAAACCCTCTTAACTTTCTAAACATAACTGAAATTTTTAGAAAACTGTATTTTACCCCTGTCTTTACTCAGCTCTCCTTAAAGATGTAACCGATAGCACTGGGCTCACTGCAGAGCGCTCAGTTTAGCAGGAGGCTCGTATTATCCCATCCTAAATATTCCACACAGCTGGAAGTTGTCAGCACAAGGAATGGGAACAAGGGGGCTGCAAACAGTCTCCTGCAAGTAAGTACAGGCAGGCTGGCACTCTTCCAGGTTTATTTATTTTTAAGGTTGTGCTACAGATGTAAGGCTTTGATGCCATCACTTGTCCTGGTTTTGTCCCACTTGCTGACATTGGATGATCCAGCTTTCAAACATACTGCCTTCAAAAGAAAAAAATATTTCATGTATCTTTGTCCTACGACTGGTACGCTGGGAAGCCCACCCTGCCCCCCCAGCTTCCCCCAAACGCATCACATGAGTTTTTGAAAACCATATAAACCAAATAGATTTTGATCTTACAGACCGGTTGGGGGTGGGGGGGAGGAGAAGCAAGTAATTGCTACAAAAATATTTCCTGAAAATCATTCCTCGCAATTTTTATTTCCTTGTAGTAACTTACAGATGTGACTGGCCTAGAACACAACGCTCTCCGCTGCCATCCAAAAACTTTAAGAAAGTTCGGATTCGAGTGTTAACGTCAAAATTTGAAATGTTTATACGATAGTCCAGATTCAAACGTCGCCCCAAAACTGAGAACATCTAAACGTAAAATCAAAAGAAAAATAAAATTGCTGCTTCTATGCTGCTCTGCAATACAAAAGTCTATAAGTAAAAAATTGGGAAAATTCTTCCAGCGGCAAGAAGCCTGGCAGTATTTTGTAACAACCATCTAGTGAGAGTTTTGCAAATTAAAATTAATTCAGGTATTCAAGATTGTGCAATTTGCATTTTGTCAAATGCAACAATAAAACCTTCATGGACGTTATTCTCCTATAGATAGAGGCCCCTTTCATGCTGAGTTGGCACAAAACCAAAATATTCAAGAAAATTACACTCAGGCAAGACCCAGAGCGCATCCAAGTCTGCAGGGAATTCTGACACTTGATTTTCAACTGCTCAGTGAAAACCATGTTCTTCTCACAGAGGCAAAGTTTGTAAAGAGATAGCTTTCCTTAGAGCTACTTCCACAGTTAGAAGCAAATAGATAAGTTTTTCTCATGTCTGCAAAACAATCAATAAACTGCAAGTGAAGTCCAAGTCCAAAAAACGTGGGCTTTAATCTCATCTTAACTAATCGACCAGTGTTCACTCACCGATGCAGTTTAATGAAATGCTCTATTACTCATCCCTTATCACCTTCTGCACTAAGACAAGCAGAACATCCATTTCACCAACAGCTGCAAGAGGCTCCAGTGGTCTCCGGCCCTGGGAGACGCCTACCAGATGTATCTGCCCCAGAAAATAGGTATCCCAAGACGTTCGGCGTCACTGACTTCAGGAAAAAATCAAGTAAAAGTCAGGGAGCATTCCTTTAGGACTATGCCTTGGATAGAAATTCACCAAATCCAAGTGTTTCAAATAAAGTGTTTAGGGTTTAAGAAATTAGCATTTAGCTTTAATGGCACTGGAAAGTTTCTAACCTACTCTAATATGCTGGGTTTTATTTTAATGCTCTTTTCTGCTAGAGGAACAGTTAAAATGAATTTTCTTCAACTAACAATCAAACTCTGACAAAGTACAAATACTATTTTATAGTGTATTATTGAAACAGTTTTATCAAAACCATTTAATAATATCTGATGCATGTCAGTGCTTGATATGGAGTAGAAATCATCATCCCGGTTTATTACAGCACTAGACAATTTGGTGTAGCGTGCCTTTCTGCCACTCAGCTACATGTTTTTCTTGGGTCTTGTCCCACCATCTGTCTAACTCCCATCTTCCTCCCCTCTTCCCTGCCCGTCACACAGCAATGAAACGTAAGCCTCTGTATGAATCAGCCATGCCATCCTTGTTCAAATACTGACTTTCTCTCCACTCGAAAATGTTGAAACAGGGGACTGTTGTTCTATGGTTCTTTTACTGAATGAAAACTAACAACACCCTCCACTAGCTAGAGCAACTAATGTAAAGACTGAGCAGAAAGAATCCTGCCTAAAAGTTATATGCAAACCAGCACAGGCCAGAACAGGATGTTTTAGAATATGATTTTGTTTGTTCTTCACTTTAATAGTAAGCCTTAATGTACTCATTAAAAATTGGCAACAACACACAGAGATAAATTTCAGAAAAATATAGTTCTGGCTTAAAGGAGACTCATATACTGGGGGGAGGGGGGGGGAGAAAAACACCCAGAAAAAAAAGAAAAAAGAAAAGGAAAAAAGATTAGATATCGAGAAAATCTCAGGCTTATTTTACAGTGCAACCACTAGAAAACTGTAGAAAACAGGAAAACAGTCAGAACATTACAAGAAGAGAAAAAAAGTTAAATTCTACCATAGCAATATCCTGCATGAGTACACTCAGAAAGCATAATTACATTGTTTTTGTAGAAAAATGTATAAATATTGTCAAAATTATACACATTTGTATGCAATTGTATGTATTTATTTTAGAATTTTTTCCTTTAAATTACGAAGTTGAGGCTACATTTCAGCATATTCAGGGGTGTATTTCTGTTGGATAATATCTGCTTTTTTCAAAATTCTCAGCATGTAAGGAAAAATATAGCTGTGACTGAAAACGATGGAAAGTCTTTTCACATTTGCTAGAACATTGCTGTGGCGATCATGCTCTCAGGGTACAAGAAAGAGGTTGTAGCAAAAACTATTTTACTACCTCTGGTATAGTGGGAAAAGCGGAAAAAGGTTTTGGTATCAGTCCGTTCTTCCTATCCATGAGGCCCAAGAGTTTCCCTCTCTATCACCTGATGACAGGCTTATGTGCTTAAAAGTGTTACTGGTTTCCTCTAGTGTAACAGTAAAATAAAATATGTTATGTCTGCCCGCAAACCCCAACTTACTTTCATTTTTTCCCATTTTCCTTGTGTATAGAACAAACATTCTTGAAAACACTTCAAATAATATGATGAACTTATTTTACCTTTATGGAGATATTTTGTCTTTCAACTTTTTCTCTGAATGTGTTCAGGACACACTGTTTAATTAATTTCACCAAAGGCTCTATGATTCATAAACATAAAATTGTTTTCATACTAATGTTTCCTTGTTCACTGTTGTTCTCTTCCTGCTTCCTTTATGTCTGACCCGAGCTAGTCGTATTTGGCATTCCCAAAGCAGAATAGATTTATTTTTCTAAAGCCATGGGCAGAGCTACTGGTGCACAGATTCCCATGAAGTGGGTGTTGCAGAAAATGAATAAATAGCACCTGATTTCCACTGACCAAAGACAGGATCGTTAAGGTGACAAGAGAAAAAAACCCATCTAAAAACAAAGCTCTTTAGATACCTTTAGAACAGTGGGAACCAGACAAGAATGTGATATTATATCTCCCAACTGAGGGAAACGGAGCTGCAAATAGTTCCAGTCAGGAAAGCGTACTCAACTTTGAACTTTGCTTTTCAAAGGTGAGAGCTTTCACGCAGTGAGATCGTGTGAATGGGTGTGAATTCATGGAAATACCTTCTGAAGGAGACAGCCAGATTAAATTTAAAATCACACTGCCAGTATCCAGCGTGTAAGCGCTGATCCAAAAAAGAAGTCGTCTTCTGGTGCAGAAATCTTCCCCTTACCTATCCTAAAATATTAATATTGCTTTTTCTGTGATATGTAAAGTTGTGTAAAACCTCTCATTGCAAAGCAATCGTTATGAAAACGCTAAGAAGGGTCAAGCGAGAACAGATTCAGTGCATCTTCTGATTAATTTACTAACATGGATGTGGGAATGCCAAATGTTTTAGCTTTTTAAGAACACCTGACGGCTTAAACTCCTCAGTATTTTTCAGCTGACATCTGAGCCAGCTGAAGTTTGCATGTCCAGAATGTTTTGTTTCCGAGTAGAAGGCAGCATTATTAAGTAGAAAAGGGAGTCTATAAATCAAGTATCAGGAAATTAAAGAGTTCATCAAAAAGCAATAACTACTCACATGTAGACATCACCTGCAGTAAATTAGCCAAAATGTAAGTACATCTCAAATTAGAAATAAAAAAGGGTATCTTCACACTTGCTAACATTTTTGCTTCCTGCGTATATCGGTGACCATTAGCCACATTCAGCAAAGGACACAAGTTTCTAAAACAGGACTGACTCAGATTTGAGGCCCAGATGTTCAAAATGAAACCCAAAATACTTCTTAGTAAGATTTTCTTACTCCAGAGGGTGCTTAAACTTACCACTCTCCTCCCCGCTTGACCTGAAAGTTTCCTACGTGTTTTGCTTTGTACATGCTTAGAGTTGCCCCAGCCCAAATAGCTCAGCACCTATTTCTCACATCCCTCCCAAGATAGGATCTAGAAATTTGGCAAAGGAATGCGTAGGTCCCCTAAGGCATCCAAAACATTAATCATTACTGAATAATACCAAGAGCACACTGACAAGATGAGGTTCCTCAGAAAATGCAGACTTGCTCACCGTCTTTTAAAAGGATGGGTGGGAATCTCCACCTTTCACGCAACAGCTTAATGCTTGCAGGACTCGGCAAGTGAGAGGGCTGGATTCAATACCTTCCTAAGCCTACGGACGTTCCAAAGCCTAAGCTTCCCAGGGGAGCGCCCTAGCCACCAACCCTTTACACAGGGTTCACGCTCCAATACGATTGATGCTAAGCCATTCTAGAAAAAGGAATCCACCATCAAATGGGCCAGCGAGAGTAAGCAAGGGACAGCACGATGTTCTACCACCCTGGTTCGTGTGGGAGTCACGGGCATTCATGCATACACATCAAACAGACAGAATTCAAACCTCCAAGGAGACAGTCCTAACTAATAAGCCATTCAAGACCCTGCCTTCTCCTCCAGCTCTGCTTCAAAACAAACAAGAATGAGCGCTGCTTTCCTCTGGCAGAAAGGCTTCTTTTGTGAAGAAGACATCTGCTGAGGCCCAAAATGTCTGTTCTGCAAATTGTGATGCAGTTCAGAGATCCTTAATCTACCTTCAAACAAGTTAGCTCACGCATTGCAAGGAGTTATTTACAGCCACATCAACTTCTACAGCAACATATTTACCTTGATAAAAGTATGTCTAAATTAGACACACTGTACCGCACAATCTAAACTCTATGTGAGTTTGGGTTTTCAGAAATACTGTTGCCCCCAAACCTTTGTTGTTTTTTGTTTGTGTTTTTTAGGGGGGGGGTTGTTGGTTTTTTTGTTTTTGGGTTATGGTTTTTTGTTCGTTTGTTTGTTGTTTTTTTTTTTTCCCCTAGCTGTATTACGCTCTCTAATTAGCCAGCACCTTGTTTGGATTCAGCTCTGAGTCCCTGCCCTGTGCAGGATTCAGGATTTCCACTATAGAGACCAGAAAGCATGTAACTTCGGGGCACCTAAGTCATATATTCAGCCCAACCTTACATTTTTGTGGTTGTTAATAATCCGAGAGCACCCTAGATAAGGGTCTGATCAGATCTAAAACCTCGCCAGCGAAACCATTGACCAAATTCAAGATTAACTGCAGCGTGAGGCATCTTTAGGAGGCAGTGAATCCACACAGATGATGCCAAGCGCAGAACATGATGGCAGTAGAATTGCATGGATATTATTAAAGGCACAACCGACCTCCAGGATCCTTGTTACTGATGTGCAAAATGGAAAATGCGAATGTCTGTCACTTTTCAAACTGAAATTTCAGAATCAGTAACAACAAGCAAACAATAGCCATCATGGAACATTACAAAAGCCATTTTGGCAGGTTACAAAGAAAAAGGCTTTTTAAAAACACACCTCTGGCTTATCTAGCAACACATATTAACAAGATATGGGGAAAGAGAATTTTTCCTGTCCCAGCATGAGCTGCTCAGGTAAATTAAAATGATGTCAGCACTATTTCTTCCCTTAGGACTAAATCTTTGCAAATATTAAATATAAGGTGAACATACAACATTCATACTTAAAAGTTGATTTTAAGTTTTATTTTCAATTCAAGGTAAGTATTTTTAATGAACTTATTGTAAAAGTAATTTTTTTAAAAAATCCAGGAGAATATTTTCATTAGACTATATATGAAATGACCAGTACAGCTTCATAATATGGTGCTTTATTTAGCCCTGTTGATTTGTTACAGCAAAGCATAGTGATGTCTGGATGGAGATTAAATCTATCTCCTTTGGTCACCAGGAAAGACAACTACAGTATTTAAGAAAGCGATTTTTAAAACAATACACTCAATTTCCTGCATTTCCTTGCAGGAAAAACGTATGTAATACAAATTACTGGAATTAAATCTATAATGGTCATGATGGGTTCAGTTCAAAAGACTTGAGAGCTATTTCTTAAGCTGTGCAAGTTTTTAATCTCTGAGCTTTACTCTCGGGTTTTCCCTGACAGAATAAATTCCCCCCCAACATCACGTTTCCCAAAATTCAGTGTAACAGACTACTGAGTTCTGTAAGATGACCTCTCAAACCATAGCTAACCTCTTCAGCCTCCACACCAAGCAAACGGCCAGCAGCTCCCATACCTCTGAAGCCCTGCTCTTGCACTGCCGGAGCTGAGCGCAGTCAAAGGCCGAGCTTGCCCAAATAGATCACAGGGAAGAACAAGAAAGCACGACGCGACATGACATAACGAACACGAGATCGTTTTGATGGACGGCAGACCTGCCTCACCTGTTCTCAGTTTACTGCACACGATGCTCCGCTACAAGAGCCCGACCCACGCCAAAACGAAGGCTTTTGCTTACGTTGTCTCGGCACATACCAGTGGCAGGGCAAGACGGCTTCCCAGACAGCCGTGGCTTTTGCTGAGGTGGGCAGCGATTCAGCAGCCCAAGGAGGCTGCATTGACCATATCCGACTCAAAAAGATTTGTGAAGCTGAGAGGCCAGGAAGCAAGGCCGCTCTGCAGGGCCCCTCTTGCAAGGGCATGGGCGTGGGGGAGAGATTTCTTCTCAGACCTTTAGAGCATGTATTTCTTGCTCAGGAGATCAAAACTTGCTTTATTAAAATAAATGCCTCAGTCTGAATAAGTTTTGCTCTAATAAAAATTAGTTCCAGGGCCTGGGAGACTTTTGCTGTCTTTTAGATCATCTATTTTAAGGAAGACGAGAGGCAGTTTTACAAAAAAATCCAACTCATCTTTCGATCCGTGAAGGGATTTGGAAACTCACGGAGATCTTCAACACATGAAAACAATCCATAGTTTGGTAAAGACAGTTTTGGATCTGGTTATTCAGAAGATAGTATAACTTCAATGAGGCAAGAAAATTGTCTCTCTGATCAACAACTGATGAAGCCAATTTCTTAATTTCACCACTTTCTAATTCCAATTCCTATTAATTCAAGTGTCATATTGGTTACTATAATACAGAGCCATAAAGAAGCTTTACATAAAATATGCTATCAAAGAGGACATATCCCTGAAAATGAAATGACTCAATAAATATGTGGTACTCTACTCTGGTAATTTAATAAGGTGTAAATCCCTAGTGAAAATATCAAATGAAGATCTGAAGTCCTGCCAACATGTGCTTGTGGTCCTTCCTGAGGTACACTAAAGCCAGACAATGGAGAATCAGAGAAGCATAAAGTGATGGAATATAAGCATCTAGATAAAGTCATATCAGACAACAAATAACAAATCCAAATAAAATCAAGTTATCAACTCCCTCGAAGTGGCATTAGTAAAAGCTGTAAAAAAAAAAAAAAAAAAAAGAAGAAGAAGAAGAATATATTGAAGAACACATACTGAATTAAAGATCTGAAATGAATCATTAGGATTTCATTTTCATCTAAATTGCCAGGTTCTTTGTCACAATTTGGAAGAGAGAGAATTTTATATACAGGCTCATTTATAGATATTGCCTCATCTTGGTCCCTAAAGCAATAAAACTGGAAACTAAAGAAAGAAAACCCTAAACACATAAACCAAGAAAAATTATTTGCTAAAATTCTCTCTCTGATTTTCTCCAACATTAAAATGTTCCCTCTGCCTGTTGTATCTAAATAGACAAAACCTTTGGAAATGCACTTACGTGCAATTGCAATGCACAGTCATGTTTCTGAACCTACATCAACCTACACAGAGTTCAGGGAAACTTAAGAGTCACTGTCTTGTCACCTAAGACGACACCTAGAAAGATCCCTGCTTCCATCAAGCACAAATGGTCTTTGGGTGCTTCCTCAAAAAAAGCCTTGCCCCCCTTGTGATGGCACGTCCTTTCTTGTAGGCATTTGCTCCTTCTGATGCACAGCACTGGAACCAAAGGGCCATATCTTGCCCCCATGGCCTATGCCCTGCAAAAAGCTGTGTCTGCTGCACATCACCTACCTCCCCTGCCCCTTCTTCTACAGCACGTCTCTACCGCAGCTCCCAGTCAGTGTCCTGCCACCAGCAGTTTGGCCAGATATGAACGGAAATTTTTCTCCTGTCTGTTCTTTCAGCCAGGAGTCCTGATGGTGGTGGGGAGTAAAGAGAGAGTGCCAATGACAGCACAAGGTTCAGTGGTGCCCAGTGACAAGATTCAATAGGTACAAATTGAAATACAGGAAATTCCATTTAAACATAAGGAATTTTTTTTTTTTTTAATTTTTACTCTGAAAGTAGTCAAACACTGGAACAGGTCACCCAGAGAGGCTGTGGAGTCTCCATCCATGGAGATAGTCAAAACCTGCTTAGGCACATGACCCTGAAACTCCGCTTTATTTGACCCAGCCTTGAGCAGAGGGGTTAGGGATTAGGTGATCTCCAGAGGTGCCTTCCAGCCTCAGCTATGCTGTGATTCTGTGGAGAAACAGCAGCAACACTACTGATTTAAAAACAGATGGTGCATCATATAACTATTGAACGAACACAACCATACTTCATGCTACAGAACACATTGCAAAGCTAAAAATGCCTGGGCTGATCAGAGAACAACGTGAATCTTGCCTGGGCTTTCCCTTTGCAAATTACTGTGGAATTTACTATGATCCCTTTCAGAAAAAACAGCTGTTTTGTGAAGAGAGCGCTAGGTTTAGCGTACATTTCTTCAAACTATCGGTATTTCAACACTGCTGCTATGCTCCTAACTAATGAGCCACACAGCCAGTCAACAGACTGTTTACTCTTGCATTAATATTTAACTTCTATGAATTAATTGGAAGATTTCTTGATAAATTTTTGGAGTGGCTCATATGTACACAAGGTACAGCCAGCTGCCAGTGTAACCAAGTTAACTGCTTGCCCTTAGTAACTTCTGTGCAAACACAGCACAGTCTTCCTCAGTTCAGCCTGATTAATAAGCAAAGACCTGGCTTCTTTTCCTCAAGAGCATGAAAGCATAATACAAACACTATATTTTCCTCTTCAGACCTGAAAGATTTTTTCTTTAAAGAATCAGATCCCAACATCCTTAGCTGAAGTTCAGTATATTTTTGTGTTGTATTACTTTTCTCTTTATCTATTCTTCCTATTGTCTGCGATAAGATTTCCCCTGACATAGATTGCACTCAATTAGTAAAGAGAAGCAAACAGCTATAGAGAGAACTGGATGGGCAAAAGGAGCTCTGTAGATGTTTTCAGTACGAGCTTATTTCATCATTGTCTGGAACAACTCTTTTGGCAACCAAAATAATTAAAGATGTCAGCCCTCGAGCCCTACTGATGGCATACCATTCACAGGGGTCAAAGATCCAACTCTGGACACCCACGCTTCCATTTACACCCGTGCACACAGCCCGAACCATGGAATGATAAAACAATGCAGAAAAGCGTAGCAGATGTAAGCTATCTAACTTTCTGTGAGTCAATGTAGAATACATTTCTCTGTCATGGGAATTGCTGACATACCTGAAAGCTGTGTCTGCAGTTGCCTTACAGTGCCTAAAGTTCTCCTTGGACACAGAGACAGAATAAATCTGAAGCATAAAGCCATGGCGATGCTCCCATAGCTTCCATTCATGATACAGTGAGATCTTCAACTTTACTTCAACTCAGTTTCAGGAAAGGCTACAGAGAATGAATCCAGAGCACTTCAGGTTTGATACTCAACATGTAAACACTCAGTCCTGTGGACTGATGAAGTCACACAGGTATTTTAGAACTGTCACCATCTAAACCTGATTCACTGCAGCCTCTTGATTTCACTTCCAGAGAGAGAGAAGAACAGAGCAAGCATGGATGTATTTAATATTTTTGTGAGCTAATACAAATGTGAGTGTTTAATCACTGTAGAATCACATTCACATACCGTATAAAAGGTGGGGGAAAACAATCTGGAGAGAGAAATGATCAAATAAGTCTTGAAACTCTTTATCCACCTTACAGTATATTTTTACTTATGAATGATATTTAAAAATGTTAGAAAAAGCTAAACTCAACCTACAATGCAGGAAAGAAAGTTAAGGAGCTAACAATGGACAGAAGGGTAACCACACAAATAGTATCACGGCTAATAATTTTAACAAGAAGAGTTTGTTGTTTATGATTGCCGTCTCCTCCTTTGTACATACATGAATGAATTTTGTGTTTAGTTTTGAGAGCTGTTGGCTCTATGACAATACCAATACTGATCACGATGAAAGTATGTGAAAAGAAATGTTTAAAACCTCAAACCTATTAGGTATTTTTTCATGTTATTACTAAAACAAAAAACCCAAAAAGACTTCTTGATGGAGTACTGAATCAACAGAAAAAAAGGTGTCTTAAGAAAGTAAACTTACTATGGGTTAAAAATATGCATTCTTTTGTTTAAATTCGTACATATATAAGTACATGTCAAGAATCTTACAGTGGAAATGGCATAAAAGCATTGTAAGTATTCAGATGTCAGTCAAAAGGGAAGGAATACAACACAAAAGCACACCTCGATTTGAAGACAAAACAGAAACAAAATACCAAAACTCATGGGAATTGTGAAATTCAGTTCCCATAACACAGACACCTTCCCTTGAGCTCAGATGTTATGGGATGACACCACTCTACTCCCTTTCCGTAACTGAAATGAGACCCTGTGGTGCATGTAGCTGAACTCCTTTTTACTTAGTCAAATTTCTTTTTTCTTTAAATGAGACAGAGTATGTTTATTATTTGAAAAAACATAGAAGAAACAAACCTAAATCCCATAATTCTGAGAAAATGTGCCATTATGACTGATAGCGCAAAATGCTGCTTTAATTCTCCTCCCCTGAAGTACCAGCTGCAAAATCCTTCCCCGAATCTTCAGAACTGCAATACAACATGGGGTCTTGTTGTGAAGGGTAAAACAAGCCATTTTTCTTAAGTTTCGTTATGGTCCTTTACCGTTTTGCATGGAATCTGTAGGATTACAGGCGCTTGTCCAAGAAGAAAATGGAAATAGGATGTACCTGATCAGCACCACATCAGAGACGCTAAATTCTTTGCAATCAATAAGAGAACGGGTGCTGATTTGTTTCAGTCCCCGGGGAGAAGGGATTGAAAAGAGATCACGCTCCCCCCTACCTCCCTTGATGTTTTACATTTCTTTAGTGCTCCATTACAAAAAGTAATGTTGCGTGAACAAATGCAGCCCTGGCAAATGAGCAGTAACTGTCCTTTGCATTGCTATTACTGAACCATATCGATAGGCAGTTTAATCTTTGATGGAAAGCAGTTGTTCAGTCCTTTCTGCTACACTGACCCACACTACAGCGTTACTCGGTAGAACTCATTCCTGTGTTTTTGTAACACCATAATTGGGTAACATTGGAAATTCACTGCAAATTCAGTGTTGATGAGAACACGAAGTTTTGGAATTCCGTGAATGTGGAGATTTTGTATTTAAAAACAAAAATAAATTTTCATGGTTCAATATTCAAAGTCTACAAGCATACAAGAGGATGTACTTCCATTCCTTTCCCCTGCACTAGACAAAAATTAGCTCTGTTTAAAAGCATTATTTTGGGAAATTCAAATTTTCTGACTCTAGTACTAGCTCCTCCTCCACACAATGGCTCCTGCCTTGACATCCTTCATCGTCCAGTATCCTTCTGCAGCACTGACTCCCTTATGGGCACGTTCATGTTTTCCTCTCATCCCCTGCCTAGTTTACGCTCTTGCTTCAGTTCCTGTTCTTTGAATACATCAGCTGTCCCTATCAAACTCAAATTGTGAGACAACTATCGCTAAACTTGCAGTGTGGAAAGCATGTTTGAGCTTCCTTCTGACCCTGAACATGAAACAAATTTACCTGAATTATTTCCCGTAGGAAATATTTTCCACTATATGATTCAAATAGTGCAACAAATGTCCATCAGTAAGACATCAGCAACCAACCAAGCAAAACATAGTTCTTAGGCTTAATATGACCCCTTTCTATTCTTTGTATGCCATTTCAGTCCTGTCATATCCCAATTCCTGAGCTGTCAGCTATATTCAGCTGTGGAGTATGTGATAGATTTGTTTGCAAATAGGAGCTGGTTAACATTTTCAGAATCTGAATATTTTGGGCATTATAAATCCTGTTTGCCTGTTCCTTTTCAAAAAACTACAAAGACATGGCAAACAGCCACACCATGAGTAAAGCTGCATATTGTTTTAACTGGATCAAAGGAATGTGTCACAAATAGGTTTGGAAAAAATACACACTCTTGTTTGCACACCTATGTAAATCCTTTTTTAGTGGTCTAAATACCAACGGTCCCCTCAGCAAACATTTTCAAGCAGTTGAATTTGTCATAGATGCACACATACTTAAAGTTAAATCACTTGTTGATATAGAAGTATCGAAAGAACCATCATCACATACCCACAATCATATTGCATTTCCCTCCTCATCTAATTGTTTATTAGCAATACATTTCATTGTGGAACCTGATCTTACTAGGGCTCCGAATAGCATATGTGCTATTGTATGTAGCGTATATGTATTAGCAGATTACATTCTCATTTTTCTTAATGGCTAATGCTGTTACACTAGTTATTACTCTTCCACCGCAATAAAAGAGCCTTTCATGATGAGACGCACAGAACAGAAAGAAGTGGGAATAGGCATTTACAGACAATATACAGGGAGATTTAGAAATCATTAGTATGTTGATATTCTCCTAATATTACAGTAAGAAAACACAAGACTGACTTTCTGCTCATAATATATCACCAGATAATTTATGCAGGCCCTTCAAATCCATTCCTGTAGTTTCTCTTCCTTGACTATGACACTAATCATTTCCCTATGTGTACTGAATGTGAAATGCCTCGAAGAATGCTTGTCTGATTATCTTCTTCACAGCACAAACCCCTCCCAAAACAGTGTTTGCTGAAAGCCATTCCTCAGCTTTGGTCTTGAAGCTGTGAACTACACTACAAAGGCAGCCAAGGAGAGACCCAATTTAGTTTCTTTCCAAAGCTTGTAAAAACTTTGGTACAAGGAACCCCGCCTGCTCAGGTATGCACGATACCTTCCCAAGAATTCAACCATCTCATAAGAGTGAGAAACCAGATGCAATCCCCGCCACGCAGTTAGAGCCAGCCATGTACGCTCAGGTTCGCGACTCTGTCAGCTTTCCAGTAAAATCACAGAGAAAGAACAAGATTAAGACATTGCTTTGAATTGTACCCTGACTTGTTTTATGGATAAACTCTATAAATACCATTAAGCAATAACACTATATGCCTTAGAAAAACTGATATCGATGTATAAACACACTTCTATTTCAACATTAAATGTTACTTTGTTCATGGTGACAAAGGAGTCTAAATTCCACAGAGCCAATCTAACACCTGCCTTTACTGAGTATGCGTGCTCAAAAACATGCTCTTTTCCTCATACACACAGACTCATGTACAGAAATTAAACCACTGCAGTGATACAACTACAACATTCTTTGCCTTTCATGGGACTCATGGCGCAAAGTACGAAAAAGCAATCCATATGCGTCTCACCGGGATTTTGGTGAGTAATGGAATGAATTGTCTACAGTTCCTGTTAGCAGACAAGATTTAAAATAAAAAAAAGAAGAAAAAAAAAAGAAGAAAGCAGCAGTTGGGGAAGGGGATGCATGGCGGAGCCGGTAGCAGCTTTGTCGTTGTAGGTCTGAGGGAGACAAGGAAGGTTCTGTCCTGGCTTCCATCATACTGCTGTGCTCACCTAGCTGGGGTGGAGAATTTGCCTGTCTATGTTTATTTTACATGGGATATGAGCTGTCATTTTTTAGTGAGCAAGGCCTCATGTGTTAAAATAATCTATTTCCACTTGGTTAGGGAACATTCTGCAGACATGTTGTGTGTACTCTGGAAAGAGAACCAAATATAATGATGAGTATTGAAAATAGTAAACAAACTTCCTGAAGGGAGACATTTGGTTTTAAAGGATGAAAACAAGTTTATTATTATTATTTAAAAAATGTATTGCAAATATTGTAAGGAATGTAAAAACAAAATGTAACTGTAATTGCCCGACTAAAACACTTGCAGGTGGCTATGGGATCAGTACACCACATAATCCTTACATGTCTTTGAGGTGTACAGGAAAGTTTAGCAAAACATTCTGTGTCTGTCGTTATGTTGTCAGGACATATTTGTTTCTCTTCTTGCTAACCACTGGGCTGAGACAAATACTCCAAATTAATCTGCAGAAAGGAGAAAGCAACAACTTTAGTCCATCTGCAGACACCAGTACTGGAAGCAAAAGAGTCATTTGAATATTTTTTTTTCTTGATGCTGTTAATGTCTATACAATTAGATTTAGCAAGACAACCATTCTGCCGACACTTCAGATAACTGGCAACAAAACAGCTCTTGTCTCGGATTGGTTTCGTCACATTGAAGCGTTAGAACCCATGTTAAGCAGCACTGGCTGCGGGCGTTCGCTCTACATTGGCTTCCTCCTTGAAATCAAGTGAAGGTCTTTACCTTCAAAACACTCAGTGGCCTGTGACAAAGATAATATGAAAGACCACTTACAGAATGGGAGAAGATGCTGATTGACGGCAAATGCTGAGGAAGTTTCTACCATTACACCTTCTAACGCAAAGCTACAGTTTGTTTGTGCTGCAAATGAAGGTTTTTTGGAGGCCAGTCCCAAACTGAGGAATGACCTCCATCAGGAACTGTGAGTCATCACAAGCATTTCCACCTCTCTCTCCAAACGCATAACATCTTTCTTGTCCTGACCTTCTCTAACATCCAGCTTACTCATTTTAAAAATTGATTTATTGCTTTTAAAAACAAATTCTACCAAAACCAAACACCGCACTATCCAGTCAATTTTCAGCTCAGGGACAAGATGAGAGAAAGAGGAAAATACACGTCACGGACACAACATTTAACATCTGTCCAGAAAGCAGTGTGATGGTACAGAGATGAAAGCAGCATTAAGATCTTTTGTAAAAAAAATATACTAAGATCTTCCCTCTGTTGTAACACATTCTAAAGCAATTTAATTGCACAAAGTTGTGCTTAACTCCTGTCAGGCGTTGCCATATCCTGCTTTCCTTTACCTCACTGATATATATTTTACTCGCTACCTAAGATATAAGCCTGAAAGACAGGATTTATTTAAAAAGGATTACACTCACTTTGTAGCAAAAGCTTATTTTTATTTATTTATTGAAACTGATCCCTGGCTTTTGCATCTGCTGCATAACCTACCAAAACATGTTTTTCACAGAAATAAAATTATTATTTTGTGTCTTCAAATTGATTTTATATTTCAACGAGGCTGTTTATTTGTTTTTAAACATTCCAACATGACGATCATAAATTAGGAAACTTTATTTCCCTCCTAAGAAAATGTCCCTCTCCATAACTACTAGCCAGAAATTACCACTGAATGTCTCATCATTTTTCATCACAGCTCCAGTAGAGGTTGCTGAGGTATCATTACCTTATTAACACAAAGAAGCAAAAATAATTGTAAAGAATAAAACACACAATGGTACATCATGACAGTGTGGCTAATTAGACTGCCAGAGTCACTACTTGAGCGGATTATTTCTATAGTTTCTATAACCTAACTTTTCATTGTATGTCTTGGTTAAACAAAGGCAAAAAGTGCACAAATGGATTACAAAAGCATATAACTACAAAAGAATGGGAATAGTAATGCAGAGAAAATAATTTATCACTGTGCGATTTATGCATTTTATAAAACCATGTTCTCACAAAATCCTTATTTCTGTGTTTTGAAGCATAAGGAGCTGATTGATTAACAAGGTCTTGTGGAAGAGTTGTCAGTACCATAATGGATAGCTATACCTCCTTGACGCCTGAATTTTATTTTGTATTATGGTTTTAACTTCTTTCCAGTTTATTATATATTTATATATATTTGAGGTATCTTGTACATTTTGAAGAAGAAGAAATTTTACAAGGCAGAAAAGTAGTGGCAAGCAGAAGAAGTATGTCTATCAAGGCCCCCATCAGATTTTAATGTACAACTGAGTAAGGCTCCATTAGCATCCAGGGCACCCATCCACTTTGTGCTGTTCTTTTTAATGTGCTCTGCAGACTGCCTGAAATTACACAAAGGACTAATTACCTACATTCAGACTCACAGAGATCACACTACTTTCACTAATCTCTAGTGTCTTCCGACCGAGAAAATGCAGAGAATGAAGTCTCTCATGTTTAGGAAATCAAGACCATGTCCCACCAACACAGGTGGCTGCTTAGCACCAGCTGCATACCTGGTGGAGGAGTTTTTTCTAGGAAGTTGTAATTCAACGGTATGGCAGAATTTTCAAACATAGGACAGCCCTGTTGAAATCAGAGAGATTGATAAGAGAGATAACCTTCAAAATATCAACATATTGTTCTACTGAATTACATTTTCCGACTAATCTTATTAGGGTCAGTCAGTTCTGAGCTAGCAGTGAAAAACAAAAATACACGTAAGCAGCATTAGGAAATAGATCACAAAAGTACACCACCAACAACAAATCAAACATATCAAAGCCAGGCAAAGAAAACAAAGTGCCTTTATGGGAGACTTCCTTATCTTTGAGAAGGTAAATAAAATAGGTTGCCCCTATATCACTGCCAAAAAATGAACAGCTACATCGGGATAAAACTCTTGGGTCAAATTCTTTCCCAAAACATACACATCCAAGTAGAGAATTTTATCATAAACGCTCATACACTCTAGGAGCTGATCAAAGATTTACTGTCAGTTAACTACTCTGACTTGACACTTCATGGAAACTGCTCTTTATCTGAGCAGAATAAACTCCTTTATATTGACAAGCATCTTGTATACTTCAGCCTTGGCTAAACTTCATCTTTCAAAAGCATTTGTTCTTTCTGCTTTAACTGGGAGTGTTATCCTCCCCTGGTGATGAATGATACTATCTCCACTAACAAACAGTGGGCCACCAAAAACGACCTCGCTGCCCGTATTGAGATCTCAGAAAGGTTTCAAGGGTGACCTTTAGCTACATAAAACTTGACTGCTGCTAAAGAGGAGAGAATACTAGCCGTTGCACTCGAAGTTTCAGCTGGATATTTCATGTGAAGTTGGTACTGCGATAAACCTAAACCAATCTAAACTCCTGCAACAAAATTTCTCCAAAGGTGAACTTAAGTGTTTTATGGGAGGTTAACATCCACCTCCTAAGTCAGCAAGGTACCTTAAGTGGGTATCCCAATGTTAACTCATTTGCTAACATTTCCAAGGGGAGTAAAAAAAAAAACCCCAAACCCCTCACTGCCTCAAATGCACATTAGAAAAATGTCAACCAGGTTGCTCTACAGGGGATTTAAACGTGCCTTGGGACTGTCTACAGGTACAGAATACCTCTGAGTGAGCCAAGCGGTCTCAAAAGCTTCAGCTGCCTTTTGCTGTCTGTAAAGCGTGTTTCACGAACACAGCCGGGCACTTGCACCTTTACACAAAGTACAAAAGCGACACAGGAATTTGAAATCGTTTCTCAGACTTAGGCTTACGCTTCTACAGGTGGTTTTCTTTTTGAATCTAAAAACTAGGAACCACTCCTGATGCAAGCGCAGTTTGTTACCCCAAGCACACAGCATTTTTCCACAGAGCAAACTGCACAATGCTCCTGCTGCTAATTACATCTGCACAAAATGAACTGAGGGGCTGTACGGACAAACGTATCGCAACACACTGTTAATTCACAATGGTGAGACTGCATTTTATACCTCGCAGGGAAAGCGAGTGGGAGCAATAAAACCTGCCCTGTGGGTTGTCTCGAGCATTGAGCCTCATTCCATAAAACTGGATCCACTGTTTACTAACCACAGATGGGGAAAGAATAGGCAAAATTTTGACCCACCTCTCTGCTACACATAAAAAAATGAAAACAGATTAACTTGAAAGTAGCTGAATTGGTGCAGACCAAATATTCAAGAGAAATGAGAAAGCAGGGGAGAGAGATTCAAGAGTTCTCTGTGCCACTGGACTTCTGCAGCTCTTCCACGCACTCTGATCCTTGCGTGATGCCCTGCTTTGCCTGTTCCGTCAGTGAACTCCGTACTAGCTTGGGCACGTGGACCTACCTCTGCAAAGCATTAAGTGAGCAGCCTTACTCCTACAAATATTTTTATTAACGGCAATGGGATTATTTATGTGAATATTTTCTAGCACCTCTCAGTGATTTTACACACTGTCCCTCAAAACAATCTGAATTATTTTCTGATGTGCTTATTATCATTTACTAATCAGCCAGAGTCTGTAAACTCCATTTTAAACTTGCTTCAGGATTAAAACCACCGACCAACCCTGAAACCAACCACCTTTCTCTTTACATAGTGCAGTCAGGTTTCTATTACCTCATAAGATGGTTCACATTAAAAGAAATGGTTCACGTTCTAAGGGATTACAGGATCATTTTGTAAATTAGATTACAACGAGGAGACTTAAGTCTTGAGTAGTTTTATAAAATATAAAGGGACCATTGTAAGAGCCTAGGGGTAAACTATATGTTTACACAGAACTTCCCTGACCACCCAAAGAAGCAACTTGAACAAAGTGCTGTTAATCAGTAGCTTAAGAAGTATGACCTTTTTTCCCCATGAGTGTTAACACTGAAATCATAAAATCAAAAATTTCATGTATATAATTCTAATACTGAAGTCATTATTACAATAACATAACTTAATAGTGAAATCTGCTGACACAGACAGTATATTTTTATTTCAGTAATTTAGTCAATATGCTCAGTATTTAGCCAATACTTATCTGGAAGCTTTGGCGCATATTAATGATCTGAGTTGACTTATTCCCATGGAAGAGATCCTATGGGAGAACAGCTCATAAAAAAATCCCATAGTCAAGAATTTATTCAAGAGTACACAAACATGGAGTGATAAACTGATTAACTTGACGGCAGCTCTATGAAGATGTCACTCAACAGAATTGCAGCTACATTTGTTCAAGTATTTAAAAACATGCACTACAGAAAAACGTGACAGCCTTCTTAATGGTCTCGAGATCTCAACCATTTAACTGTTCCTTATAAAAGTTTACCTAATGAATAAGAGAAGATGCCCAACTATGTTAGCACTGAAACCTTAATACTCCTTTGCTGCTAAGACAAGAGTATCTAAAGAAAAGCTATTTACTTCTTGACAATGCTGACAGTAATTTTGAAGTGTTCCGAAAGCTGGTTTTGAATCCAGCCTATTACCTTTCATCGGTAAGCAACAGTTAATGGTAACTAAGCCTTAATATTATCTTTGTTTAGTCCTTCATGCACAAATATTTACTTACTAAATGCTTTCATAGGTCTTTTGTTTTGCTGACTATATATTAGACTGTTAGGGTGAAAGATTTAATTAGCATTTTAATCCCATTAATTTAAAAAAGCCTTAATCACTTATCTCTTTCTATTGTGCGAGGGTCAGTAAGTAAAATGTTACAATACGTGGACTTTGACCTTATAGTTCTGAAGCTCTTGAATTTTTTCCTGGTTTGTAACCAAGTGGAATTAAGTGAAAACTTATAGCTCCAGCTTTTTAAGGACTTTACCATGTGAAACAGAAGATATACGTGCCCAAGTCTTTTGCCCTTTAGAAGCAGTATAAACAACCCAAAACTGACAGAAATTTTCATACCAGTCTTCCAAGGTCCTGATTCGCTCCATTTCTACAGAAGCACAAGGGAAAAGAGAGATTTAAGCAGCTGATTGCACATGTTTCTACATGACATTAATTGAGAACAGAAATGCAAATGTTTAAGAGTAAATAAAATATTTTTAATTTAAGGAAAAGCATCAAAATTCTTGAGAGTCCGATTCAGGTAAAATGCAAAGGTAAAAATTCTCATCTTAGAAGCTGTGGTGCAGAAATGGAGCCTATAAAGGAGCAATTACTCTTGCAGAATTTGCATGAAACTCAGTATGTGACATTGTTACACAGTTCAGTTACCAGTGCAGAACTGAAGCCCCCTCTACCGGATCGTGGCTCTGTTATGATCCTTTGCTGTACCATCCAAATAGTCTCATTCAAGCTCTTACGTCTGCAGAAGCTAAGAAGTGCAAAAGTAAGGGGAGTTTACTTTGGGTTGAGGAATCGAATTCATAATGGCTGTCTGTTTAGCAGATTCTCATAATTCTAGGAATCAATCAGCCACGAAAAGAATTTTAGTTAAAGGCGCTTTTGAGAGATAGCGCATGCTACTCGTACTTACATCAAGTGTTAGTCTCAGAGTCCAAAGTCAAGTACTATTCAGCAAGGTTATAGATGGAGAAGTATGATTCTTAGAAATGTTATACAACATTTGAAAGGAATAATCATTCTTCAGGAATTCAGTTTAGATTTCAAACTTCTGTTGTTGCCTTCTGTTTTATTTCTCAGCCTTTAATACATTTACAATGCAGACATGCTTAGGAGACTTAATTTACTCAGGGTTGTAAGGTATGCTTTGAAAAGTAAATATATAATCTTCCAGTAACGTATATAATAGATCAAGGCAAAACTTTGTATGGTGAAAATAGGAGAGTCAGTACGTGTGCGGAATATTCTTGAGAGAAGTATTATCCATGCAAAGTAATTCCCCTCAGCAGAAGCCTGTCTTAAAGCCTATCCTGCCGCGCGCTGAGCACACTGAGGCAACCTGTAGTAATTCCTGCTGCTAGACATGAGAGATTGTTTTTACTTTTGGTGTCTGCTGAGCAGGAGGTTTCTGAGCAAGAAACGACTACCGATGTTCAGCCCTTTGCAGGAATCCCCACTGTTACGTATCAACTGTAGTACAAGAGCATCCCTGCAGCACAGCGGTCAGCTGGCGTCACCTCGTACTGGGTGCTGGATGCATGGACGCGCTGGAACAGGAAACAGACTTATACATCTCAATAGTCTTTTTTGTCTTTGTCGCCTGACCATTTATTAGTATCCGAAATAATTTCTACCTCGGCAATATTTAGACTAATACAAATAATTCTTCTTGTAAACAACAATGAGCAAAGAAGTTCAACAGCCAAATGAGATGGCAACAAGATCACATATCTGATCAATAAGCATTTGTTAAGCTCTCGTCAGAGCTTGCAGAAATAGCAGAAGCATAAAGACTGGAGATAAATTAGCCAGTTCTGCTTGGCTGAAAGAAAGAACAAAGTGCCAAAGGAAAGAATTTCCATAAAGGAAATAATCTTTCGCTCCACTATCAGTTCTTTGAAAATTACTAGACAAAACCATTGGAATTACATATCACGTGCTGCTTATTACTATTGTCATTACTACTGTTTCCTGAGAGAAGTTATTCACACTGCTTTTTGACTATCGGGATCTTTTCAGCAAGTGGTGTGAATACTAAAGCCTGCAAAGAGCGAAACCAGCTTTCTGAAAAGGGCTGTCAAACGGCACAGAGAATGCACTGGGGAAAAGAGGAAAAAAAAAAATCCCTTTGTATCTTCTTTCAGTTGCAGTCCTCTTATGTACTGCTGCAACTTCTTTGAAATATGAAATGAGAGGGAAGCGTGGTCTTTCAACTCCAGAATTCCCCTTAAAGTTTTCTGCATCCAGCCCTTGCTTGTCACACGATCCATCAGGCCGCTCAGAGTGGTCTGAACGCACCATGTGCATCGTGTCAGCGCGGTCCTCCCCTCCAACTCTGTTTGGGTAAGCCCTATAATATACCCCTTTGCCCAGCTGTATTCTTTCTAATCTCACAAAATCCCACTTGGCAAACACCAGTGACAGAGAAAAAGTAAACCTGTGGCAATCGGGGAAGACTTTAGTTACTGGTTAACCTTCAACCCTGGATATACAAACACAGCTTGATCTCTGACCATTGTTGAGAACTGGAAGTTTCACGGCATTATTTAACCAACTCTGTTTGCTTTAAAGGATTACTTCATCCCTCCCTCCCTCCAGCAGCCATGCTCTGCTGAAAGCCTTCCCCATTGCAGCCTGCACGACCTTTCGCTTTACTTAAAATGCAACCTTGGCTGATCCAGCCGAATGCCGCCCGGTCCACGACACGTCGCGGGACACAGCTCTGTCTCTGCGCAGCAGCTGTTCGCATTGCACGATGCCGCTGCTGCAGTGCTGCTGAGCAGAAGCCAGGCAGCAAACTCGGCGCCATTTAAACTCGGCCGTGCACTTTAATCTTGGCAAGGGACTGACGAGATAAAATAACCCCACAGCAAGTCTATCTTTTCTCCCACACTTGAACAAACTTAGTCAACTTCCAGCCAAATGTTGCAATGAACTGTGGGTGTTTGGTTTTTGGTTTGGTTTTTTTTTTTTTTTTTTTTTTACACTTGAAATATTAGCTAGTGCCTGAAGGCAGATATTGGGCAGGGGGTAAAAAAAAAATCAAACAAAAAAACCCCCTGGTTCTAAAAGCCTTTCCCATTTCTGTTAATTTTCTGTATTAATTCCTCCCTATTCAGTGAAAAAACCAGAGGCGGCCTTCTCTTTCACAGCCATTAAAGCTGCAGGTACTACTAATAGTACCTCAATGGCTGTTTCAGGCGGCTCAGCCTATGTGAGGTGCTACCCGATTAACCAACCACCAGCTGCACTCAAGGATCTTAAGGGTCTCGTCCAGCTTAAATGATTCTATAAGAATATACCTGTTGAAATATTTAAGCCTAACATTTTATTCTTGTTTCATCTTATTTCACAGATATCAATCTCTCAGTGATATTATCCTTTTTCTTACTTTGCCATGCTCCTTTTAAACCACAAGCATAAGATTGCAGATAAAGAGTAATATATGTTGTATAACAAAAATCTTTACAGTTGGATGGTATTTGACAACATTGCAAAAGTATTTTCTCTTAGAAATTATTTGTTGTATTGATGGCTACAAGGATTTTCCTGCAGCCACAGTGTCTTTTCCACCTAACTTCTTAATTTCACAAACACGATTGACTCAAGACAAAAAAAAAACTCCACGTGGCTACTTGAACTTGGCTCCTGATTTTGTTTTGATTTGAAGCACACGATAAACAGGAGACCCTTAAACTAAATCCAAAAGATCCCTGCTCTAACCTCTGTTGGAGAAATTAGCATTTATAAGTATACATTTTTGCTTACTAGTTTTTGTGGAATCCTAGCTATCCATATAATTACAGCATGTTTCAATATTATTCATTACATCATAAGTTAAATGATAAGCATCAGTGTCATGTTCTTTGAGAATCAGAGTGTGTAACGTCCATTTCGAAGATCTTTCAGGCATTGGTAAACTTGAATCCTTTCTTTCTAAACCCCACCAGTCGTATTGGTGACTTCTACTGAAATTATTTTAAAGCAAGACACTTCAAAGCTGTATTTAACATATTTTTCTAATGATGTAAAATGTTTTCCACTTTAAAATGTTTTTACAAGTGGCAATATTCTAACTCTGTAACTGTTCTAACAGTATAAACATTTGCTATTAATCATCCTTAATACTGATTTTCTTTTCTCTCCCTCTCCAGCCTCTGAAAAATCTGAACTGTACCTTGGGAACTGTAAAAATAAGCGATGGGCCAATGTAAAACCCTATATTCTGACATATTCCAAATTTGACTTCAATCCAAATCCTAAATACATACATGTTAGTTTTGGCCAGTATTTATTAAAAAAATATGAAATGCGCGTGCAGTGCAGATTTACAATGGTTAAAATACCAGGTAGCATCCTGAACATCAACTACTCTGAGAAAACCAATTTTGATTTTATTGGCAAGTTTTGCCCAATAACGAACATGGGATCTGACCCATCAGTTTGTCACCTGTCAGTTTTAGAGACACTCCCACTCTAGCCTTGCTTGTGAAATTTGGTTTACTGCACTGAATTAGTAAAAAGCCGGTCTTTTCAATTATTTTAGCTTTCTAGTACAATTCCTTTGCAGCTGTACAGAGCAACAAAACAGGTCATGTCTGATGAATCAGAAATTTCCCCCCCCCCCCCACATAATTTAAATAACAGAAGTTTAAAGCCCCACCTAGAGAGCTTGAGAAACTACGCGTAATGCTGGGCTCCTGGGTAAGCGGGCAAACTCTCTTGACTCCAGCGCGGAGTCCTTTGGGCAAAGAAAGAAAGATTAATTGGAGGTGGGCGGGAGGAGACGGGGTGAAATGAGGGAAACTTAGGATGTTTAGGACTCCTCTTTTGCTCTTACATTACTAGGCAGCAACTGCATTTTATCTGCAAACTTAAAATTTAACAGCATCTGACTAAAATGCCAAGCTGTTACATATCAAAATTCGGCAGGGTCTGACCTATACTGTCATTTCTGCTTATTCACCAGTACATGAAGGCAAGCTTTATCCTCCGTAAAGAGCTTCTGTCAATGGGGATCTCTTAGCAGAGTTGCAGGCTCCCCAAGGTTCACAAAAAGGTAACCACAGAAAGCTGCTCCTCCTCCAGGCTTTGCACCACAGACCTTATTTAGTAAAGCAATGTAAGAATGTAATCTGGCTTTGCAGGTATATAAAATTTTACAAAGTTACTGCTATCCAATGTATATACATACAGTAAAAGCGGGGCTGGGAACGGTTCTGAGCTTCACACGCTTAAAGCTATTTTGAATCAATACAGCTCATCCTCAGAGATTTTTTTGGCGTGTCTGAATAATTTTTTTTCTTTTTTTTTTTTTTTTGAGAAATACGAGAATAACTTTCAGACCTTCCAAATTAAAGACTTTCTACTCACTCAGCTACAAAACTGACTTTTTTTACTTGGAAAAGTCCATGGAACAAGAGGATAATGCAAGAATATGTAGTAACTCTAGAAAATAACAACTTCCTATGTATTTTGTGATATATTTTCCAAAGGCTTTGAACCACTAATACGAGCCTTGTGTCCGCTGCACTGGGCTGTAAATGGCATCCAGAGACACGGGTTCGTTTTCAGTGGAAGACTTAAGACCATAGGTTTGAAAAGCTCTGCCTGGCACGCAGGGCTCATCGTGGGGACGTTTGGGTGGCTGATTGGCCTGCCATCACGGTAACGGGGGAAAGGAACCGTGGTTTTACGCCGTCCTTCGCATCTGGCACCATCGCCTTAGAAAAGCCTTTCTGAGGCCAGCCTGCAGCAGGGTCTTCGCAACAATTTCATCCGAGGGTGCCCAGCGAAGCCTTGAAGGGAGCTACAAAGCATGTGCTGGGATGGCAGAGACTTCCGAAATTGAAAAGAGTTTCCCGGGATTATTTTATGGTCCCATGGGAAGCTTTTCATTGTCCTGCTGAAACTCCTGCCGAGGCTGCCAATGTTAAATCATTTTCAAATCTAGTAAACTTTTTTTTCTTTTTGATTTTCAACTTTTTGCTGCCGCTTGGGTATTTGGGCTTTTTTTACTTAACATAGGCCACAAAACTATAGAAACGTTATTGAAAATGAGTAAGCATATTACTGTGTAGCATATGCAAATATTACTATTGAATTGAAAACAGGTTATTACTATTGAATATGAACAATAAAACTGGTGTGCCAATAAAAATGCAGACAATAAATGAATACTTAAATATTCAAAACGTATCCAAACACTGCCCAAGGAGAGTTTTTTCCTAAATGGTTTGCCTCACATGCCATACAAAATATGGAATATATATCTATCATTAAAAAATATATTTGTAATTTTGCCTCTGCCTTTACTTTTCCCTTTATGCAGAATTTTGCTTATTGCTCCCTAAATGAGAAAAAATAGTTTACCAAAACAAGAAAAAATGTTTACCAAAATAATATCTGTGATGTAATCCCAACGAATAATGCAATTATCTTCTGAATACTACCAATTTAAAACACAAACCAGATAGATGTAGCCCCTTGACATAAAATAGCTAGCACAAAGAGATGACAACCGAAGGACAGCAGTACTTACAACTCTGTGAAGTTCCAAGCCTCACTACAGCATGACACCAAAACCCACTTGTTTTCAAAGATGCAGGTCATAAAATTTTGCAGAATGCTTACCCTAAATCAATAGTAGCTTGAAAAGTAACAGAAGACTGGTGCTCTGTTGTTGCTGTTAATTCTTGATTTAATTTTTTTTTAATGTATCTCAAATATTTTTTTATTTTACCTAAACTTAATTAGGAGACTAGATGGGAATTTCACAAGGGAGAAAGGCCCTATGCTCCCAGATAAAAGGGTAACACTGTCTTCCAAAGTCTCAAAAAGCAGTGAAATGAAAAGAAACCACTTTTCCCCCTCCCTGTTTTGAGGGGTTTGGGAGTGGGGATGGGGTTTTGTTTGGGTTTTTCTTAGAAACCCCTATAGGTCTGAATTCAGTTCCAGGATCTGGGGATACTGATACATTCACTGATTTCTTGGGATTAACAGTACCACTGACTATTATTGGGAATAATTACCTCTACTCCTCTGTATAATCTATATTGTCTTTAGCAACCAGCTCTGGTTTATTTGTAAAACTAAGTCTTTATTATGCAACATCCAGCTCAGAATTAATGACACATTCTTCAAGATCCCTCCACCCTTTGGGCTCTTTTATTTTTACTACTGATGGAACTCAACTCAATTTCATTTAAATTGCATCTTCATTGAAATTTTCCTCTGCTGTAATTCCAGTTTCAGCATGGCCTTTCAACTACTTGTATGGCCTCTGGACCACAGGAATTTTCAATAATTTTGCTCACATACCAGGCTGATTTTGAAGCTGTCAAGACACCCTGTCTCACAGCACCAAAGGGGGCCTATTCTGTTTCAGCATGCGTGTGTAAACACCCGTAATTAGAATCCAAAGTAGATGTTTCCATCCAGTGAGACTGAAACAATGGTAATGCACAGACACGCATATTAAGATTGTTATATAATTATTTCACATATGGTAGCAACTAATTTTTATTACGACCTCGGCTATTTTGCCATAGTTTTAAAATACCTGATGGACTTAGTGTACTTTTTTACGATAATATTCTAAGCATTTTTATTTAAAACTAACATTTTTCCTGTGTATTATGGTTAGAGGTCACAAAGTATCAGAGGCCTGCTTGAAGTGAGTATTTTAATCCTCTTCTACCTCTTTATTTTTAAGGGAAAACACTTTTAATGAGAAAGTTCATAGGAAAAAATTCTCTTCTGCAAAATAAGCAGAATCGGCAAAAGTTTTTTAATATCTAGTATAGTAAACCCCCCAAAAACGGTTTTGCTGGAATGTCTGGACAGACCCCATTCACATCAAAGAACTCTTGGAATTTGTACCACTGTATGACTCCAAACACAAGGCTTCTTACGGAAAATCAGAGTCGTCAGTTTTTACCTATCATAAAAATAGATTGTGTTTGGCTCTGTACGTATGACCATAGCATCCTGGTTCTGGTCAATGCCACTTTGGTAGCTGGGACTGGGACACATGGGACAATGGTTGGAATTGCTCTGGCAGATGAGCAAAGGGAGGAGTGAGCAATCGTTGAGTGTCGTTACATTACATCATATCACTGCGCCCAGTTGTGGGCCCCCCGTGCAAGAAAGGTGCTGATAAACTGGAACAAGCTCAGTGGAGACCACCACGATGGATGGGGCTGGAGCACTTGCCCTGTGAGGAGAGGCTGAAGGAATTGAGCCTGGGGGTGTTGTTATAAAACAACACAAATTGAGTGCATTTGAGTGAATTTACTGGGTAAGGCTAACGGAGGAAAGATTGAGGTTGTATCGGCTCCAGAAGTTTTCTTCTTTTAAGTAGCCCAGTAAATAGTACAATATACATTTTATGACTGGTAAAGAATACAAAGAGCAGGAAAATATCAACGGCACATTTTATACTCAACTTTGAATTCATCGCTATTTGGAAATGTAGCTGGAGAGAAATTTGCAGCTCCAGCCACAGCCCACTGAACTTGACATGAGTTTGTTGACCTGAATGCTCACGGAACAAGCCATTACTCAAGAAGAAACAGGCTGTGCAAAGTACACTCAGACTTTCATTAAGAATGTAACCCTAATCCACTGCAGTCACTGTAAGCTCCCAATCTAAAATACCATGTTGTTCAGATAAAATTATGAATTTTCTATTTGCTTACTCTTGTGAATGGTGAGAGAAATTCTAATTATCTTTAAAAGGAAAATTAAGAGTTTTGTTGGAGGAGATGGTGCCACTGTCTTCCACTATCATTCCTACTATTGCCAGACAATTAGAAATTTGAGAAGTTTCAAACGATTCAATGCATTCATCTTCATGAAAATGTCTATGCATCATGTCTGATTTTTTTTTTTTTTAATTGAAAAGCAGCAAAGCAAAACAAAGAACCCACACTGGAGTTTGTCCAACCTCTTTCTCTACATCTGCCAAGATGGGGCCCACCTTCTCAACCTAACAGAAATATTATTGAAAAATCAGTGTGCCAGAGGCTGTTCAAATTCCTCATGGAATTCTACACCAGATATACGGCTCTATAGCAATAAAAAGTCTGCCACATAGACCACTCCAGATTATGTTAAACACATCTTAGCTGGAAGAGATCGAGCTCAATTACAGTTAGAGCAGTCATCATTTCAAAGAGTATTGACTCAACTGCAGGTTTGTGTTTCATCTAGGTCAAGCCACTTAAAATCTATGCCTCAGGTACATGGTCTGCAAAATTAGCCTGCCTATCTGAGAAGTACATATATACAGCCCGTAAAGCACTTCTAAATAACTTCTAACTGTTGCTAGTTATATTACTGCTTTCCTTCCTAATAGCAGCATTGTTTTTACATGCAAATAAAGAACAGATCCTGCATATCTTGGTAACACACCCAGAGTACTTCAGATATGTATTCCTCTTGTGACCAAAACCAACAAACATTTAGGCAACTAGCTATCACACAGGACTGGAAAAAGGGAAAACTACACCAACAGCTATCTAGAAAGATTTGCAACGTTTCCTTAGAGAAAAAAATATCATCCACTCATCAATTTATAGAAATATTTGGCAATTCTGAAGTGGATATAAAAGAACTGTTCTTTAATAGATTGGCAACTCTGCTAACCATCAAAAATACTAAAGGAAAAAGCATTACCATTTAATGCTGCTTAGTCTGCTCAGATCAGTGTCTGTGTGGGTGGTTCTTGGAATATGTATTTGCAAAAATATGTTTTGGATCAGTTGAGCTATAAGGATATCAATTATATCCTCTTGTGGGTTTTTCACTTTTAATATTCACTCTTGCTCCTTAAAGTTCAGAAGTGCAGCACTTACCAGCTTGGTGAAATAAGTTTGCTTCATTAAGGTAATATCTGGCAGATACCTGCAAAGATGCTGCTGCTCTGTCAGGCACAGATTCCCATGTCCTCGCTCACCATGAATGGGCTGTGGCATCTGCAAGAGTCAATGGACCGCTTTGGGACTGTGATGGTATTTGGAATGGAAAGCAAAATCATAACTTGGCTTCAAAAAATGACCAAGCTGCAAAATTCGAGTGTGGATACATACTCTGAAGCCCACCATATATTATAAAAGACTGTAGCGCTTGATCATATAGTTCTGGTTTGGCTGAAAGTAGCTCAAAATGCTAAGTCGAGACAGTCAGAAAACTTTTCTTTAAATTTAAATTTGGTCTGAAGTGTGGGTTTTGGCATGGGCAAAGTTTTAGTTCATAAATTGAACAAAACACCTAAACTAAACACCGAACTGCCACATAAGCTAGATAAGAGCATACTAATTATAGAAGCAGCTTGATTTCAAACTGTGCATAGCAGTCGGCTAAGACCTGGAACATGAACAGTTTTATACTAAAATGTTAATTTTCAAATGAAGCACAGGGAACCAGAATTTTTTTTCCAATCTTCCTATAAAGAAATTAGCATTGTGTGACCTCTTACTTTATAGCTTTCCATATTTTTTCTCCGTCCCTTGTCACTCCTTTTCATGCCCCTTGTGTGGAATTGCACTAAATTCCAGTGACAGAATCCATATATTGCTCTCCCTTTGTCATCCTAATTGTTATTATTGCCTTACTGAACACAATTTGGATTCTGACAGGCTAATAAGCAAAGCTGGTAAGACCTAAATAAAGCTACTCTGCACAAGAGAGAAGTCTTTCCTTCCTGTTTCTTGATGACTCCTTTTGTGTTAAGTCCGATTTAACCTGTGAGATTGTCACTGTGCTTTGCCTCATCTTTTGATTATTGCATATTGGCATCCAATTTTGCAGATGACGCTAATCATGCTTAAAAACCAGTAGGAACATTCTGCTCAAAAATTATGCTTACAAAGGAAGCTCTTTAGCAAAATTGATGTTCTTTTTCTATAGAAACTAGTAACTTCAATTTTCGTGGGAAAAATCATAACAATAGCTCCCTGACTATCCGGATAGGAAAAGATTTTTCAGCTGCCTACAAAAGCAGAAGGAAACAACGATAGGTGCTTTCCTCACAAATTGGGGGGAAAAAAAAACCAACAAAACCCCCAAACTAAAACAAACCCCACCCCACTTGATTATGATAAATTTGTCTTTCCTCAGAAATCTCTGTATCTTTCACTTTGTATCCTGAGTCATGATGGAGAATTTACCTGTAGTACTTATGTGATGTGAATATATTTCTATTTCTAGTCACCTTCACTCATGGTAACTTTCACACCCATTGCAACTAAAAACGAAGTCTTAGACATATAATCAAAATCTCTTACATATGTATCTAGCACGACGTGTGAAAGATCTGTTCATTATCTGTTATGGTTCACAAATTCACCACCCACTAGAGGAGAAGCAGCAGAATTCACAGCTCATCTCTTGACACCTCCACGAAGAAAGGAGCTGTTCATGTGGTTGGCTTAAAGGAGTTCCAGTGCAGTCCCTACTTAGTGCCCAGTTAATTTTGCATTTGCACATACCAGCCCTGTCTTATTACACTTCAGTTGAAAACGCTGCATGAAAAGCATTGCTCATGGGGAATTAGAAGCGGTCCTGCTCTCCCATTTTGGAAAAACCTGTGCACGGCCAGATCAGCTCTCACAGGACCCTTTTGAAGTTTATATTTACAGAGCAAAAGTAGCCCAAACTTTGATTAGCATTGTTACCTCTACATGCTAGAGGGAAGCATGTCTAGAACTGCATCAGAGATGTCTGATATACTTTAAGAATCTCTGATACTTGTGTCTTTGAGATACCCTCTGTAACTTCATTCAGAGACAAAAATAGGGCTAGGACTCAGCATGAAGTCTAGAGCCAAACCCTTCACACCTCTGAGGAAAGGCAGACTCACATCCTAATTTTGTAAACAAAGATCTGTCTACCAGAACAATAATCTAAATATGCAAAGGAATTTAAGCTGTGAATTAGGAACTACGTACAAGTCTGCTTATAGTAGTTTCATTGCTACGTGCAACTAAGACCCACAAAATTATTGCCATTCTCACCAAGTGTGGTAACAGAAATCTTTTTTAATGATCAGCTTGTAGTACATGTGCCATTCAGAGTAGTCTGAGGAGTAGAATCACACTCCTCAGCCGCTTCCCTACTGCGGTATCCTGTTTAAACAATGTATTTTTAATCATTTAAGTACACTGGATTTATTTTCACATCATTCTTTACCATGAAATTTATAGTTTATAAACAACTTTAAACTACATTTGCCCTTGACGAGGTCAAGAAGGGCACGCAAGCCATCAGCCACACCTCCAACTATAAAGTAGCTCAGATCTGTCAACTGAGTCAACCAATAAATAATAAAGACTGATGAAAGCAGCTCTTAAACTACTTTCAAAATGCATTCTATTTTCAGAATCACTAATGGCTGGCCATTAATAAAGAAAACAAAAGGGTTTTTTTTTTCTTTTTTGTTAGAGTTGTGTGTTCAGTTGAAATTTAGAATCTGCTTAATACTTTTTTCAAAGGAGAAAAACGTCTGCTGCCACGATGGAGCCAACATTGTGATGAGGAGTGCTGTTACATGAAGCTTGCTGAACAGCACGCTGCAGAAGAGTTACAGAAAGTAGGATAATTAATTTGTCTTTAGAATATCTGCAGCTTTCTATTTGTCCTTTATCCTCATGTGCATGTCAGGAAAAAGCTATCTCGCTATGAAACCCCCCACTATTCCTCCTTCAATTAAAAAGAAAACTGCATTGTGTGTTGGAAAACACACAGAAATCAGTAGTAGCTAACTAGTAAAACATTTTCCCAGTTCCCAGGCTTTGATGGGACTTGGAGAAGACTTGGGGTAGAAATTATGTAGTACTGCCAGACTGCTCTATATAAACTATTTAAACCTCAGAAAGAAGTTTTATCCTTCAACACTCCAGGCATGCTCTTACCTATGATTTCAGAATTCTAGATGGAACAATTACCACAAACTTCAGTAATGAACCTTTAACATGGTTGTTCAAGGGCTGCAATGAGTCAAAATACCATTAAGCAACACATATTTGTGCATGCAAATAACTGTGTGGAAAACCTATATGCACAGGTGGGGTTTATATGTAAATTTCAGGAGTAAACAAGCGTAATCTAGGCTGGAATTCAGCTTCATATTCAGCAACTATGCTAATAAATATGCCCAATCAAGTTAGGACATAACAATGTAAAATCTGCTATACAATCGGTACTATGATACGGGTCTTTAACTAGAGCATAACACTGCTTTCCATTCAGAGCAAAATGCCTGCTTTTATCTTTTGTGACTTGCGTTACAGTCAATCTGAGCAGCTAGGGACAAAGAAAAATGAGTGGAAAATCCTGATTGCCCCTTACAGCCCTGGACTAGAATACAAATTATGGCCATAAGGCAGATACATAGTCCAGTTAGCAGACTGAAGAAATATGGGGCTGGAATATGCTTAACGTGAATGGATCCTTCAGATGATGAAGCTGCCAAATTCTATCAAATCTCAATAGGATATGTACACATGTGAGATTTTCAGAGGCTTATAATTTGAACAAATCTCAACAGCTTTCTCACAAGAACGACAAAAGATATTAATTACTACCAAATTCTGACCGCCCTTCACCCCCTAAAAGCATGAAGTTACTAGAATTTTTCAATACTTTAGCTGCATATCTTTAAACCTAAGTAAACTAACCCCTCCTGATGCTTTCTTAGCAATGGCTGCACCATTCTTGCTGAACATTTTCCAAAACAACGTAAGCTGAGACAGATATCCCACGTACAAAATATTAACTTAAATCAGTAAAATTTGGCAACATTATAAGCAAGTGAAGATATACTATTATAAAGCATTAGATATCTTTAATGTCAATTATTTCTGTGTCACCTGAACATTACGTTAACTTCGGCATTACCAAATTACAGTGCTCTTTTAATAGATTTTTGAAGAAGGTGCTGTATAATGACAGTCTTTAAAATACTCAGAAGATCATCTTGTTATGGAACAAAAGATACCAATCACCATCTTTTGTTATGGCTTTCTGTGCACATTAAAAAATTCCAAGTGTCTAGCAGATCTAGACCAGTTTTAGAACCAGGACCCAGAAGAGGTTTGGGGAGTCCTGTGAGCAGATTTTACTGATCTTCCTTTAGGTGAATATCTGGTGAAGCAGACTAACTCAGAGGATCTACACTCATTAGTACCAAATAACGAGTGCCATTGAAACCGCTTTCAATACAGTGGCAACACTATAGCATCTCCTCTGTTACTTATCCGAGAAGAGTATTATTGTACTGCAAATATTGCTAATATTCATATTTTATTTCTGAGAGACCAGATTGGTGGCCTTCTGTAAAACAGGCCTTTTCACTTTCCCTTTCTGTATTATTTCCTTTTCCTATCATTTCTGTAATGATAGTGAGTATTATAATCTACAGACCCACATAACTCATTGAAATTCATTTTTAAATATCACATGATATATTGTCATCAGACATGGAGGGAAATAGCCTAAATTTTAATTTCAGGAGTCCCGTGGAGCACCAGGTGGATGTAACATCAGACTGCAATTCTAGCCAGTGGCATTCAGCTATGCTTTCAAGTAATCTTCAAACCCCTTTGGCACCTGACTCTTCCCCAAGTTTTTTTTTTACATACATATATATATAGTCCATCTACTCACTGAAGTCTTACATACATTCAACTCTGAGCAAAAATAGCCATGACTTAATATTATCATGATTCATTTCAGTCCTTGAAATGTCACAACTGAAAGGGACCGATCTTTCTGGGCAGGGCAGGAGGTGTATTTCCAGCTCTGTTATCTTCCATCATACAGATTCAATGGCAACAATTCCTTCATGAGAGAAGCCGTGAGCTGAAAATCCTCCTGTGAGCCAGCAACTGAGCTGCATTGGGTCAGCTAGCACGGGAGTACTCATGTGAATCCAACAAATTAACAGTGACAAATAAATTTCACAGGCATTTTTGCATAACATAAATGAAGACGCTTCATTATTCATATACAAAACCATACAAACCCAGTTCGGAAGTGAGACACGTTATATATGTCACTTGGATAACTCAGCTGTGGGTAAGAGTGCCAAAATTAGACAAAAGGTTGGTAAACTCAACACACAGTGGACATACTTTAATAACCCATCATTTGAAATGTGAACAAAATTTCAATCAGGCTATCAGTGATTTCAAGAAATATCATATCTGAGTTCAAATATTCTGCTATGCATCAGAAAGTATTTTTTTATTGTCGCTGTATTATTTTTTTCCATGATTGTCCTTTGAAAGAGAACTTCTTATTCACTCATATAGACACATAAGTTTTGCTCTGGATATTCAAGCTAAGAGCCTAAAATTTTAAGATTGCGCTTAGTACACCACATGATGGAAAGCGTTCATCCCTAAGTGTAGCTCCTAGCGCATGAGAGGGAGGAATTACGAGGAAAACAGCAAGAGGTACTATCTGTACGCACTACGCAGGCCCAACAAAGAATTCATCTGCTGAGGAAAAACACGTGTGTAACTCCCCTTCCCTCTGACCGTGACAGAATTACTGCCCCAAGGACAAACTGGAGAATCATTACAGGTTTACAGGAGTAATCCTTAGCCCAATAATAAAGAACCGAGCAAAGACCTCACAGGTAAACAGCAGGGTGGGACACACACAGAAACCTAACAAAATCTGTCCTAAGCAACAGATCATGTGTGATACAAAGCAAATTTGCTTATTAGCCACTATGAAAAGCTTATGGTTTGCTGGCCATTTCAAAATTACTACAGGTTTTTGCTCCTCGCTCCTCAATAGACCCTGTGCAAGTTTCCTCCAGAGACAAGATCTCACCTCACTGATCATGCTTCCTGTCACGCCAGAAACAAACATAGATGAAATTAATGTTGACCTAGGGATATCTCCCAGTTAATGATTATTTTTGAGACTACTGATCAATTCAATTTTCAGTGAAGGCTCTTACTGACATAGATACTAAAGGATAGCTGTGACAGGAACACAAGTGTAGACATTACTGCCACAACAGAGAAAAAAAGATTGTTATTGTTTTAAATATTTCCAAGTTGTGCTTCTAATGAATTTGATATTTATGATGCTGGTAAACTACTGAGCTTATCTAACAGGCAGTTATTATGTTCTTTTTTGTTTAGTCTTTTAATATGTAGTGATACAGGGTGTCAGTGAGCCACCCTTTGCAAACGCATTTCATTTTCACGTGGAAAAAAGCAGGCTTCCCTCTGAAGACAGGAACATTCCTTTCCCCCACCCACCAGTCTGATTTATTACTCCTACTCCAATGTCAGCATTCAGTTGTTTCACCTGGTTTCTTTTTTTAGCTATGTAGCAAACCGAAATCAGTCTCTTGTCAAATTGTACAGCTTGGCACAGCTGCGCCAGAATTTTACTACAGGTGGGAACTTATGTGATTACAGACAGTTTTATCATCTACACAGACCATGGTTTTCCAAGACAGCAATGAAATTCTCTATACGGAGGGAAAATAAGGAACTCGTCTTTTTTACACAGGAAAAGAAAGATGAATTTAATATTCTGTCCTTACTTGCATCTCTGTTCTCTGGAGAGATCAGGCAACAAGCACCCCTTTTGGGGTTCTCAAGGGACAACACTGTAAAGCAATTGACAGCATACTGCCTCGGGAATCCAAATGACTACACACTTAGAATGTGAATTAACGTGTGCGAATTACAAAGAAAACACTGAAAACTATTTTCTGATAACGAAGAAAGGAGCTTATTCATATACATGCCTTGGATCAGATCCACAAACATATTCTCATGGAGTTATGCTAGATAAAGAACAACCTCCCCCATCTCCCCCCTACAATATATATATACACACACACACACACACACGACTAGAATTTGAAATAACAGGTTTTTAGAACTGGTCTGACAGAAACCAGGTAGTGCATTTATGTTCATTCTCCTGTGCAGCCACATAGCCACGGAGATGGCGGGCTCTGGGCCACCCGTGCACAAACACGACCTCCTCTCCCACTCTCGCGAACATCCTCCTTCCACTCTTCAGAAAACGTCTCCACCACCTCTGCACGGATACACCCGCAGAGGCGTCGCTTTGCGCAGCGGTCTGCGCCTGAGCGAACGTCGCCAGCATCAGCCACAGAAGTTGGGTCTGGGCAGCTCCGACCTGCGGCTCACGAAAAGCAATCTTCACCCCGCGCCCACTGTGGTCCGGCTGTGCCACCGCGTGCTCTGGGCTAATGTTAACTCACTGTTAAAGATATGGAAAAGGAAGATCTGGATTCCCTCCTGGCTTTCAGGTTCCAAAAATGAGCGGATAGCCACACAGAAAGAAACCAAATATAAAAACGTACTTGAAATGACAAGAGATTTGCTACAGTACAATTAACAATTTTATAAAAACTTATAATCTTTATAAAATCAGAAAATTCAAAACGATTTTTACTTGAGATGAGCTTATCCTTTTAAAACTTGTCTTTCATGCATGTTTGTCCTTCTGCTCACAAATAACACTAACCCACCATTCAAATAAAAAAACCCAAATGGTTATAATCCTCTCCTAAAATTCTAGATAAAAATCAATGCTGGCTTTCAGTAACTGACAGTAAAGCCCTCTGCAGCCCTTCCTCATGACCAAAAAGTAAAAACTTCTAAATCTTGAAAAAGATTACACTATTTGAAAAAACTTCTGGCACAGTTGAACTAGAAAGCGTTAGAGATTTCTTTATTTAATGTGAATTGCGCATTTAATTTTTTTTTTTTTTTTTTTTAAAAGCATTCAGATAGGTAATCAGACTTCTGGATGCTTCTCCAGAATAAAACTCTAAAATGTTGGGGATTCATTTGTGCATTAGTGAAAAGAAATTATTTTTAAAAAATTACTAGAATAACCTCCATTTCTAAAGAAAGCTGTACCATTTGCTATGTTACTAGGTCTGTAACGAATGAGCCGTCGCTGAAATGTGTAATATACGATCTGCCTCACTGAGCATTTCCCTTTCGTTTGAGAGAGTGCCTAAACAAACTTTGCACTCTTCTAAGCGCAGGGCTTGCACAGTGTCAAAGTCATGGCTGCAGTGGGCTCCTGCTGGAGGCACTCCAAAGCCGTGGCTCCTCTCCCTCTGCCAATATTCAGACTACTTGCGCTTATTAAACACGACGACCTTTCTCAAACTGAAATTACCCAAGTACCCAACGCAAAAACACTGTAGCATCATCTTAGCTGAAGGGGGAATCTCCTCAGCTCCCAGGAACGGGCTTGCCCCCATTAGAATCGCTCCCGATGTGGTCACCTTTGGTGGTAAAGCTTTGAATACCACCATACGATTAACTTGCTACCGTATCGTCAACATGACTGTTCCCGTTCCACCGAGTGCAGGAAACAAAGAGAGCACAAAATATGAGCAAAATGACTCAATAGCTGGTACACTGCTGCATTCGACTTTTCGAGTAAATCACTGCACACCAGCAGCTAACACTGAAGGTCAGCAGTTCTGCGGCTTGAGATGCCAATCATCTGCAAAAAGGGTGGCCACAGGAAATACATAGCTGGACTTTTCATTTGCAGTCACATATAACAGCGAGAGGGAATGGCTGATGACGTATGCTCACTTTTCTTTCCCGTAGATCAGCTGGGAGAAGGGGATTTCTCCTCTGTGCACTGCACAACTGAGTAGGATTCAAACAAGCTTCAATGAGCATTCTTCATGAAATGCAACACCAAAGCTGAACCAGAATTCAGATGTCCTGATTGCATCTAGTCAAAATACGTTCAGAGAAACTAATAATGCCAAGGGCTAAATTCAAGCAGGTACCAAGACTGAGCCCATAAAATAATGAATATGCATGCGAGTCTGTATTTCCATTAGCAAATTTGCATGTGCAAATGGACAGCAGTGTGCATTTACCAATTATGTTCACACATGACTCTCTTTGGCTCCTTCTGAAAAGATACCTATATTTCTCTTGATAAATCCTGGCCAAATTCCGAGACCAGTTGGAACTGCCTTTGCCAGAAACTGTGGACATAAAATACTTTCCAGGTGGTACTCAGTTCCTCGCAGAATCAAGCCCCAAAACAGGGAGTTCTTGTTGGAGTTTCTACAGTGAAGCTACTGATGGTTATGATGATCAAATAAGCAGTGCAGCCCAAAGGCTTGTTCACAAGCTTAAAGGAAAAGCACTGTAACTGCAAACTTGCACAGAATAACAGCTTATTTAGCTTTCAGTAAATGAAGTGTTCTATCTAATAGATTTTTTTTTTCTTCCTCTGATGGCTAAATGCTTCCCCTATTACTAACGTGTGAAATGATCTAGAGTATTAGTGTTTGCATTATGCAGTTACTTGCACGGACCTTGGAAAAACGATGGCTTGTGGCAAAATTTACTGGAGAAAAAAATTTCCAGATAGAGATTTGACTTAAGGCATTACTGTTCAATGAGGAGTGGTTCGGGCAAGATCTTATTTCCACTTTTGCCCTGCAAGAAAATAGGCAATGACTAGTAAATGAGTTGGAAATTATTACTATAATTAACATGTCTTCAAAGCAGCCGTTGGAAATTGTGCATGCGGCAACAAACTAATGAAGCTCCAGTTGCACAAAAACAAAAGGTCACAACAACCTCAGGGAAGCCAGGGTAGAAGCTGTTTTAGAGAACTTTTCCCATATTGAAGGCAGACTCTGAAGAAGATAGTGACAACGCCATCCTGCCCTGCATAGTTTCATTGTCTCGACAGCGAGTCTCCCGATAATGAAAGCCTGGTGCTGTCAGCACACACGGAGGCATTTGGAAGTCCTTGCAGGAAAAAAAGAAAACAGGAGGCACAGGGGAGGGGGATTTTAGGATGAAGCCGGAAAAACGCAGCCAGCAAAGTATATTGGCGACACAAAGAAGGATTTGTTTGGCCAAATCTTGATTTATTGTGTAAATAATCACTCGGCCAGTGTGCACTAATTACATATGGCATGCGCTGAACAATTCAGTATGAAACCTTTTCAAAGGGTACAGCTCAGTTCTGCACTTTAGGTTTTTTTTCCTCCAGAGGAAAATTATATTCCTGTGGGTCTCTCAAGAGTACTTCGATCAAATTGTTCCCTTGCCTTCAAATTCCGTCTGCTTTTGCAGAATAAGAGAAAAATATCTTCATACAGATTGTCCCTGTTTACTTTTTTATGAAAACAGGAATCAAATTCATATTACAGGTTCTAATTGCATTCTTTTTATATAAGCGGCTAAAAAGAAATAACAGTTGGAAAAGCACAGCACAAGCATATTGTACACAGGTTTTACACAAGCGCCCACGCACATATTTCTGCCGTGACACCCACTTTTCCACATCATTCCTAATTTGCAATGTTCTTGTAGCTGGGCCTGATCCAAATCCCCCTGCAAGGAACGTAAGTTTTTTGGTTGGTTTCAGATTGCCCGGGATTCAGTCGAGGCATTTGGGCTATAAAGAGACCGTATCAGGCATGCCGGCTCAGGAGGGGGAGGAGGAGGCGAGGGGTATTTTCACAATGTTTATAAACAACCAAGCGTACAAATGATAGCTGAAATGTCAAGTTGCATTGATGAGAAAGCAAGAACTGTCCTTCTGACCGTTCTTGGTGTACAACAGAGCGATAGCTAGTTCCAATTAACCCTTAAATCCTTCTTAGAACAGCCTGAGAATAAAAGTCTGCGCTTATTAAAGATCCAGTTCATTCCATCATTTTAGATTTCCTTACTTCCATTTTTTTTGGTGCCAAAATTCTTTCCATTATTCCTGGCAGGTCACTGCTCAGGCTGTAGGGTGAATCCCATTGAGCAACACTAAAATACTTAAATAAAACTTCCTGGATACTGAGCAGCAAGTTACTCAAAAAGGGCTATTTAGTGTGCACTACTAACTCAGCTCTGGTTTTTTTCTGGCTTGAAGTGAATATCTGATTGATATCCTTTTGTAAATCCCCATCATTAGCAGTTCGTGGTAATGAACTAAACAGGATTTATCACCCTCCCCCATTTTCTGCTTTGAGTACCAAAAGAAAAATTTACATCATCTTCAGCTTTGGTCAGGAAATATTGAGGATGCAGAGGAAGCCTACTAATGAGGCTTTCATTTTTGCCTCTTAATCTCTCCTATTTGCCATAGCGAAAAAACACCAGGTGTGATTTTGCTTTGATGTGCTTCTTTCTCTTACACCTCTAGTAAGTTATTCCAGTGCTCTGAGTGTATTCACAGAGCCACCCTTTACTACCTACTCTGCCCGTGAAAGTGATCCACTTGCATGGAGCTCAAATCGTATAGCACGTACAGCCAATTCCACTGTAACAGAGAGCATGCCATCTGTTAACTGCATTTGAAGTCTGCAGTGGGACACGCTATAATCTTCTTTAAAATATCTCTGGGGTTACTTTTACAGGCCTGGGAAGATAAGGGAAAAATATTTCTTCCTTTGGAAGTAACACCGCATGTATCTTTCTTTTATGGCAGGGCACGAGGCGAAATAAGGTATACATAAAGCAGTAGATGTTTACAAAACTAACTTCGCCTCTTAAACCTTTGTGATGACTGTGAAAACCGCCTAGTTTTCTGACAAACACTTCATACTCAAAATGAAGTAACCGTTCAGACAAAAATCAGACCTCAGCAGACAAAAATTATACCATCTCAGTAATGATGGAATTTTGCATTTGCAAATAAGAATATTTATAAAAGCAGAAAGTGCTCAGGGACTCAAATGCCAAGCTTTCATTAAGCTTTGTGAATAGTTAGGACAACAGTAACTCTTTCTGGAAAAAACAAAAGCAACAACAACCAAAAAAACCCCAACACACACACACCCTCCTCTGAAAAACAAACAGAACCAAAAGAACATCAAAATCCGTCACATCCTTTGTAAGATATTTGGTCATTTTACTAAATGGTTTATTTTAGGGGAAAAACTAGAGAATATAATTGAATTACTTTGTAAACTCTAGAAAGTAATCAGGATAAAAAGTCACAGGACTGCATCAAAAACTATTGCCTGGTGATTTAGGATAAACCAGCCCTCACTGCAGACTAACGAAATTATTTTCAACTGGAGGCCAGCATCATCTGTTTTCCAAAAAGTCTTCTTCCCGCGCTGGTAAATCCAAAGACACCCAAGAAACCAGATCTCATAAGAAAATCCAGTAATACTTAACATCTTTCTTTCCCCTCTTGCTATTTTATAAAGCAATTTGCTGCTTGTTGTTTTTTCTTAGGAAATGTGTTTTTCCTTTATCTCAGCAATGGACCAGGTCTGACATGTAGATCCCTGCTCCCAGCACTCTCTATAGGTAATAATTGAATGGAAAGAGCTGAAGTCTTCCTACGTCACATGCTGCTTTCATACAGCAAAAGGTCCCCACACCGAAAAGCCTTACTGGAAGAATGAGTCCCCACGCAATTTCCTCAGCTCGTGTGCTAAGGATTCTTAGCCTCAAACAAGTCAAAAGAGAAGATGACTGTCACAATTGCAATATAATTATTATAAAAGCAATCCAAACATGCTCATGCTCTTCTCACAACCCATTAATCTGTTTCTCTTTCATTCAGCTTTGCTGAAAGATACGGATTGTATTTTACATCACTTTTTCATAAAATGCCATAATTCAAGGTTGACTGAAGCCCACGCTTTGAGTTTTAACTCAGCGTTTCTCAACTTGGGTCAGTTGAGAAGCATTCACGCATCTTTAACTCCATTAACTACACGGCTGCTAAAGCAAGGAGGCGTTTGGTTCATGTTCTAACAGATGTCCTTTCATATTTCCTTTATTCCAGCAGAAAAGTTGAACACTGCCAGCAGTTTACAGCCTTATTGGGCAAGATTGTAATTTGGACTGTTATCTTCCACTGAGAAAAGATTCCACATTTTATGACGCTGTCCATTAAAAGCTCTCTAGAACACTACTATATATATACTATGGTATTTAGGAGGCACGAAACATTTTGATAAATAACAGTCACTTCTGCTGAGTAACTATTTAGGAAAACCACCAAAGGTTATCTAGCATTTCAAGAACAAAAACCCAGGGTTGATGGTGTTACCTTGACAGGAACAGGATATCCATCTAACAGCATTCCTTACAGGCACAAGATATAAGCATAGATGCCAAAGTTCCGACTCTCTGATTAACTTATTTTTAATAGGAAATTGAAGGAAATTATTAACGAGTGATGATGTTATAACAGATGATCACGTAGAGAAAGCCAGAGATTTTACAACATGTTTAGAATCTAGGCAGGAAATGTGTCAAAATGATTTTACTCAACCCAACCATGAGATAAGCCATAGAGGGCTGACTTCTTGCATTTTGTATCTAGTAGTACAGGGGGAGAACCAGGAGCAGGAGTCCCTGTCACCTGTAGCCTGCAGGCTGCAGCCATGGCTGGAGTGTTTCTCTATTGTTCCACACCACGAGAACGCTCTCATTTCCATGTGTCGGCTCCTGTGGGTTTGAACAAGTCGTGATTCTGTATCTAAGAGAATGTTTTACCTTAAACCACAGAGTCAAATCTTCAGGTACATTACACTGAGATTTGCAGTTTTTCAACTAAGGATTGATTCATGAATGCCTTCTGATTACAACTTTCTTGTAAACATGAAAAAAAAAAAAACACTAGGAAGCCTCATGAGATATTCTTATCTGAAAATCATCTAATTCTACATAAGTATTATTTTATAACATCTCTGAGAACAAAAGAAAACAAAACAGGCAAACCAGCAAGACAATCAGGGAAAAAAAGTGTATCTACTGTTTCAGCATACTTTATTTATAAAGCGTTTATAGCTCAGGTCAACTCAGAGGTGCACAGAGATCCCTGTGACTCACGCAGAAACATCTATTTTTAAAGCTATTGGGGAATACAAAAATATCTTGCATGTTTCCATCTGGAATTGTTTTCAGAAATGCCATCTAGAGGGGCAATGCAGAAACATGCTGTCAAAGAATAAACAGCATCTTTATGCAAGGCAATTAATTATCAAAACGCAGTCCAATCTGTGAATGGCTGGTAAACAAATGGGGTAAGTGCCAGTATAAATATTTATTTGGGAACAGAGGCAGCTTCAAAACAAGCAAAAGTTTGTCTCAAGCAGTTGGTGTGCGCACTCTGCAGAGAAGGAGCATGAATGGCTCTAAGCAAAGGCTCAGTGGAGCTCTGCATGTGAATTCCAAATACAGAGGAACATTTTAAAGGCTTTCGTGTTATTAACAGTTCAACGAATTGATCATCATGACTTTTTTTAATTCTTCCAGGGACATTTAGTATAAGCTGTTATTAAAGCAAATAGAAGTCCAGAAAGCTATTTGATCCATACTGCTTATACTAGAAGATCCACTAAATGACTTGAAGATAATAATGCATAGAGAGAATGTAAACATTAGTCACCACCTAGCAGCTACGCCCATTTGACATTTTACAAATCAACTTTTTAAAATGATATTATTCTAAAAGAGGAATATCTAAGGAAATAATTAAATATTATCAGCTTATGGGACAAGTTTAGAATGCGCTAACATTTTCAGTAAAAAAAAAATCACTGTAATTTTGAAATTTTAAATTTAAGGAGAACATGATACTGGTACTTTCTCTATTTGTTGAAGTGCAATTAAATTGCTTTGATTACAAGTAGTAAATTACTGCATATGACATACTAAAATGGTAAAATGTAGCCTTCTGAAAGGACAAAAGCTGGTCTATGAATGTGGATTTTCTTTGTCTGTATGGCACGTTCTAGATCAGCTCAGAAGTAAAATAAGACTCATTCCAACTACGGAATAGCAGGGAGCTCCCAGCCTAAACGTTATTGAAATTATCCTTTGGCTGAAGTGTTAGGAACCACACGGTTTTAAAGCAGAAATTATTTTCGACTAGCCAGTATTTAGTCCCTGTTGTCAGAGGACACTGACTGGCTGACAACTGTGACATCCAATGTACCATTGGGTGGTCACATTTAGTAAGAAGTTACGCCAAGATACAAAGCCATGTCATTAAAGAGCCTGATCCTGCAAGGTGCTGAGTCTCCTGGGAGTGCAGAACATGCAGTGTGCGCCATGGCTGAGGTCAAAACCATAATTATTTCCGCAGAAACAACTCCACTGAATCTCGAACACATAACGCTTGCAGAGGGAGATGTTTGCTCCACAAAATCTGAATGCAGTATCAGAGTAAATTGCCATTGGAAAGGGATAAAGTTAGCTAGGTCAAAATAAGGTACTTCCTTTATTCCCTTCAAGCATTTCAGTCTCTGGCTATGTGACAGGTTATTTTTTCAGTCTGTCTCCTCATGATGTTTTATTTCTAATGTAAATGAGATCCAGATGTTATCTGGATTTTACCTACTTCTCACAGTTCTAGTCTCACTTCGAAGCTTTCTGTCTCAGTACACTTGAAAGAGAAGATAATTATCATAGAGGATAACAAAAACTTTCCCTTTCAAAAGGAACGGGAATTTTGAAACAGGCTTTACTGTGATGAGAGACTCTGAAGTAAGGGCCACGTCTGATGCTATCTGCTACGCCTGATAATTCAGTCGTAGGTTGCTGACACAATATACAACCTCTGCTTTCCTACATTACAATTCTGAATCCTCCAGAAAAGCAACAAGACAGAAACATGCAATAAAATGCATAACATTCAGGGATGTCTGGTTCAGTCCCTGGAAGGTTTGTTTCCTAAGAGAATCAAAAACCAAAGAGAGGCTTAGTTTTTTCCTCATCGTTTAAATAGCTGAAATTTTACAAGAGCCTGCACCTATGAAATTAATGCCTGAGTGGCAAAAGTTTTGTCATTCTCTATAGTAAAAACCTCAAATTGCAACGCGCAGGCACAAAACCCCGAAACGGTGACGGCAAGAAGAACCAGATGATATTGTGCTGTGGACTGAATCTCAGAGTGTTGGTTGTCACTGAGCCTGACCTTAAAATGAATCTGCAGCACGTATCTGCACCTTGGCTTGTTACAGCCTGTTCCATTCAGTGTACTGACTGCTCCCAAGTGACTGATAGGAGAAAGCGATAGCTGTCCTTGGTAAATGCTTGGCCATGTTTAAGAATCTAAAGGAAAACTCTGGGCTGAAAAAAAAAAAGAGTTCATCAAGTCTATTTAGCTGTTAGACGCTTTGAGCTGACAAGATATTTCCAATCAATAAAACCACTATGATTTTTTTAACATCTGTGAGGTGCAACTGAAAACAATTTGAAAAGGAACAAATGCTTTCAGCCCTCAGAAGTGTGAGCCGTTTTGGTAGTTATTTTTAAATGTAAGTCCATGAAATTACTTGTTATGAAGAACAAAGGATTGATATGTACTTTTGATAGAAAAATCTATCTACTTTCATTTTTAAACAGAACAAAAACCTAGAGGGAAGATGACTGTGCGGCAATAGTCTTCTCACAAACATAATGTTACTTCATAACGTTCATAAAATTTCTTGATGAAGGTTAGCAAGGAACAACCTCCCAAGCTTAGCAGGAAAACTCGACTGCACGTTTTTCCTTCAGCAGAATGTCAAGAACATATTGTCCAAAAGCAAGAGTTTAAAGACATTTGGTTAATGAATTTTAGTAACAAAACTGTTTTGAGAGTCAAAGGTTTAAAACACTATGCAAAATTATCAAAAGTTTACAATAAATGTACTAGAGCAGTCAAAGGTTTGTTCTTATGTTATAAAAGTTCTTTCTTTCAAGATAAAGTATATCTCCTTTTTGTTTAATCTTTCTGCTGTTCAGAAAGACAACCTCTTCTATTTTTTAAAAAGGTATTCTTGGAAAGTGGGAAAACACTGTCAGTTATGGAACAGCCTATTCCAGTTACAAATACAGAGAATAATGTTCATGTTTTCCTTGCATTTATCAGCTTTAGACGTCCACTAGATGCTAGGGAGAAGGAAGGTAATTTTCAAAAAAACCGAGAGGGTTTATTTACACACTGCACAATGCAATGTGTTCTTTTCCGCCTTGTATTTAAATTACAATGTTATTTTATTCTAAAGCTCCCATTTCAGTGAAATTAGGCGTGTTGAAATTCATTGTGAATCTGTGACTATCTACGAGATAAATTTCTTTACCTAGTCATAGCGTACCTACGCTATGTTACAGTGCCTAAGAATAAAGATTCCTCCTAGCTGTAGGCTATGTTAATCTAATACTGTTAAATTACTACATAGAAGGTCTAATAAAGGAAGTTCTAGCAAACCCACAAATGGTAAATCCCGACCAAGGCTCTGAAGTGGGACGGAAAAGGACAATCGGGGCTTTCGTCTAGCACAGCACAAAAAGGCATCCAAGATTTCCCCCACAATATTTTAACAAATTACTTCTGTGATGTTCTAGGGAAAAGCACATGGTCAGAGAGGCTCACTATTTCACCTGCTTCTAAAAAAATAAAAATGTATGTTATGTTAAATGTATGTTTTATTAAATAAATAAAAATGTATGTTATGTGTATTTATGTCTGTAAACTCCACTCTACGCTTAACACAACTCCTTCACAAGTACCTGAAGACAGCATCCTCGTTTTTAAAGAGGAAATTGGAAACTCTGCATCAAGCAGAGCATATGCCACTGCAAAGAGGTTGCCGTACATTGCCATCTCTGAGAACAGCCGCATAAAATTTACTAGTGCTATATGACGGCAATGTTACCACTTAGCTGTATTGCTGGGCAAGCTACAAATGTGACGTTTTTCAGTCTGGATAATGACTGGTCTCTGAAATAATGAGGAGTAATAGTTTGATGACAACCATGGTGCAAGTTCAAACAGTGAAGAGAAACTTGTATGACCTACAAGAGAGGAAGGATCAGACTCACACCTGGTCTCAATATGTTCACGAAGGAGAGATTTGCACTCACTCACCGCAGGTCTAGAGGCTAAAGTTGCAAATCCCTCCCCAGTGGAAGAAAACTCTGTTTCTTATCTGCCTCTCATAGTATTTTCTCCCTTCAAAACTAGTTCCTAAAATGCAAAGAGAAGGTAAAGCACCATCGCTATTCTTTATTCCTGTCTTCGCAGTTCTAAAACAGAAGTCATATCTCTCCCTAGAACAGAGGGTATGGAAGTGCAACTGGAAGCGGAATAAAGACATAAACAAAAAAATGAGCTCGGAAGAGGGGTTATGAACTGAATGTGGTGCTCTAGGGGAGAAAAAAGCACAGCCAGCCAGTGTGCTGCACTGGAATTCCATTAGACTGGGAAGATAGGAGCCTAGAGTTCATTTCAGTGTTAATGGACATGGAAGAGCCAAGTCCATCGGAAGACATGAACTCAGCAGTTTTTCTGTTGCTTGTTTTTTCTCTCAGCAGTGTTCCAGTTTATTAGTATCTATCAGAGTTTCTCCTAACAGAATTCGGGATACAGAGCTTCTTTTTCACGTTAGAAAAGTTCTCTAATCTATCTAATATTTTTATTTCAAGCATAACAAAACAAATTGTGGAATCTTTCTCTATGTCTTTATGTACTTATCAGAATGTTTGTTTCCTTAGTTGTTATTATCATTTCTCTCTCCTTTCCTCTGGTGAAGGAGGAACAGGAAAGAAGGGAACATTTACAAAACTAAGCCTCTTTTTATAATTGCTTGTTTTGTAATGCATTTGAGAGAAGTTTATAAAAAAATAATATAAAATACAAATCTTCAAATGCTTCCAGGATATTTCTTAAAGCTATGCAAAAGCTATTTTCCAGAAGAAATTCACTTGACAGATACAAACCAGATGTACTAATTAATGAAAAGCTCAAGAAAAAAAAAGTTAATTTTCACACAAATTAATTACATTCCTAACTACTGTAATGTACAAAAGTTTTGTCAGATTTGTGATGTTTTAAATTACCTCTAGTACATGAAGGTATTCATGAAAGGCAAGCTTTATAAGTTCCAAACATACATGCTCCTACACTGTTCTATTTAACTAACTGAGAATATTTATGTCAGTGAAGTTTCCTGTATGCTGATGTTTGTAGGATGCTGACCTAGTAATATCATACAGTATAATAAAACTGTTATTATGAAAATTTTTCGGTAAGAAAATAACTACATTGAGATCAATTCATATATTTCCAATATTTCCTAGTTTCCTGTAGCTTGTCCAAAGTCTGTACTCAGGATTTTAATTTTTAGTCCCTTTGTGGTAGAAGATATATCTGGTCATACTGAACATTTACCTACCAACTACTTCTGAACTTATTAGCCAGTTTAATCAATTTTGCCAGAAGCACAGTACCTACAAATTCCATGAAAACAGGAAACCAATGAGACATTAAAAGGCCATATTATTACCTTTACACTAACTGGGAAAGGCTGCAGGACAAACTCATGCCTTATCAGACAATCCACAAAGATCGACTGAAAGATATTTTTTCCTTCAGCACAAAAATAACACAAAAGTAGTACAGCAATAATGTAAACCTATGTCAGGAAAATAAGCTAACATTAATTTCTTAAGCTCTTTGTAGACAGTGAGCTTAGATTTTTGCTCTACGGTAGTGGGCACTTCCAGGACCTATTTAGAATCCAATTACTTTTAGAAAAATGTCCAAAGCAGCAATCAAGAGTGATCCACACTGGAGGAGCTTGACAGGTAGGAAACTCACAGATAAACAGACTAAGATACCAGATTGTTGTGGGTGTACACATTAAGATTTTCCTTGTATTTTATAAATTAATATGACAAGAACAAATAGAATGGACAGAAGAGTAAATAAAAGAATGAAAAACTCCCAAGCGACGTTAAAATATATTTGGAGAAAGATGGATTTCTAGGAAGAATCCTGCCCTCCGTTCCACAGCAATACCAGAGACATTGTCTCCCAGTATTTCCTCTTTATATTTTTCCAAGTCATCTGTTGATTTTGTAAAAAAATGTTTGTCTAACAACATCACTGGTATTTAGTCCTCATCCTAAGACAGTTGTATCCTTTTTTTGTCACAGATCTTACCTTGCCCCGCCATTCTATCCCCAGAATCTTTTAGACGAATTTAACCATTCAATTTAAAAAAAAAAAAAAAAAAAAAAATTTTAGATTTTCTATTCCACAAAGATATGTTCACAAATTACAGACGTTCAGGTTTAGACATTCATAGCGTTTACATTTGGAGAACCCTATGTCTACATTTCTCCTACAGTGTTCAATAAAACAATAACAGTGGTTGCACAATGGTCTGACCAAATGATAGGGTCATAACTCGGATCCAGAGCTTTGGGTGCATCCGTAGAGTAGCTCACAGCAACTCTGCCACCTCACATTTATTCCCACATAGCTCAGAAACAGGAGGAAAACTAAAGTTATAATGCAGATACAGCAGCGTACATTTTACAGAAACAATTATAAACGGAACATCCTGTATATTCCTGTCTAAAACAGGTAACATAACATGAACGGCTAACTTAACATCTAAATGTTTATCCAAACTTCACAGTGAGCATAAGGTTTTCCAACAGTTCACTATCATTATATATGGAGTGTCAAAACTTTTTTTAAAAATAGCCATCCTCCAAAGGAGTCATTTACTACTACCATCTTGAGACAATAGCATTTAGGCAAATCCTTTCTTGATAGGGTCACTGATCAGCACATTTTTCTGAACCATCCAGAGTGTTTGACTTGCTATAATCTTACTTATGTCACTAAAACAAAGTTTTGTGCCAATTTGAAGAAGCGTCTTAAGACTTTCTACTGATTGTTCTTAGAGACAATGTCATGTAAAAGTTTACACCTTTTTGATCCTGTCTTTTTTTGATGAAAAATACTCACAGAAAAAGAAAATATAGGTTTATTTTTTAATCTGAGAGACAGAACAGTTTTCAGTGGTGATAAGATTTCAAAATGGCAACTTAATGCAGAAATTCCTTTAACCACTTTTTTTGTGCTTTATAGTCTTTCGTTTAGACAAGCAAAGGTAAAATGGTTCAGTGGCTAAGCAGGTTGGTGCACTTAAGTTATAATTGCTTTGTGTACATCAGGGGCAAATAGCATAGGAATTAATAAACACCAGGAAGTAAAACTTCTTGCTATTGCTTCACAAGCTACTAATTTGTAGCTTTACTATCCAAAAGAAAAAAATCAATGCTACCGTATGCCATGATTTCTGAAATATTACTGTGTTTTCTTAAGAAAAAACAAAGACGTAACTTCTAAAGTGAGAAAGTAACTATGTCAGTATATATTGCCTTTTATGCAGTAAATAAGAACGGTATATCATTTTTAGTTTGGTTGTATATCATGCAGTGCAGAAGCCATAAATGCACTCCTTTTGACTGGAAAGGACAGTGTCTTAAACTGTGGACAAAAATAAATAGTTTCATGAGAACTTAATCGCAATGAAGCATAACTATTCCCCATGAAGCCCTCTATTTTGCATAGGTTCAGAAGGAATGAAGAACAAATCAGAATTAGAGAAAAGATTAAAATGTACTTTACCTTAAGCAAGAGCACAAGAGGAAGTATTCACTAATATGACGTGGCAGCATAATCTAAAGATGCTAATAAACACATAGCAAAAACAAGCCACACACTTTGTATAACCAGAAGAAACTCAGTCTGTACACGCGTTAAATACATTTTTTTTTTCCCCATTTGGTAAAAGGCAAAAGGAATATAACTGAAATTCAGTAACTGTTCTGAATATCAATCTAGAAAGGAGCTTATTTGTAGGACCATCAGTTTAGAAAATGAATGGTAACAAGTGACATACCACCAAGAGAAAATACCCCTAAATCAGCACACCTTCATAATCTGTCCCTGACAATCGTGATAAAACAAGGTGAAGAACTCTCTGTATCGTTCATGTTTACTTTTAGATATTTTGGAATATTTCCAATAGGGAATCTCCTGAATTTTTGTAAAAACAGAAATTCTGACTTGCTACCAGGTCATTGTAAGCTAGCCAGCCTGTCGCTCATCCAGGAAGATTTGACTGCTGAAGCTACTGATAACAAGTTAAAGATCAAATATAATTAATGTAACTTGCTCCATGTCTTTATCAAGTCTTGGTAAATAAGCCTTGTTTTGCTTTTTTGACAAAAATCAATTCAACCTAAAGGCTGAAGAAAATGTGTCCTAGAATTATACTTGCCACGTCTAAGCTTTACTATAGCCTGTCTTCTGGATGAGGGTTACAAAAACAAAAATTGAACTAAAAAGACTAAAAGTCTTTCTTCCTTGTTTTATCAGTTGATTGTCGGGTTTTTTTCCAGTATTTTTTTAGCACTATTCACTTAAGGAAAAACAGTAATATGTTTTCACTATAGGTCTTCAATCTGAAAAACAGAAAACTTGTGGTGACTCAGATGCTTCCTACTTACTCATCTCATTAGAGATAAGCACGGCCCAGTGAAGGTAATTTCTATCTCTTATAGTCTTTCATTCCCTCTGGACGCATAATATCTGATACCCTTGTCTCTTTTTCCTCCCCAACTCCTTGCCCCCAAATCCAAGGCGCTATCCTTACCCTAATGAAGTCAGTGATGATTTTGTCATTGACCTCACTGAGGTTAGGATATCCCTTCTCACAGTCCTCCAATACAGCCTCCAAGCAGAACACCCTCAGTGTTTCCACTATTTCTGACTCACTAATCTTTTTCTCCCTCAATCACAAATAGCAAAGCTTCATTGTATACAGTATCAAAATGGGGGCAGGGGGGACAGGGGGACCTCCACAAGAGAGAAAGAGCGAGCCACTTCCTGAGGAAACCTCATTTTTATTTTCCTTTCATCTGTGCTCCCTAGCAAACACCATAAAAGCACAATGGAATAAAAATCAGAATCACAAATAAAAGCTCTACAGCGACATCTATTCCTCATATGACTGTAGATGTTAACCACACACGGTTGGATACATTACATTTTCATGTCAATAGTATGTGCTTAGTCTTTTCTGAATTCCTGGCTTCAGCTCTGGGGATTTCCATGTTTTATTTCCTATTTTGCTTTCTATTTTACCTCATCTATTCTGCAATTCCGAGCAAAATTACCATGCGCTTAGTATATATGTTTGTTTTCATGTGGTGGTTCTTCCATTTCTTGTCTGAAATCATGAATCAACAGACACTGCCTGACGAACTTGTTTAGACAAATGCTGCTTTACAGAATGAGTTGGAGGCAAACACCCCTATTGTCCCTAACTTACTGTCAAACCAGAAAAAAAAAATCCCAAAACAGCTCTATTCAAAAGGCAATGATTTACACCATCTTAAACAATATTCTTCTTCTATATATGAAACCACTGTAATGTGGAATGTCTATACATCCAAAAAATAATATTGACATGACAAATATCAAGATTTTCTCATTAAGAGTAAAACATATTACTTGTACTTGATCCCTTTTCTCATCAGGAGGTGATACGAAAAATGTTAAGACTTTGGTCTAGTTCCTTGAAAAGCTGTTCTTGTCCTCACGTTAAATGACAAATGAATTTTGGGGAGTTCAGCCTAGACATTATAGGAAGGTGAGAGTCTTGATCAAGCCTTCTTATATAATATGGATTAATTTAGCATGAAGTATAGCTTAGTTTGAGGTTCCAGGGTAGAAATTTCAATTCACTATGAGAGGATGCACTCTTTATAGCCTATATGTGTACCTTCTCCTCTACCTCCAGCTTTCTCTCCCAGTGCTAAGCAGCAGTAGTAATTAAAATTATTTGCTGTTCCTAGATCCTGGACAATATGGCTCATGGTAAAAATGCACTTATTAGAAATTTAATCTGGAGCATTGTTCTCTCAAGATTATGAGCAAGATCTTTAACTACAACAGAAATAAAATGGACCTCAAAGAGGAGGAAAATATATATATCAGTTTCATGTGATGGACCTCATCTGACATAGGTGTCTCTGCGGCCTAGGATTAGGTAGCAAAGCTCTAAAATGAAGAAAGATAAAAGGCGGACACCTTTCTCAGCTTTCCTAATGCCAGTTTATACAGCTGTTCATTTAGTTCCTATGAATTTTGTTTGGCCTCTTCATCTTCCCCATGCTCTCTCCAGGAAGTTTAGGGATGTGTTTGCCCTACTAGGAGGGAAGAGTACGCACAGCGTGCTCACTGTTTTTGGACCCAGCCCGACAACAGATACTTCGCTACCACCTGGGAACTCTGGAAGAAGGCTCAGCTTCAGCAACTGTTCATACAGAGGAAAGATTTCCATATAAAAAGGGCCTATGAAAAAAAGATAGAATTACAATTCCCACTTTCAAGCGCATTGGATCCTCTTACGCATTTCAATGCCAGCACAGTTCATTCAGGTCAGAACTTGCTGTAATGAAGATGCCTACTAGCAGCAATACGTTTTATTTTCACGTGAGAATCACTCAGAGGTGCATATTTTTTTCTTGTCCTTTCCCCCCTCCATTTACAGCTGTGAACCTTATCGCTGAATGTTCCGTACTGACAGGAACAAATGTAGGAGTGAGAAAGGATACTTGTCCCGTCAGAGAAACCAGGGGCAATCTTAACCAAAACTGTGAAGGCCCCATAGAAGATCACAGGGGTCCGAGCAACCCCCTGCTCTGACTTTGGCTGCTGGAGCATTTGGCCTCCCGAGTCAGTACGGTTCGACTCTGAGGTTTCCTGACTGGAGCTAGTTTATATGGGAGCAAGTTAAACATTTTTAATCCCTATATAATAAAAAGTCTTTGGAACTAATTGATACTCTTTTCCTGAGGGGCTTTCGGCCACTTTAACACAAAATGTTAGTACCTGGTATTTTGCATATGAGGAGGTTTAAAATGCACCCTGCAACCTACTGAGAGATTTACAGCAAAATCTTTGGGGTTGTTTTTTTTTCCTTAACGGCACTGTAACTGCCATAGGAACATATTGTAACTGTCAGTTACAAACCACTGACACCAGATTTAACCTCCTACACAAATACGCATTGCAACTGCTGTTTTGCCAGACAAGACATAACTATCCAGCTAGAGAAAAACATTTAGTCTCTTAATTGCTTTCTGTACAAACTGTATAATTAAAGTTTTGTTCTGTAATTTGGTAATGAAAACAAACAAAACTATTTGTAATCTCAAAACCCAAACAGAATAAAATCAAAGAAGGAATGAAGGAAATAGGGGGAAAAGTAAAATAAGGCAGTGTTTGAATGTATTTTTTTCTTTCACGGTGATCTTCAGCCACGAGCTCTCTTCAGCCTGTCCTGGAAAGAGCACGATAACCAGCACTCGCAATCAGTGTCTTTGTAAGATGTAGCACAAATATCCAAGGCCATGAAATATCACAGTATACTTCTTCAAACTCTCTTTCTCACTATAGTCGGTAAGAGCACTCAGTATTGGATTTGGGGTCCAAAAACCAGAGCCATCCTTTAGACGTGCAAAAAGCTCATTAAGGTTATTGGCGGAGCTACCTGAGGTGGGAGGGTGCTGGGGATCACCCTTGCTAGCAGAGACTTTGGAGGAGTAACATCACAGCACCCAACACGTTTAAAAAAAGGCATCTAAAAGGCCCAGGCATGGAGGGGGAGAGAAGATCTCCCACCTCAGCACAGAGGTACCTCAGCCGGCAGCCCCCGGCCACCCACTGCAGCTCACCCCCATTCCCAAAATGAAGCCTTCAGCCCTGCAAAGGCGGCAGTAAGGCTACCACCGACTGCCTTGGAAAAAACACTTTATTTTTGCCCCCACGATGAAGTGTTCCAGTATACGGCCTATTTAACTGTTTCCAGACTGACATGCCTGCTCAATTTTTTTATAACTTTGGCAATTTCACTGCGAAAACAGATTGTATTTAGCTAGCAACACCAGTTGCCAAAGCAGCACGTTAACGCCCTTTTCAGGAGTGAAGGGAGCGACATGGAGAAATTCACGTTGCCGTAAGGAGAGAACAAAATGAATTGAACTGAAATGCGTCCGTTTTAAAAATCACCAGTGGGCAATGATCAGTTTTATTGGTATGAAACTGGAACCGCACTTCCAAAGCTGAATAAGTGCTAAGCACATTTACACAAGTGAAGTGTAACCATATGTGACTTCAAACAAACTGTGCTGGTTATGAGATAAAACGTCATACTTTATTGTTTAGAAAATACTACTCTTTTTTTTTTTCCCCCCCAAGGAAAATTGTTACCACTGGGGGTGGGGAAGGTAGGAGGAGAGGTGGTTTTTAAATGGAAACTTTTAGGTTCTTTTTGACTTCTTATTGTACCTGAATAATAAGATGAAAAATGTAAACCAAATTCTTTAGCTGGCTTTACTGTTCATTATGTGCTTCTCTGCATAACGTTTTTTGTAACCCTAGTTTAACAGCTTAAAACGTGGCAAATATTATCTTTGTATAAGGCCTAACATTGGTAAAACTGGAATGGACAAGAATTATGTTCTCTGACCATTCTCTTTTACTTGGATCTTTTTCTCATTCATAACGTGCTAAAGCCTTATTTGTTAAGAAACATAAAATAATGAAAACCTGAAGTACACCATCTTTTAGAGACTAATAAAATATCAAATAGTAGCTTACTTCTCTCCAGTTGTGTCACTGGTGTCAGCACTGACCTCACAGAAGCAGGAAACAGAGGAAACAGGCTCAGCAGAAGACCTAAAAAAAACCCAAAACAAACAAAAAAATTATTTTATGCAATAAACTTAAAACCTTCAGTAAGAAAAAATGAACTGGAAGTGTCCTTAACTTTAATGGAAATATATGTGAAATAAATGGAGAGTTATCTGAGTTCTGTGACACTACTACACATTAGAGAGTAGAAACACTGTCACCTTGGGTCCACAAAGGCAAAACACTAAATTATCTAAAATGAGTTTGACAATCTTATCTAAGAGACAAGTGTGACAATAAGTCTTTTCTTTTTGTTTCTTTGATGGTGAGGGGTTTTTTTTGTGGGAGGAAGTGGGAGTATACAGCAAAAAGGTGATTTATAAAATCATCTGATTTGTAAAAGCTCATTAATAAAAATTAAATAACTCAGCAGTGAGCAATTACATTTTGTCAAATAGCTATTAACACTACTGATTTTTCATGAAAAAAAGAAAGAACTACAAACTGAAAACCAGGACAGCAGCAGCATGGGAAAGAAGTAGGAAGGGATTAGGGTCTGATATTGAAGTCTTCAGCTCATTCTCCTTCCAGATGGACAGCATTTTCACCACAGAAGGAGAAATCTTCTCATGTTGTAAGATTTTTCCATTACTCTTATATGGCATATTATTATCCAGAAATGGCTAAAACACTCCAACAGCACTTCTGCAAGCAAGAAAGTGCAGGACCATTACTGAAGAAATCCTACAGTTTTGTGAGGGCTGCGGGACTAAGCTATGAAAAGAGAGCTCTACCATACATAAAATAAAAATAAATTGAAAAGAAGGGGAGGGGAAAAAAAATTATAAAGAGTCTGGCCTATTGAATTTGACAAAAAAAAGTCCTATAGGATTTTGATCAAAATTACTAATAGTAGTTTAAAATGCTGTTACAGTATTATGATATGTCAGAAACCCACATTTCTTGCCCTCACTTTGAATGCTCACTGGCCGCCTTTGGAATATCTGAAGATTAAACTAGACCTCACCAAGTCATTCCAAGTTATTTGGCTTGGTGCAAGAAACGGTGGTGGAAATACTGACTTACGCACTAATGAGCTCAGAGGAATGTTCCCAAAGAAACTAATACAAAAGTAAAGGGAAAAGGTGCTGCCCCACAAATACAGATTCAGGAAGTCATAAAACAAATGAAAATCTAAAGGCCACAGAGAAGAAGTATTTTTGACTTTTTCATGTATTAGTGCTGTGTGTCTCCCTTTTAAACAAGGAGAGTTGGAGATTCACATCAATGAGGTAAATTTGATGCTGAAACCTGTTTACAAGCTACTGAAATGAACCTAAACCAAAAGTAAATTATTTCTTAACCGTTGGAGCCAAAGGACAAGATGACATAAGCCTGATGTCCTCAGACCCTTGCTGATGTCTCGGTGGGAGATGCACCTTACAGCAAAGGGCAAGCTATGTGGCTCAATGCAGGGGTAACTGCTGAAAAAATAGCATCTGTGTTTACCCACGTCAAGGAAACACAACTGTGCTTCTTCGGTGCTTTCAGTCTTTAAATGCTCAGATTCAAATGTTTAGGCATCAGCACATCCACACTAAACAGTGCTTCATACATGGAGGTGCTTGCTGAAGCCAGCGTAAGAAGGGAATCTGCTCTTCTGGATAATAACTCTCTGCTAGCTATTGTTCCAGCTTCCAGCAACTACAAGCTATTTATGATTAGATGTTGATAAACAAAATGTAGATGCCTAAAATAATTACTTTAACCCACAATCACTTGCAGTAAAAGAGGAAGTGTGTTAATGACCTTAAAATAGTGAAGTTATTACCACAAAAATACTTAATAATAGGACTACAAAGCTAATAGTCTTCACTCTATTCACAAGGGAGTTTTACTTAACAGAGATCAAGCTAGGGCTTGGCTTCGGATTTTATTGTTGTGGAAACCAATGGGATGTATTCACTAAGCGCACTGGGTCAGGAAATGAGAGTTTCACGTCACATCCACGATAAGTTGTACCACAGAACGCACAGTCTGGGTTTACATGAGATACTGAAATTAGTTGAAACAACAGGTAGCGTGACTTACTACTGCAGTCTGAGCCATTCTGTGTGACTAAACAGTGAATTAAATAATGGTTTGCTTCTAAAAAGACACCACTTATGGTCACCAATAATAATATTGCCAGCTTTCAGCTACACATGCCTGTACTGAAAAAAAGACATAGCTGATAATGAAAACATTCGTTTATTATATTTTATGCATTGCTTCAGTTTGTAAACAGTATGACAGAATGGGTTTACAATGATAAGCAAGAGGGTAACGTGGTGGTAGGACAATGATGAGGTAGGACAGCGATGTATCAAACATTTCAGTTCTTTGTGCTTAGAAAATAAGCAACCACAATATCTGCGGCAGTCAGCAAACTTCTGGAAGGCTTCAGAGAAAGGGAAAAACAAGAGAAAGTTCATAAAACTATCACACTATTTTCTCAACTGAATAGTGGATTAGTATACTGAAAATATATATCACTTCTACCATCTTTACTTTTCACATCAGATCAAATTACCACCATGTGAATTCCTAATGCTAAATTTTGTCATAAGTCTAGTCTTTCTTCTGCAGATCATCATCTACGTTAGCCACACAGACTTAAAAATTAATCAGAGTAGCTAAGCTGATCATTATTATTAACCAAGCTTACATTTGTTGACCTGTACTGTTGCTGACTAGCTTGGGCTCCAATTTAGCAGCAACAGATCCCTTTGTCTATGGCCATGGATCAAAGGTCAGACTAACTCCAACCATGTGGAGCCTAATGATAGCTAAGGGAGACCCATGATGGATATAAAAATAGAACTAAAGATAAAGGCTTTAATCACAAGTGACAAATTACATTTTTGATGTGTCAAGTTCAATATTAATTATTTTCAGCTGCTCTGCTTTTTCTTTTGTGTTAAGGGAACTACAGCAATCTGCTGACATGCATGGAAAAGTTCAGGTGCATAATGACCTCAGTTCAGTTTGCAGATTTACAGGAAATCATATACTATCCTTCGAGCATTTAAGTACTACGGCCTGTGGAAATATTGTGGCCTGTAAAAAAAAAAAAGTCAGGAGGATGATACTGCTCTTTTCCCAATTTTAGAACAAGCTAAATCTTCTACTTGTGTTGTGGATTATGGACTGACATAAAACAAACAAAACGGCTCTGCCAGCAGAGAATCAACAGTTGTCAGGAGAAACAACATTTCTAATTAAATAACTTTGCCATAAATTATAAACATGAAAGAAGTTGTAATTTCTTTTCCACTTCTCCAACTATGATGTTCCGTCAATATCAGCCGAGCCATCCATTCCCTTACAAAAAAAGATGTACGCATTTTATGCGTGTTTTGCCACTTCATTAATCCATTGCCTACTCTGATGTTTTGGAAGGTATCTTTTATTCATGGTAGAAAGCTAATTAGGCTGCAAAAATGAAGAAATCCAGAAATTCTACAACAAGTAGGAAGAAAAATAAGTAACAGTCTAGAAGTTTAAAAGGCAACTGAGGTGTGCAGCTTGATTGAGAGAACAGTTTTTCTTCCCTGACCTTGAAACTGAAATGTAAACATTTTATGATCCTTTAATAAAAACAATGATATTTAATCTGTTGACTATGTGTGATGAACTAAGCAAAAGCAATCAGGGAAGAACATACTCAGTTATATGCAGAATCAGTAAAAGCTTTCCCTAACTGAACATAAACCAACTCAAAAGATACAGTGGTCACAAATGAACTCTGAAATCATTCTTAAAACACTGATATCTGCCTATGATTATTAGCTTGGGATGTCTTATATATAAATATCCGAAATCACGGTTTATCCTGATTACTGGAGACAGTAATAGTATGAAACAGAAACACTCAGATTTAAAAAGAAAAACAAAAAAAAGAAGAAAGAAAAAGCAGCCCTAAATTTAAGCAAAATTAGGTAACGTATAAGCTTTATGGCAGAGGTCTAGCAGCAAAAGCAAGCCATGCGCGTCAATGCAGCACCGTGAAAGCCATTCTGCGCTAGGGAAGAGGCCAACGCGCAGAATCATTGTGTTGATACACAGTCAAAACGAGACAAATGAAAGGGCCCACTGGGCAGGCCTGAAACATGTCTATTTGTTTTCTTCTGCTAAAAAGGTATTTCTGGAGATAAGGAAGCATTTCATAAAGTGGAAGAAAGAAGCCCAGTCAGCCCGCTACATCCACGGGGGGAACGATTTCAATCCTTCATCTCAACCAATAGCTTCCAGCACTGGGATGCAGATGTTATCAATGAAAGAAAGGATGAAAACAGGAGATTCGTTTAAACATCTTTTATCTATTAAGTGGAAGGACTGTGTTAAAGCTCAAACTCTCTGCTTTCTGGCAAAGAGCTGAACACCAAAACTGCAGCGGCTAATGAAGCGGCAGACAGAGAAAGGAAGGATTTGTAGCACGCCGAGGCGGATGAAAGCAGCTTGCACCACAGGATCAGCAGCAGCTGAAATGTGGCCTGGCTATCTAGCAGGGTCTGACAGTCCCAGACTGCACGCTGTTCTTGTAGAAGACAGGGAGCAGCTAAGAGTCTCCAGGAAAGCTGCACCAAAGAACAGCATTATGAAATACTTCCCTGCATGTTATTGTGCTTACGCCTTTTGCTAATGGGGGTTTGGGTTTTTTGTTTGTTTGGGGTTTTTTTGGGGGGTCCCTTTCCTAAAAGACAGTTTATAAGTGGAGAAAATTAGATGATTGAATACCAGGGAGTTTAATGAAATTTATGAAGGTTTACGGTTGGGGCTTCAGCCCCACTATTTATCAGTTACTCTTTTAAATTGAAGCCTGATCCTCCTTATTGTCAATCAGGTTCTGGTTAAAGGGGTTACACAGAAATAACGGAGATATGCTAGCTGATGAAAAGACACTCACAACACTCTGTTCTCTGGCTCACACTGATTGATTCCACTACTGACCTGAGAAAAACCCATACGTATTCACAACATGATAGGGTATAAATTATTTCTTCAGTTGTATTCAAAAGCAATCCAAGCAAATTGTCTTTTTCTCAGCATTACCTGACTAACATTCATGAAGAGAGTGCTTGGAGTCATAAACTGGATATAAATGAGTCATCACGCTTTATTGCATTAATGTATGCATGTTTTCAGGGACTGACCTTTGGGCTGACCTGCCAGAGGTATAGCCAAGCCATCATCCTCTGACAGGCCTTTACTGAGGGAGAAAAATCTCTGTAATAGCACAGAGGAATTTACTAATCTGACATCTAGTTTAGCAGATTAATCTTGGATTTTCTTTGATCATGCCTGGCAACAATGTGCAGCAAGTCAAACCAATCAACAATCATTAATTAAAAGCACAATGAAGAGCAGAGGCTATTTAGTTATGAATGGCACACACTGACTGAATATTATGAGTTCCCAGATGAAAGCAACATTTCCTAAATGACGCAGATCGGTACTGGATAAGCTTCAAGATAGTTGTACCATGTAAGAGGGAACCCTGAAAGAATGCTATCACAGTCTAGAGAAAACAGTAAAACAAAATTGAAAAGCTGCCTTTGGGACGCGTGTGAACCAAAGCCCTGCACCGAGATTCATGCACTTAGGCTTACAAACATCCATGCAAACCCTGCAGCGGGCACTCATGCATTGCCTGCAAACACTAAGGTTTTAAAATTCTGGTCTCATAAAACAGGTAAATAACAAACAGTAACCCTGTTAATCTGTCTCAGCCTTTTTTAATGTCAGGTGGTACAGTACTGCTTACACAATAGAAAGTTATCTCAAATGCTTAGACAGTGCAACCTCATTTTTGTACTGAAATCAGGGGAGCAACATTTCTTTCTACAACTACGAATGTGACCTTGGATATTCTGATACTGAATTTTTAATTTTTGTATTATGTAATGCAGAGAGTTGAGAACTTTGTTGAAAATTTGTTACTCTTACAAAAGAAGACAAAGTACTATCTGGCTCTACCTTTGTGATTGTAAACCAGACCTATGTTCCTACCTGTGTGACATTACAAAGAATGACTAAGCCTTAATTATTCTGGGAAATGAAGTGAATATAAAACAAAGTGAAATGCTTAAGGGCATTTTGTTTTAATAGAAAAAGTATAAGGAAGTTACAGGCGTGTACCAGCTTAAAACTTTATTACTTAAATAGTTGCATAATTATATACTGGGAAAATTGATGCAAAAAAAAAAACCAACTCTTTAATGTTTGCACAGTTTCTTGTGCTGTCCTAGTATTGAATGGGATATTTATGACCAAATTTAAGCAGATCTTGTAAGAGTTGAACGTACTTCTTGTTAACAGTATTTAAGGGTTTCCTTACAGCCGCTCATCAGCAAAGAGTGCGGAGGTGACTGGTGAGCAACCTCCTGAGCGTTCAGAGCAATGAAGCAGCCTAGTAGGTGGGGGGCACTCTGGCACTGTCAAAACCGCAAAGCATTCACAAAGCCCAAACCCAAAAGCAGTAATGAAACTAACATCTATGAAGAGGAAATTTTTAATAGTCCGCAGCTCTCCAGCCAGCAGAGAAAGGGCTAATAGAGCCAATGGTCAAACCAAAACCGACAACGAGGTACGCATTTCAAAAACGTGGCTATTTAAAAACCTATCTAAAACCACACAGCAGAAAGTTCACCAACCATCGTTTTAAATTAAGGTTTAGTATTTTATAGCTAAATGTGTTACAACTTAAACAGAAGGTCTAGGCTCCTTGTGTTGGATACTAAGCAAGCTTGTTTCACCTGTGTTAGGCAGAAGATCCAAGTAGATTATACATACCAATCCCTTCCACCCCAAAATCTATGAGTATTTGTCTAATTTAGATGCCATTTCTAGAGCCATACTGTGAAATGGGTGGAATGACATTAGCCTGCCTTTGTCCACTGTTCCCACATCCAAGTATGGTTTCTAGTTATCAGGGAATTAAAATAAATTTCTCTTTCAATAGGCCATGATTTGTCCTGTTTGATTTTTAGTTCTTGTTAAACTTTAAAAACTGAGTGCACATTTTTTTACCTACAGATACTTACTTTCTTGTGAGGCTTATCCAGAGTCACTCTGGATAAAAAAAAAAATCTCTGGATTTTTTAAAAAAATGTTGTTCACTTCCATTGTACTTAAGGAAAAAGTGCATTGATTTGAATTATAAATCATAAATCATCTCTGGCCATAATTCGAGAAATTCTACTGCATCTTTATTATGAAATCATCTCTTCATATGGGACACCAACTCCTGTTCTCAGATGTGAATATCTAACTTTGAGCACTGCACCTAATAATCCATAAAAAAAAGGGTGAAAGATCTATCAAAGACAAGAAACTAGGGATACATCAGTTAAGGCAGACCTGTTTCTGGAGCTATTAATACACAACGTAGCATCGTATCCAGGCACCTTTGCCTCTTCTTCCCTCCCCTGCCAATCACTAAATACCTACTCACACTTATTTGCAGCCGGATCAACTGAAAATAACTGCTTGTGCAGAACCTGGTGAAAGCATAAACGCACACCAGTAGCTCCGGAGCAGAATACCAAACTCTGATGCCTTGAGTACTCTTTACTACAGACCTTTTCTATAGAGGGTAAAAGGAACGCGTCTGTGCCTGGAAAGTGATTTCGTAAGAAATGTTTATTTCTTTTCTGTAGCAGGCTTACAGGAGTCAAGCAGCAAACGGAACAGTTGCCCCTTTGCCTTTGAGATCATTGCCAAATACAGTCCCAAGCATAAATGGATAAAATTGATAAAAGCAATTTAGATGAAAGAACAGAATTGCAGATTAGGATGTATTTACAGCTATAAAATATAGTATTTCTGCTATGTAGGCCATCTATAGACTATCTACTGTATTGGTCTAAACTACAAGATACGAGAAAGTGCAGAGGTGCCAAATGTGACTGATGTGATTGCAGCTAACTTAAATCTGCCAAACCTCAAAAAGAGTTATCTTTTAAATTCGGCTGCAGGTCTGGCTACACCTTGCTGCTTCTCCTATGTCTAATACAGAGGAGAACTGTAGAATGGGAAAAGTTTTTGTGGTCTGGCAAGTTGCCCTAATTTAATGAGCATTCCTCTAGATCTGAAACTGTAATTGTTGACTCTTGAAAACGTAATTTCATTTTTTGTTAAAGTAGTTGTAAGAGACCTTTCTCAAAAGGACATTTTTCATCCATGTGTAGGTCCAGGCTAATTTCTTTTATGTTGAGATTTACATTCATTCAACTGAGAAAATATCTGTATTTCAATGAATTCACACAGGGTAAAATTTTACCCAGACTCAATACACAATGGTCAATTTTTTGTCCTCAGTAGAACTCTATTTTTATTTTCTAAAATACATTTTGAGTAAAATTTATTAATGCATGTTCCCCCGAAATTCAGCAGCCACCATTATAAAAACCATTTTGTTACTTCAGCAGCTTCCTGTAAATAGACTGTATTTTCTTGTAGGACAAGATACACTGCATACCACAGTTCTGAAACTCTGAAATTCAAATGGATTGGGAAGTCATTAGCAATGTTTGCAAACAAGATCCCTGTAAGGGGTCTCAAGCTAAGAAATAAAAAATTGAAGATGATATCTGATATGCATATTTCAGGAAACAATATTCAAAGCAGCAAACCCAATAATTAAGACAACAAAAAATTCACATTTCTCTAAATCACTTAGCAATTTCATCAACCACCCCAGCAGTGTTTGAAGCATATCATCAGAGATGTAGCTCCTCATACTGTAGCTAGAAAAATAGTAACAGTTCTTGGAAAAGTAAGGAAGTTACTAAGACGGGCTGGAATGAGAGCAATTAGAGAGTAAGCCAGCAAATAGATTTAGGACTCAAAACTATACAACTATGTAACAAGCTAATATATCCTAACGTAACTAAGATTTTCACCAGTCTTAGCTGCAGAAGTCTAAATTGCATATAGCAATGACGCATTTTACAAATCATCCCAAATGACGATTTCTAGAACATCTCTAAGACACCGTATTGCTATAAAAACCACAGCAACATGACCAAAAAAAAAAGTATTATTGTATTTCTCAATACAATGTGACCAAAGGCTCTAGTCTTTTAGTAACATAGGTCAAAATGAAGGGTACTCAGTAAAAGAAAAATGCTAAATTTGATGTGATACCTTCAGACAAACTTTTTCACTGAATGATGCAGAATATTATAATGCTGATTTGCATCATTCTCGGTCTTTCTTCAAGGACTAGAAATAGGTACTTTGAAGAGGGAGGACAATGTAAAGCACCCTCCCTCTCTCTGCTCGGTCCAAAGAATATTAGAAAAAGCTGCAGCCTTAACGTGTAGGGAAATGAACGATTTTTCTTGATCTCTGAGGAAGGATAAGAATTCCACATTTAGGGAGGCAGGAAAGGAGAAAGAACTCTTAAAACACGGCACTGTAAATACAGGGAAGGAGTGGTGCCGGTAATGACAGGGGCCTGGGCTTGACGAATGAAGGCGCCCTTCCAGTCCTACGTCCCCAGCTGCTACAGAATATTCCTTTGCAAAAATAAAAAGCATTGTGCAGAAACACGTGAGCCTATGAAGCTGCTAAGAGACCTAGAGAGGCTTGGTTCCAATGTTAGGATTAGGTAATTCAGAACTGACTTTGAAAACATTTATCATATGATTGTGAAATCTATCACATGGATCTTACTTCTGCATAAAATTACATACTGCACTAGACTGCAAAAGCTTGTAAAAAGAAAAAAACTATGACACTATCCAACAAAAAAAAAATTCATTCCCAAATAAACAGAAGGGACAAAAATAAAATCCAGTTTTGCTTTTACAGCTAATGTCACAGAAGCCCTTTACATCATATATACACACTCAACGTAAAATGAGAGATCATGAATCTTACGGCAATTTATCATCTGATTGCTTTGCGTAAATGAACTGCCTCTCCCCAGCGGCTTGGCCTGGCCAATGGTATCGGGCAGGAAAAATCTTTTTGGCACAGTTGTGCACGTATGCCTGCTGAGCTCGCGAGGGAACCTCACAGTACAGTATGTTCAGGTGCCTAGGGTCTCTCACAAAAAAAAAAAAAAAAGCAACCCCGAAAAAACAAGAAAAACCCACAAAAACCCAACACTGTCTATTTTAAAGCAGATCTTTTTAATCTTAAAAGCAGCTAGCCATGCAATCAAAATGAAATCACTTCGTTCTGTGTGAAACTGTCCCAGTGAAAGAGACTGTGAAACGGATAGCAATCTGAGGTGCAATTTTCCATTGCATATGTTTTTCAAAGATAAACATCTGATCAGAACAGTTTGCTGTTAGTAAGTGAAAATAAGAACCAGAACTAATACAGTAACTGCCAGCAGCTTCCAGATCATTAACTATTGTTTATTTCTCCTCATGTTCAGACATCAGACTGGAGTGATGGAAGATACAGTCATTAATTTGGGAGTCATTTCAAGATGTTCCCATAAACACTGAATCAGGATACTGGCAAGCTGCCTAAGAAAACTTGCTGCCAAGAACTTTTTAGTTTCTTTTTGAGTAGTGATTTTTATTGTTGGTATTATTTTCTGCTTTCTAGTCTCTGCAATAGGCCAACTATGGGTAGTTCATCAGAGTTTATACAAGAACTGACTTTTTGTACTTTATTCTGCAGCTACAGATGGTTTTTGCCTTTGTTACAACAAACTCTTTAAAAATGTTGCATCATAAAACATCAATTATTCTGTTCCTGACCTCTCTCATGGCAGCCAAAGGGGAAAAATTTGTTCTTCCTTATTTAACAGAAGCCTATTAAAGTGACAGGTGAGCTGTCAGAAATAATTAATCTGCAAGATTTCACAGAAAGTATGTCTGTCTTTCCTGACAATCCCATGTTTATAAAGTCCATCCCACTTCTTAAAAAAATAATGGGGGGGGGGGGGGGGGGGGGGGGAAGAAATACAGTCAGCTTTATCTCTGTTGATGGTTTGACTAGGACAACAGTAAAAGTGCTAACCTATCACTAGAACAGCAATAAGAAAATGCTGCAAACAACATCTTAAGCATGAACTACTAATAGGATTGTGAAGGAAATATTTGAAAGTTAGGGGCTCCGTATTCCTACATACAGGCCAACTCTCACGGACAAGCGCATAGTAAATGACAGAGCTGTCACTGAACAGAACTAAAATATTATATACCTCCTGAAACTCTGAATCTTTGCCACAACTCTTATGTTACATAGTTATTGTATAATAGTTGGATGGTGCATGGAAGTATCGGAAAACCAAGAATTTATTCTGAATCTTGCTATGGTTACATGGTTGCCATGCTTAGTGCATCATGAAGCTGTTGCTAGCTGACGCTAGTTGATTGCTAGATGATGGCAGGTTGAATTAAACATTAATAACAGCTTGTAGACTTTCCCGAAGAACCAAAAATTGTACAAAATAATTGAATTTTATAAGCTTACACAATAATTTTATGGCACCACTGATTATTTCAAATATTGCACATCACTGTCAAAGATAACATCTTATATGAGACCTTTCTGTCTAGCTAGAAGAGGAAAAAAATTAAAAGACAAGTTTTTTTTCTGGTCAGACTGAAAACTCCAGACTTCCAAAAGTCTTTATGTAAGTTCCAGCTATTATATAGCACAGAAAAAGAACATCATATTCAGGCTTAGATAGAGGAAAAAGAAAATTTAATTTAAAAAACCAAAATAAATCCAGAATACAGAATTCTATTGCTAAGTTAAAGGATCTTATAGCACATAACAAACAGTCTTGCGGAAGTCAAAGTCGATGGCTTTAAATGTCAAACAATTATTTCTCTTTGCTGGTTTAAAAATAATATTTCATGAACAACAATCCTCTAGTGTTGTTTTGGTCTGGACATAACCAAATAAAGTGTGCAACAGTAATACGAGAGAGGTCAAGTAATTGCATTTGTAACATTGTAATTAATTTTAGATTTCCTTCATAAAACCATAGTTATGTCTTCACAGCCTATTTCTAGATCAATAAACAAAGACAAAACCAAGTTTCTGATCTTATAACTGTATTTTTATTGGAAAAGTATGAATTGATAAAGAGAAACCTTCAAATATCTAAAAATGCCCTAGGTTAGGAATGTCCAGCCTTATTAATCCAACGTGACACATCATAAACCCAAGAACTTTACATAATACCTACTTCGTACCACAAAGAACTCAGCGGAATGAGAGCTCAAGGAACTATCCATCAGCCAAAACCAACAATGCTTCCCCATAATTCTTCCATTTCACTGTGGGATGAGAGTGAGCTACAGTACAAGTAGGCTGACGGGCCACTTAGATCTGTCATCCCAAGCAGGTCAGGATGCGCACTCCTCAGGCACTGGGTCCAGGATACCCGGCAGCTTCAGCCCACAGGGTGCTTCTACCCCACAGCGGGCCGGAGCTAGTGGGCACGCTTTAGCTGTCCAAGAGTTAGCCTCATCTTAAGAACTGTTCAAAAGGCTACTCAACTGCTACAGCCAGGGGTTCAGCTACTTAGACCATGCAACTTGCTTTGAGAAACCTGGTCACCTGGGGGCTGATGGGGCCCATCTGTCAGAAATGGGAAGAGCATCTTCAGACATAGGCTTAGCCAAGCTGGTGAAGAGGGCTTTAAACTTAAGTTGCCAAGGGAGTAGAACATCAATCCATCCCACTCCTACCCAGATGCCCAGAGCCAGGAGAAGGATCACAGGTCAGCAGGAGAGCACCTGAAGTGCAGTGCAAAGGAATTCCACCCGCTCCAGCCAGCTTCATCAGGGGCCCAACTAAAATGCCTCTATGCAAATGCGTGAAGCATGGGGAATAAACAAGAGGAGTTGGAAACATGCACACCTGCAGGGCTATGATCTTATTGGCATCACAGAGACATGATGGGATAGCTCCTATGACTAGAGTGTTGTAAAAGAAGGATACAGGCCTTCTACGAAGGACAGGCAGGGGAGATGAGGAGGCAGTGTTGCCCTCTATGTCAATGACCAGCTGGAGCACATGGAGGTCCACCTGGGGATGGATGAGGAGTCAACCAAGAGCTTATGGGTCAAGATTAAAGGGAGGGCAGGGACAGGAGACACTATAGTGGGGGTCTGCTACAGGCCACCTGACCAGGAAGATGGAGTGAATGAGGCCCTCTATAGACAGACAGGAACAGCCTCATGTTGACAAGTCCTGGTCCTCATGGGGGACTTCAACCACCCCAATATCTGCTGGAGGGACAACACAGCAGGGCATAAGCAATCCAGGAGGTTCCTGGAATGTGTTGATGATAACTTCCTTCTCCAAGTGATAGAGGAGCCAAGGAGGAGAGGTGCCATGCTGGACCTTGTTCTCAACAACAAGGAAGGGCTGCTGGGGAATGTGAAGGCTCAAGGGCAGCCTGGGCTGCAGTGACCATGAAATGGTGCAGTTCCAGATCAAGTTAGGTCAGCAATAAGGGCAGACACTACCCTGGACTTCAGAAGAGCAGACTTTGGCCTCTTCAAGGATCTGCTTGGTAGAGTACCATGGGACAAAGCCCTGGAGGGAAGAGGGGCCCAAGAAAGGTGGTTAGTATTCAAGGATCACCTCCTCCAAGCTCAGGAGCAATGCATCCCAACAAAGAGAAAGTCAGGCAATAATGCCAGGAGGCCTGCATGGATGAACAAGGAGCTCCTGGGCAAAGTCAAACAAAAAAAGGAAGCCTACAGAGGGTGGAAGCAAGGACAAGTAGCCTGGGAGGAATACAGAGAAATTGTCCAAGCAGAGATCACATTAGGAAAGCTAAAGCTTTCCTGACAGAATTAACTCTGGCCAGGCGGATAAGGGAAAAGACACTGATGTCATCTACCTGAACTTGGGCAACGCATTTGACCCTGTTCCGCACGGCATCCTTGTCTCTAAATTGGAGAGACATGGATTTGATGGATGGACCACTTGGTGCATGAGGAATTGGCTGGATGGTATCACTCAGAGTTGTGGTCCATGGCTTGATGTCCAAGTGGAGAACAGTGACAAGTGGCATTCCTCAGGTGTCAGTATTGGGACTGGTGCTGTTCAACATCTTTGTCAGCAACATAGACAGTGGGATCGAGTGCACCCTCAGCAAGTTTTTCAAAGACACCAAGCTGTGTGGTGCACTCGACACACTGGAAGGAAGGGATGCCATCCAGAGGGACCTTGACAGGCTTGAGAGGTGGGCCCATGCAAACCTCATGATGTTCAACAAAGCCAAGTGCGAGGTCCTGCACATGGGTCAGGGCAATCCCAAGGACAACTACAGGCTGGGCAGAGAATGGATTGAGAGCAGCCCTGAGGAGAAGGACTTGGGAGTGTTGATAAGAAGCTCAACTCGGCAGCGTGCACTTGCAGCACAGAAAGCAAACCATATCCTGGGCTACTTCAAAAGAAGCATGACCAGTCTTCTTTTTCAAAGGAAGTTGTTTTCAATAACAAAAGACTGAAGAATGGTCTTGACACTGCTGTCAAATTAAAGGCTGTTTAACTGTGAACAACAGTAATACAGCTTGACCATGCTAATGGCACCTCTTCCTCTAGTTCTCCCATACCTTCCTCCATCATTAGTCCTAAAAGATGCTCTTTGGGTGAGTTATAAACAAGAATAATTTACAACTCTCATCTGAGCTTGGTGTTACATTAAGGACCATGCTTTGTTCTGCTAGAATAGTTCTTGCATGCAAGGCTACAACATGTAGCAGGCTCCGGTCCAGACTCAGCCTGGGACAGGAGGGCCTGAAGGGTGCAGAGGGTATGCCAGGGCACTTGCAGAATGGCTACACAATGAACAGAAATGGAGCAAGAACCCCAGCATGGTAGGAGAAAACAACATGTATTCATGATCTGAGGAGAAAGGGGATTCCAGCAAGAATTAAGCTAGAGGATTCTGGTAGGATATTGCCTTTTCCTAACCCTGGCCTCAGAAAGATTTAAATATCTTCCTATGAATCCAGAGGCATTAGAGTTTAGTACTTGCTCAGGACTTTTGTTTAAGCCTTCTTACTGCTGATCCAAGTAGGGAGGTATCGAAATATACACATCACATTCTTGCATGGTATTTTCTACAGAAACTGATATAACTTAATCGTGGTGGGTTAACATACTACAGAAAGTTACACAAAAATTTGTCTGCAAACATTTGCTGACTAATTTAACTACCACACTTGCAACTCTCTAAGCTGCTAGTCAAGATGACAGCAGTGTGAAAATAAAGACATCTTTGTAAAATGTGCAGAAATTCAGTGAAGTTCTTATTGTATTAGTACTTGCTAAAGGGAAGCCAGTGTCATGACTGGTAAAAGCAACATTAATGTTTACTCTGAAATAAATAAATAAATAAAATCCAGATTTATCTCATCTTCTGTTTATTCCAAATAATCTCCTACAAGGGCTCTCCAGCAGACAGTATGCAAGACATGCATAGCAACAGAAATACATCAACCATAACACCATTGGCCCAATACAGGTCGTGTCTGGAAATGACTGCCTTTAATTGGCAGGAAGACATTTTAACACAACACAAAGTGATTATTAGTATCTTGGAATTAGTTACACCCGCAACCGGTTAGAAGTTACTATTAGGATCTTCGCTTTCTTAAGTAACTTCTCGTTCTTAACCACATCATCAAGTTCTTTTTAATAATCTTTATCATAAGGACATATAAACAGATTACACTTTCCAAGAACTTCAAGTCTGCAGCTGTAGAGTACGAAGACTTTCTGAAGAATACAAGTAATAATCCCAAACATTCTTTCAATAATTATTCTTAGATCTATGGGAGATAAAAGGTTTCAATAAAGTTCCCAAAACCAGCTTCTAGGACAAATTACTGACCTCTGAGGAATGCACAGAAAATTATTTGCTACAGATATTTATCTTATTTTATTCTTTTTAAAATTTATAGAAGAAACTGGTCAGTATCAATCTAAACGTTTGCTACAGAACTATTACAAAGAAGGGACAAGCAGGCCATAGTATTTGCTGATACTGTTTAAAAATAAAGTGTCTTCAAACAAACAGAATTTACAAGACAACAGAAAGTGAGCTCAAACTTAACTGTACAGTCATACATGTTCACCAAACATCCCGAATTCCTGCAATTTTTGCAGAAAAACCCTTTTAAATTACTGGCTTTTAGTTTTACTTTTGAAGGAATTTTAGTTTTAGTTTTCATTTGAATTTGAGGTCTAAACCAAAGTTAAACATTACATAGACACAACACTTTACACAGAGTACATAATTGGGCCCATTTTGTTGGATTATACCCATGAAAAATTTCAGAGTTAATTCTGATGGAAAAAATGGATTTTGAGAAGAGAAATTGCTCAGGATTTGTAACAAAAAATTAAGAAAAAATATTTTATTGCATTGTACTTGCTAATGAATTGTAAAAATGTGACCAGTTGCACAGGACTAACATGATCATTTAAGACTTTTTTCTGTATTGGTAAGCCTTAATTGATTAATTAATACAAACTTAATTGCTTTGTATTTACACATGCATCTTAAGCGTATATATAACTGTACATATATACACGCACACACTAGTTATTTGATGCATCCTGATACAGGTAAGCGTGACTATTGTTAGAGTACAATGCATACGCATAAACACAGAACTTTAGGATATCGCGATCTGGCTTCCATCCTATTGGAAGCATGGCCATCTATCTTTTCTCTTTTCTTTTCCTCTCCAGTCTTCTGGGATTTTCCTTTTGCTACAGCTATATTTTTGCACGTGAATATCCTTTGCACTTCCACAATCAGATCGGACCTGAATGCTTTAAAATCTTCTTGAGTTTTATAATTCCACACTTTTTTTTGTGTGTGTAACTTTCAACTTCACTTCCCCATTCAGGAATTGGAATTTCTTCTTAATCTAAGACCTTCACAGATCATTACTTTCCTAATATACTTCTAAATTCATGGCATCTCAACTGGTCTCAGCACCTGAAGTCACTGGACATACCTTTTTTCCTTTCTGTTCCAGTGTGAGACAGAAAGCAGAAAAAGAGATTGCCTTCTAACAATAACCAATTCAACTATGCAACCCATCTTTTAACATTTTTTTCCCAGGAATCTGTCCAGACTAATTTTCTCCATTCAAGGTGAAATTTAGAAGCCAACAAATAATCTGTTCCATTGCAAATTGTCCTTGAACTATTTGTAATTGGACATCAGGACTAAAATAGGAAAAATAATTCCAACAGGAAGAAAGGCCTTTTTTTAACAGTCTAAACAAAAAACCTAAAACCAAACAAAACCCTCTTCACATTGTATGAATTGTCCAATTCTCAGGAGAAAAATAGAAGCTTTACAGAGAGATGCAACATCTGAAGAGCTCCAAAAGTATCTGGACCACTGCCATTACAATAATCAAAAGAAAAAAAATTACTCAAAATATATTTTATAACAGACCTAGTGACAAATATAGCAGAAATAAACAAGGTGTTAATATTGTTTAATCAGAAACACACTGCACAGTACCATGACAGGGTTTTAACATGTTTACTAGAAGAAAACTTTTAGGTTAACCTAAAAATCCTTTGAGGCAGAGTTATCCCCTAAAGGTTTTATGGTATTCTCTTCTCATTCTTATTGTAGTTCTCTATTAGGCTATAGGAGAGTTCCCAAAACACTAAATCCCCAAAGAAAATCAGAGTAGAAAAATAAGAAACCAGGCGGCAATGGAATCCAAGTTATGGATGCAATGATCAAATTAAAGAAAATGAGGAGAATTTGGAGGAGCTATTGAGCTCCAACAACACTAGTCACTGTTTTGAATGTCAGCATTTTTATGTGAAACACCTACCTCTGGTGGCATTATTCTTCAACACCATATACTTAGCATTCGGTTGCTGATTTTGGGTTTCATCCAGAGGTATTTGGTTTAGTGTATGAACTTGAGTGTCCAGATTGTTTTCAGAAACCTTCAGTGGGTGCAGAGAGAATTAAGCAGACTCTTCCCCTTGGGCTCTGTTTAAGCTCAGTCAGCTATGTTGGAAGACAAGTCTTTCCTCAAAAAGAGTTTGACAATTGTCATTCATCACATTATCAGTTACACTTAGATATTTACTTTCCTTTGATAAGACAATTGTTTTGAACACTGTTAGGTGATTATTCAACAAGTAGAAATTTGTGAGAAACTAGTGGCAGCACATTTTACAATTTTTAAGAAGCTTATTTTAACTACTGCATCCCGACATATTTGCTGGAAAACTGGGGCAGGGACAAATATCTAACTTCTTTCTGGTGATTTAAGAATGTTAATGAACACTAATTGCAATTTTGTTAACTACTGGAAAGAAAAGACAACAGAAATTGAAAAGGAAGAGACTGAGAAGAGATTTTCTAACCACCTTTTCATATCTATTCATAATTTATAAGAAATTCCCCTCCTCCCCCCGATTCAAGGGAAATATACCAAAGCAACATAAAAAATTACACTGCTCTATCAGGAATGCTAGTTTATTTCAAAATTGTCTATGTACGCAAAACACTTAGAAGGACCTGTCTCCAAGTCAGCTTGCTTCATGGTACTTCAGCATCAGGTCAAAAGAAGAACTGTCATTTTATATTTCTTTTTTTCTTGTAATACACATGCTTCTTGACATAGTGACAATGACAATACTGTGACCTAACTGAAAGCTCCCTGAATTCTGCACTCCAGTCCTTGGATCAGGTCAGAGAAAAAGCCAATAACACTTAATTGCATCTAGAGCAGAACTGCTCCGTTACTATTTGACCTTCTGAATGCATAGAATGGCTTTAGACTTGCAGACATGTGCCCTGTTTTCAATTAAAAAAAAATATGTGGGTATATTTCAGTATGTATCAATATAATTGTAAAGAATAAAAATCAGCTTTCATTGATTTATTGCATACTGATCTTGAAGAACTTTTGAAACAGATTCAGTAAACCGGGTCAAGTAATCCTAAATCACCAACATCAAAGCCTATTGTTTTGCTTCTAAGAAACTTCAGAATATCAAACCTAGCTTATAAAAAAAGCCAACATTTTATAGGAAACAGTCGCACAGTATATATAAGCCCACAGAGATGATCAAGGGATTTCCAGAAGAACTAAGATATGGAACAATGCATTTCTATTTTCTTGGGATTTTTAGTAAGGGTGTCTAATGCAGACTCGTGCTGTTAAATTGTGACGCAAAAAGCGCCGAAGTCATGCGCTGCCAGCACTTTTGAGCATCAACTTCAAAATTCAAATTGAGGACAAAGTATTTGTCAAAATGGTTTCACAGGAGCCAGTAAAGAAAAAAAAAAAGAAACGAAAAAAACCCATCAAAACCCAAAACACACACCACAATTTTTGTGGCTGCATTCATCAAGCCAGGAATAACACTAGCAATCAGGTGCAGTGTCTAAGGGCTAACCACTCAGTTTATGTGGTGTCACAGCGACACACAAAAAAATTTGACTGATTTTAGATAAAGCTTTCAGCAAAAGTTACTATCAAACATTTTCAGATTGTGTGGAAACCACCTCTGTGCTACCAGCAGACATTATGACAATCTTTGTGCATTCATTTTAAGTCACCTTAAGAGTCAACAATTCAGTGCTCATATGAAATGTATTCAGGTACAGTATTTGTGTCCTTGTTATGGCATATTACAGTCCTTTAAGTGGATGATTATTACTCTTAGCACCTGTTCTTATATACCGGTACAACAAAGGCAATTTTGACCAACAACATATTGAAATACAGACAACTCTGAAAGCATGAACAGTGACACACAGCATGAGCTGTTACATAAATTTACTAGTAATCTTTACCCTTTTTCAGATCAAAGAAAGTTTTTTCCCATTAAACCGTACCTACTACTATCTCAGTTTGAGACTAAAAAACCAAACATCATCTCAGCCAACACAAATAGGAATGAAACTGGGCAGCTCCAGACCTCAAAAGAGAAATTGTCAGATTTGAATTTTTTATCTGGGGACTATACCAAGTTAAGATTTCTTCACAGAGGAACTCTAATATATATTCCCAAGTGAAGTCCTACCATACTTTTTTGAAATTAAAAAGAAGAAATGCAATTCTATCAGCATTAGACATAGCCAAGGTACTAATACTAGAGAGGTTAACCGCACACCAGCGGCAGGATTGTGCCCCCAGAATGCATTTAGGTGCAGAGCTCTATCTAATGTGGTAGAAATAAAGCTGACTTGGCACTGCTTGAGAAATAATTTAACTCTCTTGGGAAGAAAAGCTATTATAAACATCAAAAACTCATGGCCACTAAAACTGAACAAAAAAACCTCTACTGCTACCTGAAGCAAGGTCAAGACCACTGTGGAAAAGTCAAAAGGAAAAGTTCTAAGACTGTAACATACAGTTGCCAAAATACCTCATCTGACACGCTGTTTTGTTCATATTTGTTTATATTATAATTTGGCAAGGCTGATCTAGTCATATAAGTACTTCTAGTATTTCCTCTGTAGTGGGTAACAGAATAACAACTTTATAGTTATGGTAGCAACTTAGGTGAGTTCTTGGCTCCTGAGTAATGGTGGAGTTTTCCTCTCCCTGGTGCTTTGAATCTGGCACATCATTAGAAAACAACACTAATTTCCTTCACAAAGTTAGGTTTTGTATTACTTTGTTATAAAACTTTTACCTGTCTCAACAGCACCTAATCTTGCTGTTCAGTTCTATGCTCATCTGCCAATATGATAAACTCCTCTTAAACTGTTTTAAAAGCATAATCTTTTCCTGTAGCATCTCTGCATTCCATTGCTTCTTCAAAAAGTGAGGAGCAAAATCCTGTTTTCACAGATCTGTTATTCTCCCGTACTATTCTCTACCTTTTTCCTTATTTATCACAGTAATCGGTTTTGTTTCTTGCCCTGCAAGTCACATATCTTGACCATATTTCTTTATTTAAAATTCAGGAAATTTGGGGAAACATACACAAGGATTTCCAAGCAAGTTTTTACCCTCTGCAGAATCTTCTGAGTGGAAGGGATGATTAGCTGTACTCTCATACAGATAACCTTTCGTTTGTTTTGTTTTGTTTTTTTTCCCCCCAAAAGTTGCGATTTCCTTAAAAAATAAGAACAACAATGATTCTCTGTAATACTTTTTTAAGAGACATACTGGAAATCCCAAACCAGTTCTTGACATTTTGAAATATGGTTTTAGTTTTCATCTTGCCTAAGTTCTTCATTTGATTCCTTGAGACCTGATATAACAGCATATTGGGCAACATTTTCCACAATCGGCTGAACAAAAATGCAGTCTGTTTAATAAGTGATTAAGAATGCTTCCTTCCCCCCTCCCTAAAGACCATAATTAAATAACACACACATGGTTTTGTCACTTTGGCTTCTTCTCTTTATGTCACCTGGATAACACATAGAGGCTCCAGCATCAGCTCCGCGTTGCATTTCTTTTTTTCTAGTCTGAGATCAAAGCGTTGCCACCCCTTTACTCACACACATGCACTCGCTATCAGGCTTTAGGTGTGAAAGACCAAATTTTGGGAAAAAGCAATACCCAGGGCTCCATTAAGACTTGTCTCTTCAGTTTGAGTGAGTGTCCCCTCCTGCCTAGATATCGGGTAAGTTGCTGAACCGCAGTACCAAGGCTGTCTTGAGCCAGCCCACGTGGAAGGAGCTGAGCTGACCGTGCAGGTACTCACAAACTGGGCAGGGAGTCAGGAAATCAGATCACCTATACGCTTCCAACCGATTTGATGAATTCGTTTGGGGTTGGCGTGGAAGAAGGGTGTGCTAGGAGGCTATTAGTTCCTCTTCTGCTGTCTTGGGTAGTCAGTAAGAAGCCAGTGAAATTAATTATCCTAAGCCTAGCTAACTATTTGGGGGCTACCAGCCAAACAGAATTTTGGGGTTGTGCTTGGACCTGGTCCTAGCAGGGACTGCGAGATGCTCTGAAAGCAGGAGAGCTTGGCTGTAGAGAGCGGGAGGCTGCAAAGTTAGGGATGGCTAATTTGGAACGTGATCATATTTGAGGATTCGATGGAGATGACGTTTCTTGCAACAACCACGTGTTGCAGTGTTTCTTTCTGCAGGAGAGCACCTTTTCTATTGACTGTAAAAGGAATTTAGAGAACTCACGCTCTGACTTATTCACCTAAAATCAGAGGCCTGGAGAGGACTGCAGAAATGCCTTCTTTTGGGTGTATTATGGTACTTAAGACTGGAAGATATTTTATACTCCTCCCTCATGACAAACTAGTCAGGAAAATTGTACTTTTTCCTATGGTAATTCCACTAAAAAGCGTGCGCACAACATTTTGAAAAATATGTTGATAATGACCTGGCTGCAACAGATTTAGTATCTCATTCCTCTTAGCTGGACAGTGAGAAACTTAATTCTTAATAAGCAATTTCTAGGGGCTTATGGTAGATTACCATAATAAGAGACAGAACCACTCATAATTAAAACAGTATTGTCTACGGAGAGAAAAATATAATTGTGCCTTGTCACAGATTTCAAATAAACACATTTTTGATATTTTCCCAGGTTTTCTGCTTGGGATGTTTTATCTCTTCCTGAGTGTTCAAGACTACTGATGTATTTTTTCATTGTTTATGCTAGCCTAAAAACCAGAGCTACTTTAGTTTGCATACTTCAAAGTCACTGTTTTAATTTACTTGAACAGACTTTGGCAGACAACAAAAGAGGACTAGAGTAAACAATACACACACATATCCCCCCACTCTTTGCTACCCGCTAAAAAAAAAAAAAAAAAGTAGTAATCCACCATTACTTTCTCTATACGCTTACATTTCTAATGAGCTAAGCTTGTATCTGCTATTGGAGAAACACAGTTGAGACCTGTACGACACATGCTTAAATTTAACACATTCCCATGGCAGTAATGAACAAAGCAGTCCCTTCCTTTCAGGAAAATCCTGGACTTGCATTCCCCAGGTCCCTGAGCAGTATAGAATTTAGAAGAAAAACAGGAAACACATGTGGAAACCAGATATAACTGACCCAACCTAGCTATTTAAGTAGCTCAGCCAGTAGCTTTTAAATGAATAATCACATCTATCTATTATGCCTGACCGACCCTTCCATCCCCCACCAACTAGTCATACTGAAACATTTAGGATAGGTATATATATGCGTATAAATATGCAGAGGAAAGAAACAGGAGCTACTGAAGTCTTGGCATACATCTTATACTATGAGTGTTTATCATTTTTCCATGCATTTTTGAAAAAGGAATCAATATAACCTGTGCAAAGTTAAAAAAAGACTAAATTTTTGATCCATACGAATGCACACATAAACAGCTAGGGTTCAGATCTGCTTCAGTAAGTATACACATATATGTATATGTGCATGTATACAGTCTCAGATACATGCATTCCTGCTCTGCGGTTAATCAAAGTAACAGGGCAATATTTTTTTCAGTAATGGAAAACTAGTCCTAGCCATAATGATTACTGTTGTGGTTTTCTCCTAATCTACCTTACTCTACCATGATCTCTGATTTTTGAAAGACTCTGAAATAACCTATGTAACCTTTGGTTTATATTTCCTAAAGAGCATCTTACAAATGAAGATGGGACATTTTTATTGTCCTCCAATCCAAGTGGTATAGATACTAGATGTAATATGACGTTGAAAATAAAAAATTTTGGAAATATAAAAAGCTTTTAGCACAAAAGATATAAGTGATGATAACACAAACTAGCCTGTGCGCATGAGTTTGGCTCCTCTTCACATAAAATATTGCTTTCCCATGTGTACTTAATAGAACATCAGGAAAAACATTCAGGCTTTTTAATATTGCTATCTATAAAACGCAGTGGGACTCTCAAGAAAAATGTTGTTTCCCTGGAGCTCTGCTGCCAAGACCTTCAAAATACAACGATCTTGCAACATTCTGCCTGTGACAAGCAATCTGCAGTGTCCTTGGGTTCATATCCAGCCTTTTGGGAAAATCAAATCCACCTCTCTGGGTGCTCAGAAAATTTAACTCCCCTCTGAAGGGATGAGTTAAATAGCTCTAAACTAACAAAGTTTTAACACGGTGGGACAAGAAGGAACAATGTTCATAATGACCTCTAAGAAGCAAGCAACCCTTCCTTTCTCCAAGTACCAAAATTATAGTTCAAGTAATTGTCTTTCTAGAGTGACCTCTGTGGAAGCTGGAGCCCCCCTGCTTTCTGCAGTTACTTCTCAATGACAGGGTTTGGAAGCCCCTCTGGGTACTGAAATGTGGAGCTCAATTTGTGTTGCTTTGTTATCTGCTAGCCACTTTTCCCACTACAGTAATTTCAGTTTCTCTGTATAAACACAGTGACAAAAAGTTCTTGGTATATTTTCTGAATATATTTTTCTCTTTCATATTCCCGTATTTCTTCATCCAAAAGCTTCAAGATATGGCCGCAGACAAGCCAGTAAACCAGTTCAGGTACACTGGGCACAGCTGTGTTACCTATATTAGTCCACACCATTCGTCAACATTACTACAAGGCTTTGGGGGGGAATGTAGGGAGGCAGAAATGCCCTAAAATGTTGAACATCATGAAATAGCAATCATTCCCACCTGTGACTGACTGCTGACTCATTCCATTTGGTTCCCCCTAATTTCCCTAGAGAGAAACTGAAAATATATGTTTGTCCTCCAGGGCTCCATCCCTGTGTGTCTCTCCAAGACTGTTTCATCACTTTAATTCACCTGTGTATTTTTTTTTTTTTTTTTGAGTCTAGCTGAAATTAATGGAGCTCTGTAGATGTGCAGGTGTCTACCGACAAGGAGCTTATTACCTGCTAACTATCTAAAGTGAGCAATATACTCAAAGCAAGAGATGACGTCAACTACTATTTCTGTAGTGCTTGCTATCCCTCACTAAGTGAAATATCCTGCCTTCTGATCCTCCTTCTTCCAGTGCCCTTCTGAGGGTGGTTAATCTATTTCTACTTAGAACCACTGTCTTCGCACATGTCTGTCTCAGAACCGCCCCCAGCACAAAGCCAGACCTGCCATCACTGGAAGCCAGAGACATCCTGCGTGGCACTGCTTGTCACAGCGAGGATGAGCTGTGGTTAACAATAAGCCTAAAAGGCCCTAGTAAGAAGGAAAATGAAACACGGATTTTGAGAAGAACTGCCCAAACTCTAAATTCTATTCTCCCTAAGTGTATGGGTTTGGGGTGGAGGAAGGGTTAAACGCTTAATTTGATAGGATCTCTGTAACAAGTAAAGAAATTGGTGATACTCACTGAATGTACAGAAACCAGCTAAAATCAGTGGTGAAAAGTCGCTTTATCCTGGATACAAGAGTCAAGAAATGTAGCTATGTAGAAAACCAAACAAAATACCAGAACAGCCATACTGGCTGCCTGGTGTACTTACACTGTGGCAGGAGAACAGCAGACACCGCAAATATCTTGAGTAAAGTTATATTACAAGTTAGGTTTACTAGGCCCAACTCTCTGCCTGTATTCAACCTCTCCTAAAAATGTGCTCTCTTGCATAAAAAGCTTAGTTCAAGACTATACATCCCACAGACCAGTATATAGCAGCCATCTTTCTTGTGGTCAAGTTGGGGTGCAAAAGCATCCGTAAGTTGTTTTTGCCTGGGGAACCTTCAGTCCTGCCTTCCTCACATGGACAGATGGGTACCACAGATCTAAATTAATCATTTGGCTTATTGTTCTGTTCAAGTGTTGTTTTACTTCTATTTTCACACCTGTGGAAGAAATACAAGAATTGCTATGGGTAGGAAGCATAAAAATGGGGAAGAATTTTCTTCATAGCAGTTCACCTAATCAGAAAAAAAAAATCTTGTAAACATATCTAAGTCCCTTGAGCTGTCTGTGCGCTATGACCATGAGACATATGAGTCCTGCTCTTTAATTTTCTGACTTAAAAAAAAAAGGTCAAATAAAAACAAACAGAAAAAAAAAGTGTAGTTTGTTGTCCTGGCTCAGCAACCAAACCACTAAGGCAATAAGAACAATGAAATGCTAAAAGGGCATTTATACCACAGAGATCCTTAGCACTGGCTCTGCTTTTATCTTAGTCACTGAAATAGAACGTTTAAGCTACTTGCTAAAAGTAACCTCTTCACATACACTTTTGAGATGCATCATAGTGATCCACCACTTCTTGGCATTAAATGTGCAGCTATATACTTTATTACAGATGCCTTATTCTCCCCACAGATAGAGAAACAGTCTGAACTAAAGCAGCTGAAATAGGCACCTTTCCATTTAAAGAGACTTGGTTAAAAGAAAAAAGAGACGGGAAAAAGAGACGGGAAAAAGAGACGGGAAAAAGAGACGGGAAAAAGAGACGGGAAAAAGAGACGGGAAAAAGAGACGGGAAAAAGAGACGGGAAAAAGAGACGGGAAAAAGAGACGGGAAAAAGAGACGGGAAAAAGAGACGGGAAAAAGAGACGAGAAAAAGAGACGAGAAAAAGAGACGAGAAAAAGAGACGAGAAAAAGAGACGAGAAAAAGAGACGAGAAAAAGAGACGAGAAAAAGAGACAAGAAAAAGAGACAAGAAAAAAAAAAGAAGAAAAAAAAAAGAAGAAAAAAAAAAGAAGAAAAAAAAAAGAAGAAAAAAAAAGAAGAAAAAAAAAAGAAGAAAAAAAAAAGAAGAAAAAAAAAGAAGAAAAAAAAAGAAGAAAAAAAAAAGAAGAAAAAAAAAAGAAGAAAAAAAAAAGAAGAAAAAAAAAAAAACAAAAAAAAAATAATAAAAAAAAAAGAATAAAATAAAAATAAGAAAAAAAAAAGAAGAAAAAAAAAAAAAGAAAAAAAAAAAAAAAGAAGAAAAAAAAAAAAGAAGAAAAAAAAAAAGAAGAAAAAAAAAGAAACATTGTGGCATTGTGAGCTCTGACTTAATGTGAACTTTCCTATATTCCAGTCATGAGATTTAACCAAAAACAGCCTTGGGGATATCATGATGGGAAAAGCAAAGTGTGGTGATTGCGTTGGGAATATATTAGCTGGAACGCTGTCTCAGCAGCTGGCCAGCAGCCTTTTGAAAACAGGGTTATTCCAAGAACTATATAAATAAACAGAGGCCTTGGGAATTTTTATCCGTCCAAAAAAATCTCTTTGCCAAGCCAACCATTACCCAAACTTTCTCTATATGTGTGCCTCACATGGAGGGTACTTTATACAGAGTAAGAGATGACTAGGTATGCCTGCCAAATGCTTTAAGTTAGAATTTGGCAAGGGCTGATTTGCAAAGGGGAGGAAGAAGAAAAGAGCGCAGGGAAAATGGCTTTTCCAGAGGCCTACGCTAAAGTAATTATGCAGCTAATTATTAGTGGGCTTTCTCGTTATTACTACTGCTGTCCATCAAGAATTATATTTTGCCTTATGGGCCTCAGGTGGCAGTTCGTGCTATTGAGTAATTCTCGTATAATAATTCCCAGAATGATAATGCATTACGCTGCAGCTTTACATTACAGCTCGGGGAAGTCTCCAGAACCTGAAAATCTTGCTTGTTCAGCAGAGGCTGGGGCAGACTGACAATGTCAGTTGACTGGATGTAGAAAGACACCAAAGACACCATCAGACAACTGCCTTATCGCACCCTAGACGATGAAAACCTGCTTAGTCCTTTCTGAGGCTTCCTGCTCAGTGCGGAGCTAGCTGTCCCTCCCAGATTCATCCAAAAGAAATCTGAGATGCTTCCCCCCCCCAACTGCTATTCCTAATAAGATCTAAAATAATAATCAGCGTTGATATGCCTGGACTTCTATCGATTACAAGGTCAACCAGGAAAACCAGTACAGTTACCATGAAAATATACAGAAAAAGGCCAAAGGCACAGCTCGCCAGATGGCTGTAGCATTGCTTCGCAAATACTCAATCCTTTTTATTCTTATGGCCCAAAAGGGAAAGGTTACACATTGAGCAATACCAGGCAATAGAACTTATGAACAAAAAATAAAGCCACAGTGACAACAATGCAAGCAAAGAGTTTTAAGAGTATTTACCTTGATAATAGAAAGCATTTTTTTTTTTAACAGTCCTTATTTTAAGTCCAGAATTCTTGTTCTCCTCCAATTTCTTTATTGGTAGCTGAACTCTCTTGTAATAATGTAAATCTGCTTGAGCTGACATTTGTCAGGTTTACCGCTGACATTATATAACCATAGAGAACAACACAGAGGCCTTGCGACAATCATATAGTCCCGTGAAACATAAATGAACACCACTTATAGCCATTGGCACAAACGTACAAATAATCTGCACATTCTTTTGACCAAGTCCTAAGTTAATCAATGCCATCATGATGTAATTTAAAAGATGTTGGAATCTACAGGGCCTTCTATTTCAGAATTTCTAGGTACTTTCCAGAGATTAATTAATTTTTATAAAGCCCATGGGAAATTTACTCCTGCTGTACAGATGTGGAAATAGACATGGAGAAGTTAAGTGATTTGCCCAAATTCACATAGGAAATGTGAGTCACTTAGAGAAAGAATTTGTGTCACCGCCTCCTCCTCCTCCCTTCTCTTGCTCTGTTTACTTTTATTAATTGTCAGGTAATAGTGATTAAAGTCATACATACAAAACATGCGTAGGGTAACAAGAATGGAAAAAAGAGAAAAATATCTCCACAAAATATATTTTAATGAAACTATGAAAAAAATGTAATCTGACCTAAGCAATAATTTTTCAGTAATTCATAAAGATTTATGGAAGTTAAATGGATAATAAAATTCCCAGGGTTTGTGCATATGGAAATAATAATAAAAGTGTATCACACAAAGCAATTCAACATTCAAAATATTTCTCATACCACAAAAACATCATTTGTAAGTCTTCATAGAATGAATCATAAACATCGGGTGTAATTTATTTATGCTCAGACCAAGCATAAGCAGATGAATATTTATCCATTTCAAAATATTTGATGCTTTTATTATAATTATATTGGTTGGACTAGAAAATTCTATTCATAAGTCTAGAATCTCCAGGGGCTCGCGAAAAACAGTTTGTTTAGGCTGGTGCAGGTGCTGTGATTCAGCACAATAACACACAGGCTGCTCAAAGGCTGTATACCAAAGAATCTGTGGCTTCCTTCCCAGTGACTCAAGCCAGATTAAGAAACTATAAAAATGAATACAGCAATAAATCCCCACCCATTTTTAAAAAATTATTTACCAGGAATTTCTCTTGTGATGAAACACTCTGTTATCCAAAAATGATACTGACACCTTCAGGTTTACATGAACACACTGAAGTTCCACAGCCAAGGGTTATATAACCCTAGAAATTAGGGCAGAAAGTGAAAAAAAAATAAAAATCCACAAGCCAACAGGATTTAACCAAAGCATACGAGTAACACCTGGCAGTGTGAATGAAAACAATGAAAAACTGCTAAGAAATTATTTTCTCCCAATTGTTTCTTAGAAACCATTTCAGAATTTTGAAATGGCTTTCAAATTTTTAATGCATTAATTTCGAATGCAAAGGTTTCCACTAAAAACATACATCACTGAAGCCAGCAGTAGAAGGTTCAGAAGTTCATTTAAGGTACACCAGGTTAGACATTTAACAGAAGTTGGTACAGTACTTTCTAAATCTACTTAAAAAAAAAAAATCCAGAAAGCATAAATTCACTCTGGTATTATCATTTCCTTTCCTTTCTTAAGCATTCCAAGACTGCAAATATACGTTACTTAAATGATCTGGCTGACAGGATGGATGATGTTCCAAGACCACTGTCCGTGATCTTGGAAAATCAGCAGGTATTTCCATAAATACTACAATCCAACACAGTATTTGCTGCTTTTTTTTCCTCCTTTCAAAAGCATTTTGACAGCTGAAAATAGCCAGATATATCAGATATAACGTACTCTAGCAATCTACATGAAGATCGCTTTCCCTTGCCATGAGGTAGGACCGTCTCTTTCCTCCATTATCCACATCTTGTTCTGGTATCCTCAGTTATCCCTGAAGATAGCACACATCCTTACGTGAAAGAGAGGAGCAGCATGAGGATAGCAGTTGTCTCCTGTCTCTCCAGTACCAAAATTAACTTCATCAAGGGTAGCACAGGAGGAATACATTTTAGAAACGTATCACTAACTTTCCCTAAAGAAAGGGAACACAAAAAGCCAGCTATGTTGTCATTACAGGAATATTACTAAAGGCCTTTAGATCTTTTCCTGTAGCACCGCTTGGAAATCAGATCTGTGGTAAAATTCCTGTGAAGGAATTACAACAACAGATCAACAGTCTTGTTGTCACAGACACCTTAGAACTAAATCGCTGACAGGCAGACCAATTAAAAAAAAAATGATCACTGTTAAAATAGCACACAAAATCAGCAAAAGCAGTATCGCCTCAGAAAATGTCTACAAGTCTCCCTCAGATGTTTCTTTATCCACAACTGAAGACATCCAGCAAAAACTCATAATTTTTTTTTTCCTCCCATGTTTGTATGCCTTTTGGCAGGTAAGAACCCCACATGATAAAGCCATGTATCTGCCAGATTCATTGGCAGACACAAACAGTTCTGGAAGAGACTGAGCAGAAGATAAACAAAGATGTCGACACAGTGGGAGAGGAGGATTTCAGGAAGGTGATGCAATTACAGAACACATTTTAGATTTTGGCTTCCTGAACTACCACGAAAGCCTAATGGCCGTCTTGACTTACGTTCCTAATACTGCAAGTAAACACTATCTACTGACTCTTTTAATTTGGTAGTTCAGACTCCTGCCACACAAGGTGCTTATGAGGCTACCATAAAGGATGTCAGAAAGATTTGGCCATCCTAATAGGAAGCTTTCAAAACAAACAGGTAACAGTTAAGGATTTTAATCTTGTTGTAAAGCAGTACGGCGTGACCATTCATGAATGCTAATGAAAACAAGCTAGGAGCATAACTTTACAAAATACCTATCAGCTGCTTGCAAGAGAAACAAATTTCATTGAGAAAGAAGGTACACGTCTTTCTCAAGGCCCCCACCATTTTGTGCATCAAGTTTAATCACTGTCTCCTGGGAAATGACTATATCCATGTGGAAATCTGTCTTCAAAATGCCTCTGTTATCAACCAAAAAGTCTTCCATGTTAATATACAAATTACATTTTTTCATTCATTAAACTCTCTTTAAAGACAATCTCTGATATTTGTTACTTTCTTTTTGTCTAGAGGAGAAACACCACATGAGGCGGTGACTGCTCTACTCTCTCAAGCCACAAATGTTCAATGTATGGGAAAACCAGGATTTCTGTCAGGGATTCGCTTTAGCAGAAATTAGAGGGTAAAGCTTTGAATCAGAGGGACATGGCAAAAATTGAGGACTGGCCCAGCGGAACACTTACGACGTTCAACAGGAAGGGAAAAGGTCCGCTCCTGGGGCAGACGCGCAGGCCGTATCGGCACCTGCTGAAAACAGCTTGGCAGTTACAGCAGTTGCCAACCTACATACAAGGCAACAGTGCTCTTCCATCACAGCTAAGGCAAACCACGTAACAGGGTTGCATCAGGAGGAACAGGGGCAGCAGGGCAGGGGAAAAAACACCAATGCACTGGTGAAGCTGCAACTGGAGAACTCCACCCAGCTTTGGACCCCTGCTCCAAGAAGAACATGGAGATTTTGGAAAAGGTGCAGTAACAGGCTTCTAACACGGTCAGCAGCCTACAGCACGTGGCCTACAAGAAGTGCAAAGAAGAAAAAAAGAGGTAGCTAAGGTATGATCTAATAGCATCCCACAAAGACACAAAGGAGACTTACAAAGATGATAGTTGAGTTATTCTCAGTAGCAGCAGACAACATAACAAGGTATAATTGGCCACACACTGAATCCAATATTTTAGGAGATTCGGACTGAACATTGAGGAAAAAATAATCACCAGGTGGTAGCTTAGCACTGGAATAGGTTACTCGGGAGACTCTGTGGTCACCAGCTGTGAATATTTTCAAGACTAAAGCTAACCAAAGCCACAATGATCTGATGTTCATGCTTTGGGAAGCAAGTTGGACTGGATGACATTGAAAGGTCCCAGAACACTTCTATGACTGTGATAAATTACTCCTCTCAACATTTGATCACAGAACACACGGCATGCAGGAGTGTCATCATTGTGCAAAGAACAGCATCAGCAACAACCTTGGATCTTGGAAACCTGGAATATACCTCTGTAACAGCAAATCAACTCATAAGAAGAGGGAATCATTTGAAATTTGTATTCCTGAGAACAATTCAATGCTAAAGTGCGTGTATCTCTATAAGGACCAAGATGATCAATAATGAACACGTAATCCAGAATGAAACATATCACACGCCATCCATAATGAAACTCTAAAAAATAAGAGAGAGAAAAAAAGAGTCCCATGGAGCACACACACTAACGATGTGTACGTGTGCGCTGTAGAATATTTTAAGCAGAAATTTAAAGCTAATGGGAAATGGAGTACACATAGAGGATTGATTTTCTGGATTTTTGAGAAATGCGTCACCAGTGTAAGACAATCCTACAAAACACACCCCTCCCAAATATTTAAAGTTCATGAAGTTAGCTCCATTGTTTATTAATGTGCACTTGTGTGGACACAGGACACTGTTGTAACAATGGGGGACAGAAACTGTGCTACCCAAGACAATTTTGAGGAAATATTTTAAAGAAGTTTTACTTCACTCTTCTTTCTTTCCTGCACCTTTGTTCAACATGTTCCTACGTGAGTATCCATGAAAGAACTTTTTTCCTGTGTGTGTGAAGAGCACTCACAGAACTCATTCAACTTTGATGACACTGATTAAGGTGTAGAGAAATGTGAAACAGTGCCAGGAATATATCTCTCTTCTCTAAGGGGTATTAACTCCCTTAGAATAATATAGATATATTTTGCCTTTGCTTGAAGCTATCCCAATCATACTACACCCTGACTTATCGACAAGGAGAGAGAAAATTACAGTGGAAAACACTTACAGAATATGCGTCCCTCATGTCTTGCACAGTTTCCTCTAAGCATGACAAATGCAAATATCTTCAGACCCATCCATATCATTCATTTTGCAGTTGTTCGAGTGACTACACAAAAATTAGAATCAGAATTTTAAGTTTTCGCTTTACCTCTTTCTCAGATTTCACCAGAACAGAAGAAATAAATTGCTTACAAACTCAAGGCCTCTTAGAGGTGCAAACAAAACCAAAGGAAGCATGTTTGTGGTTTGCTATTCAGGAGACAGCAGGTGGAAAAGGATGAGAAATTTCTTTGCCACTCAACCCATGTCATACCTAAAGGAAAGTCTGAATCAATGTTTTAATTATCAGAATCACTTGTAAAAAGAGAAATATACTTTCCAGATCTTTTATCCATTGTCTTATGGGAATGGAAATGTAAATGTGATGCCAATCTCTTTAAAAAAAAGTAGCAAGGAGGATACTATGAATAAACAAAAGTTAGACTATCAGGCTTTCACTCCTACGAGTAACATTTTTATTTTTCTTTATTTAAACTTATCTGTATTTGAAAATATTCCATTTTTAAACTAAAACTTCCTGACTTCACTGTAAGATGCAACTTCAGAATTCACCTAGAATTACATTACTATTTACTTCATCACTTAAATCATTTGTATGAGAACATCAGGAGAAGTCAGCAATAGCAGTACAACACCACTTTAATCAGCACAGCGTTATCATACACTTGGAGTTAGTGTTGAACAAAATTTATTTACTCCAAGTTAAGTAAATTCTAAAACAAATCCTGTGCAGCCCAGGGAGTCGCATTCTGATACAGCTCAAGCATTACTTTGTTCTGCAAGTAATTATTCTGTCCAAACTAAGTAATTCACTGAACTTAGTGAAAACCAGATTTATAGAAAAAAAATATCAAATTTCTTATCTACAATTTTTTTTTCTTTTTAAACATTCTTCAACACAGATAAGGTAGTAGAAGAAACAAAATATTTCAAATATATGGGAAAAATTTAGGAAATAATTTCTATGCCTGGTCGAGGGTATTGATTTAGGGTTAAAAAAATAAAAGGTGGACAACACTTTGGGTTGGTATCAGAAATAACAGTGGTTTGACTTTTTGGATCTAGGAAGACCAACTGGTCAAAATCAGTGACTGTTCATTTTATTCATACATACTGAGGTGCCAAAACAGATATTTTTGAGCTGTAGACAAATCCAGTGAATATAATTATTTATTTTTGGGGTTTTTACTCAATCTTTATAGCCATGAGTGTTCTGGCCAGAAGAGCTATTGTCAGGTTTGTCATATTCACAAAATAAAGTTCTGCAGGAGCAAGCAACTACAAGGATTTCATAATCACAGAACACAAATGCTTGACTTGGTTGCAGCCCCAGAATCTTCACATTTATTCGAAGGAAGGACAAACAGGAGGTATAGATCCACTAAGATTCAGAAACATGGTGCTTCATGCAAAAACAAAAAAAAAATTGCTTTTGCCTACATCAACTCAAGACTGAGCAGAACTAATTTCCTTTTCCAACCACAAATTCTCTAACCATTTGACCAGCTGCATTGTTCTCACAGTAAGAACACATGGAACAAGGACTGGCATTTATTGACATAAAATGATTGTAAAAATCTGGTAATACACCTTGATAGTTATTATATCCCCTAATTTGTCCCAAATTTACAACAAACAGTTTGTTTGAATGCTCCTTTTACCAGCTTCTGTTCCATGAAGCTTTTAGAGATAAAGCTGGTCAAAAAGCCATAGAGGGCTAACAGTGATAGAATAGAAACCTATCAAAAATCTTAACTAACATCATTAAGTAAGAGAAATCACATACAGAAAATGTAATTAAAATCCACAGAAAACAGACCTTCCTCCTCTTTTGTAAATTTGGGCAGACTTGGAGCTGTTTCATTTATGTAGTCTCAGACAACATATTTATAATACATTCTCATCATTTATCTGAAAACCTGGATGCATGCCCAAGGGAAAACAAATCTAAAGGCAGGTAGCGTTCCATTTTCAGAGGTCATAGGGAGACAAGAGGTCACAGAGAAGTCCACAGCAATGGAGTGTGGTAAACTTCATTTAAAAAGTAACAACTTATCTGAGGTTGTGCACCAGACAAAGAAAATAGAGGAGCATTTAGGGCATGCACCAAGTGATAAAACACATTTCACAGAGTTGCCAAAAATAGAATTTAAAAAAAACCCCAAACAAACAAAAAAACCAAAACACCAAACACACCACCACCACACAAGCTGACTCCAACAGAAAGTTACATATAAAAGCAGGCAGAGAAAATAACTATTAAACCATGACTGTGGTATAGCATCTTTCAAATTGTGGAACTGAATCAGAGAAAGTAGCACACTGTAGAAAAATTACTTGTAGATGATAGAGTCTTTTAATTCAGCATTTGTATACAATCATACTGAAACCAACCCTCGTCTGTTGAGACATGATTCTCTACGGATATGCGATATCATGGGAGAAAAGCTGTGCAGACCCAGAGCATTTGCATCCTGTGCGTGACAGACAGCCCGTACTGAGACTTTGCCCGTGGTCTAGCAGAGCGCCGCACCGCACGGGGCTTTCTTTGCCTTCGTACGCAGAAAGGCAGACAAGAGCTATCTCGCTTCAAGGCTACGCTAGCAACAAGTACAGACGATCAACCGTTGTGTGAGGCTGGGGGAAGAAGGTAAAGTTGGGTGGGTTTAGAAAAATGCTACTAGTAAATCTGTACACTCAGCACAGTCAGATGGCCTGTGTCACATAAACTTCAGAAATTACATCTGAAGCTAGTTTTATTGCCTTTTTTCAATGAAGTATTTGGATATTCAAGCCCATTCCCACCGTTCTTGAAGATAAACAGCTCCTGATGTCATTGTGGAGTTCTATTTTCAGAAAGCTTTATTTATTTCTAAGTGGTTTAATGTGCATCTGTTTACACAAATATTTAGATATGTGAAAGCACATCCTGCTCAAGCTGCTCTGATAAACAGAAGTCAGCTGTTACTCCTTTTCCACTCCTAACTCCGCTTGGAGCGCTGCCTATTCCCGAGCTCTCGTTTATAATGCAGCCATTGTGCTTAGGACCAGGAGTTTATAAACACATGCTTGAAAAATGTAGTCTGGCTTTCCAGCAAAATATTTCAATGGCTCTTTTATCATCAAATTGCACTACAGTTGGTGTGGCTCAGCGCACTAAAAGTTTACATTTCTCCACGAGGCCTAACGCAGTATACTTATTGACAAGATTAGCAAAACCGGGAGGTGACCAGGAAGAGCGCTCGTTAGAGAAGAAGAACCCAGTATTATCACTTTTATGTGTAAGAGTTATCTCTACAAACTACTTCCACTGATTATAGAAGCAGAGTTTATGGAGCACGGGATGCAATACCTAAATCTACCGGTGGCTCGTCTCTTTGACCTGCAAACCTGTTGTTATGCTTGTTTAACACACAAGAAAACATGGTACAGAAAGATGAAGAACAGAAGGAGGGTGGATGTTCCTGCAATCTGAAGACTGGACTAGGAGTCAGAAGATCCGGATTGAGCTTCCACATTTGCCACAGAGTTTTCGTGTGAGTTTGGAAAAGCCTCTTAGATCCTGGGCCAGTAACATGCACAGCACATACCACTGACTTCAGTCTCTGGCAAGACTTGAATCGTATGTGACATCCTAAATCTACTGAAATTTTTCCTGTTACTCTAGCCACTAGAATGAAGCTTTCTTTTACCTCAGAAAAGACAGAGGTGTTCTTTCTTTTATATATATATATATGTATTCTCACGAAGGATTAAGCTTTGTTTTCAATCCAGAATTACACTGGATGCTTTCTCCGCTGTAAGCCAGTACCCATGCAACAAAACTTACCCAGTTCTATGATCCAAATTCCCTGAAGTCACTGCTCCATCCTTATGTATCTTTTTTGTCAAACATATTCTAGTTACATTTTTGTATCTGCCAAACTTCCAGAGGTCAGCAGTTTGGAACGTTTTGCAGTCCAATAAGTCAATTATATATCACAAGAATCTGGGAAATGCTTCTCGTACTCTAATATCTTTAAAATTAAGATCATCGTGAAAATTCCGCATTAAAAATGGCACCTGAAAACAAGGATAGGCTATAAGTATCTTTCATCCTTTTGAAAATGGAACCCCAAATTCCATAGGAAAAGTATAATAGGTACACCTAGCTCAATCTTTTCCAAAAAGTCTCATTTGTAGATCACACTCGTTTACTGCCAATATAATCTTGAAAAAACAGTCATTGTTGACCTAAGCCAGTTCTCAGTGAAGGCAGCAATGGCTGAATATAATTACTGGTTTAGTTTAAATCACAACGACAATTCTGAAGCAAATCTCCCAATTGTCCCTGCACACTGACCATTGATTTGGAGCACGTGAACCGAATCTGTTTCAGCTGAAGTTAAACCAAAGATGCGCTCCAGCCACATGGGTACGCAGCCTGTGGGACCACATGAGAGCTAGTCTGAAGTAAAACATCCCAAAATGCACACACACTGCATCCTCTGTTTTGGTCTATGGTTCAGTTTCTACTGGCCCTCAATATTTCTCATCGAAGACACTAGCAATGAGACTTCGGGGCTTTGCTTCTAACAAAGTCAATACAGAGCTAAGTTTATGACCTGGTTATATTTTCCTCTGTTTTGAACAGTTGCATATACACTTAAATCAGAAAGACTGGGGGGAAGGGGACATTTTCCAAGTCTTCCTTTACCTTTTCAAGAAAGTTTTTTTTAATTCATAAATCTTTCACTTTCATGTTCCCAATGAACCACAACTAACAATACATCCAGGATAATAATAATTTTTTTTAACGTTAGAAGAAAATGCAGATGTGGTTTGGGTTTTTTTCATACAAGTTTGGGTTTACATAACTATTTCCCATTTGTTCTCAGTAATGCCTGAAAATGTTGATCATCTTCAGAAAGCCATGTAACACAGTTACACAAATGACAATTCAGCTTTCATTGTTTTTAATCAAGCATGACAATGCATCATAAATACATCAGATTAGAGGGGCTTAAAAAAACCTATAGATACCCAGCTTCATCAGTTCAAAAATCTGTGCTCTTATTATATAAAAAAACACCCCCAACAATCAGTATCTTCCTGCAACTTAAAAATAATATTAGAAGTGACCATAATACGCAGATGGAAACCTTTAAACGTAACTTTTACAGTGAAGGCTCAATTCTGTGACTGGCTCCAGCTGGTTTCTGACAGTCCAGTAGGACATGGATGCAGTTGCTAGACCTATGAGGTATCTCCCTCCAAGAGACATTTTTGAGCAGCGTACAGTCATCGAAATATTGCTTGTACAATTTGCCTCCCAGTTTCTCTACACAGATCATGCTGCTGGGGAAGAAAGATCTATGATAAGGAGGCCTTTCTTTTTCCCCCTCCAATACTTGACTGAGTGTCCAGCTTGACAAGGAAGAAATCAATAAATGTCCTATGCTGAGCAGCACCAAAACATCGCAGGATGGAGCCCTATTTTGTTACAGGAAAAGTCAAAATAAAAGGAAGATAGTTTAAAAAAAAAGTGTACAGGCAGTTTCCACATGTGTCATCATACAGTCTTGAAAAATTATGCCACTGTGGCCCTTCAAAAATTACTTGACTTTAAACAGAGATTAATTTGTACCATCTTCCAGATGTAGTGAAGCCACAATGTGCCAGATGTCCCCCAAAGGGCGTAGTACCGAGCCACAATATCAGCAGCTATAAGCAACAGGTCACAACAAGGACTCACGTGTGAAAGATCAGGAAGGAGAAAATCTGACAAATTGGAAATAGCAAACATAACTGCAGCTGCTTCCTCTCTGTTTACTTTTCACCTCTAGTTTATCCATATCTTACACAGAAAAGCCATAGAATGTAGGACAAAAACATACATTATGAGAACCAGTCTAAGTCTGGGAATTTCACTTCTTAATATGTTGAGACCCAGGTCAGTTTTACCACTTTGAAAAGCATTTCACTTTAGGTCAAACTCTGTGTTTCAAAACCAAAGTATTTACAGAAATCCTGATATCCAAAATCCTGTTATTTGGTAACGACAACAAATGAAGTTTTATTTTTAAGTGAATATTTTATTTCAAAAAATTATATGCACACATGCTGATATTTTACATTTTTAACAGAAAATATTCCTGATGGTAGATATTTTCATTTGCCAATCAGAGACTTTCCCTGCCCCCTGCTTCCTCTCAATTTGCAGAATCAACGTCAAGAGAGATGTGCATCTTATACAAGAAAGAAATCTCAATCAGCTCTTCAAGGCACCATTGGGAATCTTCTGATGAGTTCCAGATGTTTGGCCACTGATGCGCTAATGCTTGCACCATGGAAAAATCTTTCCAGGTGTTTGCAGTTTCATGCATTGTTGCACAACTGGGGTCATAAAGCTATTTCCATGAAGGAAGGCCATACTTAACCAGAGGCATGCAAACAAGAGAGCACCCAGAGTAGCTGCGACCATGGCAGAAGTAAAAAATCTGAGCGTAACACCACTGCTACGCGTTCGAACAGAGTGTGCTGGGCAAGAATCGTGTGGTCCCGGACACACCGAAGCATGCAAACAGTCCTGCAGAGTCAGGCAGGATCATTCAGATTTGGCAGAGGAGGAGCCTGGGACAGGTCAACCTTTTCAGCCTAAACCAGCCTAACCTGAGACGCTCACTAGCTTCCTCTATTTCAGAGGAAACATCGACTGTAGAGGGAAATTAGTTTGAAATACCATGTATTCCATACTTCAGAACCAGTAACCTGAACCATGACTTTCGCCATATTTAAGACTTAACTGATCCTCCCTAAACCACCTAACCCCCCCCCCCCCCCCCCCCCCCCCCCCCCCAAAAAGGTCAGAAAATTCAGACAGGTACAAATTCAAATGACAGATAAAAATTAAAGGATATTTACTTGACTATATAAATAACATTAAATACCAAGTTATTTAAGCAATAACAGCACCAGAGTTTGAATCAGCGTTCCCAATGTTTTGACTTATTTTGCCAGTTTCTGAATATCATCCCTAAAATGCAATGGGCACTACTTAGTGTTCAGCTCCTTCAGGTTAAAGCCATAAGCTACGTGTATTACTAGCTAATGTTCTAGAACTTTTTTATTATTGTCCAAAGCCTTGAAATGAATGAACAATTAAAAAGTTGCAGGTGAGTAATATTATGGTTAGGTTTAGGATTTTTCCTAAATATATTAAGCAGCACAAAACAAGAAAAAACACAGACAGAGATTTGTTTTATTTTGGTTTTAAAAGGAAAGTTCTTTCTGGTTTTAAAAAAACAGATTAAAAATTATGGGTCAGAAGCACACACACTTAGGAAAAACAAAACCCAGAGAAAAGACTTCAGATTCTGACATCTGCAGTGGTCTCTTACCTAAAAGGGAAGTATATACAGCCATCTGAAATGTTTCAGTTGCTTTTTTGTTTTGTATGTTCCAAGTGTGTTTGTTTCTGCATCACTAAGCTATGAATCTTTTAAAAATCAGAAACAGGCTTTCTGCATCTATACTAGGAAGGATTGAACACAGCAACAACAAACCACCAGCAAACTGAAAGCTGCGTATAGGATAAACTCTATCATAAAATACGTGCCATCCAGCATAGGTCAATGACTGATCGTTCCACGTCGCAATGCACATTTAGCATTTCTAAGGCTTGTTGCAGCTCAGATCTTCACAAACATATGTCAAATCCCACATCTGAGTTTCCCAACAACAGCACATACCACTGCTCCTTAGGCTCTACGTGTGTACCTTGACCAAGAATCACCTTGCCTTTTTTGAATGTCATTTTGTTTTAGACTCACTAACAGATTTTAAGTTGGGGGTTTTTGTGGTTTTTTGTTTTACAGTTGTCTTGCTAATCACCTCTCCAGATTTTCAAGTCAGATTTTGGTTGTGGGTCTGTTTGTTTTCTTTTTTATTTTAGCACTATGCACGTGTTTGATAAGAGAACAAAGTGTAGTACAACTGTGAAATTACAAAATAAAACTGTATGATTATATCCTGGTTAGGACACCGCGAGATAGCTACAGACAGTTCTGAGGGCAAACAGGAACATAAATTAAATGGAATTGTATCAAAAGCATGTGGTTGTTTCTATCCCAAATTAAACCCATTTCAAATGCTTCGAAGGCAGGTAGTAATCCACTTCAAGCATTATCTCCTGAACACATGATCTCACATAAACTGCAAGTCATCTGCACACTCTGAACAACTATTTTAATTACATGAGCTACAATGTACAGTAATGGTAATTTAGAATGAAAGTATTCTTGAATAATATATCCTTCAAGCATATTTAACTCAAAACAAGACAGTATGAAAAGAAAACATCAAAGATCAGAAGAATAATTTGTTTTGTTTTCATTATTCTGTATATTTCTTAGCCAAAAAATCACTATAATTTATTTGCATTTTTGGTCCTTGCTTAAACACAAATGATGGACAATGGATCTACCTTTAATTTCAAAAAGAAAAAAAAATCAGATTTCTGTACTTCTCAGTATAGACTTAAAAAGTCAGTAGTATTCTTCATAATTTAAAGAGCTATTTAACTGATCTAATCACATGATGACGATACATATTTCTGTAGGCATTCAATGAAAGTTGGTGCCTAAACCACTTCAGGTCCTTTGAAATAATTTTTAAAGGTAGATAAAACAGTGCTATTATGCTTTTATGGGTAGGAGAAAGGGAGCAACATATGTGACAAAGGTATCAACATCTATGAATAAGAACAAGATCCCTATTCCAACATCTGAATTATTTAGCTCATTAAAGTCCAGAAACTTCAGTTAACATCATATCTATTCATCCAGATTCCCTCCTGTAGCACCAACCAGTTTCAGTTCAGACACATCAGTTCTCCACCCCAGGCCAATAAATTCCATCTCTACAAATTTCTAAGTTTAAATTTTCGGAGGGCAATCAGTAATTGCAAGCACATCAGCTTTTATTTGCCCTGAGATACCTAAGGAAAAAAAAAAAAAAAATCTTGATTTTTACAAGGTGCTGAGCATCTATACAATAAAAACTGAACCCCTGTCTAATACTGGGGATCACAAATTTCAGACATTTACAAGTTAAATCACTTTTGAAATCTAAGATAAATTTTCCTTAGCAAACATGTATACAAAAAATTAAAGAGAAAAGTTTCAGAAAGAGGTAGGAAAAAACCTCAGTGTCTTTGAACATAGGTATCTGCTTTTACTATGTATTTTCTGTATTTAGCTGCAGTTCCACAAGACTTTTTTTTTTTTAAGGATTATTTTTTAACTATGACCTCTTCCTTGTTCTGATTTACTATGGAACTCCATAACCAGTTGTAGTGGATTGGTTTAACAATTTGATTGCCAAATCTGATTTATCCATTAACACGGTGTTTCCTCTAAAACTCTCCCTCCAAACACAATGCTTCTAGCAATGTATGCTAACTCTCAAGATCTTATCAGAAGTCTCTTTTAAATAATACACTTTTGGAATGTTAGGAGCTGTGGCTGTAATGTTAATATGAGCTGTATCTGTAACATGATTGCTCAATCTCATTAAGTCCTGTGAGATACGTGACTAGTTGTTCTAATCATCCATCTTCTCACGCTCCAAACACATTTAAAGCAAATACTCAATATTGCCCCACTCATTTTTCCCCACTGTACAACTTGATCAGCAGTCCCAATATTGTGGGATAGAACATCATGCCATGTCCACTACTTATATGGTGACCTAAGTCAGTTTACATTGTTCAGTATTACATATTTGAAGTAGTATTGTTTATCCCGATTCACACAGGGCACACGAGGATACGCATCAGCCATATGCTTGAGATGGGTTGATCCAGTACCTCCAAAATAACAGTTTAATCTTAATAACTGTTTAATAACTGCATCAAAGCATTAGGAAAGCATACCTTTTCCTCACAATTACTGACCATAGAAGAACATAAAATTAGACTGCCTCCTGAGATTCATTCCTCTTCTGGTTTTGGTTTTGGGGTTGGTTTGGGTTTTTTTTTGTTGGGGGAGTGTGTGTGTGTGGTTTTTGGTTTTGTTTTTTTTTTTTTTTTTAAGTCATTAATAAACAAAAATAATTAATTTACAACCAAAAATATGTTTAGGAATTATTACTTTCAGATATTTATTGTTTTTTTCTTTCCATTGTGCATATGAAGAGGTAAATCACACCCTGTGATTTCTACTCTGACTTAACAACTGCTCCTTTTTCTTTTCTGGGGGAGAGGAGGTGGAGGGACATGCAGAAAAAGCAAATTCTCCAGCATATTAACTCAGAACAACAACAGTGTTCTAACTGAGGGACCTTCTATATCAAATGAACTAAAAGTTACAGATGTATTTGTTTCCCATGAAAGTTAGTCACTTTTTCAGCCCAAGTTTGCATTAATAAAAATAGTTTCCAATACTTCTTTCCCAGTTAAATCCAAGGCCAATTGAATTCCATTCAAATATCCACAATGAACTTTAATTAAACTAGTATTTGCCTTGTAGCAGTTGTCACAAATTCTAATTAACAAGAGATAGCTATTAAAAGATATATATAAAGGAAGAAGCAAATTATTCTGAAGGATACATTTCATAACATATGCTGAGCAATGATTTCTGACAATCTTGCATGAAAAGGTTTCTCTTTCTTATCTCTTTTTTTATCTACCATTGCTTCGTTTTTATTATTAATTTCTCCCTCCCTCTCTGTAACCATTTGACCCTTTGTTTGGCATTTCAATTAGATACTCTCATTTATTCCAGGGTGAATTTTTTATTTATTTTTTTTTTATTTTTTAAATGTACTGCAGTACATTCAGATAGATTTAAGTATATATTCATGTCACGGATGGCATCCTTGATGTGAATTTATTGGCTGTTTTTGTTACTCATCAACACCGGGGTTGTCCTCCCTCATACATGCCATTCTCCTCCTGTTTACCTTGGGGAGATTCGCAAGGCAGATGTGATAGGTAGGGCTCCCTCCTCCCCCAACCCCAACATATCATAAAGCAGATTGCAACACACCACTAACCTCCACTGCCAGTATTTCTTACAGAGAAGAGACAGGGCCAAATTCTTCCGGTCTCGTCATGTCAAGTACCACTACTGAGCTGAGTTACAACACAGATGGAGACCAGGAACTTAGGATGGAAAGTTGCTGTTGTGACATGTACCTTGGACTTAATTCTGTCCTCACCGTTCAAGACCGCAGAGAAAGGCTGCATGGTGAAAACAGAATTAACTGTATTATCATATTTCATTGTGAAAGCAAAAATTGGCATTTGTAAAAAAAAAAAAAAACAAACCAAAACACACTGATACATTACAGCAGTATCAGCTCTCAGCACACAGGCCAAGACTACGTCTAGAATTTCCATTATAAACTTCATTCTTAACTCTACTTTCAAGACAATGAAAACTTTTCAAGCAAGGTTGATACTGAATTCCTGAGCCCATTAACGTACTTTGATGTGAAGCTGTTTTCACAAATTTAATTAGAATGAAACAGTAAGTTAACAAACAGGCCTAGAAGATATGGACGTTACTACCTCTTTTTAAGGATAAAAAGGCAAAAAAACCCACCCAACATAGCTGGTTTTAAGCAACAGGTATACATTTTTCATTATAAATACTGTACAGGTCTATTTGGTTGAAATTACACATTTTTTAACAAGCTATCCTAACATTCATATCCATATTAACCTCACAGCATACTTTGAACGACACACTGCAGCGATCAACTATAGGAGCCGTGTATGTCAAATACGTTTGTTCTTTTTCTTAATAACGTTTCCAGGCTATTTACATATTTGAGGTCTTGGCATTATTACATAACAGATATAAGCAAGATTTGAAATTATCTTAAAAGTAACATTTTGCAAGGTTCAAGGGTTACAAAGTATTACATCTATGCATATTGCCTAGTCTTTAGCAGCAATGCTAACCATTGTCCTACCAATTCATTTATAGTAAAATCTTGGAAAGTAAAATATTGTAAATCCCATGGTATGAGACTGAGGCCAGCGATGCCTCTGAAATTAATTGGGAGTTTATCTTGGAGAGCCAATATTAGCACCTTCCCTGTCACTAGCTGTGTAACTGTACTGTGGCAAAGCCCAAGAGCATCAGTTATTGATGAAGATCTCAGCTTGCCAGGTGCTTTGCTAATAAAAGACAAAAGGATCGTCGGTTCTGTCAAATAACAAGAGTCAATGTAAGCTAACAAGAGTTACACTTTAAAGATATGCTAGCTGATCTGGAAATCAGCATATTTCCATACATATTTAACATCAGACCTATCATACCTTTTTAATTGAGATAACTATCAACAGAGATACTTTCCCAAGCCCTTTTTGTGGATTTTGAGTCTTTCAACTTCAGCTAAACTTACACTCAACCTTAACTAGATTACTTTTTAATTATTGTATGAGTGCAAGTCTGTTTGTTGCTGATGACTAACTAACTTGAGAAAACTGCTGGAGAGGAAAGAATAAGGAAAATAGAAGTTAGAAGGCTAGGACCAATAATAATTTAACCATCTCATCATGTGTTATATAGATTAAAACGTAGCATAAACCTAAAAATTCTTATTCCTATATTTTTGCAATACATACTTAAAACAAGTGAGGTCCTCACTTTCTGATAATTCTTCATAGAAGAACTCATGCCATCTCTGTTTAGAGAGCTGCCCACTCAAGCAAATACCTAACAGCCTGCAGAAATTTACTGTTCAGGAATTCTTTGTGGCTACTCATGGGGAAAACTTCTTTAGACCTGGTTAAAGAGAGACAAATACATTTTTCCCCTACCAAAGATTAAATCTTTTTCCAAAAAAGAAACAAAACTATGAATTCAACAAAATTTTACTTTTGTTGTGGATGAGCTGTAGGTTATACATTACTTTCATTAAAATATGTTCTTGACATTTTTAAGTTGTGATACCAGCAAATTGTGATGTTAGGGTAGTAAAACAATAGACAATCAAAGCTGGATGGAGGAACTCTTGGATATGAAGAATGATTCTACTAAAAAGGAATATCTGACAAGTATATAAACAGGATGTTATGTATTTTCCATAGTTCTGATTACAACAGTTCTTTTAAAAAAAAGTTCAGTCATGAAATATTAGGTCTTTACATTAAAATACATGGAATGTGCTGCATCTTTTTTTTTTTTTTTTTTGTAAAGCAGAACAAACACTTTCCTGCTATTCATTAAACCTTGTTCCCCCACTGTTTGCATGAAGCAACCTCCTGCTATGATACCTAAGGCAACTGCATAAATTTAAAGGGAAGGTATCAGAACAAAGGGTATAAGCAGGCAGTCTTCCTTTAAAAGGACATACAAATGCTGTAATAATGTATTATATAATATTGAAGTTATACTTTCAAATGGATGCTACACAACAAATTTAGTGTACTATCTAAATATAAGTAGTTTCTAAATCATTAAAAACATAATCGCTTCATTCAGTTACCTGACTACCCTTGTGCTAAAAATTATTCACTTCCAGTGCAAAATATCAATTTATTTTTTTACTTTTCAAAGTACAGCTCTAGATCAGTCTAACCTAGAGTATTATAAATATGTGAATTTGGCAGTAAGTTGACTTTTTCTTTTTTAGACAAGTTAAATTATCCCCTACTGCAGCATAATTAAACTACGTAACTCAATAAAAATAAATGTAGAAGGAACTCAACCCAGTAATTTTAATTTGCCCATTCTCATGTCACCAACACGTCTCAATCTTAAACAAGCACAGGCAGCCCCAACTCAATATAAACAGTCTAATAATCACTTACTTGGCTCTCCCTATTTAGAGTTCAACCAGCCTAAGCCTACGCTTAGGACTGTGGCACAAAAGTTTTTCAAAGATCAGACTTCAGTCTCTACCCTTCCTTCCTGCACATAAACATGAATACATACGTACTCTTTTCATTATGACTTCTTTAAAGGAGATCAAATCTGAATTTTACAAAAGTCCTGAGCATCTTCATGTTAGGCTAATATCCATGGGTTGATTCAGGTTCTTCTTGACCTCTGCAGACTATATACCTATACTGTCAAATAATTTAACTCACTCGTTAGCTCTCAAGCTCCTGTTTGTTCACACTGCACGTAACACCAGTTGCCTCTGAGCTCCCTTCTACAGCAGAAGAAAGAAGAAAACCTGGAACCTGCTAACATGGTTCACTCAAGATTCCCGATATCCAGGACCTGGTAAGACAGTTCACTCAAGCAAGGTTTGAAGCTAGACTATGCCATGTTTTGGCCCAAACATGGTCAGTCTTTCAAAAATTCCCATGTAGCCTTGTCCGTTCAAACACCTCACGAGCCACTCATGGCATGCAACACAAATCCTCTTAGGCATGCTATAAACCCGCTTTTTTTTTTTTCCCCAAGACACAAGATATTCTTTCCATTATGCAGGCACTTAGAACTAAAAGTAACTATAATTGTGTCTTTAGACAGTACAGGCCTTGATGGAAATCCAGGCTGAGTACCAGGCAGTGAAACTGCCGCCAGCCTGGTCGGGATGACCAGCCTTAGCCACGGCTGTGGCTTTCCACTCTTTGGCGTAGGCTCCAGGGGACGCCTGCTTTAGCACTGTGGCAGCCGATTATTTTCAAAATGCATGGAATTTACAATATAAACATGAAGGTACGCACATAGATATTGAGAGCATTTCTGGAATAGACATGGCTTATTTTAAGTTTGATCTCTATACAGTTAGGCATATGGTATATTCTATGAAAAAATATTTTGCTGTTGGCTTTGTATGTTTCCCCCATATCTTTCATTTTACATTGTTATCAATGCCTATGCAATTTCACATGCAGCTTTTGTAACTCTTTGGTGAAGTCTCAGTTCTGGGACACTTCTAGGGCCTGACCTTTCAGAGATTATTTTGAGTGGAAAATGTAACTTCCATTTGACTATAATGCTTTTGCCCCAAGAGTGCTTGTGTGTGGAGGCCAAGTCTAGCCCCAGTTGAGAGCACTGGCAAAACTCTCAAATGTTTCAGCAGGCTTTGTACCAGACTCCCAATTCAAGCGACAAATTTTTTTTCTAACTGAAAAACTATACTTGAAAATAATTTTTTGCATGCTACTCAGATTTCATTAACTTTGCAACTTAATAAGTTTTAGATTATTGAGAATTTAGGCTTGTTAACTGAAGCCTTTGGCAGATGGTTTCCTACATTTTCAAGCTAGCCCATGTTTAAGGCCCTTCTAGTCACAGGTCTCTCCTGTGTATTTTGCTTATCAAGCAGAGGTAAAAATAAATAATTAGCTGTAAAAAATAATAATAAAAAATACCACTTCTTGAAATAAGATGGTAAAATATCTGGAAGCAATGAGAAAAAGTATTGTAGAGAGAGGAAGGAGAACAAATACCTACACAACATAAAAATATTCAGTCTTAGGAGATGTCCTGATAGGCCTTTGCCCTTTGGCTCTATCTATGTCTGCGTTAGCAAGCAAAGCAGAGCCAGGGCCCATTTTCTGGCCCTAAGGCCAACTGGCATAGCCAGGCCACACACACAGCGTAAAACCTTTTAGACTCTGAACTCGGCTTGCAAGAGGCAAGCTACCTTGCCCACAGCAGGACTCAGCCCTTGCCCAGACTTGGCAAAGGTTACCAGCTCAGCTGGGTTACCAACAGGTAGGTTACACAGGTGGTTGGCATAAGCAAGCATAAGCAGAAAAACATTAATTGACAAGCAAAGAGACATATGAATGCTTCTCTTTGTGAGTGTGACACCAAGACAGCCCAGAACACGGTGGAATATATGTAACTCAAGAAGCTGATAGCTCAGCTCATGGATGCCAATAAACCGTAGCATATCACTGCCATAGAAACCAGATAGATGACACTGAAAACACAATAAAGTCTTCCAATTTTGAAAATGAGCCATTGGAAAGACTGGTAGAGCCATAGCTCTGACTGTAGAATATTAAGGGAATCAATGCACCAAGTGGAGTGCAAAAGTTGAGATCATTTTGTTGCTTTAAAAACAGAATGCCAAAAGAACACATAATATACTATTATAACTCTGGCTTTAAACTTGAACTCAGCATAAATTATTTCAGGAATGTTTTGCTTAGTCTCTTTTTATATCTCCAGTGCAAAATCTATTTTGATTGCATGGCCCTGGAACAAGTCTGTTATTTTTCACATTTTATCATTTTTGGAACCAGTACGCTACAACACAGCTTTCTTATCTTTCAACCTGCACCCCCACTCCCACGTAAGGCAAAAACAAAACACACTGCACCACTTGTAAAATCAGAGAGACAGGGTACAGTGGAAATCTCCATTCACTGAGGGAAGGGTTTGCATCTCCAAAGGAAAACAAAAACACAAACTGAAGACTGCGGTTAAGCTACCACATATGCTATAGCAGTATTCCATAGCTTAGCCACCTTTAATGCAGTAAACTGTCAAAAGGCAAAGCTGTGAATCTTTGTAAAAGAGGAGGAGATTTAAAAAAACAAACAAACAAGCAAAAAAAACCCCAAAACCCCAGACAATTGTGATGCAAAAAATAAGGCTTCACCATCAAACTTAAAAGCATTGATGATGTAATTATGGAAAAGCACCACTGTACCCACCTGACATTGTGGATCTACCAATAGGATCATATACACAACTGACATACCACAGCAGGAACTTGAGATGAGATTTACATATACCCTAATTTGATTTCAACAATATGACAAAAAAAAAAAAAAGGCGCTTCAAAATACAGACTGAGATCCACACATACTTTTTATGCAGGGGAAACAGAAAAGTGCACTACATGTAGTAAGTTAAATATGTACACATAAAGAACAGGAACAGGTCAGATCAAAAAAGGCTCAGACATGGTGGGTAGGAGGGAATATCCATTTACTGTTGTCTTTTGCTTCTTCGTGTTATTCTTCTGTTCACAGAAACAGCCCCTAAAGCCCCCTCAAACAGATGTATCTTTACTTCCACCCAGTTGAAGTTTCAAACTTAAGGACAATGAAGAAAAGGTTTTTTCATGACCATCTCCATTTTTAGGGTGAGAGAATAAAAATACAATATTCATACTTGGAAAAGGGCAGAAGTGATTGGAATTGCTAAACGCCTTGATAATAGGCCAGCTTTAGAACAAGGCTAAGATGAGAGGAAAATAGGTGGATGCAAGAAGGAAAGTAATGAACGGTATCATTGGTAGAGTTCTTTAATCTTTCAAATTTTCTAAGGTCCCCATCCCAAAGACTAGGAAAGTGCCAAAAAACACGCTGATGATGCAAAATTAGAAGACATTGATAGCATATAGGAGGTGGAGGCTACATGGAGAAATAACTGGTTGTCTCAGAACACGAGTAGATTGACCACAGGAGCTCAGAATTTAAGGTGGAGTTACAGATAAATGCCTGGATCTAAAAAAAATCTGATGCTCTCGTTAGCTGGCAGGATTAAAAAGACTTTATGACAGGGTATCTATGAGCATATCATAGCCCCAGGAAATGCAAGGATCTTAATATTTCAGACTAGAGATAAAAAAATACTGTCAGTTTACAAGACATTCATGAGACTCATGTAGATAGCTAAATAGGCACAACAATGGTCAGTCATATTCAGGAGATTGCTTCAGAATGGGATTATTTTAGAGAAGGATTTGATGATCCTCCAGAAAGCAACAGAATTTCATACAAGCAGCTTGGAAGGGATAGGATTACTACCTATAAATTCATTGTAGGGACAGGGACAATCCAGGAATGAAAAAAGTTGTCCAAGGTAAAGGAAAACAATGGCATAAGAACAAATGGATAAAAACTAGCTATACATATGCTCAGACTAGAAATTCGAAATAAATTTCTAATGAGAAGAATTTGTCTGTCTTAAGATGCCTTTTCAAAAACTGTCTGGAGAAATTGACTGCTTTTCAAGGTGGCTTTGTATCAGCTTGTATGCTATAAATTGTGTTTGTGAAAGGAAACAACAGGACTCGACAACACTTCCAGGTTTGTCTTTCTATAACTTCTCTGTACATCCAGTTTCATTACTTTAGTGACTGCAGACAGCATAGCAGGTCAAAATATTGGCATGTCACCAGAGGAGACAAAGCAAGTATTATCCTGCTGTGTTGACATGAAACACTTCTGAGCACAGACTACAGAGCAACAGCAGGCAGGTAACTCCTTATCAGCGTGTGCTGCTTCTCAGTGATTAGCAAACATGCTCTGTGTATGGAGATGATCCTCCGACTGCAAGGGCTCCCACAGTCGTGCGTGCCAGGGAGATGTGGCAATAGCATGATTTATTCCACGTGCTCCCAGACCAACTCAAAGCACTCTGTCCATGCTGCTCAACCCACTAGGGTACTTTCACAGCAATGACAGTTGTCTGTACATCAGTAATGAACAGCTTGTAAATTCAGTCCCGAGTGCTGCTCTTCTCTTACATCTGCTTTTCCTTATCTCTGTATTGATATATTTCTGTCTTATTTACCCTCGGCCTAAACCACCATACATTTTCTTTGAGGGGCAGACCCCGAACAACATATCATTCTTCAGACACATAAGCTGCAAGTCAGCTCCTTTGCAATGCAACCAACTGAAAGACAACCTGGTGTCTCTAGCCACGTTTATATGCAGCTTTATAAATCAAACATCGACATGCATAACCAACGACCAGCTAAAGGATACCAAATTCTGTAGATATCTGATTTATCTCCCCAGAATGTTTGAGTTGAACTATATCATAATTATTTTTAACTTTGTGACAATTTCAAATTAGTTAAGGAAACTAATTCAGCACAGACCAGTTCTTTCTAGCTCACAGAATTAAATCATCTTCATACTGCACCCTGATTTGCAACCAGTGTGTAAAACTGGATTATTTCATGAAACACGAAGAACACTCCCCCCCCCCCCCCCCCGCCCCAGGATATAACATCACTACAAAACCTCAAGAAGATTCAGGTTTATTCAATGTTTTAAATTCCCATAGGCTGAAATAGAGATTACATGTGCTAAAACAAGGTTTGACCTTGGAACACTCATTTCACATTTGAGTCATTCTCCTGAAGCCACTTCCTCTGAGGGACTTCCAAGGTGAGTACAGGTTAGACAATCAGACCAATTATTAATCAACAGGAATATTCTTTATCAAACAATACAATCATGAGACATGACTTAAGACTGCAGAGCAATAATATACATCAGTCACGGTAATTTTGGGAAAGGCAGAAGGAAGACGTTTGACCTTGCTAACTTTGGAACGAATGTGTGACATTTAGCTCATATAACCCTACTGGCTGAAACGGAATAGTCCTAGTTAGGCAAACATGTCTTCTCCCATTATAACATTTTCCATAGTTTAGGTAAGTATGGCTTTGTCTTGTTTTCGCAATTCAGCTCATACTTACAGCAGTTCATATTTCCTAGATATCAACCATTGCATTCTCTGTCATGATTTAGGACTAGTAATAGGTCAACAAAAGATTACAACGAAGACTATTTCATTGGCCATCTGCACCACTGCCTGTCATTCACAGACAGATCGCTTCCTGAACAAAGGCCCTAAAATAGCCGCTTTAAAGTTACTTACAATCTTCAGGGCAATTCATATAATTTTGCTCCCCCAAGGAGGGGAATTGATGTTTTGAACAGACTAAACACTATGGAAAATGGTAGGTTCTATTGGTTACTATGCAATATATGCAATGCAGAAATTTCCCAAACATCAGGAATACAACTATTTTTGTAAGAGGCAGCAGTGTGTTTATTTGGCTAACAGAAAGAGAATCGTGTTCAAAACTTCCTCCTCCCCTTCCTTGCATATGTACATACTAGTCAAATACGAGGGGTTTTTTCCTGTCTTGTTAAATCTCTTTCTGCTGATGACGGATGAGCTGTCTCAGGATACACATAACCTGATATCCATTTCCAGACAAGGCAGTTAGCAGTTAAATACAGGGTCTGAGTAAATCAAGCTGGATTCACACGAGAGTAATAAAGCGCTCACTTAAAACTTGGTCTCTGCCTTAGGGCTTTTATAATCTTGTAGCAACTAGTTCAAACTTGCAGAGTATTTTGGAGGTCATCTTATTATTCAGGAACTTTGGGGGACAGAAGGTTTTTATTTTTGCTTCCAATAGTAATATTTTGTGAATATACTATACCATTTAGCTGAAGTTGCTCAATTTTACCATAACCAGCTAGTCAGAAGTGGCATAGGTGAAAATGCTTATTTGTAGTTTCAATGGTTTGTTTCAGTTTGAGGTTTGCACAGACATTAAACCTTTGCTGTACTTCATGGTAGTTACAGTTGTCCTCTATTTGAGGTTTGTTGTCTTTCTATGTACACACATACCATTAGGAAACAATATGATTCCTTAAGCACTACAATAAGTTTCACGTATCAGTTATTTTTCAATGTCTTACTGCACTCTGATCTCTCTCCACCACGGTACAGGAATTTTCCAAGAACAACCACTTTCACGATAACCAATAATTGATTTTAGTTCTATATGTGGAATACCATTTCTGAGGCATCATTAATACACATGGAAACCAGAGTCAGATAGACGCTAGTCCTGGGTTAGAGGAGACAATACCTCTGAACGCTTAGAGATGTATATGTAATATACATTTTTATACACACGTATGTAAATATATTAAAATATGGGCATAATGCTAATTTTCTTCCTCCACAATTCATTAAGACAACCAGTATCTGAAATGATGCCTCCAAGCTCAGGTTTGCCAAATCAGACCTTTAAAAGGTTTAGTATTGCAGTCTTAAGAACTACATAGTGAGAATGTGAGGGCAGCAAATTCTTCTTTTTTCAACTGTCAGCAATAGATACCAGACGTTTAAGGAGTTCTTCAGAGTGCTGGGGAGTGGTTCAGAAAACTCCACCTAAGCCAACTCCTTTGCAGACATTATTTACTAGACTATTGCTTTAAGTGGTTACAATTGACAGTAAAAGCATAGTCAGAATAAGGGCGTGTCAGGTTTTAATTTCCACTTAGCACAAAAGCAAAACATATTCACTTTAAAGTATAGCACTGCAAGAAAAGAAAAGGAAAAAAAAAAAGAGCACTGTGTGTCACCTACTTAACATCTGAAAGGACACAAGAGCTTTTCTTTTGTAATTAAAAAAATATCACAAAAACATATGTTTCTATGATAACAGATGTTGACTGACACCATCAAACCAGAGCTTAATTGTTGTGGTTTTATTATTCAGCAATATGCAGTTCAAATGGAGTCAGAAAGCATAAAAGCATCTCCCCCTGCCCTCTTCAAAACCATACATTTGATTAGATCCATTATAAGAGACAGTAACGCAAAGGAAGTTAATAGTTTGACAAATCCATAGTGAAAAAGATAGTTGACCTTGAATTATACTTGATTACACAAAAGCTAAGATATCATTATTAAAGCCAGTTTAAGTTTATGGGCTTTACATTTTAAAATAGTACGCACTTGACTATACCCCACTGAAACAGCTGAGTATTCAGGGGGAAGACATCTTCACCTGAAAGGCAGAAGCGCTCTCTAAATATTTTGAGATGACTAATAGATATTTTTGTAAGTTCTTGTTGCTTTCGGTCAGAAAAAAACCAAGGTGGACTTTTTACCTTTTCTAACCACAGTTTTTGGGGGAAAAAAAAAAAAGGAAAAGAAAAACCAAGTGCCTCCTATCTCTTTTCTGCTTTAGTTTTTCCATTTTTTTTCCTGCAAGGAAGCTAAGCGTGCAGTTCCCTGGGGCTCTTCTATGAAATCAGAAAACCGAAGAACACAGTGGATGTGTTTGCTTACATATGAAGGACTGATAAGGTTCTGTGCAAGGTAGCCAGCCCTTTGACAGGATTCTCGCAGTGCTAGTTCTGCACTGAAAACTTCACTTCTGAAAGTAAACTGCTCTGCAAACAAAAAAATTGAGCACACCAATGAGTAAGACTCATTCCCCATGAGTAAACAAGTCTGCACAATATTTATACACTTGGTTGCTCATACCTGATGAAAGGAGATAAAAGAAGATACAAAGGAAAACAAGGGAAAATAACCCTGGAGTATTCAAGGATTTTTAAGGGCTACACCCTTGCTGACATTTCAGGAATTTCTGACAATACAGAATTTTCTGACGTGAAAGCAATTTCTTACTAGGACTTTTCATCAAACCACTGTGGGCCGCAGTTACCACAAAATTGTTTTCTACTCATTGCATGTTATTCCACGGTGATTGGCATGATTGTCAGACAAAGCATTTACATGTGCTGAGTGTACATTGCATAAAATCTCACAGTGGGAACCTATTACTTCGGTTCTGTAGCGCTTACTTCACATACATATATATTATACTCACGCAAGCATAAGCACGCTGCAAAATATGTAACTTGAATTTCTAATCACTGCATATTATGGGATGATAATCTGTACAGTTCTTGTTCAGAGTAATTACATGAGCTGCCTACACAGACAACCCTTGAAAAGTGTAGCTTGAGCTCTTGAAAGAAGCACCTCAAAATCTGTCATCTCAAGCTTACTTTCTATTACATGTTACGAAGGCAAGCAGCGTTTAAAATCTTTTCTCATCCTTCTACGTGACCAGTAAATTGCCAACAAGCTTTTCTATTAAAAGAAGGTGGAAGTAGCAAAGATACAGAAAATAAATATACCGGGTATTTTAAAATAACAAGTCATGGCAAAAGTTAGTTTGCAACATGGCTGCAGAGCCTGGAATCAATTTGATACCGTGCTATTTGAAAATTCCTGTTACTCGCTACGCCATTCCTGGTCTCCAGGAGGCTCGGGGTGGGCGGACAAGAAGGGGAGAGCGCTAATTGAAAGCAGTACAACTCCGCCTGCGAGAAGTCCAATGGCAGAAACTATTTGCCTGGCTGACTTTAATAGAAGCAAAACCCCAATCCAGAGATGATCTTACCGAGGACCCAAATGCTCACTACACAGCAGCATGCTGAGTGCCAAAACCCCGAGAGCTGACCCCGTATTCCTATGTGGTCAGAGCTCAAGGGGGTTTTAAGCAAGAGAGACACTTTTCTGTCTTTTGTTGACGAGAATTACAATGTCATTTATGAAATCTAAAGGCAGAATAAGCTTCTGTGCACGTAGAATAAGTCTGAACATAGGTAAGTCTAGCTTTATAAACAAAGCAAAGGAAATTAGGTTGTTTTTCAGTACCTACAATAGCTATTAATGACCATGTATTAATATGCAATTATCCTCTTGAGAAAGCCGGGCAATTTATGTTGTATAATTGGGAGTCAGTTATTCATTAGGTACTTGCAGATCCTGCCAAACACAGATTATCAGCAAAGCAGCTCTACTCCTGACTTCAGTCGCAGTGTGACTCATTAAAACACGTAGAAAGTAGTAGAAGGCCATAGCTATGCTGCATATCACTTAATTCCTGCCTTTAAGGTAGAGTACGGTAATTAAGTGCTAACGCTTACTGGAATTTCCAGTGGAAATTGAGGCAGTCACTCCTTGGCAGAGCCGCAGATGTTTCTTGGTTCTGCCATTCCACAGGAGTTCAGCATGAACTCAAAGGAACAGATGGTCCTCCTGATCGTAGTGTACTTTTGTTATTGTTCATGAATCAACATTAGTCCTCAGAATTTCTTCATTCTATAATGAATACTCTAATTATACACCAAGTCTGATTTGTAAAGCTCAGGCTGCAGTTAAACTGTTCCAAAATGTGTAGGAAAAGCAGTTCTGCAGTTACATTCCAGTCCAACAGCAGAATTAGAGAAAACTTGAAGACACAGAACCCTGTGTTGATAACCGGATTTTCAGAATCACTAAGCTTTATTCTTAGGGGGGCTCTGCCTGAATCAGTAATTAAGCAACTTCTGAAAAACAATTTCCCTCTGATTTGAGCACGTGATATTCAGTAAACAAACTGCAAACTCCCCGAGTCTACCATTCATACCTGGTTTTACCCATTTTGGTTTTGCAATAGCAACTGTTCCAGCTTGAAGAGCATTTGCACTAACTTGAATTTCCAAACTTACTGGTGCAAATTGTGTCAAGAGCTGGAGGTTACTCATCTGCATAACCCGTTTTCAAGTGCTAACACTTGATAACAAGCTCATTCCCTAGTCTACGCTCTTTGTCCTTGTTTCTGGGCAGGTCGCAACATAGCTTGGCAAGAAATAAAGAACGAACGGGGAGATCCTTGGCTGGACTGCTCTACTAGCATTCATTTTCCTTCAGTCATACCTTGTTTTTGTAGCATGAAATTTTCTTCCTAGTATGTAATAACATGCAAAATTTCTGTATAGTTTTTTGCTGCAGCTGAGTGAAAAATGGTTTGCTAATGCATGTTATCATTGCATAGGTTTTTTCATTTACTGTACACACCCCACATCTTTTTTGTGGTCATTTGGCCTTCAGGATTTGCTGGCAAAATACATGCAAGTAGAGCGGTATTGTAATTACAACTATAATCATTAAAAATACATGCAAATTTTCATAATTTTTTTTTTCAATCTCAGACTTTGAAACTCCACATAATCCAGTTTTCTTTCCCTTTCGGAGGCGTACTGAAAAGCTAACTCTCCAAAGTAAGAACTTCATATGAAGAAAACGAACCCCAAACCCAAAAATCTTGATCAAAACGGTGACTATAAAAAATAATTTCTAGTGAAAACTTTCAACACATCTCAACTTTTCTTGGATGCTAAGTATAGAAAGGATGCTGTGGCATTTTACAAGAAAAATAAATGAGAGACAGACTTGTTATCAAAACCTCAACATTTTTAATCCAGATGTTTCTAATTCAGGCATAACAACAAGCAAGAAGAGAGAAAAATGGGGAAGAGAAGAGCAGAATTATTTAAATTAGTAAAAGCACATGGATCTTCCAGAAAACAAGATGAAAATAATTTAAATTAGATGTGATAAGCAGTTTGGTGAGAACATAAAACAGGGATATCTACAATGAGCTAAATACTCATTTCCACATGAATGTTTGTACGTTCATGAAAACAAGGAACATCAACTCAGAATGATACCACTTGGAGGACTTTATATTTCCTTATATTACCATTTTATTCCACTCTAGAAATCTAAAAAATTCCCGAAGTGATAGGGAGTATAACTCTAGCACCTTACAGAATATAACTGCAAGAAGTCAGAGGCTGTTTTAACACAAATATTTAGCTAGACATTTTCTGTGAAAACAGCTTTAGAGAAAGAGTCTGTTGAGAGATATTACTGAAGTGCAGTATCAGGAGTAAATAATAAACCTCTGAAGAAATCCACGTCTGTTGTGCTATTAGAAAAGCAGATAAGCAATTGTTGCAATTTATTTTTATTTTTTAATCACCACTCTGGTGTATACTTACATTGCAAGATAAATTATTTATTGACTCTCAGTGCCAATATAACTTTTTTTAGGTCAGTCTGTACGTTGGATTTCACTTTTTCCACATCCTGACCAGGGCAAACTAGAGCCATACAGTCAATTCTGGCTAAAAAGCAGGGAGCTAATGACAAATTAAAGCTGTTTCTAGAAAAGCAGAATATATAGTTTGTATTATTCATTAAGCTATTGTCACCCTGCTCTGGCACTTAGAAAGCAGACTATCCTCTGTTAAAATGAGATATAAAGACAGGATAGACAGAATAAAATCGACATGTAATTATTGCCGTAGGCAGTGCAATATAGGACGCTCACCGTATTGGTTTGGATTTGGCCTTCCAGATGTCCTTGGCTGCTCAGTACTCTTTCCAGAGCCAAACCAGGGGCATTCTTGGCTTCAGTTAAATTTGTATTAGCCCAGCACATCCCAGTCTTCAGTTCCCTCGACACTGAGTTTTCTTTGTAAACCATGAGGAAAACAGGATATCTGTAAATATAAAAAAAAAATCACAGCATCTTATTGTGAGCTTGCAGTACATGTGTCATTTCTTTATGGACACAATCCAATATGCTTACTTATTTTACAAATTTAGGTAAGAATAGAAACCAATTCAATCTTTTGGTCAAAACCAATTCCCTGGTAACCAGGGAATCTATTTGGAATCACCTTGAAAAGTTTCCAGGAAGTAGGTTTCTTAAAATGCATTGTAATCATACAGGTACATTGTAGTCATAGAGCATACATGATAAAACTGAGGGAATTTTCTGCAGCTATCGCATCTCTCTGAGGACAAAGATTTTAGATAAATTATACAAATCTTATACAGAGATTTTCCGGAAGCAGGTACTGCCATGCTTCCTATCATCAAACAGGAATATCGATCCATGATAGTGCTGTGATTTAAGCATACACTGCATTAGATAATTTCTTAATAGCTCATTGCTACCAACAGATCTGGATATGAACATACAAAGTAGAATTAATAAATCTAGCTAATAATAAATAAGAACTTCTCAAAGATAAGAACTTTTCCCATCTTCAACGATCATCATTTTATGGGATCAACTGTTTTCTGGAGTTGCATATCCTTAAGCCAATGAAAGGGAGAGCCCAGTAAACCAACTTCAGGTACATCCAATAGCTTTCTAGAAAGCTATATGAAGTCCATGAATCCTTTGCAAAGTCTCATTTGTTCCAAAACAAAACAGAAACAGGGCTGCAGAGAACTGCAGAACAGCAAAAATGCTGCTTAGCTTTCCATCATCTCTATCGCATGACACGTGCGCGTTATCTGCGTTAAGAGAAGCGTGAGGGACGTTAAGCGTCCTTCTGGGAATCCAACCCTGACAACAAGATATCCATTGTCTTAAATGGAGCAAGGAGAATGGGGGCACATAAACTGGTTTTGCAGGACAAAAACTTTAGAAGCTCTCTTAGGAATACTTACCATACTTGAAGTCAAACTACCAAGTTCTATTCAGTCCTCCTCTTTTTGGAAGTGTTAACTAAATACCCATCAGCCTGAAGGGAAACACAATTCCCCCTCAACACACCACTGCCTAGCACAAAGTTATTCTGTGTGTCACCTTTTGGTTACAACTCCAACTGGGTTTAGAGAACAGTTCTTTTCTGGATTTGGGATACAAAATTCTATTGCATAGAGAAAAATCTGGAAAAATCAATGGCAACAACATAAAGGACTGAAAGCATCACTGAGTTACATCCCGCTGCTTATACACACCATATATCTGAATAAAAACCTCACTGTTGACTTTTCCAACACTCAGTAGTCTTTGAATGGCCCAATTTTAAGATGAGTACAGAATAAGATAACTCTATAGCAAAGGTAGAAAGTGTAAGTTGAAAACGAGACAACTCTGCAGACACAAACTGTGCTACTGATTTGCTAGCTGTCTGTACCACTTCCCCTGCTTTTAGAGCGGCTGTAGAAACACCAACTCCTGTATGATCACCTGCAGCATTCATGTGAAGAATTACTAGCCTGTTTTCCTCCCTCGGCATAGCGCATGGGCAAGAAGAGTAATGAACAATTACAACTAATTTGAGAGGAGATGACAAAACTGAGATTGCCAGCACAAAAATCGGCTTAGCTAAAGACAAAATGGTAACTCTTTCCTGCTGCCCCAAGTGTTGCTTACATCTAGATATTAAATACATGACCTTCTCATTTTCCTTTGTATTAAGAAGTGTTTACTGATAGAACTAATAATATATTTCAAGTTTATTCCCATATTCCATAAAATCTTGTTATTAAGAAAAAAATCACATTGAGAAAGACTTTATTGCACGAGTTGTTCCCCCCCCCCAAGTTTATTGAGTTTTTCTTATGTATTACATATGTCAGCAAAACTGCATTCCCAGAACATATTGTATAAATATTTACATAGACAGGTTCCCAAGCCCAGCCTCAGGTGCACAGGCATCTTAGGAGAAATAGTTGTGTTTGAACTATTTCTGGCAGTTGGGGAAGCTGGGGCAGAAGAGTTAATTTGAGGCATAGATTACTTTAGAGTTTACCCTTTTGTTAGCACCTTGCCCCACGAAAGGTTTTGAAACACAGGATCCATGTTTCATGCTAAAACATTAAGCAAGTGGTTTCACTGAAACTTAAGTTCAGTAGTCAGAACTACTGATTTTTTTTTTTTTAAATCATATCCTAATAAGAAAAATTAATAGATCCAACTTATATATCTTACTTGCTATTGCATTACCATAAAATTAAAGTGACGGTATTTTCCACTTATACCAGAAAAACACAACTTTTGATTCTTCCTTTCCAGAACAGATCTAGAGTACAGAGGAGGGCTACCTGGATGACCAATGACACAGAACAACTTATCTACCAGGAATGATTACATATACTCAGACTTTCTTTTCCAGCCTGAGAAAGTTCTCATAAAGGTGTATATTACTACTAGCACATCCAATGTTAACAGGTAATGAATATTCACTGTTTCCCATTATGAGAATTACTGAACAGCAACTAAAAATAGCAGCGGCCAGGCTTAAGCTCTCCAGGACATAAGAATACTCTGTTTACTACAAAGCATCTTAGACATAAGAGGATAAACCAATTATACTGTGATTGCTCCGACCCTGTAGTTCAAACAAGGATTTGTTTTACATATGGAACTAGTGTGACTTTCCAAAATGCTAACGGAGCATCTTTAGCCACACACATTGTTTAGCCTGTATTCATCAAATCTATGAGACTCAGAAAAGTTTTCACTTGTAATCTAAGCTCTCCAGGACATAAAAATACTGTTTACTACAGAGCATCTTAGACACAAGAGGATAAACCAATTATGTTGTGATGGATCTGACCATGCAGTTCAAATAAGGGTCAGACAGTAGCATTTAACTGGCATTTTTTGGATTTACCCCCAGGCTCCAACCTTTGTTTAGGTAGCTATTAAATGTACATACATGCAATTCTATCAAGACCGTTGCATTTTAGAACCCATCCCATTGACTCTATTACTGATTTTTCTTCTCCTGGGAAATTCAGTCCAAAAAAAGATACAAAATAAGTCTGCTGGATTTTTCACACCTCCAAAGAGCTGTGCCTACTTTTATGCCACTCCTACTTCACAGGAACTAGTAAAGATTGAGCTTGTGGACTGAAACCGCCAGGGTAGTCCTAGTGGTCCTGCAGGTTTCTGGAAAGTGAGGCTTTTAAGCTAACACTGTTAAGTTCATAATTTTCATATTTTTTTAGGGGACAAAATTCAGATACAAATGAAAAGCAAAGTTTCCTTGTTGGAATGTCGACAGATTAATCCACGATCCTGATAATGAGGTATTTGTATTCTGGTACAGCAGCTTCTTGTTGTTGTGCTCTATGTCACTTGCACGTAGCTAAGGGGAACCTCAATCTATGCAGCTTTCTTTCTAAATAAATGCAAGATGCCAGCTGTAAATAAAGGAGGTACAGAGACAGTTCATTAGTATGTAACTGGCGGAATCAGAATCAAGGTACTCTATTTCCAGAAGATCATATTCAGTAGAGCATTAATTGAACCACAAAATAAAACTCAATGTATTGGTTGCAAACAATGTGTTTATATAGAATATATTACTATGCATAATGAGTCATGATGAAAACGACTGGCTGTTTTAAACAATTTCTCACTAATTCCATGAAATACAACCGTGCCAGGATCCAAAACCACAAAGTTTGGTACAAGAAAGCGCTTTGCTTTTTCTGTCATCACCTAAAAGGTTCTTTCATGCCTACTTTCTAATGCTGCAAGATGCTGCCTTCCAGTTTCCAAAGACATGAAGCATACTACAGGAACTATAAATCCCTCCCTCCTGTACGCAGAAAGACTAATTTCCTATATTGCTTGTTCCAATCAACTCTCTGCTTTTCATTAAGCATGGCATATAATTAAAAAATACATTTGGGATACAAGTCTGAATTTTCTGACAAAGAGCCTCAGGTTGCTGAACGGTAAGCCAGCTAACATTTCACTCAGAGATTCCTAAGAGCTATCTGGCATAAAACAATTAATTCAATCATTTGAGTTCAAGCCCAGTTACCACTGCTAAACCCCAGATTCAGAATGTGCGTGCAGCACTGGAACTTAAAACCGGTCAAGGACATTTGAATAAAGTCAATACCCAATCTCTTTGCCTCCCAACGGCCACACATTTTTACATGGGAACCGATGTCTTTAAAGACAGTTTACTCCTCTATTTCTTTAAGTGTTTGTCAAAATATTTTTAGTACGTCGTTGGGCGCTGCTGTAGTGCAAAGAACAAGAACCCTGTCACCAAGCAGGACAGCTTTGAACAACCCTGACTAGGACAGTTCGTGTTCCCAAGAGCTCATGTGCACAGAAAACAAGTCTCCAAACATAGCATCTGCTACGTAAAAGAAATATGTTTTTAATTTAAGCAGTTTGGATTTTAAAAATCCATTATACTTACTTGTTTGCAAATAGTGATGGCTGATGAATGGCATCTGTACAATTGAGAAATGCTAATATGACATTATTTCTGCACATGTTTGACAACCTATTAGGCAGTGATGTTAAAAATGGGATGGTATTTCTTTTGAGAACTGGCCAGAGAATAGAAGTTCTTTTAAGTTGCCTTTAAAGCTTTTACAGCTTAATCTCCATTTCCATTCACAGTTTGGACAGGGGGGTGGAACGGAGGGAGAAATCTTCCAAATATTTTGGCGATACAGTTTGGTCAAAGTGTCTTTTTTTCTTTAAAAAAGCAGGGTGGGGAAATCAGTCAGGTTTTTGCTTTAGATAGAATATATCAACCCAAATCTATGATTAAAAAATACTTCCTCTCCATTTCTTCCAAGACTTTCAAGTTCTTCATCTCTTCTCACACATTTCTACGCTGGCCAGCCAATCACAGTATTTTGCATAAACAACGAATTAACATCTTAAGCACTCACTAAGCCTGGACCCAATTAATACAGAATTTAGATGGCATGTACATGTTTACAACACCATTTTCTGGGCTGTGCCTTCTCTAAATTGAAAAGCTTATATCTTAACCCCCTCTCGTCTATGGCAGAATGTGTCCAGTATAGCTCCAGTCTTTAAGATAACTACCTGGAGTCTAGCAGCATTTGCTGGCGCCAATATTAGTTCACCTACATATAAATATAAGTGAAATTCATTAGAAGTTTTATTTTTGTAGGAATACTTAGGTAAACAATTAATTGATTTTTTTAAGTAGTGCTGGAGCATAGCTCCCGTTTCCCGCATGGTTGTGGATTAAGGTGGCTGGGTATTAAGAAAGGGATCCTGCTTTGGGAAATAACCAAATATTCATGGTTACCTAACCCTTTAAATTTATTTGAATACAGTAAAAATAATTAAACATATCAACTGCCAGCAAAATATTAGAGGCTTCCAGGAGATTCATTTGGAACATTCTCTAAAACCCCAGAATGATTTTAAAATGCTGTAGCCTTTATTAGCAGACACTGTTCTTCAGTTCATGAATACAAAGTAGACAAAGAAAGCAAGGTTAGAGAGGTAGGATTTCCTACCATCTGACCTTTTTCAGATTGTGAAAAATAAGGGGGTTATAATAAAACTAGCCATGCCCCCTTTAATTGTGCAGGCTGATGAAGATTCATAGCTGCTATGTCACTTAGAGTTTCAGTTCAAGATCTGAAGCTTCTTCATTTCAAAGAGAATTTTTTCTCCTGTTGTTTTGGCTTACATCCTGGAATTGACAGAGCTACCCAAACACCTCAGAGCTTATTCAGTAACTAAGAGAAATTCTTTTTGTTTACAAAAATGGGCAAAAAGGGTTGTGGGTTTTTTTCTTCTTTAGAATCAAATTTAGAGACTTTGACCTTTGACTTTTATACAGGCATACTCACATGCATACACATACAAGAAGTATTTTCAATAAAAGTATTCAAATTGAATGCCTTTCAGATATAAAGTATTTCTTTATGACTAACTATTCTAAAAATTAACAATAATAAAAAATTGTAGCTGATGATACATACACTGCTTTCCACTGAACGCTGAAGTCTCTTATTACGATTGGACAGAGAAACTGCAAGTTTTCTTTTAATACAAATTCCTTCCCTTGGCAGTTTTTTCTGTCTCTGTGTTCATGTTATTTTAAGACACTTTCATTTGATCATTCAATATTTTCCATCACTGACTAGGTGATGAATAGGCTTGCCACCTGGCTCAGTTTCCCACCCCCTCTCCCAGTTTGAATATTTTTTTAGACATAAAAGCCAAAGGAAATGGAAAAACCTGCCAAAGGTATTTTTCAATGCCTTCAACAAACAAAAACAAAAAAAGATTCTGTATGGACATGAAAGTCAAGACCCTCTCTGGGTCCATCTGTTACCTCCTCCCCTGCAAAAAGTAATTGCTACATTTTAGCTAAAATTAATCTCAGCAGAATTTTAAGGAAAAATATTGATTCATTTCTCAAACTGTTCAATTGCTTCTTCATGAACCTATTCTATCTCACTGAATCCTTTTCACATATTTTAGTGCTTTCTCAGCTTCCTGTATGCAATCTTTCCTTTCCTGCTTTTCTACTTCACTTTTTTCTTTTTATATCACTGCTAAAATAATGAGCATCTTCTGCTATTCCTATCTATCAAGATGCTGCAGTGCCTGTCTCCTGTAGCTCCATCTCTGCTTCATTTCACCTTACTTTCCTAACTTCCTACTCTGCTTTTGCATTTTCTCTTCATGTCATTCTACCACATATTCAAGATAACCCTAAAATAAGTGATCCCCATGGAGAACACCCTTTTACAGCTCATCATTCTCTTTAGCACCTAGCATACTTTGTTACTTTATTAATAGTTCTAGGATACATCTACTATCAACCACCAAAGAATCCAAACACAACGATGGTCTCCACCACCTACTCAAGGTTGACAGAATTTTCACAACTGCCTAGAGAAGAGTCTGCACTTCCTGAGGATGCTTTCCCAGTGTACCTACAGCAGCTTCCACGTACCCAAGTCATGAGTCACAGTTACTATTAGCTGTCATTCAGTTCCCTTGGCAACTCCAAGACTAATTCTCCATGAACAAAATCACAAGTGGGAACCTTGCAGTACGCCCTTTGATAAACTCACGTAAAGCAAGTCTGCAGTGGGATCAGATAGTCTTTCACAAACCTTTACACTGTTACACTACAGCAAATTCAAAGCAAATCCAGCTCTTAAAGAAAGTTTTCTATGGGTTTGTGGTTAGAGGAGGAGGGGGATAGCTTTCAAATTGAATTTTCAATGAAAAATCTCATACATTATCTGCCGCCTCATATCACACACTCCCAACTCCCAAAGACACCAAACCAAAACCAACCAATATTATTAATTCAGGGAAAAAAAATAAATATATCCCAACTCCAACTTCTAGATCTTGAAAACGTCATTGTAATTCTTCATGGAAGTTCTTCCCTAGTGATATCAGACCATCAGCTCCCTCAAAGGGAATGCATTTCACTGTGATCGGTTCTGCAGAAAGGGATGACTGTTTCACTTTAAGAGACTTATTCCAGCTATTGATCATGCCCACGTATAAAAGCACGAGGATATGAAACATCCAAATTACAATACTAAACAGTCATATTGCTGAATTTTCTAATCAAAACTCACATTTTCAGAAAAGAGTAGGCAAGTATGAAACTTGGATTTTGGATAACTTTTTGTTTATTCCCTTTTCCGCACTCCCTGCATGCAAGTCTGCCCTTACTTCTGAAATACTTTTAGACAAAGTAAACTCAAACTTTCATTATACAATTTTCTTCATTGAGGCATAAAGTTTAAGGATTATTTTTTTCTACAGAGACAGGTTAACACAGCTTATGCGCTGCATAGTGTCCAACCCAAGAAAATCTCTCCCTTCTGCTATAGTACGATATAGATAGTATGCCACAGTTTTCACTCTTCGTCATAGTTCTAGTGCTATTCCTCTAATGAGTTTCCTTTCTCATTCAAAGTAACAAGTCCTTTCACACCAGAGCTTTCAACTGAGGTATGAGTTGAATAAATCTTAAGAAAAACATAAAAACAAAAAGCATGATTTGGTAGGGAAACACAAATTTTTAGCTATTTAAATCTTTCTTTTTTAAAAAAATAAAATGGTAGGAGCATGAAATTTGGTTTATTCAGTAAGCTAGACTTGTACAAAGTGGAAATTGCAACCATTCTCTATGTCAATGAGGTAGAGAGCAATTTTATAACAACTTTTGGTTTTTAATTGGACCACGTTCTTATCTTTTATAACACTCCATCTACTAAATAATACGTGTTCTGTAAGATGGTTACCTCATTCACGCACAGATTAAATCGTAAGATCAGATGTTCCCACAGATCTGGGTGGCAAACATTGGTCAACACCAAGCTGGCAAGCACACCATCGTGCATAGATTATTCAGGTGTAACCATCTGGGGGGGGGTTGGTAGCAAATAGCCTGTGTTTGCACTTCTGTAGAAAAGCTTTCTGAAAGTTCAACTCTAGCTTGCACTTAATACTTGGATATACCTCCTGTGTCACCAGTACTGGACAACACATACAAGCACTGAGTCCATTTTACAAAGATAACTTAGATGGCAACTAGAGAAAGAAAGAAGAACATATATCTCAAAGTCAGCGCTCAAGTTAGCGGTATTGTGGCTACCTGTGAGAAGTTTCCCATTCCAGTGTCTGGGGCACCTTACGTTTCAGGTTCCTCTTTTGCTTGTTAACAGAAGAGTTGCTTCCTGTTTTTCTGCAAGGACTTTATAACTTACCTCAAGAGTAACAACCACAGCTCCACTGCCCAGCAGCAGTGGTCCCTTACTAGAGTGACACTTCAGCCCATCATTCACCTCTGGGCTGTCTCTCCCACATCGTTTCTTGCTCAGAAGGGCTCTGTCTTTACCAAGTATTTACAAAAAGATCGGTGATGCATATCATGCTGAAGAGGTTCCTTGACATCAGAGAGATTCTGCCATCAAAAAGTAAGCACAATTTTTCCACCAAACCGATTTGGCTACTCAGGGCACATCTTTTGGCTAAAGAGGTTTGTAACCCTAACTACATTTGGTACAGTTTCCTCTCTCAGGCATCTCTATGTTTAAGTACCTTTGTGTCTTGCTCTAGGAAACCAGGTTTGAGCAGTTAGTCATAAGTCACAATATGCAATTCACAAAGCAGTCTGAGAGCAATTATAATTGCTATCATTAAAATACAAATACAATTGCTGCCAAATCTGAATTTTGTTCTTTCACTCTTTATCCAGTTTTCTAGTTTTGAACACAGCGCGAACTTTATGGGCTTTTAATGAAGTAAGCATTTGTATGGATGTTTATATTCAAAAGTACAAATAAAATGAGTAAAAATTTTATAGAAATACAAGTCAGAAAGATAAGATGTCGGGGGAAGAAAAAGGGGACTAAAACTGAATAACCTCAAGGCAATTCTAATCTGCAGTTATAAAAATTCTTTGTAGCTTTATTAATTCCACTACTTAAGATCCACAGCCCGTTTTCTGCAAAAGCTGTACGGCACTTCACAATATATCAGACAGCAATTAAGTCAGCAAATGTGCCTACAGCATTTTGCTTTAGAAACATGTTGTGAGAACTATAATGTGCCAGATGAATACACATCTACAAACCAGTCTCACCTAACATGCTTGAAATGCTTTTTCAGAGTAAACAATATGTTTAGAAAGAGGATTTTTAAAGCCTAAACAAAAGCCTTACGAACACGTAAGATTTGGTCACATACCAAATAAACCGCAATACCCAAAGAGCACTGAGATCAGGACAAATCTCTTTAGCCACTATGGCACACAAAGAACATTATCCCCTAAATTAAGAGCTCTGTTTTAGTACAGAAATTACTGCGCTTAACGTGGTTTTAAACCAGAGGTCAGGTTGCAAGGCAGAGGTGCAGAAAGAAAGGGGAGAACTACCTCCCGCCATTAGAAACAGCGGACACGTACGTTCGTTTGTTCTGGCGGCCAGGAGTACTAGCGGCTATTTACCAGGAGAGAACAAACATACCACCTAGGCAGAAAAACGTTTGTTTTCTCTGCATCTGTCATACAGTAAGTTTCATTTGTCCATTTTTACAGGAATGGGCTTGCAAATATAGCTTTAATACTAATTTGAGAAACCAGGCCAAAAATCAAGGATGCCTAGCATCACGACAAAAATTAACAAGCATTGTGTATAGACTTAGTACATAAACAGAAGTAAACTGGCTGATTTCCAGAGATTCAGGAGGTGATTGTAAAGATAAAAAAAGACTTTCAAGAGGACAAATACAAGACAAATGTCTAGAAAATTCAGAGCAGAATGTCATAAAAAAATTGCCAAAGTGAAGAAAGGCGATATTGACCAGTATTCAGTTAGAACTTATGATTAGCACCCTAAGAAAACAGCACCTTTTAAATTTTTTTTCATAGCCTAATTTTATAATGCAACTCCTAAAGTAGCACATACGCTGGAAGTATTTATTTTATCACCAAACATAATATTATGATTGCACTGAAAGGATTTTGAAACACCTGAAACTCCTCTAACTCCTTCAAGTAACACTTTTGTTAGACCCCCATGTAGCCGTTTCTGTTACGTTGCTGCAACACCTTGATTGGTTCCAGTTCTATTAAAGTAATCCCAGCAGAAGAAAGCCTACACATTTCAATTTAGAGAGGGGTTTGAAGGGATTAAGGAATTTCCTCATGTTCCTGCAGAGTATTTAAAACAAACCAACAAAAATCCCCATATGTTTCAATTCCAATCTCTTCAGCACACCCACTACTGTTTGCACATACTTGTGAGATAGACAGGAAATTGTTTCGATGACTAAGCCCCAAACATTCTCTAAACAAAAGTTAAGATTACAAGAAAAAGATTTCACACTAGGCTATATTCAGTCTTACGCAAAGTGAAAATTTATGTGCAAGCCTGTACGCTTCAGAAATCAGTATACAACAGCAATGATTTTGATTTATGAAACCGTTCTCTGCCAGCATACATGGCACAGATTGATTAGGGGCATCTCGCAAGAACACCCAATGATCATATCTAGAGCTTTAGCACACAGGTACAACATGTGAATTCCCTGGGTTCCACACGTGGGGTTTTTTAATACCCATCCGACTGTAGGATATCAAACTCTTCCTCATCATAAATAAAAAGCTTTCTTAAGATTCCACTTAATGAACCTGTCTAATAAACAGGTAAAAACTGTATATAAAAGCACATCCAACTGTTTCACTGTACGTTCAGAAAGGCAGAGTGAAAATCTAATCCAATTGTGTCTCAAACATTAAGGATACAAAAGGAAAAAAAACACCCACATGTTACAGGCACAAATATCAGCCATTTAGGCTACACAAATAATACACTATCACATAGATATTATATGCTTAGTCATATCTAAATACTGATTTTATGCACTAGAAGGAAGCCTGAATCATTGAAAATATTACCCAGAGGTCAAAAGTGATCAGGGAATTCTGTTTTTAAATATCAAAAGAGTACAGTAGACTAGAGAGTTAATGCTGGAACAAACCAGCCAGATTTTAAGAAGCACCTAGATATCAGGTCTCATAAATTAAGATCCTCTCTCACATCCTTGGACAGCCTAACAGGGGCAAACAGACTGATAAGGCTACGTGTAACTACGGTTGTACGGCTACTGCTCAACCCTACTACTTCCGGCATTTAAATGTTCTGCTAGCTGCTGTTCAACACTAATGTTACCACAGACTTCAATTGCTCTGACCAGAAATACGGAGTCAAAAACCTAGAAGTACTTTTCTGAAGCATACAGGAGCCGAGTCCCATTCCTTTGACAAGTTCTGGACATGTGTGCCAGCTCTTGCAAGGAAGGGCCAGAGGCAGACCACCTGTATTGAGAGGGACCACACAAAGACATCAAGAGTCATGTAGCATAAGCATGGACATCCTCATTAGGGTGGTTTAGGTTCTCAGGATTTGGGAGATTGAAAACCAAGCTGCAAAACAGTAACTTATTTACCAATTTTTGCTTCCAATGAAGGAAACATGAATCTTTCTACTGCCTAAGAGGTTCTTGGGCCCTAAGTCAGAGGGCAACCAAAAAGCTGAGACGGTGCAAGCCTACAAACAAGTGGAGTAGCCCAGTCTAGAGGTGTCTAACGAAGGCAGCACAAGCAGCTCCCCATTCATCAGGTTGGCTTCTTGGATCCCCAAATCTCCCCATGCTTTGTGTGGGGAACACCTAATTAGAGATGAATATCCACAGCTTCCACTAGCCAACACCAGGCATCTCCCCACACCACCCTCTTCAATGAGCTGGGTTTGAGAGCTCCAAAAGTTTCTGTCAACTTCTATCTACTTTTTCCATTACTTGAAATGCAGCGACATCTGCTCTTTGATTTTCAAGTTACCCACGAGAAGCTTAGAAGAAATTTTCCTCCTCTCCTCTTGAAGTTCTTATGTGCCAGTCTGGCAGACCACAACACATTTGATGAAATGTTTTTATAGCCACGAATGCAATAAGATATCTATTTCAGGGAGACATCATGTTACAACAGATTCTGACAAAGGTGCTATCTCTAGATATCATCACTGATGTAAAACAGGATCCGATAGTAAAAAGCATTACCTTTGGTCTCACCATAGCTTGCATTATTAAAATATTCCGCAAAAATTAGGCATTTCCAAGCAACTTGGTAGTTAATTCTGAAGGCTAGTTAATGACTGACAGTTCACATGAAAAATCTGTGATCCTAGAATTAAACGGACAAGGGAGAAATAAACAAGACCTCCGTTATAATTGAGACTTTGGATTCCTTAGAAGTTCTTCCCATATCCATAACCATAATTAAATAAAAAAAGTCTTTGGATAGGCAAACAACAAGTTCTGTAAATCCAAGCATGGAAACTGGACAGTACAGGCTTTAAAAATGTGAAAATCCCTTACAACATCAACATTTGGGCTGGGTTTGTTAGGAAGTTTCTGCATAGATTGAGAGTTGTTTATGCTGTAAATACTTCATCTTTTAACAATGTTAAAAAAACCCCCACCAACAACCACTTTCAAAGATGTCTTTACAGAACTGTAAATAATCATCTTAACTACCAATTACACAATTTACATAAACACATGCCTCAGAAGTAGTTTTAAAAGCCCAGGATTCATAATTTTGTAAGAAGTAACGGGAAAAGGATATAAGACTTGCAGCTGAATTCTAAAGATTGTGGATTAGAAAGGGAGATTTTGAGTGGTTTGGGGTTTCTTTTTTTGCCTACAAGAGATTTATTCTGAGATCTTCCATTTCTGCATGTGTGTTTCCTCGAAGAACTTAATGCACTGGCATCTAAATGCATAATGAACGTGTACAGACACTCATAGTCACTTGTCTGGTAACTTCAGCATGGAGGATGAGAATCAGGAAAAATAATTCTCTAAATACAGAGGTGCTACAGTCCTGACTTAAGTTTAACTCAAAAGTAAATTAAATAATAATAAAAACCTCAAACCAACCCAAAACATTTCCAGGATCCTTACGTGAATTTGCTCTGCATGTGCAAATTACTGCTACATTAGTATGGAAAAAAAATTGAATTGTACTCAAGCCACTTAGTTTCCATTTCCTGATAAAATTACAGGGGATGGAAGGAGGAAATCTTTAAGAACACAATTACTTAAATGTAATACAAATTTTTTCTTTCTCTGTAATTTAATGATTACCATTAAATATCAAATAATAATCAAATTTTATCACTTCTACTAATTTTTTGCTGCAGGAGAATGACACTAAGAATCTGTATCCTGGATTTCAGGCTCTTTGCCTTGTCCATTTACCACGTCTTCAGTCATTCATCTAACATACATTTCTCACATTTTTCTCTGTTACTACAACTGTTTTCCACAATGCTTGGCAAACAGAAGAATTCTCACGCAACTCTCAACCACACACACCTTGGGAACTAGAGCTACACTTCTGCTGCTGCTCACTGATGTGGTATTTATTCTAAGAGCTAAACCCCAGCAAAATTACATTCCAGGAACATTTCAGGAAATCCCTGCCCCAGTCTGCAAAAAATAGTCCACCCTTATCTCAGAATACGAAGGTTACTGACACTTCCACATGCTTCTGTTTAGAAGTTTTAAACTATTTCTGCATTTTACACAGTTTCTACACTATTTTTTACATGTTCTCAGTGTATCAATAAAAGCACGTTCCTTAAAAGAGAAAGTCAAAAGAAGACTTTTTATGTGTGGATCCAAAAGAACAGTAGGAGTCTCTCTCAAGACAAGGGAAAAAAAAAAATCTCATTCTCAATTTTGCATATTTCAATTTAATTCTATTTCTACTCTAAATAAAGCAACATGCAACAGTGCTGGATTTAGAGTTGTTTTTTTTTAAAAAAAAGCTTTTTTGTTTTTAAATTGTATCAAGAACAATTACAGAAATCTCTTTGATAGAAACCCCTGCACTGGGGCAAACTTCATTCTTCCCTTTTTGATGTTATCTAAAGAGTCTGCATGTTACCTCAAAAGACAAGGAACAAAATATTCTCTTCAGACTTTGCTTCACGTTTTTATTCCAGCAGTAGGAATTCACATACTTGAACAGACTGCATGCATGGGACCATCTGGAATTACATCCTGCACGCAGGGCATTCCAAAATTGCTGTGGGCAGAAGCAAGCGGGTGGTGGAGGAAGCTAACACTAGCAGCCAGTTTTTGAGGGGGTTTCTGCACAGTGTGGCTGTGTTTTCAAGTTGCCATTTTTGTAACAACTACAAGACCTAACGGATATAGCGTTACCATTCCTTAGAGAGGTTTGGAGACTCTCTCAGTACCCGGGAGGTTAAGAAAAATGAATTTCATATCCACTTCTTATCCAAGGTCACATCGCAAAACCTGTGATGATTACCTTGTCTCTACTTCTCCTCTCACCTTTTGCATAGTCACTCACTCTATTCAAGTAGCTGCTGCCATAAGGGTATGGCTATTGCTGAATCTACCACTGTTGGAATGCTGGACTAAAAAAGCACCTCAAGAAACCACCTACCTCTGCTCTTTCACTTAAGCAGAATGCTAATCCATCCTTGACAATTTGTTTAGTCTTAATGTTTTCCAAGTTTCAGTCTTTCCTCATAGCTCATGTTTTCCAATGTGTTCATTACCGAAGTTCCTCTCTGGACTCTTGCCAATTGGTCTACATTTCTTAAAATACAATTTTCAGCTGAGACTTCATCGTCACCAGCAGAAGAGTAGGGATAATCAGTTCCTCATCTCACATATGGTAGCCTTTTAATTCTTCCATCATGTGTATTTGTTATGTCTGAATATCTAGCATAAGCCCCAGATCCTCTCTCCAATACTGTTGTTTCATATTACTATTATTACTGGGAGAACTAGTTGTTCTGCATCTTCTATTTCCTTCTTTTCTACTCCCCACCCCACCCCCATTCCAAGTGGAAATCTTTGTGTCTATTTCAGCTTCATCTTCTGATTTCAGATCACCACTCTGATTTGTCCAGACCATTCTCATTCTGTCTTCCCAAGACTTGCAGCTCCTCCCAAATAAAGCTATTGAGTCTAATAGCATCTTCTCTGTTCCATCAGCCTAAATCATTAATGAAATCAGCAGAGAGTTCAGAATGCAGCCAGGTATGACCTCACCTAACATCCCCTCTTGGGTTGATATCACCAAAAGCCATTTTGGGGATCAATTTTTTTTTCAATCAAAAACCACCATCCACATTTCCTTAATTTAGTTAGAGAACACTGTCTTGTAGGAGAGCATTGAAAGCCTTGTCAAATTCACAATGGCTTTACTTTGTCCATTAGACATGCTATTCTGGCCAAAAAAAAAAGTACCAGATTTGTAAAAAAAAATTAAAAACCTACTAGATCAAACAAGTGACAGCTATTTTTAATATTATTATTCTCCAAATACAAATAATTTGTTCCCATATGCATTTGTAAATCACAATTGCACCAATCTACCTTGCTTTCCCCACATTCCATGCTGCTACTTTGACAAAAAAAAAATTGGACTTTTAACTTCACCCAGTTCTTTGGACCATCCACGCTCCATGTGTCCCCACTACCACCCACCACCATTCAGAGATTGCTTCACATACTGAGCATTTAGCTACTAGTAAGCAACTCTTTCTTCTGGCCTTAATGAAATTAAGTGATAGAAGTTAAACATCATGTCTCATATAGCCTTTTTTGTTAAGGCCATAAGGAAAACAAAAATCAGGCTGCTTTAGCAATCTTCTCTTCATATGCTTACGCTTTCTTGCCTTCCTTCAAGAAACTTCAAGTTGTAACACCTACTGTGAATTTATTTCCCCCCCCCCCACACACTACAGATTTGGACTACTATAGTCATAGGCCAATTGTGTCCATTTTTTGTATAACCACTACTGCAATATCCCTGTACTTCAAAAGGGATTTTCACATACTCAGGTTTAATATTTGCTTCCGTCTTCTACATTAGTTGGTACAATAAACCAAATATTCAAACAGTTCTACCAGACTTCCAGCACTGAAAGTATTCAGAATTACCAGTCTATCCTTATTTCCCTGCTCTTACATATTTACTTCAATTAAGTGGGAAATATTCACCTCCTTGCTTCTGTGGATGGAACAAAATCTAACTTCTGAAGAAGTACAATCTGTGCATTTGCACAAGGAGTAGCTTCAATTACTGGATGCAACTACCAGTCTAGCTATTTGTAAAGCACATCCCTTTATCTCATCAGCTGAGGTTACAGTGGAGTCATGTTTACAGCCTTCCCAAAGTTTACACGTTGGTCCAAGTGCTACTTTGCCTTGCTACAAAATGGACTTTGGAAACAAGAAAATAAACAGAGTGAAGAACCACCCTTTACGGGGAAAAAACCCTGAGAATCCTACAAAAAGGAAGTTTTCTCTTGTACAGAAGATTCAGAACTGCTTTCATGTATTTGTAATCTTTGACTGCTTCTCTTAAAGCTGTTTATATATTAGCCCTCATAGGATATCTAAAGTTTAAATTATCATACCCTACACAACTGTGACAAACATTTGTATTTAGTAATGAACTATTATGTTAGCTTAAAATCTTCTGGTACCAAAGAAAAGATTGAGATGTTTGCATTTCTGCATGTAACAGGAATACTGGCTACATCAGGATGATAAAGAATTTTACATTCTGAACTCTGGCAAACCATCAAGCCTTCAGTGAGTCATTTTTGTCATTTTCTTATTTGACAGAAATAGAAATCTATGCATACCCCTGGTTTCTGAAACCCCATCAGCTGGAATCTCTGACTGGTGTGTAAACATAAACATGACTTTAAAAAAAACCCCAAGATTTGCGATGAAAGGGGCATCTACAGACCTGCAAGCCTCACGTCAGACAAAGAGATAATGTTTAGGCACATATTAGTGTTAGACAGAGAGCATATAGAGAGAAACGACAAAGGATAGCATTAATTCCAGTGTCCGCTAATTCTGTTCAGAGAAAAGCTGCCACGGTATCTACGAAGAGAATGCCTGCCTTGCCAGCCTACTGAAGTTGACTGCAAGGATTATCATACAGCGAAAAAAAAAAAATTTGAAGAATTCAATAAGTTTTAATTTAAAGACAACTCTGTCAACTTGAATTTGCAAAAGACGTTTAAGAAGATTGATCCCCGAAGTCTTTTAAAGAAACTAAACAGACAAGGCACATCAACTAAAGACAAGAAACAGCATAGAAGAAACAGGCAGAGGTCTGTGTTGTAGGAATCTTGCTGCTCAACATATTCATAAGTGACCTGGAAAAGGGAGTAAGCAATGAGGTGACCAAATTTGCTGACAAAAGTAAGGTATTTAAATAAGATAAGGAGGAATGCCAAACTGAGTAACTACAGAAAGACCTTAAAATACTAGGTGTCTGGACAATAAAATGGCACCAGAAGCATCAATAAAAGTGTTTTTCATGGAATGAAACAATCCACAGATTCAGCCATCAGACAGGCTCCAGAATACTGGGGTTACAGTAGATATTTTGATATAAACATCAACTCAATACTTACAGCATCAGTCAAAACAGAAAATGAAATGGGTCCAGGGGAGAGGAGGGTAGAAGGGAAAGGGCCTGAACAGAAATCAAGGAAAACCTCCTTCAACATAATGTCTTTTGATCCTCTGTTCCACCATTAACAAAGGGATGGCGGCATACTGTAGAGAAATTCTTTCAAAGGCACTGATCATTTTGTGCCTTTTTGTCTTTTTTCTGTAAAGTAGGTATGGCTACTCCATGCTCTCCATCCTTCGGTGGATCTGTTCACCTCTTCGGATCTATAAAACAATGTATAGGGGCCCATAGCTGCCTATGTGTTAGAGACACATTTCGTTTCCAATAATTAGGATGTTGGAGTCACTTTCTGGTGCTACACATGTTCCTACCCTTCTCAACGAAGCAAAGCTCTGCTTCTTCTACTGATGTCGGTTTTGTCTTTTAGAGGGGGGGGAAAAAAGCAAAGCTAAAAAAAGGACAGATCTGTGCACACGTACCTTTTCAAAAACAAAAGCCAGTTTTCAATTTCCAGAGCACACTTACGCAGTCCCTAGATACAAACCTACTCCTGATGCAAGGAAAAAAACCAAAACAAAACTAAACCACACTGAACCATTCTATGATTTTACTAAAACACTTATTCCATCAGTCAGCCATGCAGAACAAGTGTTCCAGAAACCACATCCTCATACTACAGCCTCACTCAAATCACTGCCTGTTCAGAAAGAATCAGCTCACGTGCAAAGAAAAGAATTTAAGTCAATGTGGCCCCTGTACTACATGTTTCTCCAGCTGGAGCAAGGAAACAGCATTTCTCTCTTTTTCACACTTGAAATGCACATCTGTTTGTAAGTTACACACCAGATTATATGCTTTTTCCTTCCAGACTGTGCTAACCTTCCTCTTCCATGTCTCTTCTTTCTATGCTCTAGGTAATTTTAAATTTCCAATAAGTTGCTGAGAGCTGCATGGTAATCTGATCTTCCACAATGATATTCTCACTCTTACATTTCTCTGAAAGGTAAACATATGGAAGAACTTCTGGTTTATATGGCATTTGCAAGTAGTAAATTAGGTCAAGGCTCTGTGCAACAATAAAAAATTAAATAATTTGGGAATTACAGGAGCTATTAAATAGTTCCTTTCACAGATGACAACTGTGCATAAAAATCAGAACCTAAAAATATGGCAAGTGAAAATGGATCTGTAAAAATCTTTAAAAGCTTCACCCAGGTACCGCACAGGAAGGCAAAGCTGGCAGGCAAATTATCTGATTAGCTTAAACCTCAGACATTGAGTCAGTACAGTTCATCTACAAAGCACAGAACAGAGCTCCAGTGAGGTATCAAAATAAATGTTTAACAGTTGAAACAGGACCAAGAGTAAATGATCAAGCTCATTGAGATTCTGCATTTCTGTAGCAGATTCAGAATTGTATCTGGATGGGCATTCCCAAATTTTGCATCCTCAATATTCATGCAAAGGTATGTTTACAGATTTGTGGGATTTGGGAGATAAATATCTTACTTCAGGTTTCTAGCTGGAATGTTAACTACCTAGGGATGCCAAGTGGGTAGGAGGTCATCAAAATGCCCGTGAGCCAACCATGCTTTGATGGTATTTTTCTGCACTGTACAAATCCAGTTCAAGAGAAGAACATTTCTCTGTGTCAGGGAAGTACAGCGTGGTAGTACAATGTGCTGGTTCTGGCTGGGATAGAGTTCATTTTCTCCACAGTAGCTAGTACGGGGCTATGTTTTGGATTTGTGCTGGAAACAGTGCTGATAACACAGGGATGTTTTAGTTGTTGCTGAGCAGTGCTTACACAGAGCCAAGGACTTTGCTGCTTCTCACACCACCAGTGGGATGGCTGGGAGCGTGCAAGAAATTAGGAGGGGACACAGCCGGGACAGCTGACCCCAAGTGACCAAAAGGATATTCCATACCATATGGCGTCATGCTCAGCATATAAAGCCGGGGGAAGAAGGGTGGTGGTTTGGAGCGATGGCGTTTGTCTTCCCAAGTCGCTGTTACATGCAATGGATCCTCTTCCTTCATGCTTTTCACCTTCATCTCCTTATTCCCTGACTCAGATTTATGTTTTCTTTCTGCATTGTATTCTTTGGGATTCAGTTCTAGTTTCACAGAAATTCCCCCCCCCCCCCACCCCCAACCAAAATCATGTATTATGCTCTGTAAAGCATTCTCCAGCTTCTAAACCACATGCTCAGGGACACTGCTAAATTGTAGGTGGCAGAATCTGACTTTTCAGGGTTGCTTTAGATCATTTGCAGACCGAACCAAATCTTACAGTTGCTAGACTTTCTTTGGTCCTTGTGATTGTTATGCATTTACTTTTTATTCCATCTAGATTCTGTATTAGCTGAATGCATATACATATGTGCCATGGAGGTCAGTCACAGACGCTGTACCTACCCACAGATCAACTGTTTATTATTCCTGAAAAAGCTTCCCTGTAAAAAAATTAAAGGAATCATTTATGAGAAAATATGACTAAGAAAATCTGCTCTTCAGTTGACATTTTTTAAAACAAGTTTCAACTAGGAAAAGAATTTAAAAGCCGAGTTATAAAATACATGGCAGGTGGGGCAGGTTACAATAGAGGTGTTGGCACAAAGGCATTATAAACACAATGCTAAAATAATATGATCTTTTGAATGGGAAACCACAACCTCTGAATTTGAAAGACTTCGTTTTACTATCATGTGAAGACTTGTTGATAGCACTGTTAAATGCAAACACAGCCCTTTCCATATTTCATAGTACACTGCAATCTTGTGTACAAACACAAGAGACAAAAATATAAACAGCATTAAACATACTCAAAACTCTGAGAATAATTGTTTAAAAAGGTGGCAGACTAGGCAAACCTATTCCTGCCTGAGTGACTGACCATGACATGCTCTGAAGCTGCACTAAAATGACATAAGAAAAATACTGTTTTCTTTTCACTCATGCTGCAATGCTACAATTCATGTGTTTTTGTTAATTGCTTGAAAGCAATTTAACTCCAATAAAACTAAAGGTCATTCTTGTGATTGATTATGCTGTAAGAATGTGTTACAGCTTCAGGAGAGAAATATGATCATTGGAAAATACACATATATTTATAATATGCTTCCATGGTACAGTTCCAGAAACATCCTCTGCCTTTTGAGAAAAAAACAAAAAAAAAAAAACCAAAAAAAAAACCAAACCAAAAACCCTCTGTTGTCTTTGGGAGTTGAAGGAGGAAAGAAAGGAGGGTTGGCTGGTTGGGCTTGTTTTTCCATATTCACTTTGAAGATTTTGAGACTTTTAGCTTTAATAATGTATTTTGACAGGCCTGAAAAAACCTATATGATGAAATAACTGGTAAGTTTTAGAAGATTCTAAAATTTACTACCATTTAAATGTTGATTTTTTTAAAAATGTGATTTATATACCGTGCCAGAAAGCAAATCCTCTAACAGCAAATGCTGATACAACTTTAAGTTTCATATATATATATATATATATATATTGTTGCACAAGTTCTTTTTAACACTACCACCTCTGCATTACCACATTTAAGTGTGTTCTGCTGGTTTTTCTCTGTGAAACATACACTGGTTGGCACAAAGTTTTACAGTGCTCACTAAGTGAGGAGTAGCTCCACTGAAGCCATCAGAAGTCCAATACAAAACTGATTCAGTTTAGACTGCATACGCACTCTCCCTGGCACAGCTTTCAATCTTCAAAAAACAAAAGCCAACACGGTTTTCAAAGTTCCTTGCTCATACAACATGGGGAACAGGAACCAGAGTACACCCCTGAGATTATCATACTGACGTTCACGATGCTGTTGCATCCTGGAGTTCCTTAGTTTTTGCAGTGAGACCTGCTAAAACTAAACAGGATTTAACAGGAAACCTGTTTTCAGGGGGCCTGACCTTCTGCCAGTGCAGGGTTTTCCAGCTCACCTCACTGCACTTCAAATTAGGCCCTGCAAATCTTTGAACGGAATCCAGACAGCTTCAATGCTTGCTGCTGACACGGTAACACGCGGGGACAACTGTAGCGGAGGGCAAAGTGACAGCACGATACACACGTGCTGATGGCAGAACTGACTGCAGATAGCCAGAAGTCTGGTTACCGATGTCTGGTCCTTCAAAGACACAGGAACAGGCAGAAAAGGAGGAAGAGGAACATGTCAAGAAAATACGTTTTTCAAGAAAAAAAATCATTTACATTTCAGCACAGAGCAGTTCTCTCAAAGGTTCTTCCTTTAAGTATCTGTCTACATCAAAAATGTCTCTAGAAGCAGGTAAAAAACAATTAAGAAAAAAATGGAAATAACTTCTTGTCAATTCCCGTGCAGACACAAGCTGCTAGAGAACGCTACATATCCCACCCAGAATGAACTTCCTGCTCTGATACTAGACCAGCGTAAAAACTAGAAGGTCCATCAGCTACTGTTTTGCCACACAGAATATTCCTCATGAAGGAATAGCAAAATATTTATTCCGGGTTTTAAGATACTTCTAGCATGCATGCATGACGGCTTAAGCCATTTTGCTTCTAGAAGCTTGGTAGTACAGGAAATTATGAACCATGTTTTGGAGGTACACATTAAGCAAACAAAGCATGCACTCCATTTAAAAACCTGTGGGATTCAAGCAACTTTCCCAGCAGCATACAATACTATCCTTTTTCCTCAGGAAAATAAAGGTCCCAGACAACCCAGAGCCATTGCCGCTGAACATAAGTCTGCACTTAAACTTTGCTGTTAAAACATTTGACCTTCTACAAAGCAATTTTTCCATCACTAGATGTTCCTGGAGAAAAATCATCTTCAGGCTTTCCTACCAAAGCACATCTGTAGATCAGCTTGTTACCATCTCTACCGCAGCCTCAGAAAAACTAGCGAGCTTCCTGCTAAAAAGCTGGAATAGGCAATTCCTTACCTTCCAGCTCTCTTTTACCACAACACGGTGGTCTGCAAGAGGTGTCGAGACAGAGTTATTTAGTGAGAAGCCAGAGTAGGCTATCTGGGTTGTACAGCATGGATTTTCTTGTGATGAATCTCTAAGTAGAACAGAAAGTTACTATTTAAATACTATTTCAATCTGCATTTGAATATTTTGTGCTTTCCCACAGGTGCTTTACTTTTGGGTTTTTGTTTACCACTTGCTGAAGACATTTGGGAAGACAAGGTTATTCATTTGCAATGAGAGGGGAAAAAAAAATACCAACCCCAAACCAAAACTGTTATTCACCGAGTCCACCCTTCCTAAGGGAAACAGCATTGAAACTGAGATGAGGCATTTGGGCGACATGTTATGAAGGTGTGATGGTTGACAGGATTGTAGGGTCAGAATATCTCTGATTTTTTAATGTAACCTGCCTTTCAATAAGAGTAGTTTTAACTGCTGTAAGAAATAGTGTAAGCTTAGTAGGGAGACTGTAAAAAGCGATCTGGAGGTGTGTTCCTTAGTCAGTACCCATGATATAAAATGCCAGAAGTTTAAAAACATTATTTTTCTAGATGTAGAAAATGAAGAAAATGTAGGTATTGGAGGAAGAGGCCTCAGACAGAAGAAGAGTTCAAGAACAGAGCAAGTGCTTGTGTCAAGCTTCATTTACACACCGTTGCTGGACGCAGCTGGGGCTGCCCCCCATCCCTCTATCAGACTACGCGTACAGCCGGGTTGTCGAGCTCACAGGAAGCAACTCTCAAGTTTTCCACGTGCCCTTTCCTCTTTCTCCCTCCCATTTTCCAAATACCACGCAAAGTGTCCACCAGAAGACAGAAAAAGCGTTCCCTGAAGTTTTGACAAAGTTACAAAGCACTAGAAAGACTGCCTGTGGTAGCAGAGCATTTTAAATCCATCACTAGCCCCCCACATGTTTACTCACTCTTTTAAGTATTTAACACATTTCTTTTCCAGTAACCCATGCCCCTTGCTTCAGCCACTTAGGATTTGCTGAAGGCCCTTAATTTTAATAAAGCTCACCCGCATCTTGCGGTCAGAGGCCTTCTGAAAGCTCTCATGTTCCAGTCAGTACCAAAAGCTGGCTACCATGAATCCCCCCACGTGCTCGGGTCGTACCTCCCAGGGGCCGTGGGAGGCTCACCACGGCCCCGCTACACACCGTACAGCTGGATGGGTGCCGGACCGCGTCAGGCAGAAACATTACGTCACCTTTCGTTACCAGTTGTCTGAAGACGGTGTAACATCGAGCGAGGTGGCGGGAACAGCACGCTGTATGTGACAGCGTGCTTAAGTTTATAATCGGAGATAGTTTGTTTTTTTTTTTTTAACTGATGGGTTAGCATCAGTTTGGACAGCATGATTTGATCCACTGGTTCTCACTAGATGTAGAAAACTATTATGATTTGTGGACTGTTTCTCTCTCAGCTATCGGGCGTAGCAAACAAAAATAAATAAATAAAAGCTCCAAGTGTGAAGAGTTATTGGGGTTCGCAGTATGACAAAAGAATTACTTCAAAACAGCAGCCCTATCAAAAAGCACTAGGCTTTTACCCCCTTGTTTTCACACTAGGGGTCCGGTTTTTATGCACAAAAATCTAGGGAGTCATTCTCAAAATGGCTCAGATGTGCACGTAAATCTACCTGAAACAATCGTTAAAGAAAAACAACGTGCGTGTTCACACAATCTAACAAGCAACCTACTTTCTAATACTGAGAGCAGCAAAAGTTTTAGAAATACACCTGAAATGCAATCAATGGTTGGGACTTTTTAAAAGTAAATGTGGACAGACAATACAACAGCTTTCTCTATTAACTTTTGCTCTTCCCCCCCCCCCCCTTTTTCTCATTTTAAAAGCTGTCAATTTAATGAGACAAAATGATGTAAATGGTAGCAGACATGGAAATCTGAGCTGCAACGGCATGCTCAACAGAGGCTTGATTGCTGGCAAACAAAGATCTGTCCACTCAACATCTGGCTTATTTTGATCCTTCCAGTTGTGCTGCCAAATGTCTACGTCACATTTGGATTCAAGAGACAGAAGCATGAGGGAGACCTGATATCATCATCCCAAATGGTCTGGGTCTTGCCCTGTGCTTAAAGCAGTCTTTTCAAGACCAGCGAGAGTGAAAGAAGCCGCGCTGCTCCCGGGAAAATCTGACTTCATAAGAAGTTCCACAAGCCAAAAGTTGGAACGATTAATGGTATACTGGGAGGTGGAAGAAAATGTGTTTGCATGGTATGCTCACAAGCGTGTTCTAAATTTCTATAAATGCACTTATCAACAGTGCTGACCACTTTTAGCCCTGTACTTTCATGCATGCAACTTCTAGCCTTAAGCCTGTAACAATAAATCCATCTACTTACAGAGTCATTTTAAAGTCTTTTGATTAAGCACTCTCAAAAAAGTTTAGGTTCAGAAAACATATTCTCCCTCTCTTTTTCTTTATTAATTTTTAGCTGAAGCAAAATGCCTGAAAGTCCATAGCTGTTACTGAACATATTTATATGATTTGAAGAATGTCATGGAGGAGATATAGACTTACTTTTAATGAAAAGTGGGTCCCCTACTTTAAGCTGTGTATTACACCAGGCAAATATAGGATTCCTTCTGAAGGAGATTCCAAAGACGGCAGGAGGCCGCCAGGACACTGGTGGGAGGGTCCTCAGCAAAGGTAAAGAATTTCATAAAGCCAGTTGCACTCGTGCAGATTTAAACCCACTTATCAAACATATATTAGGGCTCCATAAACATCTTCAATAGAAGAAATGCTTCATGCTCCAAACTTCTGCTCTTGCTGACAGGGTGATTTCACAGCAGTTAAACTCTTGTACAACTTCCTCCACGTGGCCCATTTACCTGGGTCCTAAGGACAAGGGAGACTTTGGCCACGAGGAAATCATAGCACACAGAGAAACTGCAACCACAAATCTCTGGCTTTTAGAGGAGGATAAATTAAGTAGCACACAAACGTCAAGTCTATTGTTCTAATAGAAAATCATCACATTGAACGTTTGCTGCACCAGACATCTAACCCAAGTGACCAGAAAACAGCTGGATATTTTTGGTCAACTGAAAAGGGCTCTTCAGCAGCTCCAAACAGCAACAAGAAGCATGGGAGCTACCAGCCTGCTACAGCACAGCCACACATCAGTACCCAAGTGCCTCGACACGGAGCCTGCAAGCATCAACAACGAAGATTTCAGTCTCCCACGCTATCGGACTCTCACACGGATGGGTACTGAAGTTGCGGGGAATGCCTGCAAGCTCGAGACTGCAAAGTCGGCCGTTGGAAGCCCCTCTCCCGGCCGTAGCCGCTCCAGCACGGCTGGCGGCTGCCTCAGGCTGCACGCTGGCAGCTGGTGCACGGTGACCTGGGACCCTCAACTCCGACGTCGGGTTCAAAGTCTCTCCCCGCGATGAAGCTCCTGCGTTGCCTGCGCGTGGCTCGCTTGTGCGCCCTGCCTGCTCAAGGGCAGGTTGCTGTGCTGGATGGATCAGTTCGGCTGCTGAGTCCTACATCGTAAGGCTGGGAACAGAACCAGCTTGCTGCTTATAACTGACTTTGCAGAATAATGCTTTCCATTATGTTTTCTGAACTACCCGTAACTTCAGCCGTATGCTTGCTGGACAACTCAAATGCTCTATTTCAAAATAACTTGACATTTTTCTAATAGGGTCATTAGGCAGTGGAAAAAAACCCCCACACATTTGTAAAAGGAGTTTGTGGTCAGCTGATGTTAAAGACTCCAAAATCATTATAAAGACTTCTTAAAAACCCCATAAAACAAGTCTGAATAGAAGACATAACTGATGCTGACATCTTCACACTTCAGTATAACTCACCCCTATTTAAATTTCTTAAATTCCTTATCAAGCAATGAATGATTTTTAGAGAAGCCAATTTCAACCATGAAGTCACTCATTCATACAAAAGAAAAATAGCAGTATGCATGGTGATAAGGTTGTTTCTCAAGGATTACTGAATAAGACTTGTTTTAAAGGTCTAGGCTTAACTATGCTTAATTATTATTTCTCCCTCTGAAAGTGATCTAGAAAAATTGGCAGCAACAGAAATCTTCATTTTCTCAATAAACAGCTTAATTACAGCAATAAGTGTAAAAATAGTCAGGCTATTTAATATTTTACATTGCCCACAGGAATTCCAAACAAAAGACATGGTCTCTCTATGGTCCAATGATACAAAAAGAGCAACAACAAATAATAAATGACTGAATCTTGCAAAGGCAAAATGATCAGCTAATTTGATGAAAATTCTTATTAACTGCTCAGTTGTAAGAGAAATTTGAGGAAGGCATTTGTTTATGCTGGGGGGGGGGAGGGGGGGAAATCAACCACCTCTATTTCAATTTTAATTATTTTAAATTAGTATCTTGAGATCCATTGTCTTGTGCTGGTGAAATTAAACTCGCAGGTAAATATTCACACTATCATTCACTAGTATGTCATTCTCAGTTCATCTCATTGACAATTTTGAGTATTTTGTATGAAGGAGAACAATTTTATGAGACCCCTCACCAGCTCAATGGTCAGAACACTGCAACATGAGGGTCTCCAATTCCGATTCACTTTAGCCTGACAGATCAGAGACTTTGAACTCACAAGTCAGAAGTGCTGGGTCCATCCCTGCACATGTGGGTCAAGTATCCATGAGGCTTATTCCAAAATAGTCCTCAGAAACCATCCCCGAACCACCACAGCCTCCTTTAATTTCTGGTTAAAGAAAAACGGTAAAAACCTGGAATATTGGGAATGGTATCTTAGAAATTCATCCCCTGGATAGCAGGCAGCCTTCTAGTTTCTGGTTTAAACTGATTCCTTTCAACCAGTATCCTCTAAATAAACATTTTCCACTCCTGCAAGCATCTTCCTACATAAAGCAATCCTATATCCTCTCAAAGAACATTTTGTTCCACTAAACAGTGGATTGCCCTAGCTTTTCTCAGAAAATAATCCAAATTCCCAGTCTGTCCTATAACTGGCCTTCCCCTATAGTACTTTTAATTCATTTCTGATGAAGACAACTGACCATACCAAGTGAGGCAATATAGAAGGCAATGGTAAGACTGGTAGATGAAAGTGCCTGAAGCATCATTCTTTCCTATATTTTATCCTAGTGGAGGCACCACCCAGCCAATTGATGTGGCCAGCGTGCTCTCCCACCGCGAGTCCTAACTCCTGTGCCCTTGATTGGAAACATCTCATACCACAAAATTTCATTTCGAACAAGGTATTTTTATGGGATGTCTTTTCAATAAGGAAAAAAGTCCCTTGATCTGAACCAAAGTGGTATGGTTTCTTTAATTCAACATCGGCTTTTACTATCCATCTGTTAAACTGTACCTAAAGCCTTGATATGAAATTATTTTTTCAGTCACTACTTACTCATCAAGGTGATAAACTTATTTCTAACTTTACTGTTGGCACAGACAAGATAAACCTTTTCCTTAAACTCTTGCCTCTAGATTAGAAATTTAATTTAAAAAAAAATCCCCTATTTAACTATTTTTAGTATTTGAAAAAAAAGTTATGGTTTATTTCCATGCATTGACTTTTCACCCGATAGATACGGACATATCAATACATTGTTAGTTTGTATTTCATCCTACGTGGAAATATAAGTAAGCACTTGGTTTCAGAAAAACTCTTTAGGGACAATAATGGCTTCACCAGTGCCCAGTTTTACAATCAAGTAGATTTACATCTCTGCTACACTCAGACCCCACTAGAGATAAAACACAGCATTTTAAAGAAAAAATTATAATTTTTCCCTGGTATACTTTGAACAAGTTTTGAGCAAAAGCATTATCTCCAGATACCTAAGCTTGTACATTCATATTTAAATCTCAAGGATACATGCACACGCTGTATATATTCTTAAGATAAATTCCTTTGATAACTTAAGTAAGCAAAAGCTCACCTTACAACTTTACACGTATGGAATATTACAATTCATGCTTCTGAAGCCTTCCAAATCAGCTTTTCAGCTTTGCTCTTGGAAAAGTGGAGTTTAGGTACCCAAGTGAGAATGCAAGCTATGTAAATAATTTGACCCCTAAATTACTTGTATTTCCTACTCATTATTGCTAACTGTTAGAAATGCTCTCCAGATATTAAAATCAAATCTTAAACAAAGAAGAAATCTAAAGAATAATTCAAATAAATTTGGAGTACAATTTTTTCATCCCTAGTTCTCCAACTTCCAGATGTAATATAAAGGTGAATTTGGCTATCCAGCACATACATATAAAATTAATAAAAATGTACACAAGTATTTTTTTCCTGGGGAAAGAAGGGGAATGGAACAAGCAGGGGAAAAAATCCAAAACATACAATTTATGATCAAGGTAGCAAGTGACAGCACCAAAACCCGAAAACTAGTTTCAAACCAGATTTCAGGGTGTTATTTACATGCTGGCCAAAACTGCATTTGGCACCCATATTTTAATACTTGGGCATTTAAAAACCTTTTCATTTCAACTTCATAAATGAGCTGCTTTTTCCTTGGCAATAAAACCATATTTTTTCAAGCTAGGTCACTTGGCAAAGCACCTGAACCACTGTCAGAGTTCCTGATTTTTTTTATTCTTAGTTAATTCATTCCATTTCCTCCTCATTTAGAAAATTCTAGATTTTTAAGTGGTGAAAATGAAGTTGTTATTGCTTTATCAAGACACTGACTACATCTAAGTCACACCTCAACCCACAGAACAACTTGGGATAAAAAAGTAACTTCTTTTTTTTTTTTTTTAAAGAAAAGGGCAATCAGTGGCTTTATGAAATTACACTTTATACCTGAACAACTTTTCAGTTAAGGGCTGCTTCTAGAGCCAACTCTTAGAAGGCCAGAATGGTAACTTGCCAATCACGGCCAGATAGGTGATGAACTGGGCCTCTCTTTTGAATGTAATTGTTTATTTAAGCTAGACAGAAGAGTAACATGAGTTTGACTTCCCACACCAAACACTATTCTTCATTTCTAAGAAGTACCTCCTCCAGATGAGACAATTTCAAGATTAGCGGAATGATTTATTGATGGCTTACGGCTTAACTCAGCACTCCCTGTTCGACCTTCTGCCATGTTTATGGATTCGGAGCCCTCAGCCTCTCAGCTCTGTCCCAGCTCACAAAACATGTTGTGATCTCTGAAGTACTGTTAAAAATAAACCCTCCAGAGTTGGTACCTCCTAACTAGATTCTCTTAGGTCACAAAATAAAAAGACAGAGCTTTGAAAGCCAGTACGGATGACTGTGGGCATAGCACAGTCCCTTGTGAATCCAAATGAGGCCAACAGCAAGTGATAAGTAATTGCAGCACAGAAATAGTTTTACAGATTTGAGATTTTAAAATTATATTCTATTTAAGAATACTCAAAACACTCACTGCCAGACTGATCAGCTGTCACAAACATAACTTGACTCAATCTCTTGAACAATTTAGAAAGCAAGTTACATCTACATCAAGTTAGTCCAAGACGCAGCCAACAGACCTTATCCACATTCCTCCTTTGCTCCATACCGAACCTTTTGTTAAGGGTTCACTAGCATGTCATCCATGTTTCCACTGGCAATCCTTTAAGAGACAGCCACTGTTCCCTTAGCAATAGATTGTTTCGGGGGACTTAACCACAATGGGGAGAAAACCAAGTACACGTTCATCCTGTGCACCATGTCTAAATATCCTAAACATTTCTAACATGTACAGCTGCCCTTCAAAACCTGAAATCTTCAGCCGAGTTCATTATTGAAAAATACTCCTATAGTATGAGGCACTCCTACAGATGTTTTAGACTAAGTTGAAATAAGGCAAATGAACCAAATAAAAATCTGAGCATGCCATATCTGGTCCTAAGCCTGTATCCACATCCCACCTCTTATTGCTCATTCCTGTTCCTTTTGGAGTAGACTCCAAAAACTTAAGAACTCCCAGCCACGACAACAGACAGATTAGCCCAGTAGTCATGGATGTAGGCTGGTCCGCCATTAGGAGTCCCATTACTTATATATTTGCCCTAAAGAGACAGAGTTATCTTTGAAGTCCAAACCTGCATGCATTCCCCCAACCCCATCCCCATAGGAATGCCTTGTTCAGGCTTCTTACACATTCCTCCTGCTGTTCATAACAGTATATATAATCTCATCCACATGTCCATTTACCATTTCCTATGGTGACACGGTGTAGAAATGAAGACCACTTCCTGGTCTTGATTCTACAACTAACAGGTGGACACAACTTTTTTGGAAAAATTAGTCCTAGGGTGCCTGTGTGTATTATAAGAAGTTCTGCAGAACTAAACCAAACCAAAGCCACAGTAAAATGATTGCTAAAATTTTTAATTGTAATACACAAGTCTACCAAAGACTTAGTAATCCAAACAGAGCTTATCTGGGGATAACTATAAAACTGCACTTCCCAGAGTACCAAGTCCAAGAGAGACTGTCTTATGTGACAGCCCGGTTTTCTCCTGATGTACTTGACCTGGCCATCACTGATGTAGCACTGTGTTCATGGAAAAAATGGTGAAAGGGAGGGGAAGCAAATTTTTTGCATAATAGATCATGAACTGAGAGCAAGCTTTTCCCCTCTGTACGCTGCAATAATTCCTTGGCACCCTTGGGGGGGGGGGATCAGTAATAAAATGCCTCCTTGAGAAGAAACATACCTCTTCTTAAATCTAATAACAGGAATCATGGATAGGATGACACTTTTTGTTATGTTTTGCAGAGCGGTCATCCTTCTCCAAGTTCTCGATCTCAAATACAGTATCCTATCTTTTGTTTTCTGCCTGCCCCTTCCCTTTTTCTCAATACAGCAACACGTATAAGCACATGGGCAAAAGCGCTTAACAGAAAGACTGGGCTTGGGAGAACCAAGTTGCTGTTTCAGTTCTATTTATTAACCCCAGGCAAATTCTCTTCCCTTGACCAAAATTTGTCACCTGTAAAACATAGGTAACATTCATGATCTGCATGAAATTTAATATCTATTTTTAGACATAAAATTCATTAAACCTGGCTTTGTAGAAATCTTTAGAACAGTGCCTGCACCGAGTGATGAGTGACATTTATATTTCATACTATTACAGCAGACAAAATTACATAAGACATTTCACCTATGAATCAACTGCAATCAACTGGTTTTTTGCAAGTACCATGATGACATTGATTTTATAGATACAAATTTAAATCAACAATGACAAGGAAAAAACAAAACAGATTAATTCAGATATTACTAAGTAGCAAATTAGCGGGAAGAAATTCCAATTACTGTGAAGAAAGATCGCAGCCATCTGAACCATTCCCAGCGTGGGTTATAGCTTGTTTGGTTTGTTTCTTTTCTTCTGCTAATGAGACGTACAACATGAGATGCTTTGTTTAACATTTTCTTAAGAACTAAAATTATTCTCCTACCTCCCATGAATTTCCTAAGGGAGACTCGGAGATGAATCAAACACTGAAAAGCAGTACTATGGCACAATACGTTACTATCTGAGGCTACCTTTATATTAGTCCCAGTACAACCATTTACCACTTGATTTTCAGCTATATAAACTGCCTCTAGACATTTTATCGTACGTAAAAGTCTACGCTTCCTTTAACACCAGAGGTTTTGTCCTTATCTTTTTTCCCCTCACTGCTTAAGTGGCCACCAGTGTCAGTTGTGCAACACACCGATCTCTCTCCGTTCCGTTTGTCTTATGTAATAAGTTTCTTAACTTAGAAGACTTAGAAAGAAAAATGTAACTCAGAAGCAGATTCATGTTTCGTGTGATTCCTAAGGCACCAAAAAGGCAAAAATCCTTTTTTAAGATGGATGGCCACAACTCAAACCCAATGTCACCCAGATGCAAAGCCAGATGTTGCAATGTTATCGCACAGCAGCAGGAGCATGTTGGAATGAGTCCGTGGGTCCCTGAGGCGAAGGGAACTACCACTCTCTGTACCGGTATAAAAACACAGGAAGCTTAAAGCAAGGTCCAACATCCAGCAGCAACGAAGACTCCTCTGTCTCTGTGGTGAAGTTGCCTGCTCTGCCTTCTCCTCTCCTTTCTACCTTTACTACAAGGTAGCTCATGACACTGATCTGTCCGAAAACATTAAAAAAAAAAAACAAGCAAGCCTTTTCACAGCCAAATCTGTTCCCCGATTTTCTCTCACTGTATAACCACAACAGTACACCAGCATTGCTGAAGAGAAAGACGACAACCAGGAATTCATATTTAAGAATTAATTTTCTGCTTGCTAATGATACTGCAGTTTTCATAAATGAAAGAACACTTTAAGATGTTTAAGATGCTTCTACTCAGAGTGTTATTTACTACTGTCGTTCATTCCTAAAGTCACATTTGAGAACGGCTGTTTTTTACATTCTCATTTTCTTCACAACTCATCTGCCTAATTGCTATTTAGCTGCAATCTTCACATTCGTGATACTGAAAAACAAAAGAAAAAACAAGGAATAATAAATTGATTTTCATCAGGGAATTAAATCCTTTTTTTCTCTCCTGTAACAGGCCACAGCATTAGTCATAGATTTATGGAGTCATCCTTTTCCACTGAAAAAAAGAAGTCACATCTTCTATTGCTGTCTTACTGTGTCAGTCATAAGGGTTTTGGACAGTTGTTTGATGAGATCAGCCTTGGGACCTTTAACGCAAAAGAAAAATGGAACTCAACAAGTGTCTTCACCAACAAGCTACAGTTTTTCCAAAGCCTAGCCTAAGCTGTACTCCTCCTGGTGAAGTACTTCCTTGGCTAAAAAGTCAGTCTTCACTTAGCCAGCAGCAGGCAATATGTCTGATCGTACTTAGAAAACAAAAGCTGTCTGAATGTTTCATTTCAAGCATAAATCCAGAAAAGAGCAAAGTTTTAGATCTGTAGTTATTCTGGCGGTTTCTTTCCCTTTCTGAACGGAAATTGTTCAGTCGTGCCACTACTCTAACAAATACTTTTTATTGGAATTTGACTATTTTCTATTGTCAGTTGTCTATGAAGATTCCTTATAAGCAATAAACAATAACCAAATGTATATACACAGAGTGACAAAAGAAAGGATTGATCTCAGCATCCTGTTTGACAGGATTAGCCAGAGCTTCGTTACTTGCCCAGGAGCTGGGATTGAAAAGCAAAAAAAATCATATGCAATTACTGAATTTTTTTTTTTAATAACACAAAAGAGTGTTTGTTCTGATTTTCTAGGGTCACTCACTATAGCAAAGCAGAGTTAAAAATTACTGTAGCGACAGTTCCAACTAGCAATTATAAACAATTAGACAGAAAAGTGCCATTTTCATACCCTCTGTGAAACCAGCTGCAATTCTCACTTCGTGCTTGCTACAGTACCCCATTTACTAATACACACAAATGTAAGCTACAACTTAAGTTTTCACAGGGTAGTGTTCTTTCATCCCTTGTGTTCATCTGAAAAATACTGAGGGCCTCCGAACACATTTGTCCATACCTACGAGACATCTACCAATACAGCCTATTGGGTATTCAGAAACAACAGTAATTAACTGCACTGTTTCTGGAATGGGGCAGCAGGAAGAGAAAATGGCGACCGTTCTGTATAAGACTACTACAAATACATTCCAAGTTAAAAAATAAATAAACCTGCTGCTTTGAATATGACCTTTGAAGGGTAAATGCCATCAACTCTATGTAATTTTCCCTCACTTATTTGGTTGAGGTAATTGACTGAGCTGATCCAAACATTGCTTTTGTTAAACTATTGGATAAGGGCTTCACTTCCAGCGGAGGGTCATGCTTATTCATTCATAAGTTTTCAGTATACAGGTACAAGTTTTCAGTATACAGGTTCTGTTAAGGTTACTTTGTACATATCCTCATCTTGGATGAATAAAATCAGGCTGCACATGACACAAACCAATCACCTATATACTATTCATGGATTATGGGTCTCAAACTTTGAAGATTTTGCTTTACTCAACTGATCTACTCCCCCCTTAGCCGAGCTTCTCCCGAAGGCTGCTCTGTTCCCACAGCACTGGCCCTATGCTCTCCAGCTTCTGCATACCAGGGCGTGGGAAGAGGAGAAGGGGTTTTATGCCTTAGTTGAAGTGGGACAAAGCAACCGCTGCTGATTTAGCATTCACAATTACCTTAAGATTTCTCTAAGCACTCCACTGGTAGAAAATCAAGACTGAAGACTACCTCTCCAGAGATATGGTAGCTAAAAGGAGTTTTTAGTGTGACTAGTTTCAAGAAGTGGAATTTTTTTTAACCCAGTCTATACTTTTGTTTTACTTTCCTTAGTAGTAGAGCATTCTTTCGATCAACCTATCAAATTGACCAAATATCGAAGTACCATGATGCACAGAAAAACTTTACTATATCTAGTTTTCTTTACAGACTCTCCTTTATATATATAGCTTTCAGAGATTTATTTTTTTTTTAAACACAACCTTCATTCTCTATTATCAAACAATCCCACAGTGAGCTTTGTTAGATTGTGATCAGTCTTCTACCCACTGATCTGGCTAGCCCCTAGGCTAATGAAATCAGCTCTTGTGGCTCATATTATTCTAACAGACAGACTTAAGCAATTGTCACAGCATGTTGATAACAGCTCCTTAAGCCCAGATTGATAGCACCATAAGACTGTTTCCTTGCCAGAAGTCATATAAAGCAAGAAAACACAGGAAAGCCATGGTTTAAGAATAAAGTTGGGCTGTAGGGATTCCAGTAAGAGGTATTCCAATAAAAGACATCCCAACTACAACATGTTCACCATGAACTCATTGCACTAATGGAGAGATTAAAGCTTATTGATGTCAAAAAGTTAGTGAGATTAGATATTAGGTTTCTTCCCATAACAAAAAAAGGCAATAAAGGCTTATATAAACTTCATTTTGTTTGCTGTGGCTGTTTTGACAAGAATTAACTGCACACTTGAGCCCAGTCAGACCAAATCTGTACTGCTAGGTGGTCTGTTACTACCTGGGCCTAAGAAATACAGACAGTACAACCAGGATACAGTTTCCATTAAAAAAAAAAAAAAGTTGGCATTTTTTCCCCCCCGTTGTTTTCCATTGCATTTCAACTTCCTTTTCACACACATTCTGAATCACATAGTTTGAAGTTTAGCACAGCACTGTTGCTGCTATCTGCCTGCCATCGCTCACCTTGGCTTAAGGATGAGCCCTCACATTTACCCTAGACAATGAGAAAACTCCTTTTGAGCCAAACAACAGCCTCCAGACAGGGGGCAAAAGCAGCTTTGGTCACACGTGACTTCCAGTCGTGCACCTTTGCAACGCAGTTTGAAGTACCAGCTTCAAAAGGCTGCTGCCTTTGAACAGATCTAGCTGTAGGCACTTCATGATTAATGGACTGGTTTAATTACCTGCTCCTTAGCAACCATGTTGTTGTTTCTACAAAGTCAACCCTTATAACGTGCTACTCCCAGGCGCTGGCAAGCTGGCTCGCTCCAACGCCACGTGATCGCTGCAGCCGTACAAGTTGCAGCTTGGTGAGGAGCTTCCCTTTCCAAGGCGGCTCTGTTTTGGTTTTTGATATGGGCAGGATCTCATGCAAGGCATGATCACAACTTACAGACCAACCAAACGGCCTGGGATTGCGGCACAAGTGTTAACTGCAAACGGTACGGGCATGAGAAAGGTGAAGAAAAGTTTTCTTGGTTCTCTTCTGTAAAGTAAAGAAAAAAAGCCCACAATGAAGCAGAGTTTTTCAATGAGAAATGCCAGAGGCTTGAAATGAAACACTTTAATGCCTTTTTTTAATTTATTTCTTCTTCTTTCAGGTTTGCACTTCAGATAGTCATAGGCAGTTTCCCTCAACCAGTTTGCCTTCACTAGCATAGAATAATCTCTTCAGTAACTGTCCTCGTCACATGCTCCCTTAGAAAAAGTTGATTACTTATTTTCAAGTGGGAAAATCCCAGGATTAATATCTATAGTAATGTAAGAAGAAATGTCCTTCAGAGAAAAGGAGGAACAGAAGTATAAGGTAAACTATTCTGCTTAATCATCAGAAAGGGTTTTGGTTTCTTAAGAGCAAGCACACACTTCCTCTGCTTCCACCTTTGCGGCTCCACACTTTAAAATGTGAAAGCTGACCCGTTTGCAACAGCCCATTAATTACCACTGTTCAAGGAGCCCTGCTCCTGCAGCGCTCCTAAAGAGAGTCTCCTGGAGGTCTTTTATCTGGTGTCCTCAGTTCCTAAAATGTTTGAACTGGCATCAGAGCCAACACAGGAAGATCCAGCCCTGCTGGCTCATTGCTTTTGCTTTCTTTTTAACCCAAACAAGTTCTATGGCACAGCCACAAAAACAACTGCAATGAGAGTGGCAGGGGCTGAAGCAAATCATCTGGAGGAAGACAGAAGATAGAAATATCGGTGCTGTCAGGGATTCAACTGGCTGGTACCGAGCATATTTTGGAAATCACACCCTTTCAAGGAAAGAAGGCATGCCACCTCTCAGATGAAGTAATTTTGAAAATATGTACAAACTAATACGCTATTTGTATAGTACAGTATTCGTATTATGAGCTAAGTCAACAACCTAGGAAGGAAATGCTTACACTAAAAGAGTCAAACAAACAAAAAAGCTTTTAATCATAAGCCCACTCATCGTGCAGATTGCTTAACTTTACATCTGCAGGCAGCACAGGAATTTGAGAACACAGAAGACTACATTTTGCATTATCTTCATGTTAATTGTACCTGAAGTCTAATTGCATACTTCAGGCAGTGTTTTTCGTCCATAGAATCATGGAATGGTTTGGGTGGGAAGGGACCTTGAAGACCATCTAGTTCCAACCCCCCTGCCATGGACAGGGACACCCTCCACTAGACCAGGTTGCCCAAAGCCCCATCCAACCTGGCCTTGAACACTTCCAGGGAGGGGGCATCCACAGCTTCTCTGGGCGACCTGTTCCAGTGCCTCACCACCCTCACAGTACAGAATTTCTTCCTAACATCTAATCTGAATCTGCCCTCCTTCAGTTTAAAACCATTCCCCCTTGTCCTGTCACTACCTGCCCTTGTAAACAGTCCCATACCTCTAACAAACTTTCAGTTGTTTTCATTGAAGCAAGAAAGAATCGACACAGCAGCGGACACACGTAACAAATTACCTGATCATTTTACAAGTGAAAAATACTGAACTGGCTACTAGAATAGCTATCTGTAGTTAGGGGTGGGGGGAAAAAAAGTAATAATCATCAAGAAGTCTGTTTGCATTTCCAATTTTCTGGATAGATCAAATCAGGATTAGATAAATTCATTTTTAAAAAGTGCTGCAGTAGAATTAACAATATTTTTTTAGTGTATTAACAGCTAGCTAGTACATCCTAGGCAACCACTTCAGCAGGAAATTCTTCTCTAAATGCAGTATAAACACTACTCTTGTTCTCTACCTAGGATTTTCTATGGCAGGGAAAATAAGCAAAGAATCTTGCGACACCTATAAATACTTATGAAAATAAATGAAGAACTGGATTTACTAGCACTAAAATAGACATAAAAGCCTTTTGGTTAGCTGCACTCGGAAAATATTTAGTGTTACTGCACCTGGCACTGATTGCCCCCCAAAAAATGGCGATCTGCAAAGATGAGATTTTGTAGGGAAGCACCAGCATCCCATTACAATAAACTACAAAGCACTGTATTTGGTAACAGCTTTTAAAATATGTAGTTCTACTCCTTTAGATTACTAGAGGCAATGTGAAATCTAGTATGTCAGGCATCTTGAACCATGTCAGACAAGGCTGGCAAGATGAATAAAGGATTTAATTAGTATACCAGCACCTGACCAAACAAAGGTGTGTCCAGGCTGAATCAACTTCATATACTAAACCAGGTGCCTTTCCTAATTTTAAGATGTGTAAAGCTGGCATTTAAATACACCAAACCACTGAATAAGAAGGTCTGTGAAAGCATCCTGAAAGATTTCCGTCAAAGCTTCAAAGAGGATGAAGGTCAGGCCTTGTCTAGTTCTGCTCGTATGTGGCAGACACTGGGACAATTTAGGGGTCTTTCCATAGAAATGTGATATTATTTTTTTTTATTCCAGTGCTGAATGCGATTAAAGAAAGTAACAAGAAATGGCTTTTCTCACAGTATGAGCAGCTCAGAGACACACTGGTGCCATTAGAAATTCATTTGCTATCTCTGCACAACCAGGAACAGATTCTAAACACTGGAAGGAAACAATTCTTAACATGTTAACACAAAACTACAATTTAATTCCACGTTGCTTCTTGAAGGAAAGTAAGGAGGCTGAAATTAGTGAAGGCAGCTACAACAAAATAGGTGAAGAAAAAATTCTGTATAAGAATAGAGCAAAGAATGGGCAATACTGGACCTTCCTTTTACGGCTGGTCTTTTCCAACCTAAATGGTTCTATGATTCCTGCACTCCAAAAGCTTGAGGCTCACGGGCTGCTTGAGGATAAAATCTTTTTCAACACAAGTATTTGTGTTGATTTGCTATACATGATTCAGATTTAAAAGATAATGTTAGTACACCTTAATATTTAATTAATCTAACGCAACACTGTTGCATAAAAGAATGCCCAGTATGAAACTATAAAGAGAAAAAAAAAAACACACAAAACTAAAACTTCCTCTGTCGCCAATCCTAACGCATTTTTATTAAAAGTCCAAACAAAATACTTGGTCCTTTGCTTGATGGTACATATTATTAAAAAACTTCTCAAGAGTAAAGCCCTAGAAAGAGCTGCAATATTTGTTATGAAGGGATGAAGTGATGTTCAAGTTACTTCTACAGTCTTTTCTTTGTCAGGTGATGTTGGACCTTACATGTAAGGGAAAGTAAGAAGAATAGCGGGACGAAGATGTGTCTCTCCTTACAGTGGGATTAAAAGACCTTAAAACAATTATACCTTACATTGTCTTCACTTGATCTGAAGTATTTAGCATATTTTACTTCTTGCTAATTTATCTAGAAGTAATTACTGGAACAATATTGGAAACATAAGACGCAATCAATATGTACATTCACATCTACTCCTGCCTAACAGTAGCTCTTTCCTTGATGAGCTTCCTTAAAATTCAAGCTGTAGACAAGTTAAAACTTCCCAATACTATCTGAAAAGCACAGTCATTTCCATCTCATTGTAAAATATGTCCCTTCCTTGTGCAATACAAATATGTTTCAAGGGAAGAAAAGAAAAACAAAGAAATAAATCTGAATTCTCTGCCTTATCCCAAGGAATCAAGCAAAACCACCCCCTCTCCCACCAGAACAAAAACAAACCAAAACACAATGCCACACACCTTCACTTTTCAAAGAAACACAAGTCTAAACAGCAAACTAGAGTGTAAAATAAAAAGCGTCTTCCATGACAAGACCAAATCAGTCTTTGGTTTGGGCACATTACTTATAAAAGCAGCAGGATGACATTTGAAATTACACGTTGATTTCTAAAGTAAGTACACATTGGAAATCTGCACCAAAGCCAATCAGAATAAACTCAATCCTGATTTAATAAAACATCACACAATATGGAAGAGAAGGAAGCTTTCCATCTTCCATTTCAATACCATTCTGCCTGGCCATACAGATTGGAGCTTATATTTTCTGGATTTCCAGTGGCTGCAAATCAACCTCTGCATTCTTTTAAAACAGGTGCATATGAAATTGTGATTCAACAAAATATTAGGCTATAAATCTCCTCTTAACCAAATAAAATCTATGGCATCTGCTTCATCTAATTTATTCTTCCACTTAAATGAGAATTGGAAAAGAAACAGGTTCATCTTTTTATGTAATTATTCTGTTGACCTGAAAGTTTGAAGCTAATTGTGCAAAGCGTTGCAGTAATTACTTAGGATTAACAGATACTTCAATCCATCTGATATATTACGAAATACTTGAATTGGCTTTAAGAGTCACTGTAATTTTATTGCCTTACAGCAGACTACCAGTTTAAAGCTCTAAGTAACCTGCAGAGATGGTCCCATTTCTTCAAACAGAAATTTAAATTTTAAAATGCTATTTAAAAAGACAGTTTCACATCAAACAAAACTTAAGTAAATGGGCTTCAAAAGAATGAAGTGTGCAGAGGAGTTCTGCCACATTAAAAAAAAAAACAACTTTGAACCACAGTATGCATTTGCAATTCATGCTTGTTTCTTATATTCCAGCCTGTTCCTCAGAAGGGCAGTAGTACAGCAGGGGAAGAGCAGAAACAAAAACCTGGCAGAACCTCCAGTGTGAAACTGGCAACCAAAACAGGATGCAAAAAATGCAAGGCCAGCCCTGAAACCGCAGCAGCTTCCGAAGCACCACCAGATGCCTGGTTGGCTTGCGTCTTCTGAATGGAAAGGTTCTCTCTTACTCCTACGCTATTTTTCTAATATCTATAAAATGAAAATGTTGCACACACAGCATAAGGCAGTGTACTCACTGAGAGATTCCAGATGAGTTAAAGATAATGGCTTACAGTTCATAAGCGGATTGTCTTGGCAGTTCTGTTTGGTGCCTTGGTTAAAGCTCACCGCTTCAAGCACATAGTAGGCAGTAAAGGTAGTAAAAGACCTAGCAGAAGCTTAATATAAATAGTGACAGATTTAAATTTTAAAAGCCCAAGGAAGTAGTGTCAATAGTTCATAGACTAAAGGCTTAAAAAAAAAAGAATAAAAAAATGTGCCAACCTATAAACAAGCTCTTTGAGCCAAAAAACCAAACTGGTAGTGATTTCAAGAAAAATCATAGAATCAGAATGGTTTGGGTTGGAAGGGACCTCAAAAATCATCTAGTTCCAACCCCCCTGCCATGAAAAATGTTTTAGAGAATTAGAAAAGAGGAGATAACTCAACACTAACCCTCTATGCTTTTGCAATTACAGAACGTTAGAGCATTTTGCAGTCTCAAGATGAGACTAAGCACAAAAGCCAGGTTTTGATTTCACATGCCCAGTGCTGTGCACAGAATTGATCCTGATACCAAAATAAACATTTACATGAGCCAACAAAGCAGCAGTCTTTCTAACACATATTAAAGTAGGAGCTTATCATCTAATACGAAGAGGATTTGCATAACTGGACACTGATTATAAGTTGATTATTCAGTTCTATTGGCCTAATATACACACATAGTTACACTACAAGTTTGCAATTACTTGGAAACCCTCCTGGCATCTAAAAAGGAAGCAACAAGGGGACTCCTGGGCATCACCAGTCATTGCTGCTCACAGAGCACATGTGTTTGTGGCACATAAGTGACATGTTTGTATGAGCATCTTCCACCTCACTGGTTGCACTCAGTTATTGAAACATTCAGCAAGACATGGAGACAGGAGGACTTAAATGTCAGTTGTCACCCAGACCTGTTTACAGCCACCACCCTGAAAATAAAAGGCTTTGGTGATGCAATCTACAGGACACAACAGCTGTGTCAGCACACCTGAAGGGACAACAAATCATGATATCATGGGAGGGACTCCTTTATCAAAGGAAACCATCTACCCCGACATTATAGCCACATTCAGTTGTGGAAGATGAATTTTTATATGATCATTAATGATTTCAAAGAGATGAATTTCAGAGCATGACATTCAGCCTCTTCCTTAGCTCCACTGCTCATCTAAAGGAGATACAAAACTCATTTGGCCTTCAGAAGAGTAACTTTTACATTCCTGCAAAGCTTAAGCTTTCATAAAATATGCCGTGTTTTGCTAAAAGCTTGTCAAGCTCAAGATGATGTGATACCCATACTAGACCTGCCAGACCAAAATTATGAACAGGCCTATTTATTAGCTCAGTACATTTTTAATTCAGAAGTGGAACCCCAAGTGCCAAACACTGCTCTCCATCTCAAAACTATGCAATACATTAAGAGGCACGGTACTGTAGGTAGGCTATGGTCAAGCATGGCTTTTCCCTTATTTTGAGTCCTCTCTGCAATAAAAGGGAACAATTTTATTGTAAACAAACCTAGAGATAATCATTAGAGCCTCAAGAATCTGTTATAACATATTTGCCATCGTCTTCAGGCATCATATACAAAACCAAATCCTTAAGACAGGATAAACTCTGAACTTCAGCCTTAGACATTGCCTGTCTGTCTGTATGCTGGACAGACTGAGGGAAATGGAGAATTGTCAATTCATAGTTCATTGTATGTTTCTCCTATTCTCAGCTTTTACTTAAAACAGGTTGGAATACATAGAATTAACATGAAAATAGGAGTTTGAGAAACGTGTAAAATTTCTACAAGTGTCCAAAGCTCATGAGAGCTCAAATGACATCAGTTGTAATTCACTCTACACAGAGAAGGCAAAAATATGAAAATACAAAGACATAATAGGAACATCCAAAGCCTTAACTCAACCTCCTCCACCCCAATTTTCAACACAGAAGGAAAAAAGAAATAATCAGATGCTTATCACATATCTCAAATTATCAATTCACACAATTTAATTTGGAAACATGAAACCCCAGCATGCTGAAAAGGATGGGAACTGCACCTTCCTGAAAGATAGATAGAAAGAGTATGAACTCACATTAAGAAAGGGAGAGCAGACTTCAAGAAGTCTGTCTGGTTTTACTGCAGATGGACAGGACATTTTTGTCAAAGGATTCCTGTATTTTCATCATATGCTAACACCAATGCCGTTACTGAGAAGTAAGGAGCAAAGTGTTCATGTGAAACCTGTAGCATGAGGCTCAAGGAGTCAAGAGCAACCTGGGACAAAGTTCTCAGGGAAGTTATCCACCACACAGCTCTCCAATCAGCTCACCTCCTATTTTGATATGAATTCGAGTAAACAAGTTATTGAAAGAGCTCAGCACACTGGACATTGACACTATTTGCAGCAACCCTAGCTTTTATTCTTTAACAAAAGGGAGTGGGGAAGAGGACAAGAACAGCCAGGCATCCCAGCTTTAGCTGGGAGCGATGATCCTTTCAAGGCTACACATGTGCACCCAAATCACTTGCAAGTCACAGGCTGCAGTTCAAAACTATATCACATCACAGATGATGATTTGCAAGTAAGATGCCCAGCTCTACTACGTCCACAGCTAACAGCTAAGTCACCTGTCCCCAGGTGTCTCAGTTGTTTCAAGAAGGTGGATGACAGGGTTGTGTTACAGTTAACATAGCTGAATCTGAACAAACGAGTTGCAACCGCAACAAAAATAATTTGGCCATTCTTGCAGGCGACAAACTGATGAGATCTGAGACTGAGTTATTCAGTCATTAGTTTTTGCACATTTGGAAGATCGCAAACACTTCAGTAGGACTCAATTTTCTTTCACTGGGCATTCAGACACATCGCTGCTACTTGTTCCCAGATGTGACCTTTTCAGCCAGAGATGACAACGATGCAGTTCTGCTGCAGAGACTGGACAGACAGGGCAACTGTACCAGAGGTGCGGTGGGTAGTGACGGCAACAGCAGAATCAGAAATGGCCAGCTTTCATGAAAGCGGAGAAAGCCTACCAAGTGTCTACGCTGGCAGAATGAAACCACCCAGGCTTCATTCAGCATGAAAGGGCACGGGGAGCTCCATCTCAAGGGTGTCAGACAGACCCCTCTGCTCTTGCTCCAGGCTGGAAAGGGTCTGTTCGGTACTTGGGTTTTGTGAGGTCACCTAAGTATTATCAAAGCTACTGTTTGAATCATGCAAGTTCTAACCATTTCTAATGGTTTGAGCATAGACAGTAGGTGCAAGTCAGATGGATAAATAGTCTTATTTGGACAAACATAAGAGAAATTAGAAACAAGGTTTTTTGTTAAGGCCCCCATTCTATCAGGACTAGCAATCTAGTTTCTCCCATAGCACAGAAGCATCAAGCCACATGGCTGAGCAAGGGGAAGAGCATCTCTGGCAATTCTGTGGCATCCTAGTACATGATGTCTGCCAAGCATCAAGTGCCTTCTGTTCTCATTAAAAGTGAAACCATTTATGTGGTAGATAGGAGAGTATATTAATTTATTTTACAACTGCCACTGGCATTAAGAGGAAGAGACACTGAAATCCTGATTTCCATTCCCCTTCTGTCAAATATATTGCATGGTTCACTTCCGAGCCCGTGATGTGGAAATTTGCAAGGACACTTCGTTATTGATTCCAATGTTTTTTAGTTAAAATAGGGCCCATACAAGAATTTCTCCTTTTTTAACAGATTTCTCAGACAACTTCCTGTTGAACACTCCAGATCACAGAAAGAGTAAATACTATCTTAAGAAAACACATTTGACCAAGTCTTTTGCTCTGGCACACACGGTAGTCTCTTCAACTACACTAAACAAATGGAAGGGAAATATATATAGCTTAAGAAAAATAAATATGGAAGCCCTATAAAAGGCTGGAAGAACATTTCAACCAGACAAATCACAAGAAGCTGTGCCAACATATATGAAAGCATACACTATAAAAATATATCATGACTATATGCTTAGTAAGGCTATGTGGTCATGCAATTTGCAAATTATAAGAGCAATTGTTAGAAGATTAATAGTATATGTCTTTTATGTTTCATACTGGGGAAGCTTAAAGAAAAAACTTGCTTCAAGAAATACAATCCCTTTCTAAACTTTGCATGCCAGCGCAGGAGGGGAAAAGAAACATATTCATTTGAGCAATAAAGATTACTTCTGGTGGTTTTGATGACTGTTGGGAGGCTGGGTGGACAGAAATCAGGGAACAGCGGAAAAATACATTGCAACAGTGCCGAGACACCACTGTTGGGACTACAGTATCATTGTCATCAGCAGTTAAATAGCTGTCTCAAAGAGAAAACAGTCTTGCTGTTGGAGATGGTTTGCATAAAAGCACTCTGTTCTCTTCCATCCTTGCCCTGGGAGAATTCCATGTAAGTGAGAGTGTAATACACTTTTAGCACAGAAAACAGACACAGGAACGCTGCCTTCTGTGATGTTATATTCACAGTTGAGGCAGCTCCTTATCACAAGAGACTTCAGTTCTCCATCTGTAAATATTTTCTTTAGAAATTCTAAAGAATAGACCTAGCAGAATTTATTAGAAATCTTGTAATCATCACTGAAACTCTGCCGTTTCCACAGTGATCTGTAACTGCCTTACAGTACCTAGTGCCAGAGTAAGAGAAGATATCTACCGAAGATTCCCGTTTCATAGGGGCTCCCCTCTTCCAGGGCTACTGAACCCAGCATGCACAGGCTGCAAAATCTTAGTATTTCACTTCTGTTATTTACCTTCCAATCCTATTTTCAAGGTTGTACGGCAAACAGCTTCTTTACAAAGATTATCTTCATTACTGCTAGAAATTCATGTTTTGTTGAACGTACACTAGGAATTGTCCCAGCATAAGCAAAAAAATACTGAAGTGGGATGTCTCTGTCAAAGATATCGTTATAATTCCAAAAAGGCTAGAGTTTGCACAGCACAGGCTTTCAAGTTTTACATAAAACATTAGACCTCAAAGTAATGGGAGGGGGACAACACACAGCAGATTTTTCCACATTGCAAAGTTTGGACAAATACCTGGGTAAATTCATAGTAATAGGAATAAAGCATTCCTGCCCAGTCTTCTCCAAGAGCATCACACCTCCAGCAACCCCAGCCTTCCCTCAGTTTCTCAGCACCTACAATGACTGCACATGATGCAATCATGTATATCCATCCACATTCAAGAGGTAAAATGAGGGTGACGAGGTTTCTACTGTTTCGTTCCTCCCACCAGGTACTTATGTAAGCAAAAACTTGATCCCCCTCAGATGTCTGCTACCATCAAAGCAAACTCCTCAGTCCAAGAGGTTTAAATTTGGGGGACATCTGGAATTTGATCTCCTATCTTCATCTAGCCATGAAATGTTTAAGATGCTGAAAGGGAGTACCAAGAACTTGGAAAGAAAGTGATACCTACTTTTTGTTTGGTTGGTTTTTTTAAACAAATAATCCTGGAGCTAGGGGAGAGAAATGGAGGGGACAGTAAGTGCAATAAGAAATAAGAGGAGTTGGAATGAGGAAGCTACAAGAATTTTTTTCAGTGACAAACATCATTGATAAATGCAAAACTTGGAAGAAAATGAACTAGGGAATCATGTGGAATGCTCAGCTTGGGGAGGAAAATTTCTGTTGGTTTGTTCAACTGAACTATGCGTTTTTGTCGTCTTAAATTACACCACAAGCATCTTGTAAATAGTAAATCACTGTGAGAGGAATTATAATTAGGCTGGAAGATTACTACTGTGTTCTTGGCTCTGTACTTCACAGGAGGCAATTTTACACTCTTATTTACACTGCACTTTTGACTGGACATATGACACTCTGCAATTTTGTTGATGTTGTTGTTCTCACTTGAATGAGTTATAAAGCATTACCGTGTTGTGTGGGTTAACATCACTGTCATAGAAATTACCTTACAGAATATTAGTGGAAGATTTTGAGCAACTCTGGCAGAGTCTGAGATGTCTCTGAGCGGCTACTGGCTGAGCTGCAACTACACGTTGCAGTCCACGCTCCGGGGTACCCTGCAGTAACAGGGCAGCAAGTCACCAGCTGCAGCTTTTCTGTTCAACAGAGAAAATACAGAAGCATCCGAGCGCCTTACTTTTGTTATATTAAATCCTGATAAGTTTACACTGTGTAATGTTTTACCTCACAATTAGCTACATTCACTTTGATGCAACAAGTTTAAGAGAAATAAGTTACTCCTTACAAACCTTGAGATCTCAATTCTCCGAGACTCCTGTGAAGCCAGAAAACAAGGGATTACTTGGCAATGAACCTCTGGTCCAGATGAGCATATAGATTTAACTGATGCTTCTAAGTACTGTTTTTATGACTAGCTGTTATTCACAAAGCTTCTTAAAAGTTTAATGGTAGCCTCTTGCCTTAGACTCCATATCTCCTCCCCTCCAGCTCCCCAGTGAACAAGCACCCACAGTGATGCTACCAAGCAAGCGGCTGAAGAACCAGGGGTACAGAAAAGGGCATTGCTCAGAGAGATGCTCTCTTGACCTTGCAGGAGCAAACCCACTGGAGAAACTGCTGTGACCCACTATGCAAATGTTTAAAGAGGGAAGAGCTGCGTTTTCAAAAACTAAGCAATAGTACAGTAACGACTATAAAATTAAACAACTGTAAAAATGCTATAAAAATAAACAGCTGTGGATACTTAAGACATCATTTAACTAACACTGCTCCATCTGAACTTGACCCTTACGAAGAACAGAATTCTCTTCCCATCAGACACCACTGCAGTGAGCATCCTCCATTATTTAAGTCTTCTGCAACTATTTCAATTGTGGCAAGCACGATTAGACAAGATTAAGAGCAGGAGATAGAAGTCCCTGAGTTCCTGCTAACGAAGAAAGGAATTGAAAACACACAACTACTGTCACTGTTCACCACAGATAAAACCCAAGGTATAAAAGCAATATAAAGTTAATGCTAGCATTATCCCGGCTCAGTTACAAGAAGGGGAGTAGACTCAGTTGCAGAATACTAATTTCAAAGATCTTTACCTTTTCAGCACATTTATTATTGAAGGAAAAAATGTTTTTTTTCTTTTCTTGTTGCAGCCACATACTGCAAAATTACGATCCAATTTGGATTGTAACAAGAAATAATAAACTGTAGTTTGTTTTACATTCAACTACAGTCTGTGTGGAGTCAGCAAGTGTTACTTAAATGGATTTGGGGTTTTAGATATTTATGGGGTTTTGTTGTTGTTTTTTTTAATATACAAACTAAAGCTTTTGAAATATGAGTAAAGACTCCAAAGCAGTTAGGTTTTACAAGAGGTAAAAACAATACTGGATAGAGCACATATATAAACAAAGAAACCCTTCAAGTTTAATAAAGGGGAAAAAGTAATTTACATTGTAGTTCTATAATGTCTGGTAAAGTTACACCTGAAGTAAATTTAGTTTGAGGCCTACAATTATGTTAACTAGTGGCATGGCTAAAGTTTTTAAGATTTTACCTTAGTGGGGCATCCTTAGCTTGGCCAATTTGAGATCAGTTGCGCTGAATAATTACATAGTTCCCTCAAGCGTAACGACAGTGATATTTTAAGAGCAATGTACTATTGAACAATAAAGTAGGGAATAGGGATGATTTCTTCAACCATCCCTTTCCGAGAAGTCACAATCAATCAACTCGATCGGTTTGGCCAGCAGTTAACCCAGTGCTCATGGCACTGAGCAGTTACCTCATGCAGACACAAACAATTCGCCAGTCACTTGGATTATAGGAGCTAACGACAGCATTAACAATATGGATTTAGAGACCAGATGATGCAAAACTGTTTAGCGTTACTGAGTTCTCTAACTGAAAATTTAGCCATTTATGCTGAAAGCCAATTCTTACAGTAAAAAAAAAAATTGCTAGGAGAGGCCTTACTATCTGGATAGGATATTGCTGTATAGTTACAATATTGGCTTTTATTCCCCATTTCCCTTGCAGCACTCTTCCCTTCTGCACATCCATGCAGCAGTTCATGGAAATCCCATGAGCAGCTCTAGGAATTTTAGGCACTTTAAGGAATCAACTTTTGGACTCCCAGAACAAGCAAGTCACAATGCCTTGTAGTTGTTAACAGAATGCAGGTGTTCAAACTATGAAACGTGCCTTGCATGGGTATTCATGACATACGTGCAACTGTTCCGTGAAGCATTATTGCACATGCAACACCACACTCTAAAAACCCTTTTAAATGGGTCACATTGGGCCTCGCAACAGCAGGTTACATTCTCAGTCTTGATGAAATACACAGGAATCTGCAAGATTCACTTCTGCTCTCTTCACAGCACTCCTGTGATCATGTAGCAGCCTATAGAGAGTATGAACGTATTACTGTTCAAATATACACTCCCAAGGGTTAACTATTAGCCTTGGAGCCCAAGTGTCTGATGTTCTTGGCAATGCCCTTCATCTTGTTTGCCAGCCGTCTTTTACAGAGGAACAGAAAAACACATTCTTTCCAAAAAAAATAAGCGACTAAAACCAGAGGGAGGAAAAAAAAAAGAATATGACAGTGCAGGATAAGTGATACATAGGAAGTGGTATTCCACTATAAATGTAGCTTTAAAACTTCATCATGAATAGACGTTAAGTCTTTATCCTGAACTAGACAGACCCTACGGTTGAAGTTTCTCTTGGTCACTGCATTTTATGGTCTCTTCTCATTGAAATTTCATTAAGTGGTAAACATTAACGCAAAAGTACAAGTTTCCTAGTATTCTTAGAAGACCTCGAAGACAAATGGGGGGTTCCCAAATTTTCCTCTTGATATTTTACAACAGATAATTTTACTGTAGGAAATATGTCTTCTTTTATGCCACATCAACTTCTTGAAGACAGAAAAATTATCATAGAGGCTGTCATTTCATAATGTGTACTTATGTATCATTTGGAGGTAGCTTTAGAAAATATCACATATAAATTCAAACAAATCATAGTAAAACCTAACATCTGAAAGAAGGATGTCAATGTATACAAGTGCCTCATATCAAAAGTATAAAAGTACTGAGAACACAGAGATGGTTCTTGAGGCTACAATGATGTCAGTAAGCAGCTCTAGCTCTCCACCGGACCATCCAAATAGACTTAGAAGTCAAACAGATTTTTTCATTTAAAATCTATTAAAAAAAACATAATTTCAAAAGGTGTAAGAAAGGCACACCTCCACAAGCACTTTTTTTAGGTGAAGACTTAGAATATAACTGAGGGAAAAAACATCTTAGAATGATCACAATCACTTCTTCCCAAAAAAATTTTATGAAAACATCCAACACTTCCCAGAATATGTTCAGAGTCTTAAGAATAGGGCTCTTTCTATTAGGATTGCTTTTTATTAAAGTTGAAAGAAGAGAGTAAATGTAAATATGGTATTAGCTCTGCAAAGCCCATAAATTCTGCTAGAATACTACACTGTTCAGAGAATGTGAGGGCACAGACACCTATAGACTTAACATCACTCTCAATAAATCAAGTGTCCTTGATATGGTCTAAGACACATATGGATAGAGATTTTTAAAAAAAAAAAAAAAAGAACTTGAAAACTGTAATTGGTGAGGCTGACAAAAAAAAAAAGTAAAGCCCCCACCAGTCGCAAAAGTGTTTCGGCATAAGCTTACATATAGGAAGTTTTCCTCCATCAAATCACACAATCATTAAACTGTAGACAGAGTCACCATGCATTTAATTACAGTTCTTTACACCTGTCTTCCAATTTAACTTTCTACATCAGAATCTCTAATGTATCTCTTTTTATATATCTCCAATATATCTCATTTTATATTGGAATCTCTAATATACTGGAAAGTGCTTAGAGTACTATAATACTATATTTTTTGTTGCAAAGTGAAACTGAACAATTTTCAACAGATGCTTAAAATCTTCTCAGGTAAGCATCTGACTGCCAAAGAACAAATCCCTTTGGACAAGCATCCTCAAAACAGTTTATACAGAATCTCTCATTACTGTCTAGGGAGCAAAGCACGACAAACACAGTTGTACTTTTCCTATTACTCAACAAGCATTGTTACAATAGCCACACAAACTGCTTATAGGAAAAGTGAAATTAGGAAGATCCATTAAACCCTTTCAACAGTTTCATGAAACATTCCTGCAGGAAACTATGGCGGAGTCAACGTCCTGTAGTCTCCCTGCTCTTGAAACCAGCTGGCTCGCCTTATCCTTCCCAATAACCCGGTCTTGGGAATTTCTGATTTAGGATAAAGCCTAGTTAGCCACATAGGTATTATCACAGAAATATTAAGACTACTCTCCTGCTTCAAATAACTTTTCCATGGCTCTAACCCTGCTCAGTAGCTCAATTTCTTCAAGATCTGCTGTCCTTGTTGCTATTCATCTCATTCTGCTGTAAACCAACAAGTCCTGCTCCGGAGATGGCAGCAGGAATTTTCTGCTGCTCCTAGACCAGGGAGGGTAAAGGCAGAGTGATCAAAGAGCACAGGCACACTTCAGGCGGCTGCTTAAGGGGAAACAAGGGACGAGAGCTGTAGGTGTTAAAAAACCCAACAATGCAAGTCTCCCCTTTTTCAGGGGCTGTTATACTAACAAAGACAAAAGGGAAAGAGGCCAGCTCTGTGCCTGCTTTGGAATTTAAATGCAAATGGTGGGAACTGCATCTTGAGCATCCTTCCAGCTTTCATTACAGTATCTACTCTGTAAATATGTCACTGCATGCAAAAAACACCTTAACATTTAAGAAAATACTTTAATTGTAGCTGGAAATTAGTGCACATAAGGTTTTGCCAAGAAATGATCTTAGATGCTCCAGATATAAAAATAATTCAGGACAGAAGAAATTCCCCATAAATTGAAGGAAATCCCCTAGTTAAGCTGTAGATATTGGAAAGTGAAGCTTAACTTTGCAGGTCCTCTGACTAACAGTTTATGAAAGTGACTGCCTAGATGTGAGGAAGAAAATCTCTGTTAGAAGTAGTGAGACTTTTCCCAGTAGAGCATTTTTGTGGTTAAAAAACCTTTTTTTTTTTAAATTAAGTTTTGGAGCAGATATGTCCAAAACTCTCATAGCTGTCTGTATACATGAACACACACACACATATATATAAAATAAGCATTTATATGTTATTCAAAACATCAACAACCAATGTTAAGATCTTTCACCCACTAGAGCATGCCTTGTAGAAGCCAAAACATTTCAAGTTTAAGTGTGTTTTTTCTAAACACCATCCTACTAAATGAAGTGGAAATAAAATAATTGTGACTTCATTAAAACTCCTAATTTTTCTAAACAGACAAAATGATTTCCCTACCCTATTTATTATTCTTCAACTGACTGGCACGGGGAACCTACACAATTGGCATTTTCTGCAAGAGTTTGAGGAAGCCACTATGGCATTCTTGTGAAATACAAACATTTCAGGTAGGCACGTAACTGATTCAGCAAAAACAAACAATTTCCCCCAAAATCATCGATAAGTCTGAAGCACACAAAAAGATACCAGGTCATTAACCTTACATCAGTTCAGCGTAAACTACTAGCTTGTGTTTCTTCATCCAACAGATTTGTTTGTGCTCCTAGGTTAAAAAGTCACCAAGATTTGGTGCACCGAGATCTGGAATTTTTGTTAAAATGAAAACACAGTAAGTAGCTTATATATACACCATTTCAGCATTACATCTCTAGTAACATTTCCAGTTTTTAAAAAGGAACAGACACATACATTCTGATTAGGACATATCTTTTTAGTTCTAAACTGAAAAAACTCAATTTAAGCTAATTTTCTTTTTAAAAACTCTACAGAATTACCCTCTCCCAGCTCTTTCGGCTAGAACTTACAGTTAGAATTGAACCCATTAGCCACTTTTGACTGCATAATTATGGCCAACCTTGCAATTTGATTATGAAGCCATCTAATGAGTCTGCACACAGACAACAAATTAAGTTAAATGAAGAAATAACAATAGCCTAAGAAAACATACAGTGGAGTCGTTTTACAAACCTATTTGAGTGAAAAACTACTCTGAGTGCAATTCTCCCTATACAAAATTAAATTGTTAACCCAGTGTCACTTTTTAGAGCTGAGATTCAATGACTGGTGAGCTGGCAACCGTGCATGATTTACAGCAAACTGTATGCCATCTGCCTGATATAAATCATTTTAGCCTGCAAATTTGGAATAAGGCAATACTGTTGCAAGCTACAGTCGACTGTCTTACGTTTTTGCTGAGTAACACAGGAAAGCACTCTTATTTAGGAGAATAGCTTGATGTTTGAAAACAAAGCTAAAAAAGCCAAGGGAACAAGACTGGGTCCATCTGACTAGTTTTCTAGTCCAGTTAGTGCAGAATGACTTTCTGTGTCTTCATAAATATGTTGCTTACCTGACCAGCTGTTTAATCAGGCATATCCTCATGCATACATGTATGGACAACTATAGGTACCTATAGGTACTACAGGTATCTAACTATAGGACAACTATAGCTAGCTATGAACATCAATCTGATTGATAAACACATGGAATAAGCAAGAGAGTTATTAACCAGCAAGTATAAAGGATACTACCTGCAAATTCATGATATTATGCATTTATGCTTCTAGAAAACATGAGATTTTTTTTTTTTTTAAGAGTCATTCATTTAGAAAGTTTTTAAGGCTCAGCTCAGGCAGGGAGCTTGCAAACATGAAAAGAGTTTTCCCCAAAATTCATAAAATAGGAAGTAAAGAAAACGCTATTAAAAAAATAATCCGGTTGTCCTGGGAACTAGCTTGTGATTTTTGAGTGCTGAGATTAACAGCAGCAGATTCTGCAGGACTGGGATTAAATTAGAAACAAATAAAAAAACCCCCAAAACCTCTGCTATAGAAGTCAACCAAGTCCCCAGAAAAATAAAAACGCGTCTTCATGCAAGACTACGGCCCTGGTTTAAACTCCTCAAAACACCAAGCTTTAGATTATAAAATGCAATAATAGGGGAAAACAGGATGAAGCAAAGGACGCAGGGAAGTTTTGATGCTTTAAGCAAAAGTGTGTTTCAGCTGCTACAGCACAGTTGACCCCTCTCAAAACTAGATACACCGGTTGTTCCTTGCTTCCTCAGGACACGAAGGCCTTTCCCCAGCTACGGTCTTGTCCAAGAGATTTCTGTGCCACTCTGGGAAGGAGGTGGGGGTCGCTACGTGCCAGGATCTACATTTCAACATCCCCATCGCTGGGGCCAACACAAAACCAGTGCCATACAGACAGAGCAGCCTGATCTTCTTGAATCCAGCCAAGGCCCCAGGAAAGTCCAGCAATAAGGAGCTGACCTCTCCAAGAGGTCACTTTTGGAGACTCATGCTGCCACGCAACGTACGATATGGGGCAGAGATGCTACGTGCGACACAGATAGCTCGTACGCTACAACACTTTGTAGTAAAACGCATGGGGCACAAATTGGAAGCATCTGATCTTAGAAAGACAACATCAACAATCTGGGACATAGGATTAGGAGGCACTTTCCCCACCCAGGAGCAGCTTCGAAAGTATTGGTTTTCATTTCTACATTACACACAAGTGCTGTTAGAAGACAGATAGCTAGAGATTTTAAACACGGCTGCCAGTCTGTATAAAGGTTTTCTGGTTATCCAAGAATACAAGGTTTTTTACTAACATAGTTGAGAAATGTTAAAATCCTCTATCTCTAACTGTGATAGTTGCATAATCAAAGGCCACTTAAAATAAGATATTAAGTTTGCTTTTCTGAATCTTGCTTCATCCAATCTATTTCATGATCATTTATTTTCCTGTTGACAGTTGAGGTCAGTGCAAGAGCATATGTCATATCTCACACTTCAGGAGTTTATGCAATAGCTGGCAACCAGACAATATTTCCTGACATCTGGGAACTAATTTGCAAGAAAAGCTGATGAAATGAGGCCATCCTGAGTTATAAACACAAGTATAATGATATCTTCCAGCTTTGCAGATCACTTTTTATAGAGTGGAAACTATGCAATTATGTGTACAGTTTCAATTGTCATTACAAAGTCTTTCCTACACAAAACTCTTACTTAATCAATGAAACAAACCATCAGTTTACAAGATTCTTTAAAACACTTGAACAAGTTATAATACTGGAGAAATATTTAAAGAAAGTTAATAATGAAACCTTATATCTCACACACAAAGAAAAACAAACCACGGAGATATTCGGCTGTAAAGATTCAGCACTGCATATTTTGGAATTTCTAGAAACCAGCAGCCGTGCTAAATAATTTTTGTTACAACAGCAGATGCTTATGTGCAACCACTCAGTAGCTGTAAATTTATCTATTGTCTTCTCAGACATTTGCCCAATTTTCCACTAGCCAGCCACCATACCTTGAAGTGTCATGAGCTTCATCATGAGGTAACCTATAAATGTACAGTCTTGGCTAAGCCCATATGAGCCCAGTTTTCCCTCCACATAAAACCATTTCAAATTAAGCACTTTGCTGGAATGTCAGGTCTTTACGCTTGCCTGTCCAACACAGCTGAAGCACTTCCCTCAGGTTCCCATATCCCTTTTGTCATTGATTATGAAGTAAATTACTAGAATATCAAACACACAAAAAGTTTATTATTGTGAAAAAAACCCCAACAGCTTTACTTGCCAAAAAAAAAAATCTGTTGACATGAATGAGAAATCTCAAGTGACAGAGAAACCCTCATACACAGCTCAAGCACAAATTCAGCATGTTCATTTTCAGGGAGGAATGGCAATCTTGGCCTGGTACCATGCTGCAGCAGATCAGCAGCTTGGAGCAGCTGGTTCTGCAGGCTATAATATACCGTACACTCTTCTTGGATTTCTACTTCACTTTATTATTTTGATTCCTTGAACCAAACATCCTGACTGCATTCGCAGTTTGAAGCTGTCTGAAGGAAAGCTATCCAACAAGCCTTTGCTGCCTGCTTTGCAGGAACCTCAGCAGACCACTCCAGAAAGTGTCATGCTATCTTGGCGGCTGTCACACACAAATGACAGCAGCGCATTACTGCTTACCCCCATGGAAGCAAGTTGCATTTCTACTCCTCTTCACTCAGGAGTGACACCATCTTGTGTGTCATCACATCAAGCAGTGACACCACACTGAACCTCCAATGCTGAGCTCAGTTATCAGCCATGCTAAAGAAAATCATAAGGGAAGGAGTGCCATAACGTGCTTAGCTCATCACTCTCCTCTTTCAGATTGAACATGGGCACCCTTGGACATCAGTGTGCCCTTTTCAGTATCTTTTTTCAGGAATGGGGATCCTGGAACAGATCCGAGTCTGCACTCTCCTCCCAACTCTGACATGCTACAGCTCTGGAGCCCTAAATACAGATGTCCAAGGATTTGTTCAGGATCTTTACGCTGAGGGCCCAGCTGTCGAGTGGTCCCCATTTTCTGCGTCTTCAAGGAGATATTGTTCATCATCCTAAATATCATGCGCATTGATTGCTTCTCTCCTCATACCCCACAGCAGCGACAAGTTTAGCAGCCTCCTGATCCTGCTGCATTACCCTGCTCCAACATTTGTTTATTTGGAGATTGGAGATCTCCTCATTTCTTTGGATCCCATGCATTGATTTGGACCCCATATGCCCAATATGTGCAGCCATTGAAGATCTTCTGTTTTGGTTTCACCTCCAGACAACGTACTTTATGCTTACTTCCAACACTCTGCAATCCAAACTCTATTCCCAATCACATCCTTTACTCCTGTACAAGAAAACATGCATAAAGGCATAAATACATAAATATATTTAGAAAGGAATGTTATCTTTGTAACTGTTTCAGTTCTTTAACATGCTTATTAAAAAGACCAGCACAGATGACCAGGAGGTTGGTCTATTCTATCATCTCTGTAGATGAAGAACAATAAAGTACCTACAGGGTCCTTAACTCATGCCAGAAAGCATAGGTCATTCTGTATATATAGTCCATGCTTCATATGTCAGAGGGTTGAGGAGACTTTGATAAATTAGTATTTTCATCCTAGGCAACTGACCACTCCCTTCCTGAAAGCCTTCAGTGACTCAGTGATGAGAGTTCCCAAGTAAGCCACAGAACAGCAAAACCTTAAGAAATTAGTGTGTTTGTGCTACGAGAGTGCCAGCCTCACTAATAAAGCCCCTTTACTTTGGATCACTCATGAATTCTGAATCAAGATGCTGTACTGGTGGAGATATCCATATGACTGAAAAGAAGAAAAGTAATAGTTTTATTTGGACAATAACACTCTTGTGCCAAGTGAATCTCTGTGTTGCTTGTACAAGAATAAGGGTTCCTCCTCCTCCTAAGCTTTTCTTGGCAACCGCTTATGTACATCCCACAAATAAAGTAACTTTTTGTTTCTTTACTGTTCAACCTCATTCCCACACTGAATTCAAGGCATAGTCCCCTTCCACAACAATCAAATACTGACTGGTTTTTTTAAATACAGTAGTATACAGATAAAAATTGGGGAAGTTCATGATCTGGGAAGTTACTCTACAAGTTATGTTACTCTTGATGTATCTAGAAATATGAAATTGTAGAAAATATGAAGTCTGGTCTACTTTCTAATTTAAGTAGTATGCCAGCTAAAAGTTATGTTTGGAATGTTATCAAATTGTTCCTTTTTAAATAAAGGGTTTTTTTAAAAAACATACTTAAAAACAAATATATGCTTTCAAGGTATCTCTTATTACTCTTAAGTTGGGTGGGTGACTACATTGAGCACAGATAAGTAGTAATTTGCAAATCTTAAAATTAAAAAAAAAAAATCATTGAATATTTTTTCTGTAGAAAGTGAAAACAAAATTCATCTATCACCCCAAAACTTACTGCTATTTTAATCTACTAGGGAATGGCGGCCCATAATAAAAGGGGTAACAGCTTTTCCAGACCAACCTGATCAATCTTGCCTCATTCAGTTTAATTAGTTTCAGCTGTGTTTAGAATACAGATTTCATTATGCCAAGAGGATCTTTTTGTTCCTGTTTTGCTCATTTTTTTGCATGGGAGTTTCCTGGCAATCATTTAATTCTCTCATCTATTATAAGAATTTTGTCATCTTAGATACCTTTCCTACCACTGAGTCAGCTCTCTCTTCTATGATTGCTGAATTTTAATATCAGGGCATAACTCCTTACTCTCCAAATGTAAAACACCCTGCTTCTACACACAGGCAAGACCTATTAGTGCATGCACAATAGATGATTTGCTTTTTTCCAAGAAAGCTATGAAATAGTAACAAGTTTGCATTATTAGTATACAATATTAAGTTTTTGTTGAACTGTAAAACCAAAAGCCACCCTCTTCCTGTATAATAAAAAGTTAGTCTTCAGATTTCAAACACAACTTTCGATTCATCCTTTGTCACCTTAAGAAGTGATAGCCAGAGCCATTTTCCCCTCTAACAAAATTCAGAAAATTCTTGACAGAGGCTGATTTGCAAAGAAGTTCTTTAAATCGGGCAAGAACAAGTCACTGGCCATCGGGAGAAAGCTAGAAATGTACTGCAAATTAGAACAGAAGTGGGGGTATTTGGTATTTGTTAGAGAGCACTCCTTGGAACATTTTCTTATTTCAGTTTCTTAGTTTGTTTTCCTTCAGTGGATGATTAACCGATTCAGGGCCACAGTAAGAGAGAAGAGAGCGAGCGCACAGAAGCACTCGCCTCAGAATAAAGCACGGAAAGCCCATAACCAGACAGAGGTCACAAGCAAGGTGCCAGCCAGGGAGTGCCCTCTGTCTGGTCCTGCTGGTTAGGTTCACTGCAGATCTCGTTGTGCATGCTGCTCATCAGCAACTGTGCAAGCCAAGTCTTGATGGCACGCTGTTTGTGCAGCAGAGGACCTCCCTGCTGAACAGTTTAGCAGCATGCATTCAATATTCCTTCCTCTGTACGTTTGCCTTTCCCCTATTGCTGCTACCAATGCTATACGTTGAGACTCTGTTTAAGAAACAAAAAGCTGATATTTTTGCTTCCATATTAGAAAGAAGCCATTAGATGAACTTTGGATTAGAATTAGAAGTGAGCGCTTCCTTCAGACCAGTCGCAATGTGACACAAAGAACTCTGCAAAGTACATTTGTTCATGATAGCTTGGCTTTGTTTTCCCCTCTATCATATAATCTCTGCTTACCAGTTTCTACAGAATGAATTAAGAAGATTATATGTTTGTATACTTTTTCCAAACTTTTTAAGCTGAAACTTATTATATCGATTAGGGATTTATCAATTATATATCAATTCCCAACTCTACTATTTTTGTACTACATTTCCCTTGTTACAAGAGTTGAAAAAGCGATTAACAGCTATGATGAATCATTTCAGCGAAGCAGAAGAAAAAGAGAAGGGAGAGGGTGTTACAAACGTTTCCAACAGAAAAGGTATAAGGTAGAGGGATCTGTTTCCATTTTAATTCTTCTTATGTTTAGATTTGAAGGTCTGTTACATTAGAATCACAAAATCCAAACTGAAACACAACTATTAAAGGATTCCTTAAAATACTTCTGCTCTCAAAACCAGATAGATATGAGACAAACAGTTGCAAGTAATTTATTACCAAAAAAGTAAAACTTAAATATAGTGGTCTGCAACCAGTGCAAGGTTTATAACAGTTCTTGGTGCACAAGGATAGCATCATACATGAAGTACTGCATCTTTGCAGAAGTTGACCAAGAAGGGTGGTGGGTATTTTCAATTTTTTTTTTCCTTTTAAAAAGTCCTCAGTGTTACATGACTCAGACTGTTACGATAAGTAGGCTTTTTTGTTTTTAAACTGTCATGAGTTTTCAGCATAAGAATGTATGCCTCTTGTAAACATTTCCAGTAGAAGAAGTATAAAGCTAGAGGTCTGTTCCCATTCTAACCATGCCCAGGAATTTAGATTACACACAATCCAGTCAGAATTCAAACCCTGAAATTGATCCTTCACCAATTCAAAATGTAACGACTTGCTGGACATTTCACAAAGGACAACTTCTTTCCATGTTTCCTCTAGGATGATGACGGATAGCTTCAAGCATAAAAAGATTTAGTGCTACTGCAGATTAGCTAAAAGAATTCACAACTTCTTTCCAAGATGCTTATTAAACAAGTTTAAGGAGCCTAAATATAAAGGTTGCTGATTTTAAAGTACCTTTACAAATCCTATTGAACCTTGGCTTAAATACAAAGCAGTAAGTTGATATTTTTTTTTTTTAAATTCTAGCATACATTTATGTATTTACACAGCTTTCACTAAGTTCAATCTTAAACCTACTTATAAACATGGTATGCCTTATACACTTCACATTCACCTCTTTTCATCATTAGGTGGGAGACAGATAGCATTGCAGGTCACTCCACAGTAGTAGCATTTGACCATCTGTGTACCTGGATCGTTCTCTATGAAAAAAATGTAGTTCAATAAGTATGCCCTTACAAACACTAAGTTCTCTTAAGTAAATATAGGTTTCTGTCATGCTTAAGTCTAAGTGCATGCCCATTACAAACCAGGTGCTGTCCATGTCTAGAGCCAAATTAACTCCCACTTAACCATGCAGGGAATAGAAAACAAAGTCAGTCCTTCTTGCATTTGAAGAGAAAGTTACTTTACAGTTGTCCCAAATCTATTCCTCAGCTGAACAAAACTCCTCAGAGTAGGACAGAAGTATGAAACAAGATAGGAAAGCAATGCCCATTCAAAGCTCCACACAAAGATCTAGAAGATGAAAATCTCTAATCCAACCAAGCTTTAGAGCAAAATATTCATTGTGCGTTCATTTGAAATCTTCTACACAACTGAAAAAGGCTTAAGATTGGAAGAGGCAGGGTGGAAAGCTATGCTATGAGCATTAGAAGCCTTCAGGTTTCCTGACCTGTCGAATTAGTATAGGTATATTTGGCTCATTCCCAGTTGAAGCTGCTGAAGAGGACCTCTGGGGTTTCTCTATCACACCAAATTTTTCTCCCCCAGTGGCATAACATTTTTCCAGGGTTTCTCTCACCTCCATATTCTCCGTCTATAAACACAGCACTGCTTTCAGCAGTCAAACACTCTCACTGAAAGTCTCCTGTTGTAGAATAGCTTTTTGGTCAAGTCCTAGTCTCACATGCACACTGGCAGAGAGAAAGGTCTGAAAAGCACAGCTGGATTCAACTCAGAAGAAATCTTCAGGTGCTCATTGTGTGCCTCAGTTTTAGTTGTGTTTTGTTTTCAGGGGGTGGAGTGAGCAAGGAGGCTTATTAATAGGTTTATATGAAACAAAAATTCATCCAATAAAATTCTAATTACTTCAGCATGAATAAGAGACTTAAAGAGGTTGACCTGAAGTCAGTGCAGTTACATTAAAGAGGTCATTCTTCCCTTCATTGTCTATATTTAATTTAGATTTTAACTCATTTTAAAATTCGAAGCAGTTCCTGAATCCCAGCATTGTTCACAAACACAAAACAGAAGCCTCATCATTACTTTGCATACAAGTATGATCATGCTCATGGAAAAGATATTCTCAAGTGAAAATAATGATTTTGAGCATGTTTTGCATGGGTCTTTAATCTCATTATTGCTACAGTGGAAGTCATATTAAATCATATTCTTGATGACATAAAGCCTAGTGAGCAAGAACACTGAAAGTGCCAACTGCTGCTTCCCCACCACCACCCCTTCAACAGACACGGAGAAGCCTGTAAATAATTTGTGCAACCGTGACCTTAAACTAAAAATACTGCAGCTAACGTATTTATGTTAAAGTATTGAGTGAGTGCCAACATGCAAGCCCTCAGCAAATCTTGCACAACCCAAACTCGGTTTTCATTTGTAGACATAAATGCACATTATAATATCTGAGTAACTTTGATGGTTCGTCTTATCAAGATCTCCAAAGTATATGCAATGTGCTGATACATGAGTCCCAGTCTAGACCATGATATAGCACTAAAACCAAACTAATTTCACACTGAGGTTAGTAGAGCCACAGCCAGCCTGTAAACACTTGAAGAACAATACAATTTATGTAGATTTACAGTTACAAATCCTGTATGTGTGCCAAAGGAATTAAATATATTGGCTACATTCTGAAGATGTTTCAGCATGACTGTGTGCTTCATTTTTTAACCTATTTGCATGTTTTGCAGAAGTTGTTTCACAGCCCTTACCCTTCACTTGGTTCTACTAAGCGTCGTCATCTCCTCTTAATTGAATACACTGAACACCTACATCGCAAGTTGCAGAATTGTATGTTAAAAAGTAATTACTACATATAGACTTAACTGCTTTATCCACCCTATTCACTAGCAGCATCTTCCACAATTTTATATCAAGCTTGGACAATGTACCAAACACTCTCCTTTTAATTATGCTTGCTCTTACAAAGTTGATGGGTAGATTTCTCCATACACTATATTTTGCAGCCCTGAGGCACACGTTAATTCAGTCATTGACTACTGTCTCCCTCATCTTCTGTGGAATTCATTTCCTAATGCTGGTCTCCAAAGGTTCACATTTACACAGCACAGGGAGGACAGTGGTCTGACTTTGCCAGACAGAATAACAGGAAGTCTCTTTACAGCACATTGAGTTCTGGTGTTTTTATTCCACGGTGATGGCACTTGGTGATCTCTTACAGCCTTAGCGGCACTGCTGCTCTGGATACAGAGCAAATTCACAGACGCTACTGCTCTTTCTGAGATACGGAGCAGCTTAAAGCAGCACATTCACGTTGGGTACCTGCCTAAATACATTAAATGTATATTTCGTCACAAACCCCGATTTTCCCAAACGTGAGTACCTCCGTACCCAGACATATCACTAAAACATTTCAGCAAGCAAGGCAGACATTCACCGTGTCTGCCTGAGACACCCGAGTCATGAAGCAGGTAAGCATCCTGCCATTACATGGCTCACGACCAATTCGCAAGAGGCTTTGCTTTCGTAAGCTGCTTCTCTGGCAGCCCACAAGGCACAAGTAATACTAGCAGAAGGCATCTTCCTCTGAGGTAGCCTGCCACATCCCCTCATGAAGCATGCCAGACCAGAAGCGCATACTGTTAGCACGTTGCAACTCCAGGAGCGCCAATACCGCTCTGAACGGGAGAGCTATGGGTAGACACACTGCGTGCTGCTGTGGGACTGAGGTTGTCTCCATGCCACCCTCTTCCTCCTTCGTTTGGCTAACTAGCGAGTGATGCAAGAGAGATAGCGGAACGCTGCCGTTACTATCTAATTTGCTGGGAAAGTTATTTTTAGCAGTTCAGGAGCTTTGAACTTCAGGAAAATCATCTTCAAGACTACCTCTGTGGCTGAAAAACTTTGGCATCGGCACTGAAACTGGTTGACACAGTGTGTCATGACTATTGCTAAAATCCAACATCCAAGTAAAGAAACTAAAGGGACCTATTCTTTCTTAGCTGTGCCAGGGAATTACTGGACCCAACCTGACATCCGTTAACAGAAATTACATGAAAAATTTCCACATATACCAATGAGAGAATATATCCCTAAATTTAGAACAAAAGTATGCTGGAGAAAAAAAACCCACTATTGCTTATACAGAGAGTTGACAAAATTTGTTTGATGTACCATGGCGCTCTGCGACTCCTTTGAGGTAATTTATGATTCTTGGCTATTCCATAGCTTGTTCATTAATTTATGAAAGAGTCTTCCCAGAAAAGCTGAAATTAAGGAAGGACACAAAATATACCACTAGGTTACACACCTCATAAGCAAAAGCTTCCCTTTGTACACTATGAAGAACAGCAAAGATTTTAATGTCTGATCAACAAAGTGCAATCTCTACACGAAGAGTAGGATCGCTCCCCAAAACCTTGTGATTATATCTTCAAAGAAACCAATGCCTAAAGGAAACTATGCTAGACACACATGCAGCCTAAACCAAATTTATTCTAGAGGAAAAGATGAAACGTGAATAGTAGCTGTGACAAAGTACCATGTATGTCTGCAAACTTGAACAAACTTGAAATTCAATATCTTCCTTATAAACGTGTTTGGCCAGGAGGAGCAAGATAAAATATTTTAGAGCTTACTTTCATACAGTGTATGTTTAAAGACTACCCCCCAAAAAACCCCCAAACCCAAACAACCAAAAAAAGAGCCAGAGAAAAAAATCGCATGGAAGGGGATTAGAAGTCAGAGAGCGTGAGCATGGATGTCACATTACTGCACGTAGTACTAAAATCCACAAATAGGAATTTTGTGCCAAGCTTTCAACAGAATGTACACAGCTTGGAGTTTCTTCCCTATACAGAAGACTTAGGCTAACAAGAGATTTCACAGGAGTGAAATGTTGATGTACTTCAAATAATTGGGATGCTCAAAGTCTGTAACTTCTTACTCTGCCATGGTGACTAGCTTGTATTTCCAGGGAATATCCTCTCCACCCTCAAGACAGCCTAGTTTCTTGCTGCTAAACGCTACTAAGGGATGGTGGGGGGAAGATATATTTGTTCTGTTCTAGTGAGAAATACAACTTGGTCAGAAAATCTTGCAAGCTCCATTAAGCCAGTGTCTGAGATCACAAGAAGAGGTGGGCCACAAGGTGAAGAGATCACGAAGGAACCTTCATTGACAGCATTCTGACACTGCCAGGTCCCTTCGCTCACGCACGGGTCTGTCTTCAGCAAAAGTAAAAGACACATTAAAACCGTAAAATTTCATATGAAACAAATGCATGCCAGTAGAGGTTGGTACAAAGGAGTAAGCAGCATATTTCTCAGAGTGAAACATGATAGTCCAGGGTTTAATAAATTTATGACTTGGCTAATATGGTATGTAGAATGACTACTTTTTCCACCTATCTAGTGCCTTAAAAATGGAGCTTCAGCTCTGTGGTGTCTATGCTCCAGACATGTATGAAGGTCTAAGTACAAGATGAATTGCAGATTGCTTTCTGGACAGACCTATTCCAGCAGACATGAGAACTAATAAAATGGACCCACCCCCCACCCCAAAAAAAAGCCCCAAAACCAAAGCAACAAAAAAAAATCCTAGCACCAATCAATCTGCTGAGGCTTTCTCCTGGCTACCTCCCTTTCAAGGTGACCCACTAAATGTCTTGCTCTATAGCTAGCAAATCTCAAAGTCTACCCTCCCGAGCTGAGGAAGTACAACCCAATCACCCCAATTGAATAAGGAAAGTTACAGGCTTTGAGTTTCTTAGCTATCTGAGGAATATCCAGAGAGTCACTGGCAGTTATTCCCGTTATGAAATACAAATGAGATTTACGCTTCATAATCCATAGAACGTTGGTGTTTAAATTATTAATTCAAGAGGCTTGTTACATTAGAAGTACAGAAGACTGGAGAATACAGTCCATACATGCAGACAAATGCACATTTACCATGTTTTTAAAATCACCGTTCAAACCTCCTGCTCATCAGGTTTGACTTTGTACTTGTATTAAGCTAGAAATAACTTTGGCTTCAGCAGTTGCTATGGGTGGTGTCCACCCGCACTCCCTAGCCTGAAAGCTGAGGAATACATAAATTAACATGAAGCTTCCTTCCTCTGAAGGTTTTGTTTAATTTTAGAAGTGTCAGGGAAATGTTAATGTTACATTTTGTTGCATATTTTCCAGCAGCATGTGGCATATGCCGAGAAGGGAAAAAACACTGTTTGTCATTATGACTTTATAGCCAAGAAGGAAGAAAGAAAAAAAGGAACCAAATTAAACCTGTAATTCATAGATCTGTTAAATACTGTTCTCTTCTATCCAAACTAGATTTAATAGTTTAAAGTGAATACAAGGTTCTTTCTCTGCTTCCCCAAACTGCTGATTTACTGTAAACCAGAATAAAATCATTTTTCACATGCGGATGCTGTGATGGAAGTTTGACTTATCAAATTCAGAAAAAAGTTCTGACAATTGATTTGTCATTTTCAAATGAATTCATATTTACATAACTTCTAAGTTTAAACACTGCAGTAAATGATAAGAATAAAAATCACTAACCAAAACAGGACTTGGGAATGAGTGGACCAAGCCATTTAAATATTTACAGATTTAAAATTTGATGAAATGGGAAAATTGTTTCCTATCCAGCTCAAGTGCCACTCATGACTCTCCTGCATAACAGAAATACGTTTAAGGAGACATTTAAGCGTGCACACACAGAAAATGAAGAATCCAATAACAAATTATGTTTTTTCTCCCTTTGCCTAAGATATCGAGAAATACCCGTATAATTTCATTTCCCTTAGGCTTCACTAGAACAGATACTGGAGTTTATCTGAGCACCAAGTTTTGACTCTCACTTTATTTCTTTTAATTCCCTCAGCTACCTTAAGCCAGAATCCTCCTTGCATCAGTCCTAAGTCTAAGTTGATAAAATATTTGCTTGTCATTTTGCTTCCTCTTTTGCAGTCTGTATCCAAATATTACAGAAGAAACTAGCATGGTGCTTGTGGCATAAATTAATGCAAAGATGTACTTTCAACACTTCACTTTTTAAAGTAAAGCAGAGACATAACTGCAACTTTGTCTGACTCATAGCAAAGCTGATCGCTCCAATGAAGAGCTTTTATGTTGAAATGCATAAGAAAATTAATATTACAGGCTAAGAAAGGGCTTATTGTCCCTCCCTCTGTTTTCCATCAAGATTAGCAGCAAGTCTGAGTTAAAGAGTCTGCATTGTCCATATTTTCTCCAGGATAACTGCATTATGGTCAGCGGGGCTGTGCCAGAAAAAGAGAAGCACCAGTTTTCCACAAATATAGAGTGTATTTCAGAACATGATGCTCTGAAAGAAGATAAGGAAGTAAAATTTGAATCTAAACCAGCTTGCTCTGCTTTGGTTAGACCAAGTTGTCTGTAAAGAGCATCACTTTTGTACTTCTCAGCCCTAAAAAGATACAGTACAGCGGTACCGGAAACTTAACCCAATGCACACCTGACATGGTTAGAAACACTGCAAGTCAGAAAGCTCTTTGTTGCCCATATCATTACAAGCTTTATTTTTATACACACACACACTTTTAGTGAATGCAGAGATGTTACCCATTACCTTATTGCATCAAAAAACAGTATCAGACCATTCTGCAAAATACTTTCACATTTTTCTTCATGTTTACTTTCTAAAGCCACTCGCCTATCTATATCCAGAAATGTTAGAGCAGGTGGGTATTGACAACTACTACACAAGTGCCAGAGACTCCAATTAGTACTAAAAAACTTCAAACATCAATGCTGTCAGCTGCTCAGAGCACCCCCAACTTTTACAAACTTTGAGATTTCAGAGATCTTGCATTCACTGGCAATTACAAGAACCACCATCTTCTGTCTGGAGGCGACCTGCGCGGGTGCCACCGCTCTGTGACTGTGGCACACCCACGGGTGCCTAGGGAGAACACAGGCTGAAGGAGCAGCCTTTGTGGCCAGCTGATGCCAGGAGTGTTAGCCATATACGTTCACCCGTGCTGCTCTGTGTGTGTGTCTCGAGGATTTCCGAGTGGCAGCTCACGGACCCACCAGCACAGCACCAGTGTATTACGCTTACTCTGCTGTTGAGACACGCCATACTAAGGAAACCTGGGGACTGAGGTCCAAAGCCAGCGTGAATAGCCCCGTGGCAGTTCCTTGCCAACCCTTCGACACGGGACCATTAACTAGCTTGCGGAGTTTATAAAATAAATCCAAATTAATAGCTTAAGGAAATAAAGAAAACGGTGTTATTAGTGATGCCAGCATCCTATTACCTCTATTTCATCTCAGTAAAGCAGCTGGTTAGATGCTCTGATTAGCTTTCCACAGAATACCTCCAGTGGATGCAGAAACCAGAAACATGAGCTTTCTCAGGCTTTCCAGCAGAATTTTCCACGAATTTGGGTTTTAGACATCACTAGACTTATTACTGAAAAGATACTAAGCCAGAAAGACTGTACAGTATTGGTATTACCATAAAACAGAAATGCAAAAATAAGTTTTGCTTACAGTCATGTGAACAAAGGGAGAAAGGGGGGAAAAAAACAAGAGACTAAAACCCAGAATATTCTTTAGTTGTTACTGGATTTTGGAAAGAAAACAATTCAGAAAAGAAACTCTAATCCCATCACAATCATTCTCTCATAGAGGCTGGAGAAATTGCTTTCTGTAAAAATAAACAGAAATGGACATTTCTGCATAGGCTGTAAATGCCAGAACATTGAAGAAACAACTTTAATTTTGTAAGGACTGAAAGGATAAGTAATAAGTTGGCAGGGCTGCTTAGACATTTGTGAACTCTCATAAATATTACCTACCACAAGTCTAAATCACTGCCAGCTCTGGGTTATGTTAGCCTATTTTAATATCTTACCAAATCCTCAGCCAGAGGATAACTGACCTTTTAAAGATTTTCTTCTAGTGCGTACAAGATAGTGCCAAGTAAATGATTATCAGTTCTCGGAGAGACTGGAAATCTACAAATTTCATTTCTAATCTTTTAGACAGACCATTACCTCAAGTCATGATTTATTAGCTTTTTAAGAGCTTTTTACATTGATGAAATCCTAACATAAAACTAAATGTTTTAGAGTAATAAGTCTTGCAATGAGTACCACTGTCCACAGAATAGATGAATGAGCATTAGATTTATCAATGCTGTATTATGGATTACCTAGAATGATAAACTTGTATAATACTGGGCTCCACTTTTCAGCTGAATTCTTCTATTTGCTAAGGTAAGATGACTGGCACACAAAAATCTATACAGATTCAAATATCTATTGGACCACCACAGATTTAGACTAAAATTAAGCAGTATGATAGAATTTGAATCATCAGCTCAGTTTCCTTTTCTGAATTTTCAAACTATATATCAGTATACCTCAACTGCCTGACAAAAAACCCAAGCCAAACACACAGAAAAGACTAGCTTAAGACCACCATGTACCAGGTTGCAGAGGAAATGCATTGACAAATCCAGTAGCATGCACTGAGAGCATAAAAAAGGCTGTGTGTTGTTCTCTACTAAAACAAGGGGAAAACGTGACTTGGAAACAAGAGAATAACTGCATCTTGGGAAGTTGCTTTAATTCTATTGGGGGAAAAAACCCCCAAAAAAGTGTAACAATAATGTCAGTCAAATAAGATGATCTAATTTTCCTCCTAAAGCCATATGGTGTAAAAAATAAGCGTAGGCTAGCCCCCATGTTGGTTTCCCTCTCTGCAGCAGAGGCCTGTGACGAATGCAGCAATCACTGTTGCATCCACTTTGATTTCTAACTGCAGGGAGAGAAGAGCGAGACTCGGAACAGAAAAACTCCCCAGCTTCATCGAAGGCCAGCTGGATCTGCCTGCTTTACTAAGCGGAAGAGAGTCCCTGCTCCTATTTCTGAGAAACCCTTGGCTCTGTAGATGCGTGCAGCCACAAGATTTGTTGGGGCTTCAGATCCACATATGTTTCCATCGTAGCACTTCCCCTTGTCCATTTCTGAATTAAAATATCAGAACTGCCATGGGGGTGGCATAATGCTCTTTTGTTTGTCAGGGAACATACTCCTTAAGGTTTACGGAAGGGTTTTGTTGCTGGGTTTTGGGGGTTTTTTTTCAATTAAAGGGAAGGGTGAAACAGGTGCTATCCCAAGCAGCTATCAGATGGCAACGGCTTAAATTTTCACGTACATGAAAAAGGAACACAGCTATGAATTACAATGAAGGTTGAAAGTAGTACAATTAGCACAAAGTTCTCTATACAATTTACTCTGATGCAACTCCAGGATTGGGGGGGGGGGGGGGGGGGAAGAAGAAAAAGAAAAAACAGCCACAGAGTAATATCTAATATTACAAATTCACCACCCCAATTTACAATTTCACTGTTAAGATAAGCTTTTAAGTTCCCATATCCTGCAAAGATAACATGTAGGCATAGCCTCATATTTCTACAGAGTCCTAATGATAAGGGTTTCAGATTGCCTGAATTCAGATATGAGACACGTGGCTTTATTAAGATTTTGAAACAAATAGTCTAGATATTAAAAACACCACATTAAAATACAGGGCTAAACAAATTCCAGAGCAATTCTTTTTAAACACATGCTCCCTACTTTCATGCTACACAACTGAGACAGCAGAGTGTTCCATGTTCTCATTTAGAAGCCGAGTCTTTGCCATAAAGATGCTTTCCTGTTGGTAAATGGGATGTTTCAGAAGATGGAAGTAGTCATCCAAATACAACTTTAAAAACCTATGTTTCTAGTGATAAATACTAATTTTGTTATTCTTATTCCCACTGCAACTTTTATGTACAACTGCAGGCTCCAGCATAAAAAAATCGATTTAAAAATTGTAATAAGAAAAAATCCTGCCTTGAAGCAAATACCATATTTTGTAATGCTTGTTCTGTTCTTTCCCAGAAAAGTTTAATATGCTAAATATTGGACTCCAAAGAAAAGAAGATCCCTTTACTTTTTTCCTGCCTATCAGCAAGAAGGGAATATTGTGTCTGTCTTTTGAAGGGATGCTGTAAGATAAATCTGTTAAATGTTTGTGGGATGTTACAGCAGTGAGCTAACCGAGCCAATGCATAGAAAACGCCCGCAAAAAAGATGAGGACCACAGAAACAAGCCTGACCTACTGCTTTAGCTGAAAGCTAACACTTAGATGTGGATCCTCTCCATGCGGTTATCCCTTTTCCCATCTGAAAAGTGAAACACTCCCATACTTCATCTCTCATTCAGACTGAAACAGAGACCTTTTCTGTACACAACGCTAGAGTCCCAACCAGACCCTTCCACTAGTGATAATGATTATAGCTTTCTTGCTGCAGAAGAAACAGGATAAGTAATTTCCTTTATTCCACCAAACTTAAGAGTGGAATACAGATGTTTTAAAAATCCTTTAGATTTCATCATTCTATAATACATAAATAACATTGATTCATATATTATATTACATCATGACTTCATGCTCTTACACTGAACAGTAATCCTGGAAAGTGAAAGTCACAGCTGCCCTGGATACCACACATCCCACTCCATCAAGGTGTGACATGTCTCCTCGGCTTTCCCGCATGCAGCCTCTCCCCATTCCCAAACAGAAATCCTACACCTTTTCGTGTGTCAGAGCCCTTTCCCACACCCAAACAGCTACCTCCTCATTACCGCCCCTCTGTCTCAAGTGTCATCTCAGCTCCGTGGGTAGGAGAGTGCCCCTCTGACAGAGGGGATCTCATCAGTCACGTTCCCCCTCGCATTTAGCTTTGAAGCCTTACGCTTCCCGCACGCTCCCGGCCTTGAGTACCTGAAAGCTTGGCTGCTTTTACCAGCTGTACCAGTCCAACACAACAGGCATAACCTCTCTCATCTATAAATCTATAAATCTTGTCTTTCCTCCTCGTGTCCTTAAACAGTTTTTGCCAAACACACACCAACAAAAAAATCCCAGAACGCTATCATCTACTCTCTCTGGAAAGATAAGGCAGATTTTGAGTTTTGGGAATATATCTGTCCAATTTCAGCACTTAAACATATGTGAAATTACCAGCCCAGTTCACGGTTTTAGTAGCTATAAGGATCTCTCCTTTTTCCAAATGCTGGAGAGAGTCTTTCTAGCAAGCTTTTTAGTCTTGTTCTGAAGAAGCGTTGGCTATACAGGTCAGGAAATCATTCCTTTAGGCAAGTTCCAAAGTACACCAGGACTGAAATGCTTTGTAAGCCCGTCTGCCAGCAGACTTTGTCCCACTTTGAAAACAAAAGCAACTCTTTAGAAAGCACTTTCTTAAAGCTGTTAATCCTTTAAAAAGAAACAATTCTTAAATTATCTGCCCTATAAAAGCAAACAACAGAGCCCAAGGGAGTCTTTCTGAATGGTTTACATAGCTATTTGAATAGGTTCCTTCTAAAATGTACACAACATGCAAATAACTATTGCAGAGCTGTAACACATGAAAAAACATCTTTTATCCTGTTTTCTTGAACATGTAAATGAAGAACACTTACTTTGTATTCAGGAAAGGTAGGCAACAATGACATATAATCGACTAAGAAAGAAGATACTTAGCAAACAAAGATCAAACTCATTGCCTTCAAAACTGCAGGCTTATTTGCTATGAAAAAACCCCTACAAATTAATTCCTTAGGAGTATTAAAGAGGAAACTGATGGCATCTCCTGTCATACTGGGAGTACGCAACCCCGAAATGCTGAGCTACCGATGTTCCACATTCGGTTACACACCCTGAACTCCCCCCCCCCCCCCCCCCCGGTATGATGAGAATCATCTAAAGTCATCATTGATGTAGTAAATTAAGGATGGATCCAGATGTCAGCTGCAACGGGGACTTGGGGAACTGGTGGATATCCACACATTCCACTCATTTTCACAGTAAGTGTTGCTCAGTGTCTCAAAGATAAACCAGATTAAGCAGTTTATAATATCCTCTGGAAGACCAGAGTCGCAAAATCCAGTATTTCATTAAAATATGAAAACATGGTCATTCAAGCAGACCAGAAGCAAGTGTGTCATTCAATCTTAAAAAAGCGCAAATAAGTGCATATTATACACGAGGGAGATGAAAATAATCTAAGACGATCTCAAATTCAGGATACACTCCATAGCATTACTGAAGCGACACCAGGAATTAATGCACCATTAAGCCTATTGTTACTGTGGTGTAACTTTTCTTGATATAAAAAGCTGCTGCAAAACCAGAGTGATATACAGTGGAAGACATTCTTCAAGACAAAATTCCAGCAGAAGCCACCCAAAGTAGCTGCCCTCCCCAGAACTGCTCATTCCAACACAGCAAAGGAAGCGAGTCCACATAGCTGGAAGGACAAGGTGACACCTGACTTCTGCAGTTGGTTGGGTTTGTTTTGGGTTCTTTTTGGTTGGTTGGTTTGGTTTTTATTGTTTGGGGGGTGGTGGTGGGTTTTTTGGAGGTTTCTTTTTTTGTTTTTTTTTTTTTTTTTTTGAAGTGTTTGTGTCTTATTTTGTAAAAATATATTTTGTGCAATATTCTGAAATGATGTGTGAATGCTGTTTTAGAAGGAGACTTATCTCACAAACATAATACCAAAGACATGGGAGACGGATTGTTTAATTCCAAGACCAAAAAACTCCTGACATTTAGTTGGCTTTCTGCAAGATCTTTGGAAGGGCAGATAGAGTTAAGAGCCTCTCTGCCCCTCCTGCTTTGGGGGAAGGGGGTGTTACTACACCAGAGAAACAACAGTGACTCTTTTTACATAGCACCCATTGTTCCCTTGCATGAGAATACAGCAATATACATATAACTGTAGAGAACAGAAAGTAAAAGATGACACTACTTGCATTATCCAAAATCTTCATGCCAAAGCTTTAAAATATGACTCAGATAACTAATGCTACCCTTTCACAATAGATGCACACAGGGCAGTGAATCCCAGTCTCTCAATGTACCTTTAAAGGATAAAAATATTATGTTTACTAATCTTTTCAAAGTACTTCCTCCTGCAACATTAGCCAAGCTTCTTTTTGTTTGCTTTGTTTTTGCTTTTTGTTTTAAATAGGCTTATACAAGCTCCATTTAACCGTGGATGAAGACAGGAAATTAATTCCAATTCTTATTACTCTGCTCAAGTTACAGTGGAAGTCCAGGTAGGCCAAAAAGTCCCTTGCCACAGATTTCTACCACATAACATGCAACTTCTGTTCACTAATGCCTTTTTTTTCCCCCCTCAAACCACATAAAAAGTGTTCATTAGATTGCTCTGACCACCAGACCATGTTCTGAGGATGTGACTAGTGTGAGGAGCCCTCTCAATTCAAACTACCAATTCCCATGCTGCTGATATTCCTGAAATTCTCCCATTCAAGTGAAATTTGCATGTGCTTAATTTGTTCCAGAATACTGAGACAGTAACATCCTGACAGCATATAGCTGAAAAACTATTTATTCATCTTGGCAAAACCGTCTGGCACTTGCAGTATTCTACTTTGACTGCAAAAACCAGAATAATTCAAAAGTTTCATTGTGGTTCACTTCTGTGACAGAAGGCAGATTTGTACCAGAGAGTAACCCAAATGATTCAGCCTGAACTTTGGTTTTACTTATACTATTACTTTGCCCTGGAGGGGAGGGGAAAAAAAAAAAAAGAGAGGGAAAGGATGAAAGTTTCTTCATTCATTCTGAAGTAGGTGCATAGACTTTCCTAAAGAGACCACTAATGTAATCAATATCAATATACTTGCTTCTCCCCAACAGTTGCAGGGGCATAATCTGCAACAGAAGCATGTTTTTTAACCTCTTTCTGAATGGCTGCAATGGTTGACCTAGTTTCCATTTATTATTGCCTTGTGTTTTGTGTTGCGATTTACATCAGTGCTAGCTGGTTGTAATGCCATACTCTCAAAATGCATTTTGTGCCAAACCTAAGAATAGCATTATATTCTCCCTAAGAGAATACAGGAAAAATGAAAGCTCTTATGCAGTTTAGGATTATGTATAGAGTACTACATCACAGACAGATGTCTATCTGGAACTAGAAGGGGTTTTTTTCCTGAAGAGGTGTCTGAAGTCAGCCCTTTCCTTTACTAGCAGGAACAGCTTTCATTTCCTCCACTGTCTTACTGGAACTCCCATGAATCAACAGGGGAGGACCTCTCCAGTTTCACCTTAATTGCTATAAATTGCCCAGATTGAACATACAAACAAGTATGTGCTTTGCATACAGTGCAATATTCTTAATTTAGTTCTCACAGACAAAAACTATTGCATCTGAACCTTTGAACACTGTCAAACATTTGAGAACTTTCAATGAGGGTACGTCCATTTGTACATCTGCCTAGCAATGGACTCTGATGATCAGGCTGCATGCTGTTTATAAGGTATAGTACAAAAAGGACTAGGAAAGTCAGCATGTTTTTTTTTTTTTTTTACTAAAAAAGGAATGGGGGAGCATTGTAGTCTTAAAAACATAATATGCAGGAAGTCACTTACAGCTCTACGCACATGGTTCCAGTTTGAACTCTTGCATCTTTAAGTGATTTGCTAATATTTTTACAAATAAGAACACTTATCAAACAGCCTTCCTCTGTCTCAAAGCAATTACTTAAAGAGTTAACATAAAAGATTTAGGTGTACTCGCGTTGCTTTTTAGTGTAATATTTACTTATGCAGCACAGTGGTGTTTTCCACATGAAAGTCCCGAGTCTGAAACAATACTCAATTATCATAATCTACTAAGACCTGTATTTCAAAACATTTTAGAAGTGGTTTTGGATTACTTCGTAGCTGGCAGCTCCTACCAGCCTAAGTAGTAAAGAGTTGCAAAACCACTGCCGGAAAAATGAAGTTACAGAGTGCAATGCTGCCATCTGCTGAAAATTGGTTGTCTTAATGGTCTAATTACCATTTCCAAATATTCAGTTACAGGCTTTTCAACATTCAAAGCTATTTAGACCTATTTAATCTGATCAATTTGAGGAAGAGTAACAAATACATCTGGATCGAGCGCTTGTGCATACAGATAACAAGGTCAACTGTAGTCAAGTCCAGTAGCTCTACTTTCCTCTAACGGGACGGCCACCCAACACTTGGTAATAACCCACGTTTCCATGTGTTGTGTACAGTGCAGCACCGTAATCTTGCAGAAGGCTCCCCCTGTCAGCAGCAGGCACCAAAAGTAATGCTTCATGCATAGTGACATCTCTGGAATAGGGCATCCAAGCCCGCAGGTTCCTCTGGCTATGCACAAAGGAAAGCTGCACATCAGGGTGGACACCATGCCCTCCAGCAGCTTGGCTGGTGTTCCAGTTACCACAGCTGCACCCAACAGTGGTAGACTTGTTGGAAAACTTAGGAGTCCATATTTTTAATTGATTTCTATTTCCCCACATCGAGTCATGGAATAATAAGTTGTCCTGTCTTCTAAGCGATGGATATGGCCTGCTGTAATTGCCAAAATTCATATCCAACGTGCCAAGAGACAGCATTTCTCATCTGTGGGCTAAACCAAATTGTTCGCCTAGCAAAAACCACTAAAGAAAAAAGGAACTTTCACAAGTTACACAACGCCATTTTCACTGTGACCTAGATGAGCTGTGGTAACTAAATTTAGATATGCATACAGAGCTCTCATGTAGTATGGTCTGTCTTGCACAACTGTTACCCATGAAGCAGTCTGACAGTCATGCCCTGTCCTCTACTGTTTGATTTGCCCTTCTCAGATAAGTGAGACTAAAGAGTTTATCCTACTACAACACAAAGCGCACACCAGATATTTTTGTTCCCATTTCACCAGTGTAAATCTGAAATAACTCAGCTTAGCTGGGTGAACATGGACCTCAATTTCTCTCAGTGTAAACAAATCAAGGATGTGAGCCACTGCACGAAGTTTAGTCACGCATGGCTTTACCAGATACAGATGCTTAACAGTACAAGCCTGATTTGTCTATGCCTTGCACTGAAGTAAATAAGAACAGAATTATAACACACAGCTATCAATTACTATTCTAATACAGTAATCACTTTGAACAGACTGTAAGCAATCTAATGGGGAACACTGAACAGAAGAAAACAGTCTCTTCTATATACAGGAGGACAAAAACTCATCAAATGATGAATGTTACACAGCCTGCCTCCTTGTTACCATCCCTCATTTCTTCAAAACATCCATTGGAAAAACTCAGCCTCAGTCATATCATCTAACTTGGTGCAGTTCCACAGTAATTATGATGGATTCACGCTGCATCATTTACATTGATAAAAGGAAATTACCAGGAGATTCCAGAAGCATTTTACTGACTTAATTCCAAGCATAAACTTGTAAGTGCTCCATTGATGTCTGTCAGTTTGATTATGGTATGAATCACATACCAAGAAATACTATCAACTATGTATTTCAAGGCAGTTTTAGTTCTAGCATTAGCACAAAGAGACAAAAAAGCCTTTGCTTAGAGATTTAAACATTCATCCTTAGCTTCATTTTCTGGTAGGATGAAGAAAGCCAAATTTTAGGAAAAAAATTGTCAGTCAAAAAAAAGTCAGATGGAGTAAGCTGATATTTCACGCTTAAGTTGGTAATTTGTGAATGTTACATTGCTTAACAGACACAAGACAAAAAGAGTTTATCAAGAAAACAAGACACAAACAGAATGCGTGGGAAACACAGTCACAGCGACACTAAGCTACAGCAAAGAATCATTTACTCAGAGTAGCTCATAAATACCCACTCAGTAAAGAATGAGCAAGAAGCATTTTTGTCAGATGACCACTCATGTTTACAATTCCAAGCCAAGGAAACAGTCAAGACAGTAGATTTGATGACACAAGAGACCAAAACTTTTTTTTGGTCCACGGTGCAATAGACAACAAGCTTGAAGTTGGAGCCACCAATGCTACAGGACAAAGGTTCATAGGTCTGAAGTCACCTTAAGGTTTCTTGCAAACCACCAGCATGGTTAAACTGATGCATGGTAACTTGAAATGAGCACTAACTAGGACTTCATGGACCATTGGTGGTCCATGAACATCAAGAAAACATCTGCCTTATCAAATCAAATTATCACATGAGATCCACGTGCAGGATATACAGCACACAAGAACTGAAACATTAAAAGGCACGGCCAAGTTCTCCTACAATTTCAATGAATGCAGTTCCACTAACAGTGATTTTTTTTTTTTTTAAACCTCCCACAGAAGCCAAGCCAGATGGCTAAATGCTGCTACTACTAATGCTGCTAATACCCCTTCAGGATTATTTATTGAGTGGGACAGCTAAGACCAGCACTTTCATAGCTTGTAATCACTACCATTTTTTTCCCCAGTTTGTCTGTATCGGTTATAATTTTCTTTCAGGATATGGCTTGTTAGTCTCCAACATGTATTGTTCACGTCTACTCTAAGATTATTACTTAGCCAATGCAAGTACAATTGAATTTAGATGCATTGTTCTTATTTCAACTGTATCCAAACCACAATTGTTATTGGAAACTTCTGGTCTAAGTTACTTTCCAAATTGACCCTTAAACCCCACTTTCTTATATTGTCCAGCAGTCATTTAATGGAGTAAGCTACAGGAATTTTCACCCCATTATCCCATGGACTGGCTTCCAGAGAAAACAAGCAACTTAATAAGTAGAAATATTCCATGTAAAAACTAAATACAGTCCAATTTGTATTTCAAACCAGCATTCACTGGAGAGATCAAGGAATTGTAGTTTTCCAATTGTCACAGTGCACAAGGAAGCAATCTTGAAGCAACAGCTCACCATGGGTCACACCTGATAAATGCTGCTAGCCATCTTCCTCAACTCCTGGCTCTAGAGAGGTCACACACCAGTAATACCCCTCCCCGTTGCGAAAAGCCTGGTACACATTAAGCCAGGCAATCTAAGCTCCAAGAGCAACTAAAAGATACCCAAGCTAGATCATTTACTGTGCTAAAAGTTCATTGTGCTATTTGCCTTAATTTGCACCTCACTTGTGGAAGGGACCTGTTGATTTCTGAAAGTCCTCTTCATTCCAAATGAAGCAAACGGAAGCCAGATCATTCAGCAACTGCGCTAGCCAAACACATCTGTTGGGACTACCTTGGCTCTGTTTTTTGGCAGAAGGTAAAAACGTTATCATATCAAATGACATGTAAGAACATTGCCTAGGTTGCTCTCTATGTACAGAGTAGGAGACAAGCACTGCCTTATGTCAGCAGCCAAAGCTATCTATTTAAATACTAAATAAAATGCAAAGTGAAAGATGAGAAAGACAATGTAGTATAAAGTTCTCTTCTTCCAGTGCACGATGCATCTAGCCCAATGACAAAAAAAAAAGGGGGGTTAAAAGTCAAATCACCAATGTTTATTAGATCATCTACCAAAGGAACATTACACTGGTTATATCCTCCAACCCAGCAGCCACAGAACAGAAAGTCCCCTCCAAAATGATGCCTGCCAAGCTCAGCAATCTTTACACGATTTACTGGTCAGTGCACGCAAACACATACGAAGGAGAAGATTATGCCATTCTGATCTCAGGTGTCATCCAGGAGGATCGTTTCCACAGTTTTAGCAGTGAACATTCCAAACTGCTGCTGTTCTTCCCAGCAATTGTATTTTGTGGTTCTACTTCCATTTCCTTTACTATGTATGCATAAGCAGGAGGCCTCTCTTTGGCCTGAATTATTTACCCTATAATTTGTGCTTCTGTTTTCAACTAGTATTTACTGCTGAATGATGCCAAAAATCACACATACTGAATATTGCAGTGGGTCATACTTTAAAGCCCCATGAATTTCCTGGTTTCCTTGCAGCCAGACATAAGCTTCCCATTATTTTGGGCCAAACTTTATTCTCTTATGGAATATGAAGCAAATTCACTGACATCGGTGAAAATTCACCCATTTGTATTATACATTAATACTACATTTCAAAATCAGTCACCTCAATCTTGATTCCTTGACAGTTTGGCTTTTATTTTCAGAGGTATTTAGATGACAGAGGCTACTCCCACAAGAATACTTCAAATACATTACATTTGCAATAAGAGGCCTGTTTGCTAGATACCCTTTACAACATCCAGATGCTTAGAAGCAGGCAGGCAAACACCAACATCAGGCAGACATCCCTAAACAGCTCTGAAAATTTGTCCAAGCATTGCAAGAATCCTGTCAAAGGGCTACGGTTATTAGGAGCCTAAAGACAATGGGACAAATACCCTAATTCTCTATTTACAAACTTGCCTTCAAACACAAAGACACACCATAGCACTCCTAGTACCCCCAATGAAGCACAAGTCTCCAACTCCAGCAAAAACCCTGGATTTTCAAAGATACTATGCACATTAAGAACTTAAGAAATAACGACACAGTCACACAAAACGTTTCCTTTATCATAATAAATAGCAATAAGTATTTTTTTGGCTGGGTTACACTGCAGGCGCAGAATAGCTAAATGAGGATGACAGACACAATCAGATACACCCATCAGTCACAGCAGTATTTTAAACAGATGTAGGCTACTGTAGGCCTTGCAAACAGTTCAGTATCAGCAGTCAAATTTTCAAAGCTATTAGGGTCTTAAATACATATGCAAACAGCTATAAATCTCAATAGATCTGAACGTAGGCATTTTTTATTGGCATTGATTTCAGTGGGACACAGCCACCAAGCTTAGTTGACTTTGCAAGCCTCAAGAAGGAACAAATGCTCCAGAGGTGTTAGGGCTGGATCCAACAGAAGACTTGACCACTGAGTTGGCTCAAGCTGCTACCACCCTACAGCCGTCCGTGTCCACGCAGCCCCTCCTGAGCCACCCCGGGAAGTGTGGCACCTCCTGCTGCTCCACAGGGATCTACAGGAATGTGTTCACAGCTGCTTTGAGACAAGGCAACTGGCATGGACCTCACATTGCGGTGTGAGATCCTTAGAGCACTTAACCAAAGCAGGAGACAAGTTGAGCCCATCAAGAGGCAGCTGGGATTATGGGGACATGCAGGTGGGGAGGGAAGCATCTGAAAGGGTGCTTCCTGACTTCCCTAAAAGGGTGCCAGCTTCAAGGCAACCCTCTATCTATTGAGGCTGAGCCCCTCCATGAGGGAGAAGGTGGGGCAGACACAAGGTCAGTGGAGAGTGAGAGGCAGAGCGGCCCAGAACACACAAAAGAGCAACTCCCCGACTCTGCATCTGGGCACTTAATACAGACACCCCCGCACACCTTCGCTGAAAGCACCCTCAAATCCAGCATCAGTTTCCTACCAGACTCCCCTAAACCTTAAGTGAGGCAGGAATGTTTTCACTTCTAAGACATTTTTCAGCTTTTTGCAACACTGAATGAGTTTTTGCAAAAGTGACAGAGCCATTTTCGAGGATGCGGCTCACTGACGAAGCTACATAAATTTGCATTATTAACATCTTTTTAATCTTAAATGGCCTTCATACACGCTGACACAAGTCTGCTGTGACTTTCCTTAAAGATAGGTGTATATCCTTCTTTAAACAGAATGTAAATAGTGCTTAAAATTAAGATGTATAGTTAACCAACTCTCATCGCCATTTCAATGGGTACATATGGAAAATAAATGCAAGCAGTGAAGTCAGCTGACTCTGAGACCTTGCAAATAATTTTGGATGTTCATGTTTATGATTAATTTGACAGCCTCTCTTCACAAAACCAGAAAACCATCTAAGTTACACCATCTAGTCACATGACCTGCAGCACAGTTTCCTCTACAGACTTTTCAGAAGACAAAGGTTTAAAAATTGTTGCTTTATCCTCCCCCACAATCTTCATCTGTATAACTTCATAGTAAAGTTTCCAGAAGTATTTCTTAGCACTACCATAAGCTTGCTATCCCATGCATAAAGATCTCTCAGCTAAAGCAGGCAGTACAGGCTCAATTGCCTCCTTCAAGGGAGCATCCCTCCTCCAAAATTTTTAATTACAGGCTCTGACTATCCCCTGCCATTTCAGCCACTTCCCCAGCTTGTTCTTTCTCTGGGTCTGGTTTAGTTTGTTTTGCTATATTTTGAGACTTTTCCAAGGTTTCAAATATTTAGGCTTCACCAAAACTATTTGAAGAAACCAAGAGTCTTTTTCCACCTTAAAAGCAGAGCCTAACACAGCAAACTCAGCATAAGCAAGAAAATTAAATGGGCACAAAATCCAGTACTGATTGTCCATTCCCTTCCTTCTCCAAACCAGAAAGCTGAGCTCTCTAACCTTCCCAACACCAGCTTCAATTCCTAGAGAGACCAAGGGGTCTCCTACATCACCACACTGAAGTAACCACTCAAAACACACAGAGAAAAAACCTGCCTCTTGACATCACTCGTTGCTCAAGCAAAATGTACAGACCAATTTGCTTTTTACAGCAACTCCATCTTAGTTTGGCTTGACTGGCTAACAGGTTTTTTTCACTGCCCTAGGCAGCACATTCATAGAGATATAGCCAGACAACCCTTTTTTTATTTTAAAGCTTTCTTACCCTTACCTATATTCTTCTACCCACTCCCCCTGTTCCCTCCTCCTTTTCTTTCTTTGCCTCCCTCCCTTTCTCTTTTGTTCTTGTTCTCTCCTTGTAACATCCACTTCCCTGGTTTCAGAGAGCAATGCAGAAATTCTTTCTCTTTCTGAGCCTGCTTTTCTACTGATCTTACACAAGTTCTTCTCACTCCTCCTTCCATCAGCCTGTATGAGCCCAACTATGCTCTTCCTATTTCAGCCTTTCCCTTCACCAAGGAAGCTTCCATGTCTCTCCCCACCACCCCCACACCCCCCCCCCCCCTTACATTACCTTTCCTCTCACAGAAGCAGCATATTTCTACTTGGTTTAGAAGAGTCCTTCTCCACAGTTTGCAAGCACCTACATTTTGTTCCTCTCCTCCCAGCTGCTGCTTCCAAGCCTAATACCTGCACCGCATGGGCATCCTCAGCAGGAAGCAGCCGCCTGGACTTCAGGTAGCACTGCACAAAAGCCTGGTCTAACACCAGCTAGTCTTTACAAAATGTGTTCAAGAGAATCTAAGCCAGGCCTGCTACACTGACACAGTTCTGAATTCATACAGACTTAAAAGACATGATACTTCCCAACCATCTCTCTTACTCCAAACACAACTAATCAATAGATTTTAATTTCAGACAGGTCCTCAAGATGTTACGTGGGGGGGACACAACCCAAAATAAGAGTCAAACGCATCTATACTTCCAGTGGACTTTGTTTTCTAAGCAACTCTTGGAATTTCGGCCTATTGTTCTCTGCTGTGCACAAAGGAGCAGTTGGCAAGTGATTTCTATTTTTAGGATGTCTGGGAATGCTTTGCTTTGGTTTTTCTTTTTCACTTTGTGGGACCACAGTGCCATCTATTGGAAAAGTTATGAAGAGCAGGCTCTCACTGACTACTATTTGTAAAGTTAAGACTAAAAATATTTATTACTTCGGTTTCAAAACAATTAGGAGTGCCAAGTCTTTATCGTAGGCTTTTATAGGCATTTGTTAGGATACGCAAGCCCTAATATTATGGAAAGTTCCTGACTGACACATTCAAAGAAACTTAAGTGTTTGCTTAAGTGCCTCACAAACACCAAAACCGTACTAACATACCAGAAACAAAACTTGCCACTTTTAGAAATACACATCAGGAAGGGCTACCCTGTGTGAGCCCGTCCTTCCTTCTAGATCCTGCATCTCCCAGTTTGGTGGGACTCCCTGTTTGAGCAAGATGACACAGGGATAAACACAAAGCCCGCTCCCTAACCTGATGACTATTAATTCTCCAGAACCAGGCAATAGCTACATCTTTGTAAATTCTCCCTCCAGCAATAAGCAACAGGTACGTAAAGGTTATCAGCATCTGTAAGCAAGTCCTCTTTCCTTCCACGGTCAGTGGGAACACAGAGCAGCCAGAATAAGCCTATAGAGTACACAAAGTCCATACTCAACCTTCGACGAAGAGCAACACAAATTTTGAGAAGAACCTTTTTAAAAGAGACCTAGGAAGGATTTCAGAGGAGCTGGGGAGATACAGGCCTGCAGGCATGCCATCCACACCAGGCAAGTTAACAGAGGAACAAAGAACATGGCATACGCTCGAAGAGGCGGGCACCTAGGTAAACCGGGCAGCATGGAAGACTCACCATGGGGAAGCCTTTCATCCCAAAGACACTGCCAGGAGCACCCAAGGCCCATCCAAGCCCCTGGCCAGCTGGCAGCAGCCCCCAGGGCTCCCTGGCCATCACGTGCGAGGACCACAGCAAACGCCGGGCTCAGAAAAGAGAGAAGGAGGTCTGGCCCGTGGTTTTCAAAAGGGAAACGAGGCACAGGTGACCCACATTGTTATTTGGGGAGGGAGGGATTACCTCGCTACATCACATCAGTACAGCTGGCACCTTGCATCACTCACACAGGTGTTTTCTAAATGCATCATCTGCAGACATTAAAGATTTAGAAAATAAGATAGCACTCACACACAGACATTGGGAGCTCTCCCATAACGGTTTAAAGGTTTACACAAACATATATCAATATAAATACACGTTTATATATATATGCGCCACCGCCAACGAGCATTAAAGCATTAACCAACAACTCAGGACCAAAAAGCCCAAGAAAAAAACATGTTAGCGTAAGCAAAACCACATACTTTATTTTCATATGCCTGCAAGCCACCAAATTTTCAGGAAAAAGCTGCAATGCAAGCGACAGCCTGGGTTATCCCACACTTCACCCCGTCAGGGCCGGCGAGGCCACGACAGCGACACCACAGCTGCCCCAGCGCAGGACAGCATGAGGACAGGCTCCCCACGCACCCTGGGGTAGCATTATATTTATATTTTGATATAAGTTGCACTGTGAAAGTAGTAGACTAGGTGTTAACATAGGATCTGGGCCTAAACATTCAGGCAGCGTCCCCCAACCTTCTCTTTCAGGAAATTGCCCTTTTCCAGTGGCCCTGCCGCCTCTCAAGTTGTGAAAAGAAATCTGAAATTATTTCAATTATTTCCCTTCCTGCTACGGGCGGTGTGTTTGTAAAGCATTACCAAGGTAATGGGCAGTTACAAAGGCACTCGCTGCCGAAGGAGGCAAAGTGAGGGGGGGAGACTTTGTTACCCTTCAGTTGTAGTGACCTCATCAGCCAATATTTACATGCACTCTGTATTAACCACCACAGTATAAAACAACCTTTACTTCCTGCAAGTTCACACAAGCAGCTCTCACCAGGAAAGCATTACTCCACACTGACCAGCTGCTCTGAACACACCGAACTTACACTGCTGCCTGAGCAGACAGCCCTACAAGCCTTCACACAGCAAACTTTGACAATAAAGAGCCCCCCACACAGGCTCCTTTTGCGTACTGCCGTGAGGTGCATTTCACGGCGAGGTGTGCCCCACCAAAAACCACTGGAGGCCTGTGGGCACGGCAGGGTGCACGCCTGCCACCCCACGCTGCCGCCACGGCTGCATAATTTTTCCATTCTTCCTACGGAGCGCGGCCGAGCCCCAAAAAAGCCCCTTTTCCCTCCCAAAAAGCTGTGTGCTCCAGGTGAGGCTCGAACTCACAACCTCGGCATTGCTCGGCTTTGTACTGCTGTATAAGTACCGCGCGCTAACCGATTGCGCCACTGGAGCCCTGACACCAACTCCTCCCGAACGGTTTATCAAGGGCTCGCCCGGCCCCGGCGGGGGAAGGGCGGCGGCACACCCGCCTGCGCCCCGCGCTCAGCAGCGGCTCTGGGCCGCCCCGGTTGTTTGCCAGGACCGCGCTCTCGTCGTTTACGGCCGTTAACAGCGGCACTGGGAGTGGAGAAGGGAGTTGGTGGACGCTGCGCCTCTCGGGCAGGGCAGCGCCCCCAAGCACGGGAGGAAGGAGAGCGGCTGCGGTGCCCGGGACAAAGCCCGCCCACCCCCTGGCTCCCCGCCGGGCGGGCGACCGTGGGGGTAGCTGGCGGCACGGCGGGCCGCGGCGGGGAGGGCCTGGCCCCCTCCACCGGGAGGGCGGGGCCTGCCGCGCGGGGCGGGGCGGGGCAGGGAGCGGGGAGCGCGGCCTTCTGCGCCTTCTCTGGTCACCTCCGGCGGGGGCGGCCGGGGGGGCTGCGGGGAACAGGAGCGTCCGGGCCCCCCTTCCATCCCAGATATTGCAGCCGGCTGAAGCGGCCCTCGCACGTCCGTGCTCCGGAGACGGAACCAAACCTCCTCACGGCCTGTGGTAAAAGGCGTTGGCCTCTGGGTCAACGAACTTCTCCCTCACCAGTTCACGCCGGTGGGGAAGCAGCGCGCTCGTCTGTTGTGCTCAGGGCCCAGCCGGAGAGAAAAGCAACTAAATACTGTCAATAAATTAAATTATTATGCCTGTAGCATCGCTAGCTGCACACCCCAGGGCTTTGCAGTCCACTTGCTACTCTGCTGCTGTCCTGTGCAGGGATGCCCTGGCACTTTTAAATAAAGTAGTACAGGTTAAAAGGAGTCATACAAAATTATTTTTGATTGATGCTTAGTAGAAATAACCACAAATGTTGGGGTTTATCCCATATGGATAATTCACTGAGAGCTTACTTTACCTCTAGACTGACTTCATCTTACTTTACTGTAGTACAAGTACTTTATTAAGTACAGAGCATCCGTAATACAAACACGTCACATCTACAGGGTCTAAACTGCTTGTATAAATACCTGGACGTTTTGTCTTGCTGTTCCCTAGAATTCAAAGTTGGAATCAGGTGCACCGATATGAAAATGCTGAATAGATCTAAAAGGCTAACATTACTTACAGGTAGAAACAGCACTGTATATATGATGTACTACACGCTTAGAAACAGTTACTACAAGAAAACACACAGCCTTATGCACATGTTTATTGTTAAAACATACCACTGACATGGATTTATTCTGCAGTTAGATCTATCTTATCTTTATGTGGCAGGAAGATGGTAAATGTAATTGGCATCAGCAGATACTTAAGTGCAAGCAATGCTCCAACACTGTTACACAGTTGAGACAGAGACATACTCTTCCTTTTTTTCCCACCCATAGTTACGCATTGTCACCATATTTACTTTCCTAAACAGCTCTGTTGGGTTACTGACTTAAGTACTAGAAAGCATTTTCCTTTCTACAGCTATTTTACTGTGTGCAAAGCAACAAGCTCCGGGCATTTCACTACAGAGCGGATGGTCGTAGGGAGTGCTACACAGTGCTTGGATTTCCGTGGCCTCTAAAAATGAGCTGTCGGTGGCCCAGCAGCAGATGACAGGCACTCAGCCAGTTTTAAGTAAATAGCACTGATCTCCCAACTACTTTTGGCAGATTGAGCGGCAGTTATGTGCGACTTCATCACCTCCTCCCCCACCTCTGATCCATAAATGAGCTGAAACCTTTTGAGATTGCTTTGGATGGAGACGACATGCTTCTCTCTTGTCAGGGAAGTTGTTCTGCTGTTGGTACTATTACTGTGGGCATTACCGAGAATCAGTGGTATACACCATTAACAGGTAAAGTAACATGCAATTGCTGTATCTGACCATCGATGAAGGTGGCTGGCATGGAGAAAAAACCTGACAGTTCATTTCTTAGAGAAATTTTCCATCATCACATAGGTTTAGTTGGCATACCAGAAACCGGCAGCTGCCTCCATTACCCTTAGCAGTGTATCATTACACTAGAAAATAAAACATTCTATACCACGCAAAGATTGCTGTGAATATAATTTCATCCAAACAAGTGCTTTTTTGGCAAATGCAAGAATGTCAGGAAGAATCAAAGCAGAAGCTGTGAGCATACAGACAAGATCTTTATTGCAGATTTAACCTTAGACTCAGGCAAAAGGGAGGACTCAGTGAGTCTAATTTTTGTGTTTATATAGACGATAATCACTGCTGCTTGTATTTTAATCAGCCTTCCCATAAAAGTAACAGTGATGATGGCGAAGATTCTAGTATGTTTTGTTAGATCTTGAACTCTTGAACAAATAGCAAAAGCACAGAATTGACACAAAATAGGAAGCATGTTCAACTGAGTGAAATGGATTATTTGGTCATACCTATGCCTTCCTTTTTTCATTTCTTCACAATATTTAAAAAAAAAAAAAGATAAAAAGCAGAAGTTAAAGCTGTCCTAATGCTGCAGAAAGTTACTTGCTTCCTGCTGCTTGCAGAATCTCCAGATCATCACTTCAGTGTAGCTCCATTATTTTAACACCAATGGAGATAAATCAGTCTCTGTATTGCACAGGGACAGAAAGGCAAAGTTGAGATGATACTAAAAGGATTTTGTCCTGAAATTGCTGGTGAATGCAAACCTCCCCTGGGGAAGATTTTTCAGAATACTTCTTAGCACAAAGTGTGAAAAAAAACAAGGCTTAAGAGCCAATTTTCACAATGCTGTTTGCTTTCGAGAGTAGAATGGGCAGAGTGGAGCAGGCAGCATCGAGGCTTGCTGGCTTCATGGTCTGTTTCCCTCTTCCCTTCCCGGGGGCTCTAAACCATTTTAGGTCTTTATCATCAGTTCTTTAGGTGAAAAAACCCCCAAACACAGGGAGTAATGGAAAAATGACCTAATATCCCTTTAATACAGATAAAAATCCGGGCCAATGAACCTGAATATCCTTTCTAACTAGAAACAATATTTAGCTTACGTGCTTTTTGTTGACATATGTTGCATGCTGGACACCAGCTAGTAAATTTAAGTATCTAATAGGTGTGGTGGTTGAGAAAAGTAGAAAAATAGAGTAAGCGCGGTCCTGAACTCATGGTTTTTCCACTACCACTTTTTTCCTGCACCCTTAATGCAGGAATGGGTTTTTTTTGTGTGTAGCAGTTTTGTGCTTCAGTAATCTTGTGCTTCTCTGGCAGCAAAATCTGACAAATCGAGTCCTCACATTTGCATAAAGGGGAGGATCTGAGCCGAAAGCGGAAGCAGAAACCCCAAATGCTGGAAGAGGCTTTGATGGATGTGAAGAATCGTTGTGAAGTAGACTAGCAAGAGAAATCCAGGCCCCAGTCAGGTTACAAGGTGTACGTATTTACTTGAGTCTCACAAAGACTGCAGTGCTGGCTCTTTTCTTTGCCTCTCCAATGCACTTCACAAAAATACGGTTTCATCGCCCAGTACTTCCAGGCCACATAGACCATTTCATAGGCCTCTTCCTAAAAAAAAAAAAAAGGCAAAAAAAAAGCAATGTTCCCTTATACCTTTTATATACATGGAAAGGCCATTAACTGCATTTTTCGAAACCTATTGATTTCAAAAGGTTGCAGAAAATGCTACCCTGTGATAATAACCTCAGCTTCATACTACTGGTGAATTTTATAAGTGAACTTCATTTGTTTCCTCCCTGAATAGGTCTAGCTATTGGGTTTTCATACCTCACTCTAGCCACAGAATGGATTTATCAGCCTGCAACCGAGATAGTTTTCTCTGCAGGTAATAGCACCTTGTATTCTGCCCAGTGGAAAGAAGTGGAGACTAGGGATTAGAGTGGGGGTTGTGGACAATAGCCCTGCAGTTAAAACTGGCGCATTAATATCGTGGTGAACAAGGCTTGGCTCTGTCAGTTCCAGGACCTGTGATTTTTCCTACCGTGGCTTTGTACAATCTCTTCATTTCCATGCCCAGCAAATGGAGTCCTGCTCCACAATGCATGGTAGTAATGATGAGGTAGAGCTTTTACAAAACCACCGTCATTAAAATAGAGTGTCTTCAGTTCTCCTGGTCCCACCAGGCTGGGTCACAATCCCCTAAGTGTAAGTGCCTTTCCAATAGATCTCTTTTCTTCGCAGCTCAGTAGTGTGCCAGCAGCCTACAGTACAAAAAGCACTGAAATGGTCATGTCTGTAGGTCCAAAGCCAGGCCTGATGACTTTGTTATGCACCGGTGTCTCACCACAGCCATTCTGATGGTAGAAATTTCATGTTCTAAATAAATAATGTGGCATTCTTCTTATAATTGAGTGAAATAATAACTACTTTAGGCTTATTTCAGAGGAAATTATTGCCAGGCCCATTGTGATTGTACCAATATAGCAGAACTGTAATCCACATGTGTACCTTTCTATCTCAAAATAAATGGATTTTTTTTTTTTGATCAATTATGTAATCAGTTTAAACTAAACTGCAAAGAAGTGATAGAGATGAAGGTAAAACAGAGTCACTCTTACACATACTGGAATAAGAGCATTGGTATTAGTTCAAACTCACACTCCATTGTTTTTTTTCCACTGGAAAATTATAATGATATAAGGGAAAGAACTCACAAGTTTGTACTGTTCCAGCGTAATGACTCTTCAGTCCAGCATATTAGTTCAAATTTAGTTCAAATTAGTTCAAACCTTATACACATTCACCCACTAAGTGCAGTCTAGATATAATCAGAAGACTAAGCTATGTCAAGAGCAACTGAAAAGTGCTAAAATTTTGTAATGTGTTGGGGCTTTTTGTTTATCAGCCATTTCATGTATTTGAAGTCTGAAAATAAATGTTTATGCATTTACTTATTAAAAAATGGGGGGTGGTGGGGAACAGAGTGAGCAATCCTGTAGGAACTATGTAGATGTTGAACAGAAACTAGTGAGGCAATAAAGACTAACACAGATCTGGAATGCCTGGTAGTTCTCGGTTTCTTGTTTGCCTGATAATTTGATGACAATAAGCTGCACTTTCCGAAAGGGCATCGCAGAACCACGTTCAGCTCTCCAACAAGCCCTGCTATAACATTGGCAAAGAGCGGATCAAATTAACATGAGCGTCTATGGACACCTGCTTTTGGTCTTACAAATGCAAGAGACATCTTTATTTTTGTTATCTGGCAGAAAAGATCCCAATTTTTTCAAACACACACACCCCCCAAACGTTCAGCCTAACAAGGTTGAGGGGAAGTGGGAAAAGGAAATGGGGCTCTTTATCAAGCCTGAAACACCTATATATAGTTACACATGTATAAAAATACTTATTATACATATTATATGGAACTAAACTTTAAGGAACTGCTCTCAACTTGCATTTAGGTTCGAAACCTGTTTCTATTTTAGACTTGAAGGGTGTGCACGCCCAAGTCTTGCCTGTTTTCCTAACCATCAGTTTGTCTATGCAAGAAGGCAATTTTTGTAGAGGTAACATACGCACACTCCAGTTGGTGCAGTACAGAGAACTAGGAAACTTCCTGTGGGCAGAATAAGTCTCTGATTAAAATATATTTTTTAAAAACACTAGTCAATTATTAGCCAAGCTGCTGGAGCATTAGTACTCTTTACGAAATAACCTTTGGCTGATGGACCTGTCCCCTTTGACACTCAATCCTGAAGACACCTCTTCTACCAGCCAATCCCCTGAGCTCTGGGCATGAAGTGACGCGCAGTTTGCTCACGGAAAGAGCCCTCTGCAAACTCTAACATCTCCTTCAAAACTTTCACAGCTGGTGGACCATGGAGCTTCTTGTAAATGTAAGAAAATGGATAGAAGAAAACAAAGCTGCCTTTTTGCCACCTGTTTGCAATAAGCTTATGTAAGTAAATGCAGATTATTTTTTTTTACACCCAGTTCTTAGATATTTATATATTCTTAGCTATAAGAGGAAGCTGCTAAAATGCATACGTGGTAAAGATTAGTAAGGAACTGTAGTTCCTCTTAGACTGCAGAGTGCTGTTTCGAAGAACACGAAGTGACTGAAATCTGTTTTGCAGTAACTCTGCAGAAGCTGTAAAGATCAACTTGAATATAAGATATTTGCCTCAACTCAAAGTCTCTTGTAGGCAGTGGGACAGAGTTAAGGGACTTCGTGTCAGGCCTTGTGACAATAAACTCACAGAAATCTGAGGAGACGGCATTACATCCACAAATGATAAGATTTAGCTAACAGGTTAGTGCTACCAACTTACAACCGGACACAGCTGCTAGAGCTGCCGAGGGTCATTTCAGCGTTGCAGAGGAGCAATCAAAACCAACGGGACACACCGCTGGAAGATAAGGAGAAACAGAGGGCCGGGGCAGTGGAGGAGCACGTTTCCAGGGCATTTCCAGAGCTGTCCAGGCAGCGCAAGACCCTCTGCCCTGTTCAGCGAGAGGCTTCAGAGCACCGACTGGCACCTGAGAGCTACAAACCATGTTCTGAATGAGGCAGCGAATCTAAGAAGGAAGCGCGGGCATTATGCAGTTGTACAACATGCATATTCTCAGTGTCAAAGCTCATGAACAAATTCCAGTGTAAATGGTCCAACGAGTGGCACCTTTTAGTCACAACGTTAGCAAGGATTTCTTTTGTCAGTGAAGCTGAGGACAATATATTTTGTCCAAAACTCCATATACAGAAGGCTTTCATAAGAAAGGATTCTTTGTAAAGAGCAATATAACCCAGATTTTATAAAGAAAATAAAAAGCATTTTTCTTGCTTTTAATTTTTTTTTTTTTAAATCTTGCTTTGCAACTTTAATCATTAAAAAAAGCACAAAAGAATGTGCCTCTTGCCCTACCCTGAAGTGCTGCCTCTAATCAAAAGCTGAACGGGCAGTACGGTAGCAGTGATATTCATTTCCATTCACAGACGCAAGGGTTACTTTTCAAAGGAATGGTTGCAAGACAAAAATAAGGTAAAGGGCACATCCTTACTGAGATGACTCTGTAGAAACTACAGTTGTATGTTTAACTGAGAAATTATGAAACTTGAATCACTACAGTAGTTTCACAGTGGGAGAGAATGAAGAAAGTGTCGTCTTCTTATGAGCATTTCCATTTCTTTCATTTTCAAAACAGATTTAGGAAGCATTTTGTAAAGCATAACCATTTCTAAACTTACCAGTGATGGTGGTAAAATTTTAGTATTTTACAGTATGTGGAATATTCACAGGTTTCTTTCTTCATCAGAGAGATGAACCTTTGGGTCATTACTGCACTGTTCTGCACACCCTACCAGCAGTTCTGTGTAAACCTGAAGTTAACTCTGGAACGTGACATCTATCAGAGGTCAGACGGTCACATAGATCCCTAAATACTCAGTGTTGGCAAGTCTTCACCATAAACATTGCGAGAAGCCACAGTGAAACAAGGAACATTTTTGGGGATAAAAATTGCATAGATTAAAAAAAAAAAAATCAATTTTTCCAATGTAGCTTCAGCCTGTGAAGGAGGAGAGGAAAGCCAACTACTATATGGATTCTGAGTCTCTCACCACCTGCTCCTGGTGCTATCTAAACGTTTTCAGGATTTTCCAAAGAGGTTTTAGGCGATTTTCCAAGAAGTGACTCATAGATTTCCAACATTTTTCCAAAGGCTTTGATCCTTTATGTGTTGAGTAGAGATGTATAAGGCATTCTTCTTACTGCCTTCACCACTGGAAGGCAACCACCTCAAAACATTCAAGTAACTTATGATCCTGTGTTTCAAGAGAGAATTAACAGTTAAAATCTAAGTCTTACAGCAAATCGGTAGGACTGTTAGTGTCTAAATTTATGATGGCTTTCAAGCTTTTATTCAGTTGTGTTCCATATACTTGAGAGGATCAAAAGTTGCAAATACTTATTTGAGATTTCGAAACAAAACCTCAATTCCTGAACCACCACCTGCTTAGAGTTTCACCTGAGTCAATAAAAGGATACAATATAAGAGCTGCAATTTAATTAGATGTATTTTAATGACACTATATTGCAGGTTTAAATGGTTTTTAACCTCAACAATGAGCAATTAGTGCAAAATCAGAACCCTTGACATAGCTACCCTGTAAAAATCAGCTATGGCACTTTTAAAGCTCTTTGAGTTCAGAATATGATACTTATCACAAGGAGACGTATCTGTGGTCATGGACTATCTGATTTTTCATGGTCTTGAGACTTTTTAAAAGGTTGCCTGCTGGTATCATTTTCTTTATGTGATTAAGAAGAGAAATATAAAAGTATGTAAAACTTAATAGGCCATTGATTAGCACCTCATTCTAAAAATAGTGCAATCAAGTAATGTTTCACACCCCTGAAGCCTTTATGATACTCTAACTGCATTTTGGCAGTCTTAACTGAAACTGCTTTCCTTCCTTACGATTTTTCTTCTTAATTTAATGCAACTATATTAACCACACTACTTTATTTAGCAATACGGACAAGCAAACAGTTCCTGTTTGTATTTGACAACTGGAATTTTTTGATGGTCTCATTTTATAATTGTTTGTGATAGGAATGATTATCCCATCGTTGCCTGTTTGTTATGTAAAACCCAGATAAATCCATGGGGTAACAGAATTAGTGGTAGCTTTGCCAAACAAAAAGTTAAGCAACAATGATTTTTAGAGCAATATTTTCACTTCCAGTTATTGAACTAACAACAAAACTGCATGGGTTTCTGTAAAAAAAATTAAGTCATCTTAAAAGTAGTGTACAAGATACCCATAGATTGTCTTTCTCTTATTTTATTCTCCAGGGTTGATTGTAATTTATTTCATTAACTATTAGCTGTGGTGTTACTGTTTTGATCTTCCTGCCCTTCTTCAGCAGAAGGGTTCATTAATGCAAAAGTATTACAGAGCATTCTTGAAAAAGAATATTAAATCTGCATGGTACAAACAGTTCTGATTTCAGTTCCTTATTTTAGGGTACGGGCATGAAGCCAAGTGCTATAATGTATACAGCTTCCTATGGTGAAAATAATCAATTTAAGAATTGTAATCTAGTTTAATTCTTTAGACTTCTATTTGACCAAGGAATTTGCCACTGTTACTTGTTATTTCTGCTTTATTAATCCCTACTGTGTTGTTCATTATCATTTAAGTACTGTTCAAGGTAAACGTGATGATAGTAGCAGATCAAATGTATATGTTCAGCAGTTCAGAATAGCTTCTCTCAGTTAAGGCTTACGGGGTGCTGACACAGAGGCACGTTGTTCTTCCCCACGTTGCATTTTGAATCGCAGCTAACTGGCCTGATTTACAGGGGGGTTTAGTAAATTAAAACCTGCTGCCTTACCTCTTTATTAGTGTAAGTGGACTGACAGATAATTGGGATGGTATCTATTCTTTGTGCCAGCTCAGAGAAGTGCTCACTGGGGCTCTGAAAAGGGGCAGAGTGAAGAGAAAGGGCCTGAATTTCCTTTTCTGAATCAACCAGCACCACAATTAAACCATCGTAATGTTGTTCCACCTTAGCAAAACCAGTATAAATAGAAGAGAAATTAGCTGATAATTCCTACCATCAGTATCCCTCTAATAATTCTACCAATGGGAATAAAGTATGGTTTTATCTTTATTAACCTTAAAAAGTGTTTTACCTTTAGAGAATCCTGATCTAATCAGCACACGTTGAAAAGATGTCTTCCTGTCCTTCCTGTCTCTTATGTAGTAATCTTTAAAGTTCGAAGCTCTTTCCACAGTTGGCGGCTGTCATTGTCCCCTTCTCATAGCCGGAGGCACTGAAACACCAGGAGGGAGGTAGCTGGTCTCAGGTCACCCGGCAGGATGGTGGCAGACCGAAGAGATGCGTCCAAGGTCTTTTGAGTTCTCCTTCTGGATGTTGCTTGTCACTCAGCGTTGTTTCGTTGACTCGCTGTCCTCAAAGAATAAAAAAAAAAAAAAAAATTATATGAAATAAGGAACATCATGAGTGGAGGTAGCTTTAAAATGTCACTTTCTTTTCTAGGCACCGTCATCAATTAAATGTGATGTTTGTTGGAGGGCCGAATGAAAGAAAGGATTATCATATTGAAGAAGGAGAAGAGGTAACCTATAGGCTGTTTATATTTTGCTGCTTTAATTGATCTATAATGTTTAAAATGTGTCTACTTTTGAAGCTACAGCTACAGATTAGCAAGGCTCAGTGATGTTGTATTTATTAGATCTATTCAAAGACTTAAACAGAATCATTCACCAGAACCATACACCATCTGTGCGTTTCCTTTGAAACAAGCACATGAGATCAGATCTATTTTGCTGTAATTCATTTCAAACAGGAAACTAGAGAAAGTGTTCTAACACATCAAAATGTCTCATTTCAACATTTTGGAACAAAACTTTGGAAAGGTAACGATTTTTTAAAGTGCTATTTTGTTGCAGAAGATCAATCTGTAATTCAAAAGGTTTTTGAAATTCAAAAATAAAAAATATTTTGATTTGCCTGAAATGATATTTTTCTGGACTTTGTAAAAAATATTAGCATTTTCAGCTTTCATTCAGGTTTGGAAGGTTAAATAGAGTCTCTAAGTAGTTTTCAAATCATTCCCCTTCTCTTTACACCTTCTGTATCAAATGAAAGCCGTCCCAGTGCTTTGAGTTGTGCATAGCCACCGTGCCAAATGCAGAACATAGGAAGAAAGAGTAGAAACCTATCAAAATTGTAACAATTTACATCGATTTTGTTTACTGCCTTTTTCATGGAATTGTGTGCTTGACCTGAGGACTCCTCTGAGTCAGAGGTATCACAACTGGCTCTGAAGGAACCCTAAGGGAAGGTGGACAGTAGAGGCCTGGCAGTAAGGATTTCAGGATGGGAGACAATTGGCCTTGCTTTTCAGCAGAGTAATTTAATTTCATGTAATCCCAATAAAATGTAGCCACCGAATTTTAAGCACCTTTGGAAACCCAAGCCTTAGCATCTACATAGCTCAAGGCAGAAGTAGTGAGTTGGGTTCAATAAATCTTTTTAAAAAGAATCAAAATTTTGTGTTTACTTATCATTGAACCATTTCTCACAAAACCAACCCAACCGTTCATTTCACAACAGCCTTCAGTAATTTTCTGTTATAATTGTGCCGTGCAGGTGTTTGTAGTCATTATAACCGTACTGCTCCGAAAAAAGTGTTGCTACCTTATCAGAGCCTGACTCCTGCCTGCTTTGGATCACTACCACAGTCTCACAGCCCACCCGCGGCTGTGGGCACAGGCACGTTGGTCACGTACGAGGTTATCCAACATGCTGAGTTATGTAGGGGGCCTACAGGAAAGCTGGAGAGGGACTGTTTATCAGGGAGTGTAGTGACAGGACAAGGGGTAATGGCCTTAAGCTGAAGGAGGGCAGATTTAGATGAGATGTTAGAAAGAAATTCTTCCCTGTGAGGGTGGTGAGGCACTGGAACAGGTTGCCCAGAGAGGTTGTGGATGCCCCATCCCTGGAAGTGTTCAAGGCCAGGTTGGATGGGGCTTTGGGCAACCCAGTCTAGTGGAGGGTATCCCTGTCCATGGCAGGGGGCAGGGTGGAACTAAATTATCTTGGAGGTCCCTTCCAACCCAAACCATTCTTTGATTCTGTGTCCCTTCTCATTGGCTGCGCAGGGGGAGCTCTGGCAACACCCGGGACCACGCCAGCAGGTTGCTTGGGCTGGAAAGGACGGAAGCCAGGTCTCAGGGCAGTGCCTGTGAAGTGATTGTTGCTAACCAGAAGAATTTAGCATCCCTCGTATATTTAAAAGGAAATTCCAGAGATGGGGAAAACAAAATGTGGTTTTGTCAACATGATAGCATCCCTGGGAAAGGAGTAATCACATCTGTAGTGGGACTGCTCAGAAAGCACTGAGAAGAATATCTAATCTATACACTGCTGTTATGGCATACTGTTAAGTATTGTATGTTAGATTAACAAAGGGTGAGTGAATTTTGTTATCAAGGTCAATGACATTAAGGTTTGGCAAAGCATAAAATGAACGTACATGAAGGTAAATACGGAAGTTAATGATTTCAAATAATTTTTTCTGTAACTTAACCTTTTTGGGTTTATACAATTAATTTGTTTTCTTGCTCTGAAGAATATGTTAAAGCACTAAACTAAGAGCGGAACACACAAAAACCAGCTCAAGTTTAACTGGTACAATAGCCTGCACTACAATACTAAATATATTGGTTTGGTGGGTTTTTATCTTTATGGTCTTGTCTCTGCCTGCATCTCCCAATTCATACTGGATTATCCTTGGTCCCTGATCCATCCCTGTCCTGTTTCATTTTTGAAATTTGTCTCTTCCTCTCTTCCCTTAAAATGAAAGTCAAATGAATATCGTTTACTTTGGATTTCTTTTCTTTACAAGATACTCATGTGTTTGAAAGGAATTTGGTCTACCTTTAATAAGCCTAAACCCATTATATGACTTGCCAACAATATAAAAAGTTAGCCATATCTATAAAGGCATAATTTATATCAGTATGCAATAGTATAATAAATTATTTCTAATTCAGCTGGATACAAGATTTTTTAGGTATCAATACATCCTCATTTATACAGCAAATTTCCCAGAATTTCCCAGCAACCAAAACAATTACTCAGCAACCAAAACCGGAAACATAAATTTCTTATCGGGTAGGAAAATTGGCAATATACACATCGGAAGCATTAGCGGTTACATATCAGTTTAACATATGGGTCAATTTTGTCCGCTTCTATGGAAGTACAATATAGTCATTTGTTGCATTTCACTACAGCTTTTTATCAGACACATTTGCACCTTCCTGTGATCTAATTCCACCTTTAGATCCATGTTTTTCATTAGAAAAGAATTGTGAGGCAGAGAGCATCCTAGTAAAAGGGCATTTTTAAATCCTAAATTAGATTTGGGATAAAAAAACCCATTCGAAACCAGATTCAACTCATTATTTTGGCAGGTAGAAGGTCATTTATAGTTCCGAGTGATAATTTGAAAGACAAACTATATAGGTATACTGTTAACAGGCCAAATCATGAATGCAAAAACCCACAAATCCTTTACATTAATTTAGCCGATGCTATTCTACTAGTATTGTTCTGATAGCAAAGAAGCGTTGGTTTAGAAAAGAAAGTTAAATTTAGGATTGTTTATATCTGTTCCCTCATGCCTGTTATCAAACAGCTCATAGCGTGTCCTGTGGCACAACTTGCGCTTGTCAGCCTGGAGCTCAGAGCAGCAGGAGGTTCACGCGCGGCGGTGAGGGCTTAGGAGCATCCTCCTGCTGCTGAGCTGTTCTCTGCTGGCGCTGGTAATGTGCAGGTGCGTCGGGAAGATCGGTTGTGGCTGGCTAATTATGAGAAAAACTACAGGCTTGAATTGTACTCTCTTCAAAGCCTTTTAGGATTGTCTCCTGAACATTTGTTTAGGCTAAAACGGCAGCTAGTCTTGTGCATTTTGCTTCCTCCTCTCAGCAAGCGTTTCCTAAATATGTAACTTGACATTTTCTTCCTTCTCAGTTTCTCTGTACTACTTCACTTAATTTTCTGCATACTACTTATTTACCATCCTTCGTCGCAGAAGTACTGCCTCATACCTGAGACATTGTTTTCCATTGGAGGGGTTTTACAAGGAGCCAAATCAAGCTGCACCTTACGAGAGTTAAACCATTCACATTCTTTGGCGTGATTTTACCACTATGTCATATTCGTTCTTTTTCCTATTTGCAAATGTTAAGTTCCCCCTTGCTCCCTTCTCCATCAGAACAGAGATAGAGTCAACAAACATCTACTCGTACATTCTCTTTCTCTAAATTAGACTCACTCTCAAAATGAAACTGAATTGCTCTGGGAAATGCATCTTCTGTTGAAACATGGCAAAAACCCTGCTGTGAGAATGCACCTATATAGATGTATAGACAAAACTTTCTTAATATGCACTAAAAAGAAATTGTTTGTGCTATAGAGCTAGCTTTGTGTGTTTGCGTAGGAATCATTATTCCACTGTACCTCACTTGTCAGGAGAGCTTTGGATTACATGGACCGGTGACTACAATTCTTGTGTAGTCACCTTGATGAGACCACTGAAAGCTTCTGTGGTGGTCCTAACATGATGCTCGACCCCTCGTGGCTGCAGCGTAGCAGGTGCATTCCAGGTACAGTCCTGGATGTACCTTTGTCTCTTGAACTTAGTCATACGGTAGCATTTGTGAGTTTCGGCATTGCACAGCCTGAGGTGTGGGGGGAAAAACCCTCTAATCTTACCCTATAAATTCACCATGTAACTTTCAAGAAATAAGTTAAGTGAAAACTGCAGGGAACTGTATGTTTTGGAGGAACTTAATGACAGATAAAAACCATGATCATAACAAAGCTTAGCTATAGTAAAACCAATTTCAGATTTTATTTACTGCATCGTGTGGGCTGCTTTGGGGGAAAGTGAGATATGCTAACAGCTGAATCTAGGATCACAAAAGTGGTTAGGCTCCTGTCTCTTTACCACTTCAGTCCACCACTTAAACACAATGAATGTCAACTAGCTGACTTTGATTTCTTAACAATTTGTGTTCTCATGTTGAATCTACATAAAACAGCGCAGTTCCATGCAGAGAAATTCAAACCAGCCTTTTACCTACCACCTGCAACACATTTGTATTGGCAGAATATTCTGCTTGGTTTTAAAAGCCCTGCTTCTCGTTGTGCTGTGTTTATTTTACCCTGAGTTTCTGCACTCAACATCTAGGTTGTTCCCTATGGATACAGCCACCTAAGTGCTGATGCAGCCCCACAGATCAGAGCCCTTACGCTGCAGCCCTGAAGAGGACTCTCAGAACAGAAATTCCTTCGCCTTTGACCATCTTGGCCAATCTCTTCAGCTTCTTCTAGCATATTTACATGATCTGGTTGAGATATAGTAATGTCTAGCTCTGAAACACAATGCAGATTTGAGGTCACATCTGCCACCGTTTGTCTGAGTTTTCTAACCTGAGTTTCAGTTTCTCTTTTTCTCCCCCTCGCACACACCACGAGTAAGACTCAGCTCCAGTTCCTGACAAATTGCCTGCTTAAACGAAGCCTGGTCCCTTCTTCTAGCGTGTGCCGCTCTCTAGGCAGCATGCTTTTGAGAAACTCTTCCCTAGCAGCTCAGTTCTCCCTTTGCATTGTATGGAGATACTGAATGCCTAGGAAGGAGAGGAAAGAGGACCTACGTCAGCATCCTGGTACGTGGTACTGCAGTGCTTATCTCCCAGATAAAACCGAGAACATGAGTTGCAGCAAAGCAAGAGAAACCTTTTTGCTTCTTTACATTTAGAAACCCCATGTTCATCTGGTGAAAATTCCTTGAATATGTTAATAAGAAACAAAGCTCCTACTAAAAAGTAATGAGAGTGATGATCCTTTTGCATCAGAAGGAGATTGTGTCTTCAAAGTTTGCTGCATAAAATTGTTGGGATGAGTTTTGGCTAGTATTCAGGTTTCACAGATGACACGTAAATGAGCAGAGAGAAAAAAACCAAACCACAACAACCCAAAACCCCACAACACAGTTTTCTCTACCTTCCTCATCTGTTTGCCTTCCAGACTTCTGATGGCTGAAAAACCTTGTGATGAGAGAGGGAGAAAATTGTTTTTCTGTGCTCAAATACATCAGTCACCACTGAAGCCTGGAGAACACCCAGGCTCTACTCCTACATCAGAATTTGATATGCTCTGCAAATTAATTTAGTACTTAGCAATCTGACAAGCAATACAAGCCAGGATATGCTAAGTCAGAGCCTAATCCCAGAAGTGGCTGAGCCATCCCAAGTTCCACTTTCAGAAGCAGTCAGTACCCGCAAACTGCAGGTATCTTTAGAGGTCTGTAAATAAGCTCTCAGCTACAAAAGCCCTCACAGAGAGCCCTTTGGGCTCCTACATCTAGGCAGAGTTTGATATCAAAAGTGAATCCAAATTAAATTACATGCATTGTGGTACATAAAATAAAATAGACTTGTTTTGTAATTGATCTATGCAAACCAATTAGAAATACTGTGTTTTTTCCCTACTACATGCTTCTTTACTCTGCTGGGATACACATACCGGCAACGAAGGAGCAATATAATTCTCACTACATTAATATGATGGGGATGATAGTGCTCTCTTTAAGGTAGTATTCACACTTTCTGTGAATTAATTTCTGTTGGAATTAATTCCTACCAAGACAAGTAGCTTCCACTGAAGGGAACAGTGAACTCCCACCTCTCTGCTTCTCCACCTATTTGCTCCAGAAATGCCTGCATAATTTATTTGATGAGTCTGCATAATTGAGTGAAATACCCCTTTACAGACTTGACAATGATTCAGCACTGGTCATAATGCCTTTCACTGCAGCTTAAGACAACGCTGTCAGGTTTGAAGCATGATCAAGAAGGGTGAAGTAGACTAAGGAATAATAAGAACATAAACTCCCAATCTTAAGGGGCTTTCAGTTTAGTTTTCATAGGTATAACTGCAGTTATAATGATCATACTGAGCAACGTTATGAAAAAATGTTATGCTTAGGGTAAAGAATGACTTCTAGGTGGGTCATAACTTCTAGAGGTAAGGTGAGAATTACTAAGAGGAGGTATTTTAGTGTAATCGTAATGAGAATATACCACATAGTAAGCAGGAAAGCTAAACAAAAGGCAAAAGTCTGGAAAAATGAAAGGAAGAAAAGAAGGAGGTATAAAAAGAATTTAAAAAACCAACAACAAATAAGCACATTTAGTAACAAAATGGATAAAAAGACTGGTGAACAACCTTTGTTTCTTCCTTGAGCCACATTCTTCACTCAGACAAATCTGTGTCCAATTTTGACCTATTATGCAGTAGCAATGTAAAAGTCTAGGCTTTTCTGCAAGGATCTATGTATATTGTACATGTAGCAGGAGACCTTGTCATTAATAAGATGTTAATAGAGTGAAAATGTTTCACATTTCCTTATTTTTCAGTACTGCTGTGGAGAATGGGTACCAGATTATCCTAGTAAAACCAGATCAACTAGGAAAGCTTGTATTTTCAGGTGACGTGAACTCTACTGACTTACTCTCTATCTATATATACATACATGTTTGTGTATATACATACATGTATATACGCATGTGTGCGCACCAGTACTTCCTTACTCAGGCCTAGACTTTTCCAGGAGATACTTAGGAAGAGATTAGATTTGCCCAGAATGCAAAGCTCAGTCAGCATTTAGAAAAAATAACATTCCAGCAAAAATACCATACAATACTGTATTGCCAAACTGTCGTGTGAAATAGGCATGGACTGTAACTCACTGAGATATTAAACAGTTGACAGTTTTCTTGATAAAATTTCAAGGTATAACATAGGCACAGCAGTAGATTCAATAATTACTGCCACTTGTGTTAATCACATCAGATGATTTATGGATGACTGAAGCACTCAGACACTTTTCAAAAAATGTTTTGAAGAATAGAATCATAGAGGCATAGAATTGTTTAGGTTGGAAAAGATCTTTAGGATCATCGAGTCCAACCATTAACCTAGTACTGCCAAGCCCACCACTAAACCATGTCCCTAAGCACCACATCTACGCGTCTCTTAAATACCTCCAGGGATGGTGACTCAGCCACTTCCCTGGGCAGCCTGTTCCAATGACTGATAACCCTTTTGGTGAAGAAATTTTTCCTAACATCCAATCTAAACTTCCTCTGTCACAACTTGAGGGTGTTTCCTCTTGTTGTATCACTTGTTACTTGGGAGAAGAGACTGACACCCATCTGGCTACAACCTCCTTTCAGGTAGTTGTAGAGCACAATAAGGTCTCCCCTCAGGCTCCTTTTCTCCAGGCTAAACAACCCCAGTTTCCTCAGTCGCTCCTCATAAGACTTGCTCTCTAGTCCCTTCACCAGCTTCGTTGCCCTTCTTTGGACGTGCCCCAGCACCTCAATGTCTGTTTTGTAGTGAGAGTCCCAAACTGAACACAGTATTCAAGGTGTGGCCTCAGCAGTGCTGGGTGCAGGGGGACAATCACTTCCTTAGTCCTACTGGCCACAATATTTCTGACACAAGCCAGGATGCTGTTGGCCTCCTTGGCCACCCTGGGCACACTGCTGGCTCACGTTCAGCCGGCTATCGACCAATACCCCCAGGTCCTTTTCTGCCAGGCAGCTTTCCAGCCACTCTTCCCCAAGCCTGTAACGTTGCCTGGGGTTGTTGTGACCCAAGTGCAGGACACGGCACTGAGCCTTGTTGAACTTCATTCTATTGTCCTCAGCCTATCGATCCAGCCTATCCAGATCCCTCTGTAGAGTCTTTCTACCCTCAAGTAGGTCAACACTCCTGCCCAACTTGGTGTCACCTGCAAACTTACTGAGGGTGCACCTGATCCCCTCATCCAGATAGTTGATAAAGATATTAAACCGAACTGGCCCCAGTACTGAGCCCTGGGGAACACCACTTGTGACCAGCCGCCAACTGGATGTAACTTCATTCACCACAACTCTTTGGGCCCAGCCATTCAGCCAGTTTTTTACCTAGTGAAGAGTATGCCTGTCCAAGCCATGAGCAGGCAGTTTCTTCAGGAGAATGCTGTGGGAAACAGTGTCAAAGGCTTTACTAAAGTCCAGGTAGCCAACATCCGCAGCCTTTCCCTCATCCACTAAGCAGATCACCTTGTCATAGAAAGACATCAGGTTATTCAAGCATTCTCCTTCTGGCCGTTCTTGTAGATGGGTATCATGTTGCTAACTTCCAGTCAAGTGGGACCTCCGGTTAGCCAGGACTGCTGATAAATGATGGAAAGTGGCTAGGTGAGCACTTCTGCCAGCTCCCTCAGTACCCTTGGGTGGATCCCATCCAGCTCCATAGACTTGTGTGTGTCTAAGTGGTGTAGCAGGTTGCTAACCATTTCCCCTTATGGGGACTTCATTCTGCTCCCTGTCTTCCAGCTCAGGAGGCTGGGTACCTGGAGAACAACTGGTCTTACTATTAAAGACCGAGGCAAAGAAGGCATTAAGTACCTCAGCCTTTTCCTTAAGCTTTGGCACATGGGGACAGCCTGCTCCTGTGCCTTTAAGATTTCATTCTTGAAGAATGTCCAGCCTTCCTGGACTCCTTTGCCCTTCAGGGCTGCCTCCCAAGGGACTTTGTCAACCAGTCTCCTAAACAGGCCAAAGTCTGCCCTCTGGAAGTCCAAGGTAGCAGTTATGCTGACGCCCCCTCCTTACTTCTCCAAGAATCAAAAACTCTATCATTTCACGATCGCTATGCCCAAGACTACCTCCGACCATCACATCACCCACAAGTCCTTCTCTGTTTGCAAACAATAGGTCCAAGGGCACCTTCCCTAGTTGACAGTTATTTAAATTCCAAATTCAGAATCTTTCCTTATGACTGTGATGCTTGACTACTGAACTGGATGGCCCCTTTCCCCCCTTTAGTATTTAATTACCAGAAAGTTTGCTTAGCCGTGTGATTCATGGTCACAACCAGAATAAAACTCTGCCTCTGTTGTCCTTTGCCTCATCTACAAGTCCTGTGGATGTGTTCAGTAGTAGCTCCCCAGTAGTTATAGGGAAGATAACACTCCAAAGCTCAACATTTCAAAAAGGATCTTTCAGTTTCAGCATTACCAGTGCCATACCACCAATGGCCTGCATGATAATCCATCAGGATCTTAAGGTCTTAGATGAGTCTTTTTTGAAATGAAGGAGAGATCATTTCCCCACACAAATCACTTCAGGTTGTACAATGAGCAGTTAGCCTTGCCCGATGTGCTCTGTAATGAGGGCTACTACAGCATTTTGTGCGGTCATTCAGTAACACCAAAGAAAATGACAGGAAAAGAACATGGGGAAATGGAGTGCAAGGAGGACAAGTAGCCTGACACTGTGGCCATCTAGACAAGAGCTATAATTTATCCATGGTGATGTCCCCGGCACACAGTGAACTTTTCACTCGTGTGAGAGCTCTCAGCATGAGCTCTTTTCCAGTACATCTTCAGTTCTCCCTACTGTTTCATTCCCTTGGCAGCATATTTATTGTTATGTTCATAAAGATGTTTCTTGAATTCTCAGGGACATGTATTAATATTTCAACACCGTTTTGGAAATAATCCTGATTCAAAAAATTGATTAAGCTTTTCTAGTGTTGGAAAAGGTTTAGTTGGGGGTTTTTATATTCTTTGGCATTTTCTTCTTTCCCCTATTTATTTTCCATTTTTCTAAAATTGTGGTGAATTACTATAAATAAAATGATTGTCATTACAGTTCTTACTTTTAATCAGGTTTCAGACAATTTCAGCTGCAATTATATGAATTGATCTGTTTGGTTTCTAGATATGTCAGACAAAACACAGAAAGCATGTAGAAGCTTGGCAGAGCGCGACAAAAAATTGAAGTGGACTTTTTGAAGCATTATTGCTCTGTATTATATAAAACGAGGAAAAATCTGCCCATTATTCCAGGTCAAAGAGACACCTGCTTACAGATCATAGCACAGTTCTGCCATGAAACACAAGGCTAGGTCTGAGCACCTCAGAGCACCCCCGAAGCTACTCTGAAAACAGAGCTGTGGAAAAGTCACTGAAGACAGAATTACGGGTTCAGTGGTTCTATCCTTATACACGCTACGAATGTAATCCTTTTACACACACAGTAGGAAGAGGAGCAGACGTTGCTGGGCTTTGAGGGTATCGACAGAAATAAAGCCGAACCGCTTCCAAATGGGCAATTATTCCCATATCAGAAATCTCCATTAAAAATGAAAAAACACACCCAAGAAACCTGTGCCTGCTTATTTGGAGCTTATTTGCAAAAGTGACATTTAATTTGACTCAATGTAATAGCGAAGACCCTGCTACATCTGAAACGAAGCTTTGTATACGGTGTAATTAATGGATGTCTGAACCATGACGTCCCAGCACTACAAATTCCCAGGAGTAAAAACAACACAATGGAATTCCACTGGGTCCACAGAATAGCTCTATAAGCAGATATTCGTAGATACATTTGACAATCTATGTAAGATAATGGAAATAATACACATTTAGTAACATTTTCAAAAGCAGCAAAGGTTGGAAGTCTGTCATTTATTGTGAGAAAAAAACCTGTAAATATTTGCAATTACAGATTGAATGTATTTGTATGTGTATCCTTTATATACAGAAAGTGATGCACAGAATGTTTTGGAGTAGTGGTCTTAATGTTATTTTCCTATTCCCTCAGCTTTTTTACCAGGTTAAAGGAGATATGTGTTTGAAGATAATTGAAAATGGGAAACCAAAAGACATCGTCATCCGAGAAGGGGAGGTAAAAGAGAGTTGGTTTTATGTTATTGTTGTACAGAGGTATGTTAAATGAATAGTTTATCGAGTATTTAAAAATCAATTTATCCCTGCTGTGCAAGAGATGACATCAGGATTAAAAAAAAATAATTTAAAAATCTTGAACGCAGTATAACAAATTCCATGTAATTAATGGCAAACTACAATACACTGTGTTCAACATTTTGTGATTTCAGTAACAGATAAAAATCTCTGGGCATTTGGGATACCAATCCAGATAGTCAGGACTATACCGAGAGGAGTTCTTATTCCCCTGCATGGCACGGAATCTGCCGTGTGAATTCAAGTGGATCAGTCGTTTATTTACACATTGTCAGGTACATACTGCCCACCCACCCAAACGCGCCATTAAGCAAACTGCATAGAACTTAGAAAGTTAAGAGATTCCGCTATTTTCAGCCTTCTTTAGTTCTCACAGCTAGACTTCACAACCATCACAACAGGAGAACAGTTTTAGGAGAGCAATTTATGGATAAAACATATCCGGCTGCACTCAGTTGTTTTTCCTTAGAGTAGTGGCCTTGCTAAAGCATAGATGGCAGTGCTCTTGATGACAGCGCGACCAGACGTTTTACTTGGTGTTACTACAAGTTATTAGATGTGCCACAACTGCCACTCGTTATTATCGTCACAAGCTTGAACTGCTCGCAGTCTTTGAAAGGATTATTAGATCCAGTGGGGCCAGCCTTTAAAATGGAAGACATATATGAGACCCAATAGCTTGATGTCATTAAAAGTATTATGACATTTTCAATGAAGAAGCAGATCTACATTTTCAAACCTATAGACGGTGAGATTCTGATAATAGACTTCACACTGGAGAAGTACATCCAGCTGAGATCTTGGCACGTACCAGAAGCATTAATGAAAAGGCGCACACAATATCCTTAGCGGGAAGACTGACACCGGTCCTGGGGAGGCACTATCATTAGTGCGGCTTTGCAGGCACAGAAATTTTAATGACTCGCCCAAACTTGGCCAAGAAATCTGTAGCACTGAAGAACAGTACAGGCTTACCACCTTCCTACGTAGTCAGATAGCTGCTAGAAAAAGGTGTATTCTCAAACTTCAGTAATAGACTTCTCCCGATCAGATGTTGCTTATTCACTTGTAAGTAAGTAGCCCCTCATATTTGTTAATTATTTCCGGAAAGAATAACACTCCTCATCATGCAATCATAGGTGCTTACTGTGTTGGAGGGATACATGTGGTTAATTAGTTTAGACATTTTCTTGAGCTGACAACAAGCTTGCTTTTTATTTCCATTTCTGCTAGTCAGAAATTGCAGTAAATTTATAAATTCCAGATGAGTAACGGGTTAGATTTTAATTTCAATTGTGTCTAGCAATGATGATCAAACCAGGAGGAGAGCACCTGGCTGCCATAGAGGCAGTGCTGATGGCAGAGTCAATGGTCATCATTCACTGACAAAGCAAGAAGCGGTATCTGCTGGGCTGTTGGTACCAAAGTGGGTGCAGCTGCCAAGGAGCAACACAGGAGCAACAAAGAGTAGGGGAAAAGTGGGGCGAGGAGCAGAGGATTTTGCAGATTAGGGGGCAGGGGAAGGGCAACACAAAGAACAAAGGCTGCCTGACGCTGATGCTTTCCCATTTCTTTGAACAGATGTTCCTCCTACCTGCTAGGATACCTCATTCTCCTCAGAGATACGCAAACACTGTGGGTCTTGTGATTGAGAGGGAAAGGTTAAAGACAGAAATTGATGGGCTCAGGTGAAGTATAAACTGTTGGCTAATCTGTTAGGATTTGTAATATAAACTAATTTCTCATGTCAATACAATACTGTATTTTACTTTCCTGATAATTTATCAGATTTGCCCTGGCAATTCTGTACTAATTTTATCCACATGCCTATTTATCTATACACACATAAACAGACATCTCATTTTGCATTTGATTTAGTTAAACAAGGAACACTTTGAAGCGTCTTAAATGCATGTTGTGGTTATAGCTATCTACTTCTATATTGCCTACTGCTATTGCCTTAGGTTTTAAAATATGAGAGTTCTAAAAACACAAATCAAAAAAGATTTTTTTATCAATTCTGGCAAGCAGAACATTAATTCCTTTGTAAGCACTGCAAGCAAAAAGATGAAGAGGAGCTTTCTTGGCAAAAGTGTAGGAAGTGGAAACAAAAGTCAATTTTCTTAACCCCTCTATGTTGTACACACCTCTGCTTAGCTTTTATTGCCTTATGAGAACAGCACCTTCAAAGAAATGAGAGGTTTACTTTGTATTTCTAGTGGGAGCAGGACTAAGCCTTGTCCTGTGGTCATACAGAATTTGTAAGTCTAAGGCAGCAAGTCACAGCAGCAACAGTGGCCAAGTTAGAAAAGCTGTTTTGATGTTAACCAGCTATGACTGACCAAAGAGAGTTTACACCTAATTCATGTAATCTAAAGATTTAAAACTGTGGTAATATCATCTGTAAGGTACTGTTTCTGTCCTTTTGCCTACAGTTTTGATTGTTGCATAGGCGGTGTCACAGCAGGCAGATTGCGAATATGTGAAACTAGAAAGATACACTTTTTCATTCAAACAAAAAAGGCTGAAGAAAGAAAGAAAGAAGAAAGTAAGAAAGGGACCATTCAAAAAAAGACCTGATTGGATTCCAAGCTACAGACAAAGCCAGTTAATTTAAAACACTTGTCCCTTTTTTAACTTTCATTGCAGGTCTGTGGATTGTGAGCATTTGCATTATTAAAAAGATATTTTGAGCTAGGAACAACTGGCCAGTGATTCAGATAACAATGTTTATTTGCAATAAAGGCACATAAGTAGCTTTAGGTAACTTTAAATAAAATAACCTACCTCATACATGAAGGCTGTGAATGATATGGGTTAGAGAGATGCTGAATGCTTTTTAGGGATCCCAGGTAAATCTAGAGATTTGCACTCTAGTATAGTCATGCTTTTGTGGAGAAATTAAACTAAATGCTACCATATGGCTTGCAGGTGGAAAAAAAATTACTCAGATTAACAAAGCACACTCTTAATTGAAAATATCTAATCAGGTGCCTGAAAATAAACCACTTAGAGGTTTTTAGTGCTCTTGTTTTCACACTGACGTGATGAACAAAGACACCTGAGGTTTTGGAAGTGAACAATCATGTAATTCTTTTGAACCCACATTGTCTCTCTGTGTGCTCCTGGGAGAGATGGGGATTTACAACCAGAACCTCTAATCTTCTCAAACTTTTTTTCACTCCCAGCCACCTGCAGCAAAGACTGTACAAGAGGAAGTCATAATAAACTTTGAAGTACGCTGACTCAAGGTCTAATATTACATTAATGCTCCATTATTTATCATGCCTACAAGCCTCAGTCATAAATCAGAGCCCCCAGCATGCCAATTATTGTACAAGTGAAGAATAAGTAGCCTGCCGCAGCGTTTCAGCCTAAGTAATGATTCCATGCGTTATACTACAAGAAAAATGCACTAGCTAATATTAATCCTATGGCAAACAAGTACAGAAACAACTAAGTTTGATGTTATTTGTGTGGTTGTATTCTTTAACACCTAGTAAAGTGCAAAATCCTTCCCAGGTGCAAAGCCTTTTCCCAACGGAGACATTTGCAACATCTCCCTTCTCTATAGATTCTCCCGGTTCAAGATTTGTGCTCGTAGCACACCTTTTCCATACTGGAGGGATTAATAATGCTATTCTCTTCCAAATACCCTGTTTTTGCAAAACCTGAGGAGCCAGAGAGCTCTTATGCATATAGATAGATAAGGCAGACATTAATACACCAATATGCACGGTATAATTATGTAAGCCTTGTTTCCCTCCTCAAACACACATTCCAGTGACTTTAACCCAAAGGACACGCAGGACCTATTCACAGCCAGTCACGATATGAGCGACCGTACTGGAACATCACTCCCTTGCCAGCCCGTGCAGCCTATTTTAAATCTGTAGGTCAATTCTAAATTTGCCATTCCATAGATTACAGCAACCTTGACCTGTTGATCTCAGCACAATTTATTTGTTTAAGACATGAAATAATGCAAGGGAAGCACTAAGATCCTCTTCAGAGGGGTGAGCTAAATGACACTTCCCAAATTTATGCAGCTGATAATCATCTATTTTTTGCAAACAAGTCCATAAGCCACGTTTTTTTCTTATCAGTCCATGCATGGGCAATAAGCAAGCTGACTTTCGTAAATATGAGCATTTATCTCATAGCCGCTTGGAAGCAGTTACTGGAAATAGTATTTGGGGCCACTTATTTTTGAAGTAACTACATCCAAAGGGAGAGTTATTGGTCCCGAGGGACTATGGCACCAATCATTCCCAGGATTAAATCTGGGAAGTTTGCTAAAGGAATTTGGTGACTTATCTGTGGTCAATCAGCAGAACTACAAGGCCCTCGACAGGAGCGCGAGCGCCAACCCCCCAAAGCAGCTCACAGGGAAACCGAAAGCTTCCTTAAATAACCACTCTTGGGAATAAAGTACATCAGGCTTGAGAATAACGTGTTCTTACACACCATCGAGGAGCTATTTTCTTGAAAAGAGTGAAACTGCCTGATCAGCTAGTTAATAAAAGGATTGACTAATGTTGTTACTTTGGCAGATACTATGTTGGAGAATCAACTAACGTCCTCTTTGAAAAATGGTTTCACTGTGAAAATCTCGGCACTCAACTTACACCAATAATTCAAGAGTAAGCTTTTTCTGTGTCAATTTTAAAAGAACAGTTAAAATGATCTAACAGATCAGTCTGTGACTTACATAGTTAATTTTCTATTTATGCTGCATTTTACATAGACTTGTTAAAAGTTAATTGCTGGTCCACAAATTTTTCATCATATCTTGTGTACCTCAAACTCATTAAATCAGATTCAAAAAAATAAAAGAAAATCAAGTGTTTCTCACATACTTTTTGAACAAGTAAAAGCACATTGCTGCTAAGTGCAAGAAGAATGGAATGAAAAATTAACAGGGAATCGATGCTAGGTTTACTAGGTAGAACACTAATTCGGCTTAGGGCTTCTTTCACTCTTGCTTTAATCTAAGTACTTTTAATCGATATTATTCATGGCTAATCAGGACTGTGGCAAATTTGGTAGAGAGCTGCTTTCTAGGAAATGTGTGAATGTCATCAATTAACTAATCAATTTGTTAAATGGTTGCTAAAGGTGAACAAGGAAATTGTTTAGTGACCTGAATTTTAGAGGACTTTCAGACAAACTGTCTGTCAATAAAATAGGTATAGTCCTGTTGAATGCACGTGATAGTAGCTGAGGATCTGGCACATCCATTCTCAGCACAAAGCTTAATGGCCAGTATTACTACCCAGTTTTTGCTAGCCTGCAGAACATGACCATGACTTTTTACTATTGTTTAAATGTTTATTATTCCAGGTTTTTCAATTCAAGACAATATAAAACTGGAAAACCAAATCCAGGTAATGCAAATTGATTTCAGAATTAGAACAATTATTGTATCTGATTGAACAGTAATGATTCTGTCCACATAATCAGAAAAGAAAACAGAAACTTAGTAATTTTATGTAAATTAAAGTTACTTTGGGAAGTAATTCCTTTCATTACTCCAACCACAAAAAAATCCGTATACATGATTGCCAACAGCATCTTGGTTGTTCATGTGATGGCATCATAATGACCTATCAGGTAACTGTACAGTATGAAATCTCAATATCTCTATCCTTGCATGCCATTCAAGTCTTATACTAACAAAATTTGATTTCTGACTGTGCAGAATGAGATTTTTGTGAGGTGAATGTACACACTCTATACCTGCTTGTACTCCTTTACCTATAACTACACACTGTGATCTACTCTCAGGAAATAAGGACACCTAGAAAAAGACACTTTTAGTTCATGTAGGGTCTGATCCGTTAAACATTTTATTTCCATGCTCTCTTGCCCCACTTTTTATTTTGCCTCTCTGGATTGCAACTTCCACACTGGAGCAGATACTCAAGTTGTAACTCCTCTCTTGAGTCTGTTGGACAGAGACATAGGACATAAAGTGACTGTTAAAGAAAACTGATTTATTAGTATCTTTAGGAATCAGATCTGTCAATCATGAGGTTTCCTTTCTGTATGGCAACCCAAGTCTCTGTTGCAAGGACACTTGCAACAGCATCTTCAGTGGGAAACTTGTTTTGCTGAAATCTTAGTCCTGTTGGCCCACAGCTCTACACGAACATCCAGCATGTGCATGATTCGTTGCTATTGTTTAACATAAATTATGTGCCAAATATCGCCCACCTGTCTGAACTATGTACAAAAAACTACACTGTGACCATTTCTGCACCTGCAGGAACTGTTTCTAAGGACTATTTCCAAGTGTTTTAGTTAGGTGCAACCTGGTCAGTTCTGCTGCAGGAACTACCTGGAGGGTCTCCATGACATTGCCAGGATCTTAATCGACACATGGAAAAGTACAAATCAATGTAAGGACAGCAGGAGCTGCCTGTGGGACCTCTGGACAGCCTGAGATTCCCACCTGGAGAGTTCCTGCACCAGTTAGCCAAATGCTGTTGTGAAGGTCACCAGCTCAGTCAATCTCATTGCTCAACTTCACCCTATTGTCTCATCTATGCAGATTATTGACTGGGGGATGTTCTGCACCAACCAGGAAATCTATGGCTCAGGCACACTGCATGTGCACACATGCACAGCCGTAATACCCAGCTACGCTACTCTTACAGCTACGTGACAAACTTGAGTGTCATCCTTCAGTCACACCCATAACTTAAATTCCATAGCTCTTGTCACAAGTTAAAGATAAATTTTAGCTGCCCTCTGTAAGAAGTCTTTGGAACCAGTTGTCCTTAATCTCCATGTTCATTCCTGAATGTCTTAAGTAAGATGAAATTATTTTTATGAATTACTCTATTAGAGACAAAAGTTCTAGTGAAACGTTATTTCCACATCTATCCCATATCTCAGCTTGATAGCCACCATAAAAATGTCACTGCCTGCCATCTCAATCAATAATGGAACAAAAGTTCTTACTCAAATCCTAAAATCAATGAAAGATCTTCTTTGCATTAACATCAGCTTTCTTAAAAATAGTTGACTAAATCATCGTCACCAAAATGAAAAGTTCACAGAAGAATACTATGTATGGGAGATAGCGACCTTACGAGCCCTTGCAATTAGGAAATGGTAGGCCAGTCAAACCCTGCCTGAAAGGCCTTGCAGCTGAACCGGGTTTTGGCATTGGCTCTTTGACTGGCTAGGAAGTGTACTTCTCAGAAAAAGGCCGTGTGTTTCTTACAAACAAAATGTTGTCGTCTCCAAGATCTTACTTTTCTTTATATGCATGATCAAAATGTGTTTAATTTGAGTGTGTCACCTGTATGACACATTCAGGTGTTGGAACTGTGGTTGCTTTTGGGGTTTTGTGGGGGGGGGTTTGTTTTGAGTTCTTTGTTTGTTTTTGGCAGGGGAGTTGGTTTTGGTTTTTTGCAGTTGGGGGGGTAGGTAGGACAGGTACTGTCTCTCCCTGTGTGTTCATATGATGTCTAGCAGAGGAAATATAATTTCAGATGAAGCCTCTAGATGCTGCTGTAATAAAAAAAATATCTCACACACACTATCCTTGTTCAATACAGTGATTTCCAATAAGCATCCCTCACCTCAGTCTGAGCTAAGAGCTTCTATGTGAGTAACAAATTAATTATATCAGTGCAGGAAAAAAAGAACATTAAAGATTTATATTTTTGCAGAAGACTAGAGCTAAAGAACAAACCTGACAATCAATCAGAAGCTATGATACATCTTGACACTTTTTTTTAAATACAGAACTCTGAGAAATTGCTATTGATAAATTCAGTACAGAAGCTTTTTCCTTGTAATTTATTCAAAAGCTATAAAACGGCCAAAAGAGATGCAAGACTTCGATTAAAGCTTAAAAAAATTTTTTTCAAGACAAAAAAAAATAAAGCAAGTAAATGTAGTTATTTTGCTCAAAGCTCAATACATCTTTTTCCCCTGAATGGCTTATTCTCTTGGATTAGCTGCTAAGTCAAGACAACAAAATATTTGAAATGCTCATCTTAACTCTTGCTATAAGCAAAAAGCAGTCAACAAAATTACATGGCAGGCTTTCAGCCTGGGGAACAGCTCCAGTTTTCCAATTTTCAGTTCTCATGGACAAAAGAAGCTCAAAGTTTCAGTGATGTCCTATACATGAGGAAAATGCCCCAGATTTTTAGTTACAGAAGTTTTAGCTAGAAGCTCCTGTAATTGTCAGTGAGACTTGTGTTAAAAAAATAAAATCAAGTCAAACAAAGTTTGGACTGAGATATGAGTAAGCTGGTGATATGATCCTTCTGGAGGCACATCCAACCGATAGAGAAATAATGCCTTGGATTTATTCCCTCAGCATCTCTCTTTTTCCCTTAAGAAGCCCAATTCAACAACCAGCATGACATTTGCAAAGTATAACAAGCTACCACTGGTTTCTCATGATGTTTCACTCAAGACATTTTAATGAGATTTGAGCTGGCCTATGCTGAGGGCTGGGTTTCAGCCTTTTCTTTCAGTTTCTCTTCTGAAAATCCAGAATCCTCTCAGTTTAAGAGTGCCAGCTGAAGCACTCTCAGGTTCATCTCCACATAAGCCTGAGCTAGTGCCTCCCCTTTTTTAGAGAGAAATGGAATAAAATTGAAGAAAAACATCTTGAAAGAAACCCTTGATTGCAGCTCACTCTTAGAGGAAAGCTATAAATGGAATCAATCAAGCTCCAATTGCTTTAAAAAACCACCACATATACAAAACCACCAAGCCACCAAACCCAAAACCCCAGACTTTTTCTTGATTTATTTATAGTTTCTGGCTCAGCCAACACTAGGGCAAGTCCCTCTGAAAGCAAGGTACTCAGAATATATGAAGAGGCAGCAGTAGCTATTAAAAAGATACATTTTTAGAAGAGGTACTCAAATACCATCAGGTAAAATACAATCAGAAATATATATATATAGCATGCAATCCTTAATTGAGGCATCTTCCTGGGAACTGTTTTGTACTGAATTACTAACCTCTTTTGTTACCACGTGTAGAAACAAAGCCTGAGAAAATGCCCCCCTCCTTTTGTCGATAAGGGTGAATATATTAGGATATAGTCTAAACACGGAAGATTCAAGATAGGTTGGTCTGGTTTACTTTATACGATTTTTGACATGAGGAATCGCAGTTATCAAAACTACTCTTGCTACTTTCAGTTGAATCAGACTAGAAGCAAGATTCTCTCAAAGTTTCTATTTCATCCCAGTTTTACAGTGAAGAGGACAAGAGAGTTCAGACAGACAAACCCCAGTTCAGTGACGGCTGAACATTGTTCACAAAAGTATCCAGAAGTTTGAAAGTTCATCCTGCAACGCTCACTGAAATAATCTAGGCTTCTTTTATGTGAAATTTGATGGGGGAAAGTGCAAGAAAAGTCTTTTCCTAAGATAGGCTTGTTTAAAAGTGGTCTACATTAACGGTGTAGGTAGAATGTCAGGGGTTTGTTTATCCAAATTAATCTATTTCTAATTACCAATGAAATTTTAATTCCCATAAAAGCTTTATTGTTAGTGAACATACAGATATATAATACAAAAACCGAGTCCTGCAGTGACTTAAGTAGCGAAACTTTCATCGATTCTAGGTATATCTAGGGTAATTTACAGTCTGGACTTAAAATCTGGTTAGTATTGTTAGAATACAGCACAGTTTGTGATTCAGAGCAGACAAAGCCTAAGGATCTGAATGAGTATGAAAAATTGGGTGCTTTCATCAGTCAGCTGGAGTAGAAACACCATACAGCCCAGGGCATGGTCTATAAACAAGTGTTTTCTGGTTTCAGTAGTGCTATTAAACGAGTTATAAGGGTGAGCTCAGCGCTATAAAAATCAGCTTCTGTACTGTCATCCTCTGTAGGTAATCCAGTGCAACCTCTGTGGACCATATTTGCTGTTCGGTCTTGTTTCACTGGTGTATAAAAACAAGCAGAACAAAAAAGAGGAGAGTGTTAATAACGGAAAATAAGAAAAAGCTAAAGAATAAAGATAACTGGCTAGTGGGCAATATTATGTAAATTAAAGCTACCTCAGAAAAATACAACAAGGAGAGGAAGAAATTCTGTCTTCATTTACACCACAGCAAGTATAGGGCCATTCTTTTGAACTTGAAATAACTGTATAAATATTTGTGCCTTTCTGTTGTGGGTACATTGAAACAATTGTAAAGATACTATCACTGTGGGTTTTTTTTCCAAATAAGAACAATGATTTTGGAAATGTTTTATTTGCTATGAAGCTGTTTAGAAAACTGAATATTTGATTCTCTTTTCTCTCATCTTTTAAGGACTTCCAGCATATCTAAATAGATTGCTCCTTCTCTTCTATCATATGCTACTTCTTTCTGCTTTGAGTACTTGTATTAAAAGAAACAGCATATGAGTTTTTCGATATTAAGGAGCGTTCCTCTAGGGAATTTGTTTTGCAGACAGCCACCGGGAGGTCTCCAGGACAGCACAGTATTCCTACCGATCATTTTAAACTGTCGAGACCCACCATAATTGTACAATTCCCCGAGACACTGTCGCTATAACTTATATCAACAACTTGAATCTACTCCTTTTTCATATCATCCTCGCTGTCTCTGTTCTGGGAAAGACACCCACACGAATACACTGTTCGTCTTTATCCCGACATACCTAAATCCTTTAAGTAACTTCCAAGTCATGTTCCTAGCCCTCCTGAAGCCAAGAGGACATAGGTGGAAGAAGGGAATGCAATTATCTAGTATACACCTCCAGTCCTGTATAACCATGCCACCTCTCACTGGCTTCATCCGTTTCCCCTCCCTTCACATTTAACAACTTTCCTCACCACACCGGTCCCCAGGGAGTATATAACCAGTACCAGAGATGAAGATCTCAGGCAAACCAACCTAAGTCAGCAACATTTAATACACACACAAAAAAAGTAGAATTACAATGTCTGGAGTATGGCTGCTATAAATTGCCATATGAAGACTTCTACTAAATTTTTTAATGGCAAACTACAATGTACCATCCGAAACCCAGGACTGCAGGCTGCACATCCCCTGGAGCCAGGAATGCTCAGAGAAGTTCATTAGGCTCCCAGAGCCCAGAACTGCTAATGACAATAGTCACCAAACAAAAAGTCTCCAGGAAGAACTCTGCTTCTTCCACAATATTCTCAGCTGACCCTCCTCAAAGGGAGGCAGAACATAAACTGTAATCTCCAGGAGCTCTCATAATGCTTCACACCATGGGAGCCAAGCCACTGCTGACCTGTAGTACATAATGTATATAATAAACCTATCAGGGAAATTGGAAATAATGCCCTATAAAGTTGTTTTCCTTTCTGTTCAGACTTTAGTGGAAAAAAAAAAATCTAACATTTTAAAGAGCTCTAAAGCTCGGAGCAGTTCCACAGCAGGTATGTCTTCTCTAATAAGATAACTTCTTTCTTCCTTATGTCCCTAAATGCTCCCCAGATAGCAACATCTGAAACAGAAAACTCACTAATGGAGTCAGTCTGACATTTTCACTAGTGTTTTCAAGGCTATTTAGTAGTAATAGCTCACACGTGCTGTACAAATCCTTGTCTCACAAATGTAGTGAGGTCAGAACACTTGTTATAAGGAAATATCCTATTGCTCTTCTATGGAAGCAGAAGTTACACACAAAGACAGTTAACGAAATGCCCAGTCATATAAAAGGCAGATTCAGAAACAAAAAATAAGATTCCTGATTTTAGGATTGGAACAGTGGTCAGTATTTCTCAATACAATTTATCATTCTTAATTACAGTGACCTAGCTATATTATGAAGAGCCTTTAAACAGAATTATGGCCTAAATCTTGCAATTTGGTTGTTCTAATTTATTCCCTTCCTTCTGGCTGGCGATATCTCCTTTTGAAGAGGCTATATTTCTTTATTACAAAAATATTTTTTCAAAGCTTTCCTCAAACTTCTTTGTTTCAATTAGGGGGGGAAAAAAATTGTTGTTTAGTTTCCAGCATAGATTTAATGACACAAAGAAAAATGTGCCTAGAAATAATTACAGGGACAAGTCATAAATTAGCAGTCATGCCAATTCTCAGGGCATGCTACAAAAACAAATACAGTTACACAGGGAAATGTGTGATTACACCAAGCGAGTGCTGTATTTTCAGCTAAATGTTTCTGCATCTATACTCAACAACAGTGAAATGAACCAACTACCCCCAGAGTAATCAGTCACCGTCAGTGCTTTCACTCTGGATTTTTATATGGAATGAGCTAACTACTTGTTTTTTCAAGCCCAGATGCCTGAAATTACATCCCTCAGTCCACAAGTTTTATTTGCAGAGGTATTAAACTCCTACTAGTCTCATTGACATTTCTGTTAACATTGAGAATAAAGCAGACTTCACAGGAATTAGGTAGGCACATCTGGGGGAAAACATCCCAGGGTATATATTATTGCTGGCATTTGACAATTAAACATGAAATGCTGCAAAACCGTCACATCAGAACTATTCATTATGATACAGTATTCTCTAAAAGATGGAAGGGATGATTAGAAAGTGGAGAGAAATAAATGAATACATAATTCTAAAATAACTTGTGAGCTCCTTATCCCTAGTCTGCATCATTTTACACTCACTTAAAGGATAACAAAACAATGAGGATCTAACTGCTTCACTTTGGATAAAGATGTCTTCTGCTTTTACAGAGGGAGACACCATTTGTAAGGGACTTTCTCACATCCTTGCATGGAGATGGGGCCTCAGCACGCAGGGACAGACTGTTTCTGAGGCAGCACAGTGACTTAGGGTGGAGGGGTTTTCATAATTAGTAAGAACATATAAGGTGATTTAAAGATTTGGAGATTGTTCCGTCTAGAATGTGCTGCCTAGAAATGAAGGATGGCATGTCACTGAAAAATACAGTTTTTCATAAAGCCAACATGTAATCAGTTTGGTAATTGACACTATTTTAATATATTATATTTCATGTGCTTTTTTTCTCTTTTCCTTTACAAAAAATCTTGAAGAAATGAGGTTTGCAAGAGAGCTATGGAAGAGCTTGGGGATGGTAGGGCTCAAGAAACACTCTAGGAGAATGAGATAGTCTGATTTCTTGACAAGAAAGCTTAGACACGTCACTGGGGTAGGGAAGGGGGAGCTTCCATGTAACATGTGAGTTTGGTGTGAGCAAATACACCCACACAGACCTGCTAGGCCAGTGGCAGTCCTCTTTTGCCTGTCCTCTTCATTGCTATCAGAAGTACAGTACTCCGAGCGAGATCAAACTCCTTCCTTAGATAGTCTCTGAGGCTGTAACTACCTGTATGGTCACGGGTGTTCTCTTGCAAGCTGTTCTCTCTGGTTTTGCACAGCTTCGTATTCCCAGTCTCTGTTGTTTAACTGAAATCAACTTCCTCTAAAACCTGTAATTTCCTTTTTTAAATATTTACAGACTCGTTCGATAAACACGATGTATTTTTCAGCTTAACATGATATCATCACATTCTAATTTAAAGCTGAAGAGAGCTATAAAACCCATAAAGAACACATTGCTGTGATATGAATATTTAATGGTAAATGATCTACAGAAGTGGACTTTACTATTGAACTATTTAAATGGATCTCCTGAACATGTAAGAAAATATTAAATTTGTTGTTCCACTTAGTGATATAATACTTGGAGATACATACGCAAGACTTTTAGCTGACTAGCTTAGAATTGCCATCTTCTTACATTTTGCTGGCATATTTTTACCTTTACCGTCATTAAACATGTTGTCTCCTTGCCTCACAGTAGTACTAGAACATAAGAACTCCAGAAACACACCAACTCACACTTCCTGAGATATTGTCGAAAGCCAGTGTACAGACCAAGCAGAAATATATGCAACAATATCTGAATACAAGCCATTAGCCTGATAAGAAACACTCAGTTCCTTTGGAAGCACCAGGCTTCAACTCTGATACGTGTGGGATCGCGAAATATTGGATCCTCCTCATCGTAGCTCGTTAGCTCAAGTTCACAAGAGCTGGGGCACCCGCAGCTTTTGGCATCATGCAAGGGATAAGTCTCAGGGTTAAATGAAGACTCAGTCAAGCAGGCTATTAATAATGTCAGACATACGTCAGGTACTTCATCACAGCGCTCTCTTATTTGTTCTGCAGTAACAGGCAATCAAATCACCATAGTGAGTCACACTAAAGGTTCACTTCGTGCAGACTCAGTTTTCAAAGGCCCGTTATGCTATCACCAGGCAAGTGTCATTAACATCAAAATTGGTAATCAGCTAAAACCCCATCACAGACCAGGGTCCACGGACAAGACAAGTGTCAAAAGACAGCCCTCATCCTGAAGAACTTAAAGTCTAAATTATAAAGTCCACCTTTACTGGGAAGTAAATGAAACTGTTAGGAAGTGCCTGCACATCACAAGCAAGAAAGGACAGCGCTCCATAGTAAGTGTAGCATGTATTACACTTTACAGTGGCCCTAAGTATGCGCAGGTCACTGTTGACTGTTGTCCCCGTTGATCAGCACAGCTGGAGTCAGAGATCACGAGAAAGAGGAAAATAGCAAAATTATGTTTATGGGGAATGAGGGACAGAAGTTAAGCTACAAACTTAGAAGTTTAGAGGTACTTTTCATTGTTAGATTTTGTGTTGCTTCTAGGTCAGAACACAAAACAAGTACTCTGGCTTTTTTGTACCCCAAATTCCTTGCAACTGACGGGGAGCATTCATAGTGCTGCTTGCCTAAAACATCCCAGTGCCCACCCTGGAGACTCAGCTTTTTGTAATCCATTCTCCAGCATGTGGAGTCTGAACTTACTTGGGAGCTTGATGCTGGAATTCCTAACCTGTGGAGAAGATGTATCCCCTTGAGCTGAGCAGGATGCCCACGGCTTCTCAGTATGTGTTCTCTTACCCTATATATAGTAGAAAGCCCTTCCAATGTGGAACTTTCCTGTATTCCAAAAGGCTTTTCTAAATTCAAGAGTGACCTGTTTTATTCTGAAAACAGACAAAAATTTTCTATCATCTTCGTATTACTTCAGAAGGTAAATATTGCTACTATTAATGAAACAAAATATTTAAAAGTGTGTTGGAACACTAATTGCACTGAGTACCTTCTGTTAAAGTGTCTTACTTCTCCTCTGCTGTGTGTGAATATATATCATAATATTTTGTATCTTGCCATAGCCAAAAAACAACTTTCCAATACAGCTATAGTTGAGCATATCCATAATTTAAGGACAAAATATATAAGTATTCCTAATTACTTCCAAAGCAAGTTTGATGCACCTGTGAAAATTAAGGAAAAAAATCAGACACATTGCCCAGTGAAAATAAATCAGCAATGACCTTAACACTACTTTGTAGCAGTATCAAACAATAAAATCTTAATCTTAATGTTTCCAGGCCCAGATTAGAATAAGTCTAATGTAAAGATTTTCTTTTTCCTTCCGGTGCTTCTTAATTTCTCTAGAGGAGTTTACTTTTCAATAAAAGCATATTAAATATTTATGTTAATTTAGAAGTAGGATGCTGGTTTTTTAAAAAAAAAAAAGCTTGAAGGCAAAAAGCTTTCAAACAAAAAATTCCTTCTTTTGCTACAGATTTCTTCAGATTGCTTTCAGTATTTCCTGAGGCAAATCATTTGCAGAAACATGTTGACTTCTTCCATTTAATTTAATATAGGAGAGAATGAATGTGAATGGCAAAACCTGTTTCTACAATAAAAGGATTAGCATCCCATCCAGATTGTCTGGAGTTGGATGTAGAAGCTCCGTGATTTTTATGATCTGTTAAACAGCAGCAGCTTACTCAGTACACTGCTATCCCTTGGATGCACTGACCTTCTCACATGTTGTTCAAAGACTGCATGAAAAAATGTCTTTCCATGAAAAACGGAAACGATACATTCAAAACACTGCAAAACCCGAAATACAGCTTTAAAAAAGAACCAGAACATTGCATAATGAATACACCAATATTTTAAAAAGACCTATTCTACTACTAGTACAGAGACTGAGATTTGGCTGCGGGTGTATTACCTCAATGCATTTGGGAGACAGCCATCTAGCGAGTTTTGCCTTCATCTGGTTGGCATTATTACTTGAAATTACTTTACAGGTGTTCCCCTATGGGATCTCGGAACAAACTGCTAAGGATCTCCAAGGAGATTGTGCTGTCTCTGTACTGCACTGTGAGCTGGTAACTAACTAAAGCTAATTCCATATATCAGCAACACACAGCACAAATCTTGAGTTTCACCAGCTACACTGAAACTGCATTCAGTCCTCCCACTATTTTAAATCAAATCAGTTATGAAGGAGAATTGCTGGAAATTAAATCCAGCTACAACTCTAGGAACACTGCAAAAAAGCCATTTTATTAAATTTAGGGTTGTGATAACCAGTTTGCTCCACCGCAGTCAGTGTGTTTAAAAACACATGGGGCAGAACAAACATAAAAAGCAAGCACTAACTACTTGAAAGATGTAGGGTAAGCTGGTTCTATGGCCTAATTCCACTTACATGGGGATACGTAAGAGGTGACTCAGCAAGGCTCAGAAAAGATACATCAGATTTTACCAGTGCAAAAGCTGATCTGAAAGATAACGAAGAATATGCCAGCAAGAACTAGGTAGTCTATTGCACACCGTTTGACTGCATTTTTACAAGCGTGGATGCACAACAGTTTCAAAGAAGCAACTCCATGAAGATACACAAATAATACGCACGTCTTGCAACCTCAGGTAAGAAGTCCTAATAATGACCATAGCACTGTTCGCTGTTACAAACTGACTTTTGACTAGATATCTGTAACTTGGACCCTTCAAGCTGTAAACAATAAAATGTTTGCAAAGATCAAGGGAAGCAAGCGTCACTGATAGGCCTCTGCCTTGCTTACAGATGAACTCCTGAAAGAAACACCTTTCCCGCTAAATTCCACTTCTGTTATGGAGACAGTTTCCTTCCAAGACTGGTTAAACGATCACCGTGGTGAAATAAAATGGAAGAAATCCTTGAGTATGTTTGGAGATAACTTTGAAACAGAGGTAGGAGGTCTAATTTCTCTGAAAGAGAGGGATATTTTTAAAGGTACAAGATAATAGGCGCCTACTGCTCAGACTGAGGGAATCCAGGCCTGGGAAGAACGTGTCGTCTGCAGAGAAGTTACTCACCCCTGCAGAACAACTCAGTCTCAGCCTGCCCTGCCCTTCGGAAGTGCCCATCTTTGTCCATTGATTTGACCAGCTTAGGGCAGGGGCTTCCTTCCTCAGATACTTCCCTTCACAAAGTCAGCCTGAACCTACTTCCATTTGTTTCCTTTGGGATTAAAACAGCTCGCTCTCTCCATCCCCTTACTCCCCGCCCCCCCATATTTCCCAAACCAGAAACACCAGCATGATGCAAATACTACTCACAAGTGTGTTCAGCTTCCCTATACGTTTGAACGGCATTCTTAGTGCCAAGTCTAACCCGAGTGTGTAAATACACTTTTTTTTCCTCCCCCCTCTACCTACAAAATTGGAAACAAGGAAAACTGGAGGGTACCAGGGCGCCTGGGCTGTGCTGAAGCATTGCACTTCTCGGTTTAGTCAAACACAGTCTAGCTGGCGTGTAAAGGAAGCTGTCACCACTTGATAGGTGTGCCGTATGCACGGTAGTTTACAAAACATATTCTTTCCCTGGGTTACTTGGAGTCACGCTCCGAAGAATCCAACACATTTGACAGCAAAGTGACAGGGAGCGCAGGACTGTCAGGGAGAACACAGAAAGGGCAGATAATGAGAAAAATAAGGTCCAGTCTGCAGCTTTTTTAATGTTAATAGAAGAATCTTTTCTACTTCCACAGACTCTTGACAGGGCCCAGAGTTCATGAGGAGGAAGTGCCTGTTCCAAGAACAGAAGCAGGAAGGATATAGATGCAAAGCTGAGAGTGGGAGGAGGCAGAAGGATAGATAAGTGAGGATGCAGAAGAGCATAAGGAGTGGCAGGTGTGATCAGTTCCCTTTTTATCAGTAGGAATCAATATGAGAATACCAAACGTAATGTGAATTTTAATGTCTGTAAAAATAACATCATCTTCTATGAAGATTTTTCTGTAAAATTAGAATGTTTTAAATGCTGTAGGAAAATGAATATATACACTTTGGTCACTAGGATGAATCCATTACTTTTCTTCCCTGTTTTTTTTTTTTTTAAAGGTCATAGCTTACGGACCAGGAACAACTGAGAAAAGTAAAAAGAATTCAGATATCTGGATATGGCAGCTGGTACGTGACAATTCACACTTGTTAACCAATGAGTTCATGTTTCAGTTCAGAGCAGACTGAACAGTATTAAAGCCTTCTAGCAACAGAAATGAAAATGATTACCTTCCTCCTCATAGAAAAGATCACCAACAGGCACCACCCTTCAGCTTTAAGCTATGATGAAAAATAACTGTAAACTACCGACACCCTAAAAGTCATCTTATGTTGTATGTTGAGGACAGAGATACTAGCATCCTTCATCAGGTCTTGGTGTGGATTTTAACATACCCTACACCCAGGGAATAGCCTGTAAATACATCAGAATGCCTCTGAGTGATAAAAAGGCATCACCTATTACTTCTGCCTTGAAGCATCTGTCTTCATACTGAATTTGAACTGGAGTCAGGTAGACTAAGCTAATAAAAAAATCTAACTGACAACTTGCTTATACTAAAGCACAGTGGTAGGTGATCCAGATGCCATTCATTCAACTGACTTCTAGGAAATACTTGCAGCCCAAGGGAAAAAAAACAGAGAAAAGCTAGTTTTCATTTACACAAGTCACCCAGTTTGGGAGGCAGATACTTCTACCAGTTCCTGTTCTGCTGAAATTCACAGGAACTATCAAATATTAATTAAAGGCATGATAATCTTGAAAGACATTTGTTTACACCACGGCTTACAACAGCCTATGCAATCAAGCCCTTGTTGCTGGCAAGAACTTGGCTCCTCTGCTTGAGAGGATAATGAAGAGTCCATTCCAGCGTGGATGGACTCCTATTTGTGATTTCTGTCAGCTCCCTGCTGACTCGTGAACTGCTTTTCAAGACTTAAAAAGATATTAGGAATCAGAAAAGTAGAAGAGGAACTTGAAGTACTCCAGGAGGTTCTCTCTGTAATTTCCAGAGCTGTACCAACTTGCAGGCTGCTAGGTTAGATTGGTAGCAGTGTACCCCCAAGAGTCAGGCAATGGGTTGCTGCTTTACGATGGGGAACAACGAACCATGAAGCATGTTTTTATTGATGCTGATAGTGTCAGACAGGGAAGATCAGCTGAATGCCTAGCTAGGCCTTATGAAACAGAACAGGTTTGAAGGGTTCTTTCAGTGGGAAAGATTGCCATACTTACCTGCAGCTTTTTCTTTCTGCTAGTGACAGGACATGGAAAATTAAAAGCCGTTTATCTGTTCTTTTCCTTCAGGAGGGCACATCTACTGTTACCATGGATGGTAAAACCCTGACTCTATCTGCTGATGACAGCCTGCTTGTCCGTGCGCAGTCTACGTGAGTAGAGATGAACAGTGGTTCAGTGTGTGATTCCCAGCTTCCAACAACATAAATTCTCTGTATTGGGTCCACATCAGGCTGAGTATCAGCTGGTGCAGAAACGCAGCGTCTGTGAATGCAGGATTTGCAATAGCCTCTATTAGTCCTTAGGGCAGAAGTGTCTTCAGGAGGAAACAAAGCCAGACATTCCTTATAGTTCACCTCTTATGTTGGGGGGGGAAGATAAGAAAAAAATAAGCACTACCAAGAAAAAGCAGCATGAAAAAGACTGTGCATAAAGGTAGATGGCACAAATACACTAATCTGCAATCACAGCAGATCCTCTAAGCTTCAGACTAGGCTTAACCAACATCAATACAGCAAGATTTGGGGTTCAGACTAAGAACACAGCTCTCTTCCCAGAGTACAATGCATACAGCTGTTTCATAATCACGACACACACATGATATAGGTAAAGGAAAACACAGTGAAAATAGTTTCCAGAGAAAACAGAAAGGGAAAGTGCTTGCCAACTCTTGTGAAGAGTGCCATAAGCTGATAAAGTGCCCACCATGACGAAGATGAAAGATGATGTAAACTCACTGGTAATGCAATGCAGCAGATTATAGGCAGATGACAAAAATGCCCTCTTTTCCTACAGGAAAAATCTAATAAGCAGCAGTGCTGACATTTGCACCTTTTGTACAGCACTGAAAACATTTGCTGAAAGAGCTGAAACCATCCAGCTGTGCACAGAGATGTTCTCTGCACCTGTGATTCCAACACACAGCCACCTCCTCCCTTCACCATTACTTCCAACACTTCTGTGAAATCACTTGTCTTAAATTAATTCCCAGCCCTGCAGTCCAATCAATGAGCATGATTTCTCAAAATCATGGCGTGATGCACGTGCAGAGATCTGCCAGCACAGTTTGCATTGGATTGAGACATTTATCAGAACTATACAGCTGGCACCTTTTATTGTACGCATCCCTGTTGCACACTGATTGATCTCTGGCCATCTCGGCAACTGACACAGAAACAGCTAATACAAAAATGATGACCACAAGAAAAATACTATTGAATTCATAGATACTTATTTCATTTCATTAAAATAATATCTGTACTGAGGCAATTCTGTTCCAATCCTTACGCCTCCTAGATCAGAATAGATGCCTTCCCCCTTGGTTCATCCATAAGGAGATATACATTCTTCCCTACAGCGTCATGATGTTCAGTTTATATTACCGATGGTGAAGAGTAGTTCCTGAAATATCACAAGATATACCAATGTGGAAAGAGAGCAAGTGTAATCAGAACTAGTTTGTTTTCCTCTAATCTTTGGTAGCATCAATGTTTTAGTTGTTGGTTTGAGTGTGTGGTTTCCCACCCAAACACATTGGATTATCTCTCTATTTTTCCAGGTACTGCTGGAAGAGAGCAGAAGACTGTATCGCGCTCAGCATTGCTCAGGATCCAAAACGCAAGCAGCCTTATACCTAGCTCCTGTGCCAGTTGACTTTGATGATAACTAAGTTTCAACCTACTCGTCTTATCTTGATAATCTTTTAGTTGGTATGCCTGGAAATTTGAATAGTCTAACACAATGATTACACTGAATTAAGTGGAGTCAAGTGCTGTACCTAATTAAAACTTTTTTCCCCCCAAGTAGTTAAAGTTTCAGCAAAATCTACAATCAGTAATTTTTTTTAAGAACAAACAGAACAATAGTTCTTATCTGAAAGGAGATGAAAACAGATCCAAGTAGCAGAATTACTTATGTGATATATATGATAGTATCTAGATTAAGTTAAAGGCTTTTCAAACACAAGTCTGTGCTGCACATAGAAAAGGAGATAGGAGAGATACTGCTATGTCTACTTAGGTAACAGTCTTCATATCTTTGTCTCAGTTTTCTCATTTGTGGTAAATTAGCTATAACATTAGTTACCCAGCCCACAGTAGGGGAGCTTTAATTGGCAGTAGCTCACAGATCTGAGATCTTTGGCTAAAAGGGCCTTTAGAAAAACAAAACAAGCTACCTGCTGCGCTGCTGGAGGATCTCAGTGCTTTGTGAAAGAGAGGAAGGTGCATTAGTAAAGGGGGAAGCAGTACCTGCAACAGTATCAAGCCCTACTTAGATCACCACTGTAGTTGCTTCAGGTATCTTCTTATCAACTACCAAATCCGACAAAGCTACCAATCCAGGATCGGTCACAGTTATCGGTAACACGCCACACGTGCCATGCTGGATGTTGTCTATGCGCTACACTGTCAAGAAGATAGCACAGCAATGAGACTAACACAGGAGCATCCGGGTCACGGATGCTCCTGTGCAGCAGAAATCTTAAGTCAAAGTAGCCTTAGAAGTGCGTTGGGGGGACAAGGGAACAGGAAAATTATAATCAGTTTATACTAAGTGCTGCTGCTTTTTGAACAATGAGGTTTCTTGCAGAAATTACAAATGTCAAATTATCTTTTCCTGCTTTTATTCCAGGAACTCTCCAGAGGGGTTTTTGGCTTGTTTGGTTTTTTTGTGGGGTGGTGTTTTGTTGTTTGGGTTTTTTAATTATTTTTTAAACATATTGTCCTTCACATTATTAACATCAGAAAACAGGTTGCTTAAATGTTTGCAAGTATTATCAATTATGTGTTTGAGAAAGCAAAAACTTACCATTTCTTGATTTTTTTTTTTTGTAATTCTAATTAAGTTCAGAAAATATTTCTTTACTGTATCTGTCACCTACAAAGCTCATTAAACTGAGATGTCATATGTGTTTTATTCAAGCGTTCGTTCTTCTGTGAGTAAGACTCAGATGGCTTGGCTTTAATCTATAACTTAAATGCAAATTCCCTAGCTTTTCTAGAAAAGCATACAGCAGAACTTTACTACATCTTCCTAATAACAGGGGACATAGTTTCAGAAATTAAGCCCAGTGCTTAAGGCTATTATGGGTGTGAGTTATTGCACATGAAAAGGAGCTGTAACACTCCCTTTGAACAAGGGAGTCATTTATCTGATTATCACTGGTATTGGTGTGTCTGCAGAATTGCCTACTCCTTGAGTCAACATCTATGGTTGCGGGATCTAGGATACCAAAGTGTTATGTTTTTAGTCCACCAGTTTGGGGGTAGCCACTGCAGTGCTACTTAGGGATTCACTTTGTATCACAGAAATGTTTCTATATCGCACACTGAATGATAAGTGGATAAAACAGAGCAACACATAGGACAAAGTCCAGAATAATCAACAGCTCGTCATCTGTCCAGAGGCATTGTGAGCCATGGAAATTTCAGAATAAAAATTAAGGCACCCCTGGATTAGATACCTCCTAGCTTTAGAGACTTAAGGATTTAAAATAAAGGCTCCACTCAAACTATATTTGTGATGAAATCCTATTATGACGACTTGTGCTTAAACACCTGAATTCTACTCAAGTGCTGTGCTAGGTGCTTGAAATCAGAGGAACGCCCAGACCAGGAGGGTTAAGCCACAGCTCAGTCACCCGCAGTTCTGCCACTGCCCACGGTCAGAAACCAGGCCTGAGCAGCTCATCGGTTAAATTCTTCCGAGGAGCTGCTGTCTTCTAAAAATTAGGTAAGAGGTGTCCAGTCCCATAAGAATGCCTAAGAATCAGGATCAAAACAGCGTAAGACAACATAGAAAAAGGCCTAGATACTACGTACTGGGAGAAGAGAATTTCACGTTCAAGTGTCTCTCTTGAGAATTGTTTCAGTTGTTCTTTTCCTCTGCCCCAACTCAATAATTATTTGGTAGACAGCACAAAGAAGAGCACAGACACTACTTGTCATTAACTCCTTCCAAGGTGCTTAACCACTGTGATTTAGAAACCTGCAACTTCTTTTTCCAAGTCTTCAAATAGTTCCAGGGAGCTCCTGATCAGTCAGACAATCTTTTTCAAGTGCTTTATTCTTCCTTCATATGATATATATTGTAAACTGTCCCAACAATGGTACTGTTACAGTTAGATGCACCCATGCTCCCCTGCCTATGAGGAAGTTGGCCAGATGCAAGTTTGGTTCCTGGAGTCCTTTTAGCTGTTAGGCGCTGTTTCTGTGCACATGCCGTCAGGTCAGTAGATACTTTGGCACCCGAGTTGTTGGAATCACAGTCTGGGGACTCCAATGCTAATCTTGCCTCCTAAATAAGGATTTCAGGCTCAGGTCAGCGGCAAAGGCTTAGTTAGGCACATTGTCTGCAAAGTGCCCTAATGCACTCCTGTGCTTGTTTGTGCATGTCCGTGGCAACACACCAGCACAAAACCACGTCCTATGCATATATATATGACTTTCTTTACACCTCTTTCTATACAAGGTGCACCTACACCCTGATTTGGGCACCCATTTTTCCATCCAAATCATACAGATACTTTGTCACCTTATACTTAATAAACTTACTACATTTTGGCAGGATTGTGCTAACTTCATTAGTACAATATCACGTAGACAGTCCGCCTATTGCTCGCTGTTTCTCTGAGACTTAATACAAACATATATTCTAAGCAGTATTACAATAAAGCCTACACAGACCAGAAGCCATACCTGCACAATACTTCATAAATGAATTATTACCTTAAACACATGCAGGATTGTCCGGAATCACAAGCTGGAGCTGACTCGAAAGCTTAGAAACACACACCAAGGACTTTGAGTCTCCCTACAAGCATCCACCGAGAGTTATTCCAAGCCTGAATCTCACCTGCCCTGAAAGTCAGCAGGAGCTTTGCCCTTCACTTCGAATGGGAAAAGGTGACACGGTCCCATCCTGCCAGTTGTTGAGTGAAGTATCAAGAGAGACTGTGGCTGTTCAGTGCCTTTAAAACATTTAATCCTAATAAGAAAATTGGTAAATTTTGTGAAGAGAAAGAGAGATAAAACACTCCTGTCTAGCTATTGATATATTTTGTTTTCTATTATTATAGCATTTAAATGGTATAATGAGTGATATAAGCATTATTATAGTACTTCAAATTCAGCAAGTCAGTCTTTCAGTTCATGTAAATTAGCAATATAGATCAAAAATATTTACAGTAATTAGTGTCTGCTATTGCCACTAGGCTAGACAGGTCTGACCCGATAGAGTACTCATGTTCTTATTTTGAGGTAAGCCAACTTACATGAATTATGGAAATAAATTGCAAGTGTATCACTGTATTGCTCCTTATTAAGTGTTGAAATGTAAGACATTAACAAACTACGTTGATGGGTAAGGTTACATTATATATACATCAGCACCTGTTCAAAACAAGTTCAAGCAACTAGTATTGCTTGAAGTTATCATAATACTTAAAAAAATAATCCTGGTACAGGAAATAAAGCTTAAGTCTTCACCAGCTGTTTCTATAATATTGAAATAAGACCTGTAAAAAGCAACTTTAAGCAAAACACATATGTTTGTTTTCCTCTTGTAGTTCTCTCAGAACCGCAACGGCCCTCATAGATCATGTAGTAAACATAACAGAGATCAATAGCAGAGTTCAAGATTGTCTTTTTTTAAAAAAAATAACACAGAACAGTTAAGGCAAGACAATGATCTAATGCTAACTACATTTCATCTTGCAATGCATAAATCGACAGCTTGTAAGAGTCAAGAGAGGAACTCTTCTTCCTCCATGCTTGCTTTATTTTTAGATCTTGCTTGTTCCTTTGAAGTAACAAGCTCTACCAGAGGCAGAAAACTAGACTAGGTGGGTCAGTAAACCAGTAAAATCAGGTGTGTTGCAGTAAACTCTTTCCTCAAGCCCACACAGCATTTACCTACACCTGTAAACCAACCTTATCTTGTTGCATGAAGATAATAAATGCTTTCATTCTGCTAAAAACATTCATTGTACTCTGATTTCAGCTCTCCAGCCACATTTATTTTCTAGAACAGATGCACAGAAAGCAACCCTCCCACCATCATTGCATATAAGTAAAGGAAGAAAAATTACTTAAGCTTTTCACAAATTCCTACAAAACCAGCTTGTCTTCATAATGCAGACATTTCAGGGCTTTAGGGTTTTATTTTATTTATTTTCAGCTAATAATCAAGAGTGCACTTGAATAAACACTTCAGGCTAATGAAGGTCATGACCTCCTGGTCTGATTCTGATTTAATACACAAGTACTTACTTGTAGAGCCACTCTTCAACATCAAAGTGTGCCGTATAATAGCTGGTTGGACCCAAAGTAAAACTGTTGATTTTAAAGTAATAATGAAGATGACAAAGTTAATATCTGCCCTGCAGCTCAGAGTAAACACCTGACCCAAAGGTCCTAGCACGATCTGGTACGGAAAGATCTTACGCTGGATCTGGTCAGCAATATTTTCAATAATTATCCAGAAAGTGTGGAAGTGCATATAAACTCTCCCATTTAATGTTACTGGAATTTTGATTGAAGCTTGAAAGCTAGGGTAATATATACATACACACATACATACAAAGTCAGACAGTCTGTATTCAGCACCTTTCCAGAAACAAGCCCTGAAATGGCAAAGTCACTAGGCAAACCAATCCCAATGCATACGTCAGGTTCCCCTCTGCGGACAGCTCTCCTGTTTGGGGTCTGCGAGTTGTAGAACAATTATTTCTAAATTGCTGTTGCTCTAGGTTAAATACATCTCCAAGACCCTTGGCCCCATAACTCATTATAAGTTGCATCAGAACCACACGCTGGAAGATTTGAACACTAGTTTATATTTTTAGAGTTGCTAAATAGGTGCATGTGCATGGCCATTAGACAGCTAAATAAAAAAAATTATTTAGGAGATAAATTATGCTGAAGTTTGGACAAAATTATTTTGGTTCTAAAACCACTACATTATATAAATCTTATAAGCCACTGAGAAAGATGTCGTGGCTATGACAAAGTAAACTAAGCATAAGCACATTTGGAGCTTCAGTGAGGAATCTGGGTACATCTTTATTATGTCAGAGAAAAGTAGGACTTCTGCAGTGCTGTACAACTATAGCAAAAAGATTATTTAAAGATGTTTTAAAGGTTTTCCCCTTGAAGAAAACTCGTTTGTTTAGAAGGTGATGAAGCTTGTACTTCACTTAGAGCAGACTTAAACTCTTCTATATAAGTTGACCGTAAATTAAAACCACATGCTTTATGGTTTGAAAATAAATTTAACAATCCAGTTGAGTAAAGCAACTAAGCATGTGCCAATGTGTAGAACTGAAGCTTGAAAGCTTCAGCGTACAATTGCCAAACACTACTGGGGTTTGATCCTGAAATACAATCATTGCACCTTTCCTAGCTTTTTGGTATCCCTCTCTTCCTCCAAAAACCCCAGGGCAGCGTCTGGACTCCATGCAGAAGGCAGATTTGGGCACCTCTGAACAGGCTCCACAAGAACCGCTGTGCTGGGCAGAGACCTGCACACACAGCACACAGCTGTCCATGGCTGAGCCACAAGGAAATGCCTGGAAGGTCATTTAAATGCCACCCTGCCACGCTCTGCTCTCAGGGTGCTGCAGAGAGCCACCTCCACTGAGGAGCCACAAGGCGCTGCGCTTTTTCCAAGAGCTGGGCAGAGCTCGTTCTCTTCTTGCAAATCACGGCCAGAAACCTATAACCTCATTCTACCCAATAGCCCCAGGACAAGAGCAGTCGCACAAGAAGCGGAAGCCCAGGAACAGCTCCCATCTCTGCACAGGAGAAAAGTCAAACCCTAATCTCTGCTGTTCTGCAGGAAGGTCCCAGTCACAGGCTCCGCTGTTAGGGGCATTTCCACCCCCCTTGGTACAGCTCCACAATACTGCGGCAAGATCAGCTGAGCCGTGCAGGGAGTACCACAGCGTTGCTAGTGAGCTAGAGGATAATTCCTGCTCCCCAAATGGAGCTGCAGAAAACACTACTCTCTAAAATAAAAGCCAGTACTGACAGAAAGCACGTATCATTACAAAGCCGTTGTTCCAGTAGCAATTATTTGCCTGAACCCATTTGAGATCTGAGCTGTCTATAGCATCTTGGCATACATTACAAAACAAAGGTGAACGACACATTTTGATTTGGGAAAAAATCATCAGCAGATTGTCGAACCACAAATAGATCAGCTTTTTTTATGACAACCTGAGAAAAATGTTAACAGTTACTGCTTGCTTCCTGATATTGGTGACTAACAACCCACATGGTTCAAACCCTATATGCTTTATTACTGAGTGGCAAATAAACATTCAATGGGCAGGTTCCCTATTCAGACAATATCTTGTTATTCTCTTCAGGAAGAGAATGGTAAACACTGAATAAAACTGAGCAAAAGCTTCACAGAATGACAAGAATTAGTTTCATTTTTTTTATCCACCAAAACCTACTAGATTAGCTTTACTTTTAAACCAAGATAGGAAACTGTATGCCAGCACTGGAATCGGGAATCAGATTGCCTTTTCCCATCAGACTTGGAGTTTAAAATGAAAATTAACCAACTCTGGCTTCTATTTCCAATACGGATGACAACGTTCAGTTATCTAAAGCTATTTCTTCCATCTTTTGGATATAAGCTAGGCAATTTACTCCCAATTCTTAATTGAAAGCAATTTGCCACTACTTACATCTTTGCCATTTTAGATGCAGCTGCCCTGATTTATGCCAGTATGTTAACAGAATCAGGCTGCTATACTACAATAACGCAAATGTTGCTTTTCCGTGTTCTGCATCCCTCAAAATACCATTGCATAGTTGCATAGAGTTTATTTACATCATATATACACACAAACACACCTATATATGCCTTCTGAGTATTTTTATGCAGTAATTAGTTGTATCTTGCCCATACTGGTGAAATTTGTGCCAAGCATACCGTGTGCGCTTGGCATTTTGTAACACAACTAGCCCATTATTGGCAGTCAGAGAGATAGAGATTGATACTAAAGGTCATTTTTATTTATGTCAGACACAGGATGTTTCAGAAGCTTTTATGGAGCAGCTACATCTGTGCTCTCTGTGGGTTGGATCCACTCCATACATACTGCTGAAGGACAGAAAAAGCAGATCGTACAGGAGGGAAGAACTATCCTGGGCTTCACTGGAAGCCGACTACACTAAATGCTTCACCCAACCCAGCCTTTTCACAGCATCCCAGGCAGCGGGGCTGGGCAGCTTACAGACGTTCCTCATTGAGGGCCAAAGGGTTTGTTTTTCTTTTTTTTATTATCAGTTTTAATCTAATAGAATGGTTTCACAGCATTTATTTCCTCTATAGCAAAATTAACTCTACTTGCAAAGCTTTCTCCCCCTCAGAGGGAAATAAGATGTAGGCTTGGAAACCCAAATCCGCAATGATATTTAAGTGCCTGAGGAACTGTGCCAGAGTGTCTGGCAGGGGAAGCTAAACAGACTCAATTTTAAAAGGGAATATAGTGAATGGAGAGACAGACTGAAAGCTCAGGAGAATGAAGCACTCCTTTTATCTACTATGGGGGGAGCTGTTAGATGAGCAAGGATAGAAAAGGTTTGCTTTGCCACTTGTGTGCTTTAACCCAGCATTAGTGCCATCTCCACCCCTATTTGAGGCTGGCTTTTGGTGCAGCTGGCACCAAGTTAGTCACAGATGCTATTTCCATGACATCAACATCAGTGCAGTGGGAGCTGGATAGAGATAAATACAGTTTGTATCATTTCATGAACAGTCATCTTCAAGTTCCTTGCCCTGTAGGACTAATACAAATACTCTTTGTGAAGGGTATAATATTCATCTTCCTTAAAAACAAGACATATAGGTTTTCAAAATATTTTCTACTGTTTATGTCACTGATTATTTTATACAGCTTGTGTATTTTGTCATTAAACTGTTATTTTCTATAATTATGTCTTAACATTTTGCCTTGAACCCATTTTATTAATTTCCTCAGGTGTCTTTATTGGGACAAATGCTGTTCACGGCAATATTTGTGTAAATATGTAGCTAATGGAATTACCCTGATCTCACAGCACTGCAACAGAAGACAATTTGGCTCTCTGTCTACACAGGTGTTGTAGCTAAAGCCTGACACAATGATAGAACTACATCAGCACATGAAGGCTGCTTAACACAAGGTACCCTCTGATATGACATTTCTAATCTGCAGGTACACTCTAATAGCGTACCTTATTCAAGATAAAAGAACAAAACATTTGGTGCTTTAACACCCTCATTACAGCTGAGTTAGTCTTTACAGAAATGCTAGAAAAACAGACATTATTAGCTGCATTCTGTTGAAAAGGAACAGCTTTCAAATGTTGATGTTAACATCTAGATACATGGAGAAGACAGCACTGGAGATCAATGAGAACACCTAAAAAATTCAGTTGACTAACTTCTTTCTCATTATTTCATACTTCACCTGAAAATTAAGTGTAGTCCAAAGCAACCTCTAAAATTAGCTTGTTAATCATCTACACAAGAAGAGAGTTATAAATTGAAACTGAAAGACCATTCATATTTTCCATTTTTTAGATTTGGCCCTGCCCTAGCAGAGATGACACCTGCTCAGAGCAGACTCTACAGTAGAGCAATGGAAAGCATTCAAATGCCTGTAACGTCTCCCATATTTATATTCCTAAAAGCTCACCATACAGAAGTCATTAAAAAAAAAGAAAGAGGTTAATCCAAAAATATTTTAGGGGACTAGGAGCTAAAAGAGATCTCTTCAAGTCATTGTATTGTTTTCTCAAGTAAATGCACACTATTAGAATCTGACATTAATTTATCTGATTTGGAGAAGTAAGGTTAGGAAACTTACGCTAGAGCAAGCAAGTAGTAGTTCTTGTGCATGTGTTTTAAAGGCACGCAAACCCCCTTTCACTCTAGTGCCTGATGTGTTTAGGGAAATAATAGACATAATTTAAGTTATCTGCCATAAGGTCTTCACTGAAGAGATTCACACTGTGAGGATTTCCATGGCAACTACTTAAAGTGACATAAGTGTTCATTTTTGAAATTGAGAGCCCAGGGACATGATTAGCTACAGTAATACCACCACATAAACCACCTAAACAAAGATCTTTTGTTCAGGGCCAAGTAAACTAACTTTCCTTTTTCTCTATGAGAACTAACTTCAGAATCATTCACTAAGGTAAAGAAAAACCCTTATGTTTTGGGTTTTGGGTTTTTTTTTTTTTTTTTTTTACAAGAAACAATAATTCATTTACATATACACATATAGCTGAAATAATGAGTTCCTCAAATTACCTAGTATACAGTACATCAGGTAGCGTATAGAAAGCCTACATGAAGGAAATTATACCAGAGTGAACCCAAACAGGCACAAAAGCAGATTTTGTAAAACATTTCCAAGTCTATTGAAATTCACCTACAAAGAGATTCCAAAGAGATGACAAGTGCTCAACGGTCATTAAAATATTCAAAAAAATAAGTACTCACCAGTACATTGAAGCTGCTACAACAAGTTTGAAGTTCTAGCATGACATAACAGTAAAAAGAGCAACTTACATTAATAAGCATTGCTCCAGAGTGAAGAAGAAAAAACCAATCTGATACCTGCCTTAGCAAACACAAAACTGGAGCAGCCAGATCTTTTATACCTCTTTCCCTTCCCTCCAGGTGTAGTCTTGATTTTACCAGGCATGAGTTAGGGGCAGGAATGAAGCACACTCTGCTAATCCCAACCTGCAGACTCTTTAGAGATCACAACAGCCAGCGTAGATGACAGGTTAATTTATAATTGGATGGGACTGATAGGGAACAAGTCCTAAAACCACTTGGCCCCAAGTAACTCTTCTCAGCCCTGGTCTTCATGGTGTTTGCTTGATCCAGCTGAAGGTATTCATCACACAGAGCCAATAGCTGATATCTTTACTCATTAGCTAAGGTCATACTTTAAAAGCTCTCCTTCTGCAATATAGTACAGTTAATATAGATCATTAAAGTCAGCTTGAAAAACATAGTTTACTTTTATGCAATCATCTGAAAGAGAGAATTTTATATCAACTCAAGTAAAGCTCCACACAATACCTAGTTTTTATATTGTCTTTAATTCTCATATCTATTTCAGATCTCCATTAAAACCGCATAACATTAATTTATTCAGGAAAGCTTAATAGTCTCCTGTTGGAAGTTTTCTCCATTAAGTTGATATTACTGTCGCTTCATGGAAGGCCTGAACAGATGTCCTTTTTTCCCTATAAGGGTTATTATTCAGAGCTATGCTTACAGAGACAGTTTCTTACAGTAAAATTGCCTGGAAATAAATGTTCTCTGTGATATACCATCTCATCTCCTTATCCTCTGATGGGTCCAACAATGACAAAACCATATTGTTCATTTTAAAGGACATTTAAGGACTCATTCATGAAATACATAATAGTGGTGGAGAAACCTATCAAGGAAGAGCAATGAGCCAGACTGTCGGCAGCCGCATCAGCTGGAGGAAGCCACATACATCCAGGCTGCACATGAACTCCTTGAACAATTCTACTCTGTTTATTTTTAGCGCTGAGAAACACTTTAAATTCTACTCTCTTGGGAAAAAGGAAGATGGCAAGGTTTAAAGGGACTTGTCCTGGGATTGCAGTGATAGGCAGCAGAGCCCTGCAAATGGGACAAAGGAAAGGATGAGCTAGAGAAGAACAAAGGCAGAGTTAATGCACAAATTCCTATACCTGCTCATCAGCTAAGTGTCCTGAAAGCAGGGTCTGGGCACAGAAACAACTCCATTGCCGGAGCTGAGTGGGGAGGGGATATTTATTCTCGCTGCCCCCCACAGCTAACATCACTGCCTCTCAACCTGGGCACTGGAGAATGGCATATCCTCCTTGTCTTTATTTGCTCCCACTGAGTTCGTTAAGTGCTTTTCTTCACCAGGGATGAAACTATAGAGTTGCCGAACATGCTATGCGTGGGGTTTTTACTGCATTCACTACCACATACAGCTACAAAGCATGTGGATAAGACATAATATGTCCCATGAGGCTCGGATAGACATTGCTATTGCTACATGCTCAGAGGAGTTTTTTCTTTAGGATTCCCTGTCCTCTGGGAGAAAGCTAACCCTCTCTGTTTAGGCTTGTGCTATTGCTGGAGACCAGGAAGGAAAAGCTGCACAGAAGGCAAATCCCACTATATCTGAGTGATCAATAAAGCAAATACTTTATGATGTAAGGCTCCGATGCTCAGCAAGACACTCTAAAAATTTGGATTGAGACAATCTGTTTCCCTGAGGCTTGTAGGCTAAATAGCAAGCTAGAGAAAGGGAGCTACGCAACAAGCGGAGAAAGGCATCTGACAAAAGCTTCATTAGCCCTCTGTTTCCTTCACCCACAGCATATGTTTGTTTGTTCTCAGAGCTGGCATTTCCGAAGGGCTGTACACTCAGTACTTACCCTAGGTATCCAGCAGTGAGAAACAAAGACCGCACAGTCTTCTGAGTTAGAGAGTTACATGTTAAAACTTTGCTTCCCTAATCACCCTATGTTGTGAAAATTCAGGTGCCCAACTGAGAAAAAGACACTTAGAGCAGAACAGAGATGACTAAGGAAAAGATTCCTGCCACTTTAATTGCTTTTGTATCAAGATATTACCCTTGATGTGTAAACATCAAATTAGCAATATTCTCAGGGTGAGCAGTAATATAGCGATCAAATAATTCCTTCCAGCTATATAGCAACAACTATGTGCTCTCCTGTCCTACCGTCTTTTCTTCAGTATTTGGCACACTGCACACCGAGTATACTTAAAAATATCCCTGTGCTGTAGACACTGTTAAATTCCAATTATTCTGTTCCTTTGTACTAACTTCATAACTTTGAAGCTTATCAGCAATTGTGTTTCCATTTTATAGAGGGAACTGTATGCCATGGCTGGCGGCAGTAATGTGGGAGTCAGTGAGCCAGAATGTTACTTCAAGACCTGTGTTTGTACACTGATGGCGCTCTCACATTCCACTGGAATCTGCTACAGCAGAATTCTGGCATTAGCCAAACCAGTTTCAAAATAACCTTAATATTTCTTAGCATTAAAAAATAACTTTTATGTATAGTAATTTTCTTTTTTTACCCATATTTCTAATTAAATCAGATCAGTTTTTGCAATATTACTGTCCTGTCACTACCTCACACCTTAATATCCTTTGTAATCTGAGTACGTACTTTATCAGCAGTTTAGATATTGTCTACGGGATCTTAACTCCCATTGCAAAAAGGGAACTATTCACATTTTGTAACTGTGAGGATGGCATGAGTTCATTCAATAAATTGTCTTGGAATACCCTGTGATTCAGGATGCACCTCTGTTGCTGAACAGGCAAGTGCTGGAAGCAAGACAGAGCTGTTCCCAGTCTCATCCCGCAGCTCTCTTCTGGGGTGTTCCAGCTAGCACCCTTCAAAATTAGGGAGTCCCGTGAGGGAAGAGCACTCCTAAGGACCCCTCCCTGCGGTATGAATGAGGTTACAGGTTTGTCTCCCTCCAGCCTTTGCAATCCTCTGGCATTACCCCACCATGGTTTGCATTCTCCATGACTCCTGGCATACCCTCGTACCACATCCTAGACCATAAAACATGTGGCACGAGCTGCTCAAGTGCACCATGTCCTCTCTAAACACACTATCATTTAGGAACTTCTCATTTAGACCGACTTGTTTTCAAGTCAAAACAAGCTTGCATTATTATTATTCACAGCTCATTTTCTGCTTCCCCCAGAACCACATCTCTGTACATTTATCCTCTCTCTGATGCATAAATTCACCTGACTATGCTATATGCATAGCTATGTTTGAATGAGTATTTACAATGAAAAAGTTGTTCCAATGAATGCTAGGGATGTGTTCCCTGTTCTCTGAGTTCAATCAGCAAAAACTCAATGGATGTCAACAGAGTCAGTCGGGATTTTCATCTGTATAAATTGGAGCAGGATCTGACAACCATACAAATTGCATCTGTTCCATTGCAGCCATCTGTAATTCAATCTCCAAAATATTAATCAAGTTTATCTGACATGATTTTTCCTCCATCATCAGCTCATGCTGCTTATTGCTTCTTGGTCTGTTACCATTATACACTAAGAGATTTTTATCCCCTTAATATTTATGCCTTTACTTTAAGAGAGATTGAGTTAGATTTATTGGACAACCTTTTTAGTGATCAATACCACATTACCTTCTCTTTAATCGTTCTATACATATCATCTGTTCACTGTATGGCTCTCTGTGGTCTGCTCTTTCTTTGCACTGCTAACCTAACACAATATGCTCAGGTTTAGCAGTACATTTCAGTATTATAACTCTCTATACACTCAAAGACTAGTAGGTCAAGCACCATCTTGATTTTTATGCCAATTTCTTACAGTTCAATTTTATTATCCTGAGTGCTCAGGCCTTACTCTGAAGTAAGGTTACATTTCATTTTTCTCAACAATGACAAGGGCTAGAGTACTTCTCCCCCCCCCTTTTATTAAAGCTTTGATTTCTTTAAGCAGTTTATTTCTGCTGGAATTCAGAAAAACACTACCTGTTTTGAGATCTGACAGAAATGGCTATACTATACTCTTTTTGAAAACCTGTTGATACTGAAGTTTTTCTTTGGTAAAGCACTGCAGTTGCACTATCACATCATTTTACCTTACTGTCTTCTCCGGGGATGACTGGCTGTCCCACCTTTTTTTTTTTTTCGCATTTGTTCAGCTGTACTTTACATTTTTTCCTCTAATTAATAAACCATATAAACATAAGAATCAGAACATATGTGCCTAGAGCTCTCCTACCACACTATATCAAAACACTTCTATAGTCCAATCTTGGCTACTGAATCCACTTAAATACATATGGGATTATTTCACCACAATTTAAATTTGCAACTTCCAGATATTATGTGATTTTGAAAAACCTCCGCTGAGCTTCCTGAAAGTATCTTCTTTCCAATTCTTGTTAGATCTCATTAACTACTCTAAAGAATATTTCAAGAGAAGCAAAGAAAATGATCCATGTGTTTTATGTTTTTAATAAATATCTTTGACGTCCCTCTAGTTTGACCAGGAACAGTCCACCTTTTTTGATCTTTGGGTCTTACTGATGCTATGGATGGTATATGGAAATCTCTGATTTTCTTAAGTAATCTTTTTATATCTTATTAGTCTTCTCATTACCCAGCATAGAACAGTGAACTAAACCAGTAATTTTTCTACAAGAATACATAAACTGTATAAGTCTACAATTTCTTGAATGGTTTAACAACAACTAACATCAGGTCAACAACAACTAACATTGGGTCGAGCCAATCATCTAATTTCCTTCTAGAAAAAAGGTAAGTAAAGGAGAAATAGTACCTGTCATATTTTGACCCCACTAAGGCCCAAAACAATGGCTCACATAGAAGAGAAACTAATCAAGAAAGTATTGTCTAGGTGAAAATACACGCAGTTGAACTTCAAGGGATACTTAAACCTGGTTTAATAAAATACTGCAGAGAATTGTTAGCTGTTGACTGGCAAAATGGTCTTGCATTCAATGCTGTATAGTCACAGTAATCTGGATGATGTGATAACATATGAATTTAAAACACATACAATCCCAAACCAGGTAGAATTGCAGTGTCCTAGAGGGCAGGCTTAGAATTCAAAACTTTCTTGATACATTTGTAGAAAGTTCTAAAAACAATAGAGTGAAATTCACTGGGGACAACTGTAACACACATAAGCGCAAACAAGTGAACTGCTTAGAAACATGGGCAACAACTTCTATGGGAATCTTCTCCTGGAAAACATTTGGAGGTTATTGTGGATCACAAGAGGAAAATGAATCATCACCAGGGCATTAGAAAGAAAAGAAAAGACTGCATTGAGATGCACAATCAACTCCCAAAGGAAATCCTTCCAGTCTATGGAGGACTCACAAGGCTGCAGGTAAAGTCTTGCTTCCAGTAGAGAGTACCACATCTCAGGAGGGAGGTAGGCAATACACAGTTACCTCCCCTCCCAACAACCACCCTGCAAAAAAAGTCAAAGTCTAGGTGTTTTGATTAATATGCAACATCTGAATACTTTCTCCACTAAGGTGGAAGAGATACTTGTTCATGAGCCTTCATATAAAGTTTATGTGCTAGTCTTCTCAAAGATTCCCATGATATCTTCTGCCTTTTTTAAAAACCCCAAATTGTATTTTCTTATTTTAAAAGCTTGTCTGTATCAGTTTTGGAGGGGAAAAATAATTAATTAGACACAGGCTAATTCTTCACATGAATGTTGATTTTAAATATGGCTGATAAAATCTGAAAGGCTGAGGTTAGTAAACCAGTGTCTCTGTATGAGGTGCTTATTCTTTTTGTCATTCTTCAAATGGAGACTTCAAATTAGAAAGACTTGACCTATTCAACCCCTGATACAGATACCAAGGAAGTCATAACAGACAAGAAGAGAGCTGTTTCTACCCAACATTACCAAGCAAAAGTCAAGAATCTTAAATGAAAATGACCTAAAAGTGACCAAAGGACAGCCAATGTTAATGCTGAATTATAATCAAATCTCAGTAAATGTTTTCTACTTCTGGCGTTGCAGCTCAAGAGGACATAAATTACTGTTTCATTCCTTAGTGAGCAATTTAGCTTTCTTTTTAAAGGTATTATAAAACCTTGTAAACTCCAGACAAGACTCTTCACATCTGGTCACTGCTCTGCAAATATTAAGGGTGCCTAGATTTTTAAATATTTTTAGGCAGTTTGTTTTGACATACAGCAACATGTCAATTATCCAATTTTGGCCTCTCTGTTTGCCCCAACTTTTTATTATAGTAAATCTAAATTAATACCAAGTAAATTTAGGGGAATTGATACTGATTTCAATAGCAGGAAGTTGTATCAGAATACATTTCCTAAACAAAGGACACATTTACATATGTTTTGTAATACCTAGTACAATGTCTATTATCTCAGATGGAACTGGCTGCCTTCTGCAAAAATTTAAGAGTTTACCCCTTAACAGTCAATATTGCTACTGTCAGATATTAAAAAAATCCTAATCACAAAAATTATTTAAAAATCATATTTGGTAAACATAAAAAAGTATTTAAGATTTCCATTTTTACCCATCTACTTTCGGGTTTAACCCATCTCATTTACAAACTTCATCGCATTATCTCAAGAGCTAGAGACATCTAGGAAGCAGGAAATATGCTGGGATTTATTCCTTCCTCTCTTCCTCACTGCCTCACTGCCAAGTACTATATGACTGAAGAAGAGCTGGCAATCCTGGTTATCAGAATTAAGATGACAAACTGAGTGTCTAGGGTCCAAGACCATAATCCAGCCAAGCTGTTGCTCCTTCCCTTTCCTCGTATTCATAACAGCATCTGTTCCCTCAATCTTCATAGTGAGTAGCAAAGTTGAAGAGGCAATTTTCCCTTTATTTACTCATCTGCATGGCCTGTTGCCTAACTACCTGCCTGCCACTCAGTACACGTAGCATGTGAAGCCTATTTCAAAAAGACATAGGCCACTACCTTGTTATTTGATGGAACGAAAAGAAGGAATTTTCAAATTGCAGTGAGGGGGGATGATTACAGAAGGCTCTCTTTGTAAGTGCTGCCAGCTTTGCAGAACTTGGCTTAGTAAAAGACAGACAAGTGCATGAAACATGTTTCATCATTGAGCTCTCCTGCCTTTTCCTTATCAGTAATTAGCATGAGTAGCAGAATGTGTGCACTTCCTCAATAGAAGTAATTACTGTGTAGAGGGCCAGAAGTTTTCAAACCGAAGCTTAAAAGACATCAAAATGACATAGGCCTTCTGCAGGATTTCTAGAAGAACAATTTTTTCGTCTCTCATTAAAAAAATAAAATTGTAACCATATATTTTTGTTACCACAGTCTCTATTGATAAAAGACAGCATAATAGTGATGAGGCATCCTTCAAGGCTGGACCAAAATTCCTGTACCGTCATGATGAACTATCCCAGAAACAACAGATATCCAGCACTGCTGTCCAGATCTTAAAGCATTTTTTTTGTCACTGATGAGTTAGGCTTTCCAACTTTACTCCTGTCTTTCACAAATGAGTTTTTCTTTTCAGGCAGGAAAAGACTGCAGTTTCTGGAAGGAAGAAAATAGGAAATTTGTAACCAGGCAAGAAATTGAAAACAACTCTAGGTTTAGGTTAAAGGCAAAACTCTCTCCCTCCCCCCCCCAATTAAATACAATAATTCTGCCTTCTCTCAACAGATCATCTTCTTCAAGTCACACAAACGCTCTTCAGTCTCAGGCGGAAGAGTAGAAGAGATCGATGAGGTCAGTGTGAGACAGGTCTTGCCTTTCACAGGACTACTGAAGACACTGAAGTACATCCAACAGTCCTGTGTTCATGCTTGTCACTCATTTGTGAAAGGTAACCAGAACCAGCGGGAATAGTTTATGATACTCAAGGTTGAACAGAAGAAAAAGAACAAGCATAGATTGAAGATAATGTGTGAAGGGAATAAAAAAATGGTAACAGTGATGAAGGACAGACAAAAAAACCCCACTGAAAATAATTACATTCCCATAAACAGCGTCTCACAGAAGAGGCTTTTATACTGGTTCCTACAGGGTTGAAAGGCGTAATGCTGAAGAGAGCAATTATTACTGGTAAATATGGAAGAATATCATACTGCCATAGCTACGAATAGATGTTCCCTTTCCAGTAACTTGAAAAGTGCAGCTAAATGTTTGAGAGAGATGTAAGTTTCCAAGCCCTAGTCACTAGCGTGGGATGCCCTAGTGGCATCCTAGCAGGTAAGTGACAGTACTATTTTGAAAGCTACATTCAGCATGTACCCAAATTAACAGCATCATAGAGAACACATTTCCTCTACAGTGTTCTAGGGAAGTTTCAGAAACTGAGATTACAACATGATACCAAAATGCAGCCAAATGTATCTGCTATTTTAAAATAGTCTAAGACTAAAGAGTCTCCTTAAAGCCATAGAAAGAGTTGTTCAACACCATGTGCCAGAAAAACATACTAATAAATCCAGCATTTCACCTGTGGCTCAAGATCACAGATTTCAGCAATGAAGGGCTTTGGTTTTGATAAGATGTTTTGTGTTCAACAAGGAATGGTAAAGCAAGAGAATTTGTGGTTCAGCCTGGAGGAGACCAGGATGGGTGTGCTTTGCCCACAGAGTATGTGTGCTACATGATGAAAGGGACCTTTGGGTACAAGCCTATGAACACTGTCACTGGTCATGACTCACTAATTTCATCTTTGTCATGGTCTCTATCATCATAACAAAACAAAACAGTTTTTGAAAAGGGCCAAAAGAAGCTAAGTACTTCATTCCCATGGAGGTCTTTAGGGAAAGAATCACACTATCATTGAACAAAGATCAAATTAAAACAGACCAAGAATTTTCCCATATTTGTAAGTGGGAACAGTTTTTAGGGTAAGCTGTTGTTGAATGGTCATGGCAGATAATCAGGTTTGTGGGGCAGGGTCTCTGGCTTCAGAGTACAATTAATTTATAAATATCATTTGAGACATGGACCATTTGGAAAATTACTCACCTGCCTCCTCATGGATGACCAAGTTATTTTCTTAGCTCTGTGTAACTAAATCAGTTAACTGGAAACTGAGTGATTCACACTTTATACAGAAAATTTTATCACATAGTTTACCACTAATTTTTTTCCCCTCCCATTCTTCTACAAAGAATTTAACAAGGCTGGATTTAGTGGATCCTTTGGCTTCTAGTTCTCTTCATGAAAATGATGCATGGATCAGATCTCCTGTTCAATCACCCAGCACTTTCTATTGATATTCCCGAAGTAACATCAACAGCTACATGAATTCTTAGCCTTTCTGCACCGCTGTGTAATGCTAAACCAGGCACATTCCACAGGCTCTGGAAAGGTCTCCTTAACTCCATTTGTTTTCTGGAAGGGGCTCATTCCATTAATCGCACAGACAGATGGGCTCACATTTTGTGCTATTGTCCTACCTGACACCGCTTTCTTTGGCTTTCATAGCAAGACATTCATTATTGTTAATGTCCAGAGAATAGCGGGTATGCCAGGACTCCTGTAGTGTCCAAGTGTCTCCTTGAACAATAGCATGCTCCTAAAAGAATCCCTGTCTGCTCTATGAGTTCCTTTTCTAAGATCCTTCCAGCCTTCTTCTTCCTGCTGGTGTCTGAAAAGAAATTAAATTAATGTTCTGGATATCTGGCCACATAATATATGAAAATGCTTCTTCCTGAAAGCACTGTATGTTTGCAGCCCTCACTAGAGTGTGCCTGCATAAATGTGTGTGTGTGTGTATAGTCCTTACCTTATATCTTAGTCAACCTAACTGACTCAAATTTTGCCATCTCAGAAAGGTGACGGTTAACTCCTGTTGCAGAATCTGGGGACTCCAAGTGCATAATAATGCAGGTACATTTTAGGACAGTTCAGACAGAAGCTTTATTAACTATGAAAGCTGGGACATCACCTGTCCCTCTGCTCATGGATCTCTGCCAAGTGTTTGCAGAGACCCAACCTATATACTCTTTCAGAAAAAAATGAAAAAAAGTGAGGAAAACCAATCATTTCAATGTTAACAAAGCCAGGTATCCATTCCTGGGAGGGATGAACTCCTTAAGTTGCTTGCTAACTGCCACGTTTCTAAGGAATAAAACAGTAAATAACATGACAATATGGAGAGATGTCTCTTGATGGAGCCTATAGGAGTGGCACAGCCAGTATTAGCTTAGCTCAAAAGTGGGGAGTTGGAAACAATCACAGACTGTTAGCTTTTAGTTGAAAGGAATGTTCTTTAAGTAAAGGTAGCTTTTTAGCCAGACTTCTCGATTTTAAATATTAATAATTTTACCACCCCAATCCGTCCATGCCAGCATCATAGACTATAAATTGTCTCAGCGTGTGGAGCATATTTTGTAGGTGTGGGAACTTACTGTTCTGGATTTCAAGCACAGGGTAGCTGTTCCTTTAGCAAGAATTACTACCAATGGACTTTAACTTCCCATATAACATGATGCCATGGGTTTCCTATACTGTCCTGTAAAGACACTCTGCACTTTCTGAGTGGGCAGAAAGAGTTCCCTCCTAAGTGAGAAAAACCAGCTGAGAGGAGATAAGACTACACCACGGATAAGATTGCCAAACTGCAAAAGACTGACTACTTAGCCAGATTTCAGAAAAACCCAGGAATCTTGAGAATAGAACTTTAAAAATAATCTTCAGACTTACCTACAATACATGACAGTTTTACAGTATCCCATAAAAGACGTCCTTCCTTTCAATGAAAAGTGAAGTTTATGGGAAGAGAGCATATCTTAGAGCAACAGAGAGAAACTCTGCTTACTCTTCAAAGTCTCACACTCAAGGTAGTGATTTCCTGTCCTCAGACCAAATGCAGGGTCCTTCTCTCAATTCCTTCTGTCCACATTCCTCTCCCTCTATATCTGACTATTCACATTCATAATCTACCAGGTGTGCCAGACACACCTCTTGCCTCGGCCCACATCATATGCCTGTGACGCTGGAACACCATTTTACTGGGGGCAACAATGGAGGCCATACTGGCACGCCATTGCTTCTAATGGCACATCAGAGGCAGAGCACACCATAACATAACCCCATGCAAGATAAGAGACAGGCAAACTTGCATGTCAGCAGGAATCCCAGGTAGCTGATCACAGGAGGAGGGCAGCCCATGACATCCTTCACAATGCTGGTAGCACACAAATAAGAGAGAGATGAGGATCCTCAGCACCATCTGGTTTGATCTACTGTTCTATTCCTGTGTGCTGAATTACAAATGTAGACAGAGCTCAAGAGAACTCATTAGTTCCCTCCAGAAGAGAGCTGGGGAGTAAACTAACATATCCATAAGTTACATAATCAGAGAACCAGGTCAGGATGCTGTGTTATATGACAGTGTAGATATACCCATTGTCACCTCTTTTTGCAATGACATGCACTGGTCCTGTAAGGAAACAGCAACTTATAGCAGTTGGTAACACCAAGGTAATATAATTTAAAAGAACAGATGATGTAGTCCATTCTCTCTCTTTCTTTCTTACCTACCCTTGCTACATAGAAAAGACATAAAATTTTAGTTAGATCTCTGATTGGTATGGATACAAAGGCACAAGTGATACTGCAGCAAAGGAGGAGCAAGGCATTACAGATGTGGGATTTCTTAGGAAAGAAAGTTAAAAGTAGACAGAAACCAGTTTGACTTAGATTCTTCCATGAGAAGAACATTTAAAAACTGTCAATTGAATGTTATTAATATTGTAAATTGGAAGCAAAATCCCAGTAGAAATTGTGGCTGGACCCAAACATGGTGGGAGCTGAAGAATGAGGAACCATCAAGCAAGTTACAGGAGACACCATTTTGTTGCAACTGAAAGTCTGGTGAACAAGGCTGTCAAGAAAAAATTATCAATCCCATATGCAATTCACATTGTTTTATTTAATCTGGCAATATACCAGCATATAACCAGAACAGTCTCAATGCTTATGTATTTTTGTTGCCTGCCCACCTTGTGTACAGGTTCAAGAAGAGATATTGCCTCCCCTTCAAGCTTGGTTTCTCCTGGATCTCTGGATCTTCAGACAATCATGTTTACAGCAGCAATGTAACTATCTCTATCTTACAACTACTGTTCTAAGCAACAAAAAAGTGTTGTGCATTAATATTTATATTACACAAGAACACTGTACTGAACCAGATTAACTCCTTATATATCTTCACTACTGTTTAAAGTGTTTTAAAACTTCATACTCATGTGGTAGTTGTTTTCTCCATGGTACCAAAGTTTCAATTACTACACACAGAGAAAGCTAATTTCAGGAGAGCTAACACCACTAATTTGTTTCTTGCTATCGCTAATTTGTTCCCTTTCTTTCTACAGTCTAGAGCCCGTAAGAGCACCCCTAATGTAGGAAAGCACTGTACCTCTTCTCCCCAAGTGTAATTTTATTTGATTTGCTGTATAATAAACATGATTATTACATTATTCTTCAAGTTGAGACATTTACTTCACATTTACATTTTTAAAATACTTAGCTTTTTAGAAAGAGAAGCATATAATCCACAAGCTGTAAAAGCCTGATGTATACTGAATATAAAGGCTCTTGGAAGATAAATTACAATAATGACTACCCCTTAGTATAAACACATAAAACCCCACTAATAAGAACTGTAAATGGTATTGAAGTGTGAACTGAAGGAGTCATATATAATTATTGTATATATGACAGACAGAGACAGTCATGTCATGCATTCTTAGAAGAGTGATCATTTCTACTTGTTCTCAGGGCAAAGAGGGAACTGGCTTCTGAATCTGAGGCTTTTCCAAGGCTAAATGATTTTTTTCTTTTCCCTATCAGGCACTGAAAGTCTTTTTTAGATTTAGCCCTACTTCTAGATGAAATCCAATCACACAAACACAAAAGCACAGAAATAAGTTTACTGTGAAGGAAGTTAACTAAACAATTAGATACTTGGAAGCCTCCGTTTGATAGTTATATCAATATATTTGATCAGCTTGTAGTCAAGTATTTCACAAAACCTCAGAGGAGAAGTGAAGGACTCAGTGTTTGTCTCCACAAAATGGCAGGCATTCTTGTGAAATATTTATGCCAAATTTTCAACAAAACTCGTGGGAGTTAAAGACTCCCACCAGCTCCCAGAAAAGCTCAGCATCTTGCAGTAAACCATAAATGAGCAAGAGGATAAAATATCTTCCTTATACTGTATTTGAATGCTTGTACATCAGAGTTAAATATAGGCATATTGGCTAGATTGAATAAGAAACGCATGTTACCTCTGCCAGTGGTATGAAAACTGTCGGTTTGGCAGCTTCCAAGAGTGTAATTTTGTATGTGGACTTTTATCAAGAAAGTTTCCTATTCTAGATCAACAGTGGAAACAGTACACAGAAATACATGTAGTCACCAGCATCTCTGTACTTTCTTATCTGTGTGACTCATCTCTCAAAACAGAAGATATTTTATGCCTGTGAGATCCTCGGACTTTCTGCTCTGAATTTTCAGCTAGGATGCCAAACACAATTAGTGTCAAACATACGATGCCTGTTTCTGAGACCATGAAGGTCTGGTCAACTGATCGCGAACTTTTAGCCAATTGTTTTCACTGAAGTTGTTGGGCCTTCTACTTCTTTCCTGAGCAGATAAAGCTATTATCAGTTTGCATAACACAGGAGTGGTCAGGACCCTTGGTAAGGTAGCACAATTTATAGTGTGCCTGGGTAGAAACAGATGTGAAGGCATGATCCTAGCCACCAACAGTTTCTAAATCTAGGGCCCTAACTCTCCTGTCTATGTTTGCATGAGTGTGTTCATCCCACTCTAGAGTTGACAATTTATTTATTTGTGTAAGGTACTACATATAATACACATAAGAAAATGCACAGATTTTCCATTCATTTCCTTATATATTTTAATTGTCAGAAAGAAGATGAAGTATCAGCCTTCCCCATCTGCCTTTCTACCCATTATTATCTGTCTTCAGCTCCTTGGACTGGAGGAGGATTGGGGGAGGTTGGTTTTCAAGTGGTCAAAGTCTTTGGGGGTTTTTACCCTCAAACTAAAACACCATTGAAAGAAGCCTACAAATATTGAGCTGTTTATTTTCCATTTCTGTTGATTAAAGTATGAGCTCATTTTTTACTCTGCCTCTTTCATACTCTTAATAAACTTATGCCCTGTGGTATTGGTGACTTTTACAAATCAACTTCTCAACTACCCATCAATCTTTACACAGCACATTAATGTTTTATTGTTCTTGTTCTGGTAGTAATGATTTTTCACTTCCTCTGCTGATTTTTTTAATCAAAAGTAATTTACAGCACTCTTCACCAAGATGAGCCTTTGCCAATTCTAAATACATCATATGTGTGTTCTCTGCCACTTGGTCAAATCAGAAATTTGACTTATATGTTTTGTTGGCTTTAAATCAAGCCATATTAGGTAATAAATAAAAAGGGCCTATAGGAATTTCCTTAACCATTTACATATAAAGAAAAAATATAATTTAAGTCACTTAAAATTCTGGTTTTGCAAGTAATTTTATTATTATTAACTGCATGAAATAGCCTTTAAAATAACTTATCTTGTAATGCTTTGGTCTGCAGTCTCATTAAAAAAAACAGGTTTCTTAACACATCCAAATGATTTTTCACTATTTATGAAACAATCAGTTTGGAAGTTATTAAGTTCATTATGAATAACTTAAAAGTTGTTCAGAATCAATATGAATTAAGGCAAACACCTACCTGGCTTTTCATGTATGATCTATTCTACAAGAAGCAGTTCTGATGTTCTCCAAGACCTCACTTAGCAGGTGATCAGCTTTGCCAAGGATTTTCCTTATAACATTGGCATAAACCTCACTTTCAGTTCTCTGCTGTGCAATAGAGATAAGACTATGTCCTTTCTAACACACTGTTTTGTGTGCTTTTAAGCTCATAAGATCCTTGGATAGTGATAGCCTTTTACTATAGGCATTGTATAGTACTTCTTATTACTTCCAGTAGGAAAGATAATAAAATTATAAAAATGTTAGACCTATCAGATCTTCTCAGCAATAATTTATAATGGTTTGCTAAATGCTCAGCAATTAATTTCTCAATCTTTTTTTACGTTGCTGCAACCAAAAAAATCAGCTGGTTATACTCATCTGTGAATTTTCTGTGAATGTGCTTTATAACATGGTTAATGCTTAAATCCAGTCAATATTTGTTAACTTTTTGAAACTTTAGATTTATGTATACCCAAATTTTTTCTATATCTTGGAAGTTTTTCAGAGCTGTAAGCAAGAAATTATCTCGTCCCTTGGCAGAGACATTGTAAAAATACCTTTTTTCTGTCCATCTCCCTGCTGTTTAAGAAATAGGCTGATGAGATCACAGACAGTAAGTGCTTCTTCCTTCAGACTCTATTGCCAAAAAGCTTCAGTCTAAAGAAGAGAGAGTTTCTTCTGCCAGTGTGAAATCCTTGAATTTTGAACAAGCTTGACATTTATATTATATAATTAGGAGTAGCAGTTATGTTGCTATGCTGCTTTTCCCATATGGCACAAAAACCCAACATCGGAGACCGAAAGGTCATGACACCATTATACATTCAATAGCCCATCTCCGCTGAAATATATTTTTCTCTTCTCATTTGTGTTAGATAGTTATCATTTTTTATTACAGGGAATACTGCCAGATTGAACAACAGAGGAACTGAGTGCAAAGGTGTGGGGGAGAGGAAAGAGTGCAGGGGTGACTTACCAGCTCGCAAGGTGCAACATAAGGACACAGGTTAGGCACATGACTGAAAGCCGCATTTGAAAAAGGAAAAACGAAGTACTTTACTTTAAAAAAAGATAAAGAACAGCCTACACTATAGTTCTTTTTTGGCTATGTGCTGTTTTTTGAATGACAGGCCCCTTAAAGTGCTTGATTCAACAGAAATGGAAATGGAAAGCAAAACTACAGCTAGGGTAGTAAGATCTACAGATCTATATGCTGCCTCAAGCAGCAGCTGAAATCATACCACTATCAATCATACATCAGGAACAAAGAAAATACAGGCCCCATAGCATTATAAATCATCATAAGGAAACATTTGGAAGAATCTGTATGAAACTATGAGGACCTTCCACCAGACTTACTTAGTTGCTTACTCTGTGGTATAACAGAATATATTTTATTTCAAAACTCTGCACAGATTTGCTATCAGGATGGTTATACATAATGTTAATATACAGATGTCTAATATTTTATTGAACATCCAAACATGCTATACCATATCACAGATGCCAGTGTCCCTTGGAAAGAAGGTTCTTATGAGCAAGAATATGACGTTCAGTGAGATCAGAAGAGCCCGCTTCCTCTCCTATCTTCGGTACAGACATCTTGTGATGTCTTGCAGCTGCTAAAGAGCTCTCACACTTTAGACTGTGAAGACAATATTGGGTATCTATTAAGCAAGAGGTCTGTCAAGCATAAATCCTGGGAGAAGAGATAGGAATGCAAATTAGCTTGTTCAAAAGAGTCAAAAGCCAAAGGTCTCATTTATTCTTTAAAAAAGAATAGATTAAGTCCATGGTCATTTCTGTTAAAAAACTGTTGTTGTCAAAGTATTACACCAAGGTTACAATTCAGGCAATCTCAGCTTTTAAATTCTCCCTGAATGCAGAAAAGGTAGTTCAGGCATAACCTTGATGTGCAGAAAATGTATTTCTAATGAGGCCTCCTGTCTGCATACAGCCCACTAAATAAAGCCATGACTAAAAAAATATATTTTTTTTTAATCAGAAAATACAGTGGAATTAACTGGAATTTGTGTTGGGAGGCTAAAGGGTCTTCACATATTCAGGACTTAAAGTGAAAAAAAAGTCATTTCAAAAGCTGAGAAAGAAGGATTTTATTAACGTCAGCTGGCCTTTTTCACGGCACACAAGGAAAAACAGTAGGACTACTTTTAAGATAAAATAGTTAAGCTAGCTTCCTTCAATGTTCTCAAAACACTAGCAGGATCTTCAATGATATCAAATGTTAGGGGAAATATGTATTTTAGGGCTTGCTTATGCATAGAAAGATTGCTTTATTCACATCTGTTCGTACTGAGGCAATCAGAGCACTATTGTAGACTAATTACAATATGAAAAGCAAATTAAATTATACCAGTGCAATTTCGTTCAAATAATGCTTCACCAAGAATAACTCAGTTGGAAGAAAAGATTAAAAAAAGTCATGGCTGGGAAAAACTTCTGTGCCAGGAGACAAACTGTGTGCAGACCAAACCTTCAGTATATGGTACTTATGAAGTCTCAGTGGTTATTTAACTTTTTTTGTTAGAAAAATAGAAGTAAATGCATCTGCATGAAGATCTTGGTCCTAACAGTAACTGCCACCTTTGAGAAAGGCATCTTCAGGTCTCACTGATACATGAAGATACTATTACAGGAAGATAATGATTTTCAGTAAGTGATTATACACAGCAGTATCAGAAGGACTGTTACAAGATTGCGCTTTAATATCTTCCTACCATCTATCAGTATTTGGCAGCTTAAATGCTGAAGCACATGATTTGGTATCTATAGAAAGACAACATAGCAGAGATAAATATATAAATATTTAGGGAAACTGAAGTAGTAACACTGAGCTTTCTGAAACTGAGGTGGGGGTAACTAAAAACTAACCATCTAATAAATAATGGGAAAGCAAACTCAGGAACACCCTATAGTTTGCTGTGATATACAGAGTCAGGAAGCTCACGGAGAGATCCAGACAACCTGAAGGCCTTGGAAAAATCAAGGTGAACTTCCAGAGATCCTCTGGGAGTTTCTGTGCAGAGAAACAAACATGGGAGCGCACAAGCCACAGCCCTGAGATGTGCACAGGGCTCAGGAGGATACAAACCCATGGAACCAAATGCTGGCAAGGGTCTTGTGCCATAGGGACCACTTTGTGTTCTGGGAATTCCAGATACTTGCCCATGCCTCACTCTTGTTTCCCTCTCCCCAAAAAAAGGGGAGGGGAAAGGGAATATGTTATTTTGTATAATGGCTCTTGTGTGATGCTCTGGTAGGAAGGAGCACTTAAAAGAAATAAGAACCTGTCAAGTCTCTTATAGTGATTAGTGCTCTGAGTCTCACAGGGCAGAAGAAAAGAGGCTTGAGAAGTCTGCATTAGCCAAAGTCTTATTTAGAAAGGGGAGCTCAAAAAAAATCAATGGAATTATGGGTGGAATGAATAGCGGAAAACAGAAAATAGACAACAAGAAATCAGCAAGCCAGCAGTTAGAAAAGCACATAATACTACTTTCACCACAATAATTTGAGGAGGGACTCACCGAGGAAGTACTGGAGTGATCAGAATGGTGTATAATCCCTCCACAAACAAAGTAAATGAGGAAGAAAACACACAATTATTTCTCTCTTGAGCACCTATAGAAAACGAAGCAAAACAAAACAGCAGGGAACAAATAAAAAAGATGCAAAATTGCCTGTGAAAGCCGTGATGACCTCAGACTGTGACTAAGCTCAGAGAACACCTGCTGTGTGAATTGCTTGGGCTTTTATTAAAAATTCAATTAATATAAACAGTTGTAATAATGGAACAAAAACTAAACAGTGGTTATGTACAGCCAAGCCACAGCCCAATAATCCTGTTTCCTTTCTCAAGCAAAAGCCTAATAAAAACAACAAAGTACTCAGAGCGCCTGCTTGGACAGGAGGGGTTCAGGGTATAGCAAAGGACGTGCAAGTGCTCGGTCACTGCGTTTGGAGAGCACAGGCTTCAAACCCACAGTCCAGAAAGAACACATATGAACAAAAAGCCACCTTTCACTCTGAGGCAATTGCGGTTGAAATGCAGTTGAACACAGTTGTGTGTCCTGTACTCTCACGATACATATCTAGCTGCCACAAGTATTCGTCACACTTTGGCAGCAGGTAGGTACAGATGTCTTGGACTGCAGCAAGGGCCCAACCTCTTCTGGCAGGCCCTAAACAGGAGAGGCAGGCATTGCCTCTCTACATTCATTGACATCTCTGAATTTCTCTCCTTCTCTAGAGATATTCAGCTGAGACACATCGTCCTGCAATGACCTCTTCTTTTGTGGTCTTTTGCAGATAAAGCTCTGAAATAGCATGTCAGAAGAAGCATAAACGTCGCAGAGGAAACTATGTCACAAGACTAAAGAACTCAGAATAAAAAAAACCCTCACTCCCTAAAGCTCCAAAGAAAACATAAGCTACTCTTTGCCCTCTCTTCACAAAATACATGCAAACCAATCAATTGAAACCTAACCCAACTTCACTCTGGGCATTAGCACAGGAGGAGGAATGTACCAGACGCAATCCAGCTAACCAACTAGATATGTCAGGAATCTGTCATATTACATAGTCCAGCAGTAGAAGGTGGTTAGAACAGTGCGAGAGGTTTCTACAAGTAACATTTGTGAAGATTTCAAGCTATCTTTTTTTTTTTCTTTTCCCCCCAAAATATAAATAATAGTTTTTGGTTGCAAAGCCTAGTTGTCTAAAAAAAAAGATGCCTTTATCTTTACAATTCATCATCTAACAAACTAATTCAAGGCACGGAAGCAATTAAAATGCAAAAATAAAACAAAACAGAGACAACATTCTGTATGTTCACAGCCATCAATGTGGTTTGGAGTTAAGTTTACATGGGCTTAGGCATGGTACGGTTGAAAGATAGAAGCAATCTTGTCATTAGACGAGTGTATCAAATCATAAAGCTCACGTGACTGGGAACAGCATTGCTGAATTTCTGTGTTGCCCAAAGTAAAGTATTCAATAGAAAACACAGCAAGAAATCAGCCATGCTGTGAAAGTGCAAGACATGAGTATCATGTTTACTTCTCACTATGACTTCTGCCCCTATTCACTAGCTCCTTTAACTCAAAAAACCAGACGTACAGTACCTCTCATAGGATTAATAACTACATCAATCAAATTGGAGCTTAAATTCATTTTGTTAATTTAGAGACCAAACAGGCTCATAAGGCAAAGTCTCCACTGGCAGTTCCGCAGGCAGAGTCTCCAGAACATCAGGGTGGATTTCATACTGCTCAGCATTGGTGCCCTTTCCAGAACCCATGAAGACACGACAGCTTATTTAGGCAGCCTTACTGCAGCCCAAAACCAGTGCTTTCGCTTTAGAGGGTTCCCAGGGCAGGAAAGAAAAGAATGTCTCTCTATCCTCCCCCACATCCAGGCATATACTAAGAAGAAGAAGGAAAAAAAGCCTGAGAAAGAGCCAAAACCCACCGGATTATCATGGGCTTTCTATGGTATTTATATTTTTATAATTTAATTTCCTTGTGCATTGCAACTATGTAATGCATGTGATAAAACTTAAACCAACAGAAGTCACTTGGGTCACTGTTACCCCATCTCACTCTCACAGCCAAACAGATTTCAGTTAAGAGGACAATTTGCCATTCAAAAACTTTCATTGGGATTTATGAGCAAAAAATTAATCTTATTGATTGGTGCCATGCAGGCCCTTCTGTAACTTCCTGTGTTAATTAGGGTCACTCTTTTATCATCAATACTGGAAGAAGGGGAATAGAAATATGACAAAATTAGCTGGGTTTTATACATCTTAACACTTGCTCTTCCTAACACTCTAGAGTAGTATATTTCTTCGTGACTACTTCTAAGTCAGTAATATTGGGAAAAGAAGGAAGAATATAAGGAATATAGTAAGGCAGCAATGTTACAAAATGTTCTGGGTGCCATCCCATAGATTTTTTTATATATAATATAAACACACATGTGCATTCTTCTGCAATGAATGACCAAAATGAATAAGAATGGCATTTTGTGTCTAAACTTTCCCCAAAATAATTTTAAATGGTTGAGCAGCAAATACAAATACATACGGAGCCTAGTTCTGAAGTTATTGTTGCAATTTTACATCCAGGATCTTGGTTTGCCAATCACACATTTCAGTTGAATTGTAAACATACTTCATTTGGCCTGATGTTATCCAAAGATAGCTGTGAGTAAATGGAAAAAAGGGGTTTTTTTACATGTTTAAGAAATCTTGTGTAAGCTGTAACTTTCTTGCATGTATGGAAGTTGCATCAAGAATTATCATAGCACTTTATATCTAAAATATAATGAGACAACAACAGTTCAAAGAAAGTCAGAACCACTGCAGGTGAAAACATCCTGTTAAACTTGAGAAACCTTTGCACGGTGATGCAAACTTTTCTATCAGCAAACTTCTGTAACAGTTCTGAAGTGTGCCATGAAAGACAAATGCTGCTGTACATTTTAGGCATGGCTTATGCTAAAAACCCATTCAGTCTAATATTTCTGCTGCTGTTATATCAAATATACTACTGATAGCTCAGATTTACTGAGCAATGCAGGCCCTCTGGACTTCCAGAATGGGCAGCACGGAGGGTAAAGCATGAAGTACTCCCCATGATGAAGAAGCCTAAGAACCTCTGTCCCTGCCTTTTCACAGCTATTGAGTTACCAAACTAACAGGCTTTGGGGCTTCTGAACACCCTACAGAACTGTAGAAAGGTTTTATAAAAGTGAAATAATAATTTTCTTATTCTCTTCTTCAGAACAGAGGTATTAATTCACATTATGTGACAAAAATCAACATGTCAATTTTTTTTTCTATTTCAAAATTATTTGTTTCTATTTAAGAATTTCTTCTGGTTTTCTGACAGCTGTGATATAATCATAAAAAACATAATTCTTCACATCACAGATGAAATGAATAAGAAGTACTGTGATAAATGCTTTGAAAATAAAGAATCTTTTTCTTATTTATTTCCTCTGACAACTGAAGAAAAAGGGGATATTCCAGAAGACAGCATATGGGAAATTAATGCATAAGAACACATTTTACAAGGTACAGACATGCCTGTAAAATTAATTTCTATTAGATAGCTTCAGCTATGTCTAGACTTCCTATAAACCTTAAGTTCATGTCCCAGTTCATGCTGAAACCGAACCATTTGGACATAAGGCCATATCTAGGCAAACGGTGTCTGCTACCCAACAGAACTAAAAGAATAAAGTGAAGAGCCTAGAAGTATTCCCTGGGAATCTAATATTTTAATGGACAAAAGGAAAAAAAAAAAAGAGGTTTAGTGACAATTTAAAAGATGTTACAACATTAAACATTTTCTTTCAGGGAACACTCTGGTATATCTGATAAGGGAGCACAAGGAGTCTTTCCCTCTTACCTGGCTTCTTAGCTACAGAGTTCCTTCCTTGTGATACCACTGTTGATGGCAGTTGTAGAAACAAAGTGCTGAACAGACACGTACAAAGACTAACGGACATTAATGTCCTTCAAAAGGAAGCCAGATGCTTAAATGCTTTGACAAATGTGAGTCCGACTATTACTCTGTACTTGTTGACTGATGAACACCGATCTGCAGATTTAGTATCCTGAATAAAGGAAACCACTTGTGGGTGTTGGACCAGTTCATGACACTCAACTAAAGCAAGAACAAAATTAATGGATTTAGTGTACATGTGGTTTTGCTGAAGACCTAAAAACAGTACAGCCAAGTTTTGCATGCTGTGGCAATGCTTTATCTCAGCAAATATTTCATTAGTCACCTCTCTCAGCAGTTTGAAAGAGTCCATCGTACTCACTATGATTCATAATTTGCATATAAATACACCACATCTTGAAACTTCACTGTACTTCCTCTACAGCTCACTTCACAGACTCTTGGCTAGAAAACAGCTCAGTTGTTTACCAACTCACTGTAGGCAGTAGGCTTTGAGCAACAACAACAACAACAACGATGATGATGATGAAGCCAGGAAAAGCTCCAGAACTGCAGCAATGATTAAAATGACAAGTGGACATTCTACAGTTTTAATAATTCTTGACCCTGTGCTTGGCAGTGGAATTGCTTTGAGATCTTTTGAGCTTCTATAGGAATTGCTAGAGACCAAGCACCACATATCTATTCAGCATAATTGTTGCTGATTTCTTACTGATGATTAGTCTGTTATTTCATATGCAGTACAACCTGAAAAGAGAATATTGGATTTCTCTGCAGTTTTGATCTATTCATGTTGCCACTGAACAGGACTGGGAGTATTGTATTTCTTGCTGTCATCACATTAGATTGGTTATTTAGAGTGGTTCATCTGCACCACCAGTTGAATAAAATATCAATAGTTTGTGCTATAAGAATAGCAGTTATGGTCTGGATTACTGCTGTGTTGCTGAACCTGCATGTCGTTGCCATGAAAGCTTTTCATTATGAAAAATCTTGTCAAAATTACATACCTGACCAGTAAGATACATGCAGCAGTTGTATGACATAAAACTTCAATTTGTTCTTGATTTCTTTTCTGCTTTTTAGGCATTTTCTTCAGTATTTTCTGCATTATCTTCAAACTGAAGGAGTTGGCTGAAAGGAACACAGTCCAAAGAGCTATAAAGTGATAATAAGCATTGTTCTTTGTTCATTGTTATATTGATATTGCCTGCTTCTTTCCTGTTCTTCTCTTTGTTCTGAATGACACTGTGGAAAGCATTACAGAAACTATTGGTATTGCAGTCACCTTATTCCATGCTTCAATTGCCTTTACATACCTAAATAATGTGCCTGAACAGGTATGTGTTGCTTTTAAAGTCCAGGGTTCATAAATAGATGCAAAAAAAAAAAAAGAAAGAAAAAAAAAACCAAACCCTACACCTATTTAGAGAGACTTCTGTAACAGGTAAGAGTGAGAGTTCAGCAAGAAATGTAGAACAAAGACTTCAGTCTCTCAAAGCATTAATGTTAGGAAAGTAGAACTACTTCAGAATTGTGTTTGCATCCCCCTGTTACTCCTGATTTTTGCCTGCTAAATTTAAAGGGTGGTTTGGGGGTTTGGATACAATATGGCATCATGGATACATGTGTGATTTGGATACGATGAGGCACTATGCCCCAGCATTTCAAGAAAAAGAAGCATGAGGAAATTCTTGGTTAACATTTATGGTCTTTTTCCAGCAGGTAAAACTTTGGGCAAGTCAAATGGCCTCAGAGTTTTTAATTGGCTTCACTTAATTTTGTATGTATTCAGCTAATGCTTTGTTTGATATTCTGGGACATTAAGGTTTCAGATGAAATCTGAGCTGCCCAGACTTGGAGTCTAGTCAGCACAAACATCACTGTAGTCACCAGAGAGAGACAACAGCACATCCAGAGGGTGATACATATCATAGAGAAGTAGACCTGTCTCCTTAGACTGTTTTTCTCTACCTACTGATTACAGAGGAAAGCTAGCATGACTCAATTCTTGATATAGAGACCTTACCTAAACTGCTGATAGTAGGTAGGGTGAATAAGAGTGTAAATGTTACTATCTCTGAAGTCCCAATCTCAGAGAGACTCAGCTTTCATTTAACAGGAGTGGAAAAATCTTTTCAGAAGCACTAAGCACTCTCAAAAATTAAAAATCTGGCCAGCGTAGGTTCTGGAAATCTATCCAATTGTCTCTGCCCCAAATGCTTTGCAATCTTTCTTTGACAAATCCAGATGTAGAAAGTTAAATTTGTCTCTCAGGAAGCCATGGGAGTTTTGCATTTATCTTCAATGAAGTCAGAATTTCATTTATGAAACAGAAGTATGAGATGAAAACTATGGTATAAGAAATAGGTTTTGAGACGCACTTTGAATAATGCAGTTTACAGGCTTGACACAAAATGAAAGGCTGGTCCAAGCACAGAACATATATCAGAAGAGGCACTGAGGTATGACGCAGAAGACGGAATAATAACGTGAGAGCAGAGGTGAACAGATGGAGCACTGGCAGAAAAAAGAGGAGCAGGGCTTTGAAATCATGGGACCACTCCAAACTGACACTCAAATACTAAGATCAGAAACTGGTTTCTCATAGTGTAAATTCTGCCTTGGTTACAAGAAAAGAAAATAAAATCAATTTTCCATGACTTGATCATCACAATCTAGAATCAAGCCCAATTTCTTAGTCCAAATCTGCTTCTCTTTGCATCCAGTGCAGAATGAACAGTGCACAAACAACATAATGAATAGCACATTGTGAGAAGTCAGGTCTGAGTCTGTTGTTTACATTATTACCTAATCTCTAGAAAACAGCTAAATAGCAAGACCAGTTTCTCTTAAGAAGCATATATCATGTTACGAGTTATCTTCTTTGAATCATGCAGAAAACAACCTGGGAGAATATTTTTATTGGTATCACTAGCTGATCCAGCTATGGTTTCGTAGTATTTTTTAGAAAGCAGCAGTTCAGTTCTGTTAGCATTGATTAACCTGGTATTAACTCAGTATTAACCCGGTATTAAATCAGGATTCTCATACACTTCATTTAAAGATCACAGTGTTTAAGTTTTTTATATGGCTGAACTCTTCTTGCCTTCATAAACATTAGGAATCATGTCTCATCTCCTCCTTTAGTGATAGTGGACATTGCAAAGTCAATGGACCAATGTCAAATTATATCAGTTATGAAGCTGGCCAAGGTTCAAAGTTAATTTAAAATTTCTAAGCTATCATAGAGTATGCAGTAGTCATGCGGCTGAAAGCATTACCACAAAAAACCACCAGCAGTAGGAGAAATATAATTAACTTCACCTGCTTATACCAGATCTAAATAAGTGAACTTAATGGCTAGGGATGGTAAGAAGTTGTTCAGACTTCTAGGTATTCTTCTTCAAATGGTCATGGAAAAATAATTTAACTCTGCTATTTTTTTCCTTTTTTTTTCTTTTTAAATGAGCATTGCTGCCTTAAGGGGTTGTTGTAAAATGTGTTCCTTGATAGGCTGCTAGATGGAGAGTGGTAGCAGATCACCAGTAATTCTTATCAGAGAGGCTTATTGGGGGTATATTCAGAATTACCATTCAGCTTCAATTTTCATTTAAAAATTCCAGAAGGAAAGGCTATGTCATATTGCTACAAAAGGCTGATCTGATCTTCTTCCAACTGAATGAAATCTACCTTATGCTGATATCATGAGATTAGAGTCAGGCCCAATGCTTTAAAAGGGAGAAGCTGTTTAAAAATCCTGATTAAAGCACATTGTGGTTTTATGGTTAATTTCATACCCTGCACATGTTCAGAGCCACAGCTGAGTTCTTTAAGCCCTTCATTTGTGTGTGGAATTAGCCCCTTCCTTTGGGGCTAAAGCAATAGCGCCGTAATATTTAATTTCATCTCATCGTATTTTTGGTAGCCACTGAGCAGAAAGAACCAAGCACTGTTTTCATTTACTGTTATCTCATACGCAACACAGTGGCATGAAGCTAATCAAAGTACAACTGGTGGTATGGAATCTTCTGATAGAAATTTCAAGAAGTATTTTAAACTGTTAAGAACTCCTCCAGTATGCCATCTCTGTATTTTTGGCTGTCGGCTGGTACAGAGTAAGATGCAGTGGGCATTGTTCCAAAAAGTTTGGTAACTACTGATGGGGTTTATTGCAATTCTTGTGTGCTATGAGAGTTCTCTGCCAAACACCTGTCCAAATACATTTTCCTCACTGAATGGGTTATTATTCTTAGTGAGCTAAGAATGTTTCTTCTCTGTAGTTGGGCACAACTGTGTAAAATTAAAACTCATTCAACCTATTTGGCACAAAGTAGTTTTCCTGTGCCTACAGATTACTACCATACATTCTGAATCAGACTGTCACAATAGTCGATGACAGGTGCTTCAGTTATACTTAAGGATATGCCTAAACTTTCTGCATTTTTTTCCTGCAAAGGGAGGAACCAACTACATCCATTGATTCTGGTCAAGAAATGAGGAAATTTGCATACCTGTTTTTTTGCAATATTTATTAATCTAAAACAACAATGGAAAATATTTCTGTCTAGCTAGCACTCTGTTTTGGAAGTGGCTTACACTTGCTTTGCCTTCTTTTGACCTAACACTACGAATACAAGACTCAAAAGCCAGAAAGAATAAAGACTTTTATCTGCAGCACAATCCTCAGAGTTTTGAATGAATTATAAGTTTTTTACTTAACTGAGAAAGGAAGAAAGATTTCTGGGATGCAAGTTCAACTACTGTTAAAATTATATCTTTGCAAGCAGACTGCTTCTACAACCAAGGGGTGCAGACATGTGTTTGTGTTGCATGCAAAAGTAGTTTTCAGCTAATCCACATCTGCTCGTCTGTGAGCACCCTGCACCAGCCCAGCCATGTTTTACAGCAGCCAAAAAGCTGCACCGGAAGCTACTGATCCACAGAGTAAGGATGGAGAACAGGACCACTAGCTGCAGCAAAGACAAGTCTCCGTAGAGAAACAGTGCAGCATCTGGGGTGCTAGGTTTAGGGCCAAATAGGACTTTGCAGCTCCTGAGCCTGACTGCATGCGAGCCAGAGACATCTGAACTTACCCTGAGATTCAGATCTATACCAGTGTCTCAGGGAAAAGGAACACCAGGCAATGTGGCACTGCTAAGCTCAACTCATTAAGTGGACTAAGCGAGGGATAAGCTTTGGCCGGAAAAGCTTTACACTCACACACACAAACCATGACCCACCCCAGTTACCACTTGAGCGGGTTGGCTCAGTCTTGCCTGGAGGAAGCGCGACACCCATGGCGATCAGACCCAGTGTCAGGCTCTGTTCAGCGGCTCAGCACCAACAAGTAACAGTTTCACCTTGGATCCTCCTTCTACACAAAGTTGGATATCTGTATTGCAATGTTTCCCTTGATCGCAATTACTGGAGGGTTTTACAGCCAGGATTTGGCACCGGCTGCCAATCAAATTAGAACTCAGTGATATCACTATCTTTCCAGCAGTTTCAAATAATGCACTTGTATACCATGTTGATCCACGGCCCATGCCAAGGCTCCATACACTCAGTTCTTGTTTGCATTTTCTTGTCAGATATTACTCATTATACCTAACTGTGGATGAAAGCATGGTCATGAAGGTACAGCGACAACCAACCTGGCCCCTTTTTCCTCTTGATCTTCCCTCTGACATTCCCTCCTCCCTATGGAGGAATCATTCATAGAAGCAAACCAGAAAATCCGAACAAAGATGTTCCTGCAACATGCTGCAGACAGAGCTCAATTCCTCGTCTAGATGAACCTTAAACATCCCGACTCTAGTCAGAGTGCCTATGCAAACCAATCCACCTACTCCAAAATCCAGTTCCTATGCAAACCTGACTAGACAATACCCTGAGAAAGCTTTTCTAATTCCCCCTTGAGTGGGAATGGAACCAGATGCCCTCCAGTGGTCCTTTCCAATCTATAAGGTCCTTTCCAAAGTGTTTTTTTCTATGATCGTCTGACATGATCTCCCTTCAACACAAGTTGTTTGCTGTTGACTTTACCACTTACATCTTTCCAATAAGAAAATCCTGATGCAACCCTGAGGCAATTTGCATGTACCAAGGAGACAGACAAATCCTCAGCTCGAACAGGCATCAGGAGAACTTTTCAACATCTCTCTCAAAGTACAGGGTAGAAGCCAGCTTTTGGAGAATATGCTTTCAGGGCACCTATTCATTGTAATAACTGAAGATGTCATAGATAAGAAAAATATTGGTTCTTGCTACTGGCCGAACAACCCTTTTTCTCTTTAGAGCTGCATTCAGGAACTGTAACACGTTGCTTCAATGCTGCAACATACTGAAAAAAAGCTGTGTTGATGTAATGTAAAAACAATCCATTGATCATCCTGACACCCAACAAATAACTTTTCCTCTTTAATCTGGAAATGATGGCTGTTGCATGTGTTACTAAATCATGCTATTGCTGTTCTACAGTCTTTATTGCTCAGCTTTATGTTTTGGTGTGGGTTTTGGTTTTTTTTTTTTTTTCCAGTGGCACACATTTCCAGCTTTCTCCTTCCAGGTGCCACTGTGACATTTCCTTTACAGGGGAATGTGAGTAGGGCCAGATGAGCTACTTAGAGTGTACAGTTCACACATTTGTTATTATCTACAGCTCACATGATACCAGAGAGTAATAAAAAGTCCTTTCCCCAAAGACTAGCCAGGATAAAAACAGCACAACCTAAAGAGACTACCAATTCAGAGCTGGGAATCCTGCTGGGATAAGAAACCAGTACATATAGATTTCAGTTCAGTAGACTACCTTTCAGCTGACTGTGCTGGCCTTCCTCATAAAATGCCAGTGAGACATTACATTGATTGAAGTGCTTCTTAACAATTTTCCCTTCCTGCAAATGACCCATGTGCAGATTTCTGCTTATTAGTAATTTGTTGCTTTTTTGAGATGTTAAAAAATGACTTCTAGGAATATAAATCAGACCGTAGATTCCCTGAGGAATACTTGCCATATCATTTTACTAGGTATTCACCGTTTATGCTTATTTCAGCTATGTAGCTGCCATGTTATCTAATTTACACATCTTACTCAGCAAACCCCAAATATTTTCCATGCAGCTTGGTGGCCTGACCCACAGCTCCTTTCCATCTCTCATTACCAAGTTTCCTTCCCACATGAAGAAAGCACCAAGGCAAAAGCCCAGCATACACATCTGAACCTGGAGTTCATGTTCACGGGTCTAGTTTAGACAGTCATATCCTTTCTAGCAGCATTAAATACAACTTCCAAATCAGTTCCCTGCAACGACCAAGACTACTCATCATTTTAAAAATAAATATTTGCCAAGAGTTGCCAGTGCAACTGTGTGAGTAGCATTAACATCACCAAAGACATTCAATTGGCTTCTAATTAGAAATGTGATTTAATGTTTTTACCACCCTTTTTTGTTTCCTTTTTAAAACATCCATATGTTTGACATTTTGTTCGTAGGAATATTCACAGAAATGAATTCTGGGTCCATGGTTGAGATACATAAGGAGATTACACTTTTTGTTTCAAGTGTAAGGCACTTTTAAAGGTTCGTTTGTTGAGTCAAAGAACTAAAATAGTAATGAACATTCATAATATAACATGTCACACAGCTTCATTATTAATCATGAATACTGACTACTCAACTAAACAAGCTGGTAGAAAAAAAGGACTTTTCCCGGAAAAATGCTAACAAAAATGAAAAACAATGAAGAAGAGCTATCAGCATTTTTATAAGGAACTATTTCTGTTCCTCACCACCATACCCACCCCCCAAAAGAAAACCTAACAGCAAAAATTATTTCAGAAGAAAACAAAATATTTCACTCCAGAAGTATCGCCAACTCCCTCCCAACTACAGGGGAACTGTAGTTCTAATATTTCATATTACTAGTCTCCCTCACAGATTTATCTTCTAGGTTGTACTACATTTTCAATGGTACAACATAATCTTTTGCATCATGAGAGAAGCCAGGTATGTCATGGAAGTCTGTGGTCAGAGCACATCAAGAACAATTTAATGGAGCTTGAGATCCCAGTCTTATAATCTAAGGAAAGACAACCATGATTCCCATGATGCGATGTAGCAGAATTTTTGAATGAAATGTCTTATTATCAGCCAAATATTGGCACATTCAACCACTTGTATTGTTGAAGAAAAATAACAGACCCAAGTCAGATACTTGTGAAAATTCTTGTTCTGTCAAAAAACACTTTTTCTACAAAATAGCAATATTGACTGTAAAAAAAAATGTACAATCAGCCCAGCTATTTAGAGGAAATGGATGTAAATACAAATAGCTACATTGGTTAGGGAAATTATTTACCTATTTAACTTTGCATTTGGGCTGCTACAGTATTTCTATTTCTGTTGGCAAGGCTGGATTTCATGGCAGTACATTGTCCCAGCAGTACAGTGGCAGAGAAAGAAGCTATACCACAGCTTTGTGTAACACTGTGCATGCAGAGTTACACATGGAGTAATAGTAAATACTGTTTAGAAGCCTTTGAAATGTAGAAGCAAGATAAACATAGTCAGGGAACTTTATTAAATGGAATAGTTACCTACTTGAAAAGGATCTTTTTCCCTCACATTCCTACATAAAATTTCATTTATTTCTGTGAGATTAATTGCATGCATCTGGGTTGCAAGAACCTCTGACAACCTTTGAGCAAACAAAATGGGTGTCTAAACAGCAGTTTTGCATTCAAAGCCTGTTATGTCTCTGCTCACCATCTACCATGATTATTATTGTTTCTTCTGAATGTTTAGTGCATTTGAAATGTCTTTGAACAACATTGTTCTTACTAGTTCTAAAATGGTTCTTATAATGGATTACCAAATTACTAATTCAATGCTTTGTCACAAGTCAGCCACAGAAAATAGCACATTCCATAATTATGCATTTTGCAGAGGTTTACTAAAAAAAAAAAAAAAAAAAAGGTAACTAGAAAGAAGGCTTTTCATTGCTGTTTTTACCTTACTTATCCATCTCTTAACTGTATTTTCCATAGTTGATGCAAAACTACAAAACTACCATGCAGGAAGAAAATGATCAGCAGACTGTCAATTCTCATCTCTTGATTACTACAGTGAGTAAATTTTTGATGCCTGAGTTCCCAGAGTTCAGGGATTATATGAAAAATTTAACAAACTTTTTGAAGTGAATGGAGAGTGTGGAGAGGCTTGAGAATATGCCTCATGCATTTCCTTGTGTTTCAGAGAGCTGAATGCTTTTTGGAAAAAAAGTAGTGCTTTTTACTGAGCCTGGAGATGTTGTTAGAAGTGTAAGTCCATTCTGACAATTTTTTTTCTTACAGGAATTTGATTATGTGTTCTTCATGCCAAAGAAGTCAGCTATTTCATATGCTACAGAGCGGGTCTCTAACACGGTAGAGCCCAGCTCACATGATGTTACACACTGGAAAGGACACTTTTTCCATTCCAGACAGAGGAATGAAATTGTCTGCATTACAGAACATTTTGCTGAAGCAACAGCCCCTTCTTGACTGGTTTCTAATGGACTTTGGAGAGTGATTCGTTACGGGCCAGGACATAAGGCAGGCATAAAGTGCTGCCCGCTTCCATTAGCAGCCCGTGGGGTTTACAAGGAAAACCTTTCTGCAGGAACAGCCAGACCAAAACTCAGAGTGACTGAAAGTGCGTCAGATTTTTAAAAGCTTTCTCCTAAAGCAGGGGGCCAGGGCAGAAAGGGCTACCAGTGTTACTGAAAACCCCATTATAAATCAGCTATCCCTGTAGCATAGCCAGAAAATGTCCATCACCAGCTCTGGAGAATTTACCACAGTGCTGATTCACGTGCTCCTCCCTGAGCACAGTGTTATAAACAGCAGCCGCCATCAAGGCCCAGACCGGCCATCGCGAGCCACCCGCCTGAGGCATGCATAGCCACTGGCCTCCACCGCAGCTCACCTGGAGGGCGGCCATTTCAGGGCAGCCGTTCCTAGGCGGCCATTTCAGGGCCCACACGCCCCACAACAGGTGCCACGCGTTGTGGCGGCCAGCATCCTGCTCTGAGTGCTCCTAGTTGCCTCATCAGATCAACAGTCCAGCTATGTGCAGCTCTCACCAAGCCTGTATTTCTTACAGCAACAGAATGCTTTCAATTTTTCCATGATCAATACATTTAGATTATGTACCTGTAACTATCATCTGGTTAAGTTTATTTTAGGATACAGAAGCCTATTTGCATAGGAGCCTGCAAATGCAGCATATACTTTTGAAAATCACCAGCATTTCAACAATAGGGCAGCTACAACTGTTTCTCAAATAAAGTAAGCTTTGAGTGGAAGAGGGCACTTGATACTTTCTTCTACTTTTAATTGAAAGTTACTTTAAGTGCTCTAGAAATAAAATTAAAAGATATCGTGGGATCATTCAGGTTGGAAGGCACCTCGGACATAAATATAATGAACTGCTTGAGGATCTGAATTTTTGTTTGCCGCTGCAATGAATATTAAAAGAAAAGCTTTATTTTCCCTTGCTCTTATCTTTAAAATTCTCATTTTCTTCTAATAAGATAGGAGACAGATATATATAAGCTTACAAAAAAAATGCAAAGTATTGGGAGCCTAGCCTGCATGTGCAACTAAGCACTTTGCTAGGACAAGCTGCTCTTTGCTCGCCAAAAAAAATGCTGAACAAAAATAAGGCTCCTGTAATTTAGTGAAGAGATAATGCTGTGTTATTCAATAATAAACCGTCTCCCTCACATTCTCAACAAACACAGCGAAGACGAGACATTAATTTTCAAAGGGGAAAATATTCCTACTGTGACAGAACCATTACCACGCCTTTACTGTCTTAATGTGAAACAATTGATTTGGACACAATACTAACAAGTAGTTTGTGGAGGGAAGATCTCCAGCACAGAAAAGAAATAGTCTTTTCCTTAGAGTAACAGCAGTTACTCATGCTTCTACCTTTCTGGTAGAAGACTGTTCACAGTCATTGAATTAGAAACATTTATTGGTACTTACCAACATTTAGGACCATGTAAGATCTCAGATTAAAAACTCAGAAGAGTAGAAAATTTGATGGGATTCTTTAATTTCATATTTTTGTGTCATTACCTTTTTGTCTATTTTTATATTTGGGGATGATTAGCAATAAGAGATTATGAGATCTGGCATACTGTGACAACTATATTTCTAAGGATGTGCTTGAGCTCAAGCTTGTGAACTCCTGGCTAATATGTCCTGGAAAAACAAATTTATGTAACACAAAAATATCTAAAGTTATACTTTAACCAACAGAATCTTAGTGTTGGGTGCAAGTTACTCATATTAAAGGCATTTTTTTTATTTGAATTTCAAAACAAGATTTTTACCATTTTCCTAAGTTTCAGAAAATCCCTAAATTAAATTCCTTTTTTCACTTCTACAGTTTAGTTTGGAACCCATTCTGTCATGGACCTTTTGGAGTGAGTTCAGAGGAGGGCCACAAAGACTATCAGAGGGCTGGAACACTTCTCCTGTGGGGACAAGCGGAGAGAGTTGGGGTTGTTCAGCCTGGAGAAGAGAAGGCTCCAGGGAGAACTTCTAGCAGTCTTCCAGTACCTAAAAGGACCTACAGGAAAGCTGGAGAGGGGCTGTTTACAAGGGCATGGAGTGACAGGACAAGGGGTAATGGCCTTAAGCTGAAGGAGGGTCGATTTAGGGTAGATATTAGAAAGAAATTCTTTACTGTGAGGGTGGTGAGGCACTGGAACAGGTTGCCCAGAGAGGCTGTGGATGCCCCCTCCCTGGAAGTGTTCAAGGCCAGGTTGGATGGGGCTTTGGGCAACCTGGTCTAGTGGAGGGTGTCCCTGCCCATGGCAGGGGGGGTTAGAACTAGATGGTCTTGAAGGTCCCTTCCCACCCAAACCATTCTATGATTCTATGATATTTGTGATACAGAAGTCTTCTGAAATCAATAAATAAATGGGATTGGTTTCACATGAATAGGAAAATGGCTGAATACCTCTAGGAGAACTTAGTCTGATCCCTACCCATTGCCTCCAATCTTTCCAGGCAAAGCATGGGAAGTGAAGGAGATGCCAAGCAGCTGAGCAATCACTGTATGTCGCACCACTGAAGTTACACTGTTTGCCCTTATACATCTATGAACACAGGATATTTCCAGAGAACCCCTTAACTAATTCCTTTCTGTATTATCTCAGATGCTGACAAGGAAAGATTTTTTTTCTTTTTCCTGATGTGGGTTGTACACAGCCTATGTGCATCTTTGTTGCTTTCTTCTTGGGCTTTTTTTTTGTAGTATTTTGTAAAAATGAAATAAAGTCCAAATTCAATTAAAAAATAGCAATCCAAATGAATTGCAGCAAATTCAATGGCATTGACAAATGTAGCATGCAGTCTTGAGTAAATTTACCCAACTTTGCATATTTACCCTAATGTTTTTCTTGGCTACAGAGATGTCATTGAAAAATGTCCCTTTAAACATTTCATTTAACATATCACATAATAAATTAATTACTGTTCTATAATTTTGTTTCATTTGTCCTCAAGTTTTAAACAACAGTAAAGTAAGAATAGACTGAGAAAACTAGATATCAATTTGCCCAATGGCTTTACTACACAACTTCTTAATTAGTTAGGAATATATGTGACCTAAAAGTTAGTTCTTGGAAAATACTGAAAGAAGTTAATGAAAGTCTTTCACTTTAATTCATTGTATGCAATGGTACTTACACATCAGGACTGTTATACCTGCATGGAACAGTCTGCAACATACACAACCCAACATCTTCATTTAAAAATCCATTTGAAAGCAAGTGGGGAGCAGATGCTCTTCTCTCTTATATGACACCACTGGAATTCAGAATACTCTGGTCTAAAGGCACAGTCAAAATTCATGCAGAACTCTTGAGTGGCTGCCAAAGTCAGCTTTAGCTGGAAGGCACAGCAGCTTTTTCCCAAAGGCAGCTCTCTCTGCACAGATGTGTCACTGGCAGATGGGCTATGGGATGAGCAGCTGCTCCACCCACCATGAATGGGCAGTATGAAATTTCCTGACCGGACTTCCCTCTGGCAGCTGAGGCAGAAGAGATGCTCTCTAAAAAACGTACCGGCATTGGTAGGAGTGCAGCTCCTCTCTTTTCTACTCCTGTGAAGGTCCAAGGAAGCATGGGGTCCCCAGCCTCTAGGAACTGATTATTCTGACATAACAAGCAACACAGGTTAAACACACAAAACTCATCACACTTCAACCCTGAAAAATAAGAGGACCTCTGTAAAAAATGAGAAATGTATTTAAATTTCCCACATACTCAAGTACTAAGATATGATATTCTGTAACCAATCTTTGGTGATTACCACATCAAGCTTGTCTCTCCACAGCATGTCTCCATTATGGTCTTCCTAATAGAGCAGGGGAAACAGCATGATCTGTTTTCAGTCTCTCTCTGTCTTGGTAAAATCCCTAATCACTTCTGTCATTACACACAAAAGTAATTTCAGGTGACTGCTTTCCATTTGCTAAGAAATGTCACAAGAGCTTGCCCCATACCCTACCTGCCCTGTCAATTCATATTTCCCATGTCAACAATGCTCAACTATGGACCTCTTTCTAGAAGTCATCAAGGGACTGTGGGTACTTTGTCCACAGATACAAACATCAGTCAGCTAGCATGGGCAGCCAGCACAGGTTACAGATAAGCAAAGTACTGTGGCACATCCCACAGCAAGGAAGCTGATGGCCAAAAATTTAGCGTTTGATCTAACCATGTTTTGGGGTGGAGGTTTTGGGTTTGGGGGTTTTTTTTGTTGTTTTTGTTTATTTTTTTACATACTGCCCTGCAAAGCAGAGGAGTGTGTTGCAGAAATTGGAATCCAAAGATGGAATGCCATCATCATGATGATGGCATTACAGCAGTACAGCAAATGCTGCAATTGCAGCAAAGCCAAGACCTGGAAAAAGATTTTTCATTCTTCTTGATCACAGCTACTGACTGAGCACGTATAAACTGTCTAAAAGCTAATAAGGTTCCTAAAGGGTGAAGCAGAATAAAAAGCTGTACTGTGACTAGCCTAGAGAAGAGAAGGCTCAGGGCAGATCTCATCAACGTATATTGAAATACCTGAAGAGGGGCTGTGAAGATGGAGCCAGGCTCTTTTCTGTGGTGCCCAGTGCCAGGATCAGAGGCAATGGGCACAAATAGAAACACAGGAGGCTCCCTATGAACATCAGGAAACACATTTTTACTGCGAGGGTGACCAAGCACAGGCACGAGTTGCCCAGAAAGGTTGTGGAGTCTCCTTCCTTGGAGATATTCAGAAGCCATCTGGACATGGTCCTACGCAACTGGCTCTAGGTTGCCCTACTTGAGCGGAGGGTTGTTCAAGATGACCTCCAGAGGTCCCTTCCAACCTCAATCCTTCTGTGATCCTGTGATAAATACTAATATGAAATGCTAATATAAAGTGCTAATACAAACCACAGCTACTTTACTGATTGGGATACTGCAACTTTATGTCAGTTCAACTTCTCTTTGTTTGTCCTAATTGATATTTCTGTCTTGTTCAGATATTAGACTACTCAGTCTGGACAGAGGTCTTCAGTACAGTAGAGATATTGCCCTCTCTCTCCTAATACAGGGAATCCTGATGAACTGTTCCCACTAGGGAAAGGACCAGTTCATCCAAGCTGTCCCTTGGAATTACACCAGAGCACCCCATCTACTCTCCAGTTAGACTCCAATCACAGCCAATCTGTGTTAACAATGGACCAGGAAGCACTTCCCAGCTCTAAGAGTTCATTAATTCCCTTGCTATTCTCCTGTGCCATATCCGAGCATCAAAAAGAGCTAACACAGAATCAGCTGCAACAGGCATTCTTACTAACCCTCATGCTGTTGGAAAGAGATAAAATTAAGTCATTAATAAGCACAATTTGATCTAAAGAGAAGCCTTTACAAGCAGTGGGCACCCCTTTCCTACGAATACAGACATAATGCCCAAAGGTGTATTTTAATGCAAGACGTAACCAATCATTGCTATTTATTCCCCACCTTATCCAGGAAAGTCACTGGTTTCACAGAGACAAAAATATCATTCATATTTGAACCTCATAAAAATCCTAATTTTGAAACTTAGCAAGAGCCTTTTGAGGACAACGTTCTATTCCATCCATTGCAAATTATCCACAAAGTATCATGAGATTGCGTTACAATGGGCTCTCATATCCAGCGATTTTTTAGTACTTGAGTATGTTTCTGCCATGCAGTCTATGCTGTGATGATGACATTTTTAACAGCATGCTTCTTCATTCTTCAGGATGACTGGCATGGCAAACACCCGGTTTCTTTCTGCTCATCCAATGATATATATCATTTCAGGAAGCATGATTTTCACAATAGTAAATCAACTTATTTCATTTTAGATTGAAATGGATTGCTAAAAAGAATTACTTTCAAGGAGCTGGAGGTTCAGTTCCACATTGTATTGTGACTCAGATACTGCCAGTGGCCACCTGCTTCCTTCAGAAGTTGAGAGTTTACTGTTAGCAACTGAGAATTCCCTGTCACAATTCTGGGAAGGAGTTTGTCCTAAAGAGAAAATTCACCCTTAGTAACACACTTATAATGGTAGCTGCATACGCACTTACTGAGATCTTGCTTTTGTAATACAAAATACAAGAAAATACAAATTTGAGTATGATTCAAATAAAAGAAAAAAATGTATGTGAATCATTATCTTTAGATTTTTTTTTTTTTTTAAATAGTACAAACATAAGATCACATACAGTCTAAAAAAAAATATCGGTCACATTAATGACAAGACAAAAACAGGTAAGGGATTAACACAATTATTCTTGAAAACACAATATGCAATAGACCTACATGAAAAATAACAGTTGGAATTTTCCATAAAGGATGCTTTTCAGTATAACCACAGCCAAATGTTAGTCTGCTTCTCATTTGGTCTTAATTTCCCTGTTCAGAGTCATTATATAAACCCTGCCTGTTAAACTAACCAATTCTCCTAAGGCTGGCTGTTTCATTTTTATAAGAGCAACAATATTTTAAGTATACTTGGGAGCTGCTCTCAGGAGTTAATTACAGGGGGAGAAAATGGGACCATGCAGGAGTATGGCTTTCAGACTCTGACACAAAGATGTATTCACTTATGATCAAAAAACCCCCAAAACCAAAACAGTTGAAGATTTGATGTCCCTGGACTTTAAATACATATATATATATATTTGAAAACTAGAAATGCAGATACCTCATTTGTTCAGTCAGGCAGTCTGTCTTCTTTCATGAGATACCTACAAATAATGAACATCTGGCAAGATGGGAATTCAGTGAGCTCAGCCTATTCCTTAACTTCACAGGTGGTACAGCAGTAGCACACAGACAGATGACTCGGTCAAGGAATAGGACTAGTTGCTACTTTTTCCACAGAATGAAATAACAGAAAAATGACAAAATTTTGACAGAATTATACTAGCCCTCTCAAAGCCATTTCAGTTGTGCTGGTAGGAAGCTTGGAGTGCTGGTGTTCAGACTTCCCCATTCACTGGCATCAGACCAGCAGCTCTCCTCTTCATTCACTGCCCTTAAGAATTTATAATTGTTCCGACTTTAACGTTTCGTATGTGACTGTCACAAGCACAGAGCCTTGACCCAGCACTGAAAGTGGCTACATAGACTGTGAGATCTGTGGTGTTAACTCTGCCTGGCTTCTGACCACAGTTCACGTTGGGATGTCAGATATCTCCTCCTCATCCCACATAACATGATGGCCCAAGCTGCTTCACCCATCTGTTAGATTTTGTCTTTTAAAGAAATTGTTGGAGAGGGTGAGGACCAATGAATGTTTGCAGTAGACTTAACAGTCCTCTAGTATTACAAAAATACAGCTGAAGAAGAAAGAAGTTAGGCCAAATCTAAGTGCTTTTAAAACCACACCCTTGAAAGAAAAGAATACATATCTCTGCATGCAAAATATAGAAAGTCCATTTAACAATCCCATCAAAAATTACAACTTTGCTTATTCCAGGAAGAAAAGGCAGAATGGCAAAGCTCTCAAACTATATTCCAAATGATAAAGCCAAATCCCCTGTGAGATACTGAAATCCTGTCTTGCCAGTAAAGCACTAATGGGAAGCGGTTCTTTTCCATGCAGATAACTTTAATAGCTGACTGTGCAAGGAGTATTAAAACACCTAGGAATTAAATGCTGAACTTTTTAGAAATTACACAAAGAAATGGAGAACCACTGAAGCAGAGCTTTCCAAGAGACTGCACCAGCAAATTCTCTTTGCTCTGTGTGCTTCAGGTAAGCAAAACAATTCCAGTAGTGCTAGAAGCAACACGCTTAACCCTTAGGTTGGTGGCATTTTCTATGCTGCCTTCCAGAAACCAACAACTTCGCCTGAACTTTGGTAAGATTGGAATGGAAATCATACCTTAGTGATGTAGGAGACTGCAAGTCTTTTGATATGTGTATGTGGTGGGAGGAGTAAGGTTGAAGACTGGTACTTTTAGAGTCCATAAATCATTTCATTTTTGCTCTCTTCAACATATTTCTACATAAGGGAAAATAAGCCGTTCCTGTCTGCTTTCTAGCCTCTGACCAAGTACACATTTGTGTGTGCTTTTGTAATCAATTTACCCATGAAAGTTCAGATCAGACACAACATCTGCTTTGCAGCAAGATTTTCCTTTCCAAAAGAAAAATTGAATTAGCCTATTATGAATCATTCAACAGTATTGATATTACAATCTGAGCTGAAGTAAACGTCATAAAACTACCAGACAGTAAACGCAACACTAATAAGTGTAGGTCATCTAACTTTAACAATTTTAAAAAATTATTTTCATGAATGTTTGGCATTGTCAATTTTTCTGACATCTCACCTGAATTTGCACTGAGCCATCCCTTTCTCTCTAGCCCAGTATGTATATTTTCCATTTGGCATCGCACTCCTAGACTGTATCAAATGGCTAGAGAGAGAAAACTTCCTCTGCCTAAAGAGGAGACCTCACACTGCATAGTCTTCACTTAGCATAGTCCAAAGAAAGAGAGAAGTGTTTTAGATGAAGGTATTTCCCACCAGAGGATCCCCCCGAAACACGCATTTACTGAATCTGTCCCCTACATCAGACAGCGTACAACTCTTACACATGTGAGGTGATGAACAGTTTTCAAAACCCAATGGTCGATGGGGTCACTCACAGTAATGTAGTTTTTATCACTTACTATCTGGACAATATATTTTGAAAATTCATTTGATGTGTGCTGCACTGGACACTAGATGTCTGTGTAGCGAGTCAGCAAATGATAGGTGAAGTTCAAAAGCTTTATCCAAATACAGCCACTAAGCATTAAAAATTGCAGTTATTGATCTGAATTATTTCAGATTAGAACTAGTTCACACAGAAACACAACATCAGAGCAAGGCGGTCTTAAGTCTGCCAGAGCACATGGGCCTGTTGAGACCAGTTATGTCCATTCCCAGAACCCTCCTACCTTGTTTGAACTGAGAAAGAGAAATGCCCCCAAATAGGCTTTTTTCTTTCCTTAGTTCTGTAAAAAGTTGATTCTCTGGGTGTAGTTTTACCAGCTTTGCTTTTCATATCAGGGCTTCAAATAATACTGTCTTGTCTGCATAGGCAGCCTCTGTTTCATAAAATAATGGCAGCAAAAATCCAAAAGGCTCTCAAGTCCAAAATTTAAAAAAAACTTGGTAACATCGCCTTCCTTTGTTTTCCAACTCCCAAAAGAATCATTTGCTTGACGAACAAATCATAAGCTTTTTTTTTTAAAAAAAAAAAATAAAATCAAATGGTAGATTTTGATCTCCTCTGATTTTAAAACTACTCAGAAGTACCCAGGGGAGCAGGAGGTCTTTCCCTCATCACGGGAGCTCTTGTAGCAAGCGGCAGAACCATGACTGGTGATGGATGCTTGAAAATGAGTAACACTCCCCAGCAGCAGCTCTAAATCTTGTTACGCTGAGGAACGTGAGGTGACTAGAAAGAGGGCAAAACTTATGGCCAGAGGGACTTTGCAACGCAGGTGCGAACAGAATGTATTGCAAACAGCAGCATGAAGTTCATTAGCAATGGTAATAATGGCTGGGCCTCTCCCGTAGCATGCCACGGAGCACACGCTGCATGAAGCAATGCTAATAGGAAAAGTATCAGCACACTGAACTTCTCACAAATGCACTCCACTCTGATCCAGGCACACAGGAAAGAAAATCATCTCTGACTGTATTCCAAGGCTGGGAAAGATCTAGAGAACATCTGCCAAGATACATTTAGCTGAAAGCTAGGGGTTTGGTGGAGCAGACAGTATCAACTTCCAGCAATGTGCAGGATTCGACATTCATATTTGCATGAATATACAAATATGTATTTGCATTTGGAAAAAACCAGCTGTTGCATTTTGATTTTTGTATTTTTAACCTGCTTGTAAATAGATACATCTAGTTTTCATGCATTTCATTTCTTGCATTTATTTTAAGTGCAAGCAAGTGTTTAAGTGAGGCACAAATTAAAAGGGGGAGGGAGCTCATAAGAATATATGTCACTTGAAGCTTGTTTTACTGAAAGTTAGCAGGACCTAAGCTCTGATGTGCTTGTTTCCTTTTGACATTGAAAACACACCAGCACTTCCACCGCTAAGTGCCATAATGAACTGGCCTTCTGTTTATTTTTTAAATTATTTTTATCATGCACACTAGATGGTGCTCAAGTTAAAAAATGAGTGCCGACTTCAATAAACTTTTCATGAGATTAGGAAAATACATGTTCTTCCTTTGCAGTACTTATAACAAGAAATCAGGAAAACCTGCCTATTTAACTGAGTCTGGTTCCTGACTGCTGATCATCATGCATTTTACTAAAATTGTATTTAACTGGCTTTGTTCATAATCACTACTGATTTTTAGTTGCATATTTATGAAATTTTTGCAGTCACTTATAGCATCCTGCATTATTGAGAGCTGAATGAATTACATGACTATAAGTACACAGCTACAAAATCCATGGAAATACATTTCAGCAGCCATCAGAAATTCAATATCTGTGCTCATGATGGTACTGGCTTGTGGAAACATTTGAAAATAGAATTATTTCTTTCTCAGTGATCATATTGGATTAACCTATTAGTTTATGGAAAAGTTATCATGTTACTTGACATTTCAAACAGATAAACTGCACTGAGTATGTCACTGACCTTTATCTTAGCCGCAGCCTGAGTTTTTAGCAAATCAGGCTCTTTCCAAGCAGAGGAGAGAGAAAGGACCAAGCAGTTCAGAGTCTGACACTGTTTAACAGGTGTCCAGTCCTGGCTGAAGACTGATAGACCCTCCTAAATTGGCAGTGATTGAACACAAGTGCTCGCAATCAGACTCAGATGAGAACACAAAATTGGTGAGGAGCAGACGCTGACAGCAATACTGGATTGCTCACAGGCAGAGATACATGCAGATGTCGAATTAGTCAGAAATATATAGATGCTTGAATCTGGCTGATGACATTCAATTGATTAATTTGAGATCTTTTCTACTTTTTCAATACCATAATAACTCCTCATGGAAAGTTATATATTTCTGCAAGGTTAATAATTCCTTAGGTAAACCCAGAGGCTTACTTGGGCTGTGGACAGATGTCCTTTTCCAGACCTAGGTGTGCAGCTGAAGATGCTGCTGACCTGAGCTATTTGTCTTCCATGGCCATCAGAGGTTCTTCTCTACTCCCCTCCCTCCTTGTTAGTGGATTCACACGAATCATCTTTCTCTCATTTCAGAAAATACCACACAGGTAAGCCTAGTTTTCAGGCTAACTTTGAAGCAGAAAACAGCAGAGTCCGTGCTATTCTCTCCGCTGAGAGAGGGCAGAACCCCCCAGCAGAGTATTAGTAGCAAGCAGCTGTTCCAGGGGGACATCTTCAGTCAGCACGACAGTTTGCAAAGTGAGCACCACCAACACCACAGCCTTAGCCCAGTCCAGCTACCAGCTCCAGATTTGGAAAAAAAAAGATGACAAATTGAAAATCAATGGTCTAGGGAAAAGGAGGTAGGAAGCAAATCTGAATTGAATTTTACAGCACTTCACAAATCTCTCTAAATATTTGCACAAAACCTGAAAGTGATCTTGATTCTTTTTATCCAACACCTGCTGCTCTGCCACAGTTCAGCATTAAAAAACAAATGACTCCAATCTGCTGGAAATAACAAAAGGCAAGAGAGTGTCAAGTGCTGTTTGCACAAAGAGAACTGTGCAATAAAGAAGTTCATAAAATCACGAGCAAAGTTCACCTTTATCCTCTACAAATAACATTTCAACTTCCCTGTGTGTGTGTATAATGAAAAAAGCAATGTTTCATCACATAAAACCATGCTGTACCTTTCAGCGTATTATCCTATCTTTTTTTGCCATGAAGTGAAAAGCATTTAAAAAGCTGTGAACAGAAACCACCAAGGATTTAAATGTGGGGAGACCATTAGGAGCTAGTAACCCTCACTCACCCCTTGATTCAGAGAAGAATACATCTTTTTCTTTCTCATATCAGTTAACAGCACACCTCTTCTGTAGATACTAGTGACATCCTCTTCTGTGTCCGTTGCTAAGACGACCCTGTATCTACTACCAGCTCTTGAATCTCTTTTGTTTTTTAATATCACAGACGTTGCCACAAAACTATAAAACTAAGAAGCATTTTTTAATAATTACAGGAGGATATCAGCCCTTACCTAAAGAGCTTACAGCTTAGCCTTCAATCCTACTTCAGGATTCCTTGTTGCTTTCAAGAGGATTTGCACAGATGCAGGAGTTCGACCAGAAGGGCATTTCTCGAAGCATCACGCGACTTTACAGAGATTAATTCTACAGTTCTTATGGTGAGCATGGGATTCTTTCAGAACATCCCCAGACAGGATAAACTGATCTGCTCAGGAAATAATTTCTCTGTCTATGCAACTCCACAGTCTTATATACTGCCACCAGATTTGAACATCCAGAGAACTGAATGGTTAAATGGATAGTCTGTCTGATTGTCTCCCAGGCACAAGAGAAAATTAATTGCAGAGTAAAGCCCCCTCTTTCATTGAGGATTTTACCCATAAGAAAGCAGAGGGTCGGAGTACGCTGTCATAGACAGCACTTTGCTGGGTTGTCAGGCTGAGTGTCTTTGACTTTGGTGATGTGCACCAATGAGTTTACACACTGGTTTTAGAACAGTATACACAGATTGGCCCAGATGGGCAGAAGGCTGAAATCAAATCAGCACAATGAAAAGAGCTAGTGAATCAGATTTTCTCAAATTAACTGCTATTTAAAAATAATAAGCAACTGCAATTGATTCTCATTAGTGCATCAAGGGAAGATGGAGAAAATCCAGAGCTAGGCAGTTACTTCATTTATATTCTTCTACTGATATCTTTCAAATTTAATCCACACAAGCAATAAACAGAAGAAAGCTACTCAGCATTCAAGTAGCAGGTCTAATTACAGGGTGGCAAGGCATGTGTAATAGGTACAGTCAAGCCAAATCCTAGAGCAGAACTCCTCTAAGCCTTAAGGAAGGGTAAAAAAGCCAAACATGTTGAGATTGCAAGTCTGCAGCAAGCCCCAGTCTTCGGGGGTACAAAACCACTGTCTCCAAATACCTGAGAAACTGAGCAGGTTTGAAACATCAATCTGCACTTGAATTCTGACAATTTGGCCAATATGCTATCTAGGCTTATTGAGCTAGAAGCCCACATCAAATGTTCAATGCCCTCACCACGATAGGTAAAAAACTGTGATTTTTTTTTTTTTTTTGAAGGCTATGTCTTATTTCAATGATGATCTGAGCATATTAGATGAATCTTTACCAGTAAGGGAAAGACCAATGGAAAGGAAGGTGAAAAGGAAAAAGTAATGGAATAAAAATGGCCTTAAACTGGAAATGAAGAAGGAGTGAGGGAGCAAACACTTCTATATGCTTATAGCGTCTTAACTATAATCTTCCTTGACATCATTCTGAAAAGTTTGTTAAAATTCATAGAGATTAGTATTCAAGGAAGCAAAGTAAACATAACATGGCAGGATTAGGGTGCCTGAGCATTGGTGAAGCAACTTAGAAGGGGAGTGGATCCAAATATGCCATTAGGATCCAAATATGCTATTAAATGAGAGGGCTGGCAGCGTGTTCCAGTTATGCAGCAGCGGAATGGGAGCATCTCCAGTGGGCTCAGCCTCTCCGAGCCGTTTATTACACTCCAAACTGCAGCAGTGCCACAGAACCTGCTTTAGCCACAGAACAAGACGCTATTGTGCTATGGGTGACAGCAGCACCAGCCAGCCAGGCTGTCGCCATACCTACAATTTTAGAATAAGTAGTATCGGAGTGGTTTGTAGTGCCCAGTACACAGTCTGCACAAAGGGACAGTCAGCCGTGCTCCAGCCTTTCCTTCTCCCAGGCATTCAGCAGCAACTGAGCCAAACCCCCACACACTAGGAAGGGGAGCAGCTTTGAGCTCTCTTTTCTTCTAAACACATATAAGAAGCAGGAGAGCAAAGAGAGACCATAAAAAAGCAGAAAATATTTAACCATGCCTTAACTGTGCATGTACAAATTAAAAAGGCCAATCAATATTTGACTTACTGTTACTAATAGGGAAAATAAACAATGGGGCAGGATTAACAAACAGCTAGGATAGTCAGGCTCCTGCAAGCAGACTGTGCAACACAACTACCTTATGGATTATGGAATAAACACATATCCTAAGGATCAAAGGCATTCAGTGTAATTTTTCTTAAATTCACTGTCTGAAGAGAGATTAAAATTCTAACAGAAATCTAGACTGAAGGAAAGAAAACAAATATGGAGCCATTCATCAATATTATAGTCTCTTAACTTCTATTATGTCTGCCCCAATAACTTACCTTATTGAAAAGTTAAAGTATGAATAGTTCCATTTTCCAGTATGTGACTACTGGGCAGAGAAAACCACATAAATGGAGGAGTTTGATAGATACAGCAAAAGCAAGTGCAGTGTCCAGGGAACCGGAACGGAAAGGACTGCTGGAAAGAATGATCCTTCAGTCATGGACAGTTGCACCCATGTAACAACAGAAAATCATGTTCAGTGTCCTGTTCTGCTATATCGTGCTAGTTAAAGGTTGTACATTCTTTACTTCTTAACTTCACAGAAATCCTTGTGAAATTCCTTTTCTTTTTTTTGCTATTATTATATAGAATGTTCTTTTATGTGCCTAAGAAGAAGAAACCAGGGAAAGAGCCACTTTTAGCCCAAAGGTGATATGAACTGCTTCCTCCACATTAATGAAACTATTGATTCAGATTACTGAGGAGCAAATCTCCAAAGTAATAACATAGCTAGCAAGAAGGGAAAAAAAACCTCCTACAAACAAATTAGGGAGTCATCATACTCCTCCAGGCTCACTGGGGCTTAACTTTGGGGAGGAATTTCTGCAGCCTTGCATCATTAACTTGGTAGGAAGAGAATCAGGATCGAAATCTGGCTCTAATCCTTTTCCTCCCATTCTATTGCCCAAAGCAGTACAGACTAAGATTTATTTCTTGCAGGAGATTTTGTTCCTTACAAGACTCTATTAAGCCACTTAAAAACAAATGTCCTCATCACATAGTGCTTAAAGAACATCCCAGCTACACAAAGAGGACTTTGATTTGAGTGTGTAGCTCAAAAATTATTGGCCACAAACAGTGCTTTGGCCTGGCATCTAGGTTTTATCATCATTTAAATGGGTAATAAAGAATTTTAATTTCCATAATTTTTCTCTCTACTTAGCTTATAAGAATTACACATTTAATGTACAGACAAATATTTGAAGAACCTTTGGTCTTGCCACAGTGGTAACAAGTGGCTGTAATATAACAGGGTCCTAAAGCCCATGTAGGGTTTTTATGTTAAGTTGAAATGGTAACAGTCACTCGTCTGCCAGTTTCCTATTATATAAAACAGCCAAAGTGCATCTGACTTCATGGAAAAGTGTCATGGTGTCAAACCAGTCTCACAGAAAATGTATTCTGCATTTACAGTGTTTTATGAAAGTTCTGCATATGCCAAGGACCAAGACAGAATTCAGCCCCTAGTAAAATGCCCTTTCCGATCATTTCTGCTTTCAAGTAGACAGCACAGCTTTTTTATTTATTATTTATTTCATTTTTTTTCTTCTTTTTTTCTGACTGCTAGTGCAAGGGACAAGAAAAACACTATATATATATGTCCTTTCATTGCTGAGGCTTTGTATGTGTGATCAATACCTTTACAGTGAACTAAAGAATTACGAGATTAAAGTGGTCCCTCAACTACATATTTCAACTGGACAAGGGAAAGGCTTTATGGTTGTACTTTGGAAGTGATGAGTATCTTGGACGTCCTCCTTTTTGACTGAGATTCCTTGTAAGCCTGGTTAAAGAGATCCCCATGTCCTCGGTTCCCCCAGCAAAGGACTGCTTCCAGAGATTATCCCCTCCTTGCTACCAATGCAACTCACCCAGAAGGACTAGTAAATGTAACTCATCTTGCCAAAGAAATCCAAACACCACAGAAGAACTTGAGTTTTGCGGCTTGGAATCTGCACAGGTCTCTTCAGGGGAGGGGAAAAATCCATTCTAATGCACATACTTGAAACAAAAGTTAGTGTGTGGAGCAAGCAGCATGGATCCACATAAATCCTGCCTTCCCCAAGACAGATGGGGGAATTAGGAAGTGGAAACAGTTGCCTTGGACAAACCTGTGAAGTAGCAGCCCTTACATCTGTTCAGAAGCTCTTTGTATGATTCTCCTTCTCTGCAAAAAAAATATCCAATTTCTTTGGGGAAGTTACTTCAGATGTTAGTAAGGAAGACAATTCAGATTATGTCCCATATTCACATAGAAGCCACCAGTTCCAGGTGCTACCCAATTAACAACATGCAAAGTTTTTGACACTAATAACGACCTGCAAAGTTTAGATGGGCTAACACCTGGAGACTGCAATGCACTGTAACTTCTAGTATTTTTTATGGACTATGAGTTGTTTTGCCTAGATTTCAGTTCAGTCCTAAGAAGTTTTCTAGTATTCCAATGCAATGCCTAATACCTCATCTCTCTCTGACTTTTGAGCTTTCTTTCCTCATCCCCATTTCATCTACTTGTGCCTTTAACTCTAGTGCAGTTTAAACAGCTCACCAGTTTTCCGTCTCTTGATTATTCAATAGCCTACTGTAAAATAAGATGATAGTGTCAATGCAGAAATTCAGTTTCCTGCAAAAAGGGCCAAGAGTCACAAAGTTTGTACACAAAGACACTTTAATGCAAATCAAATAGTACTATGTTTCATTCTAAGGTGCTCCACATCCTCACACACTCAACATTGAGCTTCCCAGTTTTACCATTCCCTTGAGAAAATCACTTTCAGTCTAAACAACAGAATTTTAAAAAGACAGCTCTTTAACGCCTCTATTTTTTATTTAATCAATACTGTATTTCAATACCAACTGTTAAATCTTCATGAGCAACAGGAGCATATTCTGCAAATTTGTTGATCACTATATAGTACAACCTCAAAACTCTTATCCAAAACCCATGTATTCCAAAATTAGGTTTCCTCCCTCAACATGCAACATTTGAATAAAAAAGTCCTGACTTACTCCAAAAAATTCCACTGTGCAGTTATATAAACTCAGATCTCTTGACACCCACTCTGGTTTATGAAGACACAGGTTTATATAAAGGACCTTCAACAGAAAATGAAAAATGAATATTATTTTGCTGAAATTTCCAGAGGATTCTAACACTTCCATTACCATAGCAGTACACATATATAAAGACACCGTGTCCACTATATTGTACTTTGCAATATAATATTTCTGAAGGACTATAATTGTTCTCTGCGAGAGGCTGTAGCATGTTATGCTGTGACTATATCAGAAACTTCTACACAGCCATTCCATTTTATTTAAGCCTTCATAATTAGGAAAGTACCTACACTGAAATTATAGTTATTAAAAAAAGGTAAATCTTCTTTTAGACTAATAAAAAGTGCACATTCTGTAAGTCCAGATTCCATTTCACCATTTCTACTGCTTGTTTGTTCTTCATTTCAGCTTCAATAGTCAGTTTTTCATAACATGCTGCAAGGTTTGGACTGCAGAAATGAAGGCTGTATTTACCCTTAATCAAAACACTGGTTTAAAAGATGTTGTTTTCATATCACCAACACATTTCAAGCAGTCTCAAGTATTTCAAAAGCTCATTTTTCCATCCTACAGAACCAGAACTTCCATCACTAAATAGGGGCCTTTAAAAATAATCTGAAAACAATATACAAAATACTTCCAAGAGAGCAGAATAGCCGTATAGTTGAAATGAGCAACATTGACATTTTAAAGGTTAAAACAATCTTCCCAATTTTTATATGAGACCTCTGGACACAAAAAGATCGTGCATTTTGCATGGTTTTCCAGCCCCGTATTTGTAAGAAGAGAGGCAGATTTTCAGATAGATTTCTTATTTAGCTAACAGGAAAATAAATCATACTGTGAATGCAGTGCTGATGCTGCCTAGATTCTCTTGCGTACATCCATGCTAAGTACCAAACTTCTTGTCCTTGCTTCTGAGGTTTATGTTTATACTCAGCGTCATTGTTGATGACTGATATATGTTAGCTAGTTTTAAAATAACTATCTTGGGAAACTTGATAAAAACACTACTGAGCTCTGATTTGCTGTGGATATACTGTTACAGTTTACACAGGAATGTATTATCTTTGCTCACAACCAGTAGAAAAATCTTTAACTCAACAGAAAGCATGGAGCTGTACGATACTGTGGTAAGGAGTGTCACAATTTCTACAAAAATTTAAATCTTTATGCCCGAACCCAGCAGGAACATGTCTTCAGCTAATCTTCCATCGATGCTTTCGGTTGAAATTCACAGGTAAATCCCGTATCCATCTCTGGAGAACATCTTGCAGGAAAGGTAAGATGGAGAGAGAGCAGGTAAAGACAAAGGTGCGATACACGGCGTGCAGTTTCTCTGTGCACTGTGTGCATTTTAGAGGAGGGAAAAGTCTCTGTGCAGCTGCATGCAAAACAACTTAATGATGGAGCAGAGGTTACTCCAGCAAACAGTCTCCTCCGTGCCTTACCCACCCCAAGGTCGGCTATTCCAACCTGTGAAATGACTCTGCCGGGCAGGGGCACAGCATTATTTCCAGTGTATCCAGATGAAGCACCTCCGCTTGAAGCTGCAATGATTCTTCCTTACCTTAGCTGTTTGACGCAAAAGATATCGGTATGAGGCAGCTGGCTGCGTAACAGGGAGTCTTGTTACCAGTATCTCTCTCTCTCTCAACTCAGATGGAAAGAAGAAAAAATGACTTCACATCAGACTATTACAGATACTAATACTTTTGTCAAAAGCAGAAACACACAGACATTTTACAAAATACTGGCTAGACACTGTAGCACACTGACTTAAAAGAAGTAATTTGAGCACAAGCTTAATAAGGCAGGGTAAAAAAGTCCATCACCTTACAGCTAATGACACTTTGTAAATGAGTCTGCTGTGTGTGGTTTCACTGATGCCTGAGGGAAACAAAGCTCTTTCTGTTCATGTTTTTCATACTTTCAGTCAAACAGATTGCTGAATAATCATGTTTTCTTTATTTTAATGGGTGAGGAAGCTATTATACAGAAGGTGTTTCCATATGTCGTAGTTAATAAAGGCAGTTCTTACTAATAAGAATAGGTTGTCTCCGCTCAGTTATCTGATGAAAAGAGCCCTCCTGTTGCGAGGAAAAAAACAGATCCTGTGGCTAGAAGAGACTCCTAGGGCTGCACACTTCAGCAGCTACTGGAAGGAACTGTAAGCAGATGAATCCCAGGTCTTCCCCAATTGAGTTCAAATCAGTGACATTCACTAGGGTGCTCAGGGTACTAGGAGCACTTCATGTCACAATCCCTCCTTCATATTCACCCTTTTCTTGCTGGTGTAGGACAGTGGACAAGACCTGGATCCATCACTCCAGAAAATCATCAGCAAGTCCCTTCAGGAGGTCAAGGTGCTTTCTTTTTTGAAGAAGCATCTGGGTCACTGTCTCAGGAGCAGAAAATCCTACATGAAAAGTATGGCTAGTTATAGGCTGAGATCACAGATGCTCTTTCAGGCTGAAATCATGAATCATATGAGGGGAGAATAATTTGGGGGGAATCACCCAGAAGTATTAGGCACTACTTACATCTTTGTCTAACCACAGAGCTGAGTGCACGTCGACAACTGGATGAAAACCTCACATCTATACTATACTGTTAGAGCTATTGAGTAAAGAGATTTTTTAAAAAAAAAAAAAGTCTTGAAACTCATCTCAGCTTATTATGATGTGTTCAGTGTCTGTCTGCCTCTTCAAAAGCCATACAGAAACCAAACCTATTAAAGGACACAACTTGCCTCAGATAATCAACATATCCCACCTAGGTTTACACAGCAGTGCTACACACTGGTTGCCTCTTGATTTCAAAGTAGGGCAGAGATTGTTCACCTGTAAGTACCTGAGTAGAAAAAAAAAGACCTGCCTCTGTTGCCATTCCCACTTTCAGGGGGATTGACAGTTTCCTACAAGTAGTCTCAAAAGGCACATCATCTCTCCATGGTTAAGTTTCCACCTGTAGCCTTACAATTATGAACTTCAAAGCATTCTGCAAGACATATTTTTATCCAGACGTATCAAAATGTAGAAATTATTTTGTGGAGAGACATTTCTAATAGGAAATACTCTATTTCTTCATGTTTTCCTGGGAACGGTGTTCTGCTGGTTTTCACTATTCAGAATAGGCTTCAAGAAATGCAAAAAATACCCAAAGAAATAGGTGGATGCTTGCAAATATACAGACAATGGGACCAGTTCCTACACGTGCAACTAGTCCAGCTGGATGTTCACTGCCACACATAATACTTTCCAGGATTTTAACCAAAGTTAATATGGCCAGAATTCTGAAAATTGGCCTCTATGGGCACTTACTAACTCAGTCTGAGTTTCAGAACCGCTAAACAACTCCTTGTCCTCATTCCAGGGTCTGGATGCTCAGCAGTTCAGAAAATCAAATCCAAAGCGACTCAAGTCAATACTGGAAAATATGAACACCCAAAGTTTGCAGCTGTTTTTGAAAATGCAAGCCTCTCAATGCTAAATCCCACTTTAAAGACACTGCAATAGTTTTGAAAGCTGCATATTTTTGTATCAAGCCACTAGAAGGCATACACAAATGTGGTGGGTGGACCCTGCATCCATACTCCTTCAGTGTGGTCAGTGCAAACAGTCCCTCCCTGACCAGCCAACACTGGTGACTGGGAATGGAGGGAATAGCAGGACAATCCGGGATAGGCCTGCACAGTGAACCAGAAGTAGCCCTTGCAGAGACGAGGGAAACAAGGGCTGCTGTTGGATCCTGCCCAGAACACAGAACCCAGCCACAATCTGTCTGTACGGTGTTTCTGTCTTGAGGATGTGGAAGGTCCTGTTGTATCTGCATTCACAATTAAACATGATTCTGACATGATTATGGTGCTGATGCTGTTATATCTTCAGTGCATGATGGTTCCTGGCTCTGTTCGTGCCTGCCTATTGTTCATGAGACACTTTGTCTTTGCAATGATCGGAGAACAAGGTGTTCTGGAAGCTCTTTTCAGCTGTGATCTGGTGAACTTCTTACGGATTTTTCTGTAAGGAGGGAAGGAGGAAAGGAGGGAAAGAAGAGAGAGATAACAGAAGAGATAAATCTCAGTCTTTAACAGAAGACTGCTCAAGAGCCAATAACAAACATAACAAATACTCTTACCAGAGCAGAAGGCTAGTTCATGGAAAAGAGACTTGCAGTCAACAGGAGTGAGCCCTGTCCATCAACTGATGATTCACAGTTGTCTCCAACTAGTAACTGATAATTGCTCAGTGAAAAGTGAGTTGGTGTTAGACAATATTTGGACAGTAACATTTTATTGTATGAAATCTTGGGCCAGAATGCTCAATGGTGAATCCTCACATGTGATATCAATATAGGAATGAAGGACCACAGAAGAATGAACCTCATTAGCACCCAAGTGAATGTGTTACCTCTGTAAAAAAGTGATGGACTGGGAGTAATTGTTGTTATTTGCACTGTATCAATTCTGCAGATAACACAAGACCTGAGTGTCTGGGCTTTTTGTTCTAGTGCCTTTCAAGTGCAGTAAATTCACCTTAATTTTAGACTTTTAGATGATAAATCAAACGAATTAACTACAGGCAGCCATGTTGTTTGTATTGTAATCTTATACATTCAAGGATAGTTAATTCTTAAGCAAAAAGCTTTGTTACGTTCCAACTGCTCTGCCTCTCTACTATTATAAATCAATAACCACAATGCTGAGTGTATCCAGGATACAGTATCAGAAAACACAGAACTGACACACACAGAGTATGTCAAGAACCATATTCATTGGCTGAGTCTTGAATATTAGATGTTACTGGAAAATATCCTATTTTCTGAATTCACTCAAGTGGAGAATCCCAGCTTTTGTTTAGGTAGTTTTATAAATTAGAGATTTTGAGCTCATGGAAATGAATTAAAGTAAACTAGGGCCTCTAAACACTAAATGAAACCAGGCTTTCTGACTCAAACTTTCCAAGTCGAAAATATGACCTGACTACAAACTACAGGGTGATGATGTGCCTACCTGCATCAAGGCTTTGAGATGGTAACTCAAGATGTGATTTGTCCCTTTCATCTTAATGGGCTTTTAACTCTGAAACTGAAAAATGGTGGCACATGACACTGAAAATACAGGATCAGCTTAAAATAAATTCTATTGAATACTAAAATACTAATTTGCATATTAAATTTCAAACACATATTTAGTTACTGGCTCAATACTCCCCAGGAATGTAAGCTTCCAGTCAAGTAACTGGACCACAGAAGAGAACATAATCAAAGACAAACCAAAAAGTCAAAAATCAATTGAACATACTGTGCTCTTACAGGTTAAAGGGAGCCTGAAAAATACATCTATTTTGGTTAATATATTTAAAAGGTGCAGAGAAGTATTCACTTCAGCTGCCTGAAAGAAGGATGTCATCAGCATGTCATGGCCTGGAATACCAAATTTGGATTTAGCATCATTCAGTAACAAGGACAACAGAAGAAAAGGAAAGGAATTGCCAGAAAGTTGTTTAGGCTTTTCACACAATCCCACAGAGACACAAACTTACTGTTTGAGTACTTACTTTACATGGTCATCTTAAATTAAGCCTAAGAAGATATTAAACTGATTGACAAGATATTGCATACCTTCCAGAATGGTAAGATCATAGAAATGTAACCTGAGGCTTATAGAAACATGTATTTTTAAAATAATGAGACAGCTAGGTTTTATAAATTCATGTGAATAGACAATAGCTGTTACCCACACTGATTATTAATGGGGATCATTCCAGCAAAAGCTTACAGAACTGGATCCCTTTTGACATATTTGTTTGTAAAACTTTGTATTTATTTACAGAACAAATGTGGTCATTAATCATTTCAGAAGCCCACGGTTTACAAAAACATTAGATAATTGTTTGTCCCTTCTGAATTTTTAATATGGCAACTTCATAAACTGCCAAGACGTTCTTCCTAACGAAAGCAATTTCATTAGTTCAGCAAGGCCAATCGGGGCAATCCCAAGCACAACTACAGGCTGGATGGAGAATGGATTGAGAGCAGCCCTGAGCAGAAGGACTTGGGGATACTGGTGGATGAAAAGCTGGACATGACCTGATAATGTGCACTTGCAGCCCAGAAAGCCAACCATGTCCTGGGCTGCATCAAAAGGTGCATGACCAGCAGGTCAAGGGAGGTGATCCTGCCCCTCTACTCTGCTCTGGTGAGACCCCACCTGGAGTACTGCGTCCAGCTCTGGAGGCCCCAGCATAAGAAGGACATGGAGCTGTTGGAGCCAGCCCAGAGGAGGGCCACGAAGCTGATCAGAGGGCTGGAGCACCTCTCCTATGAAGACAGAATGAGATAGTTGGGCTTGTTCAGCCTAGAGAAGAGAAGGCTCCAGGGAGAACTTCTAGCAGTCTTCCAGTACCTGAAGGGGCCCCACAAGAAAGCTGGAGAGGGACTGTTTACAAGGGCATGGAGTGATAGGGCAAGGGGTAATGCCCTTAAGCTGAAGGAGGGCAGATTTAGATTAGATGTTAGAAAGAAATTCTTTACTGTGAGGGTGGTGAGGCACTGGAACAGGTTGCCCAGAGAAGTTGTGGATGCCCCCTCCCTGGAAGTGTTCAAGGCCAGGTTGGATGGAGCTTTGGGCAACCTGGTCTAGTGGAGGGTGTCCCTGCCCATGGCAGGGGGGTTGGAACTAGATGGTCTTGAAGGTCCCTTCCCACTCAAACCATTCTATGGTGATGATAATTTGCAGCTGACACTAAATATAAGGACAGTAAAGTATTTGTGATTACAATTTGTGAGTATTTTGTAAGGACAGTAAAGTCGAAAGATGTAGGTATTCTCATTAAATACTGGTTTGAAACTAGCATGAAGAAAGGCAGAAGAAAAAAGGGGGAGTCCTCCCATTATTACATCAAGCAAACCACATAAAGAGTCAACTCCTCGCTTAGTGTAAATGAAAGTAGCCCTATATAGGCTGTCAGAAGAACTAATCTGGTATGCACTCTAAAAAGACAATTCAGCACTTCTATTTAATCAGGAATGTGAAAATGCTTCCAGAAATTAGCTTTCTGGGATATAGCCTTTCAGAAATAAAATTGGAAGAACGGAAAGTTCCGCTGACTTCACTAAACATAAGATTTAAACAACCATTTCACTAAAAGCCAAAGCTATTCTTTTTACTGCGAAAAAAATACAGAGGGTGGAGGGAACTGATTCTTTACACTGAAGAATTTAGCATGTAAATACAGTCAAGCTTTTCAAGAGGCACTGATCAGGTTTTATAACGCTTCAGAGGTTTTTTTAATACTTAAGCATGCAGGTTGTAATAGTAGCTGACGAAAGGCAGGAAATTCAAAGATAAGGTTGTCGGTCGCCCTTTCACTCGGAGCACTTCAACACACTCTCCTCCCTCCCCCAACGATACAGTGAATTAAGGGCAGAGTCACCTTTAATGTTCAATTTCCTGTCCCTTTTTCAGTTAATACCAGCCATATGTTTTAATTGCATAAAGCTTTTATTTGGTGATGGCAAGTAAATGGCTTTAATATCTGTAGCGTTGATAACATCCTTTGCAGTTGTTATGAAAGAGTAATTGCCATTTTCCCCTGCTTTTTCCTTTGACTTTTGTACTAGTGCTTGAAGTATGATGCATTACAGACTTCATTTGAAATGTGAATTAAAAAGTATTTTAAAGCCTTTGCCCTTGTGAAGCCTTTTCTAGCCCTCCTGAGACCAAAGGTATGAGAATGAATCAAACTTTTAATAGGTGATTGGTATATAAAGCCTGCTGTGCTCATTTTTGTGTCAAATGTGATGCACTGCTGCTAATGTAGGAATAAGACAAATTCTTTATGTCTGCATGATACTTCAATTAGTAACTGCAGATAAAGGTATGCAAGAGCCCTGGCACCTATTCAGAGAAATCTGGAAATGTACGTAGAGTACCGCACACTATTAAGACCTGTCTTCTCTTTGCAAGTTTCATACACAGCCTGGAACCTGCTGGGTAGAAGAAGTAATAGTTAGGCTGTACAGGGCATTCATGCTACGCTTAAATTGAATCAGGCAAACCATTTCAACGAACCAACCCTTTCTCAGGATCCAAGTGAATTCCATGTAACTAACCATCTGGTGAATTAAGCACAATCCTATATAATCTGTTATGTCCAGATTTCTCAGGAGTAGGATGGCTTGTAACAAAATTTCTCCTTTGTAAGAACTGACTCAAAGTTCCCTGCTCTAATTATGCCACGCATTAAAACAGCAGCAATTTTTAAACTTAAATAAAATAAAGAAAGGTGACCTTCAGTTGATGTTAGTCAAGAATGTGTTTTTCATTCCTTTTCTAATAGGAGTTAAAGGCATTACTTGCTTTAGCGCTGTTGATATTGGGCGTATCTGTCTGTTGCTGCTTCTATATATAAACTGCTGTGCATCAGTCTTGCCTCCTCTGCACTAGCCTCAGAGTTGTGATGCCTAGAGTGACTTTGGTCTATCCGGCTATACCAACAGTACTTTAGAAGTTATGGCAGAACTTTTTACTGTGAGAGAAACTAATTGCATGTAAAGGTCCGCTGAAATTTTAGCAGCTGACAAACCTTGTTTTGAAAGTGAACGGAAAGAAACATTTTCCTATGAAGGGACACACACACACACCCCCCTCCCCATAACACACACAAACTTTTGAGATGTCCATAACCCTTCTTAAATAACAAGGTCCAGAAAGTAGTTTTGATGCTCTGTTTCCACTAAAAATACATTAAGGACCTAATACAAACCTGGGTACAGAGTTTTAAGCTGAAGGGCACAGTATTACGTTTCATGCTCTACCTAAATTGGTTTGATATTTTTGCTTGAGTCTTTCTTAGACTGATGCCATTCGAGCAACATCCTTATATACAAAGACCTAGCGCTGTGAAAAGGTATTATTATCCAGTTGTTGGTGACAGCACACGGAATATGCAGAGGTCAGCAGCAGGCATAAGGGAACCGATTATTCCCTGGACAATCACAGCTGAAATTCCACCGGATCTCTAGATTGGGGTGAAGTATTCCAGTATGACTTGCCAATTGTAAACAGCAACTTAAATGTGCCAGGTGCACAAAATACTGCCAACCCTGGAAGAAGATGGAGTTTTAGACATTAACTACAGCAAGGCTGGATTTTGCATTCTGGCACAAGTTTTCTGTGAAACTTGCAATCAGTCTAACCATAGAGACATTCAGAGAGAAAACCTAAACTAGAAAAAAAACAATAACAACAAAAAGTCTTCTAGACAAAGATTCGTTAAGTTGCTGCTGCTCCAGGGCAATGTAAATTTTGTGCAATGTAAATTTGCAGTGCAAGCTCAAGGCCAGTTAGCAAAAACAACTATTTAAAAAATAACCATCATTCCTTGGGGGTTATTAGATCTAATTATCACTCATTTCTCTGAGGGCTTCTTGTATCCAGAGGTACACAGTAACTATTCAGTGGATTAAATTACAATACAGGGCACTATCTTAGGAGGTTGATAGGCTTTCTATTAATTTCAACAGGCTTTTAAACAAAGTGAAAGGCCAAAACATGTGCAACGCTGAGTCTGCTGAAAGAGAATTTAACTGGGATGAAGCCGTAGGCACAGACCCTTAGAAACCTGACAGGTTACAGAGAGACTCAATGACTCACAGCGCTTCCTACATTTCTACCTGTGTGGAAATGAGAAGTATTTTATTTAACTGTCTGTTTGGCTTGCTGGTTTAGACATCTTTTTTTTTTTTTTTTCCCCTCAGCACTTTGAGTCTAAAGCTTACCCATATCCCATTAGAGTTTTAATCTAACCTCAAAATGACAGAAACTAGGAGAAATATATTTGGAAGGCAGAAGTGGGTTGACACTGATAGGCCTTTTAAAAATAAGACCCTTTGTGAAATGTTCATTTATAAAACAAATCAGAAGTGTTCTAATAAGCATCAGGCTACCAGAAAGCAGTTGCCATGAGCCACTTAGTTGCATTATAAAACTCACACAGATGGCAGATAGAGTGGTACAACCTTTATAAGATTAAAGAGGTGCTGCTGTAGACATGCCAACATCATTTAAATGTTTTAAGAGCTTGTCTTATTTTTCTCCTCCGAGCAAGGAAATGTTTTCCTTTGCTGGTGTTTATCTTCCAATTTGGCACCAATATTTATGGAGCAAAACTGTTCTCTATGGACAATAATTTATAGACAGATCAGTTACAAATTATGGTGTCAGACCTTCCTAAGCAGCTTAATATAGTACTCTCAAGCATTGCACCACCTTGAGGGCTTCTTTGATGTTTTGTGTTTCAGAGCAACAGCTTATAGCTACTACATATATAAATATATACAGCAATAAACAATGTTTTTTGAGCATTTTCTTTAGTGGGAGGAAAAAATCCAGGCCAAGAGTTTAAAGCACAGACTTCTATGACTGTATCATGCCTGACCTGTTCCATGGAACAGGCCACCTCTCTGTCTCTTTCTGCCTGCTGCTAATTTAAAATCTACTTAGATCAAAATGTCCTCAGAGCAGAAACCATCTCTTTGTGTGCATTTTTAGAGGGCCTAGAACAACAGGAACTTTACCCATTATTGAAAAGATTTATATCCAGGTTTACTGCAAGCAATTGGCATGGCTTTTGGGAAAATCACCTCATTCAACAGATTTTTCCATGCTTTCATTTCCCCTGAAAATGGCATATTTCATTAATATTTTAAAAATGGTTTAGGATGCTAGAGAAGGAATTAAAGAAGTGCAAAGTCTTATTCTCAGCGGTACTATTCATTTTGCAGTTGAATGCTGGAACTGAGAAAAACTTCTAACCCCTAAGAAACATTATAAATAGATGCTGTCATACAGCAGTCATCACATGATGGCTGAATCTAAATCTTAACAATCAGCAATGAAATTATCCTCCCGCTTCACCTGTGAGCTTGGTACTTACCACCAAGAGACCAAAGTTACCTACTGCAGGTGGCTAGGACAAGAACGATCACACATCAGTTTCGGTGCAGCGCTGACTTTCCGCAGAAGCCGGCAGCACGGAGGCCCTACCAGACTGATACGTGGTAGGCAGAGTTTAAAAACCAAAACCCTTGATCTAATTGGTAGGAATGATGGACACCACAGAGCTCAGCATGGATTAAGTAGCTCAGGACTTGCCCCGCATCTTGAGTGGAGCTTTGTTAACTCAGCAGTGCCGCTACCTCACACGCGACGCAGGAGTGATGATGGCAGAGGCATGCTCAGAGCCATGTTCCTCAGGCAGGTTTTTCCCTCGAAGAAGGGAGAAAAGCCTGGTTTTGGATTCACGGCATTTCACCACAGCATCCAGCTTCATGGAGAGGATTAGAACCCATAAGACCTAGCAAAGGTAGCTCGATGGAATGGGTAAAAAGTCAATTATTCATACTCCTTAAAACAAAACAATGGCTCAGGCTTCGACAGTCTTGTCGCCTAAGCTATGGAACAGCTGCTCTGCACCTTATCTGAAATTCATTAGCCTTTCCGTAGTTACCATCGACTTCAGACTTTTTAAGGCATGAAGTCTGCCGTACTGAAGAAAGAGTTGCTTGACCTCTCCTCCCCATGAATGCACACACAAGATCACTGCAAATCAGTCAATATGTAGGCACCCTGGGAATCCAAGAAGCCAGAAAACCTTCTACAGCTCACAGGCACAAACGCCAGAAGATCTCAAAGCTACTGCGTTATTCTTCCTAACTGCATCAACAGGGTGTGGGTGAAGTCCTAAACTACATAACTTTATACTCTACCAATAGCAATTTTCATCACCATCTAGTTATTCAGCAGAAGGATGGCCACGCTATATATTGATTAAACATCACCTGCTATTAGATGAAAATATTACCCACATGGCAGCATATATTTTTTCCTAAGTCAGGCAAGAAATTGGAAAGAAGATGCATCAGAGCCGGCTAAGAGTGGAACGCAATGTTGCTTTCAACTAATCCCCTAACATCTTGCAGATCAATTCACAATTCCAGCTTTATCCCAGACTTTAAGATGACAAAAATATTCAGAATATACAACTTCTGTTTCTGGGCTTGGGCTACAAGCATTAAGTGCCATTTCCCCAGCATCACTGAATACTATGTTGAAAATTTTCAAAAATACTGTGTTAACTAAATATGCTTATCTAAGTCCAAAATAGCAGAAAACGTTCCATTATATGCTCCATAGGAAAAAAAAAAGAAAAAAAAAAAAGATCATTTACTTTTGTTGCTGTTTCCAACTTTGACACACTTTAAACACCCCATCTTAACTATTTTAGTATTTTATTTATTAGAACTGTTTCAACACAAAACTTTTTGTACGGCTTCTTATTAGTGTTTTTCTTTCTTTCCGTATCTTGTTTGATTACTTCAGGGTAGGTTTCATGTGAGGGTTTTGGCCTGGACGCTGTGTTTACTGTATTACAGCTTGTAATATTACCTGAGGCTCAAAAAAATTGACAATATTTTTCTCTTTATCAATTATGCATATACTTTTTCTGGAATAATATATGTTCCAATAGAGTATATTTGGATGAGCTTCTTGGCATTCTGGCTACTTGCTATTAAGCAAGGACTGAAAATCAAAATTAATCATTCTTACCAGAACCAGTTGGAGAGCACGAGTTCCCTCACAAAACCGTCCCCTGGGGCTCTGCTCCACACCATCAATCTTTGCATGATCAGCGCTTACTCTACACACAGAAGCTCCGATGCAGACTACGGATTAGAAATCTGTACTGTGGCATCAACAGAGGAAAGCTTTGCCACAGAATGATTCGATGCTAATTTCTAAGGTCAGCTTCATTTTAAAGACTGGATTTTCACCTTTTTTTTTTTTTTTTATTTCCTATACACGTTACCAAAGGTCTATTTCAAGTTCACTTTCTGCTGCTCATCCTGCTCTCCACTCTTAAGGCCAGCACTTTTTGTGTCCGTAGCTCATAATGCTTGCTGGACTGCTTAATTAAAAACTGCACAGCGTCTTTAAGAGTAGGCATACATCAATATTATTCAAGTTTACAGACAAAAGTGGAGCTACTCAGAGGTTAAATGACTTGTCTGGTGTCTCACATCAAGGAACAGAGGCAACCTAGGAATTTTAAAGCACGGATCCTTGCTTCTTCCACTAGAACAACACTTCTGCTGTATTTTGTCAGGTAAATATTTTAGCCTCTAACCATAGCACAAGGAAGGAAAACAGCCAGCCACATCTCCTTAGATGTTTGACAAGAACAGATAGTTATCTCTGTGATTGGTTTTCACAGTCACAGGCATTATATTCTCTTCAGTATTTTACATTTAAAATGCCTATGTAGTTACTTAGCCAAGTTTTGTCAGAAAAAGAGACCAACTAACATTTGTTTTTCCACAGTCTGCCTTACATTAATTCCAGAGGGTCATGCATTTAAAAGATCTTCATGAGTTAAAAAAAATAATAATTAAAAAAAAATCAAACACCTGTCAGAGGAAAATTATAAGAATAAATGATTAAATACCTACACTGAAATACAGACCGGCTCAGAATTAAGTCCTCTATCTGTAATTTTAAATGAAGAAATCAATACAGGACAACTTAAAAATGAAAGCTAGTGGGCAGTCCTGTGTGAATTTTAAGAGCGTGAGGATCACCGACATTGTATTTTTGAACATATTCACCACAGTACAGTTTTATCATCATCTTTGCTATTTAACAACAGTGTGTTCACCACAGGACTTACCTAGATTCTATATCTGCGTTCAGATTATTGGTGGGTATTCCTCTGCCTTCAAATGAAATCATTCTTAACCCTGTGGCCAGCTTCTACTCCTTACAATTGCTCACATAGCGGAGAAATTGTAAAAAGGGAAAAAGATCTCTTAAGACTGATGTCTTGCAGTGTTTGAGGACTAAAATCATCAATAGCTAAGATTTAATGTGATAAACCTCTGTGGTTTAGGAATGGTGAGAGTACACTAATTTTAGTCCTAAAGCAGTGTTTCTCTCGCCTTGCTACAGGTAACAACTGTGTAATTGATCTTGTCTTTATCTTTTCTTTGATAACTGAAAGATGCAGAAGCCTATGCTGGTCTGACAAGTTAGCATTTTCACTGTTGTTTTGTATGTTTCCCAAAGCTTCCAAAGAGAAGCTGGCTTCCCATAGAAAGATGCTTCTTTATAGAAAAATTTCTTCTTGTTCAAAATGAAATTGGTTTTAACTCCCACAACAGAAGATGACCAAATATTACGAGATGACACATTCCTACTGGGGATGTGGATTTAGCAAAATCCTGAGCAGCATGCTAACAAAAAGCTAAGCCCCAAGACCTTCAGTTAAAACATCCTGTAAAAAGAGGATTGGGTTCAGTTACACCAAATCCTCTGCGCAAACACAAAAGACAGCTTCTGAGGGAAAACCTTTTGAAATGGCCAACCGTACTGCAGAAAATTCAAAATTTGTCAAGAACTGTAAGAAAACAGGTTAAACGAATTGCATGACGTCCCAACTTAACGTCTGACATACAAGGTGTATCACTGCCTGGGTGATGCACGCTAGCGGAGCGACTGCGCTCCGTGGGAGTCGCGCACGCGTTTAACAGCTTTGCTGAGCTGGGTTCGGAAGGTCTAATAAAGTGAGCGAGGTTTATGGAAAAGTTAAGTACTTACACAGGAGCTTCGCCAGCAACATCTGTGTTTAAGGCAATCCTTAATGCACTTATCAGCCCCGTGTTTCATTTCAATTCTTTTTTTCTCCCCCCGCCAAAGTTTCTCAAGACAATAAAATTTTGCAACAAGCCTCATTTCAGAAATTGTATTTCCCTTCCCAAACATAAAAAGCTCTGGCTACTTCTGCAGCTACTCTCTGAATGTGAGATGACTGTCGTCAAAGGGAGCGGAGAAGATTGCAAGTGGTTGAGTAACACCTCTAAATGTGTCACTGCTCTTTAGCTGAGTCATGTGAATTAAGCACATTCAAGCTCCTACCTAAGACGCAATTGCAAAATATACTTTGGTATCTAAGCCACCAGAAAGAGGCAGCATATATGAATTTCTGCTCGCACCAAGGCAGGATCAGACACGATCATTTTACAAGATCCGACGGCGTGACTCTTCAGGCAGCAGTAACTAGGTCATTTACAACCATCTGTTCTTAGCCTCTGTCTCCCTGCGGTCGTCACCCGAGCTGTGCACTAATTAATTTTCACCTGCTAATTAGCGGGGACACCTTTGAAACTAACAAATCACCCAGTTTCAGTCAGCAGCCTCTGGACTCCTGTGGGCAGCATTGCCATGAGATTTTGTTACCAATAAAGGTAAAAAGTTTTCTCGGAAAGAAGATCCCCCGTAAGGCTTCCGACCTGCTCCGTGTGCAACAGCCCTGTGAAAGAATAACGTGCTCTTCCTCGGATTCTTCAGACAGAGAACAGAAAGTACATCAACACTTGCCTCCAAATCTTCAACAAAGAAAGCATTTAGGCGCCTTGTTAATTTTGATGTGAGGAGTCAGGCATCTAAATGCTTGGAGATACGGACTTAAAAGACCTGATGGAGGTCTCAAGGGAAGTAAGTCTAGGGGGGGAGCAGGGAACTGAATCACATTTTCCCAAGTCGTAGGTGAGCACTCCAACCACTGCAACACCCTTCCCTTACCCCGTAGCTTTAAACTAGGCGAGTGGCTTACTACAGCATCACTGAAAATTCATCTTAAAACTGTGAGAAGATTAATACCTAGCTCCAAACCAGAACGGTTTTATTTCATTTGTTCTGAAGACTGACAAAAGCAAAACTATTAATGTCACACATTCTTCAAACCTACCAGCTCTACCTAATGGCACAATTTATACTGAATTTGGGTTTTGTTAGGTACATATTTTCCACGCATATATCTATTATTCCTTTTATATGTTAAAAAAAAATTTTAAAAATCACATTCTTCAAATGAGTTGATTTTAGCTTCATGGAATATTCCTGCTTTTAAAAACAAACGTCTGCATTATCATAGTAGTGTTACTTTGACTTCAGGTATTGTAAAAGATGCCAGAGGAAAATCTCACGTAGGGAAATAGAGAAAGCAAGTATCTGCAGGCCCATGAAAACTGCTCAATGAGAAACAAATGGCAAGAGATTATGATCTAGTTTCTATACCACTGGTTGCGACTCTGTATCACAGTACCTCAGCTAGGGCACAGAGAAGTATGATTTAAAAGGTGTGAACAGTGCGCGGCATTCATGAATAGTCCACACTAAGTAAGGTCAAAATAACAGCTCCCAGAAACTATCAGACTATGGGGTTTCACTCTCACGAGCACGTAACAACTTTGAGCAGTCGCCAGCCAAGTAGGACGGCTCCTGAAGTGCAGCAAGGACCATTCCTCCCCAGATTCCCACTGCGCCGTACTGGGTACGGTTGTCAGCTCACCTGTGCTCAGCTGCAGCCCATCAGCAAGATCTTTGCAATCCTATCAGGGAGGATTAGACATAATTCTACAGGATAGATTCTGTAAGCCCTGCTTTTCAAGAGGTATGACAACTATATAATACAGCAGAAGGAACCAGGAAATTACATCCTTAGAGGCTGATTTTTTGGTTAGAGGGTAGTAGCTGGTGCATCACATTCCCAGGCTTGCAGCGGATGCTCCAAGGGTGCAGCCAGGCATCTTCATGCAGTCGGTTACAGGGTCGGGGTCTAATGGCCACAGCACCATGCAGGTACGAAATGAAAATGCACTATGCCCTGGATCCAAGTATGGTGATGTTCAAAACCAGGATCCCCACTCAAATCGAATTGCCTCAACTTTATGAAAAGCAGAGGTCATCCCTCAGTGTATATTAAAAATACTTTTTTTGGTGCACAAATTTTTTTGCACAGTTGGGGACAACTGAAAAAAATAAAAGAACAAACACATCTAGGAACATTCCTGTGATACAATTTGCACATGTGAAGAGGAAGAAGGAGCAGAGCAGCTACACTGGAACTCTGACTTCGATCTAGACCTGCACCTATGTGCTGTAAAGCAGACCCCGGGCACTGGAGACTTTCTCCTCCACTTTTCCCTTTACTCCCAGCAGTGTGCTACAAGTGGTAACTCAAACGCTGTGCCTGACCTTGTCTAAGCATCGATTAAAACACTTGTGGGAGGGAGAAGGGTCAAGGGCAGGTCATTCACAACTCTTAATATTGGCGACAGTTAAAAGGGTTTGGTTCACCGGAGTTTTTGGTTTGCTTTTCAAGGTACAGATTAGGGTTTACACTGATAACGCTACAAGGCAGAGAGCGCTGGCGGCATATGCAGGAGCACGAAGGGCCGTGAGCACTAGCGTTACTCTCCCCCACCTCTGCAAGAGAACCGGACCGCTGACGGCAAGGCAAGACTCAACATTGTGCTGAAGTCGGCTGTCAGCCTCACGTTCTCTTCTTTCTCAACATGCAACTTCGGTTTTGAAGCTTTTTTGTGTGCACTATGAGACATGCATAAATAAAAATGAGTGGTATCAGGTAATTATCACAGCAGTTGTGATATCTTTATGCAGTACCTCGACAAATCAAGGGAAGCTTTTCCTTTTGGAGACAGAACATAAAGTGAAGAATATGAATAGTGCCTATATAATGCTGCCACAGGGATGCCTCTCATAATTTTATTGGCAAAAAAGATGCAATGTCTGCTGGTAACAGCTAAAGATCACGTTCTAATTTTAGCAGTTGCAGTTAACTCATTCCCAATGGAGTTGCACTTACCGTGAGAAGGTTTCTAACTGCTTCAGCACTGAAAGGAAACAAGCATCGAGTCATTCAACTGCAGTTCTATATGCAAATATGTTTTTTGGCCCATGAAGGGAAAGCATATGGAATCTGCTGCTATAACCCATTCAGCCAAACATTGCCAAACATTTCCACACATTTCTTATAATGCAAATGCTGAAAAAAAAATTTTATTTGCCACATGGTGTTTTAGCTGTCCCTATACAAGTACGACCATTATCATGCACATGCGTTCTGTTATGGACAGAGCATGTGTATAGGAACTGTATGCACACTGCATACCTAGAATTGGCAAGAAAAGTTTTAATCAACAGATACATTTCCCTTGACATCCAACAGCAATATTACTAATTTTATTCATAGATTATGCCTTATATAATTCAACAGATATTAAGCTGATATATTACATTTTTATTCAACTTCTGGAGACTGTAATATGAATTTTCCCATTTTTTCAATCATTATTTAACTCCCAGAGTGGTGATTCAGTATAAAGAATTTAATTTCACACAATATGGTCATTTTCTGCGTTAACCTCTAACCGGCCCTACAAAAGAATCCACATTACAGCTAGTCAACAAAAGGGGAATAAAACCCAGAAAGCTTTCTTATAGCAAAAGTGATTTAGTACAACGTCCTGAATAAAATTCTTTTGTAGTTATGAGACTTTCGGTTGATCCTAAAGCATGCACCTAGTGCTAGGAGAATCCTAGCAGCTAATATCTAAGTATATTAAAAAGAAATAAGGAGTCTCCCGTGGTGAGTAATGAAAAATGTAAGGCTCTTTAAAGAGTGATTTTTCAATGACTTGTGTAAACAGATTTGCACTTTAGAAGAAAATCTTGAACAAGTTATTTCGCAGTAGGGAATGAGAATTCCTTTTTTATTCAAAAAGGGTAAGAATAAAGGAAAATACAAAAACGTTCAATCCAGCAAAGGTCAACAGAAAATTATGATGTAATGTGAAGGTAAGTGTTCTTGAACTGTCACCTGGTTTTCTGCCTAGATTAATCCCTGCTTTGAGCCTGTGACTGAACAGAGGTGTGGAAATCCCAAGCCAGCTGGACTCCCACAAGCATCAGGACGGCTTCTGACTGCAGAGCGCAGCCTGTCACCACAGACGAAATGGCAAAACTCTGTATTTCCTGGCAAAATTCACTGAGCGTGCCGACAGGTATTCAGGAAGGGGATCTCTCTATATAGATGTAGAACAATCCAGACATTCACACGGGCGATTCATTCGTGGCACTAGTACGTAGGCAGATGCGAACTCGCTCTGTCCCTTCCCCACAGCGGCCAGGGGCTGTGACAACTGGGGCTACGGCACTGCGCTAACGCGCAGCCCAGCTTTGCAGAGGCCTCTGGGCTTGGAGACGGGGGAATACAAGTGGGATTTATGCCGGTATTTTTCCCCGGATGTGCAGATGCTGATACACAACGGGGGAGGAAACTGCTTTCAAATAGCTACACCTTCAAAAAAAAAAAACCCAAAACAAAAACCAAACCTGAAATGTATGAGGATGCAGATTACAGCTGATATAAAGTACATTCCTGTACCACTCTGAAAAGCAGATCAGCACCTAAAATATGTTGAACTTCAGACATAAACTCCAGTCTTTTTCTTTCAATGATACATACGCTCACACTAAATTTTAAGCGTACCTGCAGGCATCGTTGAACTGTGGCCTGAAAGAAGAGTGAAGGGCACTGCACCAAAATTCTAGGGCAACTCCAAGGGTTACCTTGGAAAGTTTAGATGATATATAATTTCTACAGTTATTTTTACTGCTCTGAATATTTAGCTCCCTACTCTTTCATCACTACAAACATCTGGAATCTGTGAGCAATTAGATACACAATTATTTAACTTTACAGAACTATGAGTGGTGCTTAGAGGCATAAATACATATATTCATCTTACCTACTGATAGATAATAAAATTTAGAATGCTGATGTTTTGCATCTTTGGCTTGGTTAGCATGAAATACGCTGGCACCTTATTTAGTTTAGTAGCAATATTACATTTTTCTTCCTCAACCAACTATTGTAGTATAACTTTTTTTTAGCTAAATGTCTGTAAAAATTTACCCTCTAGACTCCCTACTTGATGTTTTATTGAAATATGCATCTTAAACTTTAGTTCACTGCACAAAAAAAAATGTTTTAGGATGGAGAAATGAAAATTGTTATGGACCACTGCAAACAAAACATTATACTGAAAAATATTTTTCCTTTTGCTGTAATTAGCATGTGCTGGGGCAACCACCGGTATCAATACAGGCTGAGGGGATGCAGGGATTGAGAGCAGCCCTGAGCAGAAGGACTTGGGGGTTCTGGTGGATGAAAAGCTGGACATGACCTGACAATGTGCACTTGCAGCCCAGAAAGCCAACCATGTCCTGGGCTGCATCAAAAGAAGTGTGACCAGCAGGTCGAGGGAGGTGATCCTGCCCCTCTACTCTGCTCTGGTGAGACCCCACCTGGAGTACTGCGTCCAGCTCTGGGGGCCCCAGTACAGGAGAGACATGGAGCTGTTGGAGCCAGTCCAGGGGAGGGCCACGAAGCTGATCTGAGGGCTGGAGCACCTCTCCTGTGAGGACAGGCTGAGAGAGTTGGGGTTGTTCAGCCTGGAGAAAAGAAGGCTCCGGGGAGATCTAATTGCGGCTTACCAGTACCTGAAGGGGCCTACAGGAAAGCTGGTGAGGGACTGTTTATCAGGGAGTGTAGTGACAGGACAAGGGGGAATGGGTTTAAGCTGAAGGAGGGCAGATTTAGATTAGGTATTAGGAAGAAATTCTTCACTGTTTGTTAGAGTGGTGAGGCACTGGAACAGGTTGCCCAGAGAGGTTGCAGATGCCCCCTCCCTGGAAGTGTTCAAGGCCAGGTTGGATGGGGCTTTGGGCAACCTGGTCTAGTGGAGGGTGTCCCTGCCTACGGCAGGGGGTTGGAACTAGATGGTCTTTGGAGGTCCCTTCTAACACAAACCATTCTATGATTCTATCATTCTATGTGTCTGTCTTACATATATTTTTAATGCACAAATACAGAGACTAAAACAGACCAGATCCTGATGCAGCATGAAGCAAGTGCCCTAGAGAACGAGTTGTTACCTTGACTCAAATGGGATGATTATTTCTGAGCTGAATGTTCAGAACATATTTAAAACACCTAATGGCTGCTAACTGGCAACTGATTTTGGTTTTTTTTTTTCCCTATGGCAGGACTGGCTAAATTGCTTGCTGTGTTTTCACAAACGTCTCCTCCCCAGATATCTCCTCCCATTGCAATTATACAATTATATTGCATTCAATTGTGTCACGGCCGTGCTCAGCTAGGGGAACTCCTATCACAGGACAGGCTGGCTGCCAGGGACTAGTGTCCATTCCCTCTTCCCCCTTGTTCCCCAAATGAGCAGAGCGTTTCATTGTCATCTCGGGCATCAGTGCATTCCTAGCACCAGAACCAGGCAGCGTTTTCCACTTCACGCTGTAAAGGACAGAGGCGAGTGAGAGCCGAGGGGAGAATAAGCTACACCGTCTCTTCTAAATAATCTTGAGTAAAGGTGGAGGGAATCAAAGGACAAAGTTAGAAAGGAGAAAGCATGCCTGAGGTAGGGAAGGAATCAGTGGGGATGGGATGGGAACGGGGGGTGGGAAAAAAGAAAAAAAAGGAAAAGGATCCGATCTCACGTGAAACAGAGTTTCAAAGAAAAAAAGTTGCTGTCTCCCCTTAGTTATAGTTTTAAAGGTTAAGGTGAGTGAGGCACTGTTACTCCCCACATGCCACCAGCACAGAAGGATGGTGCACGTGTATGTCCTGACACTGAGCCCCTGGCGTTAGCCCTGGTCAGGCTGGGAATGGGTGTCCGGGGGGCTCAGTGCTCCTCCCCCCTGAAGCGCTGCGTCAGCACGGGCGAGCGGGACGCAGCACCACGGCCTCAGGCGCCTCCTCGTTTGAGGGACTATCAATAAGGTCTAACCGCCCTACGTTCCCCACACCAGGAGACTTCAAATGTTGCTTTTTTAAACATTGAACGATTTGGAGAAGAGTAGCAGACGCCGAGTCCCGAGGACTAAGCCCCTCGTTTACCCACCCCGCGGGTGCGCAGGGGGACGCAGTGCAAGTTCTGCCCTGCTGCCTGGCCGGGACAGCGTGTCCGCAGCCACGGGAGTGAGGAGGGGGATCTCCTGGGGTGGGAGCAGGCAGGGCTATCACGGATGAGTGACTTGCAAAGGCAAGACTCATCTCACCATGCTTCAATCCCCTAGAATTTAATCATCTAGTCTAGGCTAGCTGCCTGGTCTACTTCTGAGATCAGTGCGGAGAGACAAACGCTGTCAGTGTAGAACTCATCTTGTCCCTTGGCAGGCACTTCTCTGTAATAATTGAAAAAAATATTGAAAATTCTAAAACTTGGAAAGGTTACCAGTCTCACTTTGAGGGTATAATCACTAGGGATTAGTCTGATACTACTAAGCTCTTTGCATCAAACAACTCTCAAAATAGTGAATGCTATCAATCTGGGCTAGATATCAGAAGCCTAAGAGCTCATCATCCTCCTACCACTCTCTCTGAATTGTCGCATTCCTCATACAAAAGAAAAATGAAGTGTCGTATTTAATTGGTCTTGAAATAACCACTAAATCGTCACGTACCGGTATTTTGACTTCCCTAGCTGAATCTACCATAAACGGGACTAAATATGCACATTTTCCTTGGTTAGCTCTATATTTACATATGTTCTTTCTCTTCCCTCATTTTATTATTTACATTTTTGTTCAACGACAAGCATTTCTAGGCTTGTGAAATAATCACAGGAGTGAGGAGCAGTCTGATGTTACTTGTCGTAATAATCCCCTTTCTTAAGCAAGATTTTAAAGGTGTTTAAATAACAGGCCCAGCAACCACAGCTTACAAAAATAGTCTGTAACTTCTTGTCTTAGTCTGAATTAAATCAAGGAATGGCCGGATCTTAACAGGGGAAGAAAAGAACCGAGAAGCCTCCAGAAAACTAGTGACTCTTCCGTGATATCAAGCTCTATTGGGAAAAGCAAAAGCTCATTAATTTTTACCAATTAATCTGTAAATGAAAGACTGAAAAAGATGATCATCTTAGTTGCTTTTAAAGGAAATTGATTTCTAGCCTGGAAAAGATGCTATCTGCTACATATTTCTCTACTGGGTGAGTATAACCTACATCGTGGATGCATTTACATTTTGCTGAATGATCAGAAATGCCTTAAACTTTATTGTATATGAACTACAATTAGTAACAATGAAAAAGTTCTAATCTTTCCCACAGAGAAGTAGCCCTGATTAAATAAGTCCCATTAACGAAATACAGACAATATTAGTATGCAAGAGATGCAAAGTTGGGTGTACGTTTTGATGCAACATTGCTCTTCACTGTAACGCAACCTCCAACAATCATGTCAAAAACTGTGATTCAAATAGTGAAGAGCAATCACTGTCAGATTTCATTTCTCTTACCTGGTCTCTTCTGTAGCTATAAAGAAACCTTCATCTGAAGCATCAAGCCAATTTTGCCTCTGTCTCTTGATCACTGGAATAGTGCTTGTCTTAATGGCACTTGCACTGGCTTGCAAGGCTTTACCGTTAGTCATGTGAACATGGGGAGCAGCATGCTGAAATCATAATAAAAGGGAAAGGTATTTGCCTGAGAGTAAGCATAATTCTGTTTGCTGCTGCTGCTGCTGCTGTAAAGGGCAGCCTATACACAGCACCCTTCTCCAACACTGGCTAGTCTTCCTCAACCAGTACCTGGGGGTCAGATAACACCCTGTGCGCATTCACGTGTTTTATCTACAGGTCTTAAAAACGACATTAATTATTGCTAATGACATTTTATACAAAGAAAAACTGAGGCTTGAATCATGCCACGAACTAAGCAGTTCCACAACGGAAACCCATTGATTTCAGGAGAGAATTCACATTTTCTGAGTAAAAACCCAGCATCCCAACCAATGCAATAAGAGACTTGTTATTTCATCCAGGTATGGCATTAATTTTAAAACAACCATACTTCACACTTCCTATGTCCTTACCCTAGCTCTCTTTCTTTTTCACTAAAAGTCACTGAATAAGACAAGTGGTTTGGTCCTGCTGCTAACCAAAATGGGAGCAGGGTAACAAAGGTCTACGTCACCTTGCTGGCTCTGAGGTTTACTCACCAGTCATTACATATTAGAGCCGACTGCAGTATGTCTGCATTCATTTGAATACCGATAATGTTAAATATAAACCAATGCATTAATTGTCCACTAAACCTTTACCTGGAATAGTCGTGCAACAAGAGAGCAAGTACTCAGATCTAATGAGAGCAGCTGCCTTCTGATAAATGAAAAGGGAAGAGTGAAAATAATGTTTTCTGTAGGCAACATTGTGGAAGAATATCCCATGACAAATACATTCATTTTGGAAATTTGAATCTTGCTTCCTGCATAACTGATTATCAGCAGGACTAATAACGCTATTAAATTAAAACAGATATGAGAGAAGACATTATGCAAATAAGAAAGTTTGCTTACTTTCTCTCACACGGATTCAACATCACATTTTCTTAGGAAGATGTACTATTTTCATGGTGAAATAATACAAGTACTCCACATTACTGATAGCATTTTTGTAATATTCCTAAAATGCGCACAACGCTGCACATTCACGGGAGTACCCTCTAAATCGGGAACCAATTCCACAGTCACCGAGCAAGGAAGGGGCTGGCAGCACCCACAAAGACTAGCAGAACAGAACACAGAACTGATCTCTTAAATCACATCAGAAAAACGTAACAGCCAAAAATAATAAACAAGGGCCTCATTTCTTCTGCACAACTCTTACTCTTGTAATCAATGCATTATATTCAGATTATGCCACAACTTTCAACACCCCCTGAGATCCACACCCTTTTCTCCCTCCAGTAGGACAAATTTTGTGCATTGGATGGAAAATTCCAATGTTCATTATTTTAGTGCAAATAACTGAACAATCTCCTCTACGACTCCTTAGATCTGAGGTAACAAAACCAAACAACAACAAAAAGAGCAACAAGACATCAAATTTGAGTGAGTCACGCATAACCCTTTCTTAGAGCTCAACTATCTTCCTTTGCCTTAAACACAAACAAGGTTTATGGTGAATTTAGTTGTTGTTGCACATAGGGCTGTAAATCTGTCTTTGCAGTCCCTCTAAATACTTGCCTAATTTTTTTCCACTTTTTCATTCAGTGTCGAGACTGCACTTTGGTTTTCACTTATTTTTTTGTATTGGCTTTTGTGGGGAGGAGGAACTAAAGGTCATGCTACTAGAAGTAATTCAGCTGTTATTTAGAATAAATGCAGGATAAAATACAAAGTTTGGAAGTAGAAATTCATAAAGGTATTTAACTGATGACCTGTTAGTATACAAAGTGGATAGTTCTCAAAAAGTGAGTAAGAATTCATGCATGGAAAACACTGCCATACATCAGATTTCATAATAATTTTTTTTTTCTGGCAATTGCCAGTGTTGTACCTTCCAGAGGAACATTCGAGGGCTCAAAAGGCAATTTTTTGCTGTGCTTTCCCAGTCAGAAATGGGTCTAAGTTATCAAACATAATGGTTTATATCTTTTCCCAAGCTCCTTTAATACACCACTGAATGTTTCCTTTACTCAAGACAACACACCCAGGAAACACACGATGTACAAAGAGCACATTTCCAATGGCATAAACTCTGAAGAACAGTTAAACCTGTTGGAAAAAGTGATTTTTTTCATAATACTTTTCCCCTTGGCAGAGACAGATGTCAATATTAGTTCTGAACTTCTGCTTTATCGACTTTATTATTAGACCCTAACTCTTATTCCTGGCAAGAGATATCATTAGAGAAAATGGCGCAAGGCTTACAATATAATCTCATTTCTGCTGCATCATATTGGTTATAATTTTCTCTTTTATTTCCCTTCTCCCCCCAGTCCTTTCAAGCTATTTGAAGAAATTAATTACATTTCACTTAAGGACATGAGAAAATAAAATCATCGTTCTCCAGTCTGTGCTAGGGACCACGTTATCTTTAATTTCCAGTTAATCAAAACAATTGAAATTCTTGAGTAGAAAATCAGTTCATTAGTTCCTCTCAAAAAATATATTTGCCACTGCGTATAAAAATAAGCATTCACTGCCGCTGTCATACTAATATCAACACCAAGAGCAAAATGAACTTTCGCACAAAGTACTTGTAAAATGCTTTTTTAAAAAATTATGATAATTTAAAATTTCCCCCCTCTAGCACAGTTATGCTAGAAAGGTCACGAAAGCCTGAGGAATAGTGCCTGTACTACCACAGAAGCCCTATTCATTCAAAAACCCCGCATACAGAAAGCTCCAATAATTCCATCACAACACTGCCGCGTGCAATGAGCAGCCGGCCTTTGGATGTTGACCACGTACATCACTAACAAGCTGTGCTGTGAGTGTGCAGCAAAGCCCCTGCTACTCGGAGCCCGCACACCCGTGGCAGATCACAGAGCAGCACGAGCTTTACCCAACCTTTGCTAACCCCATGTCGGACAAATCCTCCTCCCTCCTGAGTGACTCCTTTCTCCCAAGCTTCTCCTCACCTCGATCTGGACATGTTCGTTGAGACCTCTTGCGTCACAGAGTGACCTGGGAAGAGTTTCACCTGCCGAACAGGAGGTCCCCATGCTGCAGACTGAACACGTCCTCAGAGACCTCCGAGACCACAGGCAAACTTTTCAGGGTCTTCAACATGGAGGAGTTCACGGGAAGACCATTTGTGATCATGTCTTCACGGCTTCACCCGTCCCCTGCTAACACGCTTCTCTGTGGGCGCCATTCTCAGGTACGTCTCTCGCGGGCTGGTGCACAGCTCCATTTTTGAGAGCTGCCTGCAAGCGCTGCTAATGGAAACTCAGCGGGCAGGGGCATGAATTGCCCATTTGCATACACAAGCGTTCTTTTCCCGGTGAGCGTCAGACACCTCCAATGGTCAATGAATGCAAGCAATAGTCCCTTCCATGAAGAAGCTACGTAAGAATGTGTTTCTCTCTGCTAAATCTTCTGGAGGCAGCAGCACTCACGCAACCAGTTACTTAACTAAACCCAGGTCTTTCAACGCAAGGGTGCACAAGGCGTAAGGTTTTTCTACGTCTGAGAAACAGAGGAATTAGCTATACAGCATCACTATACACCTGATATGCGCAGTAGGGACAGCCACCAGTCCAACAAAGTTTAGATAATATTCAAAAAAACACCTACAAAGATACTCCAAACACTTTATAGCAGAGTGACAACTTAAGACAGCACCTCTATTATGGAGGGCAAATCTCCTGTCCTCGCCGGCTCCCAGGGAAATTTCGAGCACAAGATATTAAGATGCATGTTGGAAAGTCAGAGAGGAATCCTGCACAAATTCAGCAATGGGACTCAGATCCCAAATCACAGTCGAGGTTCCTGTCTATAAGTTTCTCAACTTGTACCGGGATGTAAATGGCTGAGCATTTATCCACTGAGAGCCACAAAGATGCTGAAGAGACATCGAGCTTTGAAATAAATATGTAACACCAACAGGCATTGTAAGTGTAAAAACTAACGGTGAATGCTTATGCTGTGACTGAAAATGTTTAACTGGATTATCATAAATTACTAAGTGGACTTGAATTTATGATCTCTTACATTTTCCCCCCATCCTTTCAAAAAGGAAAAAAATGCCTTTGGCTTAAATTAGCATTTTTTAAACTCTTGTCACCTCTAAACAAAAAAAATCAAAACAAAATGAACAGAGTAAAACAAGCTCACTACATGAAGAAAAAAAAAATTACCAGAAGAAATCAGGCATGCTCAGATGATTGGTGGTAATCTATATTAATTGGCTCAATATATTTGACCTAGTTATACAGGATATGGTGTAAAACAAGTGTAGAATTACATTAAGTTTAAATCAGGTATTGATTCTTTTTTGCAACACCTGAAGCGTTCTTATTTGCAAAGGCATTAGCTCTGCACCTCTAACAAGCATCAAGGTTTGGGGCTGGTTTAGTTTACTTATTCATGGAGATTTGAGATGAATGCAAAAATTACAAAACACAATTTCCAGACAGCACAGAGTCACAAACCATGATATTAGCATGCAGGCACACATTCATTCTGGGTGCAGAATTTCATTTAAGCAGCCCAAAGGGTATTAAAAAAAAAAAAATTCAAACAACAGATCATCTACAAGAAATTAACCAAATAGTCAACACAAGTATTATTTCTGAACCTCCTGATTTGCTATCAAACCTTTCACGAAACACCTAGAATAGATGTAATGCTGAAAATCCAAATGAATGACTTTGTGTGCAAGGGGAAAGAAAGAAAAAAAAAAAAACAAACAAAAAACCCGACAGTTGACTTTCTAAAGCATCTGGGCTAAAATATTACAATGTTTATAGCCTCTGTACTGCATGGAAGTTACACAAAAGCCGAAGCAACCGTGTTTTTAAAAGCAGCATCTTTAAGTAAACATTTATTTATAGAAATCAGTAAATCAGTAATGAAAGACTAACTTGGGTGCCTAGCCACAGAATAAGAGGAAATTTGTTTTATATTTAAAACATAGAAGATCCCCTCTGAGACCCTCAAAAAATTTCCAGTTTTTTTATTTTTACAAACAAGAATCTGAAACAAAAAATAGACGTTATTGTATTTAAATATGGAAGAAGAATTCTTGTAACGATCTCAGAAAAACTGCACTTCTTTTTCCTTAGCAAAGTATACTCTCTTCCTCATTGGCTTTGATTTTAACATAAATCTGAATCTTCAGAGACAAGATCGGATTTAATGCCTTCCTTACGTTATTCTACCACCTACAAATGCAACTTAAAGGGAGTTCGAATACTTCGCCTTGGTAAGACAAAAGCTTTTTTACATCAAAGCATCCGAGACAGTATACAGATTTGCTGCTCTCTCTCCTACATTCTGATTGACTAAAGATCACGCTTTAACTTTTTATCTGTTACAGTATTAACCATAATCGGTCAGAAGAAGGGGACTTTATTTCAGAGTACTTATTTATTGCAGTAGTCATTCAAAAAACGTATCTCAGCAGTACTGCTTTACTACGTATTGAATAGATAACCTCATACTGTTTCTAACGCAAGGAATAGTATATTTTCTGGCTTTACTGACATATTCTACGTCATTCTTCTCTCATTGGAGAGTAAGAAATTTTCCGTTAAACATTCAGTTATGTTTTTAATTGCAGAGAAGCGCGGACGTAGCGTTATAACCTCTTCACACTAAAGAGAATACTAATTTTTAATTGTACTTGTATTTATTTAAGTGTAATGGGCAATTACTGTGCCCTGCAGAACATCAGTCTGAACGGTCTGAGCTGACAGCAGAGAGGTCTGGAGAGGTTCACAACCCAGGAACCTCAAGAACTCAAGTTGTTTAAAAACCTTTCTCCTACCTCTTTGAAGTCTGGCCATGTTTTGGTGTGAGGACACATCTATATAGGCAAACCCCCTATTCCTTTGGGTCAGTTTTTAGAGCTGTTCTGATACTTTAATGGAAAAGAGAGACTGACAAAATGTGTTATCTTCAGACTAAAATTAATATGAAAAAAATAAAGGGAAATGAAGAATGAAGTTTTCACCGGCTTCAGAATGAACCTCTAGCCCTCTTCCCAACACCAATGCAGAATTGGAGAAATACTGATAAATTTTTCAAAATTTATAGCACAAGAATACGCTTGAATAACTAAGCATCTTATTTTGAAATGGGTCTATTTAAATCAAATTCATGACAAACAAGGATTACATCACATCCACTAGAAAACAGAAACATCACTTTTTCCACACTTATCTTTTGAAATTTTGTGGTCTGTAGTCCTTATCTATCTATTATCCATTTGCACTGGATTATTAATGACTATTGATGATAAAGGCAATTATTCACCCTTTGTCCCCTGTTGAATCAAGTATCTGTGTGGGAATTTACGTGTCCCACAAATGCTGTACATACACAAGAGGTAATCAACTTGAAGGGACACCCTGTTTTGTTGGGTTTTATTCTAAAATTTCAAAACTTGCCTCAAAAATTGGTCTTCTTCCAAAAGTGGATAGCCTTCCCCCCAAATATCTACAGGATAGATATGAATCTTTCCCAGAGAAAGGTTTTCTTAACGTGAATTTTTGTTCAGTCCTTATTTAACTTTTTATTAAGAGTTTGAAACAGAAAAAGACTGATAAAATTCCTCACTCTATAAAAATCCAAGACAGACAATAAATCCATGACATTTTTATGCAGAAAAAAATTTTTAATCTCATTTTTGAAGCTCTGTCTGTCCTTTTAAACATTTCTCTGTTTCTGGAACCCAAACTATCAAACTCAAGGTAAAGTCAGAAACCAGCCTCACAGGAACATGATGCAAGAAATTACTCGGTGTATGTTTTGAACTTTAAATTTGCTCTGACTCAAGTGATACACAAACAATGCAGGAGATTTCATCAACATTAATTTGACATAATCAAAAATCACTTACATACATAACACACAGCATTTAATTAGATTTCTCACCTATTCAAACTGACACCACTGCTATTTCTTAGGCTATTCAACCTCACTTTTTTCCCAAGATTTCCCATGAAATGCGGTGGCAGACGGACTCATCGTATCTCTACGGTGATACTGGACTTCATAAAAAAAAATATGCCAAAGGCTGAGCATACTACTATTATATCCACTTTGTTTGCAAAGGAAAAATCGTATCTATAGATCGATACCTGTAATCTCCTCTATACTTACCATTATCGTTCTTGTTGTATGGCTGGATGATTCTGGAAAACAAAAGAACCACAGCATATTAGAGTACTGCCTTTACCCGTAAAAGTCCTATTTTCTGATGCTCACCCTGAAGGCTGAGATGCTACTGTTCAGCTACAACAACGAATATATCAGAAATGCAGAGATTGGAAAGATTTCTCATGAAATGAGCATGAGAATCATCGCTGGTCCTGAAAATATACGGCACAGTATAGTATGCTGTTAGCTGCACTCATTCTCTTCGCTTAATTATCCTCTTCTGCAAGAAAATTTAAAAATGGAACTAATTCATAATTCATGTTTCAAGAAGTGGGTTTTTTTTGATTTCGCTTTTAACATATGGCATCATTTCACATAGAGGATTAGCTCCACAGAAAAAAATACAAATAGTATCAGCATAATTCCGTTGCTATCGCCATTTGAAAAAACTTCATAAAACTAGACAATCCTTTTTCCTGAGAATTTTGAGATGGATTCTCAGTTTGAAATTGACAAAGTATATTGAGAAGTGTAACAGCCAGAAATCGTAATTATTCTCTCCTACATGATAAATCAGGAGTCAGGCAACTGAATTCATGGTTATATAAAATTGCTGAGGAATCATGACTAGGACAACAGCTAACATTGATTTCACCCCACCTTTTAAATTAAATTTTTTGTTTCCACAAGGAGAAATCTCACCCTCTTTGCCTTTAAAATGCTACAGTTGTCGTATTAAAGCCGCGTTCTTTTTCAAAGCAGCACAACTTCGGTAACAAAACATCCTCCCAACCAGCTAAAAAAAAAATGCGAGAAAATTTGCTGCTGATCTGTAAGATGCAAGATAACGCTACCAGCAATCTCATAGACTTGCTCCAAAATTGGAGTAAGACAGCATATCGGCTATAGTACACGAGTTCTGAAGGAAGAGACATTTAGCAACACTACATGCAGTTCTGGGTAGAACGTACACAATTCTGCACGGATTGAATCGGCAGCGTCTCAATTCTGCAAGTAAGATAAATGTACGATAATTACAGTGGTTTAGTTATTCTTGCCCCGGTTCCAAATTGCGATTCTTACGGGCGTCCCAACTGGCACCACTTACACAAAGAATTCTCCAGGGCTTTTGTTATTGTTAAAAATAGTATTGAATAGATTAAAAGGACATGAGAAAGAACAGCTGCACATCTCTTTCTGGAAAAAAAAAATGGTAATTACACTCTCAAACTGGTGTTTCTCTTTCATTTTGAGGAGTCATCTTAACCAGTCTGAAGGTACAATTCAATCACTGATAGAAACAAAGACAAGCCATTTTAAACATCCCAAACTATTTACAAACTTCAGTCTGATATTCAGCAGTAATTCCTGTATCTAGTTTACATATTTATTTTCACAAGACATCTTTAATTAAATCTAATTTTAAAAAAAAAAATCAATACAGGTATCAATAACTTCCCATTGATAAAGGTTCCGTGAAAACCTACCTAAAGCCACCAATATTTTAGTTGTGAGCTCTTGTCCCAGTCCCCTTTCCCTCACAAAAACTATCATATATAAAAATACATTTAGGTCACCAGTCCTCCAGGCACGTTTTAAGCTGGTAGTATAAAAATGAAATACTGTGACAGTCAACAATACCAAATATATTCAGATATCAGGAAACAGTAATCAAGTAAGAGAAGCTCACTGTAAAGAATTCTATAATGTGTTCATTTTTTTGTCTTCAGAGTAAAGTTATTTTTGTTATTACAAGTTTGTTTATTTTTTTGACATCCCAGTGAAATAACATTTCAGGACTTCGATGCTCCTGAGAAAACCCAGAGACTGCATTCATGGAGGTATAACCATCTGAATAACTCTTGAGACAAAGACTCATTCTGTTTATAAGTTCAACTCCCCAGAAAAAAACCCCATCCCATCTCCAAGAGCACAACTGCATTTGCTGAGGAATCTTCAAATTAAGCAGAATGATCAGTCACACCCAAAAAGATTGAACTGAACGAACAAAAATCCATACTTTTTATACTCAGATACCACAGTAATAACTTCTTCACTCTTCCTCAGAGGTGCTATGCTTTTGGCATAGCTTTATATGCCAAATCTATAAAAACTATGCTTAGCCGTGATTGTCCCAAAATACTCAGTCACTCTCGCAGTTCCGCAGGCAACCGTGTGAAACAGAGAATACCTCCCTAAAGGGAACGGAGGAACAGCCGAAAGTACCCGGCGGCTGTTAAACAGCGTAATTTTGAAGAATACCTTACAGACACTCCTAATGCAATGCCAACGGCTGTTAACTCCAGGATATTACCATACTGATAACCTATTAATAACACCAGGCAGAGAACTGAAGAAAGATCTGTTGTATTTGTAGAGTAATATCTCTGTGTTATATCAGCGGTTTTTGCGTATCTTTTTCTTGGCTTTAATTGCTGTAGATACTGAAATATCCTCTAATTTGCCAAATGTTTTTTAGAAAGACCTGAGTATGTTCATAAATAAAAAGCCATGGAAAGAACTATTTAATAAGCAGACATAGTCAAAAAATTCTAGGGTCTAACAAAGACTACTAACTAAGGTGCCATTGTTGCACAATTTAAACTCTTGCATACTCCGATACCCAAATATTCAGAACTGAGGAGGCCCTTACTTCTTCCAGAAAATAGTTACGCCCTGATGTGGCAGGATTCTGACTAACATTTATGCATGAACACACACCAGCCAATTCTGTGGAAAACTTTACTTCTAAAGACGACAACCAAGGAAGCAAATCCTCGCTTCCAATTAAAAAGGCAGTCACGCAGCATTCCAAAAGGTGCGTTTTACAAAAGGTCTGCGCGCCCGTGCAACCTCCGGCGCAGCTTGAGGGCAACAGAGCTTATTTAAAACCCGCAAATGTCTTTGTGTTCAACAGAACGGAAGACAAAACCTTGGATTTTTCAGTTTTATCTGCCGAGTTTCAGAACGCCTTGGGGAATTTAAATAATCAGGCTCGAATTTCAGTGAAACTGGCACCAGTGGACGCTTGGGTTATAAATGAGGCCTTACAGCAAATGGTTTTGTGCAAGGCGATAACCTGTGCTCGCGCTTCTCCAGTAGAAACTCCAGGATACAGAATGATCCTCCCCTTACGGCCGATGAAGTGCTAGCGACGTGGATTATTCCACCAGAAATGGTCAGACAGCCTCGCTAACAAGGGGTTTTGGTGATGTGATGCGAGTAAATTACAGTAAATGCAACTTCAGTCCTGTCAAGGTGTTTAGAAGTTTATTGTTGCGGAGAAATTGATGCACCAATGGCAGAAACTGCCTAAGCTGCTCCTTCTACAACATATTTATTTGAACTCAAATAGAAATGAGTAAGTTGTAAAAAGAAATGTCCTCCCATTAGAAGTTGCTTTACCAACCGTAGTGACCAATGAAGTGGCTCTCCCTGTTTATGGGCTCTAGGAGACTATAAAATTTCCCACTGTAAAACCATTTAAGGCTAAATCAGAAAAAGTCCAGTGCTAAGGGATGGTGCCAGCTACAGAATTATTTCAAGCTTACATATAACTCCCCAGCAACATATTTTTTTTCCCTTAATGGTTCTTCAAGCCAGGACAGAAACCACATCCTTAACAAAGCTCCAGTCCCTTCCCAGCTGTTCATGTGGTTGTTTTATATGTGCTATTCTTTAGTTCTGCTGACAGGAAACTTAGTTATCTGATAGTCATCTTTCTTTTTATATTAATGAGGTCATCAGCAATACTAATGGGTGAAAGATGCCCTTTTCCTAAACCTTCCAGAATAAATATGCTTCGAGATAATGTCATTTAAGCATGTGGGAAATAAAGGCAGACAGGCAATAGCAGAGGTGTTTCATCCTAGTAACGCTCTCAGTTTATCACGGTGCACAAGAGCATAAAGAACCTTTTCACCCAGGATGGACTACCTTATGAAATAAGCTGAGAAAGGAAAATTCTTTCATTATTTCTTCTCCACTTGGATTATGAATACTTTAAGTAACCAAACTTAATTGTTTATTTCCTACCAGTCTATAGCAATGCAACAAGTGACATTAAGTGTTACTTCAAAAGTATTATTTATAAATATATATATAAAAATGTATCTTATAATCATACTAAGTATGAGTTTGACTTAATTTGAGGAAGACCCTTAGTCTCCCAAGACAGAAATTTGAAACACTGGAGATACAGATGAGAAAAGCAAAAAGCACAAAACCGGACAAAATTATCACAAAGCATTTTCGCCAGGCGCAGGATCTTTCCAGTCACACTACCGAAGCGCTTTCTGAAGGTGCCTTCCCTAGTGCATTAGGTACTCAAATTGTTAAGAACTATTGCTCTGCAATCACAGCTTAGAAAAAATAATCAACCTACTTGTCAGTAATCATACACAGAAGCACTTTAAGTAAGAACTCCAGATCTCGAATCCAGAGCACGTAATTCACGAGGTAATACGCTGCTAATCCTGTTACCCACCAGACAGGATTCTCTTTCTGCAACTTTAATTCTTTAAAATAATACTAGGGGAAAGTAGTGATTCCAGGAATTAGGTTCTGGTTATCTGCATTGTGTTTTAAACGCTAACTTAATTACAGTGTTGTTCTTATTGTTTGCTGTTTTAAGAGCTGATTTATTCTGCCAATTAGAAAAGCCAGTGTTACGGCAATTTCATGCCTACACGTTACCTGCATGCAAAAAAAAAAACAAGAAAAAAAAAAAGAAAAAAATGAGACACTGATTCAGCAGCAGCAGCAGCAATGGGGCAGCTCCCCACGAAGTGCCCGTTCCCCCACCTGCGGTCCCACACAGCTTGCTCCTCCTCACCCCGGCTGTTGTCAGAGTTACCAGAAGCACACGTTACGCTGGTGAGTACACAGACACGATGCCAGCATCTTTTCGTAAGCGTTCCTTTCCTTACTACAACTGACGCACGGCACGCTCAAAGGGGTGCATCAAAGCATGAATGGTATTCTAGGTCTGTGCTTTTTGTGAATCAAACGTAGGCAAAGCAGCCTTACAAGTCCAAAGAAACGTTCTTGAAAGGAAATAAAAGCAAAAAGAAAAATAAATCCCCTATTCAATTGCTAGCGTACTTGCACCCTTGGAAAAAACTCGCGTTTCACGAGATACAGTAAGCCTGAGAACTGCAGCTGAATGAAAATTGTGTTTTCACTTCGGTAAAACAAAAGCAATCACTGTCTACATTGTAAAAATCCACAACACAGTGCTACGCTATGCTAACGCTTAGGAACAGCTCTTTCTCAGAGGAAATTCCAAAGAAACGTAGGTTTGCAGAAATGGTTTTGCTCCTCCCAAGTCCTCCTGTGCCCAAATTCATGGTAGCCAAGTGCCACTGCTTACCTGTGCCCGCCGAAAACACACCCTGCAGTCTGAGCAGTCGCCGGACACAGAACGCAATTTGTAATCAAAGAACTTTGAATACTTGGGAGATAATTGTAATGTGAATTCAGTGTAGGCATATGACCACCACACATTTAGCACTGCAAGGCAATAACTCTTCTTCTCAACTTTAAGAAATTTCTCATCTATTTTTCAGACAAAAATATTTTCCTGCTAGTTGATTATTTTTTGTGTTAAGTCACAGTGTCATTTGCATCACCGGGGCTGGAGGAATGAAGAGCAAAGTGGGGAGGGGGGAATCATCAACTCATTGTAAAGGAACCGAAAGAAAAATATTGTTTCGTAATATAGAAGTTTAAATAGGAAAAAAAAATACGGCTTGAGACGCGCAAACATGAGATGTAGTAGCTTAGTTCTACAAATGACTGTCAATGTCAGCAGTAACACCTTGCGGTAACTAAGGTCTGCATCATTTTTCCAGGTACATCATTTGGGCTCTGGAAGTTGTCACTAGTTCTTCATCTCCAGTATCATCATGTGTACCTCTGCAAAAACAAGCAAATACACTGGCCGCAGAAATGCAGGCTTCAGAGCATTTTAGTTTTCTACCAAATATTTAAAATGATTGCTTCCAATCGGGCAGTGAAAATAGGCAGAAATTGGCTACTTTTGTGCAAGTTGCAAAAATCAAAGGCAAAAAGGTTGTTCGGTTAAATCTCCTGAGGGTCAGAGAAGGCTTTAATGACTGTATAGAAAGGCACAACAGGCTCTTACCATAAAGCATTTCACATCATGACATAAATAAACACTCTGAGTAATATATTTTGGGAAATAACCAAGAGCATAAACACCCTTTTCATAGTCCTCTGCTTCTCCAGTAAATGACAGTAACACAGCATCAATTTTTCCAGCGAGATCTACCTGCCACGCTCACATTTCCATCCACAGCAGCGCTGACATTTCACTAAGAGATCTGTAGCCAAATATTTCAAAAGGTTTGCTGGCTATACCAAGGACCAAAGCTAGAACACGCATGCCCAAAGGAAATTTCAGAGGACAAACTGTCTGTGGAACAATATATAACTTTTGTTTCTCGCTTTTGGGAAGAGTGGGTATACACAATTCAACATTAATCGTATTTTGTGTTTCAGCATGGAAGAAATGACAAAAGTGGATTGACACAGTAGCTGGTTTATCACATCTCATTTCTTCTCTTTCAGTTGGAAATCATTGGTATGTAAAATAAGGTTTATAACAATTTAGGTAGGCTTACAGCTTATTAATATGTAAGAGAAAATTTAAAGTTTTAAAGTAATAGAGTGCCAGATGGTTTTTGGTATGCATTTCATGCTGCTGGCCTGCCACCACAGTAGAACATCTCCATCTTTATCAAAAAATAGTATTGTGATAACAACAATCGAACACCTTTGAGAAGAAAACGACTCCCTCTGCTGAGAAATTCCATCCTACAGCAAAACCTCCTTCCCTCTAACGTACTTTCACATGGGGTTACGTGAAGTTAACTATGAAGAAGCACATATTAGAATTGTTTTCTCTGTTTCAAGAAAATTTGGGGCAGGAAAGGCTCCAGTCTCCCTGCTTGTCAGTTCAGCTGCTTATATTTCATGTGTTTGTCAAAGGAGAGTCTCAAATTCCCCATGGAAAAACAGGAGTGAAATATAAGCCTTTCTTCCTTGCTTATCTCCTCAATAGCCAATACTCTTAGTCATAAGCAGAAAGAGAAGGATTGACCAAAATAGCATCTAAGAGATAGGGGTACTTTTTTTTTTTTCCTTTTTTTTTTACTTTTTTTTTTTTACTTTTTTTTTTTGAGGTTTTTCTCCCTTTGCCAATTACTCATGTCACTTTCTCAACTTGCTGTGCCAGAGACGTGCGGGTTCCTAGGAAAACAGACCCAGAAATTGCTGTCTCATTCTCAGATACAGCTGCATTCTTCAGTGTATTCAGGAACAGAAATCTGACTGTTGAACGAATCCTCTTGCAAGCACCAGGATGCCTCAGCCTGAAACACAGCATTAAAGGTCTGGGCAGGGGAAAAGAGCGGGAGGAGCGGGGCTGTTGATTAAAGTCTCTTCAGCTACGAACAACCGGTTCGCGTATTCCTGCCCACAAGTCATGAAAACGGTATCAAGAGGCACAGATTGATTTCTGTACCTCATTAGTGATGTTCATATCTTGGGCATTCCATGGATATTCTGGTTACGATGCATGTAAAAGTAAGGGAATGTCTGGCAGCTGATGGAGATTATACTTATGTAAAATACCTTTACCTGATCTTTCCAAATATTATATGGAAAATTATCATTACTCACTCTGCCAAAACAATAGCCTGACGTGAAACTTGACTACCTGGATGTACCGTTGCTCACAGTTAAGCAGCTTGTGGGTGAAAGTAATTGCTCGGAATAATTTCAGACACTGCAATTTAAAGATCAGATTGAAAATATCTACAAAGCACTTTACAGTCACACCTAAATCTTCCCATCGTCAACTCCAGTCATAAAACTGGATGCACGTAACATTCTGCAACATCATGATTTTCTGAAGACAGAGTTTTCCCACTTGCAAGAGACTGTCTTCACTGCTGAGAACCATTTAAATATCTTTTGTTGACTTTCTTTTCAGCAGCGATAGAAATTCTGCTTCTCAGAACACTTTAAAGCAGCAGCATGCATATTACACAAGAACTCCCCAAAGTACTGTGGTATTTTTCCAGAATGGAAGAAAGTTTTCTGGCATTTTTCATTCCACCCTACAGAATGTGAGATTTGCTGCTGTTTGAAAACAAAAACACTTTTCTAAGACCACCCAGAAAAAAGTCTTTCTCCTACAAGAAAGGACACAAACAACTACAAGATCTTCTATCTAGTTACAATACACAACGCTGAAGCAGCGCAATTTTATTTGTCTGCGCCTTATACGTGGGTTCACGCATACAACTACGTCTCAGCCACCAGCGACTGACACTCAGATCACTTAACAGTAAGATATCAGAGCACAAACGCCGCCAATTATGAAGAGATAAACGTGCTCCCTCATCATTCTCGATAAAGGCCGAGCAACGGTAGTCAGAAATGACAGGCTCCCGCACCCCTATCAGTCGCAGCAGACTCTTGCTGGAGGTGCATCCGTGGGGAAATGAAAGGGAAACTTGCGCTGCGTTGGCCAAAATCAAGACTCGAGCCAACATAAGTCTTCCCTAAGAAATGCTAATCACGTTCTTATTTATTACTCTTAAAAGCATTAAACCAAGTGCTAATGATGTTTCTCATCATCTCGCCCAACTCCCCCATGCAGGCATGAAGAAGTGCCATTTCCATATTGCATCGCTTTATTTCCGAGGCAATAATCATTATTTTGTTAATAACAAATTCTGTCAAAATACAGCACTCAACTCACCTAGGCGGTAAGACTGACTTAAAATATGCCAATCCAAATATATATTTACACAAGCCTAAGTGACATTTACTTGAATGCTGTAAATTATTGTATATCTTAAGTAAACATATTTATATGACTTCTTTACAAGAAATTTCTAATACTGTTGAAAAAAAGCAAACCTGAACACGCAGACATTTCTATGCCAATAACATTAAGATTATGAAAACAGCACGAGATAAGACTTAATACAAGCCCACTGTGCTCATTTTTGTTTGCTCATTTAATCAAAGCATATATTGAAAGACGGAGCATGTCATCACCTCCATAGGTGGCTTTCTGGATACTGTTAATTGATACAATGCAATAACCCCAGCAACAATCAGAAGTATTTTGGAACCAGAAAAGCTTTTTAGTGTATTTATAGTAACACAGAAACTCTGGAGGATGCAAAACCTTTCATTGCACAGATAGGACACCCTTGCCAGCGCAACTACACAGAAACCACCGTTTCCCAAGCTGGTCTGGTCACTGAGGTTTTGCTGTTGTACTAAAGAGAAGCTGGATACGTTACAACCCCAAAACCATATCTGATATTTACCAATAACCAGAGAAAGGGTTCAATGACAAATATTAAAGGTAATTGTTTATAAGTCAAAAGGAACAGAGGATCTGTGCCGTTGAGAATCATTACTACTGGTTTGATTGTTTTAGAGGGTTTGGGTTTCTTTTGCATTTTATTTACGCTTTGCAGGCTTTTAATTAAAGAGAGGGGCTAGGGTAAGAACCGAAATAGCCATTTTGAAATACTAAAATAGCCATTTTTACCCTAACAACATACAGATTTCAGTTATTTAGGATACGTGCTTTCCAATAAGTTACGTTTTCACAGAAAATAGATAAGCAGAAATAATTATCTCCTAAAGCAATGACTTACAGTTCTCAATACTCATTTTTTAAATTAAATGTTATTTTGTGCAAATTGCCTTAACATAGTTAGCTGACCGTTTGATACAAACCAATCAGCGTGGTTAATGACTGGTTTTATAAACTCTTTAGTTTGAAGAGAATATCCGTACGAAGCAGAAGAAAAATTTTAAAGACTTCCAAGCATGCCTCCTTACTGGGACATCATCACAATAATATTTACCTTGAACTTATTGCTACAAGTCTTCTCCACAGCAGAAATGTATCATCATCTTTATTGCCAGGTGAAAGTCATTCATCACTCAAAGCTCATACGGAGAGTCCAGGCTAATGGCCAGCACTGGGGGTGCGGGGAAAGCACCCTTCATCCACATTCCCACGTGGCAACTATCAGACCATCCCTGCAGAACTTCACGCTCAAAGATCGCAGCGGAAATTCAGCATTTATGGCTATGCCGGTTGACAGCATCATCTTTTCTTCCAAGTACAAGTCACTTCTTGGGCCACCGTATTGCCATGCATGTTATTTGCTGCCTACTGCGTAATGCCTGTTTGCAAGCGATCCTCTCTTCGGCGTATACCAAAGACCCACGTTTTGTCAAAGCATGCAGTGATTTCTATCTAGGTATTATTTAATGTACAGTAGATGTTTTCACTGCAAGATACAAATAGCGTTGGCAATGACAGAAAAACACGATCATTACGGGAAGATGATGGATAATGGATCAAGTTTTTCTTCCTGTATTTGGAATACTATCTCTATTAGCTTGTCTAAAAGGCGAGTCCCTCTCATTTCTACCTCGACCTGTTCTGTGATGCATGAAAACAGACAGTCAGCTGTTCTGTGCAGATCGTGTCCTGAACAGTCTATTCCAGAGCCTAACTTCTTTTAAATTTTTAATCTCAACAACCTTATTCAATTACAGAACAAATAAGCTAATGGCTTACAGAAGTTACATCTCACAAAAAGAGAGTTCAGGAACGCATGCATTTCTTTTCAGTGCAAACAAATTATATCCTGCTAAATTCTCCTCTTATTTGGACATGAGGTAAAACTGTTCACAGTTCCAGTTGAAAATCTTTCTTTTTGGTAATGATTAAAAAAAAAAATAAAATCGATAATACACAGTCACTTTTCAGCATAAGAAATAAAGACTATTTGAGAAAAATTAGCCTTACCCACAAATTTCCATCTGTGGTTTTTTTTTTTTTTTTTTTGCACAGCTTCATGTGTGCTCTCCATTTGCACCACACTGTAATGAACTGGCTGGATACACCAGGCTTAAACATCACCTGTGGCGCCGCACAGTGTGCAGGAAAAGCCTCTCCTGTACCGCTGTGACATCCCTTTTGCTTCCTCCTCTGCAAGTGCTATAAATGCAGGGACAGTCGCTTTTTAAGCAGCTCCTACCTTCGACCAGTCCTTACTGCCAAGACTACTTCTTGTTTTAACCGACTCCGTGACACTGGTCTTGGGATGCCAGATGCCAGAAGCTATTTTCCCCTCTATTCCCAATCACACTGTTGAGAATCCAGACTGAGCCGTATTTAGAATTCACATACTAGCAAAGAGATTGGTTGTAAACTAGCAGGTCCGGTACATATCAAGAACTTTCACAAAGAGCAACTCAAAAGGTCTTGCACATTTCTGCAAAATATTTCTTCAAATAAAAATGCAATGCGGCAAGCCAAGATGAAACATGTTGCATCTCTGCCTTCACCAAATTTGTTTTATTCTTTTCCTGTCCTTTCACATCAAGAAAAATGGTGAAAGGAGTTTTTGTAAGAGATGGCAATAATATATCCACGTTCAATGAAAAAGCACCACCATTCACTGCATTAAGAATCAACGCTATAAACATGCATTCCGTATCTTACATTTCTGTCGGTCTTTACCCCCTTATTTAATGTCATCTCAGGTCCACAGAAAGTTTTGCAATTCAGAGAACTTAAAGAACATTTCTTTTATATTCCTTCACATACCATCAAGACCATTATGATGGCTGTAGTTTCTTTTTCCCAAAATACTTAATGAAGAGTGATTGGAGGGTGCAAGCAGTCGTTTTGCACTTGAACTTTGAAGGCTTGGTGTTGACCTGATTACATTGGGTTTCACTGCAGGATGAATCTCTGTTTGAGACAAAAGAGAGAGAGAGAGAGAGAAATTATACATACTTGAGTTAAAAAATAAATAGTCTATTCAACATATTAAATTTACATTTAAATTCCTAGTGAAAGGAAAGAAAGTTTCTTCTGCGTGAGTGTGTTTACAGGACCTTGAATAACAATTCAAACACAAGTCTTCATACCTACAGTTCCTCCAAGAAAGAAAAAAAATATCTCTCACTTTAGATTGCCCGTGTTCCATACTATGGTGTAGATGAGTAAGGATTTCAGAGGTCAAAGAGATAACAGACCAATCTGAAACAGGCTTGCGATTACATTCTCCTACCCTTTTGAGGTTTGTATCGGAGCTGCGTGCCTACAGATTTTTCAGCAAGCAAATAAAAAGCATTATACTATCGCGAAATCACCTCAGTACTTCAAGCTATTCAATATTTTCTGTCTCAATAACAAGTTTCAAGGGATCTTCCCAAACACAAGCCACCAGGTGCAAGAGGCAGGGGGCCAGCCGCAGCAGGGCTCTGAAGCTAAAACTACCCAGAACTGCATCAGGAACACAAAAACCATTAAGGCTGCGCTGGGTTCCCCAGGTACTGCCGGACTCCCACACCCAGTCATCACTGGGGAGCTTCAAACACAGCAGGGTATCTATTACGGTTCAGAGAGCAGGATTATTTCGGAGGAGGAGGAAGGGAGGCGGGTAAGAGGCAGAGAAGTGCACCTGGCCAGCACGCTGCAGGGCGGCAGCTGCCGTGTTTGCCGAAAGCCGATACAGCTGTATGGAAATTTCTCACGTATCTGCCAGAGGAAAGCGGCAGCAGGAAGCCTCGGCAGAGTCTGCTGGTCCTGCACCAGGAACTTGCTGAACCAATTTATTCCCATCGCACAGCCGGGTTCAAAATGCCACCGCCACGTACGTCCTCAGACAGACCCAAATTTGGGAGGGAAGCCAGAGCGCCCGCGGGCAGGTCCCCATCCCTCTGACACAGCCGCCGGGCACGAGCTGCCGGCAGCGCGCGGGTTGCGAGGCGCTTGCAGCCCAGCTACAGCCGGCCGCCCTGCCTTCCCCACGGAGCGGAACAGACCTGCGGGCTGAGAACGGGAGGGCAGAGGGGCTGGCAGACGGATCAGGAGAGGCAGCTGCCCAAGGGCAGTAAGATCAGAAGACAAAAATTAAGTACTTCCTCAGTGATAGCCCAGGTGTGCACCTCCTGAAGAGCGCTTCTTTCTGCTTTTCTGTTTATATAATCGGGCGTAGAAGCTGGGAATACGCAACATCTAAAGCGAGGTCAGGTATCCAAGGAGGAAGCCCTCCAGCCTCTGCCATTCAGGGCTATCACGCAGGACAAACACAAACCACTGCAGAAAGGCAAAGTCCACTGCGATAGCAGATTTTTTTCCTCTTTCAGAAACACAAGGAAGTCTGACGTCCAAGCGCTCGCCTCACACTCTCGCCCCCACGGCGAGCCTTCCCTGGCAGCCGGCAGGTACCCAGCCACCCCCACCAGCGACCGGCCGCGGCTGCAGGGAGGCTGGGGCTGCACCGCGAGAAGTCGTGGTAGCCTTTAAAAGGCAGATACATAACGGTGGGACAGCCGAGCGGTTTCGCCGGTAGCCAAACCGGTGGAAAGGAGTAAGATGGCCGCCGTGGCTTGCCCAGGCTGTACTGGGAACGGCATGCCAGGAGGAGACAATGCCAACAATTTTCACATTTGAGAAGACTTTGTTTAATTGTTAACCACTGGTTTGGTCAGAGCACCCTCAGCCAAGATGCTTCAAGAGGGACAGATAAGGAAGAGCAGAGTAGGGCAATGCACGGGCAGGTGTTAGAAAAGGACAGAGCTAGGGTACGGTAATTGCTTCAGGGCAGTCCTGTAGGTTTGGGTGTGCACATAAACGCTAGTTTGGCGTCACAGATCTTCTCACCGCTTGTTTAGATGAGAGCTTTTTACTGCCATTCACTGCAGTACTCATCAGCTTTCATACAAAAGAGTTTAGGAACACCGAGCACCCAGCACGTCCCATTTTTCATGGTGTAGAGAACAAGCGTCTATTTTGCTTTTTTACTACAATGGGAACAGCAGCGTGCTTAATGCTATGAGCACTACTGATTGCTAAAGCAAAACTTTAACCTGAAATAGAAAGGTTTGCACCATTTGCTGAAGATGATTGGAATTTGGATTCTAAAATGCTCATTTGTCAATCTTTTCCAATTTTCTTAAGGAAACAGTTAATTTTCAGGGCTAACACCACGGAAATCTTCTTTGCCAAAGAGCTCCAGCAGCAACCACAATAATCCCAGCAGCTGCATCAACATACAAGAACTGATAAACTCCTCCTGTGTACAGCGTATAGGAGATGTAATTTTATACTTTCAGGGTGAGTGAACAGTTGAGGAAGGAAGCGTTTCCTTCGACTTTTCTTCAGTTTGGAGGTCACTAATCCTCTATTAGTTTACCACAAAGGCTGTCCTTTCTCTTTCTGCAGTAGAGGAAGCTAGCAAGACCACGATCTCCCTTTAAGTTCTAGTAATGAACTTAATTAAACACAGCCAGGTCCACTTCCCAATGGATCGAGTCCTTCCTGAGGGGTCTTTACACCTTACGCTCACTCACCCTCTACGAATAGACTTGCTTCAAATCTTTGCAGGCTTTAGACCAGCACTTTCTAACTAGCTGCTTCATCACACCTGAGGGGGTAAATGAGGCATTTCAGGGGGTTTGCCTGAATTATATTGTCCCATCATATTACTGTATTATGGAATAACAATAATTAGGGATTTTTTAATTCCTGCTGCTCTTACCCTTTTTCTATTGCCTAGTGCTTCACTGAGAATCTCCCAGCCACCTGCACCTTCTGCTAGCTTGGAGAACTACCTATAACATCCAAATAAGCCAAATTACCCCTTTCCCTACAGAAAAAATAACCAGTTGGCCAGATTCAGACTGTATGATCATTTCTGAAAAAAATAAAACAGGAGCAAGAAACAGTAGCTGAATGATGAATTAGGAACCCTTTTTATAAGGCCAGGTTGCAGCCACAAACAAGTAAATAGCAGTAACAACTCTAAAAACTTGTTCCATTTCCACTAGGCTAAAAAAAATAAAAAATCCAAAGCAAAGAAAGAGAAGTTGAAATCTCCTACTGAGTCTTTTAAATAAGCATCCTGGATTCCAGAGGTGCTTAAGCAGCTGCGCCTCTCATCTCCTCAACGCGCATCCCAGCTGGAAACGTTAGCCTGGTTCCCTCATCACCAGGAGGTAATACAGGACATTTAATTAGCCCAGGGGTCACCTCGGGGGGGTTGTTTAGTAATCACGGTGATGACTGAAGAGATTGCAGGGGATTAGCCCCAGCTCTCTAGAGGACAGGGCCTTCTTTTAATGCTTAACCGACCTCACCTGTGGGACTGGCGGCCAAGAAGCAGAACAGGGATAAAGGGAAGCGATGACCCAGGATGCGCTGGGCACTGAAATCCTCCCTGCCTTACAACTAGGGCTGAAAACAGTAGAGCCCCGAGACACACGCTAACCGTATGCCAATAAATGTCTGTGAGAATAGCACGGAAGGAATTTTAAAAAGAAAACAAATGCCTCCTCTAAAAGCTATGACATGAGAAAAATAACGCAAGCATAATTTAGTCACTGGAACATGCAAAAATCCAAAATAAACAAAAAGAAAAAAAATCACAGACTAAATTAAAAAACCCCCACCAAGCTAAATGGCAAACAAAAAGCCATTTCCTAGCCATCCTCATACAGCTGATTCAGATGCGTGTATTCAACTACAGTGGGTACACTTCATATCCCCGTAACACATATTATTTGCTTTCAACTGTAATGAGATACCTTCACTTCCCACACAGTTAAATGCTAAGCGGACTCTGCAGATACCTGGTATATTTTAGCACCGTTAATCTTCTACGAAACCTTCACCTAAGTACACATAATGCTGCCTGACACTGTTCATCCATTTACTCCCATTAAACTACAGACTTACGCTTCCTGATGTATCAAGACGACCCCTCACCGACTAAATAACGTGGCACTAAAAACATGCAGTATTTTCTAAGATTACACACACTTTCCCATCTCTTCTCCGGCCGCACAGGGGGGTCAGTCGGATGAACCACCTCCTGTCTGATCGCCCGCCCTCACAGCCACAGCTCCACCAAGTCAATCACTGCACTGCTTTCCTCATCCGCTCTGATGGCGGCATACGGCGCGCACACAGCTGGCATGCCTCTAGGAAATTATCACCAGCTTTTTTCTTAAACTCCAGGGAAGGAGGAATCAAAATTCAGTGAGAGCGGGCATGAACTCTTCATTATCCAGTTTTCTGTTGTTTGGATTTTGTTAAGATTGATGTTCTGGAAGAACAGTTACAACTACATTAATAGCTGATTCCTGGTTCAGTAAGTCAAGAGACTTATTGTTTACGTTGTTCTAGTACAAAAAAAACCCCTCCTGTTGACTGAAATTTTGAGCAAAACATCTAGACTGAGCTCTACCCTCAGCTTCACTTCTGTAGGATAGGATTAATACACTCCAGAATTATTTACTGCTGCTCTGATCAAGAGATCAATTTCTATACTCAGCTGAGGATTAATAAAAAGCCTCTGGGCTATCTCAACTCTTATATGACCGTGTAAATATTTAATAGTCAGTGGTGGTTCCTTGCAAAGAGGATGGTTTTCATTTTTTTTTAATAAAGAACCACAATTACTAGAATTTCTCCTATCCCCATTATTGTCACAACTGTTTGTTGTCCTCTTGGCTGCGATCCCAGCAGAGATTTCATTGCATCTTTTAAAATTATGTCATCAAATTACAAGATCAGTGTCTTAGTGTGGCTCAGGTCTCCTCCTTTTAAGTACATAGGAGTATTACAAATGGATTCAAGGGGCAGAGTAGAGCAGCACTGAGCGTACCGAGTATCTCCCCTTTGGGCACTCATTTGTTTATTCAGACTACCAGACTATTTTTCCCATTCTAAATTACATCAGGTGACACTCTGCCATTTTAAACCAATAACAAAGCGCCTTCTGCCTACATCCTGCAAGCTCAATCATGCCGTTTTGCAACTAATAGCGGACCAGAATTTTTATTAATTTATTAACTTTATAGTTTTCTTGTTACTAAAAGCATAAATCTCTCACTCTATGTATACAGGATTTTTAAGTATCAGTACATGCTGAATGTTCATTTGGTTCATTATTCTCCGGAGGCAGATACGCACCTAAATACCCAATGATACATGACAGTGGTTTTCTGGTGCTTTTTATCTTCAGAGGATTTCCAGCAAGTTCACAATGTCGATCCGCATCTGAGAATTTTAAAGAATAAAACTCAGTTTAAATATTTTACCATTACAAATATAATTAGGAAACACCTACCAGCTCCTGACTTGCATTTTTACCACATTTTTTTTTCCTTTCAGCACATCATCTTCTTTTTTTCACCAACGCTAACAACGATGGATATTTAAAGGCAGGCCATGTCCTCATTCATGCAAGTGATATTACGATTTTTTTTTTTTTTAAGTTCATGTAAGTTCTAACACAAACTTGATTGCATTTTTTGCTTACAAAGTCTTTTTGGAGACAGTCAGCTAGGCAAATGAAGCGCAGATGAAAACATGAGTACTAAAATAAAAGCAGCTCTGGCTATTAAAAATAATTTACATTGAATTCTTCATTGTTTTCTACAAGCTTGTCTGGCTCTAAACAAGGTAATACAGATGTAAGAAGGATTTAAAGTTGGGACTACTGATTTCTGTCACGTCTTACTCGCATGAGTGAGTGATTCATGTAATTCTTAATAAGCAAAACAGAACACAGGGACTATCATGGCAAGATGAAGCTTAAAAAAAAAAAAAAAAACCCACCAAAAAAACCAACCAACCAAAAACCCCCTTTAGTATAAGCTTTGAACTTTAGTATAAGCGGTTAGTTGTGACTGAGTACGACAGAGCTCCAAGGTCTTAAAGATCGTAACTTCCTGCAAAGTAAATGAAAATAAGCGGTTCAGTAACTACTTTTAATTTGGTGTTACAACTGTGAAGTCACATCTTTAAAGGCACTGTGACTGCACAAGCAGAGAATCTGTCTACATGCCCCAAACACAGGAAGCGCTACTATGAAGAGGTTCATGCTTAGACAGCAGAGTCAATCAGCCTACAGCAAAAATTCACAAGACACCAGGTTTCAAGAAATAGTTTCAAGACTACTGGAACTATACTACTTTTTTTTTTTTAAACTACTCAGAATGATTGGGTTATCTGTCTTCCAAAAGCACGTAAGTAATCCCCATATAGGGCTTCCAGCATCCCTAGAACAAAGTATGCTGGTTGGTACAAAACTGCATTCCTATGTTGTGTAGATCCAGAATTCTCTCACATGGCACTACTCCCCACACACGCATACCTACACGTACACGCTCTTTCTATAGGCTTCACGTATGCACACGCAGATCTGCGTCTTCTAACAAGCTTTACAATAGCTAGATATTACAAATAGATTCTAATAATTGTAATCCCACTGTCTCCACCTTGTCTTTTACCCAAAGGTTCCTGTTTGCTTCATTCCTGCACACGAGATGGAGTACGTAGTCACGCGACCAGGGTAAGACACTGCACAGAACAATTTACCATCTCTCTCTATATTCTCTCTGGCTCTGTGCAAAAAACACGTAGGTCACGAAACCACAGCAATGACTGAAATAAGTATTTCAGTATGTTCACGGATGTTTTCAACGCAGCAGACAATGCACAACTTGTTTCAATATATTAAGGAATCTACTTGAAATTCTGGAAACGCCAGCTGGTACCTGGGCAGCCCAAAGGTTCCAGAGCCCTAATGCCGAGTACACAAAGTACTTTATTATCTTGGTAACGAAATACACTCTTCCCAGTGGAAAAAAAAAAAAAAAAAAAGCACTGAACCTGGTGCCTGGAATATTTTTAATATTCCACAACACTTGAAATATTTTTAGTGAGAGCGTAGAATGATGTGTCTCCACTGTCTCCCTTAGTAAAATAAGCACAGACTATAGGGTATTTTATAGTTACTTTGGGAACAGCAAAGCATCACCTAAGAAGTAATTAGCAAGAAAATTTTCCATCTACATGTCTTCACTGTAAAAAAAGACATTGAATCCTGGTGAGATATTAATATGCTCACTGAGAATACAGACTGCAAAAAGAGCACAATTTCCGTGCTTGAGGCAAAGTGTGTTCACCAAAGGTACCGGGTGGGTATTCCAAAGCACACCTATCTATTAAAACAGTTACATATGGTTAACAGCAGCAAACTTTAATCCACAATATGGTACTCCCATAAAAAGTATAATAAAGTTTATGATCTTTATGCACTACATACAGAAAACCACAAAAGTTAGATTGTGCATCACTCTCAAGTGTAAAACCATAGAATAAAGTTTACGTAGGAAGTTGTCAAAAACAAAATTGAAAACAAGTCCTAAAATCAAGGATGAGCTTCCACATGAACAATAAAAATCTTAGTAAGATCAGTGAAACAGTGGAAGCAATGAGAAAAGAAATATTTTTTAAAAAGAGTATTCTATTTGATAGTGTATTTTTTCAAACATATCAAAAGCAGGAAGTGTACCAGTGCTGTAGCAACAGGAGATGATCAAGGTGTGAGAAAAATATACAAGAAAGATAAAGGCATGGCAGAAAAGCCGACTGCATTCTTTGCATCAGCATTCACTGCAGAAGCAGCTCACTTCCAAAATCCTTTTACGAGGAAAGTACGAGAACCGTGTCACATCGAAGCGGCCACAGGAAATATTTCAAAACAAACTGGTTAATGAATAAAACCAAGTTACCAGCACCAGGTAGAATTCATCCAAACAGAAACTGCTCAGCACGTACACTACTGGTGTTTAACTAATGCTTAAACTGGTCTCGCTTCATGAGAACAGGAACACGGCAAACGTGATAACATTCCTCAGCAAGCAGGTCTGCAGCCTGGCAAACGGGCTGAACTATTAATAGAGGCACACAGTTAAACATGGAAACGCCAAGGGAGCCAACAAAGACCTTGTAAAGGGAAAACACGTTTAACGTGTTCACATCGCTCAGCGGTGCGTCCTTGCAGCAAGGAGGACGACGGCACCCCGCGCCTCGCCAGCGTGGCGAGAGAGGTAACCCTTCCCCTCCGCCCTGGTGAAACCACGGCCAGACCCCGCGTGGAGGTCTGGGATCCCCACTACAACAGAGATACGGACACGCTGGAGCACGTCCAGCTATCGCAGAGCTGGCTGGGGGCTGGAGCGCAGGACGTACAGGGAGAGCCTGAGGGACCTGGGCTGCTCAGACTCGAGAGGTGGTGGCCACGGGGAGACCCCGCTGCCGCCTGTAACTGCCTAGCGGCAAAGCATAGGAAAGATCGAGCCAGACCCTTCTCGGAGGCACGTAGGGATAGGACAGCATACTCGTGCTGTCTGTGGCAGTGGACACAAACTGGGAGATGGAAAATTCTCATTATTTACTGTGCGATTGATCAAATGCTGGAACAGGTGCCCAGAGAAGCCATGGAGTCTCCATCCTCAGAGACACACAAATCTCATCTGGACAAAAGACCCATGAGCATGTGAACTTTATGCAGGGTGGGATTAGAGACCTCCAGACGTCCCTTCCTACCTACACGTCCTGTAAACCAGCGATCACACGTGTCACGGGTCTGCCAGGATCCTCTGAAGGAATCATGACACGTACACACGCAGCTGATCCGATCTGGCATCCAGCTGGGCATTTCAATTACCTTGTCACCAAAGACCGTGTCTGTCCAGCTGTTACAGGGTAAAAGAGAAGGTGTTTTTCAGGGATTATCACCTGATTAAAAACAATTGCCTACGAAATGCCCAAAAGATCTGTGCTGTTCAATATATAAAAGATTAGGAAAAGAGGCGACTAGGGAGTCAAACGTTTCCCGGTAAGAAAATACTCAGCATAAGCAAAGCTAAAACTGACTGCAAACGACACCAGCAGGATCAAGCAATAAATGTAAATTAATTCTTCAGGGGTAAAACAACTGTAACATACAGATATAATGACGGGTGCTAAACCACCACCGCCCAAAAAAGAATTAATGGAGTCGGTGTTAACAGCTTTCTAAAAATATCTAGGCAATACTAAAGAGTAGTCACTTAAAAAGGAATTAGAATCAGAATATTAGAAATGATGGCGATAGGATGAAAAAGCAAAATAGAAAACAGCACGTGACCCTCTCTAAAATGATGGGAAACCCGTATCTTGAAATGCATGAAATTTGGGGCACCATAATCCTAAAAAGTATACAGTACAATTAGAAAAACTACAGAAAACATGAGGAACCACAGTGCGAAACAGATTCTTTATGAGGTTTTAAACAGACCGAGTTCTTAACCTAGGAAAGTGATGACTGCTGTGGATATTACAGAAATCAACAAAACCGTGAATGCTATAGAGCTTAGAGACTCTCATTGGGGAGTTACGTCTCTTCAGTATTCCATCATATCTCTATCAAAATTCAGGTTATCTAGTCAATCTACTGTGCTCTGTGTATTCCCTGAATTCTGTTCTTAGAAACTCCGGAAAAAAACCTAGTGTGTTCCTGTAGTGGTTTTACTGGTTACTAAAATCTGGTACATATTCAGTAGTAACAGTAGAGAAAATATTTTCATCCTTGATGCAGCCAAAAGATCTTCGATAGCTATCAAAATCAAGGATGTAAGAGTTATTTGTGATTCAATACCTGTAAATGTTACTCAGTTCAGAGGAAAGGATAGTTTTACGTCAGTAGAACACAGCCTGTGTGCTTACAAAGGAAATCAGTAACACCATCTTTGCATATTCTACTTACCTTTCACATCTTTGTTTTATCAAACCAGATCATGACAAGCAAGTGCTGTGTACCAAACTTGTTATTAAATCTGCAGATTTAACGGTATGTTAAGTTTTGATCGTGAACAGTATACCCATTTCCAGATAATTATATGTTTTATATATATAATGCAGATAATATATTACCATCCACTGAAAACATTTTGACAATCACCTCTACATAGATGGAGTGTAGTTACCCAGATTTAAATTACTATAATTAATACCTATAGTTATATTGATATAACTATATCTGAGCAGGGCAGGGGGGGGGAATTCCTGAAAAGTCTTCCTGTGCTGCTGAAGTAATAAGGTTCACAGCTGCTCAGCTCACTGCCACACGTGCATCAACGTGCCTGTAAGCTGGAGACAGATCCAACCATGTCAATGACTGTCTGGAGAAGAATGCCCACTTTGGTTTCCTCTAATTAAGAGACCTTCCATAGACAAGAGTTTTGCTTACCTCCTAAAAAACGTGCAATATACACAAACTAAAAAGAAGGAATTTTGCCTAATTTAGATCATGGGAATTTCCTCTTACCGAAAGAGCTCACCAATTCCAATTATTCCTGAAAATCCATCAGACAAGTTTATTGCCAACAACTTCAGCACGTCTTATTATCTTCAGGCAGAACAAAGTCTGAGATTTCCACAAGAGGTTGTGCTCCTAGCAGGAGAGGCCATGCCTTCTCCACCTTCTGCTGACCGTCCCTACATTGCACTGGGATGTAAACGCGTCTCCACTACCTCCTGCTGGCATCTGGGCAGGGGTCATGCTATGGCATGGTTCACTAATGAGAAAAATCTAATTCTCCGCACTAAGTGAAGGAATGAAGATCATAGAATAGGACCTCATTTTCTGCCAGTGGATGTAATTGGCTGAGGGAGGCGATGTGGGTGGAATTACAATAATACAAAAATGCTCGGTCTGAAATCTGGGTTCACCTAGAATATTGTTGGGCCCGAGATTAACATTCTTGGAGGCTTCCATGCCCCTCCAAAACAAAGTAAGTATCTGCAGATGAGTTCAAGTGGACTGGAAAAATCAATTAATTTTACCAGCACAAGGTCTGACTTTTTCAGACTTTCTTTCTCAGAACTGGGAATTAGTTTCATTTACAAGCTGGCACTTCAACAAATCGCATATGACTAAGAAGGAATAAAGCCTGGCATGCTGCTGGGGTAAGTGCCCCGCCATCCTTCTGTCTTTTGATTTTATGGCTTCTGAGCATTGGTATGGTGCCTACTGCAATACAGTTGTGAAATGCAGTTACGTTTTCAAGCACTGGTTTGGCACACACAAAGAATCGGGTTAGTCTGACTAACCATCTAAGCAGTCATTAGATTCAAGTTGTTACAGCACGCCAACGCGGAAAACAAATTCCAGATCAGTTCTTGGATGTCCTATCTCATGCCATATCGCATCATGGTGACCTGCTACTCTGGCCAGGTTATGATCTAAGCACGATTCTATCTTTTGTAACACCAACACAGATATTTGTTCAATACTGTAATTACTCAACATTTGAAATCAGTACTGTTAATTAAGGATCTCATTTAAAAATTTAAAAAATTATGAAATTACTTGCATCAAGCTATCCTTAGAAAAGGATGCGAGGCATTCAGGAAGAGCGTCTATTTAGCTATAACATTAAAATCTACAGAGTGCACTGAACACAGGTCACCAGATATAATTACAGGAACAAAACCAGAAAATATTTTTTTTATTTACTCACTAGGCTTTACTAGAGTGAGAATATGACAATGACAATGCAGGTAAGAGCATTGCACGATTCCAAAGAGAGAGAGATTGCCAGAAACAGAATATAGATTATGTGTGTGTGTATATATACGTGTGTATGTACACACAGAGAAACAGGAGTTAAATTAACTGAGGTATAACCTGGTTTCCACTACTTTAGAGTAACTTGAAAGTTGTGCTCAAAAAACATTGATAACTGTGACTTTTTTTTTTTCCCCCAATCTGAGTTAGGTCTAATCAGGAAGCATCAGCATTCAAAAAAGACAAAATTGCAAGGTCTGAATTTTGCTTTAAGCAAAAAGAGTAACGAAAGACACAGATTACAGGAAAAAAGACCATCTTTCTGCTCTTGATGTTAATCTGATGTGGCAGTTGTTCATTCAAAGGAACAAAGAGGAAGCACTGCCAGTCTGATACGAGAATGACTATTTCCTGCTGAAAAGCTCGGCCTTTCACCCCTTTGTTTTAAAGTTGAACTGTGCATATAACACTTGTTCTAGTATGATGATTAACAGTTGGACGAAACATTTTTTCCTTCTGTTTTTTCTCTTCCTTAAATGCTTCATGTTCTTTCAAACTGACTGACTGCAGCGAGTGAGAAGAAATAGGGATAATGATAAAAAGATTCAAGGTTCAAGTGAAGTTCTAAAATTAGTTTTCCTCCATGATTCAAGATAAATCAGCGCCAGTTACATGATTTAAAACATACAACGCTTTCCCCTCAGAAAATAACTCTTATTTTGCATTAAGGTTTAAAAATATAATCCTAGTCCCGCTTTAGACACACTTCTTCCATAAAGTACAACCCATTTCATTCACATAGCAGACATACGGTTTCCTTAAATCCGAAGATGTTCCTGACTTGCACAGCTTTGAAAGAAGAAAGAAAATGGCCAACAGGACAACTAAATAAATAAGACAAGGACAATGAACAGAAATATTCGCCAAGTTCTGGACAACTGCAGAAATAGGTGAAGTGTTTGCATGTGAATAGTGGCTGGTGCTAAAGTACATAAGGGGAAAATAATTACTCAAAACCAGATTTTAAGCCTCCACGGAGTAAATTTCTTATAATCCTCACTGACATCATTGGCATCCCAGTTAAGTATGCTGGGAAAACATTTAGCGTTAATCTAGTAAATGTGATTATAAAACCAATATCTAATATTCTAAAAAAGGTCTCTTCAATTCTAATACAATTGACAGTACGATGAGCCAGCATGGCTCATCTTGGAATACCAAGTGTCTGCTCCAAGAACTGCACCTATGGAAGACTGGGAAACACAACCAGACAGCATGCGCAGTAAAATGACGTGCTCAGCACAGGTACAGAACCTGCTGAAATATTCAGTGATTTTGCAGTAGAATTTACACACATATGCACATAAAGAGACTTACTGTTGCTATCTACAACCACTCGTAACTTTTTGTTATACTACTAGTGACTTTATCTGTTCTTTATATCTTGGCTATAAAAAGAACAAGCATAATATAGAATTTTATTTAAAAATAAAATTTAAAACTGGGACAAAAAAAAGCAACTATGATGAAATAATAAACACGGCTATCACCACCATCTGATCACCACAGTAACAAAGGGCTGTGTTACAGGCCAGACTTAAATTCTCATGCGTCTTTGGCTCCTTATTCCTTGACCAACGCCACTGAGAAAAAGTAAAACATGTACAGATCTATACTTTCTGCTCAGCAAAAGAACAAATGAACAATAGAAAAGTGACCTTCTTTCACACTGCCTAGTAGGAAGCATGGTTTTTATGTCATGGGATTGATTTCCCCTCCCTGCCCCTGATTTTTTTTTAATGGCAATTTTTTGTAAGTGAATGAGGTAATAGTTATCCCCTTTTTAATTCATTTGAAATGTTTCCCCAGCCTGAAATCTGTTCAAGGCAGCCAGATTCTATCCAATGTGTGGGTGATATGCTGGACAAATGAAAAAAAAAATGAAAAGCAAAAGCGTATAGACAAGAAATGTTTATTGAAAAAGAAAATAAAATTAAAAGACAAAAATGTGTGGGAAGCACAGCACACAGAACTAAGAATTAAAAAAACATCTTACATTCTGCCTTAATGGCAGCACAGTTAATAGGGACAAAGGGACGTCTTGCTGCCTGCCGCAGCCGGAGGGTATTTTTGCAGACCTGACGAGCCAGTTTTGTCCAACACGTTGTGTGAAGGAAGAAAGCTTGACGTGTTTTCACTGCCGACTTTGGACTTCCAGTGTTACGAACTGGAGTTCCCTGTGTGGCCTGCCGGGACATATGAGTTCTAACATGGGATTCCTACAAAACCAAAGCAAAATAATTGAAAAATCATCACATGTACGTCTGAATTACAGCATGAAAAAAATCCACAATTTGGATAAATTCACAAGGTTAATCAAATAATATGTATAAGCACTATACAAAAAACTGGGACTTATGCAGGAAGCTATATAACACAGTGGAGAGCTATATTGAGTGGATGTCATTCTATATGAGATATACTATGTCATATTCATGTTTTATAGATACGCCATTTGATTTACAAGATGACATTTGTCCACCAAAAATGCATGAAGTGGATGTTTGTTTATCTAAGACTTGGTCATATAAAGACATGGCAGGACCTGCACACTGTTCAGTTCTACTCAGGACAGGAAAAGGATTAATAAATTAAATTTTGTAACACTAAAGTTGAACACACACATAAAACCCCATTCTATTAAATATTTAAATCGCAGCAATCTTGTGAAAGCACCACACTTCCTTTTAGGAAATTTTATCTACCCAATCCTACCTCTGTAGGTTGGCTGGAAGAGAGCTTATCTTCATCTGTCTGTGTGGGCATTTTCAGGCCACCGTATTTCTTCCAATAAATCCAGCAAGATGCACACAGTCTACATTGCATATTAGGAGGACCCCAAGAATACCACTGGTGAGACTGTGGAGCTAAGGAAGAAAAAACAGCACAGCTAAAATGGTGCATGCTGAATTCAATATCATAAATCCAGATGCTGTAATAGATGGCATTCCTCAAGACCATTATATAGATAAATATTCAATACGTTCACATGGAGAAAATAAGACCTTGGATTTTTAGTTTATTTTTTAAAAAAGTGACCCAAAAGTCAATTCCAAATGGAAATTTCAAAATACTTCCCTACTTAATTTCAAAGGAGGGGCTTTATATTGCCAAGAAGAGATCTTTTTCCAGGGGGACTAAAAGAAAAAAACAACAAACCACAAACCAACCAAATAAACAAACAAAAAAAACCCCAAACAGAAAAAAAAACCCAACAAACCAAAACCCCAAACCCTATAAACCCTCCACCATTTCTAGTGAAGAGACCATGGAAGAGAGGCTTATTAAGTTGCTTGCTACTGATTAGAATTACTAAAGATCTGGGTTTTTACCCAAGTCATGCAAAGTGAGTACTTGTAAGTCAAGATCGATATAAGTAAAGGACAAGCACTTCTACTGACCTTGGAGATGCATGGGTACCTTTACCTTGTGCATGTGGAGATTCAGCAGGAAACACTAATTTAACCTTTTTTATTTTCTTTTTGTAATCGTTCACAAGAAAACTATTCTTTATAAAATGTGATTTGAAAACCAACAAAGCATATAACTGGAACTTTCTATATACAGAATATGATTTTAATTTAATTGGTGTTTAAGACACAGGGAGCCATACCAATGATAAGTAAAGAACTCTCATATGGTAGACCTTTTCAATTCTTCCCAGTTCTGGATTTTATTACATATTCTCTCATATAACCTATGTTGAAAGCTGCTGTTTCAAGAAGTCCACAAGGGACCACCAGAAACACTCAAAGTACTAGGAAAAAAACCAACACCCACCCCAACAACAACAGAAGGGGAAGAGAACCCAAATAACTCAAAAAGCTTTGCAATGTTACAGGAGAACAAAAAATAAATTTGAATCTAGTATTCTGAAGGTAAACAAAAAACGTATCAGCGTCATCATATTATACTACTTTACCCTTCTGTACTTTCTGAATCATTAAAAAAAAAATCATAAAGCAGACTTGAATATTGACATTCAATCGACATGTTGAAGCCAGCTCTAACTTATTTCTCCCACACAATTCATTGAAAATTATACTCTATTTGTAGCATGCAAACAAAAGTACATACCTTTGTTGTTAAAAAGTGCATATTAAGATTAAAAATTAGTATTAAAAAATATTACTTACTTAAAAAAATACTTACTGTAGCAACTTTCACAAGCCCGACCTATTAGCGAGGCCTGTGCCTGATAAGAGGCTCCCATTGCTCCATTGACTGCAGCAGGTTTCCCATTGTTGCTGGATATTTGATTGGGATTTGGTTTATTGCTTTAAATAAAATAAATAAATAAATAAATTTTACTAACCAGTTAGTCGACATGAAAGCAAACAATCTAATTCTGGAATTCTGATGTGTGGTGACAACATCTGTAAAAACTGCTCTGAACAGCAAGACTAATTTTTATAGTCCTCTAGTATTTTCAGCACTGTAACAGACTTGCTATGTAAAGAGCGGCTTTGATACTCAGCCTTACAGATCTTTGTAAAACGCTCTCATATGGCCCAAGCTACCTGGCAATCTACTAAAAGACCAAGTTTCAGGGTAAAGCATTAACACGAGCCTGACACAGCACAGAGTTTAAGAAGGGCATTCCAGTCAACAGATGAAGCTTTACAAGGTGAGGCTGGGCTTAGGGTGAAGTATAACAAGTAAGAGTAGTAACACTGGCTACAATACTACAAGGCTGTCCACCCTAGAAGAGGGCCTGCTGCCTTGTATCTCAAGCAGAAGTACATACCTCTCCACCAACTGCAGTAAATGCATATTTTCTATAACCCTGGCAGAGCTCACTCATGTATCAGGCTGCTCTCCCTGGGCTGTGTCCTAAATTCCTTTCACACTCTGAGAAGGCTGAAGAACTCTTCTTGGATTTTTTTGTTATATTATGATGATGATTATTTTGCCTACTAATACTTCACTGACTGTAAGGTCAGTTAATTCAGAGAGAAGTAATATACTCCTCATTAGGTTAAGTACAGTACTTCCAAAGCTCCAACTTTGTGTGTGTTAATTACCCCTCTGACGAGCTATACTCACAATACAATACAAGGCTGGATACATTGATTCCTAAGATGATTATTCATTACTTTATGTAGCATAAAGTATATCCAAGATTAGTTAAAATGACTAACTGAAGAAACCTTAGCTGTATCAAGTCTCTACTCCAAATGTCAGCAAGTCTGTCTCCTGCCTTCTCCTTTGTCACTATATCCAGTGAGAGACTCTCTTACAATTTCCAGATACTCTTTATCAAGTACCTTCAAGAGAAGTACCTTGGGCTCAAAGTACAAAAGAGCAGAGATTACTGTCTCCCACGTTATGATCTGTTGCTTAGATACCTTCCAGGGCAACCACGAAGTGAAAGGGACTCTGGTTACTGAGGACAGAACCTTGCTTTTACAGGAAATACCTTATGATCAAGTTCAAAAAGGTATTCAGCTCTGAGAATCAATTCTACTCAGATTTCAAATACAATAAATCAGTCTTGAAACAGAGCATTAAGCAATCTATTTGCCCATGAGCGCCCCAGATTGCACAGTTATCAGACTTGAGAAGTCCTACCCTCTTACCATTGACTATGGATTTTGTCTTGACATGAAGGGAAAAGACAGACATTAAGAAAAAGGCAAAAATCCTACATTTCAAAACAGGTTCTGTCACCCAATATAATTAATCCCTACTGTGAACATATTGGCAAATCCTGAATTGTCCACATGGACCAAGGAAATTAAATTGAAAAGCATTATGTAAAGACTGAGCATCTCTCAGTTTTCCTAAAGCAGTCACTTCCTTGAGAGGGTTAGGGAACACCCATGCTAGAGTTTTCAGATTTTTTTAAAAGGCATCATTTATTAGAAACTTGAGCTTCAAAACTCACAACATTTCTTCAAGAGTAAGATTAAAAGACTGTTAAAAGTCTGCTGTATTATTAAATCTGTTTAAGAGACAAAAGTCTGTATGAAATATAGAAATGAAGCTCTATTGTATGTAATTTATACAAGTCCTCAAAAAGACAACAGTGGATTTTCAAAGTGTTTCATTTGGTATTCTAGTCTTCTGTTATACAAATATTCGTAACAATGGGAAATTCACATATGTGTAAACTGAATATACCCACAGAAAGCTTAAAAGAATGTTATCTGTAATCCTTTCTCTTCTCATAATCTTGAGAAAATTATGAATGGAAGACACAGATTATATCGTTTCTGTAAACTACATGTTAACAAAAGCAAATACAGCATCAAGTTTAAATGTAAAAAACCAGATTAAAACCCCCTCGGAAGAAAACACATTTCATTAACAAGACTTGTTCAAAGATAAAAGATTTTGAGCTCTGTGCTACCTTTACTTTACAGCCAGAACATCTTTTGCCTCTAGCTGAAGCACAGACTGTATCAACAAGGTAAAACTGTAATGGGAAAGTATCCGATTTTATTTTATATAACTACATTAACAACTGCTTCTGTTTTGAAATACTGCATTTACCCAAATCTGAAGTGTTGTGCTACAGGGATTCGGAAGCAATTATTCTGGAGAAACTTCTTTTTAAATGATAAGGCCCTTCTTGCATGTGAGCAGTCCATGTAGCACTTGATCAGCCTTTGTAAAACCAGAACTTCTCACTGTTCCCAAACAGGCAGTTTGCAGGTCAACGGCAAAGGGCTCAGTTAAGTACGAAGGTTTCACTTATGACAAGAGTTTGTGACATATTCTGATTATATCTCTGTATATTCTGTTTGTATGTAACAAATACTAAGTAACTATTAAAAAGATGACTAAGAAAATATGATGCATGTAACTGCATGTTACTGTTTCAATTTTACCTGTACATTGTTCAAAAAAAAAAAACCCAACAAAAAAACCACGTTATTGTTATACTCACTAGGTGGGGATGTATACTTGTTTCAATTTACTTTCTGCTTCTGCCGCTTTCAGACGTTTCTAGTCAAAAATTAACACATTAAAATGTATTATATTCAAGTACAAGATATCATAAAACTGCACACAATCCATCTTTAAATTATTTCTATTTTGTGTTTTCACAAGACCCTCCAAAACAAGTGTAGAAATCTACAAGATGAAAACCATGAAAAACAAGTTCTCTATTTTTATTATTAGCCTGAAATGATAGTATACTGTCCTCCCTAGTAAAACTCACAGGCCTCACGTATGACAACAAAACTGTAAAAACAACAAGTTACATAAGTTACATCTGTGTAAACATGTACGACATTGTGGCTAACCCTCATTGCAGAGTAAGTAGAAAATAAATGAGTGAAATTGCACATGATGAGTTCCTCATCAGTCATATAACTCAATACTTCTTGTGTACTCTGTCAAGCCTCAGGCTAGTATTTTATAAGCAGTGTAAGAAAGGGGAACAGTAAAGTCCACTGACTGTTAGAAATAACTAAACATCTACTAATTTTATTACAGAGGAGGAAAAAAACCAAGGGGTGACATTGATATCCAGCAATAATAAATCAACACTACCTGCCTGCCTCTCAAGATTCCCCCTTTCTTTATCAGGTATTTAAAGTTCAGTCCTCCATTCCTCCTACAACAGCCAATTCTCTCCTCTGCTATACTCCTATTTTCTCATAGCCAATCTCTGCAAGGTTCACAATCCAGGAAGGTATTTTCCACCTTGAGAGAAGTATCATCAAAAGGCTCTGTTCTGAGAGTCTCTTGCCTGAACCGTGAAGTTACAGGGTTAATCAGCTTTACTGGTCGAGCAGCCTGAGTAAACCTCCTCGTGTAAAGCACAGCTTTTTTCCATTTCAGAAAGCTGCCTCTGTGCTGTCCATCACTGTAACTCTCATTTATAAAAACTGCATCTTTGAGGGGCAATCTACGACAAAGAGTCCTTGGCAGTCCACACCATTATGAATTAATTCCCATGCAATATTAGAGTCCTTTTCCATTTATTTCCAAGACAGGCTTTTTTGTTTTTAACAGGATTTTGCTGTTCACAGATGCCTAGTTGTGTTTGGAGCTACAGAAGTAGAACCACTGATACATCTGGTGCAGTTGTGGTCTTTCCCCAGCACCAGGTTCGGCAACAGCACGCTCCCTTCGACAGGCCCACAGCAGAAATGCAAACCCAGTACGCTCTGCCTGCTCCAGTCTGTTTTTACAAGAGCAAGGAGCAAGAACAGTAGCAGCATGCTACAAGTCTCATAAACTGCCATGTTTTTAGTCTGAGAACATTTCATAGCCCCAGCAGAAGAGCTCTCAACGGTGAACTCTTTCCGTTTAACAGCTTCAGGCCCCAGGCTTTCCACCGCTCTTTTTCCTTTTCGTGTTATATCCAACAATACAGAATTTGTTTTCAAACTGAAAAAGCATGTGAGACTTCAGGTCAGCAAGTAACACCCGTTCCACAGAGGTTCATAACAAACTGGTCCCATTCTACCAAAAGAAATGAGTAAGTCTCACTGCACACCTAGTAAGATCATCAGAGCAAAAGAGAAAAACACAATAAAGGGAAAGAAATGAGGAAAGTAGCCTTGAAGCACTGTCAAAATGTGAAGGCATTTGTAGGAAAGCTGTATTAAGCCCTGATGGCAGTGTCAGAGAGAAGTGACTATAGACGTTAATTAAATTTTAGCATACTTTTAATACTGGTATGGGGGTCGTAAGGAATGCAATTTTAGCAATTGCTTTCCTCCTTTATTAACTGAAGGGAACCATATACTGCCTTCTACAAAAGAATCACAGAATGCCATTTCAGTATAAGCTATATTTTTATGCACTAAAACTATGGTTAACATTGCTCTGTAAAATCAACAGAAAATGTCACAGGTGGAATTCACACTGACCTATCAACTTTTAAGTACTGAGAGAGAAGAAAGGATGCAGAAAGAAAACTATGAACAAATAGTTGCAATTTCTGAGACGAAACCTCTGCCTGTTGAAATTTAGAGGATGAAAACTGGTAAACTGTAAAGGTTAGAAGTTCAAATTGGAAACATTTAGACAAGAAACAAAGCATCAGTTTGCAACAATACAGGTAAAAAAATCACTGGAGCAATGTAAAGGAGAGCTGATGCTTTTCCTAACGAAAAAAAAAAAAAGTATTTACATCTGATCTTGAACAGTAACTATTTCAAACAAGTCTTACAGACTGCATTGTAAGGGAGGTCAAACTACACACCAACCCAGCTTTTCACCTGGGCTCTATTACTTTTGATCAACTACCCTTGAAACTGAATGTTATTCCTTTTTAAGAACTTTTGTTATGAATATCAACTGATGAATATCCCAAGAAATTACCATTTTCCTACCTTAGTACTGTTTTCAACAGCGGAAATAAAGAAATGAGAGAGAAATGTAATGTATTGTTGTAGTACAGTAATTTAGTTATCCTTACATATGTTGTCCCTTTTTCTGTTGCAAAGTCTCAGTAAAAGTCTTTTTGCATTGAATCAGATTTTTGAGGAGGACACCACAAATAATGACAACACATTTCATTCAGTGGAACGAGCCACCTGGCCTTCCTCAAACACTATATAATGTAGTGGTCACGAAAAGCGCTGTATCACCAAGAATGATTACCTGAAGTCTGAATTAGTTTTGCTAGACAGGTCCAGCACAGACTGAGAACTTTAACATATCTTATTTCCCTTCACCTTGACTTGAAGGGAACGTTGCTCTGCAGGCAACGTGGCAGCGGTATCTCCACTGCCATTAAATCACCACCTTTAGCTACCAAGCAAGAATAACTTTTAGTACCAATTATGACAAGGAAAGCTTTCGCATGCCTGACACAATGCAGGCAATACACACAAAGAAATAAAGATAATTAAAGAGCAAATTTTCACATTAAATCACACCGAACTAGAATTTGGAGACTGTATTTTATGCATAAGATTCAAGTATGTACATCAACCTTTTTGTCTTGCCATTCCCCAAGCTGCCCTACCCCTCAAGCATGATGTTTAGAGAAGAATGACTCTGAAATTGCTACTTTCTTCCTGAATGTATTTTCTCCCTGAAACGCATTCAATTATCACAGTTTGTTCTGATGGGGGGAAAACCCCTACAGATACCGTTTTTACTGAACTGTATGATTTATGCCATTCCAGGATGAAGTTCAGATCTCTCATTGGGAAGGGTTACAGAAATGAGGTATTTGGCCTACACTGGTTTTGTTAGTGATGATCACGCGTGACCTTGGAAGAACGTGTCTAAAGCATTAAATCCTGTGAGGTATTGCCACATTCCGAGTTAGGACGTTGCAAGTTTACTTAGTTACAAGTAAAATACAGGCATTTATAAGAGTATTCAAGTTGTAGATAACCAAAAGCCTATCTGTTTTTCTCATATGTAAGACTAAAAAACCTAATCCCACAAAACTCAACACACCATCACACACGTTGATTGTTGTAGCAATGGAATCATAATGAAGCTCTAGAGAACTTTAGGAAAGGAGTCTCAGTCTTTCACCAACCACTCCAGAGCAAGTGTTTCAGAAAAATTTCATAGGAAACAAGATCAGTCTCTGAGTAACCTAAGCGTGCTGACAAAAGTAAATTTGCAGTTCAATTTATCCCTACACCATGGCTTTCAGTATCAATAACATTTTATTATCTGATTCTTCCAGATCATCTGTTGCCCAATCCTTAAGAGCTGACAAACAGCACAGCAAATCTCTGCTGGCACATCTTCCTAGGATAAAGATTAACAGTGCAAAAAAAAGAGTTAAAAATGAAATGAATGGAGACAAACCCAGAAAAACATGCTGTTACACATAGCATATTATTTTCTATTTGTATTATCCATAGAACTAAAAAGGTGCTAGTGATAGTCCAAGATTCTACTATGCGATGAGAGATTTTTCCATCACTTTCCATACCCTAACAAGATGATGTAGAAACACTTCCAAATTAACCAAAACAACCTGAAGCAATCATCCTTCTGACACATTGTAACAAAATCAGGAACAATTCCAAAGATCCATCTAACAATGCAGCTATAATCAATACAGTGTAACATGTATTTTCAACATGCTGTACACGCATCACCACTAATTATGTGGCAAGTAAAGGAGCTACAGACTTAAATGTTAAATCATAAATTAAAATGGGGTATTTTAATTTATTCTGTACATCTAAATCAAGGAGTAAATCTATATAGAGTGCAACATATAAAAAGCACCAACACTGAAATTTTGTCTAAAACTGCTTAAAATATCCCAGTGTAGGTAGCCAACATTATTTTACTGTGTTTCTGCTCTAGAGTAACCCAAACAATTCAACATTCAAACAGAAGGATGAACATGTCCACTGTGTGCTGAATGTTCTCAATTCTGTTTTTTAAATCCTGGTAATGCCAAAGTAATGTTCTACCATGGAGTATCTAGAAAAGGTCCATAACATTAGGAGCCACCTTTAACACAACATATATCCCTTTTCCTTTGGTCTCACACACAGCTTCACAGCCTAAAGCATTTGCTCCGCAGCCCCTTTCCTTCTTATCGCATACTGCAGTAAGAACCAGGAATCACACTGCCACAAAGCAGCACACAATACAAATGGCTTAAAAAGCTCTTCACAGCTATGTGATGTGCAGTAGGCATCAGAGGATTTGACAATGCCCCCTGTGAACAGCACAAAACCACTGGTCTATAGCTTAACACAGGCCTCCCACCATATTTCTTTTAAAGAATACAAACAGATTTTTATGCTTTAACAAATTCAGATTTTTTAAGAACGTGGCAGACTGGTTCATGCTGAAATAACCATTAAATTACCTGCTGCACATATCTGTCAGTGGTTTTCCACATGTAATAATACTCAATGATGCTAGTCAGCGACTTCCAAGGGAGCTGAAAAACATTTGTTTCAAATTAAAAGTGGTTCCAAGAAATTGCCATGTCCACATCTTATTAAACACATTAAAATCAAGTATAGATGATACACAAATACTAAAATGTAAATACATTAAATGCCTACATTAAAATCCATATGCAAATAAATACATATTACTATTAGTAATACACAATCTTTCATTACAGTTAAAGATGCAGAATTACAATATTACCCATCCAAATCCAAATGTAATTTATTCTCTTTAAGCCATATGGTTAAACAAAATGATCAAAACAGAATCCAGATTTCCATCAGGAAACACAGAAGGTAATATGTCTATTATAAAGTGTATCAGATGGAGAACAACATCAGGACTAAAATAAATCATCTTGACAAGACCGTGTTCGAGTCTCATGACAATTTTACTCTTAAAAAAATACAATGGTTATTGTACTTAGTTCACAGGTTTTTCAAGTCTCATAACAACTCAGCTGCTTATACAGTACCACTAGTTTTGCACAAACCTCTGCATACTCTTGACCATTAAACAAGAAACAAAAGGATCCCCGGAACAAATGCTACCTTGAGCAACAACAGTGATACTGACAATGGATATTTCACAATAATCTTTGTGCAAACTTGGGGCAAGTGATGATGATGATTTTGGGTGCCCATGTTCATTGGTAAAGTGAAAATATATTAGACTAAGTTTAGGGGAGAAAATTAAGCATACAGTAGCCATTTTTAATTACTACGAAATCACCTATTTAACTCCATAAATACTTCCGACCATTTCAATTAGTAATTCTCTTACAGAATTCAGGCAATTTTTCTTCATAACCTGAAAACATGCTACTATTTTGTGCATGTTTTTTTTCTATAGACATGCATTACGGCTAATATTCTCTACTCTCCAGAAACAAGGATGATTTTTAAGAAGTCCCAGACAATATACATGTGGAAACATTATTTTTCCAACCTTATTCAACTCCACTTTGGGGCTTTCTCCATGTCCTAAGCCAAAATAATATGTTCCTGAACCTCTAATTATGTTTCTAAAAGCAACAAATGAACATTGTACCAAGATGTCCCTCCCAGCATGCAAGAGCTCACAGAGTTTTTCAAGCTGCTTGCTTGCAGATACTTAAAGGACCAAAGTCTGGCTCCCACCTCTGCCTCTCAAGAGCTGGAATTCAGGTCCAGACTCAGTTGTGAAATCTTTTTCAGGCAGCGTACGACAGTGTGTAAATCCCTGGTCCAAACAATAGCAGTTTTGTCCATTTGCATTTCACATGTAGCAGTGTAACGAATACAAAAGCTGATGTTGCAATAGATAGCAACACAACTGGGTTTACTAAAATCCCTTTACTTTCTCAGGTATATTCTGCCTTAAGAGAAACCTGCCCAAGAAAAGGCCAGTGGCAGGAACATGTGTTTGGTGTGAGGTGACAGATGAGCTGCTTCTCAGTCTCTATGTCCATATTCTTCCTGGCATCCAGATGAAACAGTCACCCCATCTACCTGCCATTGTCAACTAGTATATTTGAGCTTCTCCTCATTTATTTTTCTTCCTGAACACTTACTAACACATCCACGCTATAGATTACGTTTGACATTTCTCTAGAAAATACTTTAATCTGTTGTAACTACGATTGTGACACCTGTATGTCATTCACTCAGTAGGCATCTACAATTAAAGAAAGGTAATTAAGGTGCTTGGACTAGATGACCATAATCCTTCTACACTTTGATTCACAACTCAGAAAACCCGTTTGACAGAATGACTATGACTATCCTGTGTTCTGCTAACCTACACACCTAAAGGACAAAACACTGTAGACACACACGAATTATCCAGAGGTTGCTCTCAACTGCCAGAGAAGCTGTGAACAGCCATAGAATAATGTACTCGCATTACCTGATTTTATTAAATGCTAATTGAAAGAAGTAAAAATGACCATCTGAAGACATTTTTGTCAGAGAAAATTAGCAAAGAGTGTCAGCAGTATAAAAGGAATTTTCAGTTTCTTTAGTTTCTGCAGGGTAAAAGCGTACAACTCAAATCCGACCAGCATGAAAAACTTAGCACGATAAAGTACTTTAAAATGAACATGTTAACTTTAAGGTATGTTTCCATAATTTTCTGAAGCTGGAAAACAGTGGCCCCTGTTTTCTATAAACAGTTCAAGTCTGACTCCCAAGGCCTCTTCTGTCATACTTGAGATGTAACAGTTATAAATTTGTGAAAACCAGTGATAATGAAAAACTAAGAATTAACAAGTGTAACAGCTGTCTCTTACCATTAGGAAAATAGTTATTATTTAGAGAACATAAAATATTCACAGTCTTCTCCCATTCTACTACCATGGGAAGTAATTCGAGTAAATCAAGTAAATTCAATTAACTTAAAAAGTTTAGGTTGATTAGGATTCACATAAGTTCTTAGAGACAGCAGAACCTCAACAAATGAGCTCCTCTAACAGTTGGTGAGTCAACAGCTGATGAAAATGTTTATTCAAAGGCTAGACTGGTAATTTGAAAACAAATGAGCTTTTCTATTAAAAAAAAAAAGGTAAACTCCTTTACATCATTTAATTTAAAATAATGGTCTTGCTTACTAATATTTAATGTTTCTAGCATAATGCTTGTGCTGCACATTGAATGTCAAATAGCACCAGCTCTTACTAATTGCTGGAAACGTAAATGAGCTTGCCCTTTAGAGAACTATCGTGTAAGGGCTGCAATTGCAGCTGCCATGCCCTGCAAATCCGGGCTGATTCAGAAAAGGCAACTCCTCTGGCATGTAATGACTCAAGCGGGTCCTACAGAACTCTGCTGCTTCAGGAGACACTCCCAACCACTTTCTGCCGTGCAACGTAAGTCCGGCCTGTGCTGTGGCACCACTCACTGCGTGACTGCTTAGATTCAAGTTTAATCTCAGGCGCCATAGGATTTAATTTTATCATTAGATCCTATATGGATATTCAAACAAGTCAGCATGTATGCTACCAGTCCATTAGCTTCTTTGTCCATGCTCTTACAATACATGTGAGTACTTAGTTTTCAGTGACTAGCCATTGAAGAGAGGGATGATAATAGATAAAATCACTGCTTAAGTGCTACATATTTACACCTACCTCACCTTGCAGAAAATTTTCATATATCCATCATCTAAATCTTGAAGGACTATTTTAGATCATTACTTAGAACTAAAGGTTTGTTTTCAAACCCCTATACTTTTAGAATGATACATAGGAAGTGAGAACACATACATTTTACTCTAGAGAAATTAAGATGTCCCAAGATTACACAATGATTAAATAAAACTGAAAGATTTCAAATTACACAGAATTAGACCCAGACTGTGTGCACTACATTACCAATACCATATAAATTGATATGTAAAATAGATGTTCTTCTAATGATGTTTTAAAAATGACATGCCAGTTTTCCAAAGGTTAAAAAAAACCTGACAAAGTAGTAATACGGAATTGTAGTTTACATTAAGATTTCAGTTCTAAACTCTATAATTCCACCCGTATTTTCTTGAGCTTAACAGAGCTATTTCATCCATGATGCAATTTTCAACCTTGTGATGAATGCAGCGAACATTTTCTCCCATAGGAATCTCAAAATTAAGTACGCAGATATAATACACCTGTTAAAATGTCAGTTTTTCAGAAAAACAATAGCCTTCCCTTCCCACCTTCATTCAATTATGCATTTCATTTCAGAACTGTGAAAGCGAAGATGACAGCTTAGCTCAGTGCCAAGCCTCCTCCCACTGTCCCGCACTCTGTCTTGGAAGGACTTCTACATTTACCATACAGTACTATTTTCCCTTCACAAAGATTATTAATAACATCTGCAAAGAAAAAAATAAAATCTGATCTCTCAGAGTCAAGCAGAATGGAGTTCTGAAAATGCTTCAATTAACTTCAGTCTTAAGTAACAGAATTCCTTTGGGTCAAATCCTAACCTTTTCACAAAGCCTAACTTGAACTTAGTACAACAGAGGAAATCTTTTTTTCCTTACAAGAAAGAGTCTCTCTAAGAAACACACAAAACATTTGCAGACAAATTACTAGCAAACCCAGCGATCAGTGTTAGAATCAATTTCTTTTAATTACTCTGCATTAGAACAGCAAATTAAAGCTTTGCTACCCTACAGTCTGATACTTCAGTACCAAAACCAGTGTAGTTAGACCATTGGAAAACGTTTCCTTTACTTTTCAGAAGTGCCAAAATACCTAATATGTCAAAATAACTCCCTGTAGTGCACTTTACAAGCTATCTGAGTATCAATTTCTCTCTGCTAACCATAGAAGGAAATCCCAGCTTTCAAAAACACTCAGGGGAGTCGGCCATGTAGTTGCTCATGAATTTCAATGGAAATGGTGGAAAAGTTCTGAAAAGCTGCTGGAACTTTGTTCCTCATGCTTGTAAAATCCTTGTAGAAATTCTTACCAAGACAAATCAGCATGGGATATCCTACCTGGTATTAAGCCATTAAACTGATTACCTTCTGTCAACATCTTTCCAAAGAACGGCACCAAACAAGAAAGCATATATGACTTTCATCCAGATAAAATGTATATGTATATTAATTACAGCTACACATATTTCTCCTCCAGCTAATCTTCCAAACCTACAGAAAGCAGTTATGCTCACCCATGTGAAAACACAGTAACAGAAAAGCATACTACTTTCATACTTACAAAGTCTTGTCGAATGTCATTGAAGTCCTTCCCATACTTTTCCAATGCCTCTTCAAATAAACTAGCTTCTGATGCTGACCACTCTTCCATTTCATCTCTACACAACACAGGCCCTCCAAGTGGCACTAGAACACTGATGGCACTGCTCAAATCATAGTTGTGTTTATGCAGTGTATCCATTGCATGAAACTAGCAAGGAGAAGGAGAGAATAAAAAACTTGCTTAAATAGACAGCAGTCCATTTCAGTTAATGCAAATGGAATGTATTCTGTCTATAAGCCATGCAAGAAACCTCAACTAATGTTAAATTTAGAGTCTATCTTGATATCATAGGTTTTCTGCTGTGGAACACAAGGAAAATAAACTGTTTATTACTTAATTTGGGAAAGGAAATGCCTTAATAAAATGTTTACTAAAAATGACATTAGTTTATTAGTTCCTGCAAATTACTAGCAAACATTTCTAGAGAATCTTCAGTTGGTAGAAACTGGTTCCAAGTAACCCAATACAGACAGTGGCATATATTGACTGAGGGGCCATTTTCAATTAACAGAAGTTCTAAATAGTAGCTAAATAGTTGTTGAGACATCTATGTGCTCAATATTCTCATTGCTGGGGAAGGAAGTAATTTATTGTTTTTATTATCATCATACTAAAAAGCGAGCGAGATTTTTGTCCCTTGCTAAACTCTTCTGTCAGAGATGAGTAAATGATGTCTCTGTGCTTACTTCACTTTCCTTTATAAAAGGGGAAAAGAGAAAACAAACAAGTTATAGCATTTCGGTTTAGAGGTAACACTGAATGCTCACATGAGTAACTGGTGATGAGGAATACGAAAGGTAAGCAACTACATCGCAAAACCGCCTGCAGGGAAAATGAGCAACATACAAGAAGCCTTTCTGACTCAGCATCCCAACAGACTTCACCACTGCAATCTTAAATAGTTGTGCTGAAGGAGGTAGTAGACAAATTCACCAGCCTTAAAATGAAGTATTCCAATACAGAAATATGTAACATAATGTCTAAAATACGTATCTTCAGATTACAGAATGTAAAGTGAAACCACTGATTTACCGCTTATCATTCAGGCAATGAGTAAACCAGGCCTAAAGATTGAACTCTCACAGTGTATGTGTTACCAAGGTTTAAACCTTTGTTTAAATTGCAGCCCTTGTGGAAAAGCAGTACATAACAGGCATTTTCCAAGCAGCTGCTAAATCCGGTCCTATTCATTGATATCAACTTAAAAATGACAACAGAAGTTAATAAATTAGGATCTTGCTCTTGCCTTATGTTCATTTTTCCATCTATAATAAACACCTGATTCCACAAAGCTTTTTCTGGTATTACTAAAGAAAAGATTCATAATGAACTCTGTGGATAAGTACTGTCTTCACTGAGCTTTCTGTGACAGAAGACCACTGACAAGTTTCTCTGATAACACACAGGTTTGTCAGCCCTCACCTGCAATGAAATTCCCACACAGCAGTGAGTAAATCGTGCCAGCAAAAGCAAGAGCAGCCTGAAGACATTACTAGAGCCCAAGACAAAAAGTCCTGGAGTATCTCATTTTTATCTGCTTTACCCAAGGATGAGAGGACTGCAAGAAACAACTAGTGGGTTCCTGACACCTAAGGAGCAGGAAGCTGGGAAGACCTGGCATTGCCTCTCCCAAATAGAAGCTTGAAGAACAGAGGAAGAACCACCCTGCCCTAGGAACTCTTGCCCAGAGCATACTGTCCAACACACACAAGGGGTCCCACCAGAGGAAAGGTATTAGCCACACACATAGAGGGAACTTCAAATCCAAATTTAAGCAGGTGAAAGAAGAAACTATCCACTCAAAGCCTAGAAAGGGCAGTATGGAACTGGGAGGAAAGGGAATGATAGAACACGAGGCCAACAAGCTCTAACACACAGTTTCCAGAACAGCTGCAATTTCAGTAGTCAGTTAAATCAACTAGACTGAACTGTCTCCAACAAAGCACTGAAACTAGAAACAGAGTATGTATTCTATAATTCAATAAAATTTTAAGCATGTTTATCTTAGGAGCCACATATATGGAAGTCTAATAAAATGCATTTAAAAGTTGTTGTTCAAAATGCAAAGGAAAAATCTGTTAATACTTTCCATTTTGAAGAGACATCTGAAACCAGATTTACTTCCTTACAGTAAATTAGTATGGGCTCTTCCGAACAAGCCCACCACAAGAATCAAATGATTCCATCAACCTGCTTTGCTTTAATGGCTCTCATTGTCAGTGTATGCACAACACAAGGTTAAGAAATCTGAAACAGGAAGTCTTCCCACTTTCCTTCTCTTCTCAGAGATCAATTTTCATTATAAAATAAAACACTGCCTCTGAGAAGGTCAGAAATGCAAGTTTCAGTTGGTTGGTTGTCTCACAAATGTTTATCACTGTAGGAAAAGGACATTTGCTATCATCTAAGAAGGTAAACACACACTGTTTCATGTCTTTAAGTAGGGTTTTCTAAAAGCATTGGTCTTTTCCTGCTTTGTCTCATTACCTTCCCCATGTTTTCAAAACAAGGAAACCTGAAAGTAGCCTCTCACTTACTGTTAAGCTGCAAGACCTCCCTAATGTGTACATCCACTGTGAATTTACTCAAGTTTACAACCTATGAATTTTTTTTAAATTTTTTTTAAATTTTTTTAGCATCAGTCTATTTACGGTCATCTCTAATTGAAACAACTAATTAGGAATACTGGAAAGCCACAGGTGTGCTGTACAGAAATCCCATTAATAGCACTTCAGGTGCAAGGGTTATCTGCCTTGCATTAAGAACAGAGACAGTATAATTTTCTTAGTGTTATGCACCTTCCGAAGCATAAATAAGATAACCACAAGTTCTGTGAAGGTCTGTACTAACCTTAACTGCTGCTCAAAATATGCTCACAATTAACATGGGAATATCTGAAAGAGTAACTATTATAATGACAAATAACGTCTTTTCTTAACTTAGAAGGAAGTACATTGCCAAAGAGCAAAAGAGAAGGGCTTAAAAAAGCTGTGGGGGTAGGAAAATGAGAACAGACAGACACAATAATTAAACCTGGGGTGGCTCCTCTGGTGCCTCATTATAAGATATGCCTTTCATTAAGTGAAATGGAACTTAATGGATCATTTGCAATGGAGAAACATTTATATGGCACTCAAACACTAAATGTATCCTTTTATTAGCAGCACTGCACATGTACTTTCAAACAAGAAGAAATTGCTACAAAGATGAATTTATTCTATTAATCACTGAATACAGCAAGAAGGTTGCACAATGTGTGGGATTTATGAGAAAATCTTAATCCAATGAAATCTTCATAAAATGAAAAATGTTAAACTAAAGAACTATGTTGATGGAAAAAATAAAGCATTTAACATGAACAGAATTGTGTTGCTAAGGTCATATCGGCAAGTGTGAAACAGAAAACTCACTTGGAGTATTACTGAAAACATTACATTTTGCCACTGCCTTTACTACGCTTCCATAGTCTAGATTAAATCAGTATTCCTGTTTAATAGCCTTGGAATACACCACAAAATGTAAGAAATGAAGTATTTTTCTCATAATACTAATGAATCTATTTTATCTGGGATATAAGAACTGCCCTACTGAATCAGACCAGTCATCCATCTAGCCAAGCGTTCTGTCTCTGACAGCAGCACAAAAGGACATTACTTAGAGAAAACACACAAGTAAGTTTAACCACAGTCTGAGATCAATTCCCATTTCATTCACCAGCAGCTACAAACCTTGGGAATTAGGAATCATAGAATTGTAGGATGATTTGGATTGGAAGGGACCTCAAAGACCATCTAGTTCCAGCCCCCCACCATGGACAGGGACACCCTCCACTAGACCGGGTTGCCCAAAGCCCCATCCAGCCTGGCCTTGAACACTTCCAGGGAGGGGGCATCCACAGCTTCTCTGGGCAACCTGTTCCAGTACCTCACCACCCTCACAGTGAAGAACTTCCTAATGCCTAATCTAAATCTGCCCTCCTTCAGCTTAAGGCCATTACCCATTGTCCCAGCACTACAATGCTAGACAGTACACCTCTCCCTATTCTCCTCAGTACCCATTCATGGACCCATGGTCCATAGTTTTTCTAACCCCTTTTTTTAACCTGCTGATATTGTCTGTTCTCAAGAAATTTTGTGTAACTAAATTCCAGGGGCTCTCTAGCCACTTTATAAGGCAGTACCTTAACTATTTTAAACTGTTAGTTTCATCAAGTGTCTTCTAGTTCAAACACCAAGTATCTGATGAATAGTAGATCTACTTTAGCCTTAACTATCATCTTCATGATTCTGTACACAAATTTCTGTCTTTGGAAATCTAAGTCAAACTTGATTCTACGAAACAGTAAGATTTTTTTGTTCTCACACAGTTTTGCTGGCATGCTTTTATTACTGTAGCACATCTTGTCATCTCAGCTAATATGAACATACAGAGACAAAATTTTGGTCCGTAATTGATATATTTTTAACATTCTCTAAAAGATGCAGGTGCTTACATTACAGTGAATACTTCAACAAACTAACGAAACATCCTAAGGATATCCTACAAAAGCATTCTTCAAGAAGTTGCTTACAAAGATTGCTTATACTTTATAAAATTTACTGACATACACATCTAGTAAGTACAAAATATTATCTAAACAATTTTCAATCAGCTTTATTACCACCACATACTTTAAATCACACTATTGATCAATTATACGGAATGAATCCCTATACGATGTGTATTATCCACTCTGCTGCGCAAATTATCACATATGAAGATATTATATTTAAATAGATTTCAAGTAAAATCAAGTAATTCACAGTATGATGTGCACAGTACACAGTAGTGTAGTGACAAGCCAAGGGGTAATGGGTTTAAGCTGACGGAGGGCAGATTTAGATTAGATGTAAGGAAGAAATTCTGTACTGTTAGAGCGGTGAGGCACTGGAACAGGTTGCCCAGAGAAGCTGTGGATGCCCCCTCCCTGGAAGTGTTCAAGGCCAGGTTGGATGGGGCTTTGGGCAACGTGGTCTAGTGGAGGATGTCCCTGCCCACAGCAGGGGGGGTGGAACTAGATGGTCTTTGAGGTCCCTTCCAACCCAAACCATTCTATGATTCTGTGACCAGAAGGGCAACACCAACATGCTTACAGAAACACACAAGATGATCTACAATACACGTAGGCACCCTGCACGCAGGTATCTAAAGGAAAACAGATAATCGGAGGACAGAGAATCTGGAGTAATAGATATTGCTGAAGTCACAGATGTAGACGAAGTTGTAGGGTTTTTAAGGAGCCACCTACCAGTGTGATGTCTCGGGAAGCAGCAGCTGCACTCATGTGTAAACTAGGCTGCCTGACAGAACTACTGCAGTCCAGTGCTCGAGCAAACGTGCCAACCGCACTACAACAGAAAAACAGCAGACAGTAAATGCATAGGTAGATTTAACCTCTTTTTTATTACCAGACTCTACGTCATATCTATAAAAGATTTCTTTTAAAAATAAAAGTCACATACTGTTACTCTTAAGATTTCAGATCTTTGCTATGAAAGGACAATTTGATGAAGTCAAATCACCAAGTACTGCAGTAAAAATTCTGACCTTCTCCCCCAAAAGTCACAACCTACACAGAAGAACAACAGCACGGAAACAAAAGATACTCAAGTGAATTCTGATGTACCATTTTTTTATTAATTATGAAGTCAGTTTGTGCTTTACAATCGTGACTATTATTTTTAAAATTAAAAAGCCAAAACACTGTTTAACAAATTACAATACAATTAAGAACACGGTGAACTCCCTTTTTTATGAGAAAATTAGTAACATTTTATTTACTTTAGTAATGCATGTTCACTACTACTTCCATTAACAAGGCAAAGAGAGTTTATTAGCTTAGAATTAGGTACCTCCAAAACCTTTTCGGTCACAGGTTTTATGTAATAATGAAATACATGGATCTCTCAGCCTACTTAATAAAAGCATTCCAGCATTACTGAACTGGACACATTTTTCCCCAAACCTTTACCTTTTTGCTGCACCTTTGTTGATATATTGTACATGGCATTTATTAGACTTACCAGACCAACAAAAGATAAGGAATAAAGATGGAGAATTAGTGTGATAGTGACTGTCCTAAACTGCAAACTTTTCTTGGAAGCACATCTATGATATAGCATACATGGTGAAGGGAAAGAAGCCTAAGAGAATTTGACTGGACTCAAGGTATCATAGAGGAAATGAGCAAAGATGCAGTGACATATGAGAAAGATTATTAATGAATCAAACGGGAGCTGCTCCAGTACCCTGAGTGACTCTTGAGGTGCATTGTGTCACTACGATATTAGAAAAAATGATTTGTTGCAGTTACGACATAAGTCCTCCTAAAATCAAAGAGACGATTACTCCCCTATCATTTTTAATACAGTGTAAGCCTCTGGACTAAAGGACTGGAGTCTTACTCAGCAGTCACATTTCACACAAGTTCTAAGCGTACAATTATACTAATGAGGAGTGTCAGAGATCAACACACTGAAAGTGTCACATTACAGTGTACTGTAAATCCAATATTCAACAATAATTTAACGTGCACCAAGATTTTAAGTGCTAAGGTATATCATTAATTGTGGAAAAACTGGTAATAACATCTGATATTGCAATTTTATCTTGAATCTCAAAACATTTAATACTGAATGCGTGTTTCAGTACTCACTGCCAAAAACTTGTAAGATGCAGTTAAGATTCAACAGCAGTGATTCACACACTCCAGATATTAACTGCTTAAATTTCTAAAGGCTGTGGAATAAATAAGTTATATTGGAATGTTGTTCCACAACCTTTGCCCCCTCTTTGCAGAGATGGCAAATATGTGTGTGACAAGAACACACACACACAATCTATTTTCTCTTGTCTGGCAGTACATAAGAGAGTATTTGTCCACAAATCAGCCCCAAGAATAAGGCTCTATTATGAACACATTTCCTGACAGTCAGTCAACCCCTTTAAACATGTTGGCATTGGTAAGGGTTGTAGCTAAACAGTCTTTCCTGTAATCCTTCTGTTGCTACTGTTCAAACCAGTAAAGCAGCATGCGGCACGACTGCATTTTCCTTCTGCTGCTACCTACTAGCTTATCTTCTTTTTGTATAATTAACACTATTTTCTTTTGACCATATTTCTAAAATAAAATTAGAGTACACTAAGGAAATTACAGGGTATGTCCTCACAATGCGTTCTCTAACACATCAAGCTGCCTTTTTAGGCTGACTTCAGAGCCCAAACATAGGTGAATTATGTTGCCCAGCAGGTAAAGTCAAAATTAAGACACAATATATATTTTGAGTAAGTGATGAAGAGGTAAGAATTGATGCACTAATCGACATGGCTTCCAGTGCTGTACTGAGTACGAGAGGATCACAACCATCAGAGGAATGATGTGTGGGAATACGGGGTATGCGAGTGCAAAGCAAGAACCACCACAAACTGTAGGCAGTGTGCCATTTTGAGGGGGCAGAGAGGAGTGTGTCTGCCTGTGGCTGTATCTTGAAATGAATGTAACTCCCAGATCATCTTTCCCTGGAAACTTTTGGAAAACAGTGGATATTCCAGATAATCTGAGTAAGTGTAGGAATTCTAGAGTATTTGGCTGTTAAATAGTAACTAGTCTCAAGTTTTGAGACTTTGCCATGCAATCCAAATCCAATATCAGTTTTAGAAATCATTAAAATATCTTAATTTTTATGTTTCTCCATTTAAAATACAATTATGAGGAAACATTTCCTTTGTCATTTTTCCTTTTATGATTTTTTCCTATTAATACCATCAAAGAATTATTTTTAAAAATGTTAAAATGAAAAAAAAAAACCCGCCAAAAAACCCAATGCCTTTTTCCAGAAGACACACTATTGTCTTCACCTACCTGCTACCACAATAAAATTCAGTATTAAACCAACACAGGCTGAACAGTCAGACCCTAGCTACTCATTTTTTCTTTTAAGCAGACTCTTTAATGTAAATGTTCCATTAAGTTGGTAGAATCCAAAGAATAACTGTAAATATTTAATTGAAACTATATTTAATTCACTAATAACAATAATAAACTCAGGTAACCAAAAAAATGTGCTCAGCAAGCTAGTCACAAATTAGTTATTCAACGAGTAATTAAAGTGCTGAGACTTCAAACAGAAACCAACACTCCCCACGCCTCCCAAAATAAGCTAAAGCCGAAAGGCATACAGACAGTGAATTAGACAGGTGGCAGAGAGATGGACAAAAATGATAAACAATTGGCGATACCAGCAGAGAGATCACTCTCTGCACAGGCTGTATCAGCAAGCAGGTATAAGAGCTTTAAGAGCTAGACCAAATTACCTTAATTAGGTTTTCATTGTTTTAATTATCTTAAAGACCAGAACGAAGAATGTTCTCTCAAGGACTTAGAGATTGCAGCTGACAACTGTACAAACACAAAACAAATCAAGACAATCTGGTGCCAGGATCTAAGACTATGGAATAAATCCACAAATTCAGCAAAACTCAACAGTATCTACGTCCAAAAAAAACCCACCTGACAGCAAACCCTCTAGGGATGAAGTATCTCATCATCATTTTGTTGTGCCCACATGCCTTGCATTCAAGCAAATCGTCAGATTAGGTACTGAACACAGAAAATATATCGCTCCAAATTTCTTATAACTCAAGTCTAAGACATTAAAGGAAGTAATTGTTCAAATTTTTGCATAAGATTAGTAGTAGTGGTAGCCAATGAAATTATGAAGCAGCAAACACAAGACACTATCATAACACATTTCTAAAGATTCAATTGCTCATCAGTAACTAGTTCTGAAAAAGGCCGTTATTTACCAAAGAAAATCTGGAACCGCTGCAATGATACATCAGGATTAAAACTGTCACTAGTCTCCCCGGTAGCAACAGCAATCTGGCATCAAATCAGATCCAGAAAGTTCTGGATCCAGGGCAGTAACTCTCTTACTTTCTTCTACCTTGTATTCTCAAAAATCCAATTGAGACAGAGATCCTTTTTAATCTGAGGGTGTTTATTTTAAAAACCTTTGCTTTTATACATTGTTTCTCTGTGTCAGTGATACCAGATGAGTAGTGGGCATACTCCGGATAAATCTGTTTAAAGTGAACCACCTCTGTGCATAGATGAATCTGCAAATTCACAATTTTCCTCACGTACTTGTAAACTAATGAATGAGACCTGTGCCTCACCTCAGACTTAACATTTTTGAGGAGAATAATTAAGTGGATCTTCAGTGGTTTCCTGCTCATTAGGAAAGCTTTTTGTTTTCCTTATTATTACATCAATGTTCCCCTTCACTATGAGTTGGAAACGGTCCTAGAAGATGACCTCTTAGACTGCTATCAATAACAGCATTTTACAAACAGCCAATAAATATCTGATTGCTCCTTAAGAGAGTCTCGTGATACTTGAAATCTTGGAAAGAAGAAAAAAATACTTCTTCAGTGCAGATATATCACCAGCACAATATTAATTAAAATTGAAAAATACTCGAGATTTTTACTACTGGATAATGCAAAATCTGATACGAAGAACATATTCATAGTAAAATGATGCTGTTCCAGAAGACACATTTTCCATGCATTTCTAAGCAATTATCTGTACAGTGCTATGCTTCATTATTATAACCTCAGATATTTAGAGCGCAAAGAGAGATGACAGGATAAACATAAAAAAAGTCGCCTGCCACTATTCCTTCTCTGAAAGACTCTCAAAGTTAGGGTAGGGGGTGGCATTACATATAATGTCCTCTAAGGGCCACAACTAACCTTCAGTTTCGTTATTAAGTGAACTGAAATGGAACACATGTGAAATCTTTATTATTCAACAGACACAGAATCTGATACCCACAAGTAGTTTAATTCACAGGATATGATTTAAGTGATCACCTGTACTCCATCCAGAAATTTCACGGTCAAAGAGGAGGAGATTTACAGCCCCCAAAAAGCAGGTCCTGGAAAACGCTGCTGCAGAAATTTTTTTCTTTATAATACAATAGATCAAAATTCATAAAAAAAAAGATGCGAAAAGAAATTCAGCTCCAAGCCTGCCTTAGTTGTTTTCAAATGAATTTGGTCAAGAAGAAATACAGTAGCAGAAAATGCACAAAGGAACAGCCAAGCATGACAGGCAGAAACATAGTATTTCTGATACTCCTAGTAAACTTGACATGAACATATTTTTCCTTTTTAGTGCCAAACCATCTGCCTACCATTAATGCTGTAATTTACCTTACTAGCAAACACCTAGATTTTTGAGTGCACCACATCAATATTTTTCACTATCTTTACTGCATAATTTTATGTTGTGATTCTGCCATTAAATTTCATTATCTCTTTAATGAACTCCAATTCCTCTTACTTCTCACCACCTAAAGAGAATCCAGAAGCATGCTAATACTGAAGCTTTCAAAACAGTGACTTTTATGTGTTTATTTGCATTGATGAGCTTTGGAAGTCTTGTCTACTGCCACTGTCTATACTGAATTATCTTGCAAGAACAGAGTATTACTATTTGAGCATACTTTTAAATGCTTTTACTTATTGTTCTCAGTTGACGATTGTGTTTTTTCCTCAATGTGATGAAAGAGACATTGCTAGCTGAAGCTGCATTTTGTTCCCTTCCTCACTGTAAGATAAATTCGTGTAACAAATAAACCGCTATATACCATGAGAACTTACAACTAAATCAATAGTAACCAACAGAAAACTACAATAATCATTTTCCTAAAGAAATGGAGAAGTGGAAACAACACAAGAAGGATCAAGCTCTAATTCAAAATTACTAACACATAATTGTCCATTCTTCTGTGACTTTACACCAAAAAAAAAGTGGGCAAATAAAAAGAAATATATTATGTTAGCCAGAGGCATGCAATGCCATTTTAATTCCAAAGAAATGAAAGACCAAAATTTTAAAGTAGAGATGTAATGCTTTAAGGCTATTTTAATTAGTCTTCAAAACTCTGTTTTAGTTTGAAATAAGGTGGGACCAAATATGTGTGCATAATAGCTGGATTTAGAGAGATATTCCTTCCAGAAGACTATGTTAATAATATAGTTAGATAAAGCAGAATAAAAGAACTAAGTTGTTAGCTGTTTCACTGCATCATAAATGGAATTAGAATGTACCAAAAGCTTATCACATAATGAATTATAAACCAAAAAACCCCACCAACAACCAACAAACAAAAGGGTCAGGTCTACAGCTCTCAGCGTCTGTCCAGACTGAAGCTCATAACTCCTACCACATTTGAGTCTGGCCAAGACTATTTTTGACTCCTTGACAAATTTAAAAAAAAAGATGACAGGGCTATGATGTTATACACACAACAGGAAAGTTTCTATTTCCTAATACTATGCAACCTGGAACAGAGTTAGAACATAAGATCTCATAAGGAAATGAAGTATGCCTTGTATATTAAGAATGATAGAGACTGATGACTGGAGAAAACAGGGTGCATCTACATCAGTGTTTTAGTTCAAATTAGGAATGGAGTTTCAAAGTAACTGTCCCCAGCATCTTTACCTACTGCACTTTAACCAACATCAAAAGGTATCTTGCAGCATACAAACTGGATTCCTGTTAAGAAACAAGCCAAGACTACTTAGGGAGCTCAAGGTTAAGGATCCTTCCACTCGAGTACTCTTACACTTTTTTCAAAATCTCCATAGATTTTTCTGGCACTGCTACCCTCTGATTTCTGGACAGGATAAGCATATTCTTCTATTTTTATATCGAGCAGATTATTGCACACTAGGGCTTAGCGACAAGCCCAGACGGACCAAGCATATAAACCTAGTAAAAAGGCCTCTCCTTCCTGAGACAGTAAACAAACCTTGTAAGACTGGAAAAGCACATGCCCAAGGCCAAACATAAACTTTCTTTCAAATGGACAACACAAATAGAAAAAGAGAGTATTTAAACACCTTCTGAAGAACCAAGTGTGCTTGTGTGACTGAAAAAGCTAAAGCCTGTAAGGAAAAAAGCAACTCTTCCTTCCACCAGAGCACACTGAAAAAAACGAGAAGAAATACTCCATGCCTTTAATGCACTATGTAAAAAGGACCACGTGAAAATGCTTTTAAAATTTCAAACGCAGATAGCATATACACACTTAACCAAAAATCACATATAGGAATGCATTTAGGAAAAAGTTCTTACTATCAGAATTTCAAATTTGCAAAACTAAACATAACTTCCAGGAACCAGAGAAACACCATTCTCATTGGAAACCCAGCAGGCACAGTGAACTGCAGTTAGCCCGCAGCAGAGCTATCGCCTGAGTCTGTAAGCGCAGTTTACCAGATCATAGTATCGACTCCACTGTTACTCAAGCAGCTTTTAATGGTCCAGTATAATGAAAGCCTTTACACACAAGCACACAACATACTGGATTTAAAGCTGCCACAATCATCATAGGAGAACTATTTCTCCAGATATTGGTGAAAAATCTGTCTCAGAAACACTTAATGCAACAAAAACGTGACCTTGCAGGCTTTGAATATATGTATATAGAAGCTTGGAAATAGTTTCTGTCAGTTCAAAAGTAGCTTACAAAGATGAATGGAGTTTTCTGGAAGAACATCAATAAAGTGGTACCTGAGTAACATCTGATTACAGATGGTCATTAGTGATTGCCTACTGCAAGACCTTGGATAGCTACAATTAGTCGGCTATGACCAAGACCCATTCCCTTGGTAACAGAAACCTTTTTTACAGTAATTTATCAACTTCTAAACAAATGCAGTCTTCGTCAGGGCACAGCATTGCACAGGACGTCTTAAATAAGGGGACAAAGAGAGAAGAATGTTTTTCTCTAAAAATTTCATTTATTCTCTGCAATTTATTCTGTCACTTCCCAGCAGACCGCTTACTGGTACACTCCTCTGGGAACATTGTCAGTTTCACAGTGTACTACTACAGCTCCCCGGAGTGGCTGCAAAATGGAGAGGGGAGGGATGAGAAGGCAATGAACTCACTCTTCAAAAATGCATGTAATCTTCACACAGATGGCATTTTTAAGGCACCCCACAATGGTTTGCCCATATATACCCAGGTATTACACTGCTGATGGTAGAAGTAGTTCTGTTTTCTGGGTTCTGTTCTATGGAGCATCTACCAGGCATTGTAATCTTCTGAACAGATGAATGTTCACACCTATAGCCTTCTGGCTTGCCTGGAAATTCAACAGGGGCAGGTAATTTTTACTACCGCAGAGAAATGAGACAGCACTACAAGAGTGGGAGAGAAAGAAGAAAACCAGGTGGATCAGCTTCTGAACTGTAAAACAATAAATTAGCAAGCCATTTCACCATACACAAGCTGGAAAATATAAAGCAACTTCTATTTCCTTCCTGAAATGGTTTGTTCAAAAGGGAGAAAGAATAAAGAACAGAAACTGGAAACAACGTGAAAGGATTATTTGCCTAAAAGATTTGACACTATGCTCTGCAATCAGGTTACAGAAACACAGGACATAGAGTGATTCAGGATAAAATCCCTACATTAGCTGTGATTAACAGTTCTCTGCCATCATTAGAACAGTACTTTTGTACTACATTTGTAAGTACAAATTACAGGACACGTGAAACATGCTGTATCTTATGAGTGTAGAGGTGTCCTTCAGTAAGAAGCCTATATATAGAGTTCTGAAAGTTCTTTTTAAAAGTAGAGAAATTATTTTAAATGTATTTATGAATTCCAAGGGCTTTGATGTTCCTCTTATAAATCTGCATAATCATGTTAATTTATAATAGTGAACTGACCAGATTTTTTTCACTAATGAAATGCATCACTTCAAAACTTTTATTTCAACATTCATGCAAAATAATTGCACTGCATATTATTCAGTTTATATGCAAACTGGGCAAGTTCTGCATCCATTTCATTTGTTAACATTTGATTTCTACTCTTAACTTTATATTACACTATGAAATTCCAAGTACTATAGTACAAGACTAAAATATTAGCACTAAAATCCTGTTTCATTTACTCTGAAGGGAAAACAGACTGATATCTACATTTAAAGCATCAAATTCTACTATAACCTGAAATACAGGCAGCGTGGCATTATTCCAAAACTCACTCTCTTTTTCTCTCTTCTGTATTGGTAGCTTCAATAAATATGCAGAAGATTATGGTCTGATTTTCTCTTTTAGCTAACTGTGGGAAACAAGGGCTCACAAAATGGAAAACGAGTAACACGATATAGGGGAATAAATAGTCAGTAGGAAAAGGAAAAGTAATTTTTTTTATTAGAGGATTTTAATCTTACCGTGCTACAACTAAAAACTGGTCAATCTGACGGTCAGTAAGGGGGCTATCTGGATCCCATACTTTTACTTCCAGCTTTGCCTGTTCTCTGTCATCTAATTCTCCTGTCAAAAGGTAGATGGGACAAAACACTTATTACTCACAATGTTTTTCTCTATGTATTTCTTGTACTATGCTTAAAAGAGACATTGTACATTTTTAAACACACACACATATAGTACATAACAATCAGCAGTTATCCATTTAAATTCCACAATGCAGCATCAGTAAAATAAATATCATCCCTTAACATCAGCATTTCAATTTAAGGAGGCATTCTTAGGAGGCGTAGTATCAAAGAATTTCAATAAAATGTGATTATAAACTTGAAACCATAACCTAAGTAACCAGCAGTTTCTTTAAATTGCTTCTCAACTATATCAAAGTTACTGTTTCACTGAAGCCTTATCAAAATTAATTTTACACTTAACCAGCTTTAGCAATTAAATTCTATCCAATTTGTATTCTATGCCCCAAAACAAAAATCATTATGAAAAAATGCTGTTTACTACATTTTTTTTTCAGCTCTTGCTCTCAGCCACATTATCTGTATCGTTAACACAAATCATACTATTAAAATTGCTGTGTATGTTGACTAGTTATATCATCTTATAAAATAAAGCTACAGCACAGGAAAGTTACAATATACTACTCCATGATTTCCAAACTCCATTTTTCTGAAGAGAACATTTGTGTACATGCATGTGGTCAAAACAATGGTGGTGGTTTCCAAAATTTAATTTGCCCCTTATTCATTATTAAAAGAATACAGCATTTGTACTGCTTGGAAGAACAGTGAAGCATGAAGAGTCTACAATGGTTCATGTTCATATGGAAGCCTAAATCTTGGCTTGACTACACCAGTAACTTCTACTGCAAAATGAGAAACATTAGAGAGGGATTAGGCAGGCAACACATACGCTACTAGTATGAGAAGATTTACCTATGGCATGTGGCCAACACATTTGGGACCACAAGAGATGATAAAAGCAAAGTTAGGATCATTGTCTTTCCTTGGTATTTTAGAATACAAGCACGTTCTTCCTTCAGTGAACATGTGGAAAACTCCCATGTTTAGTCAGATGCCAGTACTTTTATGAGCTACTAAAGAATAACAACCCAATCTCAAATATAACCATTCAATTTCCTTCGGAAATCTAGGTTGTGTAGGTACCTCTCTGACCGCACCGATCACCACTTTATTCTGTGTTATTTCTTATGACTTTAAGAAAACAGCCAGTTTACACATGCATAGTATCATCAAGACATGAAATAACCTGGACACTTCTGCAAACCAAGCACTGACTTTTCTGAAATCTGATCATATATGGCAAGTTTCTCTAGCACATTCATTCTGGAAGGAAATGAAAATGTGGTGTAGGTTTATCCCTACCAAATACACAAGTTAGAACTGCACCATGCTGTCTGGCTAATGTTTCAGGAACAAATTTCACAGTTACATTCTCAGAAAAATAAATTACTTCTGATACACAGGCAATAAAGAATTGTCTGCCTAATGGGACTTATGCTTGTTTTAGCTAATTCACATCCAGTACTGGAGATAAACTATTAATTTCTGGCCATCTTGGGTAGGATTTTAGGTCAATAAGTTTATTCAGCAGACTACACACTTGTCAATACATTCATTTTAGCCGGCAGCTAAGCACCACGCAGTCGCTCACTCACTGCCGCCCCCACAAGGGTATGAGGAGGAGAATGGAGGAAGGAAAAAAAAAAAGAAAAAAAAGAAAAACAACTTGTGGGTTGAGATAAAAACAGTTTAATAGGATAACAAATGAAGAGAAGAATAATAGTAATAACAATAACAATAATTAACAATAATAAAACAAGCAATGCACAAATGCAATTGTTCACCACATGCGGAAGGAAAAAAAAACCCAAAACAAAAAACAACCCGATGCCCAGTCTGTTTCCGAGCAGCGATTCCGCCTCCCGGCTAGCTTCCCCAGTTATATACGGAGCATGACGTGATATGGCAGGGAACATCCCTTTGGCCAGCCTGGGCCAGCTGTCCTGGCTGTGCTCTCCCAGCTTCTTGTGCACCTGGCAGGGCATGGGAAGCTGAAAAGTCCTTGACTTAGTGTGGACACTACAACTACCTAGTAACAACTAAAAACATCAGTGTGTTATCAACATTATTCTCATCCTAAATCCTGCACTATATTGGCTGCTAGAAAGAAAATTAACTCTATCTCACCTGAAACCAGGACAGCACTTCATTCCAATCTGTTAATATATAGTTTTTTAATATCTTTAATGTTAATTGTTTCAGGACATCATACCCTGGAGATCAATCATCATTGTACAAGTATGACAAAACCCAATACTCAGGCAAGGTATACTTCTCACAATGAGAAAACATCATACAAGCAAAGCAAACAAAACATGTCACTCTCCTGAATCAAGTTTACAAAAAGATGAAAACCACTGCAATACTACATGTCTTGCTTCAATTAGAGGTAATTAAAAAATTGCTACTACAAAATGTTGTTCTAACTGTTGATAAAGGTAAATCTGAAACATTGCCAAACAGTATTTTGTAATGGCAGTAGACATAAATAGATTACGAGCAACGAAATATCTATACCAAAAGAATCCAAACACAAATAATGTAATATTTGCAATATTAAATATTACTGCAACAATGGTAGACAGGTTTCCAGAAGATATGTGGTCTCTGTCAAACTGCACTTACAAAAAAATACTTCATTCCTGATTTTCCACTTAAATGGCAGGATATTATCACTTAAACAGGAAGAAAAGTAACCTAAACAGATTAAATCATGGAGGCAGTGAAGCAGTGCAGTAGAAATCTTTGAAAAGTTGATTTCAGGAATAAAAATTTTGTTTATTTCCTTTGAATGTGCTGAAAGAATCAGAGTAGGAGGATCACACAAGATAAACAGGTCTTCTTTCCAGAGGTCTTCTTTCAAAATAGTAATTGTAAAACCCTGTGTGTTTTCCTTGAGCTGTCTGTCCTTAGTTAATTATGCCTGTACCTTATATTATAGGATTTTTAATGTGGCTGACCCCTTTAAAACTATGACACAATTTCTCTGTTAACACCTCTACATTTATCTTTTATATTGTTGAATTTGACACAGAACTATAAAACATTCAAACTGAACAGGTATCAACGTTGCCATAGTATTCACTCCTTGTACCGCAAGCTCCAGGACACAAATGGAACAGGGGAGTTTAACTTCTGACATTTTCAGTGTTGCATCTGAGAAGGTTGTCAGGTTCTGTTTTACAAGTGTTACCTTCCCTCACCACCACCGACACACCAATTACGGCTTCTGAGAAGTGCTAGACTATTTTTTTTGAATGGCTGATATAACATACCAGTGTATCCAATTTATTTTGAGCCCTGCTTATGATTTTATTATAGCCAATCTAATCCTGAAGATTAATTTTACTGGAAAACATCAGTAGATGGCCAGAAATATACCTGGTTTTCTCCTCATCAATCATTCAATGCCTTACTTCCAGTGGTTCTCTCCTAATAAAAAGTAAAAAATTTTTTTCCTTAAAAAAAAAAAAGTTCTGCATTTCAATTAGTCATTTTAAACAAAGGAAAGCATGATATGCCCTCCCAGAAAACAATTGTAAGAAAAATTTTACAAAAGTAAACCAAATGCAACTTTTAACTGAATGCAATTAGGATGAACTACAAGATCTGCTTAGTCTTTTAGACTTCACTTCCTACAGATAAATACCCCCCAGGTAATTAGGACATTAGATTCAGCATGTTCTTCTTATAACACATACAACTAAAAGAAAATAACTTGTAATATTAATTATGAGCATTTTCTTAGAGTGCAATTATTTTAATTTTAGAGATATATAATAACGCTGCAATACTATATCCTTTTAAGAAGCTGAAATATGAAATCTGTAAGAGTTGGATTTTTTAAAAATGGTTTTCAGGGAAACAATGTCAATTCCACTTTTAATGACAAACAGTTGAAAGGTATCTGACTGAAAAATAGCCAGGAGGACAGTTTTCAGAGACACTATTTGTCAGGTATAATGTCTTATTTTTGTATTTTCCACAATTTGCACTATTTTTCAAAATACCTTTTTATTTTCCTTTTCAAAAAGAAATTTAGCAGTCACTTCAATCCAAACTAACAAACTAAACACCTGCAGTGCACAGCTTTCTGAGTGAATCTATCTTTCATGACACACAAAACACTGGTACCAGCTACTGCATCCTTAATCATATGGGTCAAAAAAATCTGTAGTTGCGAATTTTTGGTCAGACATAGTCATGGGCAGCAGTTGGACACCACACCAATAGTTGGTACCGCAGAGTTCATCCTACTACAGAAAGTAATTCAGGGCTCAATATAATCTCTTGAAATCAGCCAGGAGTTTTGAGTCATGCATTAATTACCCAGACTCACTAGATACCTAAGCACATAAACACAAAGGCCCTTGTAAATATTTATATTCTTAAAGCTTGGCACATATCTAAGAAGTAAATTCAGTGACTTCATCTTTGTGCTTCAGTTTTGTACCTGTGAAGCAGGAATATCTCTTAGCTACATTGCAAGGATGCAGAAGAGAGATCCTTGTCAGTTCTTAGCCTCCCTGAGTCCAGTTCAGCATGACACACAGTGAAATTGCTGTTATCGGAATGTGGGATGAGATTTAGTAGACACAGTATTTAGCAGATTTTTGTCAGAACTGTTGGGCAGTATACTAACTACAGGTAATCCTAAATGTCTTTTTGAACATAGCTTCACGTGCTATGTCACACTGTAAAAATAGGCAACTAACCTTTGAAAATGAGGTTTCGATTCATGAACCGCCTTCTCATGCTGCTAGTCAGGCTTACTATCTGCAAACTTTTTCTCCAACTTAACAGGTGAGAAAAATAGCATCACATTGGATTTTCTCACACCGTTGAGCTATGAACAAAGTTCCAGATACTGTCTGTCCAGAGTAAAATCTGAGCTTTCTCCTTCAATGAAAAGTTCAGTGCTCCCCCTCTAAACCACTCAGCATATTAATTCTGCATAAAATGAGTTATACATTCATTCACAGAGGTTAATTATCACAAAACTTTTGAAAAAGCTTCACACAGCTTTTGAAAAACAACTGATGGGGAGGGGGGCACATACAGCTTCACTGAGAAAGCCGGTTGCAAAACGTCGAAGTAATTGTCACTGGGAAAGTAAGTTTTACATGAGATATAGGAGGAAAGACATCTTTCAGATGGATTTACAAACTTCATCTACTGACACTTACTGAGTTCAACTGTGCATAAATTGAATTCACAGTAAACAGCTAGCTGTTGGTCTTAACTAAGAGAAATTACAACCCTTCTCACTATAAAAGCTCTGCAGACATAGAATTCTTATTACTCATTTTTTTATTTTTTATGATCTGCAGTTCTCATCAGTACTGATAATCAAAAATCATCCAGGAAGAAAGTTCAAAAACTTACACTCAACTCTGCAAAAAATAAAACTGAATTATATGCAAGTAATTTCTCTGATTAAAGTAACATGAGAAAGCTTAGATTATCTTAAAAGCATTGGCCAAAAGGAAAATCAACTGTTTACCTTTCAATTGCACAATTCCTCCCTCCCCTTAGCTTGCCTGATAGATGTATATCCAAGATTTCAATTAGTCATTCAGATAGTGAGCTGCATATTTACACAAATCTTATAGTAAAGCTCAATTTATGAACATAACACACATATGAAGACTAGAAATGAAAAACAGACTATATAAAGACTACATGTATAGAGAGTACAAATGAAAGATATCAGGTGATGAGACCCTTATTTGTCTATAGCAACTTAAACTGCTACTGACCATTTTCTAAGCCAGTAAAACATGCATAGTTCAATCACCTCCTATGCTCTACAGCTCTAGCCCGTAAAAAAAGTTCAGTCATTTTTCACTTGAAAAATCGCTTTCAAATTAAACTGCCTCCAACTCCAATGACCTTAGAGCTGTCTCAGTGCTCAGCCTTGAAGTGCTTATAAATCAACCACTGATGATCAAAAGACAAGACCTCACGAAGCACTCAAAAGAGCTTTAGTTCATCATGTTCTAGATTCCTAGAAATAAACAGAAAAAATTACAATTGGGCTCAGAATAAACTAAACTGTAACCATGCAGTAATAACAAACTTTTCCATAATGCTGCATCAAGAATGGCTAGCTTATGGGAATGTCCAGTGCTAGAAGAAAGGAACAAATAAGGTTGCCTCTTTCCCAAAACTCTGTAGAACAGTATGAAAAAAGGAACTTCCACAAATCGGAGAACACAGAGACATAATGTCCTAAAATCACGCTATTCCTCACTTTATAGTCCTTACATTAAATCACATTTAAGTAGAATCCCCACTGTTACAGGGATGAAATAATAAAAAGTCCTTCCTTTTTAGCTTTTTATGGCCATTCTAAAGGCAATGACCTAAATTAATCTATTGCATAAAGCTAAAAGGTCACTTTCAGTTCAAAGGCAAGGACGAGTATTCAACTAATGAAAAGATACCTGAAATTCAGCTTTATTTTGGAATTGGCTTCTTGTACTGCTTTGATATCTGCGAATAAACCTGTACAATGTGACTTGCACCAAGATTCCCCACCCCTCACCTCCTTTTTACATTATTTTTTTGGTTGGTAGACAGTGGTCTAGCACCTATTCCAATCGGAATACAGAAAGATTTCAATAGTTTTTCTGAATTCCTGAAATAACAACACATGAGGTAATACAGTTTTCAGGAAAGCATAGTGGAAACGATCCTGTGTATAAATAACAGTACCATACTACATCTGAATATTTACAATATTGAAAATACTTGTTTTGGAAAGAGGAATACCGCAATGCACAGACATTGTATTCTTAAAAAACAACCACTAAATTAAAATGAAATCTCTAGTCCTGCAATTTTTTTTTTTTACATAAACTTCCTGTTACAAATATGCAAATTCACTTTGACTATAGTATTCTAAAGATAAATAGGGCTATTCATTTGCATAAATTTAAACATATAATTTAGAGAACTTTTTTTTTGTTAGGATGAAATGTATTTTGACTTATTCAAGTGTAAAAACCACATTTCATCTGCATCTGAGATTTGTTTTTCATCTTCTACAGAATAAACGTAAAAGAAAATCAGACTTACAGTAAAACAGCAAAGGGAACAAAAATATGAACTTATTATAAGTCCATTTAGGCAAAGTTACTGAGGTAGAAAAAAAAAAAAAAACAGTAAAGTCAATTAAACCCTAAGATGTTGCGGCTTGAAAGGCGATTTTAGCACTCACTGTGGTACATTATTTGGGATAATAAGCACATGCACAGCATACAATAAATAACTGTATCCTTCCTAAGACCAACTACCAGATAGAACCCATTTAGCATTTGAACAATCTCAGCCAAGGCTCTACAGCTATTATTAATAAAGAAATCTTTCCAACAGCAATCCTGCACAACCTTCCACACCAACTATGCAGCACAGCCTTAGTCTCCTTAGGAAGCTAAAGACAGCAGGGGAAATCATAGTGCTCTTCTTACGAAGACTCCAACTAACTTCAAATACAAAGCAAACTTGAGAAAGGTAGCCTTGCTTTTACAGTTTGGGGCATGGACAGGTATTAAAACCATTCCAACAATCCCCAAGCAGAACAACCTGAGTAACTCACCTCAACTGTTGAACAGTTTTTATAAGACGTAATTGCTACACAGCATAGTTTCCAACTCTTCTAATTTACCATTTGAGTGTTAATGCAGAAGTTGCAAATTATCTGAGAAATGAAGCTCATAAATTTCCATTAACACATTATATCAGAATACTATAAGTATAGTAAGTATACAAGGAAGAAAAGAACCAACTTAATCCACCTAACTGCTTGTTTCATCAAAATTATACATGCACTTGATACCTCGATGAATTGTACCAAAAGGCAACAAACATTTTTAAATAACATTACTAAAAAGACTTCATAAAACACTATGTTTTATAATGTAAAACCTCCAAATACATAATTGAACTTCTGTAGTATATGTGGCTCCCAACTAAACTACAGATTTCCCTTGCATCTGCAAGGTCAAGCAGAAGTAAATGGAGTCTTTACCGAAAACAAAGAGGCTGTTTACATGTGCTTTGTTTAATTTATAGTAAAACTGACAAATCTATAAACATGCATTTAATTGCCCAGGACATAAGTCACTCCCTAGTAGAGAGATTGGCAAGACTGATGTAAAGGATATCATAATGCTATTAAAATTTTACATGAACAATATTGAAAAGAATACTATTTGTGATGATCATGAATTTGACAGTTAATTACGAAAAATTGACTCCATTGAGCTTAATAACAAGAAAAAAACCTGCAAATCAGACAAGTGACTACCATATTTAAATTTGCTAACCCTCAAGAAACAGCTCCTTCTTTTAGAAGGTATTAACGAAAAAGCTTTCATGTTAACTCAAAGTCAAAAGTGCAACCAACAGAAACTCCACATGAGAACAAAGTATATCTGAGTACACATAAACAGAAGTTTTATTCTGTTGTATTACCTTCAGCTAAGATTCATCTTAGCTAACCTTAAACATCCTCTGATCTATTTTAGATACCCATCTTCAGCAGAGATGAATCAAGTCTGTGCAACATTCTTCTACTCTGACCATAAAGGTCTTACTGGGTTAGCACAATCACATCTTTTCTGTCTCGCATTCCATTCCAATTTCCACAAGCAGAAGCTCCTGAATCTGCTTGCTGTACCTTTTGTTCCACGCATTCCTTCTGAAAACTTCATTAAAATAGAAAGTCATCATCTTTTACTTGAACCAATTGCCCTTAAAAGTCATAGAATCATAGAATGCATGTGAAGTATGAAAAATGTCCTAAAGAAAGAATATAATTACTTAGAAAGATGCTCCTTCTAGAATGAAATGAGCACTGGCCAATTTCCATGCTGAGATCAAAATTGAGGCCAATGTTAATGTGCTAAGCATGCTTTACAAAGCTACTGTAGGAAAAAATATTATGCATGCAGAACAATTAGTTGTATCTTGGTAGGGTTTGGTTGGTTGGTTTTTAATAGCAGAAACTATCACCTTTACAGATTAATTCCTTTTGCCAAGGTTCAGGGTTTTTTAAAAAAGTTTGTTTTAAAGACCACAAGCTAATAAAAGCATAGTTATAGCTTCAGTATGAAGTCATCCTGCTTTTTCCTGGGTCAAAAATGTCTTTCCGATGTCTTTAGAATGAGGGTCCAGAGATCACAGAATCATAGAATGGTTTGGGTTGGAAGGGACCTTCAAGATCATCTAGTTCCAACCCCCCCTGCCATGGGCAGGGACACCCTCCACTAGACCAGGTTGCCCAAAGCCCCATCCAACCTGGCCTTGAACACCTCCAGGGAGGGGGCATCCACCACCTCTCTGGGCAACCTGTTCCAGAGCCTCACCACTCTCACAGTGAAGAATTTCTAACATCTAATCTAAATCTGCCCTCCTTCAGCTTAAACCCATTACCCCTTCTGCTATCACTCCATGCCCTTGTAAACAGTCCCTCTCCAGCTTTCCTGTAGGTCCCTTTAGGTACTGGAAGGCTGCTATAAGGTCTCCCCGGAGTCTTCTCCAGGCTGAACAACCCCAACACTCTCAGCCTGTCCTCATAGGAGAGGTGCTCCAGCCCTCTGATCAGCTTCCTGGCCCTCCTCTGGACTCCCTCCAACAGCTTCATGTCTTTCTTGTACTGGTGGCCCCAGAACCAGAAACAGTACTCCAGGTGGGTTCTCACAAAAGCAGAGTAGAGGGGGAGAATCACCTCCCTCGACCTGCTGGTCACGGTTCTTTTGATACAGCTCAGGATACAGTTGGCTTTCTGGGCTTCAAGCACATGTTGCTGGGTCATGCTGAGCTTCTCATCCACCAACACCCCCAAGTCCTTCTCAGGGTTGCTCTCAATCCATTCTCCATCCAGCCTGTATTTATGCTTGGGACTGCCCTGAGCCATGTGCAGGACCTTGCACTTGGCCTTATTGAACTTCATGCGGTTCGCACAGGCCCACCGCTCAAGCCTGTCAATGTCCCTCTGGATGGCATCCCTTCCTTCCAGTGCATCAACCACACCACACAGTGTGGTGTTGTCATCAAACTTGCTGAGGGTGCACTCAATCCCACTGTCCATGTCGCCGACAAAGATGCTAAACGGATGTGTCTGCTTCTGGTATATTCTGACTGATATTTTGAAACGACCGTTTATTTTGCTTCTAACTTACTTACTACATTTTCCAACAACTTTGAAGCTTCAATGCATTTCACACTGAACTTGGTGGAATAGATTTCTACAAGGTTCCTGGGCGTCTTCTTGAAGCAAATGCAATTTAGGCATAAATGTTTCATTTTATACTTGCTCCTGAAGGTAGTTCTGGTACCAGAATTTGAGCTTTGCTTTCTGCTGTCTAGATCCCAGCACGGTCATCTTGAATTCACAGGAAATCTGGTTTTGGACAACAGGCTATGGACACTCAAATTGCTGCATGTGGAACAAAAGAGGTGCACAAGCTACTACACAAATGAGTTCTTCCACCCTATGTAAAAAAGTACTTTATAGTTCACAGATTTTTCCACAAAAATCTTTTCCTCGCATGCCAACACACTGCTAATGGAAGAGCCTAAAGCTGCTACTGCTGTTGTCACCTTCTACGTGTACAGGAAAAGCAATTCTTTCTTTGATGACTGTACCTAAGCAACTGGGTTTAAACTAAATCCACCGATTTGTTCTTGTAATTGCAATTTGGTTCACTCACAAAGGAAACATTAACTACTTCAGGACCACATCGCCTCAAAATCACCAGCCCTCATGACTCCTTAAAGCCAGTTAAAACCAAAAAGCTAGACATACACTATTTGTAAAATACTAAACTCCAGGAAAAAGAGGCAATATTTTCTGAATTTTATTTTCTAAGAACTGCCTATTGTACTAATGTGTCCAGTTCTCATATCCGGCAATTGTCAGTAAGACTGATCACTTAAGAGAAATTATGGACCATATTTTCTGAAAAATAAGAGGTCAAAGACATATTTGTTTATCCTGTCAGACATTTCTCATCGCCACACATGACCTGTCTTCAGAGCCTAACAATTTCATGGCTTTCCAATTTTTAATACTTAAATATTAAAATACAGAATATTCTAAAAATATTTCATATTACCTGATAAATTTTACCTTCTTGCAACAGAAAGAAATCATTGCAACTACATCAACACTAATAGTGATAATCCAGCACACAGATTTTTGACAAGAGCATCAGTTGCGCCATTCAAACAACTCCTGCAGGTCTCTGGCTAGTATGAGTGATTTTCAAATTCAGCAGTGATTCTTCCAAAAAGTATTAGGTACCGTGAAGTAACAGAACATGAGATTACAGCTGGGTTCCACTATTCTAAAACATGTTTTTCATTTATTAAATTAAAACAAAATTTCAGTGTATCTGGGAAGCATTTCAAGAACCAGAAAATGCAATACACTGAGTCTAGGCATCCTGCACTTTCATAACGTTAAAAATCCAAACAGTATCTAGATGAGTTTCTTATTTGTCTCTTTAGTTGTAACAATTTTAAAACTTAAAATCCTGGAATTCCAATATTCCCAAACAGTAATAGGCTTGAACTCTGAGTTTAAAAGTTTCTATCTGATATATCCAGTCTATTAAAAACAACATGCTCTTACAACTGAGTTGCAGTAAGAAGCAAAAAAACCCAAAACAACCAAACAACAAAAAACCAAAGATGACATTAGGAAATACCTCTAAAGGAATTATTTTGTTCTTTTTCAAAACAGAGAAAAGTTTTTGAAGTGTTGGATACAAGTTCTCTGAACATCACTCAAAATTTACAGCTTAAATTTCCCCAACTGCTCCCCTTCTTCCTATTAAGCACTCAGCTACTTGAACTTCATTAATTCTAAAATGCCTTGCCTTCACGAAATGGAAGTGACTGCACAGCAAGTGCTATTTCTAGGAGCCCTCTGGTATCTTCAGATGGACAAGAGGGATTCTAGGTTTTTATACAGATACTTTGACTATAGTTTATAATTATATTTATCAAAAAGAAAAAAAAAAAGCTTTGTACAGAATGTCTTTCCTACAATCCAGAGACTCTAATTCCTCTTCCTCTCTATGTCTTACTAAAGAGGGTAGTCCTCTTCCCTACCAACTCCAAACTCTTTGTACTGCTTTAAACAGCCAGAGAGTAACTAACTGCATCAAATTCCTGCTCCATAAAGAATTCCCCAGAACAGTGGTCTCCTTTTAAACCTAAATATAGCAGATAAGCAGCACCGGGCTAGGAAAAAGGACTGCAGCTGGGAGTGGACCATTAGCATGAGAAAAAAAATCCCATGCAGCAGTACAGAGAGATCCCCGTAACAGTGTTTCTAATTAAGCTCAGCCCTCCAGACTAATTAAAACAGGGATTTGCAAACAGTTTGCCACTGCTGGTAGTAGTACTCAATTAGGACTAGGAGTACTTAGTACTAGCAGCCAGTTCTTTACATAAACCTCTAAACCTAATCATTCCCCACCACACCTGTCAACCTCTTGATGCTCATCTCCTTCCATATACCTCTGCATGGAGACTAAAATCTCATTTCCCACCAACTGCCAAACAACCCTAACCCTTCGTGAATCCATCATCACACTTCCCATCCTGACATGTCTGTTTTGCCTAGTGATCTCTAGCTCCACACGACTTGCTCAGCACTCGGCATCCTTACAGCAGCACTATGAGCAGAGCCGGATGAGCTGACAGAAGCTGCTGCTATACATGGGCAATTAATTAGCAGTAAAAAACATTCTTACCAGGCACTTTCCACTGTTCAGACAAGTGTGTGCACGCTGATGGCTGCTAACTGCTGACACTGAGATGCTGCCCATCATAGGCTGGGAATCTTTGTCTGCCCAGAGACACCCTTCAGCCACCTGAACAACTTAGGAGAGGTAGAGAAAGTTCAGAGGTCAACTCCCTCTACAATCTACTTTCTAGCTGGTGCGTTTGTGCTAAATCTCAGGAATTACCCCATGTTTTTAAAAGAGAGAAACAAAGTTTTTAAAGGTTAGTAGCTGCTCTGTTAACTGAATCATACTATGCATATGTTATACTTTTTCTTATATTGCAGTATTATAATCTAACCATACTGAAGACTTTTTGGTAGGTATTAATGCTGTTAGCTTAACATTAGTGCTTGCAATTCCTAATCTTCAGGTGTTCCTTTTATTTTTAGACTGAGATTTGCTAAGAGCTCAACATATTGTCTCAAGCCTTTATGGAAAAGTCAGCTGAAACTGAGCACGCTAATGGCAATGACTGAACACATACAAAGAAGATGCTACAACCCAGCATCATCACTGGGGGGAAGGTGACTAAGTAGCAGTTTGTGGTTCACTAAGTAGCAATTTGAGGCTTCTCTTGCAGCTTCCCTTAACGAAATATAACTGCAGGTAAGCAAAGAAGATGTGGCCTAAAATCATCTTTGAAGCACAGGTGTTTAGATTAAACAACTGTGCACTCACATGCTTGTTTAATAAGACGTAAACTTCCAGTCCCAGCTCTTTCTCTACAGATAAAGGGTTCCCCAAGGTAAAAGGCAGAAGACTGGGCTGAATCTTGTCACTAGGTTGTTAATCTGGAGCACCATAGTAGGATCAGTTCAAGTTGGAAGGGATCTCAGGAGGTCTCTAGGCCAACCCTCTCCTCAAAACAGGCTCAGCTGTGAGGTCAGACCAGAGCTTTATCCACTTGGGTCTTGAAAACTTCTACGGACAGAGATGACACAACCTCCCCAGGTACTTGCTCCATCACCTGACTATCCTCATGGGAAAAAATTCTGCTCATGGCCATTCTGAACCTCTTATTTCAAGTTATGTTTGTTTTATCTCATCCTCCAACTACGCACCACTGTCAAGAACCTCCCCAGTCGCTGGGGGGCTGCTGTTGGTCCCCTCCCTTGAAGACACCTATCAGCTTACATAAAGACACAGTAACAGCTGAATCATCATCATCTTCTCCTTGAAGGTCAGAAGGCTACAGAAACATTTAGATAACTATCAGTCAAAACTACAATAATTCAGATGTTTTTATCCTAAAATCAAACTTTTTTTTTCCACCAGCCACTGGAAATAAATGCAGATTAATCCAACTAAACTGCCAAAGAAGTGCTCTGTATATCACCAGACCTTTGGTTTGTGGGAAACTTGGTGTTTCTGAACCTGAATAACTGATGGACTATTATTGCCTACTGAAGACAGCAAGAAGACTGCATCACTTACTGCACTTTGGGGATTAATGGGGTGTGAGAAAAACAAGACAGTAACACACCGTGAAATCCTGTCTTCATAAGGTAAGAAAAAGATCTTCTACTCATTTTACTGAATCACGGATTTAACTCAAAGTTAAGCTCCAGATTAATTCAGTAACTTAATTCTTAATCAATACAGAATTTAATTTTAGAAAAAAATTAAGTAAGTAAAATTTCCATGGGAAAAACATTTCCTTTATATGTAGTATTCATTAGGCTCTGTCTTCAGTAATTTAAGTAGCAGAACTCAGTGGGAAAAGACTTCCTGTCTGGCAGACAACCCCAGCTCATCCTGAAAATCCAACAATTCAACCCACTACTTCGGAAGCACATCAATGCTTCCTGGCTACTTGATACACACATTGAGACAGTCATTTTCTCTTGGTCCTCTGGGAAACTTTCCTCTTGAGCATATGAATGCCTACATAATTGTTTCCCCATGACAGGCACATTTTACAGCAAGAATAGCAGTGTATCATATTCTAGTCATAAACTTGCTCTGAAACAGGTCTATACACCTTATAAACCAATATGGAAAAGATTTCCTGAAGTTTATTTCTGGTTATTAAAAGAAAAGTCAGAATAATAATGCAGGTGAGCTACTAAACAGCATCCATTGTAAAATAATCTGCCACTTACCAGAAATTAAGTCATTCTTGTTTTATACAGTTTATTAGATAAACTTTGTAGAAATAATACTTGTTTTGTATGAAAGAAAAAGTATAGCAGAAAAAAAAGCAGCCCTTGACAAATGGAAAACACATCATTTAAGGTTACAAATATACATATTTGGGGCATTCAGAACTCCTTTGACTTACTGCAAGTGATATTCCTGTCACGTATCTTTTCTTATTAAGGAATAAATAGCAATATTCTTGAAAATAGTATCTATGTATAGATACTTCTCAGGCAACTTTTTCTTTCGTTAGCACTCAATGTAGAGTGCACATTTCACTGACAAAACCAGCTCATTTTAAAATTTACTAAGCAAATATAATTACAAACATAACAAGGCACAGCTGCTCATGCTTCTTAAATAACATCCAAACACTAAATAAATATTGTACTTGAAATTTTGTTTAAAAGAAAAAAGTTCCTATGTAGCTAAAGACCTAAGGCACAGGTAGTTGTGCTACATTATAAATAAATAAAATTTTAAAAATACCAGTGATTTTAAAGATATGCCAAGGTTTGAAACATTTGTTTCAGTCCTGCTACAAAACAGACCAGATGCTTTGATGGAAGCCAATGTTTTAAAATAAGACGACACAAGGACACACATCCTCTATGCAGAGCCTGCTTTAAAAGGGAGAGAAAGAACACATTTTTCACTTGTTTTGCTACCGTGTTATTGTTCTACAAAATGGGTGGGCCCTCAACGTCTTCTTTCCATGAGGCCTATATCAAAGAACTAACCAGACTGTACAATTAAATAAACAAACACTGAATGTCTAAACCCTGTTGTGCACAAACTGGAAACAGACAATGTCTTTTCAATAACTATTCAAGTGTCCTTTCTTTCTTGCCTCGTAATATCTGCTGGTATTTGTCAATTTTCTAAGACCTACTATTTTACTTTCTCTGCCTCTATGCTGATTAGTTTAGTTCAGAAAGTCAGCACAAGTCAAAATGCAAGATGAGGATTTTTTGTTTTCCCCCTAATGAAAGATCATATATTTACCTTCTGCAAGCATGTCTGGCACATCTGCTTGATATCTAGGCCCCACTCTGATTTCTCCCTTGTCTGCTAAAAGCGTTTTCAGTGATGGATCATACACCAATGAATAAAAAAAAGTATCCTGAAAAAGAAAACACATTTGCAACAGCGTAATGATTTTTAAAATTACATTTGTAAATCTGTATCATCTTTCATTTGGAAATTATTAAAGTAGCCTCCCTTACACACTTTGACAGAGCACAGGTTTGGTACATTAATCCTTACTTTAAATAATGCAGATGTTTCATGAGTACTCTTAAATGGCTAACTGAAGCTTCTCTCATTGCTAGGAGTTATTTCAGAACAGAGCAATAATGAAAAGATTCATACACAAATATGTATCAATAGATTTGAAAAGAATTGCTGTTAACTGCTTTCTGAATTTAACACATTTCCTCTCCTAAGTATCTCTACCATACTGACTTTGCATTATAAGTTAGTCTCAAAAAGCATAAAACACTGTCAGTGTCTGAAAAGAGCTTACACAAAAATAGTACTGGCATATTCATACAGTCACCTGAAGTACAGGGCAAGTCCTGCTTTCAGAAACATTTTTACCCATTATCAGTGTTTTTTAAAAATAGAGACATGCTAATTTCAGCTAAAAACCACTGTCTGCCTGATGTTATATTAAGACACTCCAAAGAAAAATGCATTTATTTTGAAAGTATTTCGCAATACAATTATCTGTCAAATTCTTGGGGAATTTTCTTCCCCTCTGGTAAAGTTAAGCACCCTAAATTCCTTCCACAGGAAATGAAAGGTGAGGAGATACTTTCCATACAATAATTCAGAGCCCTTAAAATTACACTCCTATGCTAAGTTGCCCTCTACAGGAGTCTCTCTTGCTCTCTCTGTCCATTGACTATGGAAGATTCTTCTTGCTAGAACATCTCGGGGAAGGAGGGGGGAGGGTGTGAAGGAAAAAAATAAGAAAGGAAAACAAAAAGCCATGTGAATTCCTCCTTAAGTATCTGCTACAGGAAACAGTCTGTGTATTTTTCTTTTGTAACATACTATACGAATTACTTTGAATTATTTATTTCTGAATACAACCATATTCATCATAAAAACATAATTTAAAAGCATCAATTATGTTTTTATCCAACAACATTTTAAAAATCAGTGTTTTCAACAACATACTTTTTCTAACTTTTTAAGGAAAAAATTGTCAAATTGTTTGCCCATTTATTAAAAATACAGTTGTAAAAGACCATAAACCCGTCCCAGTATTTACCCAAATAGAAGTCACATATTACCTCTTTCTCCAGATACGACAGCACAGACTCTGTCTCATTCAGAAGTGCAACACTGCATTTTCCCCTACACAAACAGAAGGAAGAACTGTTACTTTGTAAAAAGTTCAAATTTTTATTAAGTCAAAAAGTTATTTGCATAAAACAATCGAGACATACTTTAAACTTTTACATTAAAAATAGAGCAAAATGCACTTTGCCTTACTTTTAAGATACCAAAATTAACATCAAAGCAACAAAATGAATCGCTGTACTGACCCAAGCACTCAAATACATAAGAGTTCTGCCAAACTGGGAAATAGTTTCAGAAATAGAGAAGCAATGAAGGAACAAGAAATATTATGGCAAACAATAAATAACGCGTACAATAAAAAGGCGAAACATCACCTCCGAGTGACTTACCTCCAGTAAGTTCAGTGCCTAATTTGAAAACAAATAACTCAAACTTGAAACAATATCAAATGTAAAAATAAAGCGCTTTTCTTTTTTGAATGGAATTATTTCTAATAACTAATCATGAAGTTCTATTCAGTTGTACAGCCACATTAAAATGCTACCTACCACATTTTTGTGCAGACTGCCAGTACAGAGCTTCCCGTTGTTCAGCAGTGGTACAGAACTGCCCACGTGTACCGCACGCAGATAACACAATGGGAGTTCGACCCCACTACCCCCACCCCTTTCTCTCCCCTCTTTCTCATCCCCTTCTCCCCCAACACTCCTTTGGCCTCAAATTCTTCTGCCTCCAACATCTTTGCAAATAATCTGCAGAATTATTTTTAACAAATGGTATTTTAAAGAAACACACATAGATGTGGATGAAAAATGTTAAGCATGCTGAATCATCTTGCTAGCAACTGGCAGTTTTATGTTATCATTTTCAACTGAACTACCCTTTTATAATTATACGTATTTATTACCCCTTACATACATCATCTTGTACTTCATGCACCTGAGTTTTATTCAATGTCTATCAGCTTAGTTTTTATTTATCAGGAGGCTCCAGTGGCCTTATACATAAGGCTATAGGACCCCTGCCCTAAACGCCCTTCTCCCATGGAACAGACCAGCACACAAATGTAGAAAAGGTAACTGTTTCCAGAGACCTCCTCTATTTTAAGATAACACCAAAGATGTTATTGTAAAAAGTGTAGTTCATTTCAGTGAATGCTGACTGTTAAGCTCAACCACAAGCATCAGATGCCAATTGTTAACAGCTGATCATTAAGCAAACATACCCAGCTGATGTTTCATTATCATTGCACATCACAGGAAATGGGGATAAACCACGCATTCTGTCTGCAGTATGTAACCTCCTCAATTCCTCTTCGTCTCCATATTTGTCAGGAGAACCACATCACCAAAGAGAAATAGTGGGAAGATGAGCCAGAAAAATCTGTGCACAATACACACCACCAGAGGAAAAGACTCCTGCAGTAGAGAAGTAGGAAACATTCTCTACACCCGACCATGTCTTCGAATGGTTTTTGAAGCTTCTGGCCCTGGTAATTCCCTAACACTCACTTCTAAAAATTAATTATACATTGTACCATGAAGTCAGTTTGTCAAATTTCAATGGATTTTTTTTTTCAGTGTTAAAGGCTAAACAGGAGTTTACCTTTCCAGTTTGCTTCTGTTCTATATACCGCTAGTATGCCTTCTCTTCTCCACTACAGCCTACCCCTTACTTAACTCCAATTATTGCAGAGACGTGCCTTCACTTGCCATTGCAACTGCAAGAGTATTGGATTGACTGACCCTCTACCTTACTGCTGGTAATTTAAAAAAATTCATTTTATTTCATTAAGAGACAAGATTAATCCCCCCAGCACATCTTCTAAGACAGTGAATTTCTGTTTGATATTACATTTCTTTGTACAACATTTTAACCATCTAATGGCTGGAGTCACACACAGGTAACCTTTTCGATGCACACGATATCTCACATGCATGGACTAGAGTCTCAAAAAAGACAATACTAGACATACAGTAGTAGATACCACACTAAAATGAAAAAAAAAAAAAACAAAACAAAAAAAAAAAAACCCCAAAAAACCAAACCCCAAACTATTTGAAAATAGGTAAATTACACAGAGCCAAAATTAGAAACAACTGTCTGTATTACAGTTACCAGTTTCCATAATCTAGAAACCTACAATACTTAATACAAATTATTTAAAATCTTTACCAAACACATAAAAGCCTACCATTCATATAGCTTCTCTTTTTTTCCATCAGAGGAAATTCCTCTCAGCCTATTGTAAATGGTCTACTGGGCTGAACCAAGCATCTAGCTCATATTGCCTCCAGCATCTCTCAACCATGGATGCCTAGGAAATAACTTAAGTCAATACAGATTGGCAGCGATATGTCCCTAAATATTCTCCAGCCACCACTGCACTTTTCACCTTTTCCTCCAAAACTAATAATCAAAATGCCCTCGAGAGAAAGTTAATGTGGTTTAAACCACATTACAAGAAGACCTGGAGTTCTTTCTCTAAGCATGTATCTAAAAAACCCAGAGCTTCTCCAGATTTAAATATAATATTGTCCTTCTCAGAGTGTTCTGCAACTTTGTTCATTAACGTTTTCAAACCATTTCAGATAACTGGGACAGATGGACCTATATCAAACAAAGAATCAATATAACAGGGTAAAATCTGACTATTCTAACCTAAAGAGAGGGGAAAAAAAGTGGGAGCTAGCTACCTACAGAGACAAGTGAAAGAAAATACATACTGCATTTACCAGATTGTAAAATCAGCTACACATCAAAATAAAATGATACTCTTTTCCCAAAGACACTAGGATTTCTGAAAGTTTTGAATATTATTTAGACTGATAGAGTATAATGCCATAGTTTCATTGTTCTATTGGTGGAGTCTCCTGCCTGAAATGTGTCAAAAAACCTAACCAAAGTAAAAATTACAAAGAATTACCCAGCTTTCATGAAATGAAAAAATATTTAAAAAATTGGAGAGTTGTCTAATATTTATTCAGACATGAAACTTTCTTCCTGTTATCTGACTCTGCTTCTCTGATTTAGGCTATATTCCTCCACCAAGCAGCATTCTAGTAACTGGTATCAACAGGATGAGTTACTAGTAAATAGCATCAGGAGGTCTCAATGATGTTAAGATTATATATCTGGTTTTGATCTTTTTCTCAAATTAAAAATATTCAGAAAAAATATTTTTACTTCCTACTGAACTAGGCAAAATTATCTTGTATGAATGTTGAGGGAAAGTTTCAGATACCTCAGCAATGTACAAATAACCACAAACAAAAAATAAGTTAGCTTTTATGTCTTCACTTACAATTTAATTCTGATGAGACTAAATTGTCCTTTCAGAATCCTTTCTGCTCTTAGACGTACTTCATATTTAAACTGGTCACAAATAAAAAGTTCTTCCATTGAGCTGACAACAATACCAACAAAACTTGTTATAGGATTAAATCAGTCAGCAATAAAAAAGTAATTTAGAGGTCTTGAAGTAAAGGAGACAACAAAGCTTGCCTATACATATGCTCATGGTATTATCAGCCTCTATCATATAAACCACTCAGGATTCAATTGTTTCCCCTGTCCTAAGAACCAGAGTTAGAACTCGTAACTTCTTTCTTTCAAGCATTAACCACGTGAAAGCTGTTTTCATGTTAGACCTTCCTTCGCTCTCATTAGTTAGAAGCTTTTGTCTGCTTGCAATTTTTTTACGTTTCAGGTGACTCCACCAGTAAGTTGACAATTCTTGATTGTTTACACCCATCAGGTAAGGGATGCCTGACAACCTATTTCTCCACACCTACAACCTACTTCCATGCTTCAGTGATGCCCTTCTGTTACATTATAGAAATGAGACTCAAACACGTTCCACAAAAATACTCTAAAATACTACATTGGAAAAAATGCCTTAATGATTTTGTAGAAAAGGACCTAGCAGAAAGCCAGGACCATATAGTCCCAAAATGCTAACCATCTACAATTGAAACAGCAAAGCACAGAGACGCTAATAAGGGTTATAAGGAAATGGCAAGACATACTAGTCATCATGAAGTCTAGGTAGAAGTCTCAGTGCAGTGAACATAAGGATTTTTTTTTTCCCCTCTTGTTTTGGGGAGCTATTTTTGATTTTGTTTTGGGGGGTTTCTTTGGGTTTTTTGTTGTTTGGTTTGGTTTTTTTTACTGTGGAACAAAGAAAAGGAGACTAAAAAGAAAGAACTAGAAAATAAATGGCAGCTTTGTGAGACACTCATAGATAAGACAGTCTTGGACAAGTCAATAAGGAGCTAACAAAAATTAACACTCTATATGAAATGTCAGTTAGCATGTCAGTCCTGAAGGAGAGACATCACAGACAGTAAACAGAGATAGGACCTAACAGGCCTTGAAAACTAAAGACAAAAGCGCGCCACGTTTGAGTGAGACCCAATGGAGGAGTGAAAAACACATGGGAACATCGCTCACCCAAAGCCATGACAACAATCAATATTTAGAACAGAGAAGTACAACAAGACTGACCTTACCAACCTGTTCCATTGAAGACACAAGACAATGATAAACAGCTCAAGAATTTAAGATGTACAAAAAAAGTCATACCGAGGCTATTATACAAGACAATGTTATGAAAAGATTTCAGTATAGCCTGGTTAAACAACCTAGAGTAAAATACCAAATTCTTCAGAACATACACTAAATGCATATCTGGGAAAAAAAAATATCAGGCTTCTTGTTTGCACTGTCTGGGTAATTGTCCTTTAATAAGTTTTTTCTTAAAGCAAATGAAAATATAGCTTCAAACCTTTACCAAATTTAAAAAAAAAACTGATGTAAACACTGAGCTTTTAAAACTACCAAAATGAATCAAAATCAACAGCAACTGTTTCGATCTTTTAAAGTCCTTGTTTGTTTCAGCACAGCCCCTACTTTTAAACCAGTAGAAAGCTCTACAAATCCTGTTCTGCTATTCTTGCAGGCTATTTCTTCATGTTTTCACCAGGTAAGACAACCCACAAGATACAAATCTGATTTTAATAATGATTTCTTGGGACAGGAGGTATGCAAACAAAAATTACAGAAAGAAATTACAAAAGAAACAAAAAGTATTTAGTGCCTGTTAACCAGGACAAACCATAGGAGTAGAAAAGGCACCCTCATGGGTATGGTATCATGCGGTGTAAGTTTCCTGTTGTAACGCAGATGCAGTCTGGGTGGGATCAACGCAGTGTAAGAACTCTCAGGACTCACTGCTCTGGGTTCCCACCGACTCACTGAAACTTGATATGCATTGGTGATTCAGTTGAAGAAATACAGATAACATATGCAGGCATGACCCCACAGAAATAGCAGAAATTCTGCTATTAACAATTATTAATTGCCCTCCTGAATACGACAGAATGATATTGGGTAATTCTGTACAGATATACCACATGTCTCTTGCTGATCTTCATCAAGAAACGTTGGTATCTCAGTAGAGATTTGGAACACAGAAGCGTGAGTCACTAGCTAGACAGTCTGAGAATAAAATAACAGGAGAGAATATTAGAAAATATTATGCTTGTGAGGAAAATCTGATTTGTTTTTAACATATGCTGTTACTCCAATAACAATCAGAGATTATACTAAAAAGAAGGTACATAATGAAGAGGGGCAGAAAGGGTTTTTGCAGGAGCAGAACTCAGGAGTAACCTTTCCCGTATTTGGAATAAAGGGAAAGAAGGGGAAGAAAAAAGGTACAGTAGAGGAGGAGAGAGCTCCCTTAAATAAAAAAGGTTTTTCCTGAACTGTCTTAAATGGGAAAGTGTTTTTAAGATTTCCAATTAAACAACCACTTTGAGCCAAGTCTTGATCCCTTACAAGCAGTCTAAATTGCAGTGATGATCATCAAACCACAGACTAGGAACTGCGGAGTCCAAAGAGCTTCTGCTAATTATATGAAATCAATTCCCCAGTTATGGGAAGCCAATACCAAGAGTATTTGCGTATTTTACTTTTAGGCGCAGTTTAAGGGGCACAGAATGATGCTGACAGACACACACTAAAATCTTTATAGCAAATTTCAAGTTCTCCAGATTGCAAAGGTCTTTAGAACTGGAGAGCAAGCTATTGCACAACACTAAAAACAAGAAAACAGAAGCATCATCGTAGTGATTTAAATCTGCAACAGACCTCGAACTAGAGTTTGACTTTTTAAATAATCAATCAATATCTGGAATTGACAGAAGATCTGTATTGTACTGATTCATACTTAATTGGCTCGAGTTTGGCTCTGCTCATTTACAGAGCCATCTCAAACCATGAGAAAAAAGCCCAACAAAACAACCCACATTTGATAGGTGAATACTACTGGGATTTGTGTCTCTCAACAAAATGATACAGATTTCCCAAACAGTACAAGATAGTGTATCTGTGGCCAAAAGATCAATAAACTTGGTATTAACTGATTAACACACACTCTTAATCAAATAAAATTAGAAACAGAATGCACAGCAAATTGATTTATGTACCTCTAAATGAACCAGGAAATGCCTGGCATCTAAACATATGCATAGATCATATGGATGGCCCAGGCTTTTTATGCTGCATGTGGCTTTTAGTCAAAAAATTCAGAGTTTTAATCTTAATTAGAGCTGGAGTGCTGATTTTGAACACTCCAAATTGGTAACATTTAAAGACAGTCTCTTGGAGCAACCACACACAACTGATGTGGATTTAAGAGTAATTTGTAGATAATGTTCAAAATTATTGCATATTCTTAAGGTTTCAACTTTTAGATTGTGATTAGACAACTACATAACAGGAAAAAAGCATTCCCAATGTGAAACAAATTTACAAAAGACAAAATTAAAGGAAACTTTGCATTCAGTAACAATTTACACAGTTTATATGTTTAAACTACTATGTTGTTAGCTGAAGAGGCAAAGCATTCAACAACGCTACCAGCAGATCTTACCTTAACAGTTGTAGGAAATGTTAAGAGGTAAATGTATGGGTCTATCAACGTACATATATTTGAAACAAGCTTTAGTGCATTATCACTTAAAACTGGATTTACACTAAAATTGTTCCAGTCTACATTACTGACTGAATCTTGTGTTATGTGGCTGAGGAGGTTCTGCAAGAAAACACCAAGTAGAAAGAACACTGCACTGAGTGCCACAGAGAGGTAAATTTTTCTTGGTCTGGGCTGAGTAAAAGTACATGGTTTGATGTCTCAAAATAAGCATAATCATGTATATACTTTCTATAAACTATTGTAGGAAACTCAAATCATTGATATTTTTCCTCTAAGGATCAATTCTTGCTAAAAAGTAAAAAAATTGTTACCTTGTAGCACAGCAGCAGCAATGCACATGTACTGAACAAAAGCACAGGAGGCTGGTCAGGAATGATTCTTCAGTGTGAGATTACAAGGCCACCCAGTTCAGAAGCAATGCACATCACTCCATGCAACTAAACTTAAAGTTTTTGCACCATATGAAAGACTCCTACTTTGTAATTATGTCACTACAGGGCAATATGTACTGATTTTCAGGTATTTAAGTGACCACCTTCTGCCAATAAATACACTTTTTCTTATACTGTTACTAGTACTGGCTATCGACCACATCTGAAAACAAGATTCTGGCCTAGATTGAATTTCCATCTTAATTCGTGTAAGAATTCTCTGAATTCTATTGAAAACAAATTAACAAACAAACAGCTCCACCAGATACGCTTTGAAAGTCCCTTTGCTCTAAATAACTCAATCCAGAAAGGAAGAATTCCTTTCTTAACAATCCAAATCATCAGGTAAGTACATGCCTATGAAAAGTAGATTCACTCCTTATCCAGTCTGATTTATGTCAGAAACTAGATCAGGCTTATAAGGCTCAAAGTAAGTTTTTAAAAATTAGCTAGAATTTGTATCTCATATATATACACACACAAGGTATATAAACACATACACACACACCCCCCATATGCCAGAAACTTCTAATTTGCCAAGAATGCCAAAACTAGAAATCCTGAGGTAATACCACTAAATCTTAAGGTGCCATGCCTTAAAAAGTCACAACATTTCTTCTATAAAATGGGCTTCCCTATCTGTCTTGAGCTCCGCACCATTCAGAAAAAAAGTATCTCTCTACACCTTAGTTGTCTGAAGTAGCAACGTTAGTGAGTCCTGATGAGATCATGGAGAAGAAAGCACAGCATAAAGACAGGTGTATGGTAAAACGGAGTCATTTATTATGCATCTAAAAAGCATCGCAGTCTTACAAGCAGTTTGTAAGCACTACATGTTTTTATAAACTGCACAAACTTATGTTACTTTTTCTGATGTCTACAAAGTTACTTTAGTCCACCCAGGAGACAGGATAATTTAACACCACCACCACAGCCACCAAACAAAACCAAAAAACACCAGAAAAACCCCACACTGTTCTGGACTGCATCACTGGTCAGAATGATGTCAAAAGATACAGGGTAGAAAAAAAAAAAAAAGAGTAAAAATGTATTAAACTAATACAGGGAACAATTTCAGAACTGAGGGAAACTAAGAGTCTTATAACTTGACACTTTAGAAGTTTAAGCACACTTTTTTGTATACTTACATGTAGAAATATGCAAAGGCTCCAAATTTCTTGATAAAAATTAAAGAATTCTTCTCATGATTAGACTATTTGGAAGCCCTTTATCACCACACATGCACAGGCATTCTGCAAAAATATTCACCTTCTCCCCAAGCACATTAATCAGCTTTTAATAAAATGATCTTAGGCAGTCACAATCTTTACAACACTCGTGAAGTCCTTTCTGTGTGGGATTGGAAGCAATACACCAAGCAAAGAGCATCTTAAGATAGCTTTGTGGTTTGATACTTTTTTTTAAATAAAGGGAATGTACGAGAAGGATTCATAAATCAGAAAGAACTGAAGATTTCAGAATCAAGAGTTCAGAAAGTTTTTCCAAATTAAGGCCACAGGTATACACAGAAAGCTTGAATTTGCTGCTTATGCCAAGCAAGAAATATAATCCTCTAAGAAATATAAGAAACTGTTAGTTCATCCAGTGACAAATGAAATAAATACTCCCCATTAAAGATTAGGGTTTAGATTTATTACAATTATTTGAATAATCTCCATAATGACAAACATAATGCACAGGTATCATACACAGTCATGTTGAGTTCCGAAATCAAGCTCAGCAAGAATTTCAGCATCTTGAAATTGTGTCCAAGAAAAGCAAAAAGTACTCAAGGAAAACACGATCTCCAGAAAAAAAATAAAACAAAAAAACCCCCAACAAAACTATGTTACCAAAATCCTTGCATTTATAAAGAAAGCTGAGTGATACAAATACACGTAATTAGCAACTGACAAAACTACAAAGAATACAGTAAATTATCCATCACTTGGAAATTTTTCCACCAAGCATGGATATCTCGATGAAATATACAATTTAATTCAAGCATAAACTGTTGGGATGATGTCATCCCAAAGTCACTGCACAAAATTGTGTGGCCTGAATCAGGTAAAAGAGCAACTAGAGAGTTCATAACAATCCCATACCGCTCATCTGTGGTCCCAGGGAAGGACTCTTAAAAACTTGTATTCAAACACTAACTTACCAGAAAGATTGTTGAAGAGAAGTAATTTGGCAAAGTTCATTTTTATTTACCCAAGTATTTGTCACCCTGCTATAACTAAGCATTTTGACAAAGTAGTTCTTTATTCTTTAACCCTAACAAAAACCCACACAACTGTATCAACCAACTAAATCACCAACATGATAGCAAACAAATAATGTAATATATATTTGAAATCTTCTTTCCCTTTCAAAACCAGCCACCACTCTTTGAAGCTTTTCTCCATTCTTAAACTACTTTGACTTTACTCAAATAGTCTGTATACAAGCCTTTTTACTTTGCATAAATGAGTTTGTATTTCTTTTCTTTTTAAAGGAGGGGATACTATTGCAGTATACAGCAGTCCAAAAGATTCACACCTGATTTTATTATGACATCTGAGAATGCTTGGCTTATGCTTTCCAACAATAAATAATAATAATACACAAAACCCCACAACCCCAAGACTGAAACAGCGTTATTAGCAAACAAGAACTAAGCAAAGAAAATGAAATGGCAAGATGAACCCTGATGGATAAATAAATTCATCTACACAACTCATACGAAGTAATAAATTTAAAAGCAATTACAAATTATCTTAGAAGTTAATGCAATCTTTTACAGCAATCTAAATGTGTTTATCACCTATTAACCCTCGGAACTTTAAGAATGAAATATAAATTTAAAGCCCAAGTCAGATAACCCAGTGCATCTTTCCAAGAAGATAGCTATTGGCAGGTTTTTATACAAGGGTCCCATTTCACCACATGCTAAGTTTTATGGTGAACTTCCCAACACTGGCCAACAATTTCACCTTTATGACAACTTTCAACACTTTATTCCCCCTGTGCCTTCTCATGCCTTTCCAAAATGCTGTATTTGGTAATGCTCAAATCTCTGAAAACCCAAGTTAAAAGTACACAGCGCTTCAGCTCGACTCAGCCCCTCTCTGGAACTGGCATTGCTTACAGGAGCTATCTGCACGAATTCCGGGTGCATTCGCTGTGTGACATTAACAAAGGAGAGCGTTCAGTGAGTCTGTCTGGCAGTGTAACTCTGTTAACAAGGACATCTGGGGATTACAGTGCCTGGTAAAACTGCATCTGTAACAGGCAGGGATTAGGAAGGAAGGAGATAATTCACTGGAGGGGTGCTACTAACCTTACGCAGCAGACGGGAGGGAATAGTTTCACTTGTAACTTGGCAAGCAAGCACTGAAGTAACAAGGCTTGTCTTTGAGACCCAGACTAATACATCAGCTTGTACTGCACCACATGCCATCACTGCAGAAAGGTGCTGCGCTGAGCTAGGCAATTAGACCTTCTTAAATGCATTCCACTGCAGGAACAGTGTCCACAAGGCAGCGTCGCCATGTTTAATTACTACTACACTACCCGCTTCTAATTCTTTTCTAAACCTGGCTTTTTTTTTTTCTTTTGTGCCAATCCTTATACCACTTCCTAAACCTACTAAAACGGCATAGTGACACCTAATGTAAAGGGGAAACAAGAAGTCATCTAAAAAAATCCCAATATTTACAACACAACAAATTATATTCTCAAGAGAGTAACATAAAATGTATATAGAAAAAAATAAAGTATGAGAATAAGGAAACTGCATTTCAGTAATTCAAAAGCAAACAAATTACATCAGAAGTATTCAAAACTCAACATTACAGACCAAAGAGCTTTAGCATTAGACTTGCACATCAAAGAAATCTAACCTGCTAAAATAACTGCAAGGCATCTCGCCTATAAAGTAGTGGCACCAGGTGTATAAATGAGACATTACTGTATTTGTAATTGTGAATTAGAATAAAAGTCATCACCATCATAGTTTGGGGGTTTTTTTAGGGGGGAAAACTGTAATTTTCTCTGCTATTCGGTTTTTAAAACATAAAAAGAGTAAAGTTAAGAAAAGAAGAAAGGCAAAACAAAAGCAGAAAAAGTATATTAGTAAAAATTAAATAAAAATATATCGCACCAGGTAAAATTATTTTATTCCATTAAATCACAAGCAGAAAGGCAACCAAACTCAGTTTCTTTTCTTGGCTGAGGATGTCAGTAGAAGTTCAAGATCTGCAGCTGCCAAAAGCAACTGTAGATGGTTCAGTCTCTTCCATTCTGTTCAAATCACTTTTAGCTTTCTCCTCTTCCTTCCAAAGGGACTGAGCTTCTGTATTCTTACTCTTGAGAGAACTTATCTCCGTTCCCTACTCCATTCCATTGTACCATTTATTTTCTCCTGTAAATCCAAGTGTTCCTATCTAGGAGCTAAAACTGCAGGTGATAAGAGCAAAGGCCCACAGAATGGAGCTACTCACACTTTTATGGCATGAGTATCTACTAGTTTACTATATGGAGATGACTGGCTTGGTAGACCAGTGATAGCAGTGAATGTCACCTACCCTAACTTTAGCAAGGTCTGCAGTGTGTCCCATGGCGTCCTTTAACCAGACTGGTAACATATGGACAAGGTAAGTAGACAGTAAGGTGGGGAAAAAACCTAGCTGGATCACCAGGCTGAAAAGGTTGTAGTGAGTGGTACAAAGTCCAGCTGGCAGCTGGTTTCTGAGGCATCCCCCAAGTGCTGATACTGGGGCCAACAATTTAACAATCTGAACAAGTTAACTGAAATCATCTGCAGCCTCATTGAAAGTGTAACTAAACAGTATTTGTTCATTCTGAAGGTATGACAACTAAAGGGAGAAATCCTACTGCTGTCTTCAATTACTTAGTAAAAAGATACATGAATAAGACGGAGCCAGGCTCCTTTCAGAGAAGCACAGTGATAGGACAAGAGGCAGTGGACACTAAGTTTTGACAAGAGAAATCCCAATTAGATGATCGGGGGAAAAAAATTTCACCACTACAGTGGTCAAACACTGAAACAGACACCCAGAGAGGCTGTGAAATCTCTGTCCTTGGATATTCTGGAGTACTGATGGGAGAAAGTTGGAGGAGTACCACCTTCATAACATTTTTATCCTCTTCTACAGGATAAGCAGTAAAAGTTATGAAAACTACTGAGAATCACAGAATCTGAACATTAATAAGTTAAAAAGCTAAACAACAAATATTTTGCAGAGTATTTTCCTTTTCGTTTCTTTTTAAAATAGTTAAGATTGTTAAAGTGTCATTAAAATACATAAAGCTTGTTCTAGAATTTGTCTGGCAAAGGTCTTAGTAACACGTGACAGCACAGCCCTACAGCATTCATCTGTTCTGAAAAGTAGATGCAAGTCATCACTCTGCATTTGCCTGCTGTGCAGTGCTGCATGCACTATGAATTCACGTGTTTTTTTGGCTTCTTTGTGAAGTGTGTACTCGAGAACCTCTATTGTATTTCCTCCCTGAGTTGTGAGGTGAAAAGACATTTACAATACTTCTTCTATGTAATCTTCTCTCGACAAAGAGAATACCTTATTTCGATATCTAAATGTCAAAGTAAGTAAAAGAAACTGCGCGGGATTATTATCTCTATGCTATAGTTGGAGAAGCAGAGATTTGACAGTTAAATGACTTTCTCAAAGTCAGAGAACAAGTAGCTGAATCAAGCACAGGAAATTAATATAAAAATTTCCAACTTCCAGTTTTTATGTTGGCAGTGAGAAAGATAAGCCACACATTTGCCAATGAGAGAGAAAATACATATGCACATACAAAGTGTTTCTCCTATTGGAGCATCCACACTGTCATTTATGGTCTGAAACGGCTGAGGGGAGCCGGATGTAATGAGAAAATGAAAATTCCTTCAGAATGCAGTGCACTCTCCCTGTCACTGTGCTCGCTCTTTTCCATTTCCAGGTACATCACACACACCCCCATCCACCCAAAACCAATTTGCTTGACTGCTAAATAGGAGATGACACAAGCGCTTACATCGTTTACAGAAAGAAATCAACAAACCCTTTCTGAGCTCTGGCAAACCTCTTCCTACATTAGCATTAGGACAATTTAAAATATTTGAAATGCTTTTGCAACATTTACCAAATTCAATCATGACTTCTCCTTCACATTTACTAAAGTTGGGGTAATTTTATTTTTAAATGCATGCAGCCCTAAATTGCAGCTCTGACCACTGAGTCACGGTCTCCTTTCCAAACCCACCTGTGGTTTCTCTGGGCAGACAAAAGGGTCAAAGTTCCTCTGGCCAGCAGAAGAAGAATTAATAAAACAACTCTTCCAAAGTAGGAATAGATGGACTTTATACCACATTATCAACTAATGCTCTAATTGCCAAGCCACAGTTCTGAGACTCTTGTCCCTTCCAAGGCTCAGACATGAAGTAACGGAAGGAAAAAACAAGGGCGGTTCCAAAGCAGTTCATGGGACAACCTGGCACAACCCAGCTGTGATCAATCACATCCTTTTGCAAGATAAAGGCTGAACTGTTCAAGCAGGTGGACTACTGGTAGGCAATCCACCTCAAGAGAATACACAGATAAATGATATTTACTTTTTCTTACCTGATGTGCGTTGCTGGAAGGGACTCATACTGGCGAGAAAGGAAGAGCTCTCTGTGCTTCAACTGATGTTTCTGTTTATCCGTCAAGTCAACCTCAATTGTAGTTTCAGACTCTTCTTCAACTTCTTCTGCAGAGAAGCAGAGCGTAGGTCGAAATTAATTCTGTTGCATAACACCACTGCAGCCACTTCACTTGACATCCCCCCCACCCCTTAGCAACCTCCCTTAGTATTTCAAAGAAGAGATGAGTGTAACAAGACTACAGTTTATGTAACTTGACAGAATATTAAGTATTTTGAATTCTATACCTTCTACTTAAACTCTTCAAAAAATTATGCTCCTCTCCTACTGTACTACGCGTTGATGTCTTTCACACAGCTGTAAGAACAATCCTGACATTACTCATTCTTTTTCCATCTTCTTTCATCTGGTTTTTTCTCTGGGGGTGCCTCTTGCTTGCTGAACAGTTCTGGTTTAGATTTTCTGTTCCTGATATTGGTATTACTAAAACTTTTACAGAAGTCCTGAGGAAAAACATACTTTCTATGACCAGAAATTTACTGAAACACAATTGCAGTTTAAGACTGCCAAATCACGGTCTAAGAAAACTGAAAAAGCCTACTGCCTTTCTTTATGTTAACCTTATCAGACACTGACAACACTACAGTTTATTTTCATATTTAATTAAGATTTTTTCTTTCTATTTTAAGCAAGACAGCACTATTTAATCTAGAAGATAGCATCTATAGCAGCAAATCTTTTATAGCTACTCTGATCTGAAATTCTCTAGTGCTACCTCATATATGATAAAACCAAGAAAATCATTCCCTTCTAAAAATTTAAACCAAGTGTAAACTGGGAACATAAGGGAAGAAATAAAAGCAGATACTAGAAAGCATCACATATAGAGTTAAACACCAATGTTCACAGTGGTTGCTAACATGTCCTATGATGAAAGGCTCTCCACAATGGCTACCCTGGGATCTCCATGGCTGCAATTTGCCTTCCTGGTGGATTCTTGGGACACGTGGAACTTGAATCTATACCTCCCCTAGCTTCCCAGAAAGGACAAAAAACCTCCATGAATACCATATGCAAAAAATACAGATACTTTAATAACTTCTCTAAGATTTGGCAATTTTCTACCTGCCAAATTATCCATCAGCTGCAAAACCAAGTGTACTTTATAAAATATGTCTCAGAAATTAAACAACAAACCCTCAGCATTAGGTGGTGTTTCACATAACTATCTACAACAGATCACCTTATCCGCTCTTCCAACAATAACCATTTTTACCACCAACCTACAGACACTATCTCAAAATGAAGCCTGCCTGTATCCTCATGGCAACCACAGTTCTCTCCAAATGCAACACTTTTTTTTTTTTTCACCATGCCTATGTGTGGCTCATTCCATTTCTAATAGTTCTTTCCACAAAAGTGATAAAACAACACACTCTGATATAATCAACTTCTTCAAACCCAATTCCATACACTTTATCTTGCTATAGACCCCCCAGTCGCCTTCCTTGTTTTGGCACATTTTGCAGGAAGACAGAATTAAAAAATAAAAATGAAAACAAGACACCCTCCCCCAGTCTCATCTGACACCCCACAGCCTCACCTCACACATGTACAGGTTCAAGTCAGACCACAACTCAGTTCAGAGTTATTCTGGCATTTATAATACTAACAATAAATAAAGCTTAAAAAAAATTGTGCAAAGGCAAAACAATTTTTTTAATTAAGCAAGAAAAAATATAAATTAATGTTAAAAGGTTTATGTTTCAAGCAATTAATAGCTACAACTGTTTATTACAGTAAGTGACCATTGCAAGCTATATTTGTATTTCAAAGTTCAAGCATTAATATTTCTTCTTAAAATACCAAGACACACCAGTAGCTGCTTTATTGGTTTGGGATTTTTTAAATAAGTGTATTGCTTGTAGTATTCTACAGGTCCAAAGTTCTCAGATGGCTATTTATTTCCCCTCTCCTTCCTGAAAAATATCAAAGCAAGGTAATCTTGTATTATAACCATCTGATAACAGCTGACAAAAAGCAGTTCATTAGAAAGCAATTTAGGCATCCAAACACAGGTGTCTGGGGCCATTTTAGATTGACATATCGAGAAACATCTGACTGCAGGTATGGCTCAAAACACAGGAGAATATGTGCCATTTTAAAGTGGCTGCAGGGAGCCAGAGATAATATTCCAGAGAGTTTAAAATGGCTTTAGACACCTATGCTCAAGTATCTTAACAGCTCCCTCAGACTAAGAATTGAAATTAAAAAATAATTTAGAAAACCTCCAAAACATTAATCACCTATTTATTGTACTAATCTTACATAAGCCAAGAAAGTGTGGATCCAAGAGCCTGAAGCTGAAATTAAACGTGTCTTACACCTCTTAAAACACTCCAAACTTAAACATGAAACAACGTAACTTTTTCTGTTGTATTTTTAGAAATAAAACATTTATGTTTTACTCATGATGATCTGACAAGCACAGTAAGTAGGACAAACCATGGCCAGACATAAAACAGCTTCGCTCTTAACACAATATAATTTATCACCAGGATAATTTTACAAATTTCTTTTTCCGCATTGTAATATAAAAACAATGCTAACAGTAGGATTCGCTTTTAGTAAAATAAGTAATAGTTTGCCCCAGCAGTAACACAAACCAGTACCAGGGAAGGAAACACTGGATACCATAAAGAAGTGAGAAAACTCAATTTGCTTGATGGCAAATACAAATACAAAACCAATTTGCTTGATGGCAACATAAAGAGTTCTGCATTTGAACAAACCTTTAGATAGCTGCTTTTGAACCAGGTTTTTGCACAGATCAGACCTTAACACCTATTAGAAAAGTAAGGAAGAACTTCAAGTATTTTTACATCTCTCTTCATCTTTTTGACTCAGATTTGCAGCAAATATGAAATTTCATTTGCCATCCAAGGAGAGATTATTCCTGTCAAAAGGAGTGAAATGGTAGGTACCTATGGGGAATCATAAAGTAGCACTAAGCTAAGCATATTTTCAGCACTTAGAAAGAAAAATAAAGCAATGGCTCAGAGTGAGCAAATATTTTAATGGAGCAATATGGTGATGACATACACAGGCCTCATTGTTCCAAGATCAGAGAGAAAACAAAATTCAATTTAAAATTGTTCAGCTTAAAAAATATTTTGAAAGTCTTAGGTATGACCACAAAGATGAATAGAATCAATTTTTGAAAATGACACAATCCTCTTTAGGCCTTGGGCGAAGTTTAAGATAACGCTGTTCTGCAGTACTTCTCCTGGTTTACAAGAAATATTTCATTGTTTAAAGGAAAAGTCCTGGAGAGCAAAAGCAAGCATCTCCAGTGAGCTTTTAAAGCTTTAGGTCTATTTATTATACATGGGCTTTCTAATCAGCAATTGTAAATACTTAACTTTGATCCCGAAAACCAGAGTGATCTGATGATACTTTCGGTGGCAGTGCTGCAGACTTACCCTTTCCCTTTTTCCATCTGATGTAAGTAAGACTTAAATGACTCAATTGAGCAATGGATACTGGGAAGAAACTGTAATCCTCACTCGGTTTAGATACGCATCATCACTTTTAAAAATGTGATGAACTCTGGTGTTGACTTTTTTCCTCTTCCATTCAATTTGTGGGATTCACTGTTAGAAAATGGTGGTGTTAGTGAGCGGGAAAAGAAGAAACAACCATCCATGCCACCTGAAGTTTGTGTACAGTGTCTTTGTTTATAGTTAAGTAATGTGATGACTCAAGTTTCCCACTAGGAAGAACGGCTTGTTTTTACAACTAAAATCAAAATAAACTGAGGCAAAGTCTCTAGAAACACAATACACCCACTTAATATAAAATGGTTTAAAAATAACTTTTAAAAAAATAATAATCCTGACAGGCAGTTACAGGTTCAAATACGACTCAAACCACTCTATAGTTAACCATCAGCTAACAAAAAAGTTAAATTTATCAGCAACTTTCCTGTATCAGGGCCCAACACTGGATGCAGTGCCTAGATGTGATGCAACAAGCGCTGAATAATCAGGGGGGATAATCACTTGCCTTGATCTACTGGCTACGTGCCTGGTGATACAGTCCAGGACGCTGCTAGCCAACTTTGTTGCCAGGGCCTCGCTGTCTGCCAGCACCTCCAGGGCCTTCCCTGCAGAACTGCTCCCCCAAGCCCCTCTGTCCCCAGCCTGTATCCCTGCCAGGGGCTCTTCCTTCCAGGTGCAAGACTTGGCAGTTGTCCCTGATGAGCATCTTCAGGTTCTCGATACCCCATTCCTCCTGCTTTCGACGAATCCCTGACTACCTGCCCTTCCCTCAAGTGCATCACCTGGTCTTCCCCTGCAGCGTGGTGTCACCTGCGAACATGATGAGAGTGCACCACATTGCCTCCTCCGGTCACTGATAAAGACAGGTCCGCATATAGATCCCTGTGGGACTCCACACACAGTATGAACCCTAAACCACCACCCTCTGACTCAAACCATGCAATTAGTTTTTTATTCACCCAGTTGTCCCTCAAATCCAGATCAATTCCAACTCCTTAGCCTGGTGTGCCTACCAAAATTGCTAGTGCTGGCACAAAAGAGAAAAGCAGGAATAAGAGACTTAAACTGGGAAGACATGATGGGAAAACCCAAGACCACTCCTTCCAGCAGCAGCACAGCCTGATGCCGAATTAAATCAGCAGTGTAACCAAAAACTGAGGTGCATTAACTTCCTACCTCTTAAACTTAATTGCTTCCAATTCTGAAACCATATCTCAGCTTAGCTACATCCAACTTACGCAAGCTTAGATAGAAAGATTTACATCACTACCAGAATTTGTGGAGTTAAGTAGTTTCACTAAGTTTGTTAAAATACCATTTAAATGATATTAGATCAGTGTACATTTCAGTTCAAAGAATGCCACTACTATTTACTTTCAGAACAGTTTCTAAACTTTTTTCCTCTCCGGAAGACATTTTCTTCCATACTCAGCCCAAAAACTATATACATCACAAGCATTGCCAACATATATTTAAAACCTACAGATAAAAAACTGAGAATGCTGAACAGCAGCAAGTTTACCTCACACATCAAAGGAAAGACAGTAAGTCTCTCTTAAGCTTAGCTGGTTGTGGCAAACACATCAAGCGTGCATTTGGCAGTTAGATGCTACAGCAGTAAGAATCATAAATACAGGTTTTTGAGGGAGAGGGAGTAAATCTATTTACTGCCAAAATGAGTACCAAAGAGACAACATTCAGTCTAACCATCTGAACAACTCTATTGAGACTGTGAATGAAGAGCTGTCTTAGGTGAGCAGTTGGCCAATTTGCTCATCTGCGTGAGGCTTCTTGCCACATGTTGTCTTGTACTAACTTAGTTGTGATATTTAACCCCCTAGTGCTGTAGTAAAGCAGTTTAATCAACTTTGTGAGCTAGACTATGCATAGTTATACTGTCAATTTGAGAAAGGGTTTACCAAAGCTGAATTAATTAGCTTCACTTACACCATGTCTGTTAGTACAATGCTCAGATGGCTGTTAGAATATATAACATCAATTTGATATTTGCTGTTACTGTCAGATAGGATTAGCAATCTAAAGCACAATTTGTATAGATTATGAGTCATTCAGATGGCATATTACTATCTGAAGTACAAATCTGAGCAATTCTGCAGGTAGGACAAAAAGACTGATCGGCTGCATTTACCTGCGGGAACAGGTAAACTTTTAATTCCTATTGGATAGCACAGATACACATGGCCTCTAAGGGGTTATCTGGTTTTCTTACGCAATTTTCCAGGCGATCCTCCCACACTACCTCGTCATTATTTTTCTAAAGGAGGTCACAACACAAAATAATTATACTGCATAACCATTAAGAACAAATATGCCACACCTACTCTCCAATAATAAAAATTATTTCTAAAATCATGCAAAAGTTTGAGTACTTCCAAGTAGCAAGTTACAATAACAACAATTCCCAGCATGACAGTGAGTTATAAGTAACTGGGTAACTATCTCATGTTCATCATAGACCTGTAGCAAAAATATTTAATGAAAACTATTACAGTTTTCATTACCAAAAAACTCCACCTTCCAAAACTTTATGGGTGGGGGTTTTGGACAACTGGTTTTGGAGATTTTTGAGAGCAAGGAGCTCGTGGGTGGAAGGCAGGGATGGATTACCTTCATAAGTAGTATGAATCATGATGTGCTACATTAAATATATCCTAATAAATTAAATGCAACATGAATAAATGCAAGAGTAAGAACATTAGTTTTTTAACGCTATTATTCAGCACTGCAAACTAGTTTATGACAACACTACAGAACAAAAGGGTCCCACAGAAGCATGAAAACAATGACATGCAGGCAACGGTGAAAGAGCTGGCAATTCTGTATCATGAATCTAAACTAGATTTTTCCCCTCTCTCCCTCTTATCTGGTTTCTGTCTCACCTATTCAAATGCAAACTCTCCAAACAAGAAAATATCCTGTTACAGGGCTCAAAATGTGTTTGGTCAGTCATGTGTACACCTGTATGAACTGTAGCAACCTGCTGCAGCATGTATGGAGTAACAGTCCTGGGCAGTGTTTCTTTAAGCAGATCATTAGTAGCAGCAAGCAGCAGACTCAAAATAAAAAAAAAAAAACCCAAACAAACCAAAAAAGGAAAGTTTTAGTTCTATCCTCAAATCCAGGCTGGCACACCACTCCACAGAGCAAAAGTGGGGAATCTGACACTGACCAAGAAATCATTTTTAAATCTATCATCTGGCTCAAGAAATACAAGGGCTATCTGCAACAATGCCATGTAACCTGCATGAATAATTATTAGACCTGATTTTGAGAAAAGGGAGATCTGTATCTTCCATTTTCATGAGACTGATGCAATTAACAACTTTTCCCATCACTTGGATTTTCATCATTTCCATACAGACTTCCTGCTCCTAATATCTTGTTAAAACAAGACAGTCTTTCCTTCAGAACAGGCAACAGGTGTGCCTGATCTAGTTAGTTAATAAGATATATAGTTGCCTCCTTAATAAAATGCAGTGTAAATATTAAAAAAAAAAAAAAAAGTCATGTGGAGAGCTAAGAACACCAAAAATCTCTTAAGTTTTCTGTAAAACCCAGAGTCCACGTTTAAGATCTACACTGGCATTTTCTTTCACTGTGTGACAATAACCACAGAGCTTCAGAGATTTAAACTGCTTTTCTAAAATACAATTCATATCCTCAACAGCAGATAAACAGTTTTTCAAAATTTGTTGGCAGAGAGGAAAAGGCACAGATTGTACAAGCACTTTTCTACCCCTACTCAGAATGGCAAATGATTCTGCTCATAAAACACAAATTATTTATCTTCTACAGTATCTCCTTCCAGAAGAGCTGAATTTTGTTTGATTTTTTGCAGGGAGGAAAGAAGTAGTGGGGAAAAAAAAAAAAGAATCTGTATATCCTGTTCTTGAGTAAACTTAACCAAGACACATTAAAATTCTATGCACAGGATTTTAAAATGAGCAGAATGTTATCCAAGATAATATCTACTCAAGGTCTGCATGGTAAGAAAGCTTTTCTGTTTATAGACCTGACGAGACAAGCAGGAAGAAGAGTTCATTCACTCTGATGCTCTGTGTAAAACTTAAAAGTTCAGGTTTTTACATCTCCAGCTATGCTACAGATTTATCTTCCAGGGTATATTATTTCCTTGATGCATGTACAGAGATGTTAACATTATAATTAACTATACAATGAACTGAGAAAAGTATAGAGAGATATCAATATATGTTTCACTTTAAATTATTAAAACCTTTTGATTTATTAATTCTGATGCCAGTGGGAAAAAGCAAATAGAACAGCATAAGAATAAACATCACATTGTATTCACTAGTCAAATCTTTAACACATATGCCATTTTTGTCATTTTTTTAAAAATAAATGGAAATAAAGATCAAGTAAACCAATGAGGTTTTTCTTTTATACTGAGTACTTTCTTTTATACACTCTGCATTCAAATACCACATTTATTATATTACCAAGTAAAATATCAAAAATCATAATTTATTCACTTCATACATGTTGAATGTTCGGTATTCTGATCCTGGCTTTTTTTCCTCTTATTAAGAAAAAAATCAAAAACAGAAAAAAAAAAGAGAATAGCATTATGAAAGTATACGAAACTAGTCATTCTTTGAAGGCAAAAATAAATATATAAGCTGTCCATATATCAACACCCTTTTTCTTGTATGATACTTGGCAACTGAGTCCTTGGCCCCTTGAGGCCCTACCGAGAGTAACAGCATCAGGATTTCACTCCTGACAGCAGCATCCATCAAAGGATCCAGCCTAAGGAACTCTCACGTAGCAAAGGGCCACAGTACCCTGTAGGACTAGGTTACAGGTCACTGACCCTGCCAACACGAACCATTTCTGCACTGGTTTAAGCCAAAACAAGACTGCACTTTTAATACAGGAAATTGAAACATGACTCTCTTCAGCATTGCATATCACTGTCACAATCCTTCACAGAAACGAGAACAGACAAATGAAAATTTAACTCTATCACTGTGCATATCAAAAATGGGAAGATTGCTAATTTAGTTGTGCTGATTTTTGACAGATATTTAACCTGTTGTACAAGTAGAAAATGCACGCGTACTTACGTAACCCCTGTATATATGCATATATAGTGCTCTACGCATAGCCCAGCAACTATGCAATCTGCACAAAGACATCTTATGTACTTTGATAAATCTGCAAACAAGTTTTGGATTCAGACAGTGGATGAGAGTCAAAATGAACTACTTAGCTCCCCAAATTCTTTTAGGAATTTGATAATGTAGAACAGGCTTTTACTGAAAAAATAAAAAAATTGCACTTTTTAATCACTCAAATCGGGTTTGTTTATGGGACTAACGTATTCTACATTAGTACAAAACACCTCTCTGCAAGGATCCTTGCAGAAGCACTTGTGTGGCACATCAAAACCAGAATCAAAGCAGGTTCACAGTACAAATCTTCCCTTGCTCAGACAGGGTAACAAACAGTAGCTGAGGTGAAAAACAAAGTATTGATCAAACAAACAAATCCCATTGCCAAATAGCACAGCCATTCCAGCCACTCACTCTGACACTCCATGTGGTTCGAGGCATGTCAAACTCACCATACACAGTAACTTCAACCCCATATCCTGTTATTCGTGCAGGCTACATTTAACAGAGAGTTTACAGACAAACCACACTTTACAGATTAATCTTACTTGCTACTTCTACATTTTCCACAATACCTCACACCATATATCTACACAGCATTGCATGAATCGGCTTGGGTAGGAAGCACTACATTAATTCTCACACGGTGCTTTGCCCAAGCTAATAAGCTCCATCTCTGTCATCATGCGTGAAGTTACAGGCACGAATGAGTACTACCGAAGAAAACTACTGCAGGCTTCATTCCACCGCATGATACAGACGTTCAAGAATTACTGCTGGTAAGCCTTTAAACCATCATGCCTGATCCCCAATTCATACATTTAACTGCCACTGCACGATGGGAAAAAAGTCTTTCTGTATTAACAGTGAGTTTACATCATTCAGATTTGTAAATGATATAAACTACTGATTCAATTAGACTATCAGAGAACTCTTTGAAGATGTAAAATGCATCTCTAATTGGAACTTTACAGATAGAGATCACCTAGCGATGTTTTTGTAGTCTAAAATTTATGCCCCAGGTGTTTAGGTACAGTGTAGGTACAACTGAGGAGAAAGTGGGAAGAGTCACTTAAAATTACAAGCTAAGGAGAGGAAAAAAAAAGCAGAACCATCTGAGATTGTGGAAATCTAGGAGGTGCAAAACATTCTATTTATCTTCATAAGACAAAAAATTATGTGTAATAGTATCAATTTAAATGTGACTAGTATTTTGGAGGTCATCAAGAAAACAGCGTGGGACCATTGGCCTGCACAATTAACAAACATTAAGGAGGCAAGAAGGTTAGCTGCTGAGAGATGAGAGTTACGTGTTTTCCACAAATCAAAAGAAACCCAGAACAAGAAGTACAGTAATACTGATGCACGTATTTAAACTTGACCATGGGGAAATGAATCCTAAGGAACACAGGGAAACAGAGAACGCACAAAGCTTTGGCAGTTTTCTGTGAATGCTGTCTCCTTCCAAAAACTCAAATGTGAAGAATTTATGAGTAGAGCTCAAAACAGTGCCACCTTTTGTACCCCACTGAGTACCTCCCCATGGAAGAAACAAACTAAAAAAGTAATTCCTGTAATTAGGTAATAAAAATAAAAGCTGAATTTCAGATATCTATTAAACAGTTTTAAGCATAAATATGAACTGGTATTTTGCAGCTTTTCACTCTCCACAGCAAACTTATGGAGTTAATCCAGATTTTGGTTTCAGTTTGGTTTTACATTCACAGAGATTGGCAGCAACACGTTCAAGCCTTTTAAATTATGTGTTCAGAAAATAAGATTTTTTAATTAAAAAAAATAAATCTAAGTATGGCTGCCCAAAATTATAAATCTATTCTTAAAAGGTCAAAAGATGAAGCTAGCAGTTACTAGCTAGTTTGCTACTTCAAACAAAAATTCAGATGCAGTTATACAAACTAACTGCATAGAGTGGACAATACTTTTGTATGTGCAAAATCCTACATGTCTAAATGCAGATCACACACACTCAGGTGAAAAATATGTATTTATGCAAGTTTTCCATCAGAGCTAAGAACTCCTAAAACTATAAATTTAGTTGGAAATCCATTCACTCCACGAGAAGATCATTAACATTCACAATCTAACAAGACATTCTGCACCAAAGCAAGAGTTTGAACGGCCACAGCAGTTAATAATTCCACAAGATACTTAGAGCTGACAGTAAACTTATTAATGAGACAATATATGCTACAGTTAACTACTAATTCTAAAATGTTATTCACAAAAAGAAGATTCAGATACTGTCAGAAGCAAAAAGCTCCTCATTACTGCTTATCGCTTTTACTGTTGAGGGAAGAAAAAAAAAAATCACAAGTATGCAGTTCTTGCACAAAAATCAAATGAACAAAACACGTAATTTATGAGACTAACCAAAGTACCCTTGAAAAGGATAATTGGGAGCCTTGAGACAAGTTTCTCCTTGGCGACAAGGATGTAATTTTGGACAAGGCTTGCTCTATTTCAGCAAGTTCTGAGTTTTTTCTCCCCCTCTCCAAATAAATTACAACTGAAGGCATTCTCTTGGGTAAATGAAGGAAAACTTCATGTTCCCTTGTCTCAGGAAATCAAAAAGGCCATGTTTCCTCAAAAAAACCCACTATTCTTCAAGCTCATTTTCAGTGAAAGCAATAGTTACAGTAACAGAAAAATACCTTAGCATAAAAGCTACTCTGCCACTAAAGAATTTGTTATCTGTATCATCCTTAAATGGTCCTCCAGGGTGTGTCTAACCCACATCACAGACTTCAGGATACCCAGAAGCAACATAACATACTCGAATTTGCTAGTGCTTAGTTTACATGTCTCTATTAGTTGACTGTAAATAAGTGTAACATGTAAAATTCCCGTCTCAAGCAAAAAAGCCATTGGAACTCATTCTCCTAAACTTTCCTGGCTTACTGTATTTGTTTTTGTCTCTGTTCACCATCCCATCTTCAAAGCAAACTGAAGAGTCTTCTGATGGCTTGCTCACCGACAGACTTCTGAAAGACTTGTCTTTCCCTCAAAGAAAAGATGGTTGATATGTGACATCAAAAATAATTTTGTCCTAATTCTTCAGTACTCAGGGGGGATGGACACACACACATGACATGAAGCTGCAAACACTACTTTGTATTTACAGAAACCTTGAGATTAAGAAGGTAGTATCTCACTGAACCAGTTACGCAAGTCTGCTCACCCACTCCTTGAGTATATCTACCAGCCAAGCCTCCTCCTTCCTCCTTATAAATGCTCCAAGAGATTCTCCCATCTTTGATTCCCAGCCCTGCCTTTCCACACCTTAGCTCCTTTCCCTCCTATCTAATGTCCAGCAAAATGGTATCCTTCATCACAAAGTAGTATCGACAGATCTGTTTGCTTAACACTAGGCAAGAAGGAGGCTTTCTTGCTTAGTGCAATTAAAACACGAACCATAACCTAACAGAAAACCTTCCAGAAGTCACCAAATTCCATGGAAGAGTCACACACTACTGTAAGAGAGACAAATCAATTGAACTCTTGAGCTCTAAAGATTTATTTTTGCACTCATGTGATCATAAATAAAACCCAAAAGGTTTTGTTTCTGGTTTATTTGTAACAAGACCCATGCAATACAATGAACTTTTCATTCAAAGGACCACCCAGTAAACAGGTAGCTAAAAACTCTCTCTGCCTCTGAGCATCACTTTCCTCTAGCACAGATGCCAATCTCTACTTGCACTACCAGTAAAGTGAATAAACTGTCTATATTTATTCCCCTGGTAGTTGTATACAGGATATAACAATATAGGCATTTACCACAATTTAAAAAAAAATATTATTAATTATTTCAACATTTAAAATTATGAAGGTGGAAAAAATGGATCATATTCAATGGAAGAATTAACATTTGTCTCTCACATTGATTTGATCAAAGGTACTTCTAGCTAAATTTAGGCTATGGAGACAACAAGTATTCAAGGGAATTAATGGGACCATAAAAAAAAAAGTCAATTTAAGGTTTCAAATAAATTCTCCAGTCAAAAGATACTTTTTATGCTAAGACACTGTATGATTTGAATTAGGTAAAGTCTCTCATCTTAAAGTGAGTTTTTAGAAAAGGGATTATGATTAAAGAAACATTATACCCTTTCTGAATAACAGCTTTTTAGTTTGATGTACAAGAACTACTATGATGAAAAAGAACCACAGGAAAAAACCCACCAGGATTTTGGTTGTGTTATCATCTGATTGGACAAAACCAGCCCTGTAGTACTAGCTTATAGATGTTTTGAATTACACTGAGTCAAATACATAACTAAGAGAAAAGAACACTGAAAAACACAAGGCATTTTACTCAGGAGTTCTTTACTGGACCCCCAGGGTCTTCACATACATATCTTTTTTTTTCTTATAGACTGAATATCTGAATAGTCCTATTTCTGTTTTAGTGCTATGTACACTTCAGAAAAATACTGAAAACTGAAACTTTCTAAGTTGTATTTTTTCAATCATTGGAAAAGGCAGGAAAAACTCTCATGTTTTTCCTGGAATTGAGTATTAAGAATACCACTATGCAAAAGCAACCATATATTAAAAAAACCTGATGACATATGAAAGGAATTAACTTTTCAGTTTTGTGTATCTTTGGGAATATTAATGAGTAACTTGCATTACTATTAAATATATTAAACAATATTTCTCAAGTTAAGCTCATTGTCTTGCCATCTTCTGTGCTACCTGCTAGCCTGCTGCTCTACTGAAATAAAATGCTTCCCAAAAGTCAGATGAAATATTAACAGCTTCATTCTCTCGGATGCATCAAGAATGTTTGGCAATTATTATGATACTAATGTAGATTGTAAATATGCAAAATAATTGGTTTGGGTGGGTTTTCTTCACAAATACAAAGCATCTTTACATAAAAGCAAGAGAGCTCAACAACAGCAAAAGTACTGTGTAAGATCGAACCATTTCCAGGAGTGCTGGAACATTCTTGCTATTAATATATAAAATAAACTCTTAGTTTTTAGGCTAATTATGTGTAAGGTGCTTTGAGATCTTTTAACGGGAGCTATAAAAATGTATTGATATATTAAATATTTTCCACCAACCTTAATAAGAGCATTACTTTACAGATAAAGAAACTAAAGTACAGAGAGAATACTTAATTTTTTTCTGATCACGATACATCAGTGCCATACCAAGGTCAGAAACGAGTACAGACTCCAACTGTTCAAGAGGAATCACTAGATCTGTAGTAGGACTCTTCCTTTCTTCCTAGAGATCTATTGTGTACAAAAGTTCTAAGTTGAGTCCTTCCCTGTAGCCCAAAACTAGTGCTGGTAGAGTGCTAGTACAGTCCCCCCTCCCCAGCTATTAAAACCTTGCCCTACAATATTTACATCAACTCCACTTTAGATAAAGGATCATCTAAATTTTACAGCTCCAGCTGGTAATTTCTCTTTCAATCACACCATTCAGTTAGAAAACATCTCTACGCCACTCCTTTATGTTTGCTTCACCCATTTTAACGAGCTATGTGGTTTTGTCCCATCTCTCCGAGTTCATTTGCTTACATACTTCAATCATCCGTTGCAATAGCTCTTGTACTGCCTGCTGTTTTCTATTCATCTCTTTTCCCCATAAAGTAAGCCTTACTCTGCTGCACAAAGAAAAGAACGGCCCCCTCGCAATGACCCTATGGTAATGGCTACAACCTAAGAGCTGGTGGATGCTACATTCCACCAGAACTCCCCTACTCAGTTTAGGAGGCTGCACAGGATCAAGAAGCTGATCTTGGCCAGTATTTTGTTTTGGCTTTCAAGTTGGCCTTATCATACACCCTGTTTTATAGTAACAAATCAAAGGGGGAAAAACATAGTGTCTTCAAGAGCCCATAAAACATTCCAAAACCCCGGGATTTCAGTGGCTACATTTAGAACTATTTCCTGATCCAGACTGACATCATACATGATGCTCGTACACAAATAAAAATGCTTGTTAATTAACTTCCACCTGAAACACCAGTGAAAAAACAGGAAATGCAATTTCCTCACAGATTAGTGTCAGATGCTTTGAAACCTCTGTACCCGAGTATTTTAGAATAGCCTAAGGAAAACTTAATTTCCCCCAAAAAACATTTCTTTTTATATCCTGAAACTTTTTGGAAGACAACTTAAAAAAAACAAACAAAAAATCCCACGAATAAACAGTATATGGACTCTTTACCAGTGACAATGTCATAGATCTACTTCATTCCATTCTTCCCGAACATTAAAATTGTTTTGAAACTTCTTCAAATCACTGAAAATTTGTTCTTAAAATTCCAAAATATTTTCTCACAAAGCTATTTTCTTCTCTTATTAAATGAGACCATAACTACATCACAAAATGCAAGCTTCAGAAATTGAAGTGTCATCCAAAAAAACCCAATCCCCACCTGCTAAAATCTTCAAAAGTGCATTACTCAAGAGAGCTTTCTCTACCATAAAGAAAAAAAAAATAATTGCTAGCAATATAAAATGTCATTAGAAAAGATCAAGCAGATTTTATACTTAAGACTTCTCTAGACACGTACACTGGAGTAACCAGTAACTGAACGAGAATTTCCATTCTGTAAGAAACTCGTATCTTTTAGCATTTATTTTATAACACGCCAGGTAGAAGTGTTGAAGCACCAACACTTTCAGCTACATAAAACATTCCCAAAACATTCAATTCATAAATATACAAATATTTTGTTTACACACATCGTATTTTTAAACAGAACACTGTGGTATTCCAGAATCAAAACATTTAAATTGATTTGACATTTAACTACATCTGCTGTATGAGCTGTATGAAGATCCAGACGAGCAATCCTTCACTATATGCTGTCCCCTATAACTGTAACATATATCTCATAAGGTAACCTAGCTTTACAGATTCCACAGATTGGTCAGAAAGAAAATGTCCACAGAGACACCTAATTCATAAGAACGATGGGTTAAAAGACTTATGATCTGTGAGACAGAGAATTCTAACGATGCTTGTTGAATCAGCTAGAAATTACAGTTTTATTTTCTCACTAGAAAACAGCAAGAGAATCTCGATAGAGAAAATGCGATGGAAGATTCCATGGTACTTCTACTGACACCAACCCCTAGTATGCTATAGTGGAAGAGCAACAGACCGTCAAGTCCTTTATATCAAAGTGCTGACAAAATGGCAATCCAAAACTCACAAAGGAAATAGAAAAATCTTATTCACTCTTCCAGATCAAACAATGCCCACAGAACTAGCACATCCTTTTCTAAAAAAATAAGCCAAACAAACAAACAAAAGAAAAATCTCTACAAAGATTCACCTTTTAAAAATCAAATTAAAAAAACAATAATTGTATTTCCAGTAAAATTGTTACCCTTTTCATCATTCCCTGCCTCCTCCATTAGAAAAGAAAAACAAGGAAAATGTGCTGGAAAGCTTCGTGAAACTCACTAAAAGTTCTATGTTTCTATGTATTTCATATGGAACAACTCAAAAGACTATAATGATTGTGAGGGCAGACTACAATACAATAGGTCACCAATAATTATAAAGTGTACCTAACTATATTAGAAAAACATTTAAATAAGTCATCCCCTTAGAACATAAGCAAAATGTATATTCTTTCTTTAAAAAAACAAGCTAGTACTTCATGCTACATACTCAAATCACCTCTACTTCTCTATGACCAATGAAAGAATAAAACCAAAGGCAGCTGTGTCTCATCACTAAAGGCATTTGTATGAGTAAAATTATCAGAATTTGACGTTAAACGAATTGTAAGGTATTTTGTAAGCACCTAATTACTCTATCATAGAACTGCACATAAAATATGGCATTAGCTAATGTCTTTGAACAGATTCATCCCAATATATTATAGAAGAGATACTTATAATCCCTATGTCACTTATTTACATACTCATTTTGAAAACTCAAGTATCATTTATAATCAAAATGCTATTTAACAGTATATGGCAAGAGATTTACCAGACATTGACATTTGTAACACTTCAGTTATTGACAAACATGAGCTCAATGTTTTGCAAATAACTATCTTCTCAAACATCTGTTTTTCAGGTTCTGTTTTTGTCTTCAGAATTATATATTTAATTATAAAGTTATGGAAAAATGTGATATTTCAGTTGTAGATCAAATGGCAGCTACCAAAAAAAGCTAAGTTCATGATGCAAACGGGCCTTTTTGCCTATTACTACTTGTTGATTTTCTGAAAACTCAATGAGATTATGCTTACTGTAATTTAACTGATATCTACATTTATCATAAATGCACATAACAGCTATTTTACAATCTCCAGTGATTTTCAGTCTCCAATGATACATTTCATTCTTCACAGTAAGCAATACACGTTTACGTCTAACTAAAAAAGTGAAATCAAATCCTCACAAACACTGTTAAGTTTAAATCAACTTACACCCAAGATTTACTGTTGATATAAACAAAGAAATATAGCTCTATCTTCCAGATGAAGAAAGATACTATTTTTTTTTTCCGATGGAGACTTTCAATCACTTTAAATATAGCTTAACTTAAGTCCTGGAAGTAAGTACTAGGATCAGGGCCAGTATCAGATAATGCTAAGCATCTAACTGGATATTAATTAATGCCTAATATAAATTATATATTCCTCATGCCAAAGAAATGCAATTTTAGGTAGCTGCAGAAACTGAACAGGCTGTGATAGAAAGAAAAAATGCCCTATACAATCTACTTACTAGCATGCTTATCTGCAAGCATTATAAGGCTGTTGGAAATATCTCTTCGCCTGTAAAAACACACCACTTTTGCTTCCACGTTTCCATTGGCAGTCTACAAAAGAAAGATTAAACAGAATCAGAATGTATCCTTCCTCAGCTGAGTAACACAAATTAAATGCCCTCTGCTTGCAATTATCCCTCATATAAGTAGTTCTCACATGATCAGTCAGGCTGAAATCAACAGAATTAACTCAATTAAGTAAAAACTTCCTGACACAGGCCAATATCAATTTCAGATCAGATAACAGTATTGACTATAATTATTTAGTCCTAAGAATTTATATATTATTTGGCTGTTTAGAGATATAATGCCAATATTATGTTAACATGAGAATCCTTAAGAAATATTAGAAGCTTGTGAGCATTTCTTTGCAACCCAGCTTTAGGCAGAAATGTGTATTTCAAAGTACTCTGGCACTTTTTTGGAATCATATTTAATATAACATGGTTTATTTGAAAATCCACTGCAGCTTGTAGGGGAAAAGAGCTATTTAGTTCACAGTTGTTTTCATGACTCATTACAGGGATCATGCTCTTTAACCTGAGAATCTACTAATATCTGAAGAACTGTACCTTCTTTCTTGTACGAAAAGTACAAAATTAGTTCATTACTTTGAGTTACTTATTTAAAACTTGAGATGTGGCACTGAAAAGTAACGTGTTTTAATTAAGTTTCTAATGAAAAAAGAAAGCATTTTATATCCAGTAAAATGGTAACCAAACCATTTCATTACATATTTGCGTAACATCTCTACGTTTGCTCAATGCCTTTAACACATGACAGCACATAATTCACAATTAAGATATCTGGACTACATCCTCAAAACTCTCTTAAAAAAAAAATTTTAAAAAATCAATACATGACTGTGCTCTATCATCCACAAGCAAGATTAAATTATAGCAATGCAGTTTAAAGATAATAAACATGACATTCAGAACATGATTGGAATCACTTCAATTAGTGTAAATAAAAAATATTCTCCAATAAAAGACCAAAATGATTTACCATGCACAAGCTCAGTGGATGTTGTGTTGGACAGCACTGACAGGTAACATGGTTGATGCCTGCTACGGAGTAGTGTTATGTTCCATTAATAAGAAAATCGTTTGCAGGTCACTAATTTTTTAATTTACTTTCTAACCACAGGGAAAAAAAATCTTTATCATTATTTACATCACAATAAGCATTTTGATCATTAACTTTTGACACAATGTATCAGTAAGTTTTAATACTGTTTGATGGAATAGTAAAAACATGCCATGCTAAAAAAAAAATAAAATCCCACATCACTCTTAGTAGTATAAGAACGAAGAAAAATAATCGTACTTTTCCCCAAAATGACACTCTGAAAAGCCTCCATTCTTTATAAAAATAGACTGAGGATCAAGAGAGAGAATAGTCTATTTCTATTCAAAAGCCCATCCTTCATTCACAGCTGCCAATAAGCAGAGCAATAAACAGCCACAGAAGTCACATATTCTGTTATTTGATCACTGCAAAGTCTCACTGATAGCTACTACCTCTTTACACATATATCCAAAATCAGACACATTACATGATCGCTATCATTCCAGATGGATTCACAGTGTCATCACCATACAGACAATTAAATTCACTTCCTCAAGCATTCATAGGATTGGTTTGGAAATTTTTACAGCAGAGTACTCCTGCTCACCAGGAATGATCAACTGTGGGTTTCCTTAGATAACAGGGCAGAATTACAAGATAACACATAGCAAGATTTCAGTAACTGAACCATACACAAAATACACAGCAAATCTCAAGAAAGTAAAAAAAAAAAACCAAAACCAAAACCAAACACTAAACCCAGGAAAAGAAAAACCAGAAAATTCTACAACACAAATCTTATGGGATGGAAATCATTCTGGTTTTGAAAAGTACATTGACTGTTGTCAAAGGTTAAGCAAGAATCATAGATACTTGAGTACCTTGTTAAGTTCTTCAATTCTCCTAATGAGATAGGGATTGCTAGAAGAATTTTCAAAATAAACGTAATCTGCAATGAAAAAAGTAAAGATATTGAAATACAAAAAAACCCCAAATGTAAAAGCCTATCATAGTTAGTGCAATTTTTTTCTTTTAAATCTAGAAGCTGTTAAAAAGCTGAGCTCTCTTAGTAAATGTGAAGTATTTCTATACTGAGAATTAACATATTTTGTTCCTAAATTCTGGTCATAACTGCACTACATGTGCTTTAAGAATCATGCTGAAATCAAGTCAAATGCCTTGGGTTGGAGCTCACACTGTAATTCAGTAACCCACACACTTCATAAATCTTGATATAAAAGTGGTGGTTTCTCACAATTGACTAGGGAAGATTAAAGAATCAAGCGCTTTAGTGAGCTTCTGTATTATGGAGATAAATATTTCTGTAAGATATGCTACCTCACATTTATTATCAGGTGCTATGGTAGTACAGTTGTCCAAATAAGTCATGTATATTTTATGATACTCGCTTTTGTTGTCATCTCTGTTCAGTAACATGCAAACTATATTAAGCAGTAACAGTCATGAGGTTAGCAAGGTTCTTCCAGGACAAAATCTCTTACAGTATCATTAATATAAAAATATTTTCACAGAGTATATGGAAGTTTACTCATATCCTGAAAGCCATTCCCATGTAACATACAAAGAATTGACATGCAGCACGTTTCCTTCAGTAGTTTTCTCAAAACTTGTTTTTGTCAAATGAAAAAGTACCTGTCAAGTGCTAACGACACTTTACATCTGGTATTTGCCTTCTGCACCTTGCAAACTTTATTTAAAAAAATATTTGTGTGCAGGGGACCATAATGATGTTTAACACTCTTCCGCAGCGCTTTCATACCGCATTACAGTGAAACGGAGCCTCAGGTAGCTCATTTAGCTCTACAGAAAGAACATGATCTCGGGATATTGTTCACTATTACTTATTAAGATTAAAAAAAAAATAAAAAATATATAGCATTGATGACCTAAAAAGCAAACCCTACCCAGATTTCAACAGTGCTGCTCAGAGAAGGATTACTTCCATGAGTAAAGGCTGATGGGATTACAATCTAAATGCCCTAATGAGGGAGTAATGCAGAGAGATGATTTGTGGATGTATCAACATATCTCAAAACAGAGGCAGAAAGAGATTCCAACTAACTACTACCACCCCTCATTTCTCTGCATCTTCTCTCTCACCTCAGGCTGCTGAGGAGAGCAGGAGGAGACAAGCCATTTTTGAGCACCAAGTACTGAAAACCTAACTTGAGCAGTGTACCTGAGCGGCAGCGCCAGGAACACAGCCACGTTCGCTCCCTAAGGGAGGGCAGCACAAAGTTATCCGTGTCTATTTCCACAGGGTGGGAAGAGAAACGCTGGCCGTGTTTTTTACCGCCTAAGTACCCCCCTTCGCCAGCAGTCCCGTATCAGCGCACTCCTCGGGGGTCACGTCGGTAAGCAGGAAAGCTGACAGAAACCCCCGGTTACACAGCCGGATTTATTATTTGTCCCTGGGAGATGAAGGAAGGCGCGCAGAAACTCTGCCGCTGAAGGGAGGGAGCGGGGACAGGGGAACGGCACGGTGGGAAGCGCCACCGGGCGCCCCTCGGGGCGGCCACCGGCTGCCCGCGCCACGCCACCCGGGCCCGCCAGGCCGCAGCGGCGGCTGGGTTGGGCCGAGGCAGGCTCCCGGGCCGGGGGCGCACGGCCATGGTAGGCCGCCCCCTCGCTCGCCTCGCAGGCGGGGCAGCCTGCTGCGGTGCGGTGCGCTGGCTCGGCGGGTGGCCGCCGGGCGGCCCCTTCACTGCTCGCCGGGGAAGGAGGCGAAGCGCGAAGGGAGGCCGTGCCCGGCCCGCGCCGCGCTGAGGGGGCAGGAAGCCGGCAGCGCCGCTCCCCCCCTTCCCCGCGGAGGGCGGCGCTGCCCTTCTCCTCCTCGGCGGTGGGGGCCGGCCTCCCACCCGGCGCACAGGGCTGGCGGGGGAGGAACCTGCGTCCTCCCCCTCCGCCCCGCGGAGGGCCCGGCGGCCCCTTTGCCGGGGCCGGCTGCCGCCTCCCGCCTCCCGCCGCGGCCTGGCCGCCCCGCTCGGGGCCATGGCGCTGGCGACGGGAGGCGAAGGGGGCCGGTGCGCCTCTCTTCACCCCGGCGCGGTGCGCGCAGCCCCCGGCGCGGCACGCACAGCCCACGGCGCGGCTAGGCCCCCCGGCCAGGCGCCGTCCCCGCTGCCGGGCGCAGGGCCCCCCGGCGCCGAGCGGGCGCTGCCCCGTCCCCACATACCTCCCACTCGGTACATGTTGGCCGCCATGTCTGCGCTCTGCGCCCTCCTCCTCCTCCCGCCGCCTCTGCCGGGCTGGGCAAGGAGGGAGCGGCTCCCGCGGCCCCCCCGCCCCGCGCTCGCCCCCACCCTGCGCCACCCCTCCCCGCCCGGGCACAGGACACAGCGCCGCGCCTCACGGGGCCGCCGCCGCCGCCTCGGCCGCTTCCGGAGCCGCCCGGCGGGGAAAGGGTTAAACAACCGCCCCCACCGCTTTCCTCCCTCCCCCCCGCACACCGGCCCCGGGGCGGGTCGGAGGCAGGGGCCCAGCGCCGCGGGGCGGCGGCCCGGACGCAGGTGGGGCGGCCCGAGCCGGGACAGGGGCCGCAGCCGGGCGTTCCTGGGGGAGGTGCGGGTGTGCGGCCCCCCCCGGCCCAGCGGGGAGCTACGTGCCCTGCCTCAGGGCGAGGGCTGCCCGCCGTGCCCCGAAACCCGCCACGTTTTGCGGACTGCCGCCGCTTTGTCCCAAAACTGGGAACCCCCGCGCTGCGCGGAAGAAGTGGTGACTCTTTCTTCCATCTCCTCTCCGTGTGTCGTGTCCCCCCCCCGCTTTTTTTTTTTTTTTTTAATGGATGGTTGCCTCTCCCCCGGCGCCGCTTTGTCCCCTGCAGCCGAGGGATCTCTCCCGCTAGGAAACTCCTAGTAATAACCCAAAGAAAGTTTCTCACACGTGTGTGCGCAGCACCTGTTGTTGGTGATCGATTTGGCGGCTCCTTTGTTCGCTTTCGGAGCACGATGCAGCCCCGGGGCACGGGCGGCTTCGGCGACACCAGCCCGGCTCTGGCAACGGGGGCCCGCCGGCCACGGTGCTGCCCGAGCTGCCCGCCGTGCCGAGAAGCCAGCTTGCTCGCAACAGGCAGCAGAAAGCATCTACGCCAGGGTAAAGATAAATCTAGCAGCTCGTCTCGGAGTCGGGAAGCGTTGAAGGAGATGCTTACAAATCATCTGCTGAGAGGGATGCTTCAAAAACATCAATATTGATGTAACACGAAGCCGCTTCCCCGTGTTTATACAAAGTTCACACCATCACAAACAATCTATACGCTTTACAAACAAATTGATCCTGCTGTGGAATGCTTCCTTGGGAGAGAAATGCTTTTTATCATTTTCTCGCAAGGATGGTGATGATTTATTATTTTTTTCATGTCCTGGATTTTTGTGCATGTAGCTTGAGCATTAGCAAGCTCACATTTCACTTCACCCTGAGCTGCGGGGAAACGTGTTGATTAGAAGGAGGATGAGCTTCCCTGGTGTTTCACATGAACGTACGCTCTCTCCCCTTCCCCCTTTTAAGTGAATCTGGGACTATTAGGTTAAGATTAGTTCTAGGGCAGTTCTAATTTCCTGAGTGACGACTTTGTGTCAAACAGGCAACTGAGTACCAAATTCCTGAAATACGTGAAGTTGGCATACAAGACAGTGATTTAGTCTTCTTTAATAAACAGCAACACATTCGTGCATTGAAAAGAAAAATTAAAACCTTCCTCTCGTGTCTCCCGACAAGAACATCTGTGGGAGCCAAAAAGAAAGTCTGCAGAAACTCTTTGGGACGTAGCAGCTCTATCCAGCTGGTTATTTCTAGAAGCACAACACCACTACTTAGCAGAGACCTAAATACAAATAGCTAGAAGTTAAATGGTGTGTTATTTTTACTCTGGTGGTTTACTGCTTGGTAAATGAAACAGGTTAAACTTTCAAGGCAAGAGAACAGTTAATTCAAATAGTTGGCTTGTCACAGTCGTTACCAATTAAACAAAATGTCTCCAAGCTTTTTTCCTCAGCTTAAGTCTCCACTGCGACATTAGAGGAATTTCCCACACTCTGAAACTCACAATGTACCCTCATCCAGCAAGGAGCAGATTTTGACAGAAACCAACTCTTGCTTCCATCATCTGAATGCATGGCCTATGAAAAAGGCAGGCAGCTCCTGAACACACAGAATGCGACTCTCAAAAACACGAGAGAGCAGCCCAGGAAAGCCCATGGCCCCAGTCTGCCCTTTCAGGTTGACAGCCTGAAAATAGTAAGATAACCCCCTTTATTTACGGTTGCCCAACTAAGGCATGCATCACAGACCAGATAAATAATGACGTATATATACCTTAGTACTGAATCACTGGGCCTTATTATTCAGACTAATACAGTTGGTATAGCCACAGACAGCACAACCTGATGCTGACCGGTATCAGGCTGTTGCATAGTTTAAAGTCACTGCTGCAAGGTGAGGGAGGCAGTGGGCACAGCTAGCTGTGGTTGTGTACCGAGGTGCAGGACTGGCAGTACATTTTGCTTTGGTGTAAAGTATACAAAAGCCTGGACACAGTTTATTTTCTGTGCTATCTCAGTGCACGGAATGGGAAAAATCAAAGTTATGTAAACATTTTCATTTTTCCAGATTAAATATAATGGAAAACTCTTGTTTCAACCACAACATTGTTGAGAAAAAAAATTCAGATAAGAGATTTGTCTTAACCTGGTAAATGAAATGCATTCAGATACACACTGAGATGTGGCAAACTAAATCAAAGTTGCAAAATAGATTATAGCTGTCAGAGACACAGACTAGCTGGGAACTTAAATTCACATCTTTTTTTCTTGTGCCATCCTGAGCAGCCCAGCATTCTTCCTCATATTCCTCCAAAAACAGGCAAGAAGGGATAATACAAAAAGTTTCACTATTTCTTCATAAGCAATTTAAGGCTTCTGTCTCGTGTGTGGAATTGGTTGGACAAAGGGAATTGGAATGTGCTATCAGAGAATTTTGTTCCCAAATTTTCATTTTTAATTCCCTATAGCTTTTCAGAGACCAAAAGCTGCATTCAGCCAGTGGCAGAACTCTGGCTGTTCACATTAGTTCAGAAGTTTTAGGACAAATCCTCAAGGATTCTTTCATCAGACACAAAAACTTACCACCACCGATGCTCTTTTCCCACTATTGCAGAGCCAAGATGAAAGTTTCAAAAAGCTCTGACAACCTTATCACATCAAGAAAGTGGCAGAATAAGGGAATTTCCATTGCAGCTGTCGTGCAACATCCTGTTTTGTGTCTGGAGAACTTAATTTCAAAGGTTCCAGCCCAGCATCTTCTCTAAGTAATAAAAGCCTGAATCTAACAAAACAAAACACAAAAAACCCACAAACAAAAAAATTCCCCAAAAATTTGCTCGCAGAAAGACACCAGTACTGAAAACAAATCTTCTTCCTAAATTACTTGCTTAAGGATTAAAAACGGACAGTTCAGAGGTCTAAAGTAAAATATATTGATAGAAGTGTGTATAAGAACAGAATACTGTGGAATCTTACAGGCAGAAACGTCACATTGAAGTCAACAAAAGCACTGGAGAAGAGAGCTGCTTGAACCTTAATAAAAGGTGCTCAGCTCCTTGTAGAGCTTTCAGGGACTCACCCTCGTGCTGATGCAACAGAAAGGCAAAGGCATTTAGCCTTTCTCAACCTTGGGCCCTACTTACAGGACCTGCCTAACTCAGAGTGGCTGAGCCTAGAGTTTCTTTCTGGCATGGGTAAACTGGAAGCACAGGAAACATTCAGCAGTTCAAGTTTATGAGTTCACGCCAAGGGAACGTGGCTTCCTTGCTAGTAAAACTTTGCTACAATGAATAAACAGGCTGCATGCCCGTAACCCGTGCAAAGAGTTAAAAAAAATACAGAGGACTTCACAAATGATCATTTCTTATCAGCCTAAACTCCTACTTACACTGGGAGTAATTCACCGCCACAGAGGACTTTGGTAGTTCACGGACTTGTCCTGCGGCTGAAAAAATAATATGTAGTCTGTACAAAGTCACTTTCATCTAGTGTGAACAAACATGCCAGCTAATACAGCTGCACATCCATCAGACTGGCTTCCAGGCAGCTAAAAGTACATGTACTTTTTTTATTTCTACTAATGCAAAGATACGCCATAGCTTGCAAAACCTCATTAATGAATTTGTAGCAGAAACAGAATTCATATTGCTGTCACTTAATTAGTCACCAAAGAAAAACATTTTCCATGTTGATACTCATGATTATATTTATAAAAACCTTAGATAACTTCCATTTTGTAACAGACATCGTGTAAGATTTTTTTTTTTATTTAATTTACAGGAATATAAAAGTCAATGTTTATTATCGTAAGCACTAGAAAATTTTAGTTGCCTCTATTGACAGAGAAGCTAGGTGCAATCTGTAATAGATGCTTCCATATCAACTTCTTTATAAATCAGAGAAAAAAATCCCAACCCTCTCACAAGAGAAAATCATCTTCTCTTGGCATCAGAAATAACGTTGGCTTTTTTATTGACTCTGTGAGTCAGATCTCTCAAGAGACTCTTAGCTAAATATGTCACTATTTTCATTAAACATGATTTAAACAATAGCTTAAAGTTAATTGCTGAATTATCATCAGTAGTCTGCAGATTTAGATGTTCAATCCAAGACTTAAAGTTGTATAAGAATACTACTAAATCCATGTGCAGAGAGAAATGGCGCTTATGGATGGCAACAAGTTATTACTTGAGTGGGTAGTGAAAAAGAGATATTTGGTAATGGTTTTTCAGGAAGTATCATGCTATTATCTAGATAGATGCTGTAGCCTGCCATATGGCACTGCTTTGACACCAAACAGAATTTAATTTCCCATAAATCATACAATTGAATTAAGGACTTTTTTTTGTGCAAAATAAGTCAGATCTGGACCTGTATGTACCGGTCATCTTGTTCTGACTGAATTTGCTTTAATGAAAATCATTCTGTTGTGATGGAAATAATACTATAGGTTTGAGGGAGGGAGGGATGGTAAGGTAGGGTTTATTATTAATCTACTGCTAAAGACTAGATATGCAAGAAATGCATTTTTTCCACTCTACAGGCATAACTCTCACAGGTTTTGGTGATAATCTCAGTAACAGAATAAAGATCTTAGTTTCTAATGAGATTAAAAAAATAAAAGAAAGTTTGCCTATCTAGAGCTTTTGTTATACCTACCAATTTCTTTTGCAGTCCACATCCTAATGAAGAAAAAGCCTACAGCTCTAGGATTCGGTTTCGTACCCTATTCTATTTGCCAGTTTGAGAGAAGACTCAGGTTCACATCTTGTTTCTGTTGAAGTCAACGCGAGTGTTGTGGCTGACTCCAGCAGGACTAACACGAGACCTTTATATACCTGTGTTATCTCGGACGTAAGCAAGGTTGCGAATCGGAGCAGTCAGAAGCACGCTGGAGCGTTGCGTGCGCCTGCAGCACTCCTGACTGAAGCCATTTGGGGCTTGAACACAATAATCCTAGACAGACATTCAACACACCACACTGGATCTACTCTTTGTTTCTCCCTTTCTCTCAACCGATCTATTTTTTGTGCTAAACACCTGCTAAAAAGCTGTCATAGGTGCTTAATGACACATATTTCAGTAGAGTACGGTACATTCATCTGAGCAGAATTAATTGAAGCCAAGGACTCAGCATCTGTTCAGTTTTTCTGGGGATTGAATGATTACGGGCAAGCAACACCAAAGTGCAACTTATTGATCAAATGTACCCTCAGTGCCTTACTGCGCCTCTAAACGCTGCCTTGCGTTTCCATTACACGTTCGACTTGAAATTCTCAAGTACTCCTTTTACTTTTAGCTTTGAAAATCAGAACAATTTCTTTACACAGATAGCAAGTCACCAGGTCACCACAGTGACGATTCCTTGTTATTCTGCTGGAAGGAGGAACTTCACTTCTGAAATGGCTGGGTGAATTCCAGGGACACATTCATCAGTGGTACGATACACACGCACCTTTCCCTTAAATCAGGGAAAGCGTGCCTGCTTACACACAGTGAATTTGTGTTCAAGTGACCTTTATTTCTAAAAGCAGGCAGTATCACAGAGGAGGTCGGTTTGCCTGCCTGATTAACAGGCTTCTGACCAGATGACTTGCTACAAAACAAAAAAAAACAACCAACCAACCAACCAAAATCAGTCTGGGTACCAGTGAGGAAGAACAGCAGCGCTCCGCAGAACGTTAGTAATGCTGTTATTTTGGAAAGTATTGGCAGTCGCTTTTAAGGGAGTCTTTTACCTAGACACAATCACATACCTAGCTGAAGTCAGTGAAGTGCATGAAGTATTTGCTCAGGACGAGTGGAAAGAACAAGCAATGTACCTTTAGGTAGCCAGATTACTGCAGATAGTTAGTCACCACACCAGGCAATAGGTGATAACACAAGAAATATTGTAAGAATGACAGGCTCCCTAGTTGCAAAGCTGGCATGTTTTTTGTTGCTGCTGTTTGGATTTTGTTTGTTTTAAATCAGCTATGCATTCTGCCTGGCAAGAAGAAATAAACCGTTTGGAAACCCTCTTCCCCATAGCACCCAATGGGCTGACAGAGACCACTTGTGCACTCAGAATACCCTGAGTGTTCCCCCGTATGCAAGGGAACAGGAGATTTTACGTATTTCCTAAACACGGCTACAGCAAGGAGCCTAACTTTGGATGTCATACAAACTGTCAAACTTTAATAACGGCTGTTCGTGCCAAAATAGACACAGGAATAGGCAATTTGGTGCCAAATCTGGCTGTTTGTACCAAATAGGTACAAACAAAAAACCTGAACATATTACCTGCCTCTGAAACATCCATATTCAGTGAAAATTTCCCCACTATTGCAGTTAAGTCTCCTTTGTAGGGAAGGCAGATGCCAATTCTACTGTCGGATAGGTCTGCCATGTCCATGCTCAGTCTGTCAAGTTTTAATTCTTCTCCCTGGCAGACCAAAGATTTTTGGCTCTACAGTCTTCAGGCCCATTTATCAGATGAGCCTCTCACTGTCCTTTAACCTCTGCAACCAGACCTTTTTGCAGCTTGTGTCTTGGTTACAGCTAGGGATGGAAACCTGTAACATCTGGATACTCGAGATTAACAGTCACAGAATCATAGAATGGTTTGGGTTGGAAGGGACCTTAAAGATCATCTAGTTCCAACCCCCCTGCTACAGTATTCTGCAAGTATCTGGGTTTTAATATTCTACCATATTGTCTAGAATACCAAGGAATATTTTATGTGGTTGTAAACAAGTTGTTCTTATCATTTATGTTTCAATATAAACAAAAAGCACGGTGCATCTGCCCTCTTCTCCTTAGGAAGCTCCACTGAGAGGCAAGAATACAGCATATAGCTGAGACTAACAAACACAGAGCCAAAATTGAATGTTGGCATTCCCCTGTCTTTCCCAATGCTATCCAACTACTCTGAACTAGTGGAAAAAAGAAATTCTTGATTTTCAGGAAGAATATGACAGAAGAAGTGTGTTTTACAACATGCTCTTTGAAATAGCCTAGATTCCTTGATCCAGTGGCTCTGCCATAAACTTAGAAAATATTTCATGGTCCATAGAAAGGAGTGAGTGAGTTTCAGGCTCACATGCATACAGTATGCTTGTTTTCCTATTCTTTTAACACAAGAATAAGCTATACTGGAATAACCCCCTTCCATACTGTTACAGCTACGTTCCCTTTAGGGACCTGTAAAAGTTTTTAAACTAATGCATATTGGTGGCAATGGAGGGGAAAAAAAAAAAAAACAACCCACCCCCCCCCCCCAAACCGCCAACAAAACAAAAAAAACCCACTGGGCAGCAAATGCCCTCCACAGCACCAAAAAAAGCCCAAAAACTAGGTAGTAAGTTATTCAGGAGTATTTTCACTGAAGCTCAGTTCCTGAATTTCACCAGAATAACTACCAGCAGCCAGGTCAAAGTACAAACATCTGTGTACGTAAAATGCCCAGAAGACAGAGAGAAAATAAATACAGCCCATGGTGCTAAGTGACATATACTCTGAGACAGAAGGGGCCTGCTCACGCATGTTTCTCAGATCTGCTTCCAGAAGTTCTGTCTTCTTCCCAAATGAAGACTCGTATCCCTTTGAGGGCTGGCTGGGTCTGTGAATAAGCAGTGGTTAACATCCAAACCCGTCACTGTAGGGCTCAGTGCTTAGAGGCGCTGAATGCCATCTGCTTTCATCAACGTCAGCTGGGAGATTCATGATGTACAATACAGGCAGAAGACCCTCCAACATTGCAGGGCTGGAGAGTACTGTATAAGTTCTTGTAATAATTATTCATAACATCAGTTCCCTACAGACTTCTCCATGAAAATAGCCAAAAAGAGTACACTGACAGGGAGGGGGAAATTGCAATAAAGATATCCTAGCCATACTGACCGTCAAGCCTTTCAGAATACAACATTTTTAATGAATATTTTAAGAAGATTTCATGTTTTGATTGGGTTCCTCTTCCGTAGCTGCCCAACATTTTGGGATGAGGAAGGTTATTTATGATTGTTTGCTGAATATTTTCTTCTAAACATGAGTCATTGTGTATTTGGCTATTGACCTTTCCTGTTTAGAAGAGAAAATAACAAATGATTGAATATAGTGTAGTGATCATCTGTTGCGATGGGAGAAGCAGGAGGAGGTGCTTGGGCCAGGGTGTAGTGTTGCCTTCTACAGGGTGCAATCTGGATGCCACAGACTTTACATTACTTAATCTGACATTTTACCTTAGCTCTTTATCAAGCTTAATACAGTCTATAAAGCATAGAATATGTTAAGTTCACGTTAGTGCTACCTTTAAAACTTGAAGAGGTACACTGCTTAATAGCGATCATGACTTAGAGGTGACTAGTCATTTTAAAAGGCCTTTTCCTCATACATCAAAATGTAAAAATGCAAGCATCAACTTGTTGTTTAAGCCTCTCTGTTTTATGGGACAATCGGTGTTGCTGAGCAGCTTTCTTATTCACGTACAGATTTCTATGATGGAAGTATCACAAGGGCAGAAAACAGTATTTGCTGCTGTGTTAGTTCTTAATAAATTCAAATACATTTGTGAATGTAGTGCACGTTCAACAACTTCATTGTCCGGGGATGAGCTGTTCCCTACAAACACCAGAAAACCCCATTACACTTTCATCAAAATTATTTCCCCACCAGAGAGGACAAGAGTAACTACACTTCTTCACGATCTTTCTGGACTTGTGTATTAAATCGACATATTCGCTTTCTGCTGGAGTCTGCTGTTCTGAACAGCAAAAGGTAATGCTGCTATTTCAAAACACACCAGTCATGCCATCCCCTCCGAGTGCAAAACATTGAGGCACACAGAATCCATCACGTCACCATTCATAACTCTGAAATTTTCCCCATCACTATTTCCATTACCAGCCTCTGTTCCAAGGTTTATAACTTGGCAGTAAAAGTTCACGCTAGGCTGAAATTTGTCCTGCGAGGTTTAAGGAACCCAAGAGCTATTTTCTTTTTTACTACAGAATTACTTCTCCAGTTGTAGGAGACAAAGAGGATTGCTTTTACGTCAACAAAATAGGCAAAGAATCTAATGCCTGCAAACAGTTGTACCAAGCAATTTGTCTGTGAGAAATAATTTTTCTGTTACTCAGAATATCTGTCTCTCGAGCCAGTTGACCTAAATGCTCACAGTTTCTGCAATGCAGATTCCTTTCAATAGAATTTATTATCTACGTGGTAAAAATTCCTTAAATACAGTTAATATGGGAATACTAGGCAGACCATCATTATTAGCAATGAAAATGTATTATTTCATTTGCCTACAGAGACTCAGAAATACCGGGCCATAATTAGCTCCCAGTATACCACTGTAAATTCAGAATAACTATTGATACCATTGAGTTAATCCACAGGAATCGCAGTCTCGGGGAAAGCAAGAGAACTTGGTTACGGGGTTACAAAATTCAGCTTTAGACACGCAGTCTGCTTTTTATGGGCTTGAGCCTTAAAGATTCAGTCTAGCTGCTCCGTTCCCAGTATGGGATGGGAAACCGCACGCTTCAGGTCAGTACCAGGTCTGCCAGCCCTCCCCTGCAGACTGGGGGGAGGAATCGACAGTACATCTCAACAGGCTTCCTCCCACAAAGCTGCCGAGAAGCGTGGGGTTAGGGATCACAGCTCCACAAGCTTGTCTTCCTCTCTGCTTTCAAGGGCTGCTCCTCTCTGGATAGCGGAAAGGTAAGAGACTGCAAAAATCAGCCCTATAACTAGACAACCTGATGATGTATTTTGCAGCAGCCGAGTATTTTTCACGTTCTGTCAAGTCACTGAAACGTTGAACTTGAGAGACATAGCAATTGCAAGGAACGTTTTCCAAATAATCTCTGGAAATAGTAAAAGGGTGAGTACCAGGCTCCGGCACATCCCTAATTTCTGCTGCGGCCCAGGCCACAGCCACTGTGCGTGTCTCCGGACGGGTGACCCCAGCCCTCCAAAATTCTCTCCAGGCTGTGTGGGGAACTCCTCACCATCCTCTTTTCTAAAAAGAGGCACAAGGTGCTTGGGCCTAAGAAGAGAGGATAACCCTGATGGCTTACTGAGTAGGACACTCAGAAGTAGGGCTCCCAATACAGATCCTGGAAAACAGAAGCACAGGATTGCAATCCTATGTTTTAATCAGTACTTGGGATTTGGAGGGGGGGGGTTGGTTCGGTTTTGGGGCTTTTTGTTTTCTGGTTCTTTTGTTTGTTTGTGTTTTTTTAAAAGCTTCTTTTCCCTATTCTTGTCTTTTGAAGAAAAAATAATTTTTAATATATGAATTACAAAAAGCGTTAGGTGGGAGACACAGAAAAACAGCGATATAAATTGGTGAATTAAAGATATAACCATAGGAAGAAAGAAACCAAACAAACAAGGCACTGCAAACATGAGATGTCTGTTCCCAGTTTGAAGTCTGTTTGGCACCACAAATGTTTAAACAGATGAAATTTCTAAAAAAGAGAGAAGGAAGAGAGTCACATTTAAACCTGCTGAAGGAAAAATGTGTTGATGATCTGGTAACAATGCTTTTCAGAAAATTAAGGAAGCAAAATGACCTTAAGGTCATGTTTTATGGTCTTCAGCATAAGATCACAACAGAAAACAAAACTACTAATAACAAACAGGTCCAAACCCCCAAACAGAAAGAAGCTCCTCCGGCCTCTGCAGCATGCCAGAATGCTGCAGTCTATGGACAGAGACTTTCTGCTAAGGGTGGGAGCCTTCTGAAACAAGCTTCTCTGATTGTTATTATAATTTCCCACTTTTGAGAACCAGGGCAATATCGTATTTATTGAAATGCAACACAACGCAGTGTGTCTCATGAAATGATGTTAAGCTTTTCTAGAAAGATATGTGCAAATTTCTTACCACTACGATTTCAAGATTACTGATGTCCCCTGCCTTGTTTGTGCAATAGTTTAAAAAAAACCCCCAACCCCCCAAAAAAACCAATAAACCAACAGAAAACAAACTCCCATGGAACAAAGGAAACATGATTTAGAACATGAAATGAGCGATCTATTTTACTCTGTCTCTTGCAATTGAGAGGCACATCTATAAGCCTGCCTGGGCAGCTGAACATGCAAAACCTAGTAGTACTGAGAATTTACCAAAGATCTTTATCAGAATAAACTTGCATAGCTCTGCAGACAGCATTAATTATTTGTTTCTTAGCCATAATTTCCAGGAAAGATCCAGTTTGTCATCAAGATTGTGCCATTTTGATTTTCTGCTATATCCGGGCTAGAGTCAGTCCCAACTTGCTGGCAAAGCTGTGCCAAACTCACTCCAGGCTCAGCAGTTCAGTTCCACAGTTTATCGCAGCGGGAAGCTGGGAAATTAGGGGATGTCTAAATTGCTAACGTCGGTTGATTAGCTTTACATCCTGCAGGTACATCAGTAGCTGAGTCAGAGAGGTAGCGGCCGTTACAGCAACACAGGCGGACCTCTTGCTGTTTGCCTTTCAGCGTGACACAACTGTGTCTGAGCTCTGCAAACTCCACCACCAGCACTTTCTAACACACCCTGTGATGACAAAGGAATATGTCTTTTATCAAGTGCAATTTCATTATGGATTGGATGTACATTATAGAGGAATACCACTGGCAAACTGCTCCTCCTCTGAATCCCACTCCTCCCTCCCCAAGGGGAGTGTGGGGAGTTCACCTTCCCCTCCTGTAATTAGTAGGAAAAAAACCCCCTGAATTAGTGAACATATTGCAGCTTTCCAAGAAGTGACTCAGGAACTGTGACTTTAGTGACACTTGACTTAAAATGTGGGGGCAGGTCTGCACGTAGGTAGGATCTGCAGTTGCCAGCGGAGAAACAAGTGTGCTGAAATAGGCGAAAAAAAAACCCAAAAACATGAAGTCAATAACTGCACAAAATGAAGCTGTAGTAACTGATACCAGAGAATAACACAGCATAACACTGGTACACAAATGTATATTTTTACAGTGTGAAAGAAAGAAAAGTATTTTCTCATGCAGTTGTTTAATCTCAAGAACCAGATTCTCAGATATTTTGCTAGGAGGCCATCAATCTACTGGATCATTCTGGTAGATTTTGTTGCAAGTATTTGTACCTGATCCAAACCATCAATGATTACATCTTGAAGTCATAGTCGAAAGATACCATCATGATGAATATTATAGCTTTGTAAAATGAAGGCAGAGAAAAAGACAGACTCGTTCTGGCTATTGGAGACATTTCTAGCTGCGTAATGGAGATAATGGTGTGGTCACTTTAACTTCCAATTCAGAGACATAATCTGATCTCTTATGTGATTTAGGAAGGAATAATTTGATGTAAGGGGTGAGAAGTTGCCACTCCTGGAAGCAGATACCAATTTGCACCAGCGGTACAGCACTGCATGCAGGGAACATCGATGTCATTTGCTTAGATGTTGACGGTGATTATGTGGGCACCTGGGGATGCCTGTACACAACTGCTTACAAGCAACCCAGTTTCACGTAACCTTTTTGCTAGAAGCCAGAGTCCTCTCCAACATATTGCAGATAAGTTACAGAAAGTACTGAGGGATCTTTAGTTTATTTCTGCATGGCCACGAAAGGCAAGCTGCCGTTTAACGCCCTACGCGGTGAACTCAGGCTGGAGTGGCTTTATTGGCTTCCCTGCAACTGTAATGGAGCTATACTCCACTTCTTCCCGAAGCTCCGATAACGCAAAGGTTTTAACACCTCGGTGCACCGCAGCACCAGCTCTGCCTACATCCCGAGGAAGGATATGAGCACGCCGCACTCTCCCGTGTTGCGAGAGGCTCAGAAAAAGAGGATTTGTTTTTTACAGAGAGGTCTGATCTCATTTTCACCAAGAATCAAAGGATTTCTTTGTGAACAGAACACAAGACACTCCTGGTTTATTAATTTTAACTGGATGAGTATTTGACTACAGATTTAGTATGTTAAGAACCTGAGCATCATCTTTAAGTTTTACATAGTTATGCAAATGTTTATCTAAGTTAGCAAGCTCAATCATTTTAATAAGCCAGTATAGTCAACAGGAGTTTCTGGGACTTCTGGAAGACCATGTAGGATTAGTCTAAAAAGATGACTAATTCTTTTTAGAAATAAAAACCTGCATGTAAGGGGTCAAAGTGACTGGATTTTCTATACTCGAGTGTTATATAAGACCTGATTCTGCATCATTTATTGTAGTTTAGTACAATCGAGTCGTCAGTAGTTAACAACACAACATTTGAGAAGAGCAGTATTTAAGAAGAAACTATCCCCCCTATTCATCAGGAAACAAGTGAAAGGGTTTTCAAAAACGCCTTACTTAACTTTATTTCCTCTGAAGTCTGAGGCTTAGAACAGTTTAACAGCAAGAGAGAATTTCTAACGCTCCTCTCCTTCCCCTGAGAGCTTAGTACCTAAAATGGAAAAGTATACTATTTCTCACTAAAGAATAAAATAAATTAACCAGTATTTCCAGAAAATTCTCTTTAGAATATATTTTTCACAAATCCAGTAAAACCCTACTTGTGGGACACTAACTCACTGTGCTTAAGTCTCGCCTAATTAGACCTCCAGACGTACCACCTCCTCTAAACGAGCAGGCAGGGCTACATGTGCTGCCTTCAATGGCTCTGCAGAAGTCCCCAGCAATGGGATTTCAGAGTCCCAGCTGTCCAAATTCCCTCCCCAAAGGCCATGGGCAACTCACCAGGACATCTGACCCAAGTCCCAACCAACGCAGCTTCCAAGTTTCCAGTCCTGTTCTTCAACGAGGCAAACGAGATGCCTAGGGCTCAATTCAGTTACCTAAACGTGGGCATGAAGTATCCCCCGTACAGCGTCAAGGACCTCCATGGGGGCTGGTGGACAGGACACAGAAGACTGATGCACTGCTGGAGCAGCAGGTGGGCAACAGGGGGGACGGAGGGCATCTCAAGTGGCACTAACTCATGTATGTTTAGGCAAGTGACCTGAGCTCATAGCCTTTGCTGAGGATGCAAGGGGAAAAAAACCCAAAAAACACAAACTACAAAAAAAGCACAACAGTAACTCTATGTTAGTTAATGAAAAAAAAAAAAAAGTAAGCTCATGACAAAATAATGTTTATATGTGTTTATCTGGTCTGGTTTTCTTCCTCTTTGAGAGCATACTTTGGATTCACCCACACACAGGGCTTCTCCAAATCCTAGTATTTCTCTCCATCTTCTCTGCAGTTTCCCTCCTCCTTGGTAGGCATTTAGAAAAGGAGCTCACTGGTGTGAAAACACATTCCTGTGTTGTACTCTCCTGTGAGAATACGTTCATGCCTTTGAATTCCCCATTAGCAAGTCTCCTTCTAATCACCTTCCCCAGGCAAGCAACGTCCTTCTCTCTATGCTTTGTATCTGCCTGGAGTTCAGATGTAACAAACTCTTTTAAACCCAGCTGGCAACCACCTCTGTCCAAGAGGGCTTCATTTGATTCGATGATCGTTGAAATTTAACAGCCTTTACTAATTGTCCCAGCCTTTAATAATTGCACAGCATCAGGTGCAAGAAGTTTTGCTGGGATTTTCTTGATGTGGAGGTGAAGGACAACAGAGAAGGCAGTTGTCTCTCACATTAAAAAAGTTCGCAGTCTGACCTACAAACACATCGAGTCCCCAGTATCAGTTGTTCGCAGCCAAATTTCCCAAATTGTTAGCGTGTTTCATGCAATAAGTTAGTCTAATTATAAATGTCAACTACAGACTGTATTCTGTGCACACGTATATATATGTGAATACCCAGCTCCCTACTAAATGTCATTCATCCACTTTTAGAAACATTCATATTCAAAATTATTCAGATTTTCATAAGTGCCGCAGTGACAAGGGAACTTGTACTCTTATGTCAGGTGCCACTGACAATCAAAACTGCATCTGTCATTAGGCTGTTTGTTTGGTAATTATATGTGATAATAGGCTCATCTCCTGAAAGGTTTTCTACATAGCCCACAAATCGCAGCAAAGTAGAGGGGCTTTGGTGCAGAGAAGTTTGATTAAAGAAAAAACATCTATTGGAAACCATTTTTCCCCCAAGACATAAACTAAAGATAAATGCAAACCACAGTCCATCTGTGCATGCAGAACCTTTTGAAGCATGTGTTCTAGTCTTTATGTATTGCCTCTTCAAATAATCAAGATTGGTGTTTAATGTACTGCATTTGGCCGTATCTAAAAGCATCGAGTTACCACCACCACCGACACTTTTGCATGTTCCATACTGTATACTCGCTGGCCAGGAAGCTCTTTTTGTTCTGCATGTCCAGGTCTGATCATCATGGCAACCTGCTCCACAGCCAGAGTTCCTACGTGTTGCGGTCATAAAAATAACCAGATTCCTGACAGAAGACACCCCAGCAAAAGCCAGTTTTGCCTGCAGTGAAGTCAGCAGCACTCAGTGGGAACAGAATCTCATCCTGAGTTATGAAAAATGCCTGCCATCAAAATACACCACTTTGTTCGCATACAAAATGTGAGTAAAGAATCTCGTATCTAAAAAGCGAACATAGAGCTTCACTCAAAACACAGAGCAATGGTCTCAGTGCGGGGCCAGAAAGATTTGGAAACTGTAGAAAATATTTCAAGTTCATTAAATACCCCTAGGAAGCAATAGCACAGTGCAAGCCATGAAAATAAATGTTGACACAAAGAAAGCTATTTTTACATAATGACTATTAATTGTGAAATTCCTCCTGGGCAGCAAACGATAACAACTGTAACACCAGGAAAAAAGTAATTGCTTTGATTCAACATCCCAGCATGTATCTCTAGATCATAAAACCCCCAAACACCTGACCTCAACTACTTGAAAGAGGTCTTTATTATAATTTAGATTATTAGCCAGCTCAGTCCTTCTAAAAAATTCACTTCACGCCTCAAGCTTTACCATTTAACATACAGGTTGAATACTCTTCACTAATTTCTGTGTTGACCTATTTAAATGGATTTGTTGGCTCACTTGTTTTTTACTAATTAGGTACCATCTTTCAAATAATGACAGCTGGAACTTTCAAACACTTCCCCCCCCCCAATAGCCTTTAAAAAGATCTTTTTCCCAATAAATTACTAAGTGTTTTGCTTCAGGTCACAAAAATTCTAAAATGTTTTGTCTCTTTCAGGCTCTCCATCTTATTTTTTTCAAATTTCTTAAGACTTTCACTCACAAAATTCAACAACAAAAGAAGGTTACTCTCACCGAAGTTTCCTGGAAAACAAGGCAAATACACCACAGCAACCACTGAACTTGTAAATTCTGAGTAATCCCCATGAAACAATCTGAATTACCACCAAGCAGCTATTTCACAACTGCAATGGGGTGACCAATCTCAAAATGCCAAAAATCAGAACATTGACTGGAAAATTACAAATTCTATCTAAAATCTGAGGATTTATTCCCAGTAAATTGCTGCTCCCAGTGCAAGAAGGTATTCTTTGTAGCTATTGACATCAGCTTGCTAGAACGCTTCTCCTCAATTGAAAGTCAGTAATTATAACTAAAATAACTAAACTCAAACACACCAGACGACAGAGGAAAAGAAAACATTGCTGTTGTCAGGTTAGCTTTGCTTACATTTAATATTTGACAATGTTATTCCAAAGAAGGAGATCATTGTATTCTATACCTAAAAGAAACTGAAAACCAGAAATAGGCATCAAATCAAGCTTCCTGAAGTAATGCACTTTAAAGATAAAGCCTGACCCTTGTTAGCCCAGCACTTTACCTGTTCTGCGATACAGCTCCACAACACAGCACGTAAAGCTTTGTTTGTTGTACAATGATTTCTAGAACGTACACCCCAGCCATACTGCTATACAGATAGTACGCACATATCTTCAGGCCAGGTTATACGTACTCTCCTCTGTTCCTCTGCAAGCTCCCTATGGGGAATGTAGGGGGTTAAAACGTATGGAGCAGGAACCACGACAAATTGCAAAGCCAGAAGCACCTGGATAACTCGTTATCACTGTCAGAGTGCTAGTCAGGTCTTGCTATTTATTTATTTTTTCACAGATATTCCAGTAATTGTTCCTGAAAGACGCATACACATCAAAGAAAGGTGAAGAGGTTTAAAATGGTGTTTGTTGCTTATAAAATTAACAACCAGCCAAGATACATTAACTGAACGCAGCTGCAGGATGCAAAAACCTTTCCAGCTCTGTAGAAACAGACACCAGCATGACTAAAGAGAGATCAAAAATGACCTTACTGTGACACAACACGCCGGCGTGTGTACTTTACTACATTTTGTAACTGGAGTTCGGGTGGGTTTCTGGTCTTCTCAGTAAATGAACAGAGAAAAATGACTAATTGTGACCTCTAGTGGGTATTCTATAGAACAACCATGGCAGAGCTTGCACAGTTCTCTTAGTGGTGCCGGGGACGTCTGTTCCAATCTCTCTCAAAGTATTTTTTTTTTTTTTAGAAAGATAACAAATAGGGTGAAAATAATAGTGCTTCATTGCATTCTCCTTTAATTTTTACCACACAATTAGATGACTCTCCATTTCTTTTGATACACCTATGTGTGCCTTACAAGTCTCAGCTGAGAAAGTAACATGGCAGCAACAAGAACAAAAAACCCCAAACAACCCCCAACACATGAAGACAAAGCGACAAAGAACGGGGATGGTAGAACACTGGTTTAAGCCGGATGTCCTTGAGCGACAAATCTTTGGCATCGGTTTTGAAAGGATATATTCACCTGCCGTTCCTCCTGACAGCTGGAGGCACATCCGCAACTGGGAGCATCTCACTGAGAGGGAGAGCTGTATCTTGGGTGATTTTACCCCACGATGCTCCAGATGTAAATAAGCCCAGAAAATACCTCAGCCTGGACAATTGTCATACTGGGGGGTGGGGGTTGGGGGGGGGGGGGGTGGAAGGGAATAAACCAATAGTGGAAATGAAGAACTCCCTGCACATAGTGCCACCAAACGAAATCAAAGCTTTAGAGAGCAGACAGGGTCGTGCCAGCTGATGACAGGTGTTGGACACAAGACTGTGGGGAGCTGCGGGAGCACAGGCATGAGACGGAGGTAGGCAGAAGCAGGGACGAAGGCTCTGCCCAAGGCACCTGACTCTTCCTGGTGCCCATACACTGTGTGAGGACGAAAAAGAGAAGCGTGCCCCTACCCAGATGTGCACGGAGGATGTGGGGGACGGGCTCTGAACAGCAGCCCGCGTTCTGTAGGAACCCCCCGCCGCCCAGCCCTGCCGGGAGCCGCCCGCCGCACCGGCTGCCAGGGCCGCGGCGAACAAACGAGACGGGAGCGAGAGGCGCTGGCAGCCGGCTGCCTTAAGCCAGGGGCGAGCGGTGTGGTGCTCAAACGCTCCACTTTCAGCTTCGTTTGGCGGAAAAAAACGCCCCCAAAATTTTACTTGGGTTTCGCGGACAACTTCGCCTAAGTGCCAGTTCTCGGGGCGGGCAGCGGGGCCGGCTCGGACGGGCTCTCCTCCGCTGCAGCCGAAGCCCTCTGCCCGGAGGGGGTCCGCGAAGGGAGCGGGGCCGGGCCCCGGGCGGGAGCCCCGCGGCAGCCCCCCGCGCTGCGCTCCGCCATGTGCGCGGGCGGGGGAGGAGGCGTGTCCCCACCCCGCCGCTGCCGCGCCGCCTCTCGCTCGCCTCCGAGCCGGCACCGGCGGAGCGGAGCGGTGCCGGGCGCGGAGCTCCCCGGCCCCGCCATGCCCGCGACCGCGCCCCCGCCCCGGCGGGGCCCCGCGGAGGCTCCCGCCCGCCGACGCTGAGGCGGCGGCCGCACCTGCGAGCGGCATCGCCGGGGGGGCGCACAGCCTCCGCCGCGCCCCGTCTCCTGCGCGGCCGCTGGGGCGCCCGCAGCGGCGCCTCTCCCGCCTTCTTTCCCTCCCCCCCTCCCTCCCCGCCCGCCCCGTCGCCAAGCGGGAGCCGCCAGCGGTGCGAGCACAGCCGGAGCCGGGGCAGCCTCCGCCGCCCGCGCTGCCCCCCGCCTCGCCCGCCCTTCCCCTCCTCCGTCCCGCCCAAGCCATGAACTTTGGCCGCGGCCCCTCGGTGGTGTTGAACGTCGGGGGCACCCGGTACTCCTTCTCCCGGGAGGTGCTGAAGGATTTCCCGCTGCGGCGGGTGAGCCGCCTGCACGGCTGCCTCTCGGAGCAGGACGTGCTGGAGGTGTGCGACGACTACGACCGGGAGCGGAACGAGTACTTCTTCGACCGGCACTCGGAGGCCTTCGGCTTCATCATGCTGTACGTGCGGCACGGCCACCTGCGCTTCGTGCCGCACATGTGCGAGCTCTCCTTCTACAACGAGATGATCTACTGGGGGCTGGAGGGTTCCCACCTCGACTACTGCTGCCAGCGCCGCCTCGACGACCGCATGTCCGAGACGTGCACCTACTACGCGGCGGAGGAGCCGCCGGGGGAGCCGGCCGGCGGCCTCGAGGGCAAGGGCCGGCGGCCGACGGGAGCCGAGGGCGGGAAGTGGCTGGAGAGGATGAGGAGGACTTTCGAGGAGCCCACGTCTTCCGTGGCCGCCCAGATCCTGGCCACCGTCTCCATCCTCTTCGTCATCGTGTCCATGGTGGTGCTGTGCGCCAGCACCCTGCCCGAGTGGCGGGCGCCGGAGAACCGCAGCGTGGAGGAGCAGAGCAGGTACACAGCAGAGTCAGTGAGGGAGCCCTCAGGGTAGGAGGATCCTTTATTTTCCCGCTGTCCGGTCCCCGTGTGTCCCGTCCAGTGTGTCCTGCCCCTCGTCCTGACGGTCCATAGCTGTAGCCGCCGCCGGCGGAGATCGCCAGCGCGCCTTAAAACCCCGGCCCCGAACTGGGGAGCCGGGGCGGGCTGCGGGGGCGTCTCGGGGGAGCGGGCGCTGCTCTGCAGCTCCGGCTCCCACCGGGCTCTGCCGGGCGCCCGGCGGCTCCGGGTGCAGGGGACGGGCGTGGGAGCGGAGCCCCGCGGCGGGCGCAGGCAGCGGCCGAGCTACAGGCAGCCCGGGGCCGGCAGGCAGGCAGGCAGGCTGGGGTCTCGGGCAGGCTGACAGCAGAGCAGGTGCCATCGGAATACGGCTCCTGTTCTGTGGAAGGGTGCCTCCTCCTCTGCAGGATCTTGGAGCTCTTATCCACCCCCACCCCCCCTTTTAGGAGCCACGGGACTCCTTACCCACATAGAGAAGTTCAAACACTCGGGGAATCATGTAAGGCCTTACGATCGTGGGGGAAAAAAAGGAAATAAAACCCTAAAAGAAAAGAATGCAATTCCATTCTCTTTTCCTCTGGGAAAAGCACAATCCTGTATGTACTCTGCGTGTATTCATACAGGTCCTTCTGCTGGAGCAGATCCAGTGCCTGTTACGGTTCTCATCTTGTAAAATCTTGTATGTGGGAGCAGCCTTACCCCCGTTCCTCTTCACATCTCACATTCTCTGTGTGGGGAAACACAGGAGAGGATCAGACTGAGCATTAAGCTCTTGCAAATGCATCATATAAGCACCCCAATGTATGAAAGTAACAGATATTTACATTTCCTTTAGATAAAACGTGTAAACACACTAAACATTGCAAAACAGTTGCAGAAACCAGGGCACGGGGTATAAGGCTCAATCCCAAGCCTTATTAGTAAGAACAACCCTTTTTCATCTTCTTTGTGACCTCAGCTTAGGGTTACATCAATGCAACTCTGCTGACTTCAGTATCATTGCGCTCTCTCTTCTGTTCCCTAGAGAACAGAATCAAGACTGCTCTGGTAGGATTTCTCCCATGAATAAGACTGACATATAAAGAAAGAAGTAAATGTTTCTTGTATTTGCTAGCTTCTCCCTGCTTTTAAAACAGGCTATTCAACAAAAAGTTTTCAGCTTCTGCTCTGCTAGAGGGGCCCTACAGTGAAATCACAGCCTTGTCATTATGAAATCATCATCTTTTACCATAGAGTTAATTGGAATGTGATATATTATATCGTAGTAGCCAAATCAATTCCTTGGGAAGTATTTTCATAGTTTCCATTAGCTTAATGGAAAACTGCACCTGTATTTCTGATTGTAGCTGAGCCAAAGAATTAATTGTACGAACAAAAAGAAAGCAGATGCAGATTGAGTTGTTGTTGATTCCTGCTTAATTCAGGTATGTCAGAAGTTGCTCTTACAGATTCTTCCCTTTAAAAAGGCGTACTTAAGCTTTGCAAGGTTATTTCAAAGGGTGGATGCTCTGAGTGATCTTTTTGTAAGGCAGCAAATTGCTTAGACATCCCCAATAGACAGTGGAAAACAGAAGCAACACTACCACAGCATTAATGACATCGGTCATATCTTTGTTCACATCTTCACCATGTGGGAGTCGTCAACCATTTTTATCTTACTGAAAGAATTCAACTTGCAGAGTAGCAGGGCACATGACGTGTAATTTTTCCTTCATAGCGTCTTTGTCTTCAGGAAGATGTGTGGATTCTACACACATGTAATTTTACTTTTCTGAACGATTGCACATTGTATACCAAGTGTTTGAAGGATAAGATCCTGAATACTGGTAAGATGCAGCCAAGCACTTCGCAGGGCAGTGAAGGCCACGTTAAAACCAAAAGGACCTCTATCAACGGTAGGGCGAGTTTCTTCAGTACTGGTTGTAGTACTCCATGGAATTGCAACAGAAAGAGAGAGATAACTGTAAACGTTGTGGCTGAACAGTTTCTAACCATCTTCTTGCAAAAGTCTGTCAGGTATAAACACCGATACAGGCTGGTTCATTTCACGTGTGACTTAACCCCTGTGCTCTCGCTGCACGGGAACTGGTAGCAATTTAATGGTGAACACATGGAAAACAGATACCGATGCGTTCCTTTCTGTCCACAGCTGGTCACCTGCCGAGGTGGCCTTGTTCTCTTTCGGGAGCCACTCCTTTCTTTGTGGCATATGCTGCATCATGACTAAAAAGCCTGTTATAGCTGGAAAAAAAGGTGTGAGCTACAGTTGCTTTTAAGTGAGTGATCCAGTTTAGTTACAACTACTTACACATGCCATGGGATTTGACTTAACAAGCCCAGTTGTCATCTGACTTTATTTCCCTTTACTTGTTTATATTTTCTTTTGTTTGTAGTTATTTAATTTAAAATGAGTTAGGTTTTCAAAACCTAAGCAGCTAAGTGGCTTATTTGAAAGTCTGACCGCAGAAATCACACAGGAGTGTCTGGGATTGTCTGCTGTGTCTGGCACTACTGTCCATCTTAGGTGAGAAGGCTTTTAAAAATCTGGCCACTAGTTTCTGATACATTTGAAAGTTTGAAGCCAAATTCTGTCTTCTGTGTATTAATCAAGGTTCCTCACTGAAATAAAAAAATAATCTGTATAACATGGTAATACAATAATATAAATTTTTTTGTCAAGAGAAATTGTGACATAAATGCTGCATACAAGTGAGTTTTGACTCACGTGGCCCTGTAATTACTAGTATGAAGACTACGTTATTCTAAAAACATATTTTGAAAACTTTTAGAAATGAAATTTGAATGCCTTATCTAGAAGTCCTTAGGCTGTAGATTTTGGATGGAACTGACTATTCAGATCAGCATAAGCCACTGCTTAGAAGAGATGAGAACTACCTCATGAAATTCAGCTACTTTGAAACCTGATATTCTCTCACACGTTTACTAATAACCCCCCCCCCATCCTTTCCTTGACGTTAGGTTACTTTTGGCTCAGAAAGGTGCCACGTAGATCATTCCCGTGGCTGAACTCTGGTAACCAATGCACAGAACCGCTTTGGGCAGCTGTAGCAAACACAGCTGTACCAGTGTGTCTCCAGCTTACCTTGACATCATCTCCGGGAGTGAGGGAGCCACTAACTCTGTAATTTACAAAATCAGCCTCTTTAATGAGATTTGTAATGAGGGTTACTACAGCCGCCAGCTAATACCAGCTGTGTTTATTTTTCTTATATGAACACCTCATCATCAGAAGAGGAATTGAGTCCACCCAACTCTTCTCAGAAACCATTACATCGTTAGGACTTTTCATGGTGACCGCGCTCTCAAAGTGTAAACAGCTTATGGCTATTTCCGAGCCTTTGGAGTAACACCCTTTAGAGGGCAACAGAGAACTCCACAAGTAAGCGCTTTTAAGGAGAGAGGGATGTGGAATCTGACCTCTGAATTTCACAGATCTTACAGAACTGACAGTACAATTCCCTGATTTGCAGAGGGCTTGCCTTCCCCAGGTCCTTTCTCAGGATGAGGGATGAGTTATTAAATTTTTTGCATTTTAAGATTTTTTTTTGCTCTCTTCCCTGCCTTGGCACGTTTCACTTATCAGAGCTAAAGATTTGCATCGGATTTGCACAGTTTAGGAGCAGACAGCAGGGACACCTGTCTCCCCTTCTGTTGCTTCTGGCAATTTCAAGTCGTCTTTGCTCTCCTCTGAACTGTGCCAACAGATGCGTACTGCGAGTCTCTGATCAGGGCCCGGCCATACACTGATCGTAAGCGTAATCTTTCGGGGAGAGCTTCTCAAGCCTGTCATAGGAAGTCATTTGAAGCTGCTTGACTTACTGCCAGCGCAGTTCCTTCTACCTGCCTTTAAGCTATTTTTCCAACACTAAATAGGAGTAGCTTGTTCAGCACAAGGGAGAGACTGCTGCCCCTTTTCAACTTACCAATCATGATTAAATTTGTATTGAAAGAATCCCTCGGTTATCAAGCCCGTAAGATTGCTGTGTTCTTGAGCAAAAGCAGATAAACACAGTAACTTCTCCAAACAGCAGCTCTCAACAGATGTCAGTGGGCTTTTTTTCATCTCTGCAAAACATCAGCTTAAAAAGTTGCATTTGAATTTTAGACACAAAAATCATTATTCCTTTATGGTTGTGGAATTTCAGAACACCCGAATGCTCTCATCCAACATCTGTTCAAAAAAAATAAGAACTTCTTTTTTGGGTGAGATCTAACCTGAACCCCACATTTTTGGCTAAGTTCTGACGGTAGACCGAAGGTAAAGATTGGAACTACAGACCTAGGTTAAAAACACGGACATGGATTCTTCTAATGAATTTTAAGAGATTTTTGAAAAACAGAGATAACACAAAGAATTGATGCGTATCACTGCCTGGCTACAGGAGAACCTTGACGAACTCACCAGGGCTAGGTGCTGCTCCTGTTCAAAGTATCTGGAAAAAAAATGCTGAGGACCCCAGGGCTCGAGATGTTCACATCCAGGTATCCCTGAGAGCTGCAAAAGGCATTTGCCCCTTCCCTGGGGAGCGCTGGGTCCTTAGAACCTCCCACATAAAGCACCGGAGTTTAATGCATCAAGACATATTATTGCTACCAAATCAGGGACAGAATGGAAAAAAGCCAGCAAGGGTTTTAATGTAGGGAAACTAGCTGTTCTGTGCTCCTTACTCTACAGTTTGGAGTGAGACAGAAATCCTCTTGATTTCAAAAGGATTAAAAAAAAGACATTTGCAGAAATGACTAGGAGGCTTCCTGAGCCGGAATTTGATCATTCTGGCTACTGCTTGGACATTTTTCAGGTTTAATGTGCTTTACATGGAAATAGGCTTTAGCAACAATTTAACAAATCACTGCTGACAGACTTTAATCTTTAATCCTGTCATATACTGTCTTCAATCATATCATCTGTTTTCCTCATGTGTCCCGTTGATGTGTATGTTTTATTTACAAGCTTAATAGATAATAGTGCCACTAATGAATATTTTGGCTAGATTTCAACCAGCTCACCAGGGGATACTGAAAATATACAAATCAGCATGCTGGGGCAAAGAATAATGCTAAGTTGAAATATTCTAAGACATTCACAATATGATTTTTTTAGTAATAACAAACTAGTCTTGTAACTGATTGAAAAAATAATTTCTGAAGTGGTTTAACTCATTGTACATAAAATAGCTGATTCTGAAAGGACGTTATCAGATGGAACAGAAAATTGAACAGTGATGGGATTACAGTAGAAAGGAGGCTCACAAAGGCTTGATTTCCTGTTTATGGACAAAAGACTCATTAGAGCAATCTTGACAGACTGTTAGGTACCAAGAGGCTTAAAATTTTAGGAGAAAAACCCTCTTTCATGTGCTTAGGTCTGGGACAATGAACAGTAAGTTTGAGCTGGAATAACCTATAACTGAATAAAAATTAGGATTTCGTATTTTCTCTAATTATTTATAAATTTTGTGGGGAATCTTCAAGGAAACACTTCATGAGTTTGTTTTTAATTTCCCCTCTCCTTTTGCATACTAGCTATTTAAAAACTGAACTGATGGGGGAAAAAAAACCAACCAAAAACTATGATGGAAGTTTATAAAATAGGTACTACATTTTACCAAATAAAGCTCGTGATTTAATTATATAGATTATAGATTTTAAAACAGCATTATTCCAGGAGTAGGCAATAAAAGGCAGTCTGTCCTGTGAATATGCAGCAATTATTTTAAGAATTGGTTACAGAAGATACAGTAACTTCAGTCTTCTGAGTGCGTGCATTTTACTTGGATTTAACTTCATACTCAGTTAAGTTCTCTTGAGGACTGTTAAATTTGCTTTCCTAATTAGATGTTACTTATGCATTAACAAGGTTAGCTATAACGATAAGTCACTACAAGGAGAGGGAGACTTGATCTGAAAGTGGAAACGTAGTATGTAGCACTCCAGATTTCCCAACAGACCAGGGGTTTCTAGTTCTGCTCACCAAAGCGCTTTTACATGATTCAGCAGGACAGCCGAAATCCATCTACACAGGCAAAAAGGAGTGACGAGAGAGGAAAAATGAAAAGTATTTCACTGGTGGCTAAGAAGTAAGGAGAGGAAAGGAAAAAATAAGGGTCGCTACCCTTCTTCTTCATCTTCTCGCTAGCAAGGATGCTTATAACTGATGAGAATGAAGGATAGATGTAGAACGGAGAAAGGGAAGCACAATATGTAACAGTGTGGTGGTAATGCGTCGCCCACTGTCTTGATCTTGCTTTGTCATTTTTGCATCAGTGATGTTCCTTAGCTCTCTTCAAGTCTGTTCTGCAATAAAAGGCTCTCCAGTCCTCCCTGCGTAAGTATAACTGATTTACAGTATCTATTGTGATAGGAACTGCCAAAGTAAAACAATGGATTGATCATATTTCATGAATTTTTACTTGCACAACTATTCCCCAAAGTTATACTGGACCACTGAATCAATGTTGATTTATAAAGAAGATTTCTACTGAATCACAATGATCAGGACCCAACTTCCTTACAGCTCAACCCAGAGATAACCTGTCTAATTTGTGACAAAATGGAGAAATCACATCTCCAACATTATCAGGGCATCAGGAGGAAATACTGAGTGAAAAAGCTTTAAACTGTAAAATTACAAATTGCTTTTTCATTTAAATGTCCCATGTCATAGGATACAGGCAGCACTACCAGAGAAATCTCAAAATGTAATGAAATAGAATCTGTTGGAATTGTTGAATATTCCTGGCTGCAACTTTCTATCCAGATACAATTTTTCTTTTAATCACTATATGATATCTCAAATAGCCAATATATTAAGTACATTCCGACTTTATCAGTGGATCCATTACCACGATCTTGCTGTTTGACTGATTTTCCTAGGGAAAGTCTTAGGTATTTCCTCTATATGTGTAAAAAGGATTTAAGAGAACTTAGTAACGTTTTTTCTTGATTTTTTTTTTTTCAACATAAAGGAATGATAATCCCCATTCATATAATAACTTTCATATATTCTGTACATGACTTCTGTTTAGAAGATCTGAGCATTTTTTAAAAGAAATTAAATCTGCATCTGAGGTAGTTACCACTCACTGTCATTATTAAAAGAAGCACTAGTATTTTTAAAAGCTTAATTTTTAAGAGAACACATAATTCTTAAGAGCACGCTATTTTTTGAAATCCACAGGTCTTTCTATCAAAAGGTGCTACGATGAACAAGTGTTTTATAAGCCCTTTATGAAGAAAGGCCACTTGCTTACAAAACTTTGTTATTCATGAAACAAGAAAAACAAGGTCTGATTTTATGTGAATAATTGTAAAAGTCGTTAATTTATGTTCATTTAAATTTGCTGTGGCTGGAGTTACAGTGAACCTCACGACTTTACATCAACTGACCACTACGGTTTCCTCCATTTTTTTAGCATAAAACTAAAGTGAATGAATGAATAAAAATTAAATAAAACTTTAGTGTATGAAACTGTTATAAAAGTTAGTTTATAGAGTCTAGTAGTATAATTACAGCAGTTACAGAAGGATATTGTCTTTCTAACAGGCTGTTGTCTTAATAATAACAATAGATTTCAGAACTGGTACAAAATTATGCAGATGTGTTAGGGAAAAAATTTTTAGGTTTGAAATGACAGCCAGATTATTATTTCCAGAATATTATGTTTCTACAGACACTACCTTGTTAGGATCCCTGCGGTAGCAAAAAACCTTCTGCTTGTAGTAGTATTTTCAAATCTCCAATCTCACATCAGTTTGGTTTCAGACCTTTTGGTACGAGAAGGCACTGGTGATTGGCTTTTTCTGCAAACTGTTGGTGAAAAAAAAGATAAAGGCAAGAGGGAAAGATTAGCTCCCATTCCCACCTATACTAAACAAGTGAGCACAGTCTGAATTCTTAAGAAAAGGGTTTTTTCAGATGGGAGATTTGAAACTACATGCATAACAGCTATTAAATAATTTTAGAGCAATATTTTCATCTTCTGTTTCTATCTTCCAATGGTTTCAAGTTGAGATGTTCTCAAGTCTCATTCACTGCACTAGGACTTGAAAATATTTAAGAACATACTGAAATCACCTTCCAGGATTTCTTGTCTTAAGACCATTATTTGTATTTGGCAAGAAGATGATCTTGCCTATTGCTTTGGTAACCTTGACATTTTTGCTGCAACACACTTTAGGTGGAGTTATGTTTAAAACACAAGAAAAAAATTCAATACTGCACAGTGTAGTGGTAAATGGGGAGACACAAGCTTATTACTTTGTGTGCCCAGTGGTGAAAAATAAAATACCATCTGTGTTCAGTGGCAATACATAGGAAGTTCTGAACATAGTTCTAGGTAAGCCCCTGTTTGGGATGCAAATCATACAGACTGGTTTAGGTTGGTTCCTGAAGAGGCAATCTGCATGAATTATCCAATGCAAAAGTTGATTTCTGCCTACTCCACCTTCACTTTCATTTTCATGTAGCAGTCTCGTTCTATATGTTGCTGTTCATAACCAGCCAGTTCACTGATCCACAGTCTTTGGCATCCCCAAGTGGATCAGGCCACACATATTTAAAACAAACAAACAACAAATGAACAAAATCCCTCAAAACCTAACCACCAACAACAAAAAAGGTGTTCTAGATAATGTTATACATTTGCATTGGTGGCATACCATTTCCCATAGGGTTCCAGTTTTTGTAGGCATATTTGCCCAGTATTAGGACAAGTAACAATCTGTAATTCAAAGAAAATGATCAGTGAGAGAATTCTTAGCAATGATCAGTTTAAACTCCTCACTAGATCCTCAGCTTAATTGCTGAAATCTGGTGCTACATGCCTAGGGTAAGAATAACGTGGGTTTCTGTTTGTCGTTCGTGAAGGTCTGAGTGTCAATTTGGTAATATCTGTGAACAAACCAAACATCCACTGAAGCTTTTGCACAGAACATAAGTACTGTACTTTGTTTCTTTTGACAGGATAATTGAAGCTATCTGCATAGGCTGGTTCACTGCAGAGTGCATTGTGAGGTTCATCGTCTCCAAAAACAAGTGTGAGTTTGTCAGAAGACCTCTCAACATCATTGATTTACTGGCAATCACTCCTTACTACATCTCTGTTCTAATGACGGTCTTTACAGGGGAAAATTCGCAGCTTCAGAGGGCTGGAGTCACCTTGAGGGTCTTAAGAATGATGAGGATTTTTTGGGTGATTAAACTGGCTCGTCATTTCATTGGCCTTCAAACACTTGGTCTGACTCTGAAGCGCTGTTACAGAGAGATGGTGATGCTACTTGTCTTTATCTGTGTTGCTATGGCAATTTTCAGTGCACTTTCCCAGCTTCTTGAAAATGGGCTGGACTTGGGAACAAAGAATAAGGATTATGCCAGCATTCCTGCTGCTTGTTGGTGGGTGATCATCTCAATGACCACAGTTGGTTATGGTGACATGTGTCCCATCACTGTACCAGGAAGGATTCTTGGAGGAATTTGTGTGGTTAGTGGCATCGTTTTATTAGCCTTGCCAATCACTTTCATTTATCACAGCTTTGTGCAATGTTACCATGAGCTCAAGTTCCGATCTGCTAGGTACAGTAGAAGCCTCTCTGCTGAATTCTTAAATTGACCAAACTTGCATTCTGTTGTAGTTACTTGCTAAGCTTTGTCTTAGAAGAGAATGGTGGAAGGTCCCTTCTCGTGTCCTCCTTGACTGGATGGTCCTATGGAACAACATTCTTGCCAGCCTGGAGAAAGGCCGTCACCATTCAGACAGGAAGGATGGCCATCTGCCTTGGGCACCTTGCAGGGAGAGGGAGTGATGTTTCACATTTGAGAGAACAAAATTAACAAAAGAGGATTCAGAACTCCTCAACCAGACCAGTTGTGTCTTCAGTTTGCCTTTCCACACAAAAGCAGAACAAAAAATGGGCTTAACACTGAGATCTGTCATTCCCATAGTTACATCCTATACCATTCTAAGCAACGTGTAGCAGAAGTTTTTCAGAGATTTCAATATCTAAATGCTCCGAAGAGGCATTGATAATTTCTTGCCTGAAGTATCTCCACTTTTAATTCAGATAAGCAAATCAGATACCGAAGGAGAATCACTGCTACTTTTGAGCTTCGCGACAGAGTAGAGCTGGTTCTGTAACTCAGGAGAGATGAAGAATATAGGTCTGTAGGGCAAGAAATCTTCAGTCCTGATTCTGATCTTTGATGAAGCACGCAAATCTTCTGTAAAACCAATGAAGTCAATGGGATTGCTCTGAATTTGGTAAGTCAGAGTGCAAGAAGTGCACCTCTGAATGCTGTAGCAAGGACTTCCTTAACCACAAGTAATTTCTTCTTTGGAACAAAACCTTTACTAGAAGCAAGTGTTGTACTTTATAAAGATCAGCATAAAAAAAAATCAGGCATCGATAAATATATTTTCTGGTAGCTTAGTGGGGGAGCTATCCAAATCTTACATATATTGTTTAACTCCATCCACCTGAAGTTACATACTTATAAGCATAGATTTTTTTTTTTGTTCCCCCCCATTTAATTAAACATACCATAGTGAAAGTTCTCTAAGACAAATTGTAAGATTCCATCATTTGAAACAGTCTGAAGAAAGCACTGGAAAGCAAGAGTAGCTGCTCCCTGTCAGATGAGACTCTTCATCTTTAAATTCTGCAATCCTTACTGAAGGATACACTTTAATGGGAGTTTTAAAAACAACTGTAAAAAGCCCAGAGCATACCAAAGAAAGTAAAATATAGAAGTGTGAGTTGCACTTGGCAAAATGGTATATTCTCCAATGTAACTAGAAAATTAAAATGAATCAAGTTAGGTTCTGAAATAGTTCACTACATTTCTTGTGTAGTATTGCTTAATAGCACTGTTCAGTATAATTCTGAAAGGCTAGAAAATGTGTAGAAATGTGCAGTTAGATACTAAAACACATTAAGGTGCAGCTTTACAAATTTGGGTACCAATAAACAAACATCAACAGGGAGCTTTCTTACTAACATGGAAGTTCAGAGTCATCAGCATAGTTGAATTTGGTGTGCTTGCCTGAAAATACCGCATTTACTATTACTGTGCTGTAGAAGCATCTTTTCTATACATATTTGTTAAAAGCTTTAGAAGTAAACCGAGAACCACCTAGAAAACACACCTCTGGAATTGCTTACTTGATCAAGTCAAAGTACCACGTTGGTCAGTAACCAGGACATTGAAGGCTCTACCCTGAAACCAGAAAAATTCATTATAATTTGAAGTGGTCTTAGTCTTAAGTAGTCTTAAGGAATTACATTGCAAACACAATTTTTCTGAAGACCTGAAAAGAATTTTAGTAGCCTTCTTACAGACAAGCTTGACTTTTCCTTCAACAGTATTTCAAGACTGTAAGTAATGTTACAGTCATACCTCTGTTTCTTGCCACTGACGCGTTCCGGCGTTCAGAAGGTTAACTCTGTAGTTCCTGGCACTACTATATTTATGCCTTTTATATCAGAATCACGTCATTCAGAAACCGGCTCCAGCATTCCACAGAGAGGTGAATATGAGATAAGCAAAAATTTCTTAGGTGAGATTCACAGCTGATCTTAGTTAGGCAAGTTGTGACTTCAGAGACACTTAGATGTTTTACACCAGCGGAGATGCTGGCTCTGTATTCCTGCATGTGTACCTATATATATATCCTGCATATATTATATATTATAGTCAGTCAAAATGTTGGGTTTTTTTTCTTTTCTCCTCACAAAAAATTTCCTTCTTGACAAAATTGAAATTTCAGACTTTAATCCAAACACAGCTGTTGAAGAAAATTACATTTTCATCTTCTAATGAAAAGTTTGACAGTATCAAAACCATTTTCAAGGAGAAAATCGCTGTTTTTTTGTATTCTGCTCCAATTTCTTTCCATTAAAAATAGGTTTAAAAAGCCCCACATAAGAACTTAACCCTATAGATTTTCATATGCTGTTTTTAACGCTTGGGAAAAATACTGGTTTTCATAAAACTCCTTAAAATTTACTTTGTCTTTTGTCCATGTATTGTATTTAACCAAACCAATACTCCGAGATACAACCACCCTCCCACAAAACACCCAAACCATCATCACAATGACAATAGTTTGAAATCCACACAGAATGTGAATATAATTTAAAGGATGTCGCAATCTTGATTTCAAAACAAAATAAAATGCATTTCAGCACTGCCTATAAATCTAATCTTTAGATGCCTGTACAAAGGAAAAAATATAAATTAATGCTCATAATAACTTGTGAATACCAATTTGCACCATGAATCATTTTGCATAGGCAATTAAGGACAGGAAGTTTTCAAATATCCAGGCTATATGTGGTATACAAACAAAATGTTTGATCCTTTATAAAGTGTTTCCCAGCTAAAGAATCCTTTCCCAGTGTAAAAAGATTACCTAATGAAAATAATTGTGTAAAGGAATGAGTCTGTGGAGATTATCTTAAGTCTTTTTTTTTTTTAACAGCTTATGTTCACTTTTTATATGGCAAAATGTGAACAGAATGACCTAATGTATTTTTTAATTTGAGTTATAATAAAATACTATTTTGAAACTGCTCTCTATATAAGCCCACTAAGGAGAGATACTAAGGTGTTTTGGGTTTGGTTTTTTTTTTCTTTTTTATTGATGTATGGTTATCAGTGTGTAGATTTTAGTTTCCTTAGAAACCAAGTTGAAGTAACTTGATCTCAACGGTAGCCTTAAACCAGTATTTTGTAGTAATTAAATAGGGTTACTGATTTCTAGTAATGTAAGTCATCTTATTTTCCATGGACCAGTGTTTTTTTAGTGAAACTTAAAAAAACCCTAAATTATATGTGTAGTCAAAAATAAGCATACTTTTAAACAGATGAAACTGTTTTAGTAGAAGTTTAATTGAGACCATGTTTTATGCAGACACAGGGTGCAGCGCTCTATTTTGCAATACAGCATTTCAAAGCCACGTGAAGACAGTCTGGTTCATTTCTCATCGTTGCCACTTTGAACCCTATACAATAAAATGCTGTAAGGGCAGTAACTCTTTCAGTATCTGAAACATTCACAGTTGGAACAAATTACATGAAATATAAATATAATAAAACTAGGGATAAAAGAAGACAGCTTATATAATTGTGATGCAGGCTCTCTGTTCATCTAAAACTAAAACCAATGCCAATGAGTTCTGAACTGCCATTGTATGTTTTGATGACAACAGAGGTTAATCGTACATTATATACTAGGTTCAATCCTTAGGACTGACCTACCGGGAACTATAGATTGGCTGCAATCCTTCAAGGTACTGCGTGCCACTTAAAAACATTTGATCATTAATGAAATCACTGGAATGGAAAGCTGTCCAGGGTACATTTTCCTTCTACAGTTCTACATGAAGCACCATCTCAAAAATCACAAAGAATGGAGGAGGATTATCGTTTCCCTTGATGTAAGACTTGGAAACGATATTGTCTTGATGAATATCCACCAAAAAAAAAAAAAACTGATCGATGATTTAAATATGTGATATTCATACTGTACAATGGCATATCCTGGTGTACATAGGAGCAAGTTTGAGGAAGATAAAAATCCTGTCAATGTAAGACTGATACCTTGACAGCCATGTATTGAAAGGAAAAGGTACTGGGTTTTCAAATCATGTGTGCAATTTGTGCCCGTAAAGGACTCTCTCTCAGCTTTTGTAGCATTCAGCCCTCATGTTTCCAAAATAAAATTGAAGTCCTTATGGGTTCAAAACACTTGTGTCTTCCCCTCTGGGTACCAACCACAAAAATCTTACCAGATCTGAACGTCTGCCAGGAAGCGGGCATTTGCACACACCAGCCAGCTCAACGCAGCAGCCAACCAACCAGCCGGGTTCCCGGGAACCAGCACAACGAACAAGGTCTGCTCTGCTCTGAATTTTCTCTGACCTAAGAGGTTCAGGATAAAACTACTGATTAAAGTTTGATCATTTGAAGTACCTTGAAAATATTAGAATTATCTTTTTGAATGAGCTTCTAAGGAGATATGTGCTGGAAAATTAAATAAGCTATGCGTAGCAAGACAGATTATATCGCTTTATAAAAAACCTTTTAACTAGGATTTTAAAAAAGGAAATTGACTCTCATTTTCTGTTATTTGTTTGTAAAAGCAAACATGCAGGTCAGTATATGTGATGCTAGTTAAACTTGCTACATAAAACTGATCTCTGTTTAAAGTAAGTAGGCTTAGTGAGAGAGGTCTTCCAGCTTTGCTTGAGCTGTAGCAGTTTACACTAGCTGAAGAGCTGCCTCAGCCCATATGGAAGAAACAGCAAAATGCTGGTTTCATAGTGAAAAACTAATACGATGTATGGCCTGTGAATCACAACACAAAGCAGGGAGCATCTTTTGCAGATCACAGGATAGGTTAAGCATCAAGAAGGCTGCACAGTGAGCAACCAAGACTGACAATCTGCTTGACAAGAAATTTTAAGAGCCGCAGAAGAATAATAATAATACAAATCTTTGGTCAAATTAATCAAGTGTGAATGCTTGCAACTACACGTTTTAGACTCCTTTATTCTTTACAAACGCAAAGGTTTATAATTTTGTAGAACATTAATTTTATATATTGTTTGCTTATCTGTAAAGAAAGATGTATACTATAATTTGAAAAGGAAATAAATGTGGTTTTTTGATGTGGATACAGGACTAGATGCATAAAATCACATAATAAAATTTGCTGGTCTTGTTGCTATATTTCATGGACTAGTGGTCAAAACACAAATGTTTATAAAATGCGTTCTTTTTAACAAATGAATTCTGTGGGTATTCATATTGGTATTGTACCTCGGCATAAACTCTTTTCTTTCAACAGTTTTTGGCTACTGAGAAGTCTGCCGCTTGGAACCTAGGAGTTTTACTCAAATAAAATTTAATCAATTTTAATATTTGATCCAGAAGTTAGTCTAAGCCAGAAAAGACCATTAAACCTACACAGGATTATTCTTCTGCAACGGAGTACCTACTGTAATTATGGACAACAGAACGGTCAAAACAAAATGAAAAAAAGCAGCCATGTAAGGCATACATGATTCCTCAGGGATTATTTATAAGAACAAATCTGGAAAAATGGATTAATTTGGCTTCAAGTTTACCAAAATGTATTTGTATTAAAAACCCCAAAAAACATCAACATGGTGTTCATTCTGGAATTTCAAAACAACCAGACGTTTCACCAGTGCAATGCTTGCATTATTGTGAACAGATCCGAGACACTCTGGTGACTCTTTAAATGCAGCCATTTCAAAAGTACTTCCAAAAATAATCACAACTAATGTTCTTTAAAAAAAAAGTTTGAATATTTTAAGACATTACTGAATTATGAACTATTCTGGCACCAGCCCACTGCATTATTATGAAAATGAACAGACTTTCATTTAGAAATCATGAGTGTTTTTGCTTCTCATATTTTATTTATTAGTTTTAAAAGTTTTACATAAAATCAATCAGTGAAGAAATGAAGCAAGTGTCCACATAGTCAAATAAGTATACTTTAGAACTGTTTTTCTAAAATAACTTATAAAATATTTTGGAAGCAGAAGGGATTTTTAGTGTTTTAACAGTGTTATTTTACAGATATGCTGAGCACTTACACCTCCTAGCAATCCGAGATACATAGAACTCCCCAAAATAAGATGGATTCTTGCTGTCTTGGGGAACATTATATACAGTTGTTTGCCACAAGAATTATAAAAGGAGAACAGTAAAGATGTTCATTCACATCTAGGAAATCTAGAAGTTCAATACTGGAATTCTTTCCCTTGTACTCCAGAAATCCTCCACTTCAGTTTTCATATTTCTTTTCACTGCTCTTTTTACCAATATTGAAGTAGTGACTAGGAACTACAGTGAGGCACAGGCTTCTGTTGTATTAAGTGCTCTACAGCCATGGATCAAAATTGCATTGCTGATCCCAAAAAAACGTATAATCCAAGACTGAAACACAAATCAAAAGCTGTATGCACACAACAGTGCAAGCAAACATGGCATTTCTCTATAGCATGAGTGTAGCTTATCTATTCAGTCAGATACACTTTTAAGTACTAAGTGTTCAAATACAATTTTTTTTCTCTTCAATTTAGAGAGGTTTCCCGAGAATGCAGCACTTAAAGCCTTTAGCAATGTAGAAAAGACTGTCAACTGCATTGGCTGTGCCAAGACAGCAAAGCCTCCAACCATTACTTTTGTTGTTAGGGTTTAATATTTGAACTGGATGTCATTTGATGGGATGCTATGAATGAGTAAAGTTAGGGCCATTTACTAGAATAGCATCTTGAATCCTTGATGCTATATAAGGATGCTATTATATAGATGCCACATAAAAGAGAAAAAACAATCCCAACAGTGTATTCACTAAGTATAGTCATGCAGAGGCCCACTGAAAAGAAAAGCATCAGTAACAAAATTACTTCAAATAAATACAAATCTGAAAGTGTGGATTCCTGCTAGAGATTCTTGCTCATAGCCCTCAAATTTACATAGATTCCTTGAGTACCTCTGCCTTTGGGTGCAGTGTCTTTAGGCTGTACCTGTTGGGTCCTTTGATACAAGCTAAGCCTGTAGGTCACAGCAGCTTTTTGATCTCCATTGACTCAAGAGGCTTAAAACCCAGATACAGCTGAAGAGAAAAATTTTCAAGCGAGTCAGGCAACCAGCAGTGAATAAAAGCTAGTAAGATGAATTTTGCTTTGTTTTAGAAAATCTATTTGTCATCTGGGTTATGGAAGACAAAGTCTTGGATGTAAATGTCAAGTTACCCTCAACACAAGACCAGGGACCATGAAGCTCATCTGCTTCCTTCTTTATAGCAGATTCCATCTTCAGCATCTCTCTGTTTTCTGAGACCTTTCTCCTTTCACCTGATCCTCACTCAAGGAGCATGAAGGTTAAACGTAACATCCAGAGACTGAGGCTGCTGTTACCTTTGCCTTCTCTTCATACAGTCTGTCCCGTTCACATCTGAAATGCAGCTCAACTCCAGATTAGATAGCTGAGAATAAATATCCATACATTTCTCTGTCTCAGTGTAGGATAAGAAGCTCTCTCCTCCCCCACAATAAATGTCACATATAATGGGAAGAAACAGTCACGCAAAGCAAAGCTTTTTACAAAGCAATACAAAATAGCTGTGGTGGGTTGAGCCTGGCTGGGGGCCAGGTGCCCACCAGAGCCGCTCTCTCACTCCCCTCATTCACCAAACAGGGGAGAAGAGGCATAACGAAATGCTTGTAGGTCGAGATAAGGACAGGGAGAGATCACTCACTAATTATCGTCAGAAGCAAAACAGACTGAACTTAGAGAGGGAATTCATCTAATTTATTACTAGGCAAAACAGAGTAGAGGAATGAGAAAATAAAATCAACTCTTAAAACACTTCCCCCCACCCCTCCCATCTTCCCGGGCTCAACTTCACTCCCGGCTTCAACCTTCCCCCCCTCAGCGGCACAGGGGGAAGGGGGAATGGGGGTTGCGGTCAGTTCATCTCACGGTGTTTCTGCCGCTTCTTCATCCTCAGGGGGAGGACTCCTCTCATCGTTCCCCTGCTCCAGCATGGAGTCCCTCTCACGGGGTGCAGACCTTCAGGAGCAAACTGCTCCAGCGTGGGTCCCCCACGGGGTCACAAGTCCTGCCAGCAAACCTGCCCTGGCGTGGGCTCCCCTCTTCACGGGTCCACCGGTCCGGCCTGGAACTTGCTCCAGCGTGGGCTTCCCACGGGCCGCAGCCTCCTTCAGGTGCCTCCACCTGCTCCGGCGTGGGGTCCTCCACGGGCTGCAGGTGGAATCGCTACACCCCCTCATCCTTCCTCCATGGGCTGCAGGGGGACAGCCTGCTTCACCATGGCCTTCACCACGGGCTGCAGGGGGATCTCTGCTCCGGTGCCTGGAGCTCCTCCTGCCCCTCCTTCTGCACTGACCTTGGTGTCTGCAGAGTTTCTTACATCTTCTCACTCCTCTCTCTGGCTGCCAAAAGCTCTAAGTGTTTTTCTTCTTCTTAAATATGTTATCACAGAGGCGCTGATTGGCTTGGCCTTGGCCAGCGGCGGGCCCGTCTTAGAGCCGGCTGGCATTGGCTCTATCAGACACAGGGGGAGCTTCTAGCAGCTTCTCACAGAAGCCACCCCTGTAGCCCCCCCGCCACCAAAACCCTGCCACGCAAACCCAACACAATAGCCTAAATGATCCACATCCCACCCTTCATCTACAGTCTTACCCTGGCACCTCGCATCCCGCAGCCCATTCAAATCCACTCATAACTCTGCAGAAAAGATCATCTATCTGCCTTTGACCACCGACTCCTGCCAACACAAGTGGATCCAACAGCTGAATTGCCAACGGGATGTCAGAGTTACAGATTTGTACTTCTTTACTTTTTGGTTGATTACTCTAAATTGCTGTTTCTACGAAGAAACTGTAAAGCAAACTGGCCAAGCTTGGGCAGTACATTTCCACTGGCTAGTTGACTTCCACCAGCACATAGTAAGAGTCATGCTAGAAGGAACTAACAGCCTCAGAAACTGGTAGGCTTTCATTCTAGTATTAAAGATCCCAGTTTAAGATCCGTAAGAGGAATTACTACTGTTATGTTCCCTACTTTGGGGATTTATGCCTACTTAAGAATCCAGGATTGTCACGCGAACTGAAAGAACATTACAAAGAGCAGGTGGAAGACTAATAAATGGGGGGAAAAAAAAAAAAAGAAAATAAATGGGGTAGAGGGATAGGGAGAGCTTAAAAATAGTAATCCAACAATGCAAAAGACTCTGGGACGGTAATGAAGGCCCTTCTAAGTGACTCACCAAAAACTAGGAATGTGCAATGTAGGTAATTCTCGGACACTAAACACAATAGGACTTCGCTGTGCTTTTCAGACTTCTGCATCATTGCTGCTGTCCTGCCACACCCTCCCTGAAAACACATCTCTGCTTTCTTCCTTTGCCAGATTTTTTCCATCCAGCTCCTTTCCTCTTTGTTTTTTACCCTTTTCCTTGCTGTGCCATTTTCTTTCTGCTCCTAGCCATACTGGAAGGCTTCTGTACTAGCACCAAGTATTTCTGAAATTGCAGTGGCAGCCCACTGCCTGCCATCCCATCCTGTCCATTCTTTTCTGATCTACTGTTATTTCTGTAGGTACACACTTACAGTGTCCTGCCCCTCAAGTAACTGTGTTAAAAAGCAGTTCCCCAGTCCACTCATCCCTGGTCAGCGTAACCCAACTGATAGCTGCCTACTGTGCTAAAAAGAAAAGCTTTCACCCATTTCTCTGGGTTGCACACTGTGATAACTTGTATTGTCAATATTTGTGATTTACTACTTCCCTCTAAATGTTTTCTGTCTGCTTGCAGACGCAGTCTCTCAGATCAGGAGAATAAAGAGAATCTGGCACCGTCTCATCCCATTCAGCAGTCGCTTCCCTTTCTGTCAAGCACTAATGACTACCAAAAAGCATAAGGCATCCACAGTAAGGGGATCCTGCAGGCTACAACTCAAAATAAACAGAAGGCTTTGATTTAAAACCTCCCCAAACGTCACATCCTTTCCTGTCAGAGATGACCACTGGAAAATTCCATGAAAACGTGGCATCTCGGCATGGAGGGTCCCTAATCTAGCCTTTAATCATGATAGTTGGCACACTAAACACAACCTTTTGCTGCTTACACAGGCTCAAGATGTGGTCAGCACCATGTCAGCCATCTCCTCGTACTCTAAGGCTAACAAGAACTTAGGCAGCAAATGCTGCCGTGTTCAGCTCTAACTTGGGCTCCCAAGCGACATCTTTATCCATTTTCTCCTACTATTTTAAAGCGGGATATACTACAAACAATAGTTACTACTTTGCTTTTAAAAAAGAGTATTAAACAAAAGCTCTGCTAAAGCACCATAAATTACCTTGGGGGCTACACCAAGAAGATAAGCACTACAGTACTTATCATAGAATCATAGAATGGTTTGGGTTGGAAGGGACCTTCAAGATCATCTAGTCCCAACCCCCCTGCCATGGGCAGGGACACCCTCCACTAGACCACGTTGCCCAAAGCCTCATCCAGCCTGGCCTTGAACACTTCCAGGGAGGGGGCATCCACAGCTTCTCTGGGCGACCTGTTCCAGTGCCTCACCGCTCTCACAGTACAGAACTTCTTCCTTATGTCTTACCTAAATCGACCCTTCTTCAGCTTAAACCCATTCCCCCTTGTCCTGTCACTACACTCCCTCATAAACAGTCCCTCACCATCTTTCCTGTAGGCCCCTTCAGGTACTGGTAAGCCGCAATTAGATCTCCCCGGAGCCTTCTCTTCTCCAGGCTGAACAACCCCAACTCTCTCAGCCTGTCCTCATAGGAGAGGTGCTCCAGCCCTCTGATCAGCTTTGTGGCCCTCCTCTGGACTTGCTCCAACAGGTCCATGTCTCTCCTGTACTGGGGCCCCCAGAGCTGGACGCAGTACTCCAGGTGGGGTCTCACAAGAGCAGAGTAGAGGGGCAGGATCACCTCCCTCGACCTGCTGGTCACACTTCTTTAGATGCAGCCCAGGACACGGTTGGCTTTCTGGGCTGCAAGCGCACACTGCCGGCTCATGTTGAGCTTCTCGTCAATCAATACCCCCAAGTCCTTCTCCTCAGGGCTGCTTTCAATCCATTCCTCGCCCAGCCTACAGTCATGCTTGGGATTGTGCCAACCCACGTGCAGGACCTTGCACATGGCCTTGAACTTCATGCGGTTCGCACGGGCCCACCTCCCCAGCCTGTCAAGGTCCCTCTGGATGGCATCCCCTCCCTCCAGCATGTCAACCACACCACACAGCTTGGTGTCATCAGCAAACTTGCTGAGGGTGCCCTCGATCCCACTGTCCATGTCGCCGACAAAGATGTTGAACAGTGCCGGTCCCAGTACCGACCCCTGAGGAACGCCACTCGTCACTGTTCTCCACTTGGACATTGAACTGTTGACCACAACTCTTTGAGTGCGACCATCCAGCCAATTCCTTATCCACCGAGTGGTCCATCCATCGAATCCACATCTCTCCAATTCAAAGACAAGGGTCTCTGGGTTTCCTAACCTGATCCCTGGCTGCTCAGACAGTTTCTCTGCCTTGATTAGGCATTTTCACTGCTCAAAGGAGATATAAGCAGATCTCCTGAATCAAAAGTTGCTCAGCTTCCATGTTACAGATCAGAAGGAAAACTGGGTAAGTCCATTGTAGAAATCTGCAGTTATTTACCAGTAGTCATAAATAATCAGTAAAGTCTCTACTAGGTCTTTTATTTCCTCCTCATCTACCAAATGTGCAAATCATATTTTATGATTTCTTTTTTCTGTAACCAGCTTTAAGAAAGTTTTTTGAGCTTTAAGGTTGCAATCACCCAAAAAGGAACAAAAGGGAACACACATAGGTATTGCTCCAAAGTTCAAACTGGTTTATGCGTGAATCAAAGTCAGCTCTCAGATTACATTGAAAATATATGGGACCTTAAGTAAAATCTTTTAATAGCATTTGGAGAATGTTTCCCTTGTCTCTACCCATAAAACTTTACTGTAAGGCAAGCATGTAGATCTCACTCCTAATTCATTTCTCCCTGAAGCACTACAAACACGATGCTATAATTCAATAACCTAGTGAAAGCAAAGAAAAAACTTGGAGTAATTTGGTTCCCATTACTTCAGTGTAACCTCTACACTATAAGGCAAGTGTTTAGCCAGCACTCAGAGGCTTTAGTCTGCAGGTTCAAATTATATTGATACCGTCTGGTGGCAACCGGATCTGGGACAAACAATTTAATGGGGTCAAAGTGGTGCCTCCAGCAATTCTGAAGATGCATAGAAGCAAGTTTCCATTCTGCCTTTGAACAGTGAGCAACAAATACAGTAGTCTAAAGGAGATGGGGAATCCTTCAGGAAACCATAATCACACCAGCTCCACACGGCGGATTCTAAAGAGAGAACTAAATTGGGTAGGGGAAACAATCAAGAGTATGCAAAGTAAAAAGCAAGTAAAATCATGGTGCCAAATCTCCCTTTCCACACCTCCTCACCACCTCTTTTCAGTTCCCTCAGACTGCAGAATAGGATATAGCACTTTTAAATGAACATGCCGGCACCACCAGTGGTACTGCAAGCTCTGGTACTCCCTGGGAAAACAGAACTCAGATTTTCCCATTAAAAAGCCCAGGCTCCTATATATTGAGCCAAACGAAACTCTCTGTTAGCAATTGGCATCACAGAACCTACGCAAGACAAGGGAGCCAGATATGGTTCAGCAAAATTTACTGTGAAAAATCTTTAGGAGGGAGGATGTTGTCAAAAGACGTGTTTTCAACAAAACTTTTCACTCAGATGTTAAGTGTGGTCAGCAACTGAATCACACTGCTTCCATCCACATACCTGCACTTGCACAGGTCACCTCTTGCTTGGGAGCAAACAGACGTGAAGCACAGTACAAAGAACCCTCCTCTAACCATAGGCTTTGTAAGGCTGTGTGCACTCTGCCAAAGCAAATTTCCTGCACAGCGCAGAGGCAGATGTTGCAGGCAGCATTTACTTGGAGGGCTCCCTATTTCATCAACTATCCAACCCTTTAATGTGTACAAGGATTTGGCTCAGGAACAGTACCTTTCAGATTTCCCTGCTGTTACTCTGCTCACTCAAGCACACTTCAGTCCTTTTTTCTGCAGAGCTGCTACTGAGCTTCCCTCTTCCCTTCACTCTGGACTTTATCAGTGTTCTCCCACACTGATACCTAATCTTCTGAACTTCTTTCTCCTATGCAGGGAAATGCTCGGATAAGGAGGTAAATAGTTCTTTCATCTGCTTGTACTCCCAGTTTTACAGTGTCCCTATTCTGATAGCAGTAAGAAAGCACAGACAGGTATACAACAGCTGACAGAATATTTTAAAATGAAAAAAAGAAAAGATCATTTATAATGTGGCAAGGCAAAAGGGAAATGCATCAAAAAACCTGCAAGACTTCCTGAAACAGATCTGAGTTACACTACCATATGAAGAGACTAAACCAGAATAGTTAACGTGCTTACAGAATGTCAGTGAGGCTATAAGATGCTGCAGGAATGATAATTAGGAGACTTGTCAGTTTTAAAGGTATCACAGGGTAATGATTCCTGCTGCTGGAAGAATACAATCCTCAAAAATAAATATAGTCAAAACTATGCATTATTTTCAAAGCAGGAGACACTGATCTCATGGCAGCAATCTATTTTTATTATGTTACCTCTGATGTGCTAAATGATTCATAAAACAAGAATATTTTCTATGAGAAAGATTTCTCTAGTAACCAGACAGTTGACATTAGTAGAACTAAATTTAAGTATGCCTTTTTTTTTTTTTTATCAGTCAAATAGAAACCCCTTAGAGTACAGCCTGCTGACAAATAATCTCAGCAAAGCTGGGCCTTCTGAGTGAGTATGGTGAGAGTTCAGCCAGCTCTGAATTGCTTCATCCCATGGCAGTACTTGGAAGAAGGGATTAGAAGTAGTAGCTGTGAATGGGATTCTAGGCAGGCATTAGGATCTAGAAAAATCCATCCTCACACCCCATCTTCCACAATTTACCAGGTTGTGCCTACTGTGGGAAGCAGTGGGGACAAAAGGAGCGATGTGCAGAATGAAACAGCTGATGCTGAGGACCTGCCACCCACACCATACGCATTTCAGGGGTGTTACTTCAGACTAGTTCTAGCCTGGTCCTACTGTCTGAATGAACGTCCGCTAGCAACTGGAGCACATTAGGTGTGTTCCTTACATGCTCCTTACAATCAATCAGAAAGTCCAGCTTCATCCAAAAAGATATCTCATCTGTAAGCTCCAAGCCTGCTCAGTGATACAAACCAAAGTACAGTTAACAGGAATAACTGGGAGGTTCACTTCAAAAGCATATTTCTGATTAAAAACTTCCCAGTTGAGCACATCTGGAGAACAGTTTTCTTTTTGCTCCTTATGTTTCATTTTCTCCTATATGTAACATACTGAAGATCTGTTGTTTTCAACCTTTGTGGATCCACAGAACTGCAAACATTTCACTGGAGTTGCAGGTCCAGGCTTTTCTCAGACTGCATCTTGGCTGAGCAGCCACGGCACACTTCATGGCCCTGGTTTCCTGTTCACTCAGTCGAGTGACGCAGCCAAAGGCTGCTGTAGCTTCCTTCCCATGGAAAACTGTGTCCAGGAGTAAATTGGGAGATGACTCTTTGGCTCTGCATCCTAGAAATATCCTTAGCTAAAATGCAACCAAAAGATTTTACAAGACATGTCTAGTGCTCTCACAAGGATGCCTGGATATTGACTTCAACAAAAAAGTAAAGTACTGCTACCTGATGGCACCACCTTAAGAATTATTAGCAAACAGTGATCCTCTGGTGGAAGAATTGCTGTTATTTTTGTTTCTTTGTCCTGAACAGCATGGATTGAATGCACTCTATCAAAGAGAATTGCCTCAGCATGTACCTATAAGTCACTCTGCACTATGTTGAGGGTGGAGCTCTAAGGAACAGCTTATACCTTCTTCAGGAAATTATAACCCAGAAGTTGCCAATTTTTGAAAACCCAAGCTCATTATTTTTGAACAGCTGGCAGTCCTGCGTGTCCATCGATTACTGCCTCTCCAAGGAACTGACGGGATACAGGGCAGTATCACTGTTGGGAAAGGGTAAATTAAGCCCAAGCACAGCTGTATAAAATGTTCTGAAATGACTAATAATAACTGATATCATAAGTATGAGCGACTAACGAGCAGGCACTGGACTTGAAAGTGAAAGACTTCAGTATTCAGGTCAAGCCACCTGGTATAAATTGCCCCATGGGTTTCCAAGACAATTGTATTTTAGTTGTTAGCACTGAGAAACAGCGGATGGGATCTGTCCTCAGCCTGACACTACCCTGCTATCTATCTGCCTCATGCTGTACAAGGGTACAGAGCATTTCCTCTAACACATGTGCAGAGGAGGGTTTTTTTGTCTATAAATCATCTCGCCTTATTCAGGGAAGTTTGTTACAGTACTGCACTAAGGATATGGTTGTCTCTGGACTCCAGTCTGTGGATTTGCACATGAAAAGGCTGACAAGAAGAAATGAAATACAAGACAAGAAGAAATGAAATACAAGGACAATGCATCATCCTCCCAGTATGTACAACATATCTGAGGAGAAAAAAAAACAAAAAACATTTTTGCTGTGGACTGTTGATGAAGAAACACTTACAGCCTAGGGAGGGAGAGGGAAGAAATGAAGGAAGACTTTGGCAGCAGCATGAAAACATAAAACTTTGCGGATACATTTTACCTCTTGATGTCTAGAGATACTGTTCACTTTATTTGGGAACCTATTTCACTACCTGTACAATGTTTAAAGGAAAAGTTCAGGAAGAACAAGGTACTGCCATCCTTTCCCTTCTGGTTATGAAGGGAAAAATATGTCACAGCAGAAAGCACGCAGATAGAAACTTCAAGCTATAGTTGTCCCTATCAAAGTCAACGGCAAGGGGCAAAGGATCCAAACTTCAGCATTTCAGAAGTGGTGTTATAAGCCATAAAGATAGGACCTGGGGATTTCAAGATTACTTTCTCAAAAGTAGAATAAATAGGGCTTTTAGGTTGTTATTATTATTTTACTGACAGCCAACATTGATGTCTCAATCTCAATCAGACAAAAAATTCACCTTCGCTTCTGCAATTCTGAAAATAAAGTGGAGGGGAAGCAAAGACAACAAAGCTGAAAAGCAGTGAAAGCAATATTTACTGTAGGTTCCTATAATGCTTCTCACATCTGGAGACTGAAGGATAAAAGAATACTTCATTGCTAACCTGAAATAGACCATTGCTTTCACAATTTCCATTCTGCTGTTAAACTGGTAACATGTAACTGCAGAGAAAAGTCTATAAAAAGCATAACTTATTGCCCCAGAAGCATTATTCCATCATTAGGCTTTACAATAATTATATTAAGTTTTCAATTCCTTAATTTGCTTTTGCAGACAAGTTCTGCCTGAGAACCTGGAAAGAATACTACCCATGTGTAACAAGGAGTAGATACTCCCAAATAAAATTCAACATCTTTAAAAAGATTCCTGATCCCCATCATACCACAGTCAACACAATGCCCTTATTGTCAAAATTGCTATTAAGTACCTATTGTTATCAAGTATTTCACATGTAGAAGCCTTACGTCAAGACAAAGCACCCATGAAACAGAAGTGAAATATGGAATTATTTCTAAATTCATAGAGAAGATATAAATGGCAGCCTCTTTAATCCCATCTCCCTCAAAAATAAGCAAAAATTTTGTTATGAGAAAGATACATAGTAAAAATTTTGGTTAAATTTATATTAATATTGTAACTCTATAGTTTTAAAATTAAAAACTATTCATAACTGATTTTCAGTACTAAGTCAATCAAAGAGAAACCTCTTAGTTGACAATAGTAGTCTGTTTCCAAGAGTCATCTGCGCTGTACATATGGGCAAATACATATGGGCAATAAAGCACCAACACATTCAGATACAGGTTTTAGAAGTAACTACTGCTTTATTCTATGCATAGACTTAAATTTATTTCTTTCTTTCAGTTGATAACGTGATCTAAATGGAACATGTTTACCATGTCAGAGTCTCTTGCATTAATAGAGCTTACGCTTGGTGATCATCTAGTTTGGGGGTTTGTATATATTATGTATACATACATACACAGAGACACACACAAAGCAAATACTAAGCAAATGCAATCTAGTACTCTTAAAAGTGAGTACTGCATAAACAAAACATAAGCGCACATGGCAATTTCATGTTCTAAATCCACCCACACAGTTGTTCTCAGCAATTCAGGAACAGAGCTGCATGGGCAGATTCACAGAATTTGAGTTACAGACATCTGTGCTGAAATAATGATCAGCATATGAAGGTTTTGTTCATTAAGCAACAGAATAAGGTCTTGTTTTTTTATTTATTTTATCCTCAAAAAGAAAATAAATACACAAAAATCACAACAGCAACAAAAAAGCAGAATAAGCTCAAGGTACTCTGCTTCTTTCATTCACTCACAGAAATCTACACATCTTGAAGCAGAATCTTAGTGCTATTTCAGGAACAAGCCATGATAAACAAACTTTCATGTATGAAATCAGTTACCTTAAAAAAACTTGAAAATATTGAATAGATTAAACTACAGTTTAGCCTGTGGCATAGTATTGTCTTTAGCTGCTGCCAATACCACACTGCAGATGAAGATATAAAATCCCTAACACCAGATGTAGAGCAGCCAGTCCCCATGTCTCAATGTCTAAAAGTCAGAGCTCAGCTTAAAGTCCAACACAGGAAGTCTTTTCCTTCCGGAAGACTTTGTTTACATTAACTCTACATAGTTTTATGGTCCACAAAGATGCCTAGTCCTTCTTTGAACCCTGCTAGGGTGAATGGCCTCATTTTTGCCCCAATTACTTCCTATGGCAGTAAATTTTACAGTCTAATTACCCTTTATGTCAGAAAGTCTGATAAGCAAAGCAGTCTTGGCAAAAGTCTAGAGACTAAAGCAAAAGATGGACCAAAAGCCTAAGGCAAAAACAAGTTTCTTCCTGTAAAGGAAAGACTTTATGCTATTCTGATTTTACTTTCCTTTTCATGGAACATCTCCATGCTCCTGTGTTACAAGAACACCACCACAAGCTTCATTTGTAACTGTAATTTTATTCATGTCATCCTCCCATGCATCTCTCTTGCAAAGTGAACAATTCCCCATCTTCAATTTTGCGAGCTAAAACAAGAGAGAGAGCGCACCTAGGTTTTGTTCCAACAGCTCACAGCAGCAAAGTTTCACATCTTTCTTTTAAGCATCAGAACTTTCAAGTTGATTAACTGAAAAAGGGGACAAATTTGTACACTTTTCACAGCCTCCTCAGAGCTCCAGGGCCCAAACCTTTACTTTCTGCAGCCTTCAGTCAATATTGAATGACTTCTCAAGAACTTGATTCAAAAGCATCAACCGAGCAAGACCTAGTTATACAATGGCATTATCTCCATGCATGACCTGCCACAAAACCTGTGCTCCTCTGGGATTATAGCATGTATTAATACTGGAAAAAAAAATGTAGAAGAGCAAGATCTAAAACAACCTTAGTAAGCGAGCTTGCCAGGCACACCTATTTATTCTATATCTGTCTGCACCTGCAGACAGATATGCCCAGGGAAGGTTCGAGAGTAGTTATAATACAAGGCAGATGCCAGAGATTTCAGTAGTCAGGACTGTTACCACACAAACCTAGCCGTGATTCACAGCATTCCACTCTAAAAGAATATGTATACCCCATCTTCAAGGTCTTCTGCTCCCTTACAAGTGGATTTGTAATCAAACATAACTTCTAGTTTAGTTTTCTCAGAAATAAGTAGAATCCTGATCAGCAAATTCTTTTACCATAAATTATGCAGCACATGTTCCAGTTCATTAATACTGCCTAGTCTTGAAAGCGACAGGGATTTCACAATTCTTCCTGTAACATTTACAAAATATTTCCATAAATTTCCTACTTACTGAGCAAATAACATATCCTCTCCAGTTAATGTTCCTAACACAGAGTCAGAACATCAACTCAGGGTATCACGTATGGAGCATCCAGCTGGGTCTATCAATGAGAGGACAGCAGGGACAGAGTTTGTGGAACTGCAGTCTCACCAAGAGGAAAACCTGCCTCCAGGGCAACAGGCACGGATAAGAACTAACGCAGCGAGGACCTACGCTTCTGGTTCATAGCCCTGCTTTCACAAGTAAACGGACACACAGGGCTCATGGCGGCCTCCTCATTTCTGAGCAGCAGTTATCCTGTATAGGACGTATCTGTTGCGAAGGGGATAAATCCAAGAAGACTCAAGGCTCTGTTTTGCTGCCACCAAACTCAAAGTCTAAGTAGAAGGCGTTACACGAGTGGGTAAAGAAATCATATGATATATATTTTTATATGGGTATCTTACTTTCAAAAACATCTCCTACAAATAGATCTTCCCCCAGTTTATAAGGAAAATATGTTTTAATAGTTTTAACTCAGTGCATGACCACAGATATTTTTATAGCAAGCGTATCTGCAAAACTGTACATGGGACTCCTAACAGGCAATGCTCTATCTGGTGCAGGTCACTAATGTTTAAACATTACCAAGAAATGATCCTTTTTTAATAAGGCCTCAGTATGTTTAATCGTAACAGAAGGAAATTCACAGGGTGAACTCAAATTATGAATTTGCAGTGTCAGACTCTGGTAATAGCAGGACGCTCTGGATTACGAAGACGATGTCAGTTAGCAACCGCCCATGACCCAAGGCGTCCCAGAAGCCACGTGCCCAGTCAGTGCCCGCAGCCCCTCACCCTGTAAGCGTGGCCAAACCCTACCACATCATACCTTCAGCCTTCGGGCTGCTGGACTTCTCAGGAACATTAAAGCCACAACAGAAGCAGCATCATATCACGTTCTCCTAGCTCATCATTCTGACATCGTTTAATGAAAGCCTTATTTTATGAAACAAATTACAGATTTCAGATGTTTTCAAAAGATGGTGGGCAGAGAAGGGAATTACTTCGTAGACTGGAGACACAGAGATTAAGTTCCAGGAAACAAACCCGCTGCTGTTCCTCCTTAATTTCTATCGGAGAAGAAGCACTTCAAAAGCCGCCACCACCACCACAATTAAATACTCGCCAGATGCCCGTGACTACCTCAGCGGCGGCAAAGCGGCGGCCCGAAGGAGGGCCGGAGCCGCCAGCCCTCTGGAACGGAACGGTGGGCTGAACCACCGTGAGGAGACCACCAGGCACACAAGCCCTGTTTTACCCGTACTCGCCCTTCCTCACAAGCCACCCCCGCAGCTCCTACAGCACCGCGGGGCCCGCACACCGGCTTCCCCCCGCGGCGGGACGGGCGCTTGCCCCGCCCGCAGCCCCTGCGCCTCCCCTCACGGCCCGCCCTCTCGCTGGGGGGCGGGGCCTCACCTCCCGCTTGCGCTGATTGGCCGACGGCAACCCCGCCTCTCCGCACCACCTGCCGCTAGCCCGCGTCCCGCTACCCTTGCCCTTCGGCGGGCAGTGGTGCGCACGCGCACTATAGCTCGGCCTGTTAGGGGCCCAGCCTCTTGCCTGACTAAAAATTGCCGGCGGCCTCAACTTTGAGCGCGGCAGGCATTCGAGAGAGAGGCTCTCCCACCGCTTTAGTAGCGAATCCCGTATTTCGCCGGATTTTTTTTTTTTTTTACCCCGCTCCTTTGGCGGCTTCCTCTCCCCACCGCTTTCAGGCCTTCGTGGCGGGGGTCTACGAGCTGACGGGACCTTGCACGTTAATGCGTCGCAAAAAAGCCGGCTGGGGTCCTTCCACTCGAGGCGTCGCTGCCGGTGGGCCGTTGGGAGCGCGCGTGCCGGTGCCCCCCCACCATGTATTACAAGTTCAACGGCTTCACGCAGAGGCTGGTCGGGGCAGCCGCGTCCGCCGCCTACAACCCCCAGGTAACGGGGCCGCCGCCCTGGGCGCCTTCGCGGCGGTGACCTTCGCCGTCCTCTTCCTTGTGCGGCGCCGCTGGCTCCCCGGAGCCGCTGGAAGAGCCCGGCCCGCGGGCGGAAGGGGGTCGCGGGGAGCTGGAGGTGCCGGGCGAGCGCACGCTCCCGGGCGGAGGAGGGCGCTTGGCTGCTGCTCCGGTGATCGCCTCCCCGGCGGGGGCTTCGGGACCTGGCGGCGCTTATTTCGCTGGGGAGGGATTTTCCGCCCCCTTGCCCTGCGCCTGGCGAACCTGGCCTGTCGTGTGACCTTGGGCGAGGCGGGACGCTTCGTTCCGCAGTTTTGGGAAGCCTTGGCTGTTCTAGCAAGTAACTAACACGCTTTGATGATGTAGGGCTGCCCCTGAGCTAGAACGGTGGCTGGCGGTGTTTTAAAATTGCAGCTGGCACCTCTGAACAGCACTGCAGGTTTGCCCCCCCCGCCTTGTCTGTGCATGCAGAAGAACTAATTACTGAAAGCATTAAAACCCGTGTTAGAGAGCACACGCATCTATAGAAGTTTGTTTAAAGCAAAAATGAAAAACATCCTTTCCTTTGTGTGATGCTGACAAAGCAGATACAGGTTAAAGGTTGCATTAAATAGGCTTAAACTTTCCATATTTTATAGCTAAAGCGTGTGGTTAATTCTGCAGGTGTAGAGGGGAGCTGAGGGAGGGGAGAACAAATCCTGATTGCATCAACCATTTCGAGACATTGAAGAGTTTCCTATCAAAATCATACATCAAAAATACCACAGAATTTGTTTGCTTTTATGTACATCAATGCACATTCTTAAGTAATACTAGGAAGGTTTGTAATGCGATTCCGTCATGGGGCAGATACAGCGTGGTTGCTATACCACGTTCAAGTTTCTGAGTAAACTTTGAAAAACTTAAGATCTTACAGTTTAGTAATAAAAAAAAAAAACCCAAAAACTGGAGGTTAAGGGTTGGAAGAATGATTTTTTTAAAAAGTTCTTCCAAAGAACTGCCTCCAGAGAGCAAACATGCTGATCGACTTGAGATTTTTAAGAAAACAAAAGTAGATACATGTGTACACACAGAAGTGAAATCAAAGTTATGGTTTATCTTTTTCCTGATAAACTTGTTAATAAAAGATAACTAAAAGACACTACATTTTTGTAGACTAATATGTATAGTTGTGATAGACAAATAATTCTATTTCATTCTTTCTTGCCTAATTCTGTTAGCAACCTTCTTTACAGTTCGGCTTTCCTGGATATCCTTGACTATGCAAGTTTTATTGGAAAATCCAGTCATCTTCTGCAAGCAAGAATATTGTATTAAACTTCTTTAAAATCTCAAGTTGTTTCAAGGGGCCCAGACCAATTACAAAGCTTTTCATTTTGAGTTGTTTTTTTTTTTTTAAATTAAGATGTCATAGTTTAGATGGATAGACACTTAGAAAGGTTAAGAGAACTGGATGATCATACTTAGCATAGTGGTTAATGGGTCATACTCTGCTGGGATGATTATAACAAGTGGAATACCACAGTTACTGCAGGACATTATCAGTTACCTGGACCAGACAATAGAGTGCACTCTTGCAAAGTCTACAGAAGACATCAAAGCAGTGGCTCCAAACTGTTTGAAGTAGGGCTGCCATTCAGAGGGACCTATCTAAAGTGGAGGAATGAGCTGACAGGAATGCTATGAATTTCCATGAGGAAAAAAGGCAAAAGTTGTGCATGTGGGAAGGAAGAGCCTCTGGCAGGGATACAAGCTGGGGACTGACAGGCTGGTGGGAGCAGCTCTGTGGTGGAGACCCCAGAGGTACTGGCAGACAGCAAGCTTGGTGGAAGCCAGCAGTGTGTCCTGTCTGTAAAGGAGGCATCCTGGGCACTATCACCATGGGCATAGCCAGTAGATAAAGGACAGTGATGATCTCCATCTACTCAGCACTTACTAGGTACTGCTCCCCAGTATGGGAATGTTCTTGATCAGCTGGAGCAAGTTCAGCAGAGGTCACCAAGATGGTCAGGGGGGCTGTAGTACTCCCCTGTTTAGGAGAGAATGAGGAAATGGGGTTTATTCCACCTGGAGAAGAGAAGGTGTGGGGGGGAGGGGGGCAGGTGCAGACCTAAGCCCTGTCAGTCAGCACATACAGGGAGGTTATCAAGACGATGGAGCCAGGCTCTGCACAATGATGCATAGTGGGAGGGCAAAAGACAATAGGCATAAGCTGCAATGAGAGAGATTCAAACTGGGTATAAGGAAAGACATTCTCACACTGAGAAGAGTCAGGCAGCGGAACAGGTGCCCAGGGAGGTTGTGTGGCCTCCATCCTTGGAGGCTTTCAAGGCCAGACCAGACAAAACCCACAGCAACCTGGTCTCACCTCAGGACAACCTGTTTGAAAGAGCAGTTTGGACCAAAGAGCACTAGAGAGCCATTCCATCCTGAATTACCCAATGATCTTAATTGATCTTTGTAAATATTGAGGTACCAGTGACCTTCTGATGGGGCAGTTTCTGTCCCAAGAAGACTTGTGTCCTCCTCTTTTCCCATCTGTCTTTGGAAGGCTTCCTGGGTAACTGCTGAGAGACAGGGGTGCAGGGCACAGGGAAGACAGGAGATTAAATAATATGTTTTAGTCTAAAAGTATGTCTGTTCATTAAGAGTATGTCCAACAGGCACCAATGCTAGAAAACACCACTACTGCAGTGTTTCAGGGACTTCTTACCTCTTCTACACAAAGTTATATTCAAAGAATAAATATTAATTGGCTCTTCATTTATGTAGAGAAACGCAAAGGCTAGGGTTACCATGGAAGGGGGGGAAGGACTTCAAGCCCAGGCAGGAAAGTACCTCCTTCCTGGAAGAGTATAGCTTAGAACGCTATGTATTAGTCTCTAGGTCATTGTGACTATTTTTCTGCAAATAATGCATCCTTTAGAATCCTAAGAGAAAAGCCCCAACACAGAAGTACAGAAAGCTCTGATAACCACCTGGAGTAAAGTTGTCCTAAAGACAACACTCTTGGCTTCTGGAGCCCAGGTTGTGGAGTATTGGTTACCTTTCTGTTCAGCGGGCTCCCCCCATCACATTATAACGATCATCCCATTTTAAGTACATCTTTATTTGTTAGGGATTAAAAAGGCAGAAGCAAAATAAGAGGGGAATACGGAATTCTCTGTCATCCCATATTCTGTTAATGAATATTAGGTAGGTATGAATATCATTGCACTAGATACAGAAAGACACGATAAATTCTGAATTCTTGACATCATCTAGATTAAAATGCTTAGTATCATATCAAAATTGGTTCGTAAAGGGCCTGTGCAAAACTAGCTTCATGTATAGGTATCATTGCAGATAGGAAAAAAAAGTCTAGATATCTCTGTTCTGCAAAGCAGGAAAGAGAATGTCCAAGGAACAGAAATACTTTTCTTCTAGAACTTTGTAGTGATTTCTTTTCTGGTCATCATAGGTCATTGTATTTCATTTTGGTGCCATCACTGAAATGTTTAAAACCTAATTTTTGAGAGAACATAGTTGAGAAGATGAGATTGTATCCAAGCAGGAGATTTCACATAAGTCTTATGAATACTGTCTCGCTTTATAAATGTGGGTTTTTTCATATTGATGAGAGAAACACTATCTTTTGTGTTTGGCTCACCATTCACACAACTTAGTCCTCAACTGTGGCATGCAAACATGCTATACAATAGAATAGCTACATTTTAAAACGTTATCTTCAGTCTCTTTTTACAATATTCTTGGGCCAGCTTTTTGGTAGAATTTTTTTTATTTCAGTTTGGCTCTACTCCCAGGCAACACATTCAGACACATAAGACTGATAGGATTGTTTGCAATAATTAGAGATTAAAATATGAAAGGAATCACATGAGTACGTAGATGTTAAATCCAAAATGAAGTAAATTTTTTCCTATTGATTTCATTGCTGAGCATGTGAAATGATTTGCTTTTTATGTTTCTATTTGCCGTGATGTTTCTGGAAAAATGAAGACATCCTGCGATTCAAATTGTGCTTGGTCAAATATGCAGTATAATACTTCACTCTATTCTGTAGTGTTACATTCTGGTGTTTCCCAATGGAGTTTTGTTCTGATGCAAGTTTAAGCTTATTGTGGGCTTACAAAATACCAGTCAAAATGTATTTCAGAAATTTGTTTGCTGACAGTGACATAACTAACAGCTTATACTAACAAAAATATCTCTTAGTTTGAAACCTATGTTGTTCTTTCCACCTCAGTCTTAGCATTCTTAGAAGACTTAATTTGGCATTTAACAAAGTTACTTAAAGTAGTATGAACAATTTAACCTGTTTGAATAAACAGTAACTTTCTCAGCTAGTGCAGGTGAAGAGTCAAATGGCTTAAAAACTACTACTCATATTTAAGAGGATAATGACTGCCATAACCATTACAGATACAATAAAAACTATTAATTCAAAGAGTTGGCTTATGTTTAAAGTACAAATAGTGGGACCAGTTGCAAATTCCATCAGACGACTATATGAACTTTTCCCTAGTTCTTCAAGGCTGACCACGAGCCTAGTAGAAATTTAGTTGTACTGCCATTATCTTTACTTGATACAGCTTATTTTGCTTGTAGCTATTTAGAAGCTCCACAAACCACAGATCTTTTATTTTAGCTGTTATAAATTGCTTGAAGTTTGTTGAGAAACTACAATGGTTAACCTTTTATGCTGTAGATGATACTTAAAATGTACACAAAATCACTTTTACTTATGCATGTCATCCCAATACAAACAAAGCCTCAAGTGATCCTACCTAAAAGCATCCTTGTGTTAGTGGTAGCAAATATATTTAAACTCATACAATGAGATATGTTCTGCTATGAAGGACCTGCTCTTTAGGTTAGAAGTGTCTAGGTTCAGCAAGCTCATAAAAGTTACTTCAGTGCATGTTCTGAAATAATAATTCGCAGCTTAACTTTCCCGTTTCCCCTTTTCATTTTGATCCTTACCTCGGCTTTCTCTACTTTCTCATTCTCTATCTGTTTGAGCAATTCCCCTAACACTTAAGAACTTAAGTGTGGTGCTATCTCCATTAAATTGTACTCCAAATCCTTAACTGTTTTGTGCCGTCAGGAAAATGTAACTCTAGCTTGGGAATTCATGCTATAGCAAGGCATAAGTTTGTTTTAACTTTGAGCATGTTGGCCAACCAACAGATTGATTGGGTCCTAAGACCTTCAGACCTCTGACAGGAAAACAAACAGACTTTACAGAGGGGTAGGCAGAGAATTTTGTTTGTTGTTTTGGATTAGCTACATGTCCTGACCTTTCATTGAGGACTTTGACAAAGTAATTGCTGTAGCATGCTGATGAAATCAGCAGATGTTGACTCTTCTGCACAAGTAGATATGCTGCACTTTAACAGGAATTTGTTCCAATTCTTAGACAATGTGATTAGGAATAAAAGATTAACACCTTAATATCAGAAGAGGAATTATCAGTGTGAAGCATAGGTGAAATGTTTAGAGGCATTCATTCCCCAGTAGTATCTTGAGTGTAGTGAGACACTGATGTTCTTAAACCTGCAGTTTTAGTCATGTTAAATATAAGTTGACAATTAAGGGTCATTTAGGGTGTCCTAATGACTTGCTTTAAAAATGATCTGTATTGAAATTCTTATGCATAATACTGACGATTTCTCTTCAGCCACGCTAAGCTTAGCGAGCAGCTGGGTGTGAGACAAACCACTTGCCACTTTCTCTCAATAAAGACAGACAAGAACCCAGTTGGAACAGCCACGTGGTTACACTAATTTAGCTGAGCTTGGCTGGAGCAGACCATAAGATTCACAATTCATGGGCAGAATTCAAGATGAAAGATGCACATTGCTGCGGTACTAACAATCAAGTAGGCAAGAAAAGTTTTGGAGAAAAAGTCAGCTGCACATGTGGTATAAACATCTGTTCTATAGTTCTCTCTATCAAATCACCCAGCTTTTAAAGACAAATCTAATAAAGTACTTAAAGTTCTTATGGACAAAAATACTGGTCCAAAATTGCTTTCTTCAAGTATTTTGACATAGCTGGTACTTACCTTTGAATATATAGCCAGTAACTTCCCCTGGCTAACAATAGTTTCTTAGTTGCTTTCTTCTTACCGGTGTGACCAGAACAGCTTAGTCTTAAATAATTCCGTACTTAACTTCCTGCACAAGCCTGTTCGGTAGGAAGGCACTAGTTACTGAACGTGTCAGGGAATCCAGTTTTGGCTGCTGTCTTTCAAAACTTAACCAAGAAGGTCACAAGGGATTCTAATATTTATTCAGGAACTAGAAAAGTGAGAAGCTGGACCCATGTCTTCAGGATGGAGCCCAGATGACCATTCCATAAGCTATTTTGGGATGTTGAGAAATCTGGTCTTTCTGTTGAAGATGCCTGTTGTAGCAGAGAATTTATGTATGGAAAAAACATGTCTGGTCTATGGCAAGTATAAGAGAAAGAGAGTGCCAATCTGCTTCCAGCTCCAAATACTGTTCAGGCAGTTTTCTTAAATACAAAATGCATCAACTATACCTTTGAACAGAAACTAGAATTTAAATGCAGCCTTAACTTGACCCATGGAGAGCAATTGCTGCTTCTGTTTGTAATGAAAACCTGTTGCATTAACCTACTTGTACAATTCTTTTAATTTTTGTGACAAGTTAGGAAAAAAAAATTACGGCTGTTTCAGGAGCCAGCATGCAAAACATCACTGCTATGTGTCCAGGCATAACTGTTAAATCTAACTCCTAATAATAAAGGCAAGGAGGCCACCTCATGATGGCTGTGATTTTGTGCACTTAATTTTATTCATAGAATTGGATTGTGTAGTTTTTAATTATGGCAAATGTAGAGTACAACTGTCTGAACTGAAAGGAAATTAAGTTATGATGCTCATGGGGAGTACAATGAGGGGTAGAAAGTTGCAGCAGCATGTGAATTGTAGGGTGTAGTTACCCCTGCATAAAATATCCACTGTGTCAGGGCTTCTGCAGTGTCCTTGAGCACCACTTACTACTTTTCTATGAAACAAGTGGCCCTAACTCTTCCCCATCCACCCCCCCCACCCCCCCACCTTCAAACTACACATCCAAATTATTTAAGGCCCAGTTATTCATGGCCACTGCTTGCAGCATTCAGGAGGAAGAGCTCATTGAAGTCTCCTCACTCTCTTTGACCCAAGCATCAGGGATTCCCTGCTTCTAATCCTATTACTGAGATAGAGCCCGAGATAGTCTGACTATGTGTGAAAAACAAGCAGCAATTTCAAACAAGTACCAGCACAGAAAAACTTATGATATAGCTATCAATTTATGTCATGAAGAAAGCCGAAAGGAGGCTTCTGTTCTCCTTGCTAAGCCCTGACCGAAAGTTGTAGCTGAGAAGTGAGTGGGCGAACAATATGTCTTTAGCTCATTGTCACAGGTCTTCATACCAGATAAATATTCTTTGTAATATATCCTCGTAACGACTGGCAGCGTGCCTGCCTAATGTGACAATTGGTACATTTGCGAGTGTTATGTACCTTGATATTTTAATCTTTATTTATGCAGGGACTCAAACCAATAGTTTCCACTGAATCCCCAGCTCTGATTTTTGGGACAACAACTAAACTTGCTTCAGATATACCAGCAACTGATTCTTTCTTGGGTAAAAACAAGGTGCCAGACCTACAGAAACTTTTTCAGGTAACGACAACTTTGAGAGTAACTTAAAGAAAACTGGAGAGTGGGACATATCTTTCCTTATTTTAATGTGGCTGACTACTTTTGTCATTCTACAATACCAAAATTTTGTAAAGTCTAGTTAAGAAAGTATCAAGTACAGTATAACCTGTATACTTTTACTGTATTAGAAGGTATATATGCCTTGTATAGGAGATAAACGCAGAAAGGGGAAGGTGTAGTAACATTGTCTGTCTTTTCACTGGCTTCAGAAGATGCTTATTGTATTATTTGACTATTGGAAGCACTTTCTGTCTGGGAATCCAAGTGTATGCCTTAAAGCTGATCTGGAGGAGTAAAGCAGATCATTACTGTTTTGTGTATAATAATTTGAATATTACTGAAGCTGTTTATAATGCAGGGTAAGAAGAGCACAGTAAAGTTTTCAAAGCCAGTTTGTTAGCTATGCAATTTCTAAGTGTACTAGGACTTCTCATAAAACAAATCAATTAAGCATTTTTTTTAAAGTGTCAAGAATATGCTTTATATAATGTACCTTTTTCTCTCTTACATGCCACTTGCATTTGGAATGTGTCAGTCTGACTTGGTGAATAACCTTTTATACATATCTTTTCACATTTTTCCGTTAGTGACACTTCTCCCATCCAGGTCCTCTTTAGAAACATTTCAAGATATATTCTTTCTGCCTGCACTTAACAGCTTTGGCTAATAAAATTAACTTGCCTTTGCATTTCTCTTGCTAAATGAAAAACACATAATACACTTGATTGTAGATAGCCTATTTGTCAGGAGGCTTCCCTCATGGAAGTCTCTTGATTTACCTGAGGTAGATTGTTCCTTGTGGCCTCGGTATGGGTGTTCATTTCTTGTTTCGTTTTCTTTTTAACCTCTTCCCACAGAAAGCAGATGGACTGCCAGTACACCTGAAACGAGGAGTTCCAGATAAGCTGCTTTATCGGACCACTATGGCTCTAACAATAGGCGGGACTATCTACTGTCTAGTAGCACTGTACATGGCGTCACAACCAAGAAACCAAAAGTAAATGAACCACAACTCATGGGACTCGTGACACTTCTCTGAAGGACCTCCTGCATGTATCTCTTTGCACTTGCTTTAATTCTGTGATCGTATAGGGTTCATTACTCAGATAAAATTTCTTGGAGAAAAGGTTTTTAATTTGGTTGCCTTATGTGTTCTAGAAATCAATATAAACAGACTTAAAGACATCATCTTAACATATGGTTGTAGCTTTGCATTTGTTGTCTTGCAGGAGTGTATGAACAGTTGGAGAAAGTTAAGCTTTTCCTTCCTTCCTCCCTCCCTCCCTCCCCCCCCCCAACTTAAGCAATGTTAGAGGTAGGACAGGACAAATACTTTGTGGGCTATGCTCCACATTCCTTAGTGGGAGGATGCTGCTGGTTTCCAAAACAGTAAAAGCAAATCATTTAATAATTATAACATACTGGGAACCTGTTTCTGTCATACACAGCTCATTTTACATAAGCAGGTGGCAGTGGAACTTTTCCAAATGCTGGTATATTATTAAATATTTGTACCTCTGGTGGTAGGACAAAGGGCTTATATCCTTGGAGCACTTAAAGTGGATTTATTCCATAATGTTAGCATCATTGCATGCAGCAGAGTGCACCAGTATTGTAGCATCAATTATACCAGGTTTTGGACTTTCATTTGTCAAGCTATCTTATTGTGTAATAAAGATAACTACATGAATAATAAAACAGGCAAGTCTTGAAAGTTTCAGATTGCTTCAGCTGGCCTCGTAATGAAATAAACATATTGGTACACTTTTGTTTAACTTGTAGATCTCAAACCAGACAATTAATTCAGCTACCTTACTGTAATCTTTCTGAGATGGTAATCCTCTTAAAACCCTCTCTCAAAACTCATTGGGTGTTTAACTGTAATTTTTGGGGAAACAAGTCACTGTCACAGCTCAGCTGTGTATTATTTTCAGTGCACACACATATCTATGTACCCACATACACACACATTTAATTTCCTTTGCTATGTGAGTAGAAGAGAGAGAAGCCAATAAAACCCTTTATTCATTTTCTTTCCCTTGTAATATCATAGTCTTGAACTGCAAGTTTCACACAAGTCTTCCCAAAAAGCATCCTCTAATTTGATAGATCCTCCTCTGTCTGTGAACACTGGTTACCCAGGCTCTGGATAAGCATGGATTCACTGGCTTCTGTAAGGACCCATCTCTCCCAGAACTACATAGAAACCATCTTCCATGTAAATAAGGAAATAAGGAACCTAAAATTCCCATTTCTTCAATCTTTTACTAGAAACATTCTGTTTTTTTCCAGTGAAGCTATATCAAAGCCTTATTACTGTGCCATAGGAAAGAAAATAGCTGCTTTGACTGAAACCTGAGATCATAGTACATGTTGGTATTTCAGGATGGGAGAGATTAAGTCACTGAAAAAGAAATTTGTAAGGACAGCAAGACTCAAAGAATAGCAGACAATAATTAAGTTCTCCAGGAATTGACAGCTGTGTTGCCTCTACTGATAAAATATTTTATCCTCAGTAGCCCATGCTTCCACGTAACTAAGAATCTTGTGCTGTAGGCTGTTAAATCCTACATTTAAAAAAAAAAGAGAAAGAGAAAGCAGCATGGTAGGTTAATGGCTATCTGCCCTGCATATCATATATTAAGCACTGCCTACAAGAATCTTCTAATAGAGGATACTTTGCACACAAACTTGACAGGCAGATTTTCATGAGGATGAGTTTTGCTCAGAGAATTTCTAGTGTTTTTAGGTTTGGGATTTTTGGGGTGGTTTTGTTTTTTTGTTTTGTTGTGGGTTGTTTTTGTTTTTTTAAGAAAAACAACTATTTTTAGAGGTCACATAGAGGATAACTCTGTTTGTTGGCAAGGCAGATGTGGATAAAGTAACTAAACTGCTATTCCGTAGCTCGTTAACCAATGGAAATCCTCTTCCAAGTACTTGCAGAAGGAACAGTAACAGAGACTTATCACTCAGGTCCAGCTTTCTTAACGGGGACTCAACTGGGAGATTGGGTTTATGTATTGCTATAGAGGCCATGGTTGGAGCTATGGATATCAGAATTGTCTTCCTATTGCCTTGGTTCTAGCTTTTTCCAGCTGTCAGCAGCTAAAAACATGCGTGCTAAAGGGAAAAGAAAACACCATCACATTTTGCAGATAACCAGATACTATATAATCAATTCTTTTCTTTGTTTTTGCAGTGTTTGGGTTTTGAAAAACTATTTTCACTTTGCCCTTCTCAAAAAAGCTGACCCAGTTGAAGCAGGATAAGAACGCTGCTTCAGTTTGTCAGATTCACATCCCTGGTTCAACTGGAGGTTAAAGGAGGAAGAGGCATTGCTTGTCTGCAGCCTTTCGGCAGGGCTCCAGTCAAGAGAGAAAAAAGGAGATTGCTTTTCTATCATTCCCATAGCAAAGTGCTCTGAAGAACAGGATAGCTTGCAAGCTGTAACCAGAAGGGTAGGCTGCGGCAGGAAAATCTTGCCCCTTTTCTCAATTAGTTTTCAGATAATCCTAAAGAAATTACAACATGGTAAATCATTTTTCTGCCTAGAAAAAGAGCTCTGTTAATATAGATTTAAAAATATTTCTGATGCTGGACTTCTATGAGGATTCAAGAGGGTTTAAGTGTTTTGAATTACTGTTTGTGATAGAGACCCCCTAATCTTATTCTTAAGTCCTCAAGAACACCCTTACCTTTAAAAGGAACACACTGTCCCTCGCCTGATGTTAAATAAAGTCTTAAGTAAGGAGAACCAGGAATGAACTGCAGCATCATGAAAGCTACTTCAATATTTTGACTTGTCATCACTGGAAGTAAGAATCTGACTTGGGTACTACAACTTCATTGTGTGTGTGTTATGTTCTGGGTTTTTTTTAAAGAGCCTCTCAGTTTTGTCTTAGAAATTATGCAACCTACCAGCACCAAGAACTGAGAAAACAAGATGCATTTTTAAGCGATAGCTTATACTTTAGTGTTTTGGCTTGAATGCACAGTAGAGAATATATTGTAATAAGCTCTCATACCCCAAGGTGCTGGGTTTGGAAGGAAAAGCAGCTGAGATTTACAATTCTTGGGAACAAAATTATCTCCTGGATAATTATCTATCCCCCATTGTCTTATTGTTGGGACACAGTGGTTTTCCTTCTTAAATGGTCTCTCTGGCAACCTAAATTCAATAGTTATATCTTTGTAATGGTTTTAAAATACGATCTCCTTCCCTACTTTATATGTGGGAGTAGTAGAACAAATGCACTTGAGAAGATGTTCATAGTATGTATGTATGTCTTTCAGCTGCTTTAAAAATGAAAGTATGTTAAGGAGAGGATTCCACCACAGTATTTCAGTATGACCATATCATCTCAACAGGCTTTTGCTTTAACATTTCACATTGTCAGTAGACTGATTATTTCAAGACTAAGACATTAATTGATTGATCCTGCCTTAAAGTAAATCTTGGCAAATTAAAAGGCACTGTAACGAATAAAAGTAAGAGAAACTAGGAAAATGGAATCTAATCTTAAAGACATCAAAAAGCTGAAGGGAGTGTTTAAGAGCTGTTTCCTCACACATATGTACATAGTACTTACTCCCTCTTTACCCTCTTTTCTCTAAATTCAAGCCTTCCAAGAGGCTTCAGAAGAGCCACAGATCAGGTTTTTTCCACGCCTCTCACAACTCATTACCCCCACAGATCTCAAAATTTAAAAAATCTAAATGCTTTTACATAAAAAGAAAAAAGTGCATTGGGTATGTTGCATGTAAAATCATGCTAGAGTATTCTAAAAAAATTACAGGCTACCTGCATATTATGACATAGTATACTAACTTTTTTCCCTCTCCAGCCCTTAACCTCAGTCAAAAGTTTCACAGGAAGCCAAAGTTTGATCACTGTTTCAAATAGAAAGTGGGAAGAACTTTCCTGTAATCTAAACATTAATTTTAGCAATAGGCATGAAAAACAACCTTTTAAATATTTTGCATATTCAGTACTAATTGCATCTTAGTTTATTAAAGATTATTAATTTGAATCAGTTCCAGTTAGCTGCAGTGCAAGCGATGCATAGATTGCTAAGAAGTAGAAGCATATTTGCTGTGAAAGGGAGTGCAAGCACGCCTGTGGATCGAGAAATAGGGTATACTCTGTTACATACCAATATGGCATCTCACTAGTACCAGATCTTATCTCCTGCTGCTTCTTACATGATCCCAGACTGCTTTTGGGTATGGCACTAGACAGAAGGAACCATTTTATTTGTACATTAATTATCTCAAAATACAAGAAAGTTAAATTCAAGGGTCGGTTTCTCCCCCCTCCGCAGTCTGTTGCGGGCAGCCTGTATCTGGCCTACAAGAAGGCATTTACCATGCTCTGGCTCCATGCTAAAACATTTTTCTAAATGACTTTTCCCAGTGGATCCACTGCTGCAAAACTAAGGAGGTGGGAGGGAGGGAGAAATACTTTGCCTCACTTTACGTCAGCTGCATACCACCATCGCTTTTCTCCCTTCCTCAATCCCACATTTTTATTCTTAAAGACTATGAAAAGTTTTCCAGTTTACTTTCTTCTTTTTTCCACAGCATTTTTTAAATATTCGGTGCCACAAAAGGAATTAAATTCTTTCTGAGTATTTCAGAAGTTCTCTTGAAGCACTTAGAAGGTGTATGTTTGTCACGTGTATTTTTTCTCTGCAAGTTGGAACAAGCTCTGGAAGTCTCCTTTGTGAAGTACGCGATCCTGTCAATCCAGCAACTCGCATCGGCTCCAGGTACACAGGTGAACCCCTTACTACAGCGGCAAGTCTTAGAAGAAGCTGTTCTACTGGTGTGCAAATGTAGGGGCATCAAATGACTTGCTGCTTCCAGGCACCCAACTGTATTTCAAAGAAATACAGGAAATACTTCTTCCCTGCATCATTCTTACAGTTTGAGCCCTGTTACCTCGAATTTATATGGTACCCATTTTTATATCTTCATTGCAATTCAGTCATGTGCATCAGCCCTGCGATTAATTGCTTATGATGTGCTGCTACTTCAGACATCTTAGATTCCCTTTCTGATTTCATCGCTAAGCTCTAATTTTGAGCACCCAAAATTAGAAGTTTAAGCATCAATTATAATGTGTGTCCATTACAAAACTTTCACTTGAGGCATTAGGGCAGAGACAGCTAACGGCACCCATAGCAGAGTTCAGTGCAACCTGCTACCGTAAGCCAGACGTTCTTCCAACCACACAAAGCCATCCTTAGCATTTTGCATAGTTCCTCTTGTTACACATAATCATTAGTAGCTTACCTGCTTGCAAGAGAAGATTAAGCATTGTCTAATCCACGATACTGCACAAGTGTAAATTGTGTCTTCCCTTAGACTAAAACCATAACAGCACATCTTTGGAAAAAGGCAAGGAGAGCACGTTTGCAGGAGCGGAGACGTCGTAAGTGTCAAGTCCATCAACTTGATCCTGAGTTGTAGCCAAGAGAGCAAAACTAATGAAATTCAGGTTTTGTGGCATAAAGAGCAAGTGCTGCTTGTTAAAGCTTATTCTTGCATAAGCCTAAGGGAAATGTATTAGTCTTCTAATTGGAACTGATTAAGCAAGCCTGCTCATATGCATAACAACACGCTTCAGCATACTTATTAATAGCAGCATGACCCTGCAGAATTAAAAGGAGTCAAGACTTCAGGCTTTCATAAACCAACAGCTGGAGCAAACCCCTACGTTGTGATAAAGCAGGCCAGAGTCCACACAGGTTCACCGAGATGTGGAGAAACCAATGGGCCAGCTTGTAGCACTGTGCCCTTCTTACACTCTCTTTGCAGAAAAGCGTACTTTAAAAACCAGACTGAAAGGATGATTTCTGGCAATCTCAGGGACTTGCTGGTTTCCCAGAAGTTCACCTGGGGGTCTTTCTAAAGCTCCGCAACAGCTTTCCATGGCCATGGATGAGCAGCTTGCTAGACAAAGGTCTGAACTTTTGTTTAGTCGTGTTCCCAGCTATGCAGAGCCTGATAGATAATGCCTGTCGGGTCTGCCTGCAGAGAAGCTGTGTATCTGATCCCTCTCTACTACAACACGTAGAAAGTGTAATCATAACACAATACCCAAGTGTGACAATATTAAAATGTTTGAATAATTCAGAGGCACATGCCCTTCAAGAAATTTCTCATCTGTGCGTGGCATATTTTTACTTTCACTGACCAACGGGTTGCGAGAAAACCTACGTAATACAGATTTCCTGGATTACAGACTCAAATCCCATGTTCTTTATTTAAATATGCTATGGGATAAACTGAACTGAGTTAAAATAGAAAAATCTGTCACTAGCAATATTAACCACAGCCATCCCTTCTCCCTGGTTTGCAGCCCCTCTTTTCCAGGAACGGATGTCAGTGCCTGTCCTTTTCCTGCCACTGTTTCTGGGAGCAGCAAGCAGTCACACACCTATTCACAGTAGTATTTTTTCTTGCTTCTAGAACAAGGGAGATTGGGTGGCCGTAGAGTAACCAACTTGTTTCCATGACATTGATTCTTTTCTTTGTGGATGCGACAAAACAGCGAGACACTGCGGTTTTCTCTGAAATTGTAGCCCCTCACATGGCCTGAGGTGGCAAGATCTTCATGAATACTCTGACTGGTCTACAGGGCGGCCCAGCTGCCATGGCTGGCACTTAGGTGCAAGTGGTGAGAGTAATGGGGAAGTGATACTTGGGGTCTCTGGAGCCAGAGCCATCAGGACTATGTGAAGAGGTACCTCTAAAGAGCACCATCTAACGCCAGCAGGTCTACTAGGAACACCACTTGTGATCGTGTCAGATGGTTATTCCATATAGACATATATATATATGCACATACACTATTTCAACTGTAAGTTTTGGGTTCCATATTTTCAAAATTCAGGAACTTTCACCAGCTAGATGACAATCTGTTTTGTAAACACTTGTATATGCCCTTTAATTTTACATACTGTAAACTCAAATGACCACCTCATACATTTCATCAAGATCACTGATCTGTGTTTATCTTTTTATCTCCGTAAATTTTAAGTGGCTGCTTAAGAGTCTTCAAATGCTAGATCAAGCCCAGACTGCTCTTTTAACTTCCATTATTTTTTATGAAGTATTTCTACTAAGTGTTTGCTGGACAGAGCTATATAGTATCTGACCTCGTATGAACGCTTCTGCTCCTAATAACTGAGCCTGAAAGTTGCTGAACTCAGTGCATGTATGAGCGATTATGTGCCTTATATCTTGGGACTAACATACAGATAGGCATACATGAGGCTTGCAGGTTTAATTCTGTATTTCAGTTGCACTTCAGAAAAAAAAAAAAATATTTTCAGGAGCAGCAATAAATAAGCAAACAGAATCTAGTACCTGTAACAAATGTATTTTGCCTGGTTTGCACCACTGGCTTGAGGAAATTAAACTATGCAAGACTCCAGCAAAACTTGTCTTCACAAGGCAAAGGAGAAGTTTAAAAAAAAGAGTGTATTTTTATCTAACCTATTGAAATCCACTCTACACAACTTAGAGTTTAACTATTACTGTACTGTCTACCTTTGAATGTTAACATACATTAGGCAAAAACATACTGCTACGCCTTTTTCTCATTAAATAGCTGTTTCAGTTTTACGCTGTGAAGAGGTGCTCGACTGCTCTAGAGCTGCGAACGCTGGAGACACGACGGTCTCCAACTCCAAGCCAGCCCCCACTGGAATCCTGCCTATAGACCATCCACGGCTTGTGAAAAGTTTCAAATGAGTGGCTTTCTAGTCACACATTTTTGTGTGAAAATTTGCAAGATCCTATATGCTATCATTTTTAGAGTCAGCTTTGCTAGTACACAAAAGAGCCCTGCCTGGTTGCCATGTGTCAGATGGATTCTATCTCCTGGGCTGAATCAGAACAAGTCTTGTTTCTGGCAAGGTATAAACTCATTTTTAGGTTTTCTTTCCGTACTCTTCACCATATTATCAGCAGAAATTCTCTTATGTTGGTTCAGGTTTGCATAGCAGCCTCCCCAAGTTTAATTCCTACTGCCAAAATCTGGGCCAAAATGGGTGCAGTACCCGTGAAAGAAGAAAGTCCTTTATGTTTCTGTTACAACGGTGTATTACACAAACATTCAAGGTTAAGGTGAAGGGCATTAGAAAAAAAACAAACAAAGAAAAACAACCCAAAACCACACAAAACAAAAGGCCTGGCAGAGTTTCTGTCCATTTTTACAGATTATGACAGGAAATCCCTACAGATTTTTTCCCTTCTCAAGACTCCTTTCACATTTCATTTCTCCTGATCAGAAAGACCAAGTATCAGAGAACAGTCTTGTTTTTACGAAGCAGTTTGTAAAAAGCCCACATCTCTGCAGCTCCCGACACAGGACTCACGCTGACATCAATGGGAGCGCTAACTGTGACTTTGTGACAGTATGTGTGACCCAATTTGATACTCTTTTGGGACTGAAAAGTTAATGGGACACAAAGTATAGATCAAACTATAGAGCAGTTTACTAAAATTGTCCTTTTGCCATCCAAGGTATCCCCCATAAATCTGTGTTGTCATACCTACCTACTGAAACAAATACAGTTCTGATTGTCCAGCCTGCAGAGACAACATAACCTGGAGGCTGGAAAATGGGTGACATTGCTGGGTTTTATATCTCCCCCTTGGTTTCTGTGATGGGACCATAGCATTTAATAAAAGCACTGTTTGCGTTTACCAAGCACTCTGTTACAGCAATCACCAAAAGTATCTTTTTAAAAATAATATAAAGTTACAGGCTTTTTCACGGAGTACCAAGTAATTTATAAACCCAGGATGATGATTTGACTCCATTCACAAGGACAAGTTGCTTTGGCTGATCCTGGTGCTACCGCCTTGTTCTAATTTGTTTTATTTTTCACACTTGATTTTCCCTGTTGGAGTAAAAATAAAGAGTGCAAGAGTGACATGAAAAATCTATCATAGCTTAAGCGTGCAGGAGGAGCAAGAACAAGCCTTGTACAATTAAGACTGAAAGTTCCTCAGAGTTATTTTGTAATGTATTTCTATAGATACAGAGCTCCTTGAAGCACTGCGTTGTATTTTGTATATATTACCATTTACAATTCTTGATTTTGATCAAAGTCCTTTTGATTTACTGACAGCACTCATTACAACACACCCAGCTGCGTCACTGAAACCAAATATTACAGCCCATGCAAATTCTGGCTGGAGTTTCATCTGAGTGATATATGAAGGAGGGTTGTAGAACCCAATATAGAAGTAACTGCATATTTGCTATAATTTTTGCAGCAAAGAACTATTTATGATCAGACACGCTGGAATAAATCTGAAGTGTATTAACTGTCTTAGGGTTACTCTGAAACCACCTTGGTCTCAAAGTCAGTTATCTGTTCTAAGATACCGCGGCATTTTTAAGTAGTGATGGCACTAACAATTAAGTTGTGTTTGCGGTGAGCAGCTGGGTTCTGTGAGCCAGAAGAGACCATCAAATCTGGCAGACTGAATGGCCATGGAGCATCTTCTTGTCACCATAAATTTAATTTTTGTAGAATTTAGGACAAACTCAAGTATTAATTGCAGTAGCTCCATTTTTACAATAGACAAATGCAAAACAGTCCTCTATTTCTAGCTATTTGTATCATTTTGGTTACGAATCAGATGTGAGTTACCCTATTAATCCTTCATTAATAGCATTTTGTTAGGAATGAACTACACAGGATATATGGATATTCATTTCAATACAGTAATAAAAGGCTTGACATGCATTTCATGGCATGCACAAGAGGAATTGGGAGGGGGGAAGAGAGGCCTGGTTCTCACTTATTTTTATCTGCTGCAATTGTTATACCCATTCAGAATAAACTCAGGATAATGACATTTTAATTCAGTGGCCAGCTAGGGGTAAGAAAAATTCTGGGACATTTCTATTTCAAGTTGATCTTAAAGCAGTGAATTCAGTTTGAAACAAAATGTTCTGATCTCAGGTAATCTAACCTTCAGAAATTGTTAACTTTAAAACGAAAGTACATACTATTTCTGAAGCTTTAAATGACCAGCCCCTCCCCCCCCCCCCCCAAATGCTAGAACTTCTGGAATAAAACCATCACACAGAAACACATTCACTATTTCTTACTGTTTTTTCCTCCGTGTGCAGATGAAACTACTCACTGAATTTAACCCAAGCTTGAGTATCACTTAGCTTGCACAGAAACTGACTCCCTTAACAAAAGGTTTTTAAGAAAACAGATTAAAACTCATCTGGCTCTAGTGTAAATGGCTTGATGATGTTCTAACAAGTAAGTGCATTTACCCACCACAGAGCTGAACTACTACAGCGTGTGTGCTAGAATAGGGCGTACAAAGCAGGAGAGAATAAGAAATCAGGACAGAGACTAATTTTAAGGCTAATTTAGCATCATGAAGACTGTCAGAAAAAAGTATAGAGAAAAAATTTGAGTGAGGTTTTACAGTAAACTATTAGAGATTTTAATAAAAATACATGGGCTGAAACCCAGACTCTGTTTCTTAAAGGCAAAACTGAAAGCTGCATTCAGATAACAGAAATTATATAAATTGTGACACTGACTTTCCCTGCAATGTTTCCCTAGAATGTCCGAACTATTATGCAAAGTCATCAGCCAAATAGTTTTACTTCTTACTGTTCTATTAGGGCTAATACAAATAATTGCATTTACAATGGAGACATTGGTCTCGGAGCGGATGGCAGAAGGCAGCCCTTCCATTACAGGCCATTAGGAGTTCTGCGTGAGCAGAAGCTTATTTCTCTCAGAAGGCAGGGAGGGTGTTCAGACATCTCCTGAAGAGGGTTATTTGTTTGCAAGTGTTTCTCAGACGAACGTATGCTGAGATCGTAGACCCCAACATGAAGAGGTCTGCGGATGAGCACTTCAGAATTACTCGATTTCTACTATTTAGTGGAACTTCAGTGATGCAGAACACTCGAGTTTAATAACACAACATAAAGCAGTGTTTTCTGTCTGGTGCTTAAGACTAAATTACTAATGAAAATGACTACACTGCTTTTTTTAGCTAGAATGATTTGAAAATAATTTCTGATTCATTGACCTCTGTGTTTTACCCTAGCTATTGAATTTTGATGTTGCAATGTTTCATGCAAATATGTTTTTCTTTTCCTTGTCCATGACCTGTCTTCCATTCCAAAAATACGGAAAATTTAAGATAATATCTTCAAAATATTTTCATTTGAATTTGATAAGTAGCTGATATAGATGCAACATAAGATTATGCCAAGACTGACCACCACTTTGAAAGGAACACATGGCTTCAGAAAAACATTTCTGAGCCCCCAAAGGGGACGTGAGGCATTAAGAATGAGCAGAAATGAAGGTCTGTATTGTACAGGGCTGTATGAAAGGCAAACACGAAATGCTGGTGAGATGGAATATTCTCCCTGGCTTTCCTCTTTTCAAACATTTTCGTTGTTGTAATAGGAGCTTTGCCGAAAATCTGCAATATTTTATTTTACTATGAGCCCTATCAACATCTCTAACCGACTCGTAGCCGTTTGTCCCCGTGTAGGACTATGGCCCCCCTTAGATTATTGAACACTTGCAGCTCAGCTTCGCACAGGAAACGGTACGCGTTCCGCGCTTGGCAGGATGACAGCGTGGTGGCCATCACGATTACTTTGCCCGAGACTGACCTCGGGATTTCATCTCATTTGTAAGGCATGGAAGGGGAGAGGAAATAAGCTCAGTACCTGTTTTAAACAGGCAGCACACAAGAGTTAGGGGCCATCGGTGGGAGACAGAGACTTGTGAATAACAAAGCTTTGATCTTCAAACTGTAAGAACCGATTTGTTTCAACACCCAGTTGTACGGATGGTGCCTACCTACCTTATGATCTCACTGTGCCCAGTGTTTTGTTTTCTCGAGGTTCTTCTCGTGTCAAAACCAAATCCATGTGACGTATTTGAATAAATCCCTATTAACTGACTACTTAGGAGAGGATATTTCCAGCCAAAGCTGAAAGGGCACTCCACATTCACGGCGCAGCGTGGAAGGCTGCAGGTATGACTAAAGACAAGCTGCTCTGTGTGCAGCAGAACTATTAATGCCTGCTCCTCTACGGTAGTCATGCTTTGTCTCTCAGACTTGCTCCCTTCCCTTCGAGGTAATACTTATCCTAGGGCCCCTCTAATATTTTAATCAGGTAATAGACAACACACAGACAATCTGGAGCTACTGACAGTTTGACAGACGAGATTACAGCTGGCAAATTAGCCCCAACAAATCACACTGGGAGCACAAATCTCTCAGCTTTCTAGTCTGTCAAGGCATCAATTTTAAGAAGTTTCCAGGAATTTAATTTTCTATGATTTGAAGGAGATGAACAAACAGGTTTAAATCATTATCAGTGGGGGACTGACGGACGGACAGTAGATTAAATCACCTATTGCATAACTGACTCACTGTGTTGCAATAAACCTTACTCCTCGATAGAGTAAGACAGAGCTGCAAACGAGCCCTTTGGCCAAAGCAAAGGGGAGAGATGGCAGCGCATCAAGACAGTGATACTCCGTAGGAGGGAGGGTGCTAGCTACTATACCTTGCCACGGCCCACAGGACCCAAACAACGTGGCCAAGTTGGTTTGTGAACACGACTGTCCTCTTTGAGGTGCTGTGACTGCATCATGTCAGAGGTACTGCATCACTATCCTCGTCTGTCAGAGTACTGAAATTCAGCTGTATCTTCTGCCAGGCACGGTACTACTATAAGGTCTACTTTTCTCTTTTTAAAATGAGGCATTGTAGTCAATCTGCAATTCTATATTGCAGTGTAAATGTGCATTTCTTATAACAATATCAATGAAATATCTGGAAGAAAATCCACACATCTGAAAATTAGTATTTGCCCCTGGAAAATATGGGAATCCTGGATACTAAGGGATAAAAAGGCAGCAAGAAATGGGCTTTGCCCTAAAATACTTGCTGGCAAGCCTCATATTTGTAGATAAAAGTACAAGGAGGTACAGGTCACTGAGGCATGTAGCAGTTTAGCAGCAGACAACAGCCAGAGCTTTGGAGAACCCTACTCACTGCATGCTGCTACATCTAGAGTACCATCGTCAGCCAGCAATATTGAAAATACCTGTGCTGCAGTAAAATGCCATTTAACTAATCAATCAGGACAAGTGACATTAACAAACACTGTAAACTGCATCCAACTTTGTGGGTCATCAAACAGTATTTGTGCTCAATAAAATAAAAAGATCTAGCGAGTTACCATCACGCCTTAGGCATATCCTCTCCACACGGCATTCACCATGCATCGTGCAGCACCATTCCCTAGCAACACGAAGCATAATTATTAGCAACTTAAGTCCCAAGGTTATTAATGAGATATGAACTCACAATACTCAGAAGATCAGAAGATAAAAACCTCTAATACTGTTATTGCTCTCATTCACCAGCTGGTGTTTTAATCATAACATGTTGTCTCATTAAAAATCATTATATTAATTCCGTATATGATTAGAATCAGCAAAGCCTGTTGCACATGCCCCCCCAAAAAAAAGTCAGCTTCCTATAGTCTCTCGAAGTGCTTTCAGGTTTATGTTAAAGCTTTTTCTGAGAAAAGTGTAAAAAGGAATAGCCGTACGCACTGGGGTTTTCCCCCGAGGTAAAAAACAAAGCCTGTGAAAACAAAAGCCTAAGCAATTAAAGCGGGCTGCATGCTGAAACTGTCTTTGGGCAGTTGCAAGTGGAAGGCAAGCAGACTGCCTAAGTTTTAGCTTTAGCCACCAGGCTGCGAGCTCCCAGCAGAGTGAAGCATTTTTCCCACATTTCCCCCAGCACAGGGAAGCATTTTTCCCCCATTTCCCCCAGCACAGCAGTGCCTCAGCCTTATTCTCAGAAACGCATCTCACTGGGCTGGCATTTGCTACACGGGACCCACACGTCCACTAGGAAGTTTTTAGAAGCTCATGAATTGTATTAAAAGTAAAAGCATTGCTGTAGAATAAAATCCTCCAGTCCCTGGAAACACAGGTGAGGGCTGCACCCTTCTGCTCCACAAGTAAATTAGGGTTAGGGAAGACCTTCAGCATTGTCGTGCTCTACGTTTTGCTGGGTCAGCCACAGACCAGGTCCCTCCTCCCAGATGAAACGTCTTCTTCATCTTATTTTGTCCTTCACCCTCCTTATTAGCCTGTTTCTGCTCTTATGTGAGGTGGTACTTAATCAGTTTACAGGGGATCGGGTTTGGGAAGAACTAGTTTTGCTGAGAAATTGCCTTTCCTGCCCTTCCAGACTTGCTCTCCGAGCGCTGCTCTTGACCGATATGGCTGCCACACACGGCATGGGATGTAGCAAGGAGCCCTCATTTGTTCAAGTTGCCGATTCAGACACACAGGATGTCCGAAATTTCTCCTTTCAAGCTGTTGAGCACCACAGCTCTACTTGTGCAGCATTGCTCTCAATCGCGGTGCCAATGAGCTGCCCTTTCCCCCACCACAGGACTGCTAACTCACATCTCAACAGGGAGCACTGAATCACTGTCTAAACAAAAAGTAGTGAAACAAGTCAGGAGGAGGGAGGTTTCCTGACAGCGAGGATGCCAACGTTCAGAAGCCGTGCAGTTAGCACTTCTCTTTAATGTGCAAGACAACAGCTACCAAATAGAGCCTGGGCTGTTTTCAAGGGGACACTCACCATGAAGGGAAGGCAAGGCTGCCATCTGATCTTCTTCTAATTCCAGTTATAGACAATATACACAGTTCCCAACTCATTCCATCTAATGGCAGGGTTGTGAGTCCTACCGAATATTTCTCTTTTTCAGGGAACATGGAGGGAATGGGAACTGAGACCGCAAAGGCGTCGTGTCACTCCCCCTCCTGCCGGTCACCCTTCAAAAGGGAGCACCGCGGCTTCCTCCCAAAACTCTGAACAGTACCATGAGGCAAATAAGGGTGCCTCCAAGCCTCAGGTCAGGCAGGCGGAGGAGGTAACCTCGACTCACCCCATTTGGGAACCATTTTGCTTTGCGAGATCGCTGAGTGCATGATGAGTCTCAGTCCTGTCATCCCACACCCTGGGCACGGTCCTGTTCCAGTGACAAGGTGGGACAATAGCTGGCAGACTGGTTTATGGCCAGGCTGGTAAATTCACACAAACTCCCACTCGTTGGCGTAGATCAAGTAGCTGAAATACTGCATCAGAGTACTGCCAGATGCCTCCCTGCCAATGCAATCTCACCAAATGGTACCGATGGTATTTGTTTGCATATAGAGATGTTCTGAATCTTATCAGCCCGAGCCATAGCATTTCTCACTACCAAGCCTTCCTCTCCACTCCTGACACTTAACACTTGCATTTTGTCTTCCTGAGGTAGCAAAAGCATTCCCTGAGCAGAGATGCCTTTGGTTTTGCAGCTTTTCTTTCAGAGGCTCAAACTCACAGAGCCCACAGACTCAATCCCTGTCAATCCCTCAACACAAACTACGGGATTATAAATTCCCCTGCAAAAGGAGGATGGCTGTCCTCTGGGACCAGGGGAGTCCCTAGGGCCAGGACAAGGAGGTGGTCTCAGCGCAATTCAGGCTATTCCTGTGTTTACAAGGCATCTGAAAAAGAAGGTTCTGGCTCATCCTCAATGCCAGTCTCATCCTCATGTCCCTTCCTTTCTGTCACTGAGCTTTAAGCAGAATCTTCTGGGGATATTTCTAATTTAGCTTGCCAGTCGTCCTCCTATTCAGCATGCAGAAGCAACTTTCCAATTAGCAGCTATTCTTTCGCTGTAGTCTACACTAAGACTCATTAGTCTAAATTTATCTACAAATTGAACAGCCCTCTTTCCATCTGTAATCAGGCCAGGTACTAGCATGTTCTAAATCCTTCCTCATCTGACTACATTACTGCTCATTAATTTTCTTCCTTAGTGGTGGTGTTCCAGCTTCACGGTACGGGGTCGTCACTGACTATTGACACAAACAACTTCAGCTAAACAACTTAACCTCTGCTTGTTTAGTCTTTAATATCAGTAGAATAGGCACATTTACGTTCACATGTCTTTGTAAAGCTGAGTCCTGTTCATAAAAGCATTGTGTACCACTATGAAGAATATCTGCAGAGAGAATTGCGCAAACATTTCCAGTCTAATTTCAGTTTTTAATTATTTTTTCATCCTTATTTTTCTAGCTGGAACATGACAAATTTCTGTCTGAGGCTGCATTTAAGAAACATGAGCACTAGATGGTTAAGACAAGAACTAAAGACAAGGGAAGAATATATACCTTCTCCTAACAGGAGAATATTGAAATAACAAAAAAAACCAAAGTAAAAAATATTCCAATATGAATTATTATATATAGTTTCAAATCTGAAGACAGACATCCAGTCTTGCAAACCTCTTCACTATGTGATGAAAATAAGCTGTAAATTCTTAAAGTTACTCTACCCCAAAACATAAGAAACACATTCATATCTGAGATGGACAGAATCCAGACCTACGGTCAACCAGGTTTCCTCTTACTTTGTCCACTTTGAGACACCTTGCACACCCCTTTCACAAACAGTTTGCAACTCCCCTCCTGGCCCCTCCACTACTTGTGTTTCTGGTGCAGAGCCCTACGCTAGCAGAGGCACGTGGGCATAGCCAGACCTTTCACGCCCAGAAACTACGTCGCTTTCGGACACATCTTTCCCTGGTGGCATCCCTGTGTACGAAAATCCAGATGTAGTGATGAAACGCAGCACGAGCTGCACAGCTACCCCGGTGATTCTTCCAGTTAACACCAGATTGTTGCTTCACCCTACCTCGCCAAGCATTTTTCTCACCATCCTACCCAGTTTAGGATCCAAATTTTGTATCCAGATCTAGTGTTCAGCAAAGCCCTATCATCTGCAGCTGTCTCAGAAAGTCGCTGCGTGAGCCAGAGGACGGGCCCCTGCGGTGTTCCTGCCCAGATACCCCTGGACTAGAGCATCTGGCCACCTGCAAAAGGAAATCAGATTGAGCCCCTTCAGGCTGTGATAACCTCCCCTCCCCAGAAGAGGATGAGAGCAAGCAGGAAAACACTGTTTGTCCATGTGTCGTTCTCAAAGGCACCAAAAACCCTTTAGGAAGGTACAATTTTTCTTTCTGAAAGCTAAGTAACACTGAGAAAAGACACTGTAACACTCTGAGGTTTCTTCAGGCTGACAGCTTTAAATGCTGTTTCCTTCGATCTTCATAGACTTCAAATTGAACACTTGTTTATGCTTCCAGTGAAATACCATTATTTTTACTGCCTTAAAATGCTTCTTCCAGTTTTCATACTAAATTTTTCCAGCTCTTATACTCTGAACCATATAATCTGTTATACCTTTTATCTTCACACTAACCACCGCAGGAGCAATCTGTGGATATCCTAATCCTTCCCTATCTAACACCATAATCTCCTGATCTTTAATCAAAAAAAAAAAAAAAAAAAAAAAAGATTTGCAAAGCTGTTCTGTGCCTTCTTTTCCATGTTAGCAGTTGCTAAGTCACTTTGCAAAATAATTAAGCAGCCGAGCTTTTCTGCTCTGTTTGATGTTTTCTTTTAGCTGTGCTCCCTCTGTTAACCTTCCTCTGTTGCTTCATTATGCATCATTTGTTTCTTCAATTCCTAGATTAGTTTCATAGATCTTTATTACTCCTTGGCATAGCTTGCAACACCTTTCCTCAGTGCCACATTTACAACTGGCACACGATACTTTATTGAACTAGACGTGAATGAGGAAGATGCATTTTCCAGCACTTCCTAAGATTTTTTGTTTTGTAAATGAAGGCAGATTAGACGGAGTCTGATTATACCAGACAGGATGCTCACATGAAGTGACTTTATCTAACATTGAAGTGAGCCCCACTTGGACAGCAAAGCCGGACTACGTGATCTCCAGAGGTCCCTTCCAAACTACAGTGTTCTATGACTAATTCCAGTCTTCCCTTTGCTCAGTTCTGTCCAACTTACTTTTTCCTTAGATCCTTCTCCTGCCTTGCCACTGAGTCTTTCTTTTACCACAGGCGACATCAAGTCCTTCTCAATAAGAGCATGTGCCCACATATTGATGAAGGGCTACACTCACAACACAGCAATTCAGGTTGAAATATTCCCTGCCTACAAACTCACCCTATTCTCTCATGTTCCAGAGAAATGCTTTAAATATCTGCCACAGGCTACTTGGTGGCTTACTTTTGATTTCTTGATGCACTTTCACTTTGCACAGACTACACAGCAGAGCCGAGACTGAGGTCTGCCTTCTCCAGGTGAGTGCTCTCACCACCAAATTGCACATCATGTTCTCACCCTCTGGTTTGCTCTTCATCCTCTTCTAGGTGAATACTCGACTACTTCACAGTGGTATATAATAGATTGGAGGGGAAGAGATTGTGCTGTCATCTTTCTTTTGTTTTTAATTATGAGTTACCATAACTATTGGGTTTGAATGGTGTACACACACTACAGTCTCTGTTTAAAAGGGAAAAAACAAGCCAAGAACAACAACTCCCTCCCTTCCTTTTTTCCCTCCTAGTTGTTCAGATGAAGCCAAAACTTGTTTTCACACCCCCAGCAGAGTACACACTGATCATTTCTCTTGCGTGGTTCCAAGCCAATGAAACAGCACCAGTAACTCCTTTTGAACTTTATTAATGGCACAAAGAATAACACTGGGATTATTTGCCACTTAGAAACTAGTTATAAATAATAACAACTTACTTCCGTATCCAGTCCAACAGGAAAAGCTGTGACTAATGCAGAGGCCACCATTTTTACATCTATGAGAAAGCGCCACATGGGAATAGCAATTGCTTGTACCTAAATGCTTCCTCAGGGCCACTTCTGAAGGGAGACAGAAGGACCAAGATGAGCTCCTAAGAAGGCAGATCCCTCTGCAGATCCCACCCAACACTTATTCCACGTTCTTCAGAAGAAGGGCTGTCTCATCCAACGTGCGGGTGTAAGGGTGCAGGACAACAGTCTCTGCTACACCTTAGGACACTACTGCCACAGAAATAGCTGACAACTGAGGTCATGGTGCAAAACACAACTACAGCCTGAAAGCTTCATAGAAATAAGTATTAAACACTTCTTTTTTTGGTGGATGAATTTCTTCAGTACAAACAACCAGATGAAGACTTTGAAGGAGTGTGCGAGAATGTAAGTGGGAAGGTAATGAGCGAGCAGGGTGGTATTACCATGCCCCTAAGTGAATGTTATCTCTGCACTATGAAAGAAGCTAAAAATGTTACCTACCAACTATGGAACTTTTGCTGTTTGAAGGAATAAGAGATTAAATAGCTTGATGAAATGGCAGAAGAGGTGGAAAATTATTCAGTGAGGCACCTAGACCAGTTTGGAAAAAGAAGGCTTGATAGGACTGTTTCTGTACGTTGGCAGCACTGAAGGAAAAGCCTTCATGTTCTAGGTAACCAACAGAATAATAATAATAATATAAATAAATAAGAGAATCCATGGTCACCACAACAACAAAATAATGAAGAACAAGCAAGCAAACAACCTCCCTGCCCCCCAAACCTCACACTGCAAGAACCATTACTTCATGAAGAGGATCCAAGAACTATTTAGCAGCGTCCACTCTCTCCTCTAAGCCAGGAAATCCAGCTCATATATTTTGGGATACATTTGAGGTACCCCAAAATATTTTCTTAGTAGAATATTGAGTTTTATTCTTGCCCTTAAAATAGTGCAACAAAATAAATCAAGAACTGTCTGTTACAGAAAATTTAAATACAGAAACTATGAAGGGGAGAACCTTGTGTGACATCAGGGAGATACAAAGGGTATGATTTCCTTGAGATTTTTAGAAGAAAAGTATTTTCATTCCTCCCTACTCCCCTCCCTTTCCATCAGGTAAAAAGAGAAGTTAAAGAAACTGAATTCTCTTCTGCTGGGGAGAAACTCGCTGTACCATAGCAGCGTCTCTGTCCAGACGTATAAAGATTAGAGACAATTACACTAACCTTAACTGCAGTAACAGAAGCCCTACATCACCATCTATTTTATTAAAGAAAATACCATACACTTCAAGAGCACATGATTACCAGATTCCTGCCCTATCAAAATTAAGCATCCAGACTTTTCAGGAGCTTTTTGGTCTTATACAAGCAATATCAAAATACACCATGATATGTTCTTTCAGAATGAGCACAATAGCCCTTTGCTTCTATTGAAAATAAATACTAAATTCAAGAAGCATACCAATTTACTGCCATTTTAATTAATTCATGCACTCTGAACAACTGTCAGCAATTAACTTTTTTCCAGCAGGACTCTATCACATGTTATAAACATCTTAAAGTGAATGCAATTTTAATAACTTTACTCAAAGAGATATAAAATTCACTTTAGCTCATCCAAAAATCCCTCCCTATGCTCAGTCTCCACACAAAATTCAGCTTTTCAGTTCTCCAAGTCTACTTTCAGGTGACTAACAAACAGCACATCTTCCACTGTGGTGCTTTCAGAATTGTCTGGGATCCCGTACTGCAGCCATGTTCACATGAGGGTATCCTCTTGTGCTTTCAGGCTCTGACAGGTAGCTGTTCACCCCATGGAAACTACCAAACTCAACTCAGGAGGACTTCACTTACCTCTAAGAACAGTTGAGCTCCTCGAGCACTGCCATTCCTGGGCTGAGGAAGGACTTAGCAGCAGGGAACCAAGCCAGGGAAAATTTCCTGCAGGAACAAGGAGAGGAGCAGCAGAAGCAACCCCCAAGCAACTAGTGAGGGCAACACACAGCTGATACTCTCCAACATCTGCTGATTACGCATTTATTGCCTTGCTATCTGGCTCCTTCTGGTGTAACCCCCTCTGTCTCAGTATTGCTCTACCTGCCCTTCCACTCTTCTTCCTCTCTGGTAGAACATCCTCAAAGTCTTACCCTAAGAATTAGGAAAAAAACTCTGAAAGCCCAGGGAAATCCTCATTTTTCAAGGGAAGAGAAAAGATAAGTGGTCATCAGAAGAACAAGCTTACCACTGCTGCAGTCCCATTGATTGCTCTCCCTACACTTTATGTATGATTTTCTATCCTTCCCATTTCAAGTCTTCACTCTTTGGAAGAATAAGAATTCCTAGCTGCTCTGTATTTGCGTATTTTTTAGCATACATGGGCTTTGTTCCTGTCTGGTCCTTACTTCGATCATTATAATAATAAAAGCTGAACATTCAGAAATATTACAAAAATTATTAGACAGAGGCCTGAATATTAGGAAACAAAAATAGTTGGTTTAAGGTGTAAGCTGGTTTAGAGACTGATTTTCTTCCCCGACAGACAAGCTGTGAAAATCTAGACTTGACAGTTCAGTTTGGGTGTGAGAATTGCCAATGTTGTTGCGAGCAGCCTGGAAGATAACCTGGGATGCAACGCACCTGTGTTTGCAAGGACAAGTTAAGTAAGCTCAGTTTTCCTTTTGAGGGCTGAGGCAATCATTTGTGCTCACTCGACAATCTTCCCTTATAAAAGAAAACTATTAAAATATTTTGTTATGAAAAAGGAACGAACGCATGTTAAAGGGCATGCTGTCATGTCTGATCAAAGAGAATTAATAGATCTTTACCTTTTCAAGTGAGAGAACAAACAAAATGCAAAGAAATATCACAAAGTTAATTTTATATAAAGTTAAAAACAAATGAGCAGCCAGGTCTGCAACTGACCTACACACATTCCATAATTTGAGTTTTAGGTTTATTTCAAACACTTTTTTCTTTCTTTTCTCTCAGAAGAGGATTTCATTTCTGCTTAGAGATCTGTAGAGGAAATCAGCTATTATAGTTGAACATGTCCCATCTTTTCTTCTAGTTAAAAACTATTAGTCCAAATGAAGAATTTTGCAGAAAATGATTGACCTCCTTAGATATTCTTATATTTCTCTTGGGGAGAGAAATTGTTAATGGTTTAAAAAAACCCCACACAATTTCCAACCCATTTTCCAAGCAGTTCTCTTTTTATAACATTAAAAATCCCCATATTCATAGTCCACCTTTGTCTTCAACAATTTTCTTATTCCAGCATCTTTTGTACTTGTTTGCCATTTCAAAATCATATTTACAGAAATGCACCACATTTTGAAGTCCTCATCCAAAGACAGTTCACAGAGAAGATCTCCTCATGGTTTGACATCCAGTTTCAGCTGCTTTTTCTGCCTTTCTGCACCTATACAGGTAGGTGGATTTTTGCCTTCAGCCAATTCTGCCTAGAGACAGCAATTAGTTGGCCAATTAGCCATGGGCATGCTCACAGCTTTGTCAGTTAAACTGACATTGAAAAAGGGATAATATCAGGTCAAAGGTTTGTTCACCAGTCACACTAATATTTTTCATTAGATTAAAAGAAACATTTTACTTTTCTTGTTTACAGGGATTATTAGGGCAATTTTAGGAAGAAATGGAAGACCTTCAGAGCTATAGTACTGTGGTGTGAGAAGTATCTTCAGGCACAAGCTAACCGCTTTGGGGAATAGTTTAATTGCTGGTCACAGGACCATTTGGTACTCTCCAATAACCACTTTCAGCTGAGAAGTCTAACGGGGATTTGCCCGAGTGCTAACCCATCAGCATGACTTTAATACGAACCTCTGAGTAACACACTGAGCAGTTCCAGATAGCTCAGGATGGTTCCTCTTCGAGGTGCTGTACTCCACGTCTTCCTTTTCTCAGCCAAAAATACTAGCAAGAATTAACAATCAATAATAACATCATACAACATTTCAAATACAAGTAATGACCGACTGACTCAGCTAGCAAGATCTGCGTGTCTTTGTTATCCTGCACTGCTGCCTGGCCACGTTGCTCTCCCAAAGTGTTGATGCTGCGTAGGCAGGTGCTAACAAACGTGAATCTCTTGCAATTTCCTTTGAATCAACTGAAAATGATTACATGAATACAATAAAAATGAAAAATGTGAGTACTACAGGAACAGCTACATTTGGCAATAAATCTACCCTTCATCGTATGTTTTTTTTCTAGTGCTCACTGACTGAAGACAGTGAGCTGGCTCTACTTTGTATTTCTAGAAAGTTTCAGCCCCGGTGAGGCTTTTCAGTGGTACAAGTTTTTTTATATCAAGGCATCTTCTTAATCAGCTTTATTTCTGGTATCAAGTACAATGCAGAAATCAATCAGAGCCAAGCTGTCTGATCAATGTTTGGTTCATTCAGTCCTGTACGACTGGTTTTGTGTAAAGAAAACCTCTTTACAACACATCTGGTGCCACGGACTCCATCAAAAAGCTCTTGCAAGTGCAAGCATAGCCTGGTATAAGCATGTACTCCAAAGCCACGCTTGAATTACTGGAGCTACACTGAGGCTGTGCTGCTTCTGTTGCCAGAATCTCTAGAGAAATATCTTACTGTTATTAGCACTGCTCCAAGCCACTTTGAGATTGTTTTGTTGAAAAGACAAAAGTTCAAACCCCCTTTTGGGAGATTGTGGCCAAAATCATCTCCATTGTCATATTTTTCAGCACTCCATGAGGTACAAAATAATCCATTTTTTAAAAATTCTTTTTAGGGTATTTTTTTTTTTCTGATGGTTTTCTGAAGAGTAAAATGTCATTGTCTCCTTGAAGAAATATCATCAATGTTCTGTTTGCAATACTAATCTGGTCCTTTTTGGTCATTTTATTTCCTTTTCTTATAAATTAAATTGATTTGCAGAGACAGAACTCTTCAAAGATATTCCCATAAGATCTCTGGTTAGATTAAACCAGTACTTCAAACGATAATGAATCTGTTTCTGAAAAACAAATGTTTGTCTCTTCCAAATTGTGCCTGGAGTTCCCTTGAGCTTTACAATTCAGTGAGCATTAATGTTACATAGCACAAATGATGGGACTTCTCTGAGAAGACAGGATGCAGCTGCTTATGCTTAATTAAAACTTATAAGATTTGGTGTGCTGCTTTGATCTCTTGTTTTTTTTGTTTCTCCACCTTTTGAGCAAAGCATCTATCAAAGTCTAAACGTATGCTGCATGTTTGTCTCTGAAATTCATGCATAGGACTTGTCTCTGAAGCTTTCAGAAGAAAAGGGCAATTTCCGTCAAGGTGAAAACATTGACACGTTTAGCTGTGTTTGCATTCAATTTTTAGATCCATATTAACAGTATACACAGCTTCTATATTCAGATGGTTACAAGCAGATGACAGTGACATAGTCTGCACACGCCAACAAATGTACGTGCCAAAAGCCATAGAACAGGTGTATATACCTCCTTTCAGTGAACATCATTTATGCAGGAAGCTTATACCACATAATATACAGTATGCATCAACCCTACAGAAAGGTGACACGTTGGGGCAGGACAAGAATTAGTCAGAGGCGGCACAAGATGCTGCTGGAATGGATGAGAGTCTGTACCGCTGCGTGAGTGGCAGCAACAAGGATCTCACTGCCTTCGTATCTGCCCAGCGAGCAGCACAGCTCCTAACAGGAGGGGGACATTGCTTAGCATCATTTGAGGAAAAGAGGCTATTCTGTACCAAGTCAAATCAGAAGAAAAGCAGAGAAAACTGCAGTTCTCCCTCTCCTTTCTGTATTTTGCAAAAGGCATAGCTAGGCTGGGTACAGGAGCGTGGGGCAGAACGTCTGAGCTAGCAAAGACTAGGGGGAGGTGTATGAATTTGGGCACAGACAGACGTAGCCAAGCCACTTTAAACCCTGAACAGTCTCTCTGTCCGATGGTGCATTGTATTGCACAGATGCAGCCGTCTGGAAACAGCTTGGGAGTCTCTGCACTCCGCATTATGCACACTGACCAAGCCCTTGCTTTAACCCCTGCAAGTGCTGGAGCCGGTCTATAGCCTAGGAAGCAAAGAAACCTGAATGATGTCTCCTCGGTCTCTGAAGAGCACATACGACTCACTAAATTTACATTTGCCTGAGCGCGTCTCTCATCAGCTACCAGGATTAATTTTCCTCATCTTCTCAATCGGGTCCTGGAAACCTCTCTAGTAAAAGCAAAACCAACATCGGACTATTTCACTCTTTCAACTCAGTGGTTAGATTGTCATGTTGCTATTTCAGGCAAATACAGTCCAAAAATAGCTGTGTTTTGAACATGACTTTGTGCAGAATAAAGTGCTCAGTGGGTTGCCTCGATCAAGCCACCTGGGATGAAGAAAAAGAAAGAATTCCTTGTAATTTTAGCAGGATTTGTCTAACAACTCTCTTTAAAACATCAAACGTTCATTTACCATAATCTTCAGCCACTGTTGTTGCCATGAAATATTTAATGAAAAGAACACCCAGATCAGTAACTTTTTATCTTTAAGAGTTTTTAAATGAGCAATTATAACACAGAATAAAACTTCACTGTCCATTGATTTTGATCATTAGTGATTTCCTAAGTCATTGCAAACTTAACACAGCCACAGAAAAATTATCTGAAGAAGGGGGGAAATCACCTCTGAAAGAATAACTGGAAACATATGCCCATTTTAGGGATCTTGATTTATTGAGAGAAAAATTTTAACAAAAATTAATCTATGTGATTCATAGTCCTTTGAAGCCAATGGAAGCACCCATACTTACTCTAAAATTTTTATTGGTTTCGATTATAAACAAAAGTATCTTTAGGGTTACATTTTCAAAAGTGCCCACATGATTAAGGAAGTTAAATCCCACGGTGCTTTGAAAGCACTCCTGTTGGCAATGGGGTTTGGCTTGAAATCTCTCCGTGCAAGAACAGTTGCCTGACTTGCGAGCTTGATCACAAGTTTGTAGGAGGGACACATCAAGCCGTCCGAGACAAGCTCAGCCTTGCTGCCCCTTCTCCCCAGCGGTCCCTGCTCTTCACAGCCTCCACAGCTGCCGGCAGTCGCTGCTTCCCTCTTCATCCTCTTCCTCCTCTGGCCCAGCCATTGCCGCAGCGGCAGCACAGTCAGCGGAGGTTTTTTACAAGTCCCTCCTGTCCTGCCGTTATTTTGGCTTTGTCATCTCCTGTGACAATTCTTCCCCGAGAACTGTGTGTCAGGGCTTTCCCGCTGCACCCTGACAAGGAGATTTTTGGGCGCGAACCCTAATGAGCAAGGGTGCTTCCCTAAAGATTGGGCTTCAGCACCTGAGTGGCTCTCTGCAAGTGGCAGGAGGCGGGCAAACGCTTTCCCTAGGCAGAGGCTGATGGCTGGCTACAGGGAAGCTTCGGGGTCAAACCTGGAGCCACGATCCCCGTTAAGACTTGTGCTATTAAGCATAAGGAGATGCACAGCCCTGCTAATAAACAAGAACTTTAGCCTATCACCATTGCCCTTCAGTAAAGTGGGGTGTGAGAAAATTCACTGAGGAAGGCACAGAGGAAAAAACAGTTTGGGGTAAAGACACCATTGCATGGAGTCTGCAGGAATTTTCTCTGGCATTCCCCGCGGCCAGGACTGCATCCTCACTTTTCTTCTTGGAAAACAAAAAACATCTTGTAACTACCACTACTAATTTCATATCAACAATCCTTAAAACGCAACTTCACCACATTCCATGTGTTTCCATCCCACGGTGCTCACCCGTTCCACAGGGGAGGTGTGGTCGGTCCATACCATCGGCCACGGGTGTTCAGACGTAGCTTTACACAGCCTTTGTACCTTATTGAAAACTGTTATGTAAGAGTTTATCTTTCAAGATTTATATGGCTTAATTTTGAACATTTGCCACTTCATTTAAATACCAAACAGATTACTTTTCTCTCTGTCAGATCAAAAATATTTAGGGTCACAACCTAAGAAGAGGATTGAAGAGTAATAGGGAAACCTTAACCATACATACAGTGGTATTAGAGATATGTACTGCTTAAAGCTCTTACGATAAAAGACAAAAGTCACTCATCATCCACAATCACACCATTGAAGGTAGCATCCAGCTACTGGATGAGTGCTACTTGTATTTCTTTACCGGTGGATAACAAGACGTTTAGTGTTAGAGTCTCAGCCTGCTATTACGGATTTTTAAAGGCATCCTTTTGTTCTACTGAAAGCAAAACATGACGTATACAAACAGAATTTGTGCTTCTTTTGTTGCCATCCACAAAAAAAATGCAATGGCATGCCCTAGGGAGTGGCATGGCCGTGCTGCCTTTGCTAGCACCTGGAAAGCCAGGCTGGCTGCTGCTGCTCTGCAAAGAGACGGCTGGCCATGTGAGGTGGTGGCTGTTGCTAGAGTAGCAAGTGGTACAAACACAAATGACTTTCCAGGACGCAGCTGTCCCTGACCTACTCTCAGCCATCTCCTCCCCTGAATGGCAAAAATTCAGCATTACCTGTAGCGCTGGCAAACCTTGAGCCAACAGCTATGAAATGAGGACAGAAATGAGTTGTACCCGTTGTATCCTTTGCTCCATCTAAGCAGCTACGAGCTTCCAAAAGTTGGAAGGTCATTATCTGTCTTAGCAATAAATAATGCAGAAGACAGAATATTTAAAGAGGATATAAGTTGCCTGAGAGCTGCTATCAGGCTCATTAATGATTTCTACCAAAATTAAGGATGTGTCTTCATGGACAGATGCAGACAATCCCCAAATCTCAAGCTCTTGTTTTGAAGTGGCATAATTTGAGTTGGTATCTCCAGTCTGAAAACAGCACAGGTGTGTTACAACCAGGTGCTTACAACTGGCAGGTTGCAACAGGAGCAGAAGAGCTCATCTACTCATCTCTCCATTTGGATTAATCTTACCCTGCTGTGGAATCTGACTCTCCTTTTCTGGATCACTTGCCATACAACAATAGATTTGATTTAACATCCATTTCAGATAATCCTCAGAAAGCTTTGAAAAATAAAAATTTACCAAACCTTTCTGTAAGACAGACATCGTCCTGTAAATTATTACATTCCTCATTCCCTCTCTGCCCTCAAATCCTGCTCAGACATCAACTCTTTTGAATTAACGTGCTTCTACTGTCTAACCTGTGCCATAGTACGAGCGCCGCTTGTTCTATATGGAACCATTTTTAATTACAAATTGCAATCATTGTGTTAAAGGGCATGTCCTCAGCCTGCCACACTTTAGCTCTTTGTTTTAAGTTCTCTTCTTCCCCGACAAATGAATTCTCATGAGATTTCTAACATTGCATTTTTAAATGAAAGTTTCTGGTTTTAAAATTAGTTTTCTGTTTTGGCACAAACTTGACAAGGGGGAAGGTGGCTGAGCAGAGAAGGCAGCTGAAGTGATATATTATGAAATATGTTAACATGTATGTAAACAGATTAATCATTTTGTAGGTCAAGCCTATGGTTTGGATGTTAATTTGTTAAGCAAGGTAACAGCATTTTAGTAACTGAAATAATTAAAGTGTTCCTCTGGCACAGAAAACTAGATATCCACTTGCAAGGTGTGTGTACCACGATATAATATGTTGGACTTTTGATAGGTGTGATACCCTTGTAGTCTGAGATGCTATGTTATTTTTACAAGTTACAGCTGAAAAAATAAAAGTCCTTGGACACCCTGATATTATTGAAATATAGCATGGAGAGAGCTTAAGAATTAAAAAAAAAGATTCAAGAGTTTGTGTTATTCAAGCCAAATCTGTCTTCTCTGCTGAGTGAAGCAGACGTGCTATCTAGCAAACCATTTAAAAGTATTGGTTAGGGACTTCTTGTGCTAAATGAAAGCTGTTCAACTTTCACTTTCTGCCAAAACTACTTCATTTTGATATTTTCACAGCCTCGGTAGTTGTTGTTTAAATTTGTTTCATATTACAAACCTCCTTCACAACAAGGTGGTTACCTTTCAGACACCTGAAGCAACACCTTCACATTTTGAGTTTCACTTTGTTCACTGTGAACTGGGAAAAATATATCAAAGCAAGTGAGCACAACTGGGTTTTCTATTTAAAAGAACAGAAAGAGATAAGCTCCTTTATGTAACTGTTCAACCTTTTACATCAAAAGTCAATCACATGTAACAATTAAATATGAATGCACAAGCCAGGCCACTCAGGAATTTGCATGGCATTGCGTACAGCTTGTGTAGGTACGTACATGTGTGGATAGATGTCGGCATTTTCTATTGACTTCTGCAAATTTCAGACTGAAGACAGAAAACCAGAGAAGCAAACCAGACGAGCACTCCAAAAGGTTCAAGACGAGCTTACAGAGAGCTTGCGGACCGAGTGCCCAATCAGATAGGCTGCGAACTGGGGTCAAAGAAACACATCTGCTGCTGGTTTCTTTGACTGCATGCAGGGAAACAAAACCTTGTACACTCTTCTCAAAGAAATACAATTTTATCGAAGAAACGTCTGCTTTCATCAGGTTTGCTTCCTAAAAAGAACAAAAGCAATGTTTGCTTCATCCTTTGTGTTTAATGGTGAAGTGAAACATTATTCAACCCTTTACTAACTGTATTCTTATTTTAGCCCTCTTTAGTAAGCTCTATCAGATTGAGAGCCGGTCATTGCACAAAAGAGCAAAAAAGACAAATGGTAGGTAGAAGAATATGCAATACTATTGATAAAATGTTCAAAATTGTAATTCATATCTTTCAATTAATGGGATTCACTTACAAGCTTCCTTAAAACTGTATGCTTTGAAACTTGTTTCTTAAATGAGGAAGGAGATGTTCTGTTTGTCTCATGACTCTTGGACCTGGAGTTTGCGGAGGATGCTGAAACCACAGGATTTGCAATTAAAGTCTAAGAGCTGGCATCAGTAAAACACATCACCCCGTTTCACAAATAAGCAGCTGAACCAGAACTTCTGCAGAGCAGATTCTTAACATTTCAGGGCTGCATATTCAGATAGCCATTGCTGCAATTAGGGTTAAACTTACCTGACCATCTAAGCTATTAGGTGAGACCCAGATTTCAAACAGCATTCATCTGCTGGTACTAACTGATCATACCTTTGGATGATTTTAACATCCCATATGTTGAGGTTTTTTGAAAATGTACCTTCTATATTGGTGCTGAAGTGGGAGCTGACAGCAGGTGCGTGTATATTAATATTTGGATCATACCAGGAGAGTGCTTTTGCAGTACATCTCCAAGGCACACCCATTTCTTGTGCTGTGGCTCACCTTGTGAAGCTGCCTCAGAGCACGCAAACCCGGCTCCTTCCAGATCCACGCTCGGCTGAACGACGTGCCCAGGGAGCACCTCTACTCTGATTCAACCACTTAGAGGCACCCAGCCCACAGGACCAGGCAAGAGCTGGTCTGAGCTACCGTTCCCACCCCCCCGCCTCCACCAATACGTGTCGTGTGAGTGCTGCATCCGCAGCGCCAACTGTTTTGTTCTGTAGATCTGCTCCTATTGCACTGTGCTACCTGCTAATATAGACATAGTCATCTTTAGAAGAATTGGTACCATACTCTTGAATCATGAAAACATGATTTTAGTGGCATATCTACAGTGCGTAATGGGAAATGGGGCAGAAACACAACTCAGAGTTGTTTCATCACTGAGGACACCGGGAATAATGGGGATAAAGGTTTCTCTATGGGGAGGACGTAACACCATGCTTAACTAGCACGACCTCAGGTTCGGAGCATACTGATGCACTTTGTCATGAGGTCGTACCATGATGAGGTTGAGGCTAAGGAGGACATCTCTGCATGTTGATGCTCCTTTGTATGCTGCACTGTCCTTTCTTACTGTGGATCATGGAAGGCACAATAATTTCCTAGGACCCAGCTCTGAGGTAGCCAGAGAAACAACCTTCTTTGTCTCTGGTGCCTCCTGACATTAATGAGGTAGCAGTCATCACAGAAGGGTTTATTCTAGCTAAAAAATGCTGGGGAATATAGAATTCAAAAGGAAAGGTAGCAGTTTCCAGTGCAGGAGGGAGGGGGGAAATCAAACAGAATGTAAAATACAGCAAGTAATTCAGATTTCTGTGTGCAATATACACTGATAGTAATTGCCAGTTGCACATGGGGCTGAGGGCAATATCACACAAACAAAATTCATTTCTCTGACCTTCTGCACATTTCTTTCTCATGAACTAGATCTTTATGTTTGGTTCTTGCTTTCAAAGGCACAAAGGAAGTGTAGAATATTCAATAAATCTATTGCATAAAAGCAATATGTAGGACAGACTTTCCCTTGCTGTAAGATGCTAAAACACTTACACAAAGATAAATAAATTAGTTTTGTGCAAAACAGTGCTCTAGTAGTTTGAGGAGAGTATGTGGGAAATAGGAGAGAAAACCTAACAGGGTTTCCTACTCTGTGGCTATCACCATGGTATCTGAGCACATTCCATAGCTAATAGGACAGTTTGGGGCTGGCAGTGGTTCTGAAACTTATTCATATGGAGTATACGAAGAATGCATATGCATATGTGCAAGGGAATTATGAATCCTGCACATAAGGAGAAAAACTCAAGCAGATCTGCTGTTTTACTCCAAGCATTAACATTTAATCTTAATGCCTGCCTTCCTGGAGAAACAATTATAATACGAATCCAATTCAAAGCCCAGGGAAATCAGTGCTATTTACCCAAATAGATTAACTTTTGGCTATATTGAGTGTCTGAAACCCCCTTTTTTGTGGAATTAAAACATTTGACAGCTAGGGTAAGTTTATTCTTAATGTACTACCAGCTCAGGACAAACTGTGACAAGTTTTAACAGGTTATATCATATACAGAATAGGTCCCTATCCACTGTAACTCATTTTATTTAATTTTTTTTCCCTGCACTGCCAAAGCACCATTGTGTGTGAATGATTATATAGGTATCCTAGATACCTGCATCATACACTGTAGTTGAGTGACTGTATGTAGTCCTATGGTTAAAGGCTTTGAAAATTCTACCCAGAATGCTGTCTCTCTTTAGTCCTTGGCTTTGCTCTTATTTAATCTAAATTGAAAAACCTATTAAAACTTGAAATGAGTAGAACTTGTAAAAGAAGAAAACCACCAAACAGCCAAGTAAGACTCAAAATTAGTTTCAGCATTTTAATACAGAATGAATTGACAAAGGCATCCAGGTAGGTATCTTGTATCTTTTCAGCATCACAAACATCTACATCTTTAAAGTCCTCATTAAAGTGGCTAATGCTGTTTTCCAAGCATTTTTTTCAATATTATTAAACAATCACATAGCAGAAAATTTTAAAAAACAAAACAAAACCCCAACAAACCACCAAGCCACACACCAAAGGGAGAAAGCTGCATAAAATCTACTCTGAGTCAAAGGACTTGTACTTTTAAGTCCCTTTGCTACTTTTGGATGTTTTTAAGAAGTACATTAAAGAATTTCCTTCCCTTTTCCTAAATTTATCCAAACTAATATTTTAAAAAAATGGTAAGCAGAATTGCCATTTTCAAATACAATTTTAGAGCTTAACACCTAAGTTTAATCAACTATAAAAATTTAAAAAGCAGTTACATAAAAACACATCAAATTTAAAGATTCAAGACAAGAAAATCAAACCTCCAAAACCATACATATCCAAAAATGTGCACAGCATGTAGATTAAACGCTCTTCTAAGGAAGTCTATAAAACAGCTAAGAACTCAAAACAGGTAAGAAGATACCTCTAGAAGAGAAGAAAGATCAAAAGAAAGGATTTGGGGGGCCTGCAAGTGCACCGACATTGCAAGCTCTATTAAAAATCCATATGAGGGGCTAACTCGGAACCGTTTGTTCCGTTGAGGTCTTGGAGCAACGACTATACTTTGCCTTTTCTGCTTTGCATTTCCCAGGTTGAAAATTCTCTGTATTCTCAGGCCTTCTTTGGCACTTTCTGACAGCTGAAAGCAAAAGAGCCACCGGTCAGGCCAGACCCCATGGTTGTTCGCTCCAGCTGAGGAAAAGCATCTCCCTGAAGCCTGGCAGAGGGCACTACCACCTATCCCAACACCCCGACGCTTTGCCCATCGCTATACGCAGTACCGAATGCAACGCGGCCTAGGCTCTGCAGCTACAGCGGCAATTCAACCCGTTAGCTCCAGAGCTGGGGATGCTGCTGGCTTGAGTGACCATCCAGGACTCGGTCCTTGTATTTTGCTGAATTCGACCACTCTTTTGTGCCAAGATACACAGCAATTGCAGAAAAAACACATGTGTAAGCATGCACACAGAGGATATAATATTTAAAAAGCTCAGGATATAGCTTACAGAACTGCGAAGCTACCTGAAGTCATGGCAAGAGATCCGGCTGAACTGCTGGTACTAGACTGCCACCTACACCCCGGCTAGGAAGTCTCTGTCTAGCTTAAATATATACGCGTGCTATACTTTTCACAGCTCCGTTCTTAGAATGGCAATGTTTCCTTAAACTGCCAGGTCGCTTGAGAGGATTTGTCCGGGAACTTACTTTCTGCTCTTCCTTGACTTTGTTTTTTTCCTTCATCTCAACCAGAAATTTCAATGGGAAAGACTTTATGGCAAAGGTGGTATTACACAGCAGAACTTGGAGGAAGAATAGAGCCCTCAAAGAAAGCGGTTAAAGATTGAATTATCAAAGGTTTCCATTTAATGGAAGGGGGAGAATTTGCCCTGTAGCTTCACAGAAACTAGGAAGTTCAGATGATCCAGAAATAAGTGGCAGATAACAATTAAAAAAAAGAATCGGTTCCAACACCCATGGGGAAATGACCTCTTCTGTACTGTAGAGAGTCTCCACTTTAAACAGATGAAATACAGTGCAGGGTCTTAAAAAGGTGCATTTTTTTTCTTTTTTTTCTTTCTCCCCCCCCCCCTTTTTGTTTTAGACGGACTTCTTCAAATACCTTGTTTTCAATGTGTGTTTGTCAGAGAAGATGGAGGGCATGTTTTGTGCGAGCCAGACAACAATGCCACCAGCCATGCAGTTTGTCAAGAGAAGTTCTCTCCAGTATAGGGCCTATTCATACAGTTTCATTTCAGATATAGTCTGGGAAGCACACACCATTATCCAGTAGTAAAAAAGTAATACATATGTAATAAATTACGTGGAGGAAAACTACAACGTTCAAGAAAACTGTGCGTTTTTAATAATTCTTGTTGCAAATGCATTTCAAGCATTTTCAATATAATAGACTAAGATAAGCAGGCAATTCACATGCTTTCCCTCTGTGCCTTACTCAAAATGAAGTTTTCTTTGCTTCCTGTGCATCGCTCGTTTCTGTTAAGGCAAACTCTGTTTGGCACAACAGTGCTGATTTTTGTTGCTTTGAACTGGTTTAGGTCACAAGTACTGATATGCGTTTTGAGCCCTACAAGTGTCTTGAACAAGTATTCACCAGTAAATCACAATCAAAGCTATACTTAGGTTTTTCCTAAGCACATGATTGACTTAGCTTTAGTGAAGTTTACTTCACTATTGGTTTTCATTTATTTTTCTTTTGGACAGCATTGTTTCTTAAGCTTAGCATCTTTGCACCATACTTCTCTATCAGCTACATGGATAGAAATTCAAAGTAAAACCACTAGAGTGGCTCTTGAATGTCACTGTTGTAATTTACAGAAAACTTTTCACTTACTCTACATCTGTTGGTAATGATTCATAGATCTGAACAGTATTAGTAACATACTGACGCCTCATCTTCAACTTCTCTCTTCCAACTTGTCTTAGACTTGTCATAGAACATGATGATGTTCCAAGCAAAGGACATTTTGTGCCTTAGCAGATTTCATTGCTTGGATTTGAATACAACAATGGAAAAAGCACCCTGGCCTGTCTCCCTCATGAGGGCTATAGTGCTGACATATTAAAGTCCTCCTCCCCTTTACTGATGCTAAAGAGCAAAGTCTTAGTTCTTCCTTCATTAGTCAACTAATCCGGAGAGAGCAGAAATCATCCTACCATGCTTTTATTGCTCCTAGCTCTAATGGTTGTGCTGACATTTCCCAAGCGTAATTGTGTTATTTCTTGAAGTCTTTTTAATTGTGATTTTTACATCTGACAAGCATACTGTTCCTTATGCTGATGGTATGTTATGCAACACTCCTTTAATTTCTGATGTGTTTGCCCATTCCAAGATGGTGTGGGCTCTTCCCATCAGGCACAGAGGTAACAATTTTTTACGAAGGAATAAAGCAAATAATTCATTGTTTGAAATCAGTTGCCCCAAGCTCCTTCTCACCTCAAAACAGCGAGTCATGCAGGTTTCTGCTTTTGAATGAGAGCCAGAGCCAGTAATGAGCTACATGCATCAACTGTATTTACATTTTTATATCAGAGCAGTTGGTGGTTACAATACGCATACAAAATATAAGCTTCATATGGACAAAAATCTCAATGACATTTTCACATTTTCTCATAAGGCAACAATTTCCTAATGATTTAGTCATGTACAAGAGATCACAACTGTTCTGAAGGCATATGAGCATTTTCAGTAGGTGAAAGGCAGAGGGGCAAAATCGCTTCCAGAGAAGTTAAAGATCAATGATCTTTGAGAAAAAGAAGAGCTGGAAGCTGAATGGAACTCCAAGTAAAGGGTTTAAGACAAAAGCCTGAGCGTGCAGACTGTGCAAGAGAGCGGAGTCCCCGGCAGCCCGGGCGAGGGACAGGCTGCCAGGGCACGGTGAGGCAGCTCACGTTTGGTCTCCGCACAAGTACGTTGAACACAGATCTTTAATTTCCACCTCCTGTGTCTGGATAAGCTTTTGTATCCGTTTTGGCCATTTTAGAAATAAATATTTTTATTGGCTTATATCTTAACTTGGCTGGAATGAAGAACGATTCTGGAGGAGCGGGGTAACAGCAGTGTTCAATGTGCCTGGGCACAGAGAACTCTAACCAGGGCTCTAGGTCATCCCGTACATTGCACCATGATATAACACGCTTGCAGCTGACCTGAGAACCAACAGTCTAAGAGGCAAACTGTCTTCCAGTGCACAGCGTTAGCCAGGAAAGCTCTCTGGCAGGCAGCAAAGAAGCAGGGAATATATATATAAACCCTAAGGGTCCTGCAACACCATTTTTACTGGGGAGCTGGCTCTTTCATGGGCCATCACCTGATGATAGCAGAGGATTATTTTAATAAAGTATTACATGTTTTAGGCTTTTTCCATGGAAAAGATAATGTATTTTCACAGCCTTATTTGGGAGTGTGTTCAGGCTAGAGGACGGAAGGTAGAACACAGTGGAAAGTTCAGGTTCGGGGATAATTCAGAGTTAGTTGTCAAACACTATAACTTTTCCCACTTTTGAAACAAGTTACTCTGTTTGCTGCCATGGCAGCTCGTCAAAAATGTCAGTATTTCTCTGAAAATCCCATAAAACGTCTTGATTTTAGGAAGGCTTCAAGAACATCCATAATGCGAGCATGTGATGGTCAGTGTCCTTAGCTACTTTTGCCAACAAGTATAAGGGGCCTTAGTCAAGAAGTTAAAATCTCTGGTTAGCCAAGGATAAAAGCATGGATATTGCAGCTTATGCAGTCCTAATCTGAGCAATTTAGGTGTACCTACTACTTACATATGGAAGGTTAGCCATTTTTTATTTATCACTGTATCTGAAGATTGAATAGCACAACTATATCCACATTTTCCTGCAGGATGGAAATTGTGTGGCAGAGGAAATAACAGACAGAGAGGAAAAGAGCTTATAATGAATTTCCTTCTGCTTCATTACAGAGAGGGTGAGCTGACAAAATAAGTACAGCTCTAGAAAACACTGTTTGAACCTTGAAATAGCTGGTTAGCTAAATGTCCTGCTTGGCATTTTGAGCAGAGAAAATATTGGAAAACAGTATGTTTGACTAATCATTATTATTTACAATGGAACCTGAAAATTTCAGTCTAAAGTATTCAAAACATAAAATTTGTTAAAACTCCAGTAAGATGGAAATAAATGAGCTGTGAATGATTCTGCAGGGGTTTTTTTGTTGTTGGTTTTTGTTTTTTTTTTTTTTTACTTCTATTTCCAATTTTATTTTTGCATTGACCCTTTCTTACTTCCAGCTACCCTCAGTCCTTTTGCTACTCTGCTTTGGCTGGCATAAACATCCCCGCTTTCCAGCCACGCTTCCTTTTTTTTTTTTTTACTTTAATATACAAGAAAATGCTACTGACTTATAAGGTGCAACACAAACTTAGGTACACTGCTCTTATGCTTACTGACTCCTCATTTCTTCAAGGTATTCATCAAGGGGATGTTAAGCAGCTCCTGGGCTTTGGTGATTAAGCCAGCAAGGGAGAAAGGTAAACGCCGGTGTTTAATTTATTACCACCATTATAACTCCTCATAGTATACAGTGGACTATATTACGCCACTGAGTTTTAAATATGCACATTATGCTTAAGAGAAACTGCCTAGAAACCAGTTACACTACCTTTCTAGACCTGATTCAGACTATATTCCTACGAGATATACAAGGACCTGAGGTTTTAATGCTGATTTACATTGCATATAGTTAAAACATTTCACTATCATTTATTTTAAAAAAGAAGGTATGCTGGTAAGTCCATGCATTAATAGGAAAAGCTCATAAAATTATGGATTTTTTAAAAAGTGGAATCAACTGATGTTGATTTTTCCTTAATGTTTACTCCCTCTTTTTCAAAGGTATAGATATGCATCATGAAATTTGTCTACACAAACTGCAGTTAGGATTTTTTTTTTTTAAATCTTTGGGGTTTTTTTGTTTTTTTTTTTCCTTTAAAGGTACTTTCAACTGGAAGATTACCTGTGGTTAGAGGTGTCGGGGGGGGAAACAAAAAAAAAAAAAAGCCAAACAAAAAACTAACACAAGAAAGACTTGTGATAAAATCTCAAGAACTGGTAACATGCCAAATATATCCATTCAAAATGCAATCAATATATAAAAATGTTTGAACAGCATATAAAAGTAAACCAATAGGTATATGCAGTAAAATAAGGATGGCTGAAGTTGTCTGTGTTTCACGTACAGATTTAAAATTGCCTGACTCCCATCCCAGACAGTGTTGGATATTTATAAAAAGAGTATATGGAACCAGAGCAGGCATATAGAATTTTTCCCTGCAGCCAACCCAACTAGCATATGAGAGTCAGCAGCTCAGCGGCTTTCTGAGACAGAGGCTTCAAAGAGACTGTTGCATTTAGTGGCTTTCAACAAAGCTATATTCCGTCAATTCCATTTAATTTGTTTTGGAGGCTATTTATGCTTTCAACCTTTTGTGATAATGAGGGTATTAGAACATCTCTTACTCCTTCTGATATGAGAAATGGGAATAATAATGCCTATTCACCTTCTTCTGACCTTTCATGATATGCTATACTTCCTGAATACCTTCTTCTAGCTGCCTGTTTTTCAGGCTGCAGTGTCCTCTTGTATTTCCATTTCTGGTTTTGACTCTTTGATTTCATCTCTTCTCACGTGAAAGCTGTTCCATATATCTATCATGCTCCTCAATCTTTAAGACAGAGGGGCTATAACCTCAAAAGCATTGCATACATGGGCACAATATTTCATTTCCTTTCTTCTTCTAATTGTTTCTAACCTTTAGTTTACCTTTTCTACCACTGCTGATATTTCTGGAGAACAAACACCAAGCTCACAGTGATTCCAGGATCTTTCCCTGATAGGCAAGAGGTAATATAGAGCCTATCCCTGCGTCTGCTTATTTTAACTCAGGTACGCCACTTTGCATTTATCAATATTGAAACCTATTTATATATTCAAATCAATATTGAGCCTCTTGCAGTTGTTTTGACTATCTTGACTATTCCTGTAGCAATTGCAAGCGGTGGCATCCTGTGATCGCCCGCTCTCGTGGCCCACGGGCTGGCTACGCCCAGCAGCGACGGTCCTGAGCCGTGTCTCGGACATCTCCCTCCTCATCCTGCTCTCCCCCGTGAGAAGCGACTGCTCAGCCCCGCTCCTGCTCCCTGCCTTTTTAAAGGCATGATCTTCCCTAAATCCTGATCAGATTTGGAAGGGGACTGAAAAATACTGCCATTGAAATATCTTCTTGTCCACTAGAGGGAAGTGCCTCCGTAATTAGGATTTGATGCATGACCGTACAGATGAAGGAAAATAATATTTTGTGTTTCTAAATTGCAAGGTAACACTCATTTTGAACTTCAATACTAATAATTAAATGAACAAATGAACAACTCCTTTTTGTAAAGACATTGACACATTAGGTAATAAATAACCTTTTAAATTGAATTGTGTTAGGCTTACCTTAATGCAGACTTCTGTGTTCAATAAAAGCTTGCTTATGGCTTAATAGATTCACAGGAAATTGCTCTAGAAGAACAATTAAGGAAAATGAAGGTTAGATTCGTATTTCTAGCAAAATCTGTGTTGTATTCAACTCCTTTAAAGTAGAAATACCATTAACCTTTCATGAAATGATGTTAAATTACTTTCAAATAATTGTCACTATAACTAAAGATGAGTCATAAAGAGAAGTCACCTGAATGATGTTATATTTAACTCTACACTGACACATGTAAACCCACCCTTTTGCATTCTTCTGCTATTTATATGGTACTATCAAAGAAAAACTGGTAGAGATACCGATCTATTGAAACATTTAAGCATATCTGTTATTTCAAATTCGAACAGAGTATGCTCACAGCTAGACGCCCACTTTACACGAATACTTTATTCCCACAAAGTTTAGGAACTTATATATGAGAGGACTAGGTCATAGACAAGACACAGCATGACCACATTACATTCTCGTTTTATTTTTTTCTTACTAAACTCTGATAGATACCCTACCATTTGTAGCACATTTCAGAAATGCATCAAGAAAAGTAGTACTGCAATGTCTTCAAAGACTGATCATTAAAATCCTCCAACAGACTTAACAGCTTATAAGATTTTGGATATTAAACCCCCATGCAATTGCTTTCTATGCAAGTCAAATGAGGTTTGAGCTCCTACTTCACTAAGAGTCTCCTCTGCAACCATTTTGAATTTCCACGATCAAATAATAGTCTAGGAGGAATTATAATGTGGAGCTAAACTCGCTATTTTGAACCAACTTGAGTTTACAAAATGTTGCGGATACCTGACCCAAATGCCTTAACGTTGTCGACTGTTTCCTGGGCGAAGGAATTCTCATTTTATAACAAAATTACTGTTTTATTATAAAGGAAAAAAATAAATGAGAAACTGGTGACAAGATGCCAGCGCAGTGACTCTGTGTTCTCTGCCAGAGCTCTGCAGTCCACGTTTCACGCTGAATCAGCCCACTGAAATTCTCACGGCTTCAGTACTCTGGATTTCATTTGAACCCTTTGTGCCCATCAGCAAACCTCCCTGCTATTTGCTCCTATCAGTTAATACACGAATATGCTGCTAGGAAAAGGCAACTTCTCTTATATCTCACCACACTGAATCCTTTGTGGTTTAGGATACTACTACATGGGAATTACCATCAAAATGGGGGGGGGGGGGGGGGGGGGGGAAGCTTCCAGACTGTCCTAGCAATTTTCTCTTTAGATTTCCTAAGGAGAAAGCAGAGTCGCATTTGCCCTGAGCTTCATCACCCTCTCCTCGTCGTACCTGGGGAGGAAGGGGACGAGCGGCAGGCAGCACCCCGCGTCCCCGGCGGCTCGGCGTTACTGCCCGGGAGGAGCAGAGCCCCCCGCCCGCCCCCAGCCCGCTCCGGGACCCGCTCTCACCACGCCGGCAGTCGGGAGGGCTTTCCCTACCCAAACGCACCCAGCCAAGAGGACGCGCAGCCTCTGTGCAAACACAGCCCCCCCCCCCCTTTCAAAGCGGTTCTGGGAGAAGGGTGGGTGGCAGAGGCCACGCACTCAGTGACTCCCGCCCGGGACCCCCGGCGTGCAAACGGCCGTAGCGGGGCCTTAGCTGGTGCATAGCCCAACCAGACCACGGAAAGGTAAGCCTGCAGCATCAAGGTTTTTACAGACAGTTTCCTTCAACTGCATGGTAGAAATTATTTTTAAAAAGCAAAACATTGTGTTTGTGATTTTTTTCCTGTTTAAGCTTAACACGAAATGACAGTCGACTAAACAGTTTTACATAAAATTTCCATTTCCATTTGAAAGGCTTACATTTTCAATAAACATCCCTTCCAGGTTCCCCTCCCAAAGTCAGGCTTTGCTCTGGAGAAACCCTCAAACACTGAAATAAACATCATTTCCAAACTGCCTCCGCCACCTCGCTTTCTCCTTCACAGCTCCGTCTTTTAGATAACATTACAAGCTTCAACTTTACAAGGTGTTTTCCACTTCACACCAGCAAACTGTTAAACAAATGACTCGCCTGCAGAGTGAACTCTGCTTAATGAGGTTTTTGCTTTAAGTTCTGTTCTGGGCACAGACTGAAAAAGATGTTCACTTGTCACAGAAGAGTCGCTGCTGAGTTTTGAGCAGCAGAACTGTCAATGAATGGTGCACAGAAGGTAGCGTTTAAAAGACATAGCTTTCCATTGAAAAATGGAGAATTTTGATGCAGCTTTCCAAAGTCTAAAACCTGTAATTAACTGTGACTAGACTGCTTCAGGCTAATGGACTCCCTATGTAGCCAGCCTATCATTTAATTTAAACGATAATGGAAGCGAAACGCTCCCTCTGCAATCAGCAGGTTGTGGCAGCGGAGCAGAAATGGACACAGAGAATAGGTGGGTGTTCTTTCGCTGGGTCTCAGAACCTTGCTGAAGGAAACACGTCTCTTTGTAAGAATACAATGGAAATGGTGAAATGAAGGATTTCAAAAATAGAGCGTAAGAACACTGTTTCACACTGAATAGGTCAAAAAGGGGTCCCTGCTGTCTGAAGACGCACAAAGCTACGCCGGGCTTATTTTTTGCTGTATGCTGCTTTCATACTGCTTCAGGCATACTCACAGGCTACCCAGTGCGGAGTGAGATAGGTGTTACGCCACTCAGGGCTGGCTTACCCCTTAATCCTTGTTTGTCTTTGTCAAGTGTCCTCCTACAGAGTAACCGAAAGGTAAAATTTCCAGGAGTGGCTGCTAATTTGGAGTCCTTCGAGCTTTTGTGCATACACCTAGAAAACCTAACTGGTAAAGAGAGAGAGAAAAAGTGTTGAGAAATTCTTTTACCAAACAACAATTAGCTTTGAATTTAACAAGGCCTATGAGTAATTAATGTGTACGGAGAAGATATCCTAACCTTGAGAACAGAAACATCCTGGCAGGATTGCCCAAACAGGGGTGATAAGGAAGAACAGCTTGGCTGGACAACAGAGTCGGGAAACATCCAAGGAGAAGAAACTGTCCTCAAAGACTTGTAACCGCAAAAGGGAGAAAGGAGTGGGGGGCTAACTCCCCAAAAAAACACCGATGACCACCCGAGACCCCCGCGCACGCGTAGTGTAGTTTTGCAATGCCAGCGTTATGTAAATATAGCAGTTAGGCGGAGAGGTGAAGATTTCTTGGAAAATGTATGAATATTCATGTCTTAAGGTATATCAAGGATGAACGTTTGTTTCAGGGTATGCACAATAGGCGGAGCTATCCCCCGTGCATCCGGGGCCAAATAAAGCAATGACTGCTTTCTAATACTAAAACGGAGTATTGGAGAGTTTATTATCCCATATTTGGTGACAAAAGGTCTGCGCAATTTGATTCACTGATTCCCAGGGGAAACTGCATTCCTGCATGCTTTGGAAGAGCACAACATCAAACAAATCTAACCTCTCTTGTTGTAATAATATCATGCTTAACAACCTTTCTAAGTCCTGGTTTCCACACCTATAGTATCTATTGTAATACTGTATCTCTAGTAATATCATTAGCAATCTCTCACACATAAATATTTAGACATATGGACAAATAATATTGAATTGAAATTATTAAATACAAAGAATTAAAGTCAACTGGTAGTAGAAGTGACAGATTTTTTTAAAGGTCCTTTATTGGTAGATGTATTCCTTGACCTTTAAAAAAAACCCCAACACCACACCATACTGAGTTTATCTCAGGTGACTAGACATAAGCAGAATGGACATCTGCTAACACTGCAATAATTCAGGCTACAACATTATTTCCATTATAACTATCTTTCCCTGGTGATTCTCAGTCATTCACAACTTCCTGAAATATTAATAAGTGCTGAAATTTATTATGCACCTAGGGCTCAGTCGTGCGACACATGTAGCTCTGTGGCCTTAAGCTGGCACTAGAGATTGTATTCACGTGCTCTTCTAGCACAGAATCAAAGCAACGGAAAATAGGGCTGGAAGGCACCTTCGGACATTGCCGAGTTAACCCCCTGGCATTTCTACCCCATGGGTGGATAACCATAAATTTTTCTAATTTATTTTTAACAACCTCCAATAACAGAGGAGGGTGCCAACATCCCCATTCTCAGGCCTCTCTGCTTCCTGCTGGGGCTTCTTCTGTTGAACCTAACCCTTCCGCCTTTTTTTTGTTGTTGTTTGTGTGGGGTTTGTTTTTTTTTTGTCTCGAGTATCTTGGGTGGGGAGAATAGCTAGTTAAGGCTTAAAAGGGACTTAATAGTAGCCTTTGAAGATCTGTGGGAAAGTTACTGAGAAGATGGAGCCAAGGTCTACACTGAGGTGCATGGCAGGGGACAGAGGTCTTAAATTAAAAAGAGATGGTGGTCATAAATTAGGAAAAAGGAGGTTCTGACTGGGCACCAGAACAATATTTTCACTATGAGGATCATTCTGGACTGGAAGAGGTTGTGGACTCTCCCTCGTTGGAGGTTTTAAAGACCTGACTGTTCAAAATGCTGAGCAACCTGGTCTGAATTCAGCATTGATCCTGCTCTGAGGGAGAGGTTTTACTAGAGACCTCCCCAGGGCCCTCCCAACCCGAACTGTTCTGTGACTCGAATTCTCTCTCTCTTTACAGAAGATTCTTGCAATTAATCTGTTTTTACTTTTCTCTTATCTAGATTAAAAAATAGCAAAACATTCAGCCTCCCTTTAGTAGCTGTGTTTTCCACAAACATGACTATTGTTATTTCTCCGCTCTGGACCATCTCTGGGTTTCTCCCATGTCTCCTGAAGGGCACTGAGCCTCTGGTTTGACGCGATGAGAAGGCTTTTCCAGGCTGAGAGCAGAGATATCATCAGGTGGCAGAACAGAGATTCTCGGGTGCTACGTAAGTGCTGAACCTGTGTCTGAGATGGCTGCTTAAACGACACAGCACAGGACAGCATATATAGCACGGCATTTTGAAACATATACATTCTGTAAGCGCACAATTTGAAGCTACTCAAAGTGCACTGCATACTTCCTCAGCCACGCAAGGCTTTAAAGTGCAAAGATTAGGGCTAGCCTGAAATTCAGCTTTTCATGCTTCTCCTCTTCTGAACAGTGAGATCATTTTTCTCACTTGGAGTATTTGTGCTCTTTTCCAGGGTAGTTCAAATACATCATTTTCCCCCAGAAACCTTCAGGTTGGCACCAACCGTTAATGTTGTGCCCAAAGATGAATGTACTTGGAATCTGACTTTTGAAAAGGTTTGCAGCTTTAAATAATGGGTAATGCTTTGACAGCAGTATTTTTTATTTTTAATTTTTGTAAACAACCCTATCCCAATAGAATGAAAAAACGTCCTGCAATAAGTTCTCTTCAAGAAAATATGGAGCAAACAGTGCCTTTCAGTTGTTTATGTGAAACAAAGAGCCAAAACTGTCAATTTTGTTCCTGAATCTTTTCCTCTGAAGACTCAGAAAAACCATAAAGCTACATTTGAATAATAACAACCAGAACATATACAGTATTTTCCAGGCACCATCTAAACTATTTCAGCAGTCTGCATAAAGCTTTGCTTCTCATCACCCTATACAGTCTCAAAGCCCAAAACAATACGTCGCAGTTTCTATTGTTCCCTTCTCCCCTGTGCTCTCCCCACTAACATATCCACTTTGCCACAGTCTGAAAGAAAAAAAAAAGAAAAGTATGGATGTTCTCTTATGCAAGGAGTTTTCCCCAGGGTCTGTTTTGACATCCTTGGTGATTTTAGGACAATGTAAAGTTTTTGCAGCACCACGGCTCTCTTGTTCCCAGTCTGGCAATTACATGCTGATCTTGGCAGAACTGTAGTGAATTTAAATACACAGACAAATAGGGTTGGGGTTTTTTTTTCCTATTTTTCTTGAGCTTATTCCTTACCCCTTTCAAGGGGCTGGTACAGTCAAAAGAATGTCAGGCTCAGCTTGAGGACAGGAAATTCACAGGTTACTTCTTTCCTTCCAAATTACTCAATGTATCATCTTTACAAATGCCCACAAGATTAAAAAAAAAAAAAAAATCACTGTTTATAATAGAGGCATAGTGAGACTCTTCATTTTGGTACCCATCCTTTTCATTTCGTATACACAGTTACAAGTAATCAAGCCTCAGGCACTTTGATATCATGCTTGGATCTTAATAATTTCATTTATCACTTTTTTCTTATGTTTTTTGAGAGGTGGTAATCTGGCAAAATGTATATTTAATCTGTATTTGCTACAAGTAAAACTGCCTCTGAAGTACTGGACATTTATTTCCACAGCTGGTTCTGAATTCAAATGCGCTGGTTATAAATAATTTCTGAGGCCCATGTAATATTTATGCAGGAAATCTGAAACTTCGTGTCATGTTTGGGAAAAATGAAACACAGGGAGGAGAGGTCACTTTTCCGCTGAGCCAGTGCAGGCTGAAGTATCCGATATGGTACTACCGGTGCGCCCACAAGAGCGCGGGAGCAGCAGCTGTTGCACTGCCATTGCTGAGGGACCCGACAGCCTCCTTTTGGCAACCTGTGCAGTCTGCATAATGGTTTGTAGTACCCTCTCGGTACATCTCCCTCGTCCCAGCCTTTTGCAAGACTGCTGGCTCTTTCCTAAAGAAACAAACTGCATCTTCTCAGACCGAGCCAAGTGTTTGCCTCCACTTGACAGAATATAGAAAAACAATTGGCTTTGACGTGCTGCTTTTTGCTTGATTGTTTTTTGGAGGGGATGGTTAGGCATGTGTTTATTACATTGACTTGCTCAGCAATACCTATGGTCTCAGTTACTTCTAGGTGGGTTACATCTGACTGTCCATCTTTCAGGTGAGGATTGCCTGACCTGACTTTAGGCATCTCCAATTTGGACAGCTATGGCTGAGTTAGGGTCCCCGTTATAGTCAGCAGGAAGGAACAGATACAAAATGGATAACGAATCCGCAGATGACAAAGACAGGAAGGACTAGAAGGATGCTGAAAGACAAAATCATAATTCAAAACAACCACAAAAAGCTGGGATGAATATAAGTTTTCGCGCTTAAATGGATCTAATCAGCTGCAAAACAATTAGCTAGGCATAGGTCTCCTACGGACGACACTGGAACACGAGCTGGGCATGAATCCACGTTCAGGCCTGGGAATATTATCCCAAGAGATCCTTCCCACCGCTGTGTCCTGTTCCAGGGACAGTCATGCCCATTTCACTCAAGGGTGGAGACTGTGTGTGTAGTAAATATCTCAAGGATGAAGAGAAAACATCACCTAAAAAAAAAAAAGGCAGTGGAATAATTTCTTCTAAAGAAAAGAACGTTAAGGAGAACTATGCTAACAGTCTTAAAAAGGGAATGAAACAGCCTATTCTCCATATTTGTAGCAGGGAGGACAGGAAATTATTGACCTGAGGTGACACAAGAGCTAACAGCTTCAGAAAGACTTTTTAATACTAAGAATACTAAAGCATTGGAATAAATGCCTTTGACAGGATCTCCATCACGGGAAGTCAGTCAGGAATGTCGTGGGAGAGCAACAGACTATAACTTGCCAAGCTTTTTTCAGCTTTATTTTCCTACAGTTTTGTGCGTAAGCGGCTGATGCAGAAGGAAATAAATGCTTGTGTGGCATACCACAAACAGCAGGTGATCTAAGCACCAAATGGCTTGCAGTTTCATGGACCTCAGGTTTATCCAGACAGCTAGAACATCACACAGCACTAAAAACAAAAGCAGCAGACTATATTAAACTAAGCAAGAATTTCAGGTGCTTTTATTGCAGTATTCTCAAAACAAACAAACAAAAAAACCAAAACCTAAACAGTTTACATGTCAAAATTATGCTCCAGCGAATGGAATGTTAGAAAATAGCCATTCCTCGTCACTAAGATCCACAAACCTCCTCACATTATTAAAACTTATAGTCAGGTCATTTTAGAGAAGGTTGTGGCCAGAAACTCTAAATGTGTTAGTTGACAGAGAAGAGTATGGCAGTGACAATGACTATTTTGATTCAGCAGCCTAAAACTGCACCAGAGGAATACTTAGGAGCAAAGGATATTGCTTAGGTCATTAAGTTAGAACAGCAGCAGCAAAGGAAACATAATATATGCTTTCAAATAAGACAGGGAGCTTTTCTATTTCCACCTTCCCCTTCCTTTTTTCACAGTCTCCATTGGTAATCTCACATTGTCCAAGCCTGATTACTGTGGAAGACTAGTACTACTGCTAAAGCAGGTGAACCTCAACTGAAGAACAAGGAGGTAGGGAAACAGCATCATGAAAGACAAGCTAACAATGAATGTGTTGGAAAAGGTGCAGAATCAGAGGTGAATGTTTAGTGCAACAATAAATACAATAGGAAGTCTCATTAAGGCAAATCAGAAACTGAAAAGGTAGAGAAGAAAAGTGGTTTAAAGCTTTGGCTAACGCAAGGAAAACAGTTATGGAAAGCCAGGACTTTGAAGTGCTGACACTTCAAACATACAAGCGCTGACAAGGAAAGAGGGAGAAAATCACTAATCCAACTTTGACTGACAAGTGAAAATTACGCTACCTGACAAGGAGAGTGAATGAAAAGATCTCGAGTCTGCATCTCTTTGATCCAGACATTTTCTGCTGGCAAGATTACCAGAAGAAAAGTCCTTCAGCAATATTTGGAAACCATTGGGGCAGTCTGCGTTTAACACACTAGCCTCTTAAGAATAAATGAGCTCCTTTTCTGGGAAAAGACATTTAAAAAAAGATGATAATGTTACAGATTCTGATCTTTAGGGAATTAAATCGTTGAAGTGTACTGTAACATAAGGGACTTACAGGAAAGGTAATTCTCATTCTGGTTAGCAGAGCAAAGACACGGAAGGAGGAGAATACCAAGGGTGGGAAGGACAAGCCAGGGCTTCGGTAAATGGCTAGAAACCAGATGCAATGCCTTACTATGTTAATGCTACGCCCATATGTTAATGACTTGAACCAGTAACAGACCTAAAAGCTTCAAAGCTAAACTGCATTGAGTAGTGCCTCAAAGCAAAACCTAAATCCCTAGCTGGGCACCTAGCATTCCTGTATAAGACAAGAGAAACCAGAACTCTCCAAAAGGTAGGTATACAAGAAAGCCACCGAGCAGGAAACTCCCTGAAGTTAGCCAACAGCCACCACGATGAAACCCAAGACTGCCTATGAGCTTCTCCCCTCTCCAGAGGTTTCATATCCAACCAAGCACACCTTTCCCTCATCGGGAGCAAGAACTTCCAGCAAGGCTTCTTATGAGGGAAAAGCCTAGGGGAGCTCTTTAGGAAAAGTGATCATCATTCTTGTTCAAACTCAGCTGGGGCAGAAGCATCATTCATTTTTTCACAGCCTTTAGCACAGCAGAGCCAAATGGGACTTTAAGCCAAACCTCAACAGGCTACTTTAACTTCTGCCTATGGAAACAAATTCCATCTTGCTTATCTTTAAGTCTTGAATTTTATGTTCTTGCCCCCATGTGACAGTTCTAAGAATAAATGTTACGTCAAGAACCAAAATCAGCAAGAGCAAAACTCACCCTGGCATTAGGGTATTTCTGTAGGAAGAGAAAGCTGACACACTGATGGAAGTGAACAAAATTCTCCCATATGCACAGACAAATGCTCTTAGTAGCCACTGGGCTACCACAAAAGATTAAAATTCTAGTCCACAACTGCTCCAGCTCAACCCTTGAGCAGAAAACGTGCAACTGTTCTTTGTGAGGATCCAGCTCCGAAACCTTTTTCTTGCCCGAAGGTCAAGTGCACAACTTGGTTCGTATCCACTAAATTCTCTCCAGTGTAAAACTAGGAGCCTCCAAGCTGCTTATCAGAAAAGTTTGACACATGTTATCCCCCCAAACCCTTTCTGTGTCATCTTTGAGAAGCAGCAGACTGTCAGAGGCCAAAACTGAGACAGGGAAAGTGCTAACCATTAAGCAGGATGGATGATCCTGGACCTGAAAATCCCTTTGGGAAGTCAGGGATGCCACTCTGTTTAGCTTACAGAGTCTAGCTTTTCAGGCGGAGGCCACTAGGGATATTTGCACAGCCTACAGCATTTCTGGAATTGCAGACAGAAAGTGGAGTCCTCTAGTGAATTTAGGTGGTGTCAGGACCCAGCTGCTGCTGGGAGGGAATGGGCAAAAGATTTGGATCACGACTCTGGACTTGAGCGCGTTAATCCCTCTTTGAATCTGGCTGCTCAGTTCTCTGCTGCTTAAACGAAGTTATTATTTCTTGCCCGCTTCCCAAGGCTGTTGCGAGACTAACTGCAGGACTGCGAGGCAACCAGATACTTCGGAAAGTCGCTATCGGCACCCCTGGGGACCTTCCGCCTCTCGTAAGTAAAAATCCTGCAGGAGCTGCCAAGGCGCAGAGCTCTTCCTGAGGCTTCCTATAACAGGCTGTTGCTCAGCCGCAACGCAGCCCCGGGAGGCTGTACGGCTCCAGATGTCAACACGCGGCTAATCCTTGGGTGGGCAAGGGGCCAGAGCTACAAATGGCCGCGTGTAATTACCGTTCTCTCATGACTAAACACCAGCCTGTGCTCGGTGCCCAGCTATACCATAAATTCTTTACGGCTTTGGGCACTCCCCCTTCCTGATTCATCATGAACTAGTTGCTCTTGTGACAGTATTTTAATGAGTATTTTTGTGTGAAGAAATGAAGCGTGCAGTTAGTGTGCTAACACCACATTTTAAATGACATTTACTTGCAAGCAGAGTATGCCCTGTGAACTGGGGCAGTAGGCCCAATATTCTTGTTACGGGAATATAAATTTGTTTTTCCCCTGCAGTTTTCACAGTTCCTACTAATATATTTCTTCAAGTGAAGAACAGGAGAGCCCTCCTGTGGCTAATTTAACACCTGTGATATTGCACAGATGCTACATATGGCAAGAAAAAAAACTATCGTATGTAAGTTTTTTGGATTTTTTTTGTCCTTACCTCTGGTTGCACCCCCCTTAAACATGGTTGATTTAATGAACCTCAAATATGTTTTCCAGGCAGTTATATCTCAATTTTTTTTCTTCCACTTAAAATGAACAAGCCATATCTGTGCTTCATTTCCCAGTTTTGACAATAGGAATGTAAATTATAAAGTAACCCTCTCTGAAATGTTTCTCTTGTGGGCTGTAGGGCAGAAGAGAAGCATATGGGGGATTTATTATGCACAATGACCTCATTCTTTCCAAGTTTCCTCACTCTCAGAAGACATATTTGCAATTCACACACACAGTTCAAAACTAGTAGGCTACACGTCTGCTGTATGTACACACACACACACAGAGCTTCTTACATTCCCAGAAGACAACAGGCGACAAACCGGTGGGAGCGTTCACATTATTTTTGCATTATGACTCTCTCCAGAGCTAAATGAAGCCAACAAGCATCTTAAGCAACCCCTAGGTTCTGTATGAGCTTCTCAGAGGCACTGCAAAGATCAGACCGTCAGACCATCTGGGGTCCATTTTTAAGAAAAAAAATTACTCATGCCTTATATGCTTTTGGTGTCAAATGGATAAGTTTGAGGTCAAAAAAGGGAATCAACTGAGCTCTAACATTCCCTTATTTCTTCTTACTATCCAATTCAGGGATAAATTAATCTAAATCTTGTACTTAAAGTCCCACTGACGTCAAGAGAACTCGAGTCTGTCTTATGTGTTTTCTTGACCCTGTGTTTAACCCTTAGGAGGCATTCATTACTATGCCTGTATCATGATACCGATTAAATTGCACCTCAAAGGAAAAAATCCTCAGGCTTCTCAAGGGCATTTCTTTTCTGCTCTGTAACACACACATCACACTCACCTTCTCTTCCTCCATATCTGTTCAGTGGGGTTTTTTCTTCCTTTCCTTATTACTCCTTTTAAGCTAGCATGAACAAATGCTGCAGGGCAGATGCTGCTGGCCCGGTAGGTGGGGGGATGCTGGATCTTGAGGAAGATTAGGGTGGAAAGCAAGTATTTTTTGTTTGGTTACTACATCTGTCTTTTTCTGCACATGAATTATTTCTCACAGAACATAAATGTGTTGCGACTGAGAAAGACAGCTTGCCCAAATACCAGTCAGTAATACAGGTTTTGGTGTTTCTAGCTGGCCAGACGGTCAGTAATAACATTGCCGAAAATTTTACGACTCAAGGCTGAATATTTTGGGAAACCCCTGATCAAGGTACAATCTAGTAGCAATCAATAACAATCTAGAAGCACAACCCACCAGTTATGTGTGTCTGACAAATCTAACACAAATTTTACTCAAACAAAACAAAAAAAATCTTGAAGCAACCGATCTATGTGCTCCACATGTAGAAACTGTCCAAACCAGCATCATGAAAGCTTGACCAAACTGAGATGATAAAAACATATGAAGACATTACCTATGTTTTCAGAAGATAAGACTTTTCCCAGAGCTAGGAGAACCAGTATTAAGGACACTAGATTGTCTTCTAAAGGGGGCACCTAGGCCAATTGTGTTTAACAACATTGGGTTTTAGGATTTGCCTAGAAGTAAAATAACTGATTGAGGTACCTATCTTTATTTCGATAGGATGGGTGGAGACTGTTCTCAACCCAGACAAGATGATAATACATAAATAGAAAGTTTAATAAGTGGTTTGAGCCTAATTAGGCTGAGAGAGATCTCTGGGCAACAAATAAGAACCTCTCTAGAAGAGCTGGCACCAGTCTGACCACCTTCAGCCCTGTTTTAATAATAAAGAAACATAAAGAACAAAGTGGTGCCCTCTAAAGATGTGGCACTGCTCCATGTAGTGCGCTGTACAGTCTCCTAATGACCTGCCTGCTAAATCAATGCTTGGACTATTAAACCATTTTTATTTTTGAAAATAAATTATATTTACTTCCTAGTTTCTCTAGCCAGAGACACATTCTTTAGCTAGATGCCACTGACATTTGAAGCCAGACTGTCTTTCCATTTTTTTTATTCCATCTCTTCATGGCTTCACTTGGGCAGAGGTGACAGGTTTAAAATTTGCAAAACACAAGTCAAACCTATTTGAGAAAGATCAGCAGTTCATCTGAGTGCCTGGAGACCTAAGGGCTGGGCCATTTTTGTAAACCTGCTTTTAAAAAAAGAATATAGAGAAATGCCCTCACCTTACACAATCAACCTGCTCAATAGGCAGAAAGTTGCCATTTATCTCAGATACTGCACTATGACATTCTTTAAAAGTGTTTTTTTCTGTGACAGGCTTTTTCCATAGTGAAGAGCCAGACATTTATAAATATTACATTCTTTTTCTGGTCTCTTGTTAGATGACATGTACAAGTAAGTTCTCACTGTGTTCTCGCTACAGAACTTGGGCAGTCTCATATATAGGTACACACACACATATATTGTATATTTAGGAATGCGTGAATAATTTGCCTTCGAAGGATAGCAACAATTATTTTAATAGGCCATCCCTAACTGTAAAATCGTATTCAAAATGAGACCAAAGGGTTATGTCTCTATTTTGTTTGCCGAACAAATGCTTGAAGATCTAAAGCCATGAAGTCTAGAGCTGAAAAGATTAGACTGAAAGTGCTCTTTGAGATAAAAATACAATTAATCTCAGGGACACAGGATTAGAAGGAATATCCCATTGGTTTACAGTGATGTCTATTGGAAATGGAAAGTTATTTTGCTTCCTCAGATTACAAGAGCAAGATGTGAAAATTTAGAAAACTTCTCCTGTTTCATGGATTTTATACCACAGAGCACAATTACAAAAGGTTTGATATTGAGATATTTTGAAATACCAATAGTTCCTGCCAGTTGCTTAAAAAAATCCATACCTCTTCACTTTAATTCATCCATTTAATCTTCAAAATCAATTTAACTTTGATGTTTTTATTATTTTGCTGTCATTTTAGTAATTCAGATCTTCAAAGGTAAGAACACATTAGCCATTCAAAGCCAAAAATTGAATAAAGCTACACTCCCTGCTCTCTAATCAGAGCTTTCATCTGCACATTTATGATCTCAGGAAGAAGCCAAATTAGTCCTAATTGCCTCTAATTTAACTTGGCCACTCAAATAGGATATGAGATCACATTTTATCATACTGTACATATTTTAATCGCCAGCGTACACAGACTGGAGTTTGCTGTACACTGAAAAAAGCCTATCTTATCACACAGAAGTTCAGCCACACTAAAAATCCCATGTAGAAACAGACCCGATTTCTTTTAAAACTACAGGCTTCAAACAAAATGCGTTTGCTGTTTGACGCGCGTTTGAGGTTTTAGGCTGACTTACAATTGCACGCTTGAAATAATTCATATTAATGAATTTAATTTAGGGGGTTTTGAGCCTTAAGTGGCCTAATGCAATTTAAATTACTTCCATATTACGCAGCTTTACATGAGGCAAAGACTTTTTGCTTCAAGACTGAAGGAAAGGCAGGTGCTGGGAGAAGAGGCACGTCGGAGCTGCTCAGGCTGGACCGACGGAGACTGCAGCCCGCACAGCGGCTGCCGCTCAGGTCCGGCTGCGGGGCAGGGCAGTCCTGCCTTCGTCTCCCGCTGCACTTCTGCAGGAGAACTTGGAAATACTTGAGGGCAGTCAAAGGGCTGAAGCAAGGATGTCTGCACCAATGTGCTGGGTCAGCATGAATCGGAAAGTCTCTAATTTTGCTTAGTGTATGTTAACTTTGATTTTCCACTCCGAGTGAAATACCTAATTATCACTTCAGCATTCTTTTCCTCTTGCTTAATCATCTACCAGCTTACAGCTGCTGATAGTATCTCTCACTTGAAATGAGATGATCAGATGTAGTTAAACACTTTTTAAGAATAATCTTTCAGAACATTTAAAGCTTTTTGCTCGGCAATATTGATACGCCCTAGAGACAGCACGAAGGCAGTGGCAAATTGGGAATGTTCCTGACTGCAAACTAGAGAGGGAGCAAATGTTACACATTTACTTTAAAGCAGAAGAGCTGGGCAAGATAAATTTTGCAATCAGAAACCCTTGAACTGACAGCCTATTTCTAAAACTTATTTGTAACTGGAGAATGCGAATGCCATGCAACCTCTGTATTTAATAAATGTTCAAAATTTGAGTGTTTTTATTACTGGAAATTATTGGAAAAATCTACAGACCAAGCATTATTCATAGCAGTTATTTGGCAAGTAAATTTGGATAATGGAAGCGCCGAGAAGCAAAGGAATCACAGTTGTTAGTTATTGGCTATAAGTTATTTTCCTCCCTTACACGGAGGAGCTCAAGCTATTTCACTGGCATTTGTTAAGGAGGACATTTTCAGCAATATAACATCACAGTTTAGAGCCCTGTTCTGTCAAAATCTAATTCTCTCCTGCTTTTGGAGGAGTGCCCCTAAATCAACCCACATCTCTACTGGACAGTTAAACTGCTTTGGGACCGGGAAAGAGCGCAGTGCGTGCAAGCGTAAGCAGAAAACTCTCTTCCGTCAGTCACTTGAATTGATGACTGGTAATTCGCCTCCACAGCGAGATGGAAACCCGAACACATGGGCATGCCGGGTGGTTTTCTTTAAATAAATCAAGGAAATTTCTTCCCTCCCCACAGAGCAGAGAAATCATCTAGAGCAAGACAGCTTTTACTTTTCTTTTTTTTTTTTTTTGTTTTTTTTTTGTTTTTCCAGGGAGTGGGGAGAGAAAGTGACAAGAAGTGCAAAATACTATCTACAAAAGCGCTTCTTAGATGAGACTGAACATGGCAACATTTTCCACCAGAGGCCTTTGTGCCCCTTGGCTCTCCAGGCATGAAAACAGCTCCCATCTCAGTGCTGCATTTCAAAGTTCACTAATGCACATGGCACCAGCAGTGGATATCTTCAGGTATAAATATAGCATTCCAGCGCCGCAGTCTCCTACCGTCAGCTATGCTGTCTCGACTTTTATTTTGAACATCAGCGTTTTAGAGGAAAAAAACCCAAACCCCTGAATTTGCACTAGAAGTAAGAACTATGGCCATCCAGCATCTTAAAAGCTATTGTTTTAGAAAACTGCCAGAGTAGGTCAGAGCCAAGGCTCGCTATCGCATCTGACGGGCGTTTCCAAGAGCCTCCCAGGGGAGGGAGGTCACGCAGTCCCTGTTCTGCAGCAGCCAAGTTAATTTGATGGGAGAACATTAGACAGGCATTTGTGAGAACTTTTGAGACACAAGGAGAAATATAGTCGCAGCATTCAGTCACTGAGTTATAGACTATCCGGACTAATATTTTACAAGTGTGCTCCATCACAGTATTTTTTTTTTTTTTTAAATATCTGCATTTGCTATATACTATTTGGATCCCTTATGTGCACTAGGAGTTAACTGTTTGTAGTTTTGCTAGTGGAAGAGATTTTTTTCCAAAGTTACAGGCAGTAACACCAGCAACGATAAGGGAAGGAATATTCTTTAACAAAGACTAATAAAATTGCTAGGAAAATAGATAAAAGCATTTAGTATATACAGCCTTGGATGGGCCAGATCAGAGCTTTAGTTGTGGACCGATAACTCTGGGACGAAGATGAGACAGCTCAGTGAAATCAGCCTTTTTGATGGTCACATCTGTCAGAGGGAATGTATCGCAAGAGAAAGACACATCCAAGATACAGAACAACGCTCAACCTCTCCTGTTTGGATCGCAAATGGGAAGCAAAGGCACTCGTCAGAACTTTCCAACTACTGTTTCTCATCTTATAGAATAACCCAAAAGTATTCAGTGACACTAAGGTCTGTTAGCACTAAGAACAACCTAAGCATCTTAGGTTTCCAGATTTTAAAGGAATTTGGATTCTTGTTTTGAAAAGCAATTTACTAAGAAGAGTTTGGATGTTTCTTTATAGTTGAGGGAAAAATATGATCTTCTGATTCCAAATTATGCTGAGAACGTTGGGTATTTTGTAAGCAGAAAAATCTTCTTGCTGAACTCCTTCAGAAAAGTGACTTTAAATCAGATTTAACCCCAAGGTTCCCAGGCTCCTCATGACCAAGAGGAGTTAAGATTCAGCATTTCTACTAACGAACTAAGGCATGAGTTTGCATGCTTGTATAATCTCCTTTGCTGTTGTGTTGGCTATTTAAATATATTAAGCATAATTTAGATACAATTCTGCTATCACATTTTCTACAGTTCTTGCTGGTTTGTGTTGCCATCATTGCTGTATTGCAGAGGATGTGTTATTACTTGATGGGTTGTGTTGTTGCAAGTCTGAGTTTGTTTTCCCCTTATTATTTTGTTTACTGCCTTGCATGAGAAGACAGTTAAGGACCAAACACAGAGACATGTCATGCACGGAGGAATAGAATAATAGCAACAAGACTACTATTGTCCCGATCACGAGCATCTCTCTTCCCTACCTGAGATTTCAGCATGCTTAAATGCTTTTCTCAGGTGGAGTTTGCTGAGGCTCTCCACCACATATTTGGTTTCCTAGTTACTAGTTTCTGACTGAAGGTATTACAGCTACGTCTGTAGTAACTTGGCAAGCCCCCTCCTTACTGCTCAGAGCATCAGTGAACTGATTGTTGACACCGATTAGTTGTTTGCATTTTGTTTCATGGGTCATGATATACAATTTCCTCCTGACCTGCAGCTGATGCCCTCCACAGCATGCCTACAAGGTGACACTACTGACCTTCTTGCTTTGCCCATAGGGACCCAAGGCATAAAGACCTGAAGGGCACCAAGTGAAATCCTACCAGCTGAAAAATTGCACACCTCTGGCCTCTGTCTTTTAAGCTGAAGTCCTCAGCATTCACTTACAGGTGGCCAGTAAAACTGACTGGAACCTTATCATGCCAGTCATGCCATCTGAATGCTCATCAACAATTATACACATGAATATTTGGTTTTCAAATTATTCAGAAAGAATATACAGAAGAGCAAAGACTACTAGAACAGCAGTGCCACACTGGAGCATTAACACCACTGTTTCTATGGCTGTGATCCTTTTGTCCAAAGTAAGCTTGTATTCCTAGTGAAAGAGTTGACTCCCCACACCCTAGTCAACCCTCAGGTGCTCGTCCCTGCTCTTCTTCCTGCCAGGGTGGCTTTCATGCACTATCAATTAAGGTGGCTCAGGTGGCTGAATCAGCTGAAAAATTCATAGTTTTTGTTGTCTTAGTTTTTATCAGGGTTTGGGAAAAGAACCATCTGTCCATAACAGGATTTCTGCTACATAAGGAAGTCAGCGGGAAAATGTCTTCTGGTGATCTGTAGAGAGCAGAGCCGCCCCATGGACTGCTGTATGAACTTCTGTATAAACTGCTGTCAGACTGAAGCTATTCTGTAAACCCAGAACAATATAAGCTAGCAGCAGGAATTCTGCACTTCTGTCTGCACTCCCCTGCTGGCTTGATGGGTGATTTTCACAAAATGTTGACATCCTAGCAGTAGAAATGTTTAGGATGCTTTGCTTAGTGAAGCCTAGAGCGCTGGCCCCACATGGCTTTTATGAGGTCTTTTATGCAGCCATGCCCAAGCATGACACAGCCAAGAGCCAAAACATTTCCTGTGGTCAAATCAATGTACAGTAACCATGCTAAGAAACAGTATGGCTGTGCACATGGCCAACAACCAGTGCAGGAGGCAGTGTGTTTATTATAAAGACAGTAGATTACTCTCCTCCTGAAAGGACTACCTTCATTACGCTGTAGTAACTGTACAGTCATGAGTTTTCCTACCTCACAAGACTGTGGGGGAGTTGTGGCTGTTTGACGATGCAAAGCTACAGATGTTAATGCCCCTGCTGAGCTATGTAACTAAAAATTACAGTATCTATATACCATTATCTCAATTGCATTAATCAAGATAATTGATACCTTCCATGACTGTTTGGCAATAGAGTGTAAAATACTAATTAAAGAATTGCATGCAATGTGAGGATGAACTCAACTATGTTTCAAGTTTAAAGAAGAGTGATAGACATACAAATCATTCTTTCAAATAAGCCTGATGTATAATAAATTAAAGGAAATAGCAGATACCTTCTGTTCCAAGTGTGTTCTCTTGTTACAGGTTGGGAGGAAAAAAAATCTTTTAAAAACCTCAGATTAAGAGACAGAAAGCTCCAGATTGAGATTCTCAGGTCCAAGGTGTTATTTGCAGGGTTGTTTTCTGGTCAGAACGCGCCAAAACCTTGCACGTGGTCACACACATGCTGGACTCATGCCTTTATCCTTTAAAAGAATCAATTTCTTAAATTGGATCCTAGGAGAACTTGCCCTGTATAACTCCTATGATTTTAGTTCTCTGCCTTAGGAAGGTATGATAAACAGACTTCAGTGTCTTGCAATTACTTTTGCAAAACAATTCTTGTTTTGCAAAAGAAGAATGCATGATAGAAGTATTATTTCATTCTTAAATATTTAAACCTCACTTGTGACTAAATCTCTCATTATGTGATCTGAGAATGCTTCTAAATTCCTCAGGGACTACACATGGAACTTTCTGTAGAGTTTTATTCATTTTCATTCTGAATTGCTTGATTTTTTTTTTTTTTTTTTTTTGTGCTGCAAATCTTTGATTAATTCTTTACCCTTTGCTTACAATCACTCTTAAGGGAACCCAGCCAGCAGGCTTAGCAGAAAGGTCAAACTGGGACTTCAAGCTGACAGCTTCTGAAATTCTCTGGTAAAAGCTTGTCCTGGTTTCAGCTGGGATAGAGTTAATTGTCTACCTAGTAGCTGGTATAGTGCTGTGGTTTGGATTTAGGATGAGAATAATGTTGATAACACACTGATGTTTTGGTTGTTGCTAGGCAAGGTTTACACCAAGTCAAGGACTTTTCAGCTTCTCATGCCCCACCAGCGAGGGGGCTGGGGGTGCACAAGAATTTGGGAGGGGACACAGCCAGGACAGCTGACCCTAACTGGCCAAAGGGATATTCCATACCACATGATGTCATGCTCAGTACATAACTGGGGCAAAGCTGGCTGGGAGTTTAGACAGTGATTTGGGAACTAGCTGGGCATCAGTGGTCTGCGGGTGGTGAGCAATTGTGCTGTGCATTGCTTGTTTTGTATATTCTTTTATCATCATCATTATCTCTTCCTTTTCTGTCCTATTAAACTGTCTTTATCTCACCCCACTAGCTTTCCTTCCACTCCCCTAATTCTCTCTCCCCCATCCCACTGTGGGGGGGGGGGGGGGGGGGGAATGAACAAAGGGCTGTGTGGTTGATTTAACTGCCTGCCAGGTTAAACCACAACAGAGCTATGAAATAAAAGTAAACAGACCTGGAGCCAGTAAGCTCTGAAGTTGAGTTCTAGTAGAGGTTTTGGCTCTATGTAGTTTAAAATATGTTTACAATTGCCATTTCATTGTGGTTTTTTTAAAAAATATTATTTCCTTGTGCTTCTACAAAATGTTACTTTACAAACTGTATTAGGAGAGACAAGGGTCTAAGGCAGGAGAGACAGAAATCTTGTCAGAGATGTTGTAAGAGTCAGGCAGTCAGGAGTTCAAAGGAATATAAATTTAACAGCAGCATTTTGGAAGAGACAGCATTTTTACAACAGACTGGAGAAAAAGTGAAATCATAGGGGAGAAGATGTGAAGTTATCTGTGCGACAGGGAAATGATCCCAGCCCTGATCTGAATGATTATAGAGAGAAAAAGAGAAAAAAGGCATGTATAAGCATGAACATATTTCTGATGTAAAAGCTAAACCATTGGTACTGACATAGAGAGAAGATAAATTCAGAGTGGTAGCTCTTCAAGTAAATTCCTGATTGAGTATGTAGAAATCCTTATTTGACTTAGATTTTTTTTTTTTTTTAACCCCTACTTCCCCTTTACCCCTACTTCGGAAAGGCTTGAGTGGTCCCACATTTCTTCAGTTTTGCCTATTCTCTGAAAAATAGCTGATGACTAGCATTAGTTTGTGGGGATTTGTAACAGAACTATTAAGACTGGTATGAACAAAGCATGAATGGAAAATTGAATGTGAAATACAGTGATATTCATTAATTTCTGCAGAGCACTATATACGTGATTTCATTTGAATGACCAGATAGGAAGAATAAGCCAGCCTAACAATTAGGCAAAAAACAGGTAAGGCAAAAAAGAACCATGAAACAATTTTTTCCCCGAGAGTTACAAGGGCTAAAGCAAAATAATGATATGAAAGAAACACAAACCACCCACACCTGGGGGGCATATTTAGTGGAGAACTAGGTCCAAGACGGTATGTATAACGAGAACAGAAGAATAATTTTGCATCACCAGCTGCCCAATGGCATTTTTTTGTTGTTTTGTTCCTCTTGCAACCAAACCGATGAATAGTAAATTCTCTTTTAAAGTATTAAAACCAACAAAATGCTGAGAGACTACCCTGCCTATAATACTACAAGAAGCTGTGAGGAGCAGTGCCGTAAAAGGAATGGCTTCACAATGGTGGAAAAGAGCACAATTAATATAACTGTACAGGCTTTTATATAACAGTTAAGCTGCTACCACATGCCACTGCTGCAATTCCAGAAAGTTTTATCTACTTTCAGTTGTGGTCCATAAAAAGGTTGTGTTAGTTCTCAAACAATAAATGAAGGTAATTGGAAAAGGTCACCTAATTTAATTATCACCCAAGCACTATTGTAAGGGAATTTTCAGATCTATGTAAATCCCATCACATCTAACAATACACTGAAGTGAATTTTATAGGCCAACCTGAAGCTGCGACAGAGAAGGGAATTAAAAGTGGGAAATAAAACCCCTGTATGCAGCACAGCTATGGAATATTTCGATGCCAATTGGTGTGTGCACAGAAGTAATTTGCTGAAATACTTGTCTGTAACAGACCAAGCTCTTAAACCCTGCCTGTAAAGAGGTATTGCTAATTACTCTGGGTTTTTTTTTAAGTGAAGCAATGACCCGTCTGCACTAAGCATGTCCGAGTGTGCATTTCCAGGTTTTCAAAATACTTGAAATTAAAGTCTTGATGTTGTTCTGTGTGTTCCTAAGTGTATGTAGATGTGTATCCTAAGTATGTAGATGCTGTAGGCACAGGTGCCATTTCACATCAAATGTTTCATCCAGAGAGAAAACAATTTCTTGTATGCAGGATAGCCAAACTTTGTTCCATGAAAGAAACCCTACTTTAACTATTCTTACTAGATTTTGGAAGAGAAAAAATTGGCATTGTTGTCTACAATCATGAGAACCAAACCTACTTTTTTTTTTTTTTTAATGTGCATGCTCTGCTTTAAAACTTTTTAGCACGCTGAGCAACAAGATTTTAAATGTAATTAATAATAATACAAAATAACACTTTTTTTTATGTTTGCTCCTTGATATGGTATTATCATATTGCAAAATCAGCATTCCTTCACTCTATTGTGTTACAGTTGCAATGTATGGCATCTCTCTAAACATGGTACTGATGCCACCCAACAGTTTTAATATTTTCCCAAATGGATAACCCAGTTTTTTAGGGTCTTGGGTCCATTAGAAATAAAACTGAAGAAAAAGGGGACTTTAATGCAATTCCACTCATTTACAAGTTTTCATTTTTTTAATGCCACTGTGTTCAGGACAATAACAAGCAATAGCAGCTTGTTCACATTTCCGGGCAGGAGCTGACATTGAGAGAAGCAAAAAAGAGTTTTTTTGGACTGCTTTCAAAGTCCTCTTAAGGCTCCATTACTGACCACCCCACAACTCTCCCATCCTGTCTGTATCTCTCATTAATACCACAACATTCACTGACCAGCAGTGGCTTCACCTTTAACTTACTGTGTCATTGCTTTGATCAGTAAAATGTGTTTTAGATGAGGTTTCAGAAGGGAGAGGGTGACCTTTAAAAGGTTGACATCATGTTCAAATGAGGAAAAATAGAGGAGAATGAACTCTGGTAAGTTAAATGCAAAAACACAAGGCAGACCAAAGAGTTTAAGGAACAACTTACAAAAGGCATAAAAAAGTAATAATAAATCCTTTTACAAAGCCATCAAAAGCCAAAGGCCTGCTGGAAACGCTGTACAACAATAAATGGTCAAGGCACAAAAGAAGCATTTATAGAAGATATGGCCAAAGCAGAGAAACCAAATGAATTTTTATACGTAGTGAATGTGGAAGAGTTTAGAAAATTCTCCCACCAGAAATGTGCTTCCCCCCGCCGCACAAACACACTCTTTTTTGTTTTAATGGATGATACCTCAGCAGTTCTGCATTCAATTGAAGTTCAGAAAAGGTTATAATACAGGTTCATGAGGAGCAGAGGATATTTAGCCAAGAGCTCAGAAGGAACTGAAGCATGAAATCTCTTACGTAGCAAGTGTGGTGTACGATTTCTTACTTAAAAATGCCCAGATACAAAAAGAGATGTCAAATGGTATGGAAAAGCCAACCAACAACAAAAAACCACCCCACAGCCTGGTCCTTTGTACTGTGTTAAGTGATTTGAACTACAAGAACTGTTTGTGGACATATGAAAAACGGTATATTGAAGAACAGTCAACACAGCTTTTTGAAGTAATGGCACACATCTCTGAGGGTTTCTGAAGATGTCAGTAGATATGTAGACAAACAGAATGATGTTGATGCGATCTCATTTTATTTTTCAAAAGACATTGGTCCCTCATCAAAGGCTCAAAAAATGAAGCTAGAAGAAGCAGGTGGTCATCACTTGACTAAATTACTGATTAAAGGTTAGGCAACCTGAAGTACTAATTATCTGTCAGCTTTATTGGTGGAGAAAGGCCATCTGCAGGGTCCCACAAGAATTACAACTTTCCAGACACTCTTCTATTATTTTCTGTTCTGCAATATATCCTCATACTATGCATGTTCTCTAGCCTTTATTATGCTAAAAGGAATTTAAGCAGTGCAGCGTGGCCAGGTGGGTTGTGCTGGAAGAAGTTGCACCTTCCCCAGGACACAGCAGAGCACCTTTGAGATGCTGCAGGGCTGTGGCAGGGCAAAGGAGAAGAGGGAGAGGTCCAAAGAGGGGGTGTTTGTCTAGGGGAAACTCTGCTCTGACCTGACCCTGATGTTCCCATTTATCCCTTCAGACACCACAATTTCTCCAGTTCTCTCAATTCTTAAAGAAGGACAGCTTATGAGGAATACTTATGCTGAGATGTTCCTTCAAACTTACACTTGGGTACGTTCTTTCTCTCCTAACAGAAAGCATGTAGTAAACCCACTACATTAAACAACCGGTTCCCTGGAAGGACAGGCAATACTGAGTTTGTTTAAAATGAGCTCTGTTCTGTAGTTTCACAGTGGGCAGCACAGGTGTTTTTGGGTTTGTTTGGTTTTTTTATTTGTTTGGTTAGGGTTTTTTTTGAAGCATTCATCACCTTTGTGTTGCATAACACTTGCAATCTCACTACCACTTTTACTTACCAGCAAATAACCCAAAATATACACACCTGTACTAAAAGCTATTTTTCCGGCCTGTTGTCACTATAGAGAGATCATAATTTTTTGATCTATAGTGACCATAAAATCCTCTAGAAGTTAAACTTTTTTTAAGAGTCACAGGAAACCCACTATTTGAATTGCATCTCAAAGCCCAAACTATATACCCCTCTATGATCAAATCTCTCTGCCTTTCAGGTGAGGTATCTGCAGTGCGTGCAGTTTGGCTTCAGATTTGCTTACCTTCTGGTCTTTATTTTTTCCTATTATTTGCCTAACTCTAATAGCACATTAGGCACTCCACGGACAACCATGAAAAAGTGTCAGATGTTTCTTTATGGCCTGGCATCTGTGCAGTCACTTCATACGCTCAAGGTAAAGACTAAATGGGACCATTATGTTTAAATAGTAATTTATGCCCAGTTTACACTAGTACAATCAGATTCATACCCTGAATGAGAAACACAGGAGCACAATATTGCTCAGATCTTGCTGGTATCGTGAGCAATTGGTGCACCTTTCCCCCAGTCCTCTCAAATGAAGCATCTATGGATATATTTACATATACTGAGCTACACCATCACCGCAGCTGACATAACTTGCCTGGCTCCAATGCAGTAATTTGTGCCAGCTGAGTAACCAGCCAAAGTGACCAGTCAAGCTGATGTAGCTGAAACTAATGTACTCTTATCACTCTGCAAATACATTACAGTTTGTGGTGGGTATTTACCAAAATGAGTCTTTGTTTTCATCAAAAAAATTGAGCGTTAATTCCACATCCCATTTGGTGTGTACAGCATCCAGAATAAAACCAAAGCAACAATTTGTTGTTGCTGTTGTTCTTTATGAGCTTTGAGGTGGTTGGGTGCTAGTAAATAAGGATGGAATTGATAGAGTTATCTGCTTAATTCATGTGTTTATTAGACATTAAGAAGAAATTCTTCACTGTGAGGGTGGTGAGGCACTGGAACAGGTTGCCCAGAGAAGCTGTGGATGCCCCCTCCCTGGAAGTGTTCAAGACCAGGTTGGATGGGGCTTTGGGCAACGTGGTCTAGCGGAGGGTGTCCCTGCCCATGGCAGGGTGGAACTAGATGGTCTTTGAGGTCCCTTCCCACTCAAACCATTCTATGATTCTGCAGGGGAGGCAAACCTTCCTGAAACCCTCTTTTGGTCAGAGCCCTGATCTTTTTGCAGAACTGAGTATTCAGGAGGCTAGTCAGTTGTATAACACATTTGGAGGAGCAGTGATGGCATTGCAGGTACCAAAACATGCAGTGCTGCCCTTCTTTCCACAGTGAAGCTGTCCAAAACAATTCTGCTAGTTTCCAGTACTCCCTGTCATCACCCACAAGCTGTGACTGCTTATATTGTCATGATCACCAAAGAGTAGTAGTCCAGAGTTTGCAGTTAATTGGAAAAAAAAAAATCAAAGGAGGCTTCAAAAGATCTTCCTCTCAACCAGGCACTCTCGTGCTGAGCCATGAAGGGTTAAACAGCGGTCAGCACAGCCAGTGTTCACAGAGACCAGCAACCACCTACAAAGCAGCCACAAAACAGAGCAATATCCACCTTTATAAAACAGTGCTAGAAGTTAGAAAACTTTTCCTGAGCAGAAGGAATTTTGCTTTCCGAAACCAAGGGGGCTGTTTCTGGGCCATTTTCTACAGACCAGGAGCAATCAAAGGGCAGTATGCAAGCTGCACAGCCATTAACAGCCTGCTCTCCAGGCCTCTGTTGGATGAGCTCGGGGGGGGGGGGGGGGGGGGGGGGGGGGGGGGGTAATAGGTGGGGGTTGGGGGGGGTGTCACACAGCCTGTCTTGTGACAGAGTGGTGATGATCTCCAGGGGACACCTGGACTCAATGACACAAAGAGAGGCATGCATCAGAAATCATCAGTCTGTATCCTGCTCCCTTAGTGCATCTTTCAGGGCAGTTCTTGACTATTTTTATCCCAGAACTCTTAAAAAAATTAAAACGTGCCAGTCCTTTGAGCAGTCAGGGGGACTTGCAAATACAACCACTACAAGTTTATGTTCCCTCATGCTCTGAGGAGCAACAAATCTTGAAGCTGTGACACTGTGCTGTAAACAATTTAGAGGGATGCCAAAGCCATGTGGGCTCTGGCTGAGAAGGGAACTGGATTTGACTGCTCAGACTGCGACACTATCAGCGGGAAGGTTTCACCTCCTCTTCCTGCTGCTCTGCAGAGGCTGGGCTCTGAAAGAAGGAAGAAAGGCCAGCAGCAGAGGAGTCAAAACGGATTTTGGACAGACTGAATGAGATACTTTCATAGTCATACACGTAGAATTTCATGTTATTAATGCTATAGAAAATTAAGGTGTACACGTGTATGCCATACATGTATCACAAGCATATATAGTACACATTTAACAAAATGAATTAATGGTATATAATTTAAATCTATGTTCCAACTTTGATATTGATCCTGCTTTGAGGAGTATGCTGGACTGGGTGACCTCCGGAAGAATGTTTCACTTTATAACAAGGACTTTGAGATAGTGATTGACTTCTAGAATAGCTTAATTACTTGTTTGTTATATAAAAGTGGCTAGCAGAGCCATTGACTGGTTTTAAAAAAAATGCTCCCTATTTAGTGAAAGAAAGGCTGTCATAGTAAAAGAGAACAAGTCCCAAACACTGACCCTAAGAATATATAAAAGCATTTTCACCTGTCACTTTGAATTCTATCCTTTTGAATGAACTCACATTTACTGAATATGAATTTATTCACATTTTGTGAATAAATCCACATACTATCCACCAAAACTTTTGACAGCCTGGCTACCACATTTATAAAAAGCAACCTGAATGATCAGATGCCAATAAGTTTGACATGGCACACAGATCTAATTTGAGTAACATTCATTACCCTTATCAGGTGACATTTCGGTGGTCGAACAGTCATTTTCACAGACACAAATAAGGCTAGAGTGGGCTGAAAAGGAAATTCAGTGTTTCAAGGTAATGATTCAATGGTAAACCCTTCTCTCTATTCAGGCAGATGTCTCCCTCAGTTTGGGATCCTACCCTGGAAGTCATCTTTTGGAGTCAGACATCAAAACCCACCTATGAAAAAGAACGAGGTCGCATGTTATTCAGGGCACTCAGTACCCTAAACGCGCATGGTTGGTTGGGTGCTACTCAGTGCTTCGGGACAGGATGGGACAGCTACAGCCCATAACACGCCCCATCACCAAACTACTTGGCTCTCCTGTCGCAGGCAGCTGTCACATCCACTGGCCACAGAGCTTCTGTCTGCACTAATAAAAACAGGACTTCCTCACAGGGGCTCCGAAAGACAGACAGACATACGCAGGAGGAGTAGAGGCAGATGCGCTCACAGCGTAGCTAAATGACCTGGCCCTACCGGCAAGGAAAGTGGGGGAATCTCTATTTTGAGTCCACTTCCGTGCTGCAGGGACTTGAGGGTGACTTTGAGCCCCTGCTTCAGGCAATGTCAGTCTTTGCAGAAATGCCGCGCTCAGGGAACGTGGGCATTCGTAGAGTTCAACAGCAGATGTTAGACGATGCCAAAGTCATGTAAAGGGTAGAGTTTTTACTAGGAACACAAATACTGTCGAAAATCTGGGATCTGCAGGTCTTGTTTCTTTTTGAGAAGAGGTTTTAGATGAGCGTACCTTGACATTCCTTCTGTAAAATGAGGGTATTCCAATAACAGTTGTAAGGTGGTTTAAATTGATTAAGTATCTGGCCACCCAATACAAATGTGCGATTTTACCTCTCAGCAGACTTTGATCTAGCAATCAAAGTTAGTTTTTTAAATAGCTAATTAAAAAAATAGAGAAAAACCTCAAAATGGAGTACACTATACAGACCTGCCATGAATAACAAATTATTTCCAACTCCGGATAAAAGAACTAGTGAAGATTATAGAAGTCAAAGTAGTATTTGGCAAAAATTCAGAAGACTTTCAGGGAATGATGCATTCAGGTCCATAGAACAGTGCTCAGGAGCTGGGAAGGGCGTTGTGGTCACCAGACTCTCCCACCTTCAAGATCCCAAATACCCACATAGCAGTTTGATGTGACATAACAACAAAAAGTCTATGAGAATTACTGTACCGTGTAATCAAAAGTCAATTATCCTGAGATATCTCTTCTAAATGATAGCTGTATCACAGAATCTAGAAATAGTAAATTATGTGATAATTAATCACTGGATTGCCTGATTATTTTCATTATAAATTATTCCAAGGAAGTAGCTATTAAAACATGTATCTATTTATTACATATTTGCTTATGACTTTAATAGGTAGTGACAGAGATAATTTTTGGTTATTTGTAAGTAAGAATTAAATGGTGTCGAAGAATAATTGCTTATGGAGATACTGATGAACTGTCTGTAGGCCTGGTAATAAACTATTTCTTTATTAAAAAAAAACTATGGAAATTTTTCAGTTGAGCACACACTTTTAAATTTCTTTAACACCTTCAGCAGAACAGTTCTGAAATATTTGATTTTCTTCAAAGTTACACATGTAGTAGCTTGCTATGGTTGAGGTGCTGCACACTTAGCATTTATTCACTTGATAAGAACTTGAATCCATATGGCTGAAAGAGCTCTTTGAAAATAGAAGTGGGATTTTCAAAAAAAGGATCAAGATTAATTCTGGTGTATATGGATATATTTTTACTGATTGTCATCTGAAGTGGTCCAAAATTTGCCATGACCAAAGGGCGGGGTTTTTTTAAAGACACCTTTTATTTATTTATTTTTAAATTTCAAACTAATTGAAAGCTGATTTGAAATATTGGTTTTGCCCCTTTCAGTAGAGACTAAATTTGAAAGCCTGTGAGATTGATGTGGAGGGTCGTGTTCTGCCTATACCTGATGGAAACAAAAACAATTTGTACTTCTTAGCCAAATTACAAGCTCCTACAATATCTTTGCCCTGAAAATCATCTTTATAGTTGAAAGCAGAGGCCAGAAATTGAATCAGTGAAGTGTATTATTCTAATCATAATGATCTAATCTAATCTAAAAGTAAATAAAACATCAATCTTCCAATGCATCCAAAGACACTTTCAAAGTAAGTGGTGTGGAAATTCAGACCCCAAGAGCTGGCGAGTGGCTGCCCTGTGTTTGCTCCCAGCCAGACTCTGTGCCCTCCCCTCCACCCCTGCTTCAAACAGGGTACGCACACGGTCTGCGAGTGGTAGGAAAGCAGTATTTCCCTTTTATCATAGTCAGCATCATAGAGACACAAGGGCACAGACATTTCACAGTCAAATTTTGACCGGTGCTCATCCTGCAACCCAAAGCACGCAAGCCTAGGAGCAAAATCCTCTCTTTTTTTCCTCCAGTTTTTATGCCTAAAACAACCATTAATTTTCATACTGTAACAGAGAAATGAACCACAGTCTTGAAAGTAAAATTGCAGAGTACTCACTGCTACACCTTATTCTCAGTCAAAATGGCTGCATAAAGTGCAGGTGTCCAACATTAAGTGTAATCTCATAATAATTTTAGGACATATTTTATGCTTTGACTATTTTTAAACTGTAACATTTAAAAAGGGGACAGTGACATTGCAGAGATATTAAATGCAGAGTGCTACTGGAGGCATAGCCCCAGGTGTCAAGAACAACTAACCTTCAAGGTTAAAGTATCTTTCCAGAATGCCAAAAGAATATCCTAGGAAATCTTTAAAAAACATTTTTTTGTAGAATTAATGCCTATGTTAGTTGCGAGACAGAGAATCCTTACCTCACAGTAACAGGTGTGTCAATAAAACATTTACTATTCTAATTTTTAAAACCTCTGTTTCAATTTTATTTCTGTTTGCTCTAGAATTATGTCTAACAGTTGTACGTTCAGAGATTTAGTTTGTGGATGCAAGATCGGGCCAAGATATTTGTTTTGGAATGCAACATTTGTAAAGTCATACTATCACCAATACTAATTCGCAATAAGCTTCTTAAAACTCATGGGGATGGGAATACATTGCTGTTTCTATGAGGAGTTTTCTCTCCTGCTCTCCTTCAAGATAGATTTTTTTTTTTTGTAACCAGAATTTTCTTCTTGGTTAAGCAGAGGTGAGAATATAGTCACCCCCATGTGAGACAGACCCACTCCACAATCAGGCAGAGCATGCTAACGTGCCAGCACAGGCAAAACAAGCCCACATCACCTTTTTTTGTTTTTAAACGATTTATGTAAAAAGGTAACAGTGTCAGGGAGTAAGACAAAATAAACATCTCCTCCCACAGAGCGTATAGAAAGAACAAAGATGCCTTATCAGCTCATGAACCCTCTGAAAAAAATACATTAAAAACCTCCAAAAAAAACTTCTTTCAGTTTGGCACACCAAAGCCTAGAAGTCTCAAGTCACAGCCCATCAGGTTTTTTTGAAAGTTAGCTTAAATCTCTTCCTCAGTAATTTCCACAAAGTTATTTGCAACTCTGTTTGCATTTCTATACCCCACACTGCATAATTTATAACAACACATTATGAATTGCAAACAGTAATGCATAACTGCCTTTTATGTAATTTTCTACTTGCAATCTACTTCAGATACACAGTGAAGACAGCCATTTCCAGATATCAAAACATAGACTAAGAGTAACAAAAACTCTTTTTAGCCCTCATCCAGCAAGCAACCACTGTTCAACCCCTGGAGCCCCTTACTTCCCCTGCCTGGTTTTGTACTGGCGTTGCATCGCTGCACAGAGTTACTCACTTTTTGCCAACATCCAGTGGTTGGTCCCAACGAGGCCTGGTGAGGAAGGACACCATTTTCAAGCACAGGACACATCACTCACTCCTAGAACAACTGCATTCCCACCTTGCTATCCAAGTCACTCCTATTTGTAATTTGGGGCTTTATTCAAGGGAGGAGCAATGCAGGTGAGAGGCTGGTGATGAAGATGATGTCCTCCACCTGCTGTATTTGTGTTTTTTTCTGAGTCTTTCTCTGATAAAGAGAGGAAACTGAAAGGAAAAGGGGTATTTTACTCCTATACGTGTGTAGTACAAAGTGCCAGTTTCCCAGCAAGGGCTTGAAGGTCTTGCATGCTTATTTTAGAGAAATTTTATGATGACCCTAAAAATGTTTGTGAGAGACAAAGCAGCACAGCAGGGATGCTCTTATAAATTTTGGCATACTTTTTCTTATAAACTACCTGAGAAAAAAGTCTGTTATATTTCTCCCTGTGGCCAAACCTCAGGCCCTTGTAAGAGATAAGGAATAGAGGGAACTGACAGAAATGCCAGCCTATTGTCATAAAGACATCCGTAGGCTACAACAGAAAAGCTGGTCCTCTTTGTGATTAAGGACTACATGACCCAGCAGTGTGCGCTTGCAGCCAGAAAGCCAACTGTGTCCTGGGCTGCATCAAAAGAGGTGTGACCAGCAGGTCGAGGGAGGTGATCCTGCCCCTCTACTCCACTCTGGTGAGACCCCACCTGGAGTACTGCGTCCAGTTCTGGGGGCCCCAGTACAAGAAAGACATGGAGCTGTTGGAGGGAGTCCAGAGGAGGGCCATGAAGCTGATCAGAGGGCTGGAGCACCTCTCCTATGAGGACAGGCTGAGAGAGTTGGGGTTGTTCAGCCTGGAGAAGAGAAGGCTCCGGGGAGATCTAATTGCGGCTTACCAGTACCTGAAGGGGCCTACAGGAAAGCTGGTGAGGGACTGTTTATCAGGGAGTGTAGTGACAGGACAAGGGGGAATGGGTTTAAGCTGAAGGAGGGTCCATTTAGATTAGACGTTAGAAAGAAATTCTTCACTGTGAGGATGGTGAGGCACTGGAACAGGTCGCCCAGAGAAGCTGTGGATGCCCCCTCCCTGGAAGTGTTCAAGGCCAGGTTGGATGAGGCTTTGGGCAACCTGGTCTAGTGGAGGGTGTCCCTGTCCATGGCAGGGGTTTGGAACTAGATGGTCTTTGAGGTCCTTTCCAGGCCATTCTGTAATTCTATGACTATGCAATCAATGTTCGAACTCCTCATTCCCTGGGCTTTTTGCTTTCCCCTCTCTCTCCAGTAGCTGCCCTTCCGCATCCTACTGTAATAATTTATCTCATACTCTGCAACACTGACTGGTAAAAATGCCTCCCTGCACCCTTCCATGCTTCCAGAAGGTGAGTTACTGTGCTGGTTATACACTCACCCACGAGGGGCTCCCATCACATAGGAGCGTGCATTTCTCATACCCTAGCATTAAGTGCGTGAAACAGTTAAAAGATATTTTTCTGCCCGCACTGAGATTAACTCGATGCTTTACTGTGCTACAGCACCACAAGAAGTCACCTCCATTCACTTTCTGTACTCCAGTGGGGAAGGTACAGTGTTTGTCTCATACTGTGCTAACACTCTGTATTTACAGGACAGGCAAGATTTATTCTTCTGTGTATATGTCTTAGAGCACAAAGTACAATAATGCTGGGATATATGCACATAACTTAGAGGCCTTGAAATATTCTTTTGATAACCCAAGCTGAAGCCAAGACGTGTGAATTGCTGCATGAGGGAACGGAGGCAGAACCGCAGTCAGCTGCCACTCTCCGCCGCCCACGCTGTTCATGTCATCTCACCCGTCCACACGCCTCTACCAAAAGGGGCTCGCTTTAAGCTCATGGATCTTTATTAAGATTTTTATTCTGAATATCTCTACAGCTGTATACACCTATAGCTGTGGTAGCATGGCACAGACAGCAGCCTTTGGGATAATTACACTCTACTTGAAATTATGGCTTAATCATTTTCTTGCAAGACCTGTCAAGCAATTACAGATTATTTGTTTATAAATGAATATTTCAACATTTAGAAACTCTTATATGAAAACAGCATTTGAGCATTTTATTCCATCAGATGCCTAAATTTATTCTTAGCAGTTTTGATTTTTATCTGTTCATTGAATCAAGAAAATATGTAGGCAGGATAATTACTTTCTAGGAAGTAATGATGTCCAAAATTAATGTAATGGCAATGGTAAAAGACAGTAAAAAAAGTAAAAAAAAAAAAAAAAAAGCCAAACTGATTTACATGGTGAAAGTAATCAACTGTTAACGCAGCTTGGTGGTTTTAATTCTCTGCTTTCTTAAGCTAATCCTTTTCTTGTCAACTGAAAACTGACGCAAGTGCTCAGGATGCAGAACTGGAACTGTCAGCATCGTTCAGATACAAAGCCAAACCTCCAGAGTCTGTGGGGGGTTTTGTGGGGGGTTTTGGTTTGTTTTTTTTTTTTTTTACTGTAGTATGACTATAACTTGCTTTATCAGTTTAGAAGAAAAATTATATGAGCTATATGTTTCCCATTAGCAAAGGGTGCCTGACCTTTAAATAATATGAAACTTCCTTTCTCAGAATTGCCTTCTACAGACCACTTTTTCTGTATGTGCCCCTCTGTGGCAACTAAACTAAACGCGTGACTTCTGTGTATCTCATACCTGCCACACGCACGACAAAACGCAGCCAGGATGGCAGCCTCCCAGACTTCTCTGACGGTTGTATGCTTCCCGGAGAGGGTGCCGGGCGCTTTCTGGTCTCGGAGGACCAGAGGATCTCCTCCGCCCGCATCCTGGAGGAAAGCCCCATTTCGGCACCTGCTGAGCCCTGTCATGGCTGGGTGAAGCCGAGCCACTCCCGCAGCCATCGCTGGGTTTCACATTTTCTGCTACTATCAGGCAAATGATTAGTGGGAAGAGTCACGATATCCATTCTGGACGTGGGCATCTAATTCTGCTTATGTCACAATATACAAAGTATATCCTACAATAAATTAAGGTTCCTAAATAGTTTGTGTACTTAAGATAATTTCAACTAAAGTCTCAGCAGAATTTGTGTCACACTAAATTGCAGTAATTCAATCCCTTTGGTTTAAATACATTGATTCTACATAAATCAATGGAAGCACCACCAGGGCATAAAATTACATGCTCGGCCAAATGATTGTAATATTAAGCCTGAAAAAAAAGTATGAATTGAACGATGACAAATCCAGATCTATGCTGTATTTACATGAGTGTGCTGCATGCTTCATTGTCTGTACAATCAGAATGATAAATTGGTAGCACACTTTGCAGATCTATTTGAATAAGGAACCCCATATTGTTACAAGTTTATCTTCATGGTCAGTGAATAATTTTATACTTACTGTCACACTAAAATTAAATCCTCTATATTACTGTAACTCTCAAGTGCAGGGGTGTTGCTGTTCTCCATATTCTATGCTGACCAATTAACAGGATTGATTGCAGCTATAAATTAATTTAACTGAAACTATAAACTGATTTTATAGTTCATGTGACAGATTGTTGCATTCCTTACAGAGTGCTCTGTACAACACAGTAGCATACAGTGCTGGCAGTAATCAACTACGATACATATTTCCCGACCATTGTACAAACCTTATTTCCTTGTTTATGTATTTCTATCCATAACTGACTATATTTTAAGGCCTCTCAGTCACCTTTTAGCTTTGTTAGAAGCTATGATGCTGTTTATGCGTTATGGTTTTCTCCCAAAGCACATGAAATAGATGAAAGTCTCCCTCAGAGGACTTCAATTGACCTTGAATTTAATGAGTGGTGGCAAGAAGGGATTACTCTGATAAGAAAGCTTCATTGAGATGGTTTAAATAGACTTCTTTGGCCCAGTAGTTTGTACCATGACATTGCATTTATAGTGTACCAACAGTGTATTAGCTGTTTGTATCTCCTCTGACTTGATGGAAAGATATATGGAGTTTGACACTTTTTTTTAAAAAAAAAAAAAAAACAAAAAACAACATTTTTTCAACAGTGTAATTCTACTTATCACAGGAGAAGGTAAGCCCAGAAGATCTATATCAGATTACCAATATTAAAACCCCACCATTTTAAACTCTAGTGGAGCCTGCAGAATTGAGAAATCACTGAATATGTTACATTGCTGCTTTACATATATTATGATAACAGTGTCAGCTCCATTCCAGATTTAGACAAGTAGCAGAAGCCTTTGTTTGAACTGAATGCTAAATACTCTTCCTTGTGCATGGGTTTATTTTCTTTTGTTGTGCAGTTTTCTTTTCAGGAATTATTTGCATTGCTAAGCTGCAGGGTTTCTGTCAAAGAGTACTGGCAAACCAAATAATTATCTTTTTGGGTTTTTTTTTTTTTTCATTTCTTGGTAGCTGACACACGGTCTTAGAATTCATTCCTTGCTCTGAAGACCCAACACAAAACCATCTGAACTGGCACAAGCTCTTAAGCATTTGTTAACCTTGAGGCACTTTTAAACGTATGTTATTGCTGTTTATATTCAAGATATTAAAAGTAATTTAGTAGCCTGCCATAAACCATGGGAACACCCATCTGTCTAATGGTATCTCTGCTCAAAACAGAATGAAAACCAAAACAAATTGCTTGATAATACCAGATTCTTTTTAAAAGTAACCCACAAGACAATTCCCTTGAGCCTGCTCTCTTTACTGCAACTGTTTAAAAACAACCTCTAGTAGCTTTTAATTTTTACAGTAAAAAACATCTTCTAAGAGCTTATTGTCAAAAAGAAGTAGTTTTGGCAGAATACATACTGATTCATACACCTAAGAATCCCTATTTATCTGACTCCTGATCCTTTTTCTGAGCCCTGTACTCAGCGATAGTCAAGTATGTTCAGGCATGATTTATCTTCACATCTGATTAGCCGTTGCTCTACCCAGTTAGAGCCTGACAGGCTTTTTTAATCCTTACCTAGCTGAACAAAAACCAGCATGTATTAGACGTGGCATAAATGGTGGTATAAAAGCCGCAGGTGGTATGAACATCTCTGATGATGAGGTGCTGAACTTAGGATTTTGGGACGAAAGATTTGATAAAGAGTTATTTGCTTATTTAAAATTCTATTAAGTGGAAAAAAGTAATTTTCTAGGGACTTTATTTGTCATGTTGTCATATTATTCTTTCATTTAATAATTTAAATGTTTAGTAAAATAATAGTCTGTGTCAAAAGTTTAAGTCTGACTACAGTAGATGATAACCTCAAGTCTGCCTTGGTAATGAATCAGAATGACTTCTATGCATATAAATAAGACTTTGATGGCTGCATGTGTTGCAAACACTGATTAAAACCATAATTAAAGCTAGCTGGAAAAGCTGAGGTGGACTAATTTTGATCGTGAAATAGTCTGAACACACATCATAATGATAAAACAAGAAAAAAAGGATGAGAAAAAAAAAGGAAGTGCAGGCTGAGGAAAGCCACCTTCTCATTCCTCCTTTTGCTAATGCACAAAGAGAGGGTCTCCTAGTTCTTAAGGACCATTTTCAATCTTTTTACAAATGTGTTCAGTAAAGAGTAGAGACACGTATTCGGTAAGGAGTAAAGAAAGAACGTATGGGAAGTACGGGTGGCTGTTACTCAGGTGAGCACTGCGAGACTTCAGAGCCACCCCCACGGTACGCCCAACCTGTCTGCCCTCCCACGGGGCTCCATAGCCGCCGCAGTGTGGGCACCAAGGACAAGCTGAGGAGCTGATCTCTGCAGGTCCTCCCAGGAAACCAAGAGAGGCAGTTCCAGTCTCCTCTCTGCTGACGAAAGGCATTTTGGCGGTCTGACTCCTAACCCATCCCAAGCACTAGCCCGTGCCAGAGCGGCTCAGTGCCCTGAGCCTTCTGCAGATACTGGCAGGCATCGCTGCCTGTCCTGTTGGTAAGGGGACTTCTTTCTCACTCTTCACTTCTTTTGTCTCTATTCCCCTAAAATCAGGTGACTAATTTTTCATACATGAAAAACTGAAAACCTGGGGTGCAGTGTACAGCAAATAGAGGAAAACATGCTGGCAAAGAGTTGCAAATTGGTCCAGTCAGAACACCCTCCAAATGTGAGTCAAGGTCTGTCTTTGCTATGTATTGGACCTAAAAGCCTGTGCATTTGACCTGCAACCCCATGAGATTTGAAGGGTGAACAGAGGTCAGTACTCGCTTATTGCAATTCTTAGAAATCCAGTAACCTTCAAACGATTGAAGGAAACAACCATACACTGAGCAATTAACTCAATGAGCTTTACATATATGCTGGGGGGGGGGGGGGGGAAGAGTGAAAACCTGCAATCTTCATGGTGAGTTTGGTGAGACAAAAGCATCAGTGAAGGAGCCAATATTCAATATTGCTTATAGAGCACAGCAGCAAAGTCTCTGGTTTCAGAAAGCATTTGAGGAGATGAGCAGCATCTTATCTGAGCCCAGCAGTGACTTTCAGGGAGAAGGAAGTGAGGCTGCTGGCTCTTGCTTAGATTAAATTTCTGTTGTTACAAGGAGGAAATTTGGTGCTAATTATTTGAAAGCAATCTCTGCTGTAATTGAGTCTTTGTGAAAGCAAGAAGCTAATAATGTGCATAGCTCAGGCAAAAACCAGGCAGCCCTCCTCACATCTGTCTGCCAAGCTGTGTGGGGCGAGGAGCAGCTGCATGCCAGGGCAGCCACTTCATCACCGCCATCCAGACCCCTACACCTGGCCAAACACTCCCACCTCGTGGCAGAGCAGTTCCCACCAAAACTCACCTTACCGCATCGACCTGCACAGGGAGAGCCAATAACACTGCCTGATGCCGTGCCAGTAGTGACTCTCCTCTGTCAGAGACTGGTTCTCATGCTTCGTTTAGATAGTCATCGGTAAAATATTTACTGCGGATGATTAGCATCAAGAATAACGGGAAGCAGGAAGCAGCTTCACATCCTTGGGAACACATTTAATGACTTGTAAAATATTCTATCATATTATCTCATTTTATGAGACCATGAATCCCAGTAAACACAGTGACACCTGAGTGATACCTTTGCTCTGTAAGCTTCTCGGCACACAACGGTAGTATTTTCTCTTTCCCAGAGATGAAGATATTGCATCGTTTGCCTTTGCAGAAAACAAGATGAAGCCTGAAGTGATTTTCCACACTGCAGGATGCAGACATCTGTTATCTCATTCTTACCTCTTCGGGGACACGTCCACTTCGATAAGAAGAATAATGCAGTCTGAAAAGTGTGGGTACTATAATAAGTATAGTGGAAGTAGTTATTTGCTGATCACAGGTCTTATCTTGGAGAAAAAGGATGACTGACTAAGCCTCTGAAGCACAATCCATGGTTTAAGCCAAGATGGTTTTTAACCCTTTATAAAGCTTCACATAATGAATCATTCACAATATTTTCACTACAACATCAAACACATTAAACCAATTTTTGCCTAATAGTGCGCAATTGTAAAAGCACACAAAAATTTGGTCTAATGCCCAGTTTCTGTTGTTGTGCTCTTCTGCATTTGAACCTAGAGCTTGGAGTACCTACAAAGCTTTATACACTTAAGGGGAAAATCACAGAATATTCCTACAGCTTTTTAAATCATGAATATTTTGTTAGTCCCACATTTTCATATTTTAGAACTAGGTCATATTTTGTGTTATGAATCTAAACTGTGTCTAAGCTACTTTATTCATGTTTCAGACTATTGAATACCATGGTTTAGCTGAGACTTGTAACCAGCAAATAGTTACGTTACAAGGTTGGTAGTGGAAATCACTATAGTTAACCAATCTCAAAAAAATAGCTATATTCAGTTGTGTACGTTTAGAACATTTCAGCTTAAAACATCACGTATTTAAGAACTCCCATTTCCTGCCTTCATTAGTAACTGAACACGAGATAAATATGCTAATCCGATAAAACATGAGCTATCACCTGTGGCTGGATCCTGGCCAGTTAAACTGTCACATAGTGATGCTGAAGTTAACGCTATGCTGACTGAAAGAAACAGTCTTTCCCATGCTAGAGACACCTATTTCTGCCACCCATGGTTTAAATAAGAGCTGATTTTCTAATCATTCACCGCTGAAAACCAAGCGTCAATGAAGTAATTTCTGCAACAGACTGGATGCATGTGAAGTATGAAAAATGTCCTAAAGAAAGAATATAATTGCTTAGAAAGATGCTCCTTCTAGAATGAAATGAGCACTGGCCAGTTTCCATGCTGAGATCAAAATCGAGGCCAATGTTAATGTGCTAAGCATGCTTTACAAAGCTACTGTAGGAAAAAATATTATGCATGCAGAACAATTAGTTGTATCTTGGTAGGGTTTGGTTGGTTGGTTTTTAATAGTAGAAACTATCACCTTTACAGATTAATTCCTTTTGCCAAGGTTCAGTTTTTTTTTAAAAAAAGTTTGTTTTAAAGACCACAAGCTAATAAAAGCATAGTTATAGCTTCAGTATGAAGTCATCCTGCTTTTTCCTGGGTCAAAAATGTCTTTCCAATGTCTTTAGAATGAGGGTCCAGAGATCATAGAATCATAGAATGGTTTGGGTTGGAAGGGACCTTCAAGATCATCTAGTTCCAACCCCCCTGCCATGGGCAGGGACACCCTCCACTAGACCAGGTTGCCCAAAGTTCCATCCAACCTGGCCTTGAACACTTCCAGGGAGGGGGCATCCACAGCTTCTCTGGGCAACCTGTTCCAGTGCCTCACCACTCCCACAGTACAGAATTTCTTCCTAATACCTAATCTAAATCTGCCCTCCTTCAGCTTAAACCCATTCCCCCTTGTCCTGTCACTACACTCCCTGATAAACAGTCCCTCCCCAGCTTCCCTGTAGGCCCCTTCAGGTACTGCTAAGCCACAATTAGATCTCCCTGGAGCCGCCTTTTCTCCAGGCTGAACAACCCCAACTCTCTCAGCCTGTCCTCACAGGAGATGTACACAGATAGATGATGGTTAACTATTTGACCTCAAGTACATAAAAGATTTTCCAAACACATTTTAAACTCCCTTAATAAAGAAATCCCAGGATTAAATAATGCAAGAATACATTGTTTAGATAGAGAATAGCAATTTTATGTCACATTACTGGTAGAACTAAAACTCCCTGAGGTTGTACAAATGTCTCTGAAATACAGCACAGCAAAATTCATGAGGACATGTCACTTTATCAACACTTACTTAAAATTCTTTGCCCAGCACAGCTATGCCCTTGCTACCTATGAATAATGTGAATATTCCTAACCCACAACAATGAAATCTTTGTATAATAATGTATAATGAGCTGTCATCAGATAGTTAATACTTTAAAGTTGTTATGTGAAGCCCAGACATAAGGACACTAAGGTGATAGCAAAAAAAAAGTCAAATGCTTTTTTTGGGCCAAGCTCCAAGGAAGTAGAACTTCAAAAAGCCTAGTATATCAATAATATCTCTGGGAGACATCTGCCAGCTTCAGCGAAACCCAAGATTTGTGAATCTCAGAGAAGTCTGATGAAGACCTTCAATTCACTTACGAGCAGGCAGACTAGCGTAAACGTGCACGTGTTGTCTCGGCAAAGCTACCCATCTGCCACCTGTCCCTTTCCAGCTCTCTGCCCACCCAGCTCCCATATGCTCTATCCTCTTTCTTATTTCCAGGCTGTTTTCCTTGCTAGTCTATTCTCTACAGATTTTGTTTAAATTTCTACCTAGCCCTTTCTTTCCATTTTCCGTGCATATCCTCTCCTCCCTTCCCTGAATTTCTTCTTGTTTTTCCACCTGAATTTTACTACTCCAGACTCAATGAAACTAGCTATCTTTTGAAGTGCTTCTTGGGGCCTCCTGGATTTCAGCCCTCTTCTTCACACTGTTCTTCCCTTTGCAATTTCACTTCTGTCCTTTCTCTTTTCTTTTCTCCCCTCTTTCCTCTGTTGTCCTTTGGGCTTGGTTATCTTCAAACATTTCCCAATGGAAAAGAGTTTTTGCGTGTTACCATTTAGTTTGTGGTCCAGGAGACACGTTTAACTCCCATGCAGTAAGGGCCAGACAGAGGAAACGTTTCTGTTTCAGAAAGGCTGTTCCGCAAGATTGCCCTGCAGACTTGGACACTTGTGAGAGGACCACAGACTCATAAGAACAGCAGCAGCAGAACTGGTCAGCTTGGAGGATGGGCATACAATTTCTAATAAAACCTCAACTGAAAGACCCCAAATCATCCTCTAAGTTCCTTTTTTGTCAACTTCTCTCAGTTCGGTTGAGCAGCCAACACCTTTTTCAAGAAATAATGACCACGGAAAGAGGACTGTTCTCACGCTAACATTCCTCCTTTCCCTTTTCCTGGCAGAGGGACCTGCCAGGTTGGAGGGTAACCTCACGCACACAGTCACATGTCCTTTCCCTCTCTGAACAAGATTAAGATTTTATAATCTCGCTCTATGTGATAACTCTGTCTTGCAGCTCGGCAAGATCGAATCCAATTATTCACTGCTGAATTTCCAACAACCAAGAGAAAGGTATAAGTTAAACTACAGGAGCATTATGTATGTTCCCCCCAAACCAGGAAAAATTAAACAGGTTCTACAGTCCCTTTATGGAGGTGGAGGTTTTCAGCAATTGCACAGTGACATCTGGTATAGATTTAGAGAGACTGTACTAATGCAAACAGAAGAAAAATAACACTTTACTAGACAGATGTTACGATGACTATGAATTATTAGGCTACTCTGATTTTTTTTGGTATTCAATAAAATGTTCATTGTGGAGCTTGCTCTTCCCACTCAGGAGTAAACTGGCACTCAACAAGAAACTTGTTCAATTTCTGTGAAGAGAGGACTCAAAGATATCCATCACAGACAATTGCCATCTGTAGGAGGCCATCAATTTCTTCAAAATTGTGTTCTTGCAGCCTCCAATGTCTCCTCTTATTTAACCAAGATTAGTCTGTTCCTTAAGGAGAACTTTTAGGTAGTCAACAGGATAACCACGAAGGGGAGCAGCCCTTCCACGGAGGCTTTGTGAGAAGCACTTGGCATCAATCAGCACTCTTAAGAACCAGATCTTTCTCTTAAGAAGACCTTCCAGGTAGACTCCATTACACAAATATCTGCTTATATATAGAAAGAAAGGTTTTTAAAGTGTCTCTGTAGGTTATATTTTGGAGAAGTTTTCTCCTTTCTACCAATAAGAAACCCCTAGAAATTAATTATAATTGTTTACAGGCCTAAGAAGCAGGTCTTCACAAACACAAGTTCCCATAGTCCCAGGTAGCCAGAACCATGATTTTGATTAACTGTAAGTTACTAATTAAAATCAACCAATCTTAAAAACTCTTCACCATGGGTGAAATTCAGTCTGCAGAAGAGAAATCCCACATAAAAGAGTTTCAGGAAATATGCAATTTCCGGACTAAATTGTCCAGGTGATGTGATTAGAGACATCTTTAACCCCTCCCTGTAACCCTCTACATGCCTTTCTGCTGCCTATTCTGCCTATTCTGTTACTCAGTTACTGTTCCTGATGTCAAACTCCAAGGAATTATGTACAGAAAATCCATTTTCAGCCACTATCAGAATATTAAAGGCAACTGTTGATGCTAAAATTAATAATTCGCTGTTTTGTTCGAGTGATTCTTGTGACTCAGATAACTCCGAAACAAAAATTAGGCTGATGACCTAGTGCTCATCACTGAATTCATAGCAACTGTGATAAACAGGTTTTACAAAAAACTGTTTTATTTGGTCATAATACGAAATTTAATTTCTCCCTCTGCCTTGTTTAATGCTTCAACTTTTACATGATTGGAAGCACTTTTTATTCCTGCCCAGCAGTAGCTAGTATGGACATTTATTAAAGAAGTTTTGAAATATATCAGAGGAATCTTAGATCAAGAAGTGTGTCATCAAAGGCAGAAGTTTCTATTCACTGCACCACATAGATTTAAACAGAATGTGCTCCCTTCAGCATTTTTCTTCCTTTTAGCTAAATAAAGTCCTTATCACTATGGATTAAAGAATAAACCTCTGACTATTTTACAAAATTGCCACTGTTCAGATTTACTATCATGGAAGGTGACAATTCCTGCACATAGCAGAAATTCTTAAAAATCTATAAATTTTCACCAGTTAATGTACTTTTCCAATGTAAACAGGCTTTAGGAAAGATTTGTGCTTTCATTCTAGGCGAATAATTATTATTATTAGAAAACTCTACCCATTTCATCCATTTATTGTCATAGCTTACATGACATGAAAAATGATTAGCAATATGGTTTAAGAAGTGAGCTGTAGAATTCAATTGAAAATTCAAACCCTGCCAGAGGTGTTCATGGGTAATTAAATATTAAAAGTAATGCAATTCCATACTCTGCAGAAATAGGTCTGTTTCAGCTTCAGATTCTCATTGGAACTATTTACATTTTGCTCTTCACCCAAAAAAAAAAAAAAAAAGCACACACTGGATAGTCATCAGTTCTGGTTTCAATCACTGACTTTCCCTTGCAGCAAAATGTTGCTGAAGCACTGAACCTGTCATGCATTGCACAACACTAAATCAAATGATTTATGAGTATCTGACAGTGATCTGATGCTTCTAATTTGTCAATCAAATGTGCAAGCTGTGAAAAAAAAAAAAAATCAGACATCTTTTGGAAAGTGGAAATGCACCTGGGGAAGTTCAGTCTTATTTAGTTACCTCACATACTTATTGACGCACGCAAAAAATCTCTAAGGCAGGCAGAAAGACTCCTTCCTGACAGCCTATACATTTATTTGAAGTTCTTCTACATGACCTCTGCAGGTCCCCGCTCCGGGGGCTGCAGCACGGTGTGAAACCCCACAGGACTGGAGCCCCTACCCCAGGCTGGGAAGTCTAAATCTTTACAAAGCAAAACCAATGTTTGCCACTTCTGCAGTCAGTAAATCCATAGGCTGCTTTTCTCTTACCTACCCAGAAAATCCTTTGTTTTCTTCTCCATCCTATTTTCAGAAAAAGCAAGGAAAATGGTAGAACTGATCTTTTGCCTTCGTCCTGTTTTTCCAGCACTTTTCCTGTCCTCCCTGCGGTGCCTTTCCAGTGTGGTAGCAATAGGACACATTACTTAAACCAGACTCTTTTGATTACTGAAGTATTTCTTTCCCTTAATGAGAGAAATTGGGCATTTGTTTACCATAAGTCCTGCCTTATTCATTTCAGACTGTGGTAAATGTTCATTCGGTGTCCCCTAACAGCTACTAACAGCAATAACACATATTCTTGGGGGATCGCAGTGTCTTGCTATTAAGGCAAATGTTCTTTTTCTGAAATACTGTTATTTATAAGTAATTTCCCCTCAGCATGTTATCTAGGCAGCTGCAAAAGACTAAGGAATGGTCACAATCCATTCAGTTTGCCTTCCATCTGCAATTCTAAAAATCATAAGGAGAAAAAGAAAAGAAAATCCACATGGAGAGCACTGTCTCTGAAAATCCTCCCTGGGGCAATCATAGCTGAACCTAGAAAATAAGTTCCTCTGAAGCAGCATCTGGAACAGGAAAAGGATGACTAGCCTGAATGGGCTTCCCCGCTCCCCGAGGAGCGCGGCTCCTTGATGAGCCTGACAGAGCATTTTGCAGAGCCGTGGAGCGTGACCCGGTGCTATCCTTACAGCCAGCGCTGCACTGAGCATAGAAATCTTTCTGTGCCGGTGCAAACTTACTGTGTTGATGGCTTCGTGAATTCCAAATGCCTGTGCCTGAACCTTGCATCTCTATCTTCAGGACAGTTTGTTTTCTAGAGTTGATTCAATGACAGGGGGTACGTTGTCTAAAAGTTAGGAGCGATTTCATAAGTGAATTCGATTTTCCACTTGCAAATAAGTGTGGAATTACAACCTCTGCACTTGATGCCCAGTGAACCAGTCGGAAACCATGAGGCTTACATTCATTAGTTCGCATTAGAAAAACAGCTTTCTGAGATGCAATCCTAACGACCATTCACATATTTCACAGGATTTTTATCTCACTTACACAAGACTGCTGGGAGGTCATTTTACAAAGTAGTTAGTGATACCTAGCCATACTGCTGAGGCAAACTGTTGCATTTGATACTAAAAATTGTAGTGCTATAGTTTACAGTGGAAAAAGAGAACAGACACTAAAGCTGCTGTAGAGTCTCTGGAGACACAATTACGGCTTATTTCTGGTATTCTGAGTAGCTGGACTCAGCATAATCACAGTCTCACTTTAACCCCAAAACTAAGTGGATTTCTCCTCGGCACTTTGGAGCTCACGGACTCACTAATACATAGCAACGCGCATAAAAGTACTCAATCCAATTTCCTTTCAGACCAGCATGTTGTAGAGACATAAATATATACAAAGAATTTGTACCACTGGAGAATCAAGTTGACTTTAAGTCAGGTTGACTAAGGCTCTGCCAGAAAAATCTTTTAGGTTCTTAATCCTTTTAAATTGTGGACTTTAACTTTTGTGCGTTAAACTTCCATGATTATCATGAGTCTTATAATAGTTAGTGCATTCTTTAAAGGTCCAATACACCCAAAATTCTCAAACTTTATTTCAAAGGAATAGAGATTCTAGTGCTTATAGCTTCAGAAAAACATTATCATGAAGGCTGAGAAAACAGCCTTTTAAGAAAAACTTTTTTTTTTTTTTTTTTAATCCTATGATTTGGAAGATGTCAAGTCAGAGTCCTGATTTCTGAAGATCAGCAACTCATCCCTTGCAATCTGTTATCATGAAGACCATTAAAACTTCCAGGTAAGTAAAGACTTCCTACTGTATCTGGAATTTGGGATTCCAAATCTAGTAACAGTAATTCTACATTTCTTACATTTCTTTTAAAAAAGCAGAAATATGCCAACTTTGTAGCATTGGCTTAGGTAGTGATTTAAGTTTTCTGATGAATAACTAGCTCAGGAAAAGACAGAGTCACAAAGATACATTGATCCAAACACTAATCAGAACACAGGCTCCTGCTTGAAAGGTAGATGTCAGAAGCTTCCTTGACACCAGTTGTGGTCACATGCTTCTGACTTTATCTTTGTAAATCTCTCATCAAATCTTGCACCTTCTACTCCAACAGGATCTTGCCTTTAGTTCTTGTATGTTGAGCAGGATGCCACCACTTCTACTAGTCCCTCCCACAGCTTGACCCAGAGCCTCTACACTTGGACGATGATCCTCCACTTGCTTCTTCCTCAACTCAGGGAACCTCACACTTGGCCCCTTCTGCTATCTGGACCTTTTCTACCTTGGGCCAAGGGCCTTTACATGTGCTCCTTTTTAGCAGCATATCCACAGTGTCCTTCCACTTACTGCTTCCTCCCATTGCTGAGCTTCGTACAGCTTCTCTTGCTGCTTGACACTTTCTCCTCAAAAAATTTACTGGGGCATGTATATGCTCTTTTAGGACATATAGGCCTGTTTTCAACTTTGTGGTATCACTAGCAGTCTACTTGCAGCAATATAGAGTGCTCTCCATGGGATAACTGCCTAAATCAACTAACTTTCAAGGCATTTAATCATCCTATGTGATGTTCCATGTGGCTGGACTACAAACATGTACTGGAGCTAGCTAACTGTAAACAATACTGCCAAATCCACATGAGGTGTGTTAAGTAAAGTCGGCATAGCAGTAACCACAGCGTAGGCAGACCCTCAGAGTCAGGACTTATTTGTAGCATTATCTACCTGATACTGAGAAAACTGTAAAATGCTGCAGTCATCACATCCTACGTTTGTTCTGATGGCTAATGAGCCAAAGAGTGCATTTGAGGTCGGACTGCAGGCATGAGCCAAACCCAGCCACTGCTCAGTCCTTGCCATATGGGAACCAAAAACTGGAGTCTTTCACTGGTGGAAATTGCAGATGCTCTTTCACTTTCTGCAGATTCCCCTTCTCTCCACACATTGTTCCTGACAGCACTGCATGGATACTGCGGCACTTCTCCTATTTTTAACAGTGTGAGGCACTTGGCTGGGAGTTCTCCATGCTTTAATGTGTGTTTGATCAAAAATTTAACTACCTCCTATAATTTAATTGTAAAATGAACACTTCCTGCTTCTGCAAATGATGTTTCCATGGAAACTGCTCATGGTGCCGTTGATACAAAATGAAGGGGGTTTATTAATGGGTCTTTCTATTTTTTCTGAATTTAAAAAACAGCTCTAGCTCAGAGTCTTGAGGCTTCAGTATTTCTCATTTGTTGCAGAAAAATATATTCAGAGAATGAGGTATATAAAACAAGCCATAGTACTATAACAGAGTATAGTAACCTAAATTCTTGGCTCCATAGAGCTTAAGCTGGGAAGGGGTAGTTGAGGTGGAATTACATTTTCTATTTAAAATTGTTCATGCAGAATGATGGAAGGTACTTATTATGGGATGATACATTCGTGATTTCAGAAGATGATTGTAGGCTGCACTGATCAGGGACATTTTGAGTACAGTTGGACACTCTTGAAAACCATGTAATTTATTTCATCAATGTCATCAATATAATCCTCATTGTAGGAAATGCTACTCTGGATTTTCCTCAGAAGCACAATTTGCATGAGGGAAGCATCCAAGATAACTTCCTAGCCTTCTAGTTCAGCTGGTAAGCAACTGGCATGCTCAGTAACACCTTCCTACAAATACTCATGTGAACACTCAAACTGCAGGGCAGATCCAATTTTATCATGCCAAACTAAACCACATTGTGTCCACAGACACTGGAAGTAAGTGGACTCAGAATCTTTCATACCACGAATTTCTTAGCCTCGGCAATGGAAAGAGAGGTACTGAATGGAAGATCCCGTTGTAGGACAGCATGCAGAGAGGCTGAGTTCCAGCTGTGCTTAGGAATCGCAAAAGGGAATTTGCATTCAAAGAGACACTGCTGGGGGCCTCGCCACTGCCAGGAATGGGTGGAGATGAGGCAGCAGGTAGCCCCCTTTTCAGCTTCACCTGAGGCAAAACCTCTGGCATTTGGCCTCTGACTAGGAAAAGTCTAAAGCAAAGTCTATCTCTCTTCTGTCTGGTAGCATGAAAAGATAGGGTGGCTTGGGGTGGTGCTCAGGGTCATTCACAGCCAAGAAATCTGGCAAGTCTCCTCCATTCACTGACTTCTACTATATAAAGGAGACTTTTATACTCACCTGAAAAAAAAACCTCTCCGAGGTCCACACAAGGTGACCTCAGATTTGGGTACTGCTCCCCACTTGAAAGCTGCCTGCAGCGGCAGGTGGCAAGGCTTCATGTGCTTATGCTTAAACTGTGTCTCCAAGGTTTCATCTACAACTGCTAGAATTAAATACATATTTTCTAAAAAGACCATGAAAGGGCAGGAGTTATACAATGCCCATGATCTCCTTGAAATCTCTGTAGACTAGTTGGTAAGTCCTAGACAGCGAGCAAAGAAAACCATGTGTAAAACCTGTTTTGCCAATATAATTTCACATCCAAGAGAGAAACAGCAAAGCCTTGTCCAGAAGTTAAACTAGTATTTAAACCAGAACTAAATCTATGTTACTGAATGCATACATGACAATTTTACTTACTTTTCTGCTACTGAATGCAAATCGGTCTTCATTGTCCACTTCCTTTGCATTTTTGCTGTTAATTAGCAAGTCTAGAGAAGAGAAATCATATTAAAAGGAGTCAAAAGGAGGCAACTTTCTGATGATATAAAAAGATGCCATGGGGTCGTTAAAGAAATCCCAATGCAACTTAGCTAATTTGTTACTTTTGATCTAGGATCATATAGCTTGCTTTCCTCTTGTTAATTGAGTAGTTCAGAAATTCTTGAACATTATATCATCTTTGATGCAGCTGGCCTCATTCCCTTTCATGTGTTTTAACAATACTAGCAAGTGTTAATGACAGCTGAAGTCTTGATATTTGTGAGTGAGAGTGCCAAAGTCATCTTTGACAGTGGCTATCAGTCATAGCAGCTTCTGCTGAAAGATAAGGCTTCCCCAGTTGGTCTTTATGGTTTTTTTGGAAAATGTTGGGGCTAAGGTATTTCATGTTCTTTCTTGACCCTGATACCTGAATTCCACCAGGTAGCAAATGGCTCACAATGAAAGAACTCCTATAGTGTGCTGTTAGGGTGGGTCTAAGGTTGCTAATACTAGATGGTCAAATGACTAGTGTCATCTGAATTAGATGGCATGGGAAGAGCATCTTTAGATATTGTTGCACTTGTTCTTATCTTCCAGTATATTATCATCGTGTTTTCCAAGGCATTTGCTCTACTGGATGATGAGACTAGTATGAGGCGTTTGCCATGCAAACCAGTTTTGGATTAATTTGTTATCTGAGGATCTTGAGAGATAAAAGTCTATATCATTTGTATTATTTGCTGTATATGAGAAAAAGTTGCTTGTCTGCTGGCAAACTGTGTCAAAAAGTACTGCCAAATTTCAGGAAAGTGTGGTGGGGTTTTTTTTTTTCTTATATTGATTTTGTTTTATGGAGGAGTTTTTTCAGCTTACCCTGCTGATTTGGAAATGAGGAGAGTTAGCAGCGCTTTGCCAATATCATAGACTTTAGTAATACACTTGCTAGATGAGGAGTTCAAATAACTTTCCTTTGGTCTCCGGAATTTTACAACACTCATGCCTGAAGAAAAACCCACACCTGTCTGAAAAAGCTATTTCTGTAACACTGTTCAACCCAAATAGGAGGAGAACTAGGATTTACAGCCCGACAAAGAGAGATTTAAAGCTGGCCTTCCCTGCTGCTGACTTCAAACATTCACCTTTACTTCAATAAAGCTCTACTCTTCTTGCCATACAATCCCTCCCCCGGCAGGACGTAAACACAGAGCTTGCTTTCACCATCACGAGGCATTGCCAGTCACTTGCTAAATTAAAAATTGTCAGAGAGCATATCCCATGTCCTCCCTGTCCTTTGCATTGGCCATTCGCGTGCTTGCCCCTCCATGGTGGCGGTGATGGTAGGATTGCATGCTCAGGTAGGTCTGGTGCTGACAATTAACTGCTATCCCCATCAGACATGCTTGGGTAGGCCACCTGCCAGCTGTGGCACCAGAGCGGTTCTTTTCTGTGACCATTTACAGCAAGACCAAACCCAAGTCCACTACTGCCACCGCATAGAAAACAATATTCAGAGCCAGATACAGGGATTTGATGGATGTCAAATTAATTTGGGATCTCCAATTATTCTAGGAGTCTTTTAAGGGATCAGCCTGCAAGACCTATGCTTTCAGGTATTGCTTCTATCATTATCTTAACGCACAATTCATAACTTAGAGACAAACAAAGGAAAGAAAGGTTTGTAGCTCTATTTTAACTTAGCTGGACAGCAGAAATCAGTTAATTCTCATTTTCAGATTTTTTTCTATACTATTATGGACCAATAGATCTTGGTTTGTTTCTTTTCAGTCTTACAGGACAGTAAAACCCACCTTCCTCACACCTCCCCACACCAATTCCACTACAGAGAACAAATACATTGTTAATGTAAGCAACCAGTTAATGCTTTCAGAGCTCACTAGCGCCTGGATCCTCTCTGGCTCACGACACAGGCTATGGTGGCAACCCGTCCCCAAGAGCTCGGCAATGCGAGACAGTTAATACAGCACACGGGATCCCTGCGAGAAGCCAGGCAACCAAGGGACGACTCTTCTCCTGAGCCAGCAGAAGCTGCCCCTGTGCTATTCCTTTAGGGCCAGGACACAAGAATAAATAGTTTTCTGAAACTCTGATTCTGGCAATCCTTACTCCTCCTGATGAATGGTTGTTTCATTCAGTCCTTTCTTGTCCTTAACATACTCATTTTTTCTTTATTGGACTTGACCAAAGCATTAGGCAGAAGTTAACCAAAAGTGAAGATAAAACTATGTTTAGGGATAATGCAGTGTCTCCTAAACTCTTTGTTCACTGTTAGGAATTTCCTTTTTCTTTTAACACCATAATCACAATTAGTAATTTTGTAAAAATATTACTTACAGCATCTGACTTCTCAAAAGAAGACAAAATTAGTGAGAACAGGTTTAACAGCTTTGACAGAGATTTTATGCCAACAAGGACTATAATATGTGTACAAGTATACTTTTCACACGTAGAACAGAAGCTGAAAACATGGATAGAAGCTCTGCACATACAAGCAGAGCATCATGGCTTCGGAGTCCATCAGGAGGAGTGCTTCTAGCAGCAGGTATTGCAATCAGCTGTCTTATCCATAAATATTTTTTGATATATGGCCCATGCTGTTCTCTTAAAATTATGGCATAGCTGTTCTTTAAAGAGCAAATCATCTATGACATTTCAGTGAGATCTTTTTTACTTAAAGCCTTGCTAAAAAGAAGGATTTTTAAAGCAGCTAAATAAAGTAGCCACCCCATTTTGTCTAATGCATGGATGATGTGACTCAGCTCTGCTGGCAACAGCTACCTTCTGAAGGCTGAGTCAATTTATAGCTTCATAAAGAGCAGCTGATAATGACCGGTCCTTATATATTCTGTTTCTGATATTTTATTGATCAGTGTAGGTGTCTGAATGGTGATTTCCCACTGCCAGTTCCATTGAGTAATAACTTGTGAGTGCTTTAAATATTAAATATTGCTGAAAGATTTGTCTTCCACAAGCAGGGGGATTCCCATTGTTTTAGCCCTTGCAGGGTTATTGTATTGTGAATAATTGAAGAAGCTGAATTGAAAGGTTAAGGCTCCAAGCAACTTTCCCACAGATCTAAGAAAAGCTGCCTAAAAGCAAATAGGAAAAAAAAAATAAAAGACCCAAAGTTTGACTGTTTGTTTCATTAACATTTAAGAATTGGTATTATTCTCATAACCAAATTATAGTGTGCAATAAACAAATCATGAAAGCTGGAGACATTCCACGTACTGATGCCATCAAGATTTCCAATAGTCTGTTTAGTTTTCTTGGCACAAATCCTAGGAACAGAAATCATTCTGATCGTAAAGGGCAGGGCCATGGGCGTAGGGAGATTGGTGAAGCAAGGTTTTCTAAGGACACAAAAACCACCTCAGAACGAGTCAGCTCATCTAAAGCAAACAGTGAAATCAACCGGATTAGAAATACAGACTTCCAAATATTTCCTGATTGATTTGTAGCTGTTGGCTACAAGCTCGGCTGTATTTTCCCCAGTCTCAAATACAAGCCTGTGCTCAAAATTATTCCACAGTAAACAAGGATGTGTTTACAATACCTTTAAAGAAATGGATCCCATGTTTAACTGAAGATAAACATGTTTATCTGAAGAAACATATTTTTGGTTCAAGGAAGCGTCAAACTGCTGCAATAGAAAACTGCAAAGGTAAGGTGTTGCTTCTGTTGCACCACATGTACAAAGGCTAGGAAGTAGACAGGACTGGTGGTTTGAGCTCGGCAAGAATTTATTTCCCCACACTAAAGTGGCAGAAGGTCCTCTCCGTCCTACGCCAGAGACCAAGGAGTTTTAAACTTTGAATCAGTGCTGAGAAAGCAAACACTTTTTGTTTAACTGTCATGAAGCAATGCAGATCAAGCCTAATTTCACTGTAAACAGATTTTATTCACTAGAATTGTGTTTCCTTTCTTCCAACCAAGCTTCATTACTTACTAGAGCAAGAAAATAACATTGGCATAGCAGCCATTTCTTTAAAATACAGCCACGTTAACAACACATTACAGAAACCTAACATTCATATGTATTCATCTTTAAGGAACAAACAGTCAGGTATTATTTTAAAATATCTTGCTTGTCATGATGGTACTGAATTTTAAGAACAAGATGAGCTGTGAACTAGACAGTACCAAAATTGTTTCCACTTAGAAACTTCTTATAAGGCGCCATAGCTATCACTAAGAAATTTTGAGCACTGTTAATAGGCCAGAGCTCAAAAGATAAGGAAAGCACCATCCCAGAAGAAACCACAGGGTCTAAAAAGAAAACTAAAAGAACTAAAAGAAAACTAAAAGAACAAAGAACAATGTTTTTGAACAAGACCCTTCCCATCCACAGCGAGTTCAAGAGCAGCGCTGTGATTACTGACCTATTGCTGTCCACTAACCCGTGTTGTCCATTCTGTTTTTGTGGAATAATCAGAAACGGTACAGTGAGAAATTAATAGCATCTCAAACAGAATCGGTCATCCACCACTTCTGCCTTTGCAGGCCAGTTTGTGCAGTCATTTTTCCTATCCTATTTCAGAGCAAGGCTATGCGGCTCTGCAGAGTGAACCTGCATCTTACGGAACATCCTTGCGCTGCCCGGCTCTTCCACAGCCACTCCTGTGAATCCGATTCTCCCAATACATTTGGCGATGGAGGGAAGCAGATGGGCTCCATTTACAGAGCACCTCTGTTTTTCTCTGTGTAGACCCCAGAGTACTTGAGAGATTTAACATACATTAGCAGACGAACGGCCCCAGGCCATCAGAGCAAATGAGCATTACTGACTGGGATTCTATCACTTTCAGTTAATATACTGAACTCGTACAAATATTTTGCTGTGATGTTGCGAGAAGTAGCGAGTAGCTCAGGCAGGGAACAATTCTGTTTGAATAACAACTGTCTTCTTTTCATCTTAATCTCCGAAAAAATTGATGAAGTGGGCCCTGCGGGCAAACTATGGACGACAGGGTGCCCGTGAGACTGATAGGATGCCATTAAGCTAACTCTTTGCATTAATGTTTAAAGAGCAAATGAATCTGTTGTTTTGTTTAGCTGTATGCACTGTTTTTCTCATGACAGCTGTTGGATACTGAGATTAATTGATGGATTATTATGTGCCCTCACAGCTTCAAACATATTAACCTTGAGTAGCCTTTTACAGTTAATCTCAGCTGAAAAGGAATATTGCACTAAAAATTCTGAGAAAAATCGATTTTCTCCTTCTTCCCTAGCAGCATTTATCAGACACTAAATTAGAAAAGAATTGTATTGAAAGGTTGTTTTCCTTTGGTTGGAGTTGCAACCTTTTTTTTCTTTCAATTCCTCTTATAGCTAAAGTTGATTAAGTTGTGATTAACTTCATTTTTATCAAGAGAGATATATTTTAGGGAATACAGTAAAAACATAGGCTAAGTATTGCCAAATACTGGCTCTGCTGCTAGACCACTGATTACTGGCACATCCTTTGTTTTCTTCCACGCATTGGTCCCCAGCATGGGAATATAACAAGGCCATGAAGGGCCCCACTCAGGAGCAGCCACAGAAATGCAACTTGTTTTGCTGCACAGATCACCGCACAATTACAAACAGCAAAGTAGTAAACCAAACAGTTTCACCATCCATTACAGGAAGAGGGAAGACCAAAGAAAATAATTTTCCACTTTGTAGGCTTAATGATTTCCTCTGGCCCATCATTTTTATCCAAATATCTAGCATGGAAAGGAAAGAGCTCAGGAACACGAGCTTGGTGCTTTTTCTGTTTGATCTAATATAGAGGCTGAGCTATTGTAATGTTCCTGATAACAATTTGTCCTGGTTTCGGGTGAGATAGAGTTAATTTTCTTTCTAGCAGCGGGTATAGCGCTGGGTTTTGGATTCAGGATGAGAATAATGTTGATAACCCACTGATGTTTTCAGTTGTTGCTAGGTGTTGTTTACACTAATTCAAGGACTTCTCAGCTTCTCATGCGCCGCCAGTGAGTAGGCTGGGGGTGCACAAGATCTTGAGAGGGGACACGGCCAGGACAGCTGACCCCAGCTGGCCAAATGGATATCCCATACCATGTGATGTCCTGCTCAGTATATAACTGGGGGGAGGTGGCTGGGTGGGGGATCACTGCTTGGGGATGGGCTGGGCATTGCTTAGCGGGTGATGAGCAATTGCATTGTGCACCACCTGTTTTGTATATTCTATTCTAATTACTATTTTGTCTTCCTTTGCTGTCCTATTAAACTCTTTATCTCAAGAGTTTTACTTCCCCCCCCACACCCTGATTTCCCCCCCCATCCCACTGCGGCGGAGGGGAGTGACTGAAGAGCTGCGTGGTGTTTAGCTGCCTGCTGGGTTAAACCACAGCACTATTTTTGTATGACTTCTGCTAATAGAGTCTTAGAGTCTATAGCAATACCCTGCGTGTGCTCGATGTACGCCGCCGGTACTGCCCACCAGGGAGTGAGGAGAGCGAGTGCTGCTAGAAGCAGGAGCAAATCTCATCAGGTTTCCCAGCGCTGTGCTGCAGGGGCTCGCCCTCTTAAATTCTGGTGTCAGGTTGGAGTTTTCTTTCACGCCTTCTTTCTGTGCTCTGGCTTGAGGTTACCCTCTTTTCAGGCACTGTAAAATCATCCTTGTCAGGAAAAAGGTCTTAATCCTTTCCTTTCTGTCTAGCACAATTGTAACTATACCTATTATACGCAACATGATTTTTACTGGAGAGAAAAAAAGAAAGTTCTTTAAAAAGCATGTTTTTCACTTGGAGAAATAAAGACAGGAGCAAGGTTTGAGCAGGCTATCTGTCTCAAGCGTTTTGGGTGACAATTTTCCACCAGCCCCTTCCTCCAGACACCACCCAGTCAGTGCTGAACATGGTCTGAACATTTCTTGCTAGAGAATACACTTCATTGCTTTCCCAGTTATGCTTTTCTTTACCATAGCGAGACAAATTTTACGTATATAGGAAAAAGGATTCTCCAAGATAGCCTTCCTGCCCTTTATAGCTTCCTTGGAGCTGCGCATGGGATTAATCACAGCCCCTCCCTGTTTCTCATGCCTCTTCCCTGAGAGCACAGGCTTTTTCTTCAGTCAGGCTTTTCTTTTTTCTGTATGTGATTGCTTCCTCTGAACTCCTTACCGAGTAGTTTGAAGACACCACAAAACTCAGATATTTATAGAGTCACCTTCAAGCTTACGTTAATCTTTCTCAAGCCAGTGGAATTACAGGCTCTAAAAACAAGCCAAAAAATATTCTCCTTTTGAAGCTATGAAATGCCAGCAGATAATTTCTAAATGCATGACTCTTACAATAAACATAGTTAGAGCGGTTTTGTACAAAATTTCCATGACTTTTAGTGCCAAGGAAGGACAGTAGACTACAGGACATAACTAACAAATGTGAGCTGATAGGGATCCAGTTGCGTGGCTTTCTTGCTATTCTTCAAGACTGTAGCTGCGGTCCTGCCCTCTTTGACACTTGATATTCTTATCATCAAATCCAAATTCTCAGGAAGCTGTTTTCAACTGAAAATGCATCCTGGAGAACAAATAGTAGTTTAGACAAGCATTCATATTGCCCTATAACCTTCTCTAGCATACCTCAAGAACAAAAAGTGAAGCTCCTCATAAAACTTGCATGTAAGTTATGTGACAAGCAGGGGTGAGAGGACATAAAGAGGTGATTTATCCACAACCCCTTCTCCCTAGGAACTCTAAGCACTTCATAAAGAGACACGAGTACTATTTCAGAGTTGCAAAGCAAGAGAAGATGAATTGTTTTGTCCACAATGTCATAAGTCAATGATGGAAACAAACAGATCATAGGTCTTCTAGGAATGCCTTCCTTGAGAAGGAGCCAGGGAACCGAAGGCTGTGGTCTGTAGGTGCTCTCCTATGATTGCCTCCATACCTTGGAATTATATCTTTACACTCTGCTTACACTTCAGTGTGTCCTGTAAGTTGATTGTATTTAAAGGTTCTTTCTGTTGTTCAGTGCGCTGTAGATGGCTGTGAGTGATTTTTAGTGTCTGCCCTTCAGTACCTATAAATTACATGCAAGTGGTGTAGGCATAGGTGAAAACGCACGGACAAGGAAATGCTGTCTATGAGGCTGTCTAGAAATTTAACCAGATAAAATACACCCATTTCCAGCTTCCACGGGATACCTACCAACAAAGAAAGAACACCCTGCTTATCAATACATTCATAAAAGTTACCTAACCATTTATTTGAAAGTAAAAAAATTAGGGTTCAAAACCAGCAGTGAGAGGAGTAAAGAGCATAAATCACCTGGGAATAGTCTTCCAAGAAAAGAGCACAAAGATGGGATACAGTATTGTGAGTGCCGGGCAATGTTTAAGGACCCATCGAATAATTTGCAAAATTATTTTACCATATCCTTTCATGAATGTGGAGCCTCAGATGTAGTAAAAATATTCTGAAGCTGAAAAACAAGTGTATAAAAATGCAGTAGTATCATTTTAGACCAACAAATTTAAAAGTTATTTTTGAAAGTGTGGCTTCCTAAAAAGAGCAATAGGCCGACTGAGTAAAAATAAATTAGCTTTGTCAGGCTGATTTACTTCTGGGAAGACTTTAGTTTTGTTTAAGATGTGTAACTCAATCAGAGACGTGTGCTTGTAAAACCAGCAGCGGCAAACTTCTTGCATACGGACCACTGCGAGAGTTTTGAAAAGGAGAAATATTTTTCTCTCTTTGTTAGGAGCCTCATTTTATTTGAGCTAACAGCAAAGAGAAAAATGAATCTCTGAAGTGACTGTGATACAATCAGAGCCAACTGCCATGCCGTATCCACACTGGCTTAGAACCGCATTTATAAAGTGCTGTTGACACTTTCACCTGAAGACTGAATACTCTGTGTACTAAAAACACCACTAGATCATCTAAGAGAAACGCATACGGCGTCAGCACAATTCTGAGGACTCTCTTAAATCTTTAAGAGATTGTCTCTGCAGGAGCTGAGAGGGCACAAAAATTACTGACCAAGAAATGACGTCAGAATACACTTAAAGGAAAAAGACAGATTGGTGCACGGTCCCTTTTTTACTGATTTGAGAAAGCTGATAGGGTCTTTAGCTGCTATAGTATGGATAACACAAATACATGAGAGAAATATATTTTTCTTGTTTAGCAAAATTCAGAGATAACGGCTTAGCATCATTTTTCACATAGCCTGTTACTGACTCCAAGTTGCCATAACGCTCTCTAAATGCAATTCAATGCACGAATAGGGTGACACGGCCGGATGGACAAAATTCAAGGATCTGGTTAACTGGGCACAGCTTCCCTGCTGTACTCACCTGGGCTGCGGGGGATGTGCCCAGCCAGCACAGAGAGGGGGTAGCTGCCTTCGCTCGCACGCGCTCAGGTGCTCGCATCTGCCACTCGGAATCTGTGGAATAGCTCAGCTTTCACAGCAACAGCTGCACCGAAACATTTACAGGAACAAGTCTGCATTTTGGGGCTACTTGGCATCCCTTTGTTCTCCCTGCCGTTCAAAAAGCGGATGCTATTTTGGAGAAGAAGCGCAGTTAATGAAGGCGCTTTTCCAGCCTACTACATTAAAAACATCTCTCTGTTCCTGCTTCTGAGCTGCAAATAAGTTAAATCGAGTGTTTCTGAGTGCTGGTGTCAACTACATGGCTTGAACCCATAAGGTGAGTGTTTTCAGAGACCGTGACAGCTTTTTCAGGTCTTCCTGAAACGTGAAAGGTTGGTTGCTGAATTCAGGAGATAAGGTTGGCTGCAGAGGGTGTTATCCTGTTGTTTTTACAGAAGTATTCTGTTAAATTTGGTTTCTGTTAAAGAAATAGGAAAATGTGTCCTAAGGACGTTGTTATCAGTGGTACATCAGTACTTCTTTTTCCTCTGCCGCCATCAGAACCTACCCAAAATGTGTAAGGCAGCCCTGAGAAATACCTTTTTCACAGTTACCATACTGTCGGACGCAGCCTGGAGAGGTAAGATGGCACTTACTCCACCGTCCGGGTGCCAACACGTCCCCATGCCGCTCCAAAGTTGGGAGCCCACTGGACACTGTCCGTGAGGCAGTGGGCAGCTTTTCTCAAGGGATGGAAGTATCACAGTGCTTTCCCAGACTTGGTCTGAGAACATGAAAGCGAGCCCATCAGCCCAGGCACGGACCCAGGGGATCGCGGATGCCCCGAGTAGCTGCTGACCACCAGCTGACCAGAGTGACACGGGAAACTTCGTTTCTTAAATTTGACCAGGTGGTTTGCAGTATCCATTTTTGGTGTAGACGTTTATGTTGCATTTTTTAAACGGAAAATACCCACACGTAAGCTTTTCATATCAAGGTACCTGCGTGCGGTTGGTTTATAAACAATTTAATACTGTGTAAAAAAAAAAGTCTTTCTGCCTGGCTGTGGATAGTTATGCCTTTAAATTACCCTTCAAGTCAGGAAAATGTATGCTGAAGTACTATATAGTAATTAAAGGAGAACTATACATACCACTACAAAGAGACCACGCAGCTCGTCTGACAGCTAGAAAGCACAGTTTCTAAACGTGCATAAGCACGGCTAACGTGAACATGTGGTAGCCTATGACAGCATTGGGGTTTACACAGTCAAAAATTAAACCCCTAGTAAACAGAAGCAGAAATCTAGAGGCAGCAAAACTTATTAAGGACTGACAGACATCATTCTATGTCACGCAGAAGTGGCATACAGGGCTCTTGCATATGAGTAATTGTAAAAGGGCTTATGAACATTTCAAAGCCTGCTCTCTACTCCGTGAAACCCATTTTATGCCCATGCAATACCATTATTGTTAATAATGAATAGTAAATAGGCGAATCCATTTGAAAACAACCTGTTGATGAAAATGAGTGCAAGTCATGCAGTTAATAACCTCATTACAACTAAAACTACTTTGAAGGAAGAGCAAGATTCTATTAAAGAGTTTTGTTCATAATGATCTCTTATCGCGGTTGGACCCTGAGATCCCCGCTGGATGCTGTAGGTATAAAATAAGAACCCCTGCCTCAGGAAGCACGCAAGGAGGAGGATGAAACAAAGATCCACGGCAGTGAGGAGACGACTCAAAACGCACTGACCACACAGGGCTACGCTTGGAAAGAGGACAAGCTGCCTGCCCGCACTGCGCAGACCCGGCCACCTCCCCAGTGAATGGATCACACCAAGCACTTCAGGCCAAACATTTTGTATATACAGCAATACGCTTTCTTCTTCCAAATCTGAGTCAGACAGACCTCGTGCCTCCTATTCGCTGCTAGCCTGAAGTTGCCTAAAATCTGTAACAGATTCCCACCAGTAAAGCTCTCCTAGTGTCTAAAGATGCTCTAAGCATCACGAAGACATACTCATACCTGACACGGATACCGCTTCGTCTGCCAGGCCAAACCCAGCAGAGTTTTCAGAGCTGGACGGGCTCATTTACCAGGAAAGAGGTAAAGAGGAGCAGTAGGAAGTGAGCATGTGCAGCGAGCTTTCGAGTGGGGAGGTTTTAACTGCTGCTCTTCATTTGCAGCTTTTCAGTTTAATAGTAATAATAAGGCAATTAGCTATTCGTTCACAGACAGGATGCCCACAAGTGAAAAGTGCTAGATTGACTTAAAAAAATGGAGACAATCTAACAGGGTCATAAAGGATGTATAATTTGCTTTGGCTTAATCAGCATATCTGGAATTTCCTCGGTAAATATTATAGTGGTGACACTTCTCTCTGCATTAAGGTATAAAATAATAGCTTGATCAACAAAGGAGAATGCAAAATATTCTGACACATAAAAATTAATAAAACTTCTAGATGGGAGTATGAAGTCTATTAAAGAGGCTGCTAATGTATTTGGATTTATTTCAGAGATATTCATTATCTCTGGGCAGACAACGGTGAACTACATTTAAAATGATTTTTATTTCACGAGCAGTAAAATGTTATGGAAAGATAATAAAATGCGCTCATTTAGACTAGTATTTCAGATAAGTCCCACAAAGGCAAAGAGCATTTATAAAGCATTTTCTTTTGGCAAAATATTAATTTAAAATTAAATTAATTTACTGGAATGCTTCAAAGACAGCTGAATGAGGTAATCAGGAGGAGATCCAACACGTGCAAGTGTCTCAAAGATGAGGAAAGAGCTACCAATCACAACTGCTCAGGTACAGGTTTAGATTAAGTACAAGAGGATAGGGAATCCACCATAGAGGGACATCTGTGAAGCACAGAGATTCACCACCCACTCAAAGGACAGGAGAAGATGAATGGCAGGTTTTTTCCTATCTTCTCTTCCATTCTGGTGTTATATTCCCTTCTGCTCCACAGTCATACTTCAGTAGCAAAAAAAAAAAAAAAAAAAAAAAAGGTAAAAGTCCATTCATTTGCCATGCACCTTCACCCAGGCTTATGATTTGAATTTTTATTTTTAAAATTCTGCTCTCCCTCCACTGTTCTAAATATGTGATTTATGTTTCAATTTGGTCTCGCCATAGCACATCTCCTCTTCTCTTCAGTTGATCTCTCTACCAGAAAGAGACCTGACATAAACCTAACTGAGAGTGAACAAGAATCTACTGTGTCTTAGTTCATGCATTTGACTTGAAACTAAACCAATGCCATAAACCTTGGGCTTGGGTTGTTTCTGACAGGAAAGAAGAAACCAACCAGCAAAGGCACAAGAAAATTTCTTTGGGCTTCATAAACCAATGGCTGAAATGTATTCTGAGCAGCACTAGAAGACCTTCTTAAATGCAGGATTTGCCCTGATCACATATCCCCTCCGTACAGATGTTACTTTCAGAATATCAACTTCAGAATTTCGAGACCCATTTTATCTCTTCTCCACAGAAGTAAAAACATTTTCTTACAATGCATGATTTATTATGACCACTGTGCAAGCAAGGTAATTGCTTTTGCTTTATTAGCCTGAAATCAGAGAATTTACTTATATTTTCTTAGCAGGATGCTGGTTTCTGTAATGAGCAGGGCATCCAGGTTTTGCAATATCTTTCTGGAAGATCTGCTTTTTGAAGAGAACCTGTTTAACATGTTCATTTGTGTTCTGGGAGAAAAATTCTGTATCAGCCTTTATATTAGCTTCAAGATAGTATATTCAAAATGTTGGATCCGAGAGGACATAAATCTAATTTTATATTTTCAAAATTTGTTACGTTGTCACTCTTCTAACAGACAAGAAAAGTACTTCAAGGGTAGGTTCCCTTAACAGCCTTAATAAAGAAAGGCTTTAACTAATTTGAGAGCTGCAGGAAAGGTAATATAACAGGACACAGATGCCCCAGATTTACTTATTTATGTATCCTAAGTTAGAAGGAACAACTAGGTGGGCAGGTATTGTTTTATTCAAGCCTGACAAATAGGGAGGAAGCACGCAGAACGCACTTTGGATGAAATACGAGGCGAGAAATATCACTGGATGCCAGGGACGGAGACGGCGGTGGGGTGAGGAGGCGAGGCGGTGGCACTGCTGCGGAGGTGGAGGAAAGGAGAGCAGAAGCCACGGGCCGCTGCGGAGGGAGCGGGACACTTGGGCGGTCTCTGCTGAAGGAGCAGGTGGCAAGCTCATCACGGATGGCAAGAAAGCCGAGTTGCCCTTTTGCGTTAGCGTCCACAAAATTTGTGACAGCCGCTTAGCGCAATTAAGATTAGCAGGTGGGTGGAAAGCAGGGCAGAACAGTTAAAGGGCAGGCTAGAGAATGGATAAATTGACTGTATGAAAGTCAACGGGGCATGCTGAAATGTACCCTAAAGCCAAAGGAATCTCTTCTGAATCATTATCCTTGAGAAGTCACGGAAAGCCGGTGAAAGGCAAGCGCTGTATTTTTCTTAACAACGAAAGGGTCCAGGGAATCATGTATCAGCTTATTTCATACCCTGAAAGACGCCAGAGCAAATGTTAAATGATCAATTTGTACGTACGTAAAGGACAGTACGGCGATACAGCAGACATAGCAGTTTTCCTGTATATCTAAAATGGTTAAAAAGAGCATAGTGGTTAATTATTCTCCAAGGTTATTGAGGGTGAAACAAAGAATAATTGGCTTGTTTCACAGCACAGAAAGGTTAGAGGCTAGACTGGAGTTTAGAGCAACTTTCTACTTAATAATAAGGACAGCAAAATTCTACAAGAGTGCCTACACAGGTTATGAAAATTAGGCTGGAGGTTTTCAGTAGCATGTCAGGTAAAGACCTGCTAAAGATCATTTCAGCATGACCTCTCCTACCTCAAAGCAAGAAGATGAAATAGCAAAACATGTGATATCTTCCAGCTCTTTATTTGTCAGATTCTGTGTTTCATTTATTTTTAGGAGAGTATTTTCCTCAGTTTCCAATACCTCTGTATTTTTCTTACAGATTTGCACATATTGATTTCAAAGACAGTCACAGATGTCTATCATAACTCTTGGCAGCTCAGAACTTTATGGGGACCTTCAAGGTATTCAATAACTTCAAGACTTCAGCTCACCATTTATAAGGTTTTATGAGAATGCTAGTTTTCACTTTAAAAAAAGCGCCTGTGTTACATCTCCCCTCAAACTTTATAGCCCTTGCAGCTCTAGAGAAAAACTTGACAGTGTGACCAAAGTGTAATCTAAGACTCAGAAATCAAAGAGAATGACATTCATTTTTTGTAACATTGATTTTCAAAAGCTTCTTGAATTATTTTTCAAATGTTCAGGACTGGTCATGAGACAAAACGATAGATATTTTCTTCTAGTATCAAAAAGAATTTCAATTAAAAGAAAGTCAAATTTAAATTTACTCATCTTTGTTGGGTTTTAAAGCATCCTGTTCTTATCTTGCATTGTTTAAGGAATTTAGTATGGTTTTCATGCAACAGAGTAACAGGGATTTATTAAGCATGCAACTCAAGTCTTAGGCTTCTAATGAGCTACTTTTGCAATACTGAAAGAAATAATACAAAAACTTTTAATTAGGCCTCCTCTTCCAGGTCTCCCTGGACTGCCCTTTGTCACTTTGAACAGACGTAGACAAGACCATGTAGCATAACACAAATCTAGCCTAAACCTAAGCAATCACTTTTTTTTTTTTACCATTATCCATATATAAACCCAGAATAGTTGTATATTCTGTTGATTTACAATAGTTTGACTGGAAAAAAGAGTGTGATCCATGATGATGATGCTCTTGACATTGTGTTCAGGTAAGTTTTACATGTTCATCCCACCCTCACAGGCATCATTACATACGTCATATATGACGGGAGTATAATGCTGTCACCATGCTGTTACCATAGTGCCATTACTACATTCTAGCTACTGGTCAACATACGTATTTTTCTGTGTTCATTAAAGTGATACAAAAACTATGAAAATCTGAAGTGATTGCACCCTTTCTGTATTTCTTTTACAGTGGTTTTTTTTTTCTTTTTTACTTACTGTGTCACAGTGATGCATTTTCATGTTTTTTTCCCCCAATCTTTTACTTGCCATTTAAATTGCAAGTATTTAAGTTTCAATCTTTCAATACCTAAGCCCAGATTTACAAAAAACCAAACAGCTTCTCACTCCACTGACCTTGTTTTGCTTCTGCACTTACATGTGCAATCTTATTCATCTGATCTAAATCAAGATATTCTCCTAAACATCACTTGGTTAATCCCTTATCTAGATACGCATCCTGAACACGAATACAAATGATGCGGAATCTGACTTTATAAGTAATTGATGGAACAAAACATTTGAGTGCACGATCATCTTCAGCATGAGACTACCACTGCGTGCCTAACGTCCAGCATTTTGAGGGACTATGACCCAATGAGGAATACAAAGGGTGAGATTTGTATCTGCGATTAATTGTTGCCAGCAAATGAATACATAAATAGATAGATAGATAAATCTAGCATGCATTTAACAAACCCACAGTAGATTCGTGAGCTGAAGGAAGATGGGCAGAAACACCTTGAAAGAATGAGGCTTAGTTTTTCACATAAAGCGTCCCCTGGCAGGCCCCATACGCTTTGTCAGATGTAAACCTGGTTTAGGCCTAGGTCAACTCTTACTCTGGAGAACATGAAGAGCTGTCAGGCAGGAACAAACGTGACATCCATCTGAGAGAGAGACTTAGGGTCGTGCAAGCACAGTAATGTAATTCTTTGTGTATATAAAATCTATAGCTCAGTGCCTTTTGGGTGGCTTGATTATCACTTGCTGTGACACTCCTAGAAAAATGTTAGTCTGAAAAACAGACTTAATTGTGCACATTAGACTAGGAAGTGACCATAGACTACATTACTTCCCTTTTAAATTTCAACAGGCTATGTGATAGCACAGTTTTAAACATTGTTTTGTAGGAGAGAATTTTTCATACTATGTGTGGGTGAATTAATGAAGTGTTCTCTGACAACTAGATAACATGGGAGAAGATTAATTAAAAGCATTTTTTCATTGCACCATACCAGTCCCTCAGAAACAGTAACATCATATTAATTCCGTGAGTGCAGTTAAACTCTACCATCATCACTCTATTTCAAACATGACATTTTCCCTTCAGGTAATGCATAAAGACAAGATATCTTGGTTGCTTGTTCTCCACTGAGCATCATTCAAGCTCTCCACCTCCTGATTCCCTTTTTAAGACTATTCATCAGTTGAAATAAAAAAGATTACTTGACTTTGGGAAATGACGAGGACAGATTCTTTTCCCTCTTATCTTTAAAAATCAGTATTTTTAAGTGTTCTAGCCATTTTGGAAAAGTAGGGTTCCTACAGCAAAATATCTGTACCTGAGAAGCATCACGTGAGCTGAGAGGAAGAAGCTGTGTGCTGCTGAAGTGTAGCTTATTAATTCACCGGCTTTCATAACACTGCAATGATGTTGAAGGACTGCTGAACTAATCAATTACTGCATGTAACGGTCTCGGAGGAACAGCTGCACAAATAGATTGAACATTAGAGAGATCACAGGTGCTGGGATTTTAAGTCAATCATCTGTGCAAGCATAACCGTTTAAGGCCAGCGTCTCACATAACACCCTCTCAGACGGTGTGGAAACAGGCTTATCGCAGTCATTTTAGGCGTTTCTTACACGAACAACCCATACTTTCTAAAAGTCTTATCTGCAGAGCCAGAGTGTAATGCTAACAAATCTCTCTAAAAATCAATTAGGTTAGATCCCAATACTGGAAGAATTATTTGTGTAGAAAAACAACAACTGTAAGAACAGGAAATACTCTCATATTGAATAACTTCTTGCTTTCTATTTTTTTTTTTAACTGTGAAAATGCCCTCTGTAACGAGGGCTGTATTTCAATCATGAAACTGTAAAAACAACATGGCAGGTGAATACTCAATGGCAGTACATTTCTGGTATGTGTCATAGAAATGCAAATGACCTCTTTTACATTTATAATCAGTGAACATCTCATGTTAAATGATGAAGCTAGTTAAGAAATTATGATTTCTTTTTACTCAAAGCAGAAAAGCAGAAAAAAACCCCAGCTCTCAGAAGAAGAAAGCTTTGAAAAGCCATTTATAAGCCATTTATAAGTACCTTGCTCTTCAAACTATCCGTTCAGAGAAAGAAGTCAGGCAGGATATCAAACCCTGCATCTTTTACACTATATTCCGCAAAAGAAATTGTACTGTTTTGCAATTAAGAGCAGCATGTATATGTATAAAATGAGATAGAATACCATTTGGAACAAGCCGGTGCTAATCACGACGAGACACATCAATACTTGCAGAGCAACTGGTACCCACTGAGCGTCAGATCCTCCATCACCCCGTTGTCTGCCATAGCGCAGAGACGGGAAACGTTGCAAAAAAGTTACGGCAAATCCCTGCATGCTTACCTGACCTCACTGCCATCTGGACAGAGTGAAGGCACACAGACCAAGGCCCTAAACAACTCTAAAATCTAACAGAATCGGCGTAGTTTTCCCCTGTGCCTATAGAAGCAGTCGATGAAATCTGGAGTGCTGCTGCTTTTGAGCGCTCCGATGTATCCTCTGTGAACTTAACAAGTACATTGAGTGTTACTCATGTTCCATAACATGAACTCTTCACAAAGGCCTGAACTACACTGCCGTGTCATTTACAAAATATAGCTAAGATAGACAGGATATGTCATATTATCTCACAAGACTACCAGTAACCGGCACTAATCTGGAGCCAAGTTCTGATGCTGCCGAAAGTCAGACTGAAATCCTGTTCCCTTCAGTCTAGGCATTATTTTATCCAGCTGTATACGACAGGCAGCTGCTAGAAGAGCTGCAGCTCATCCCAAGAAGAGGCAACTAAAGTGTGATTATTTTTAGTTCTGCTTGAAAGCCAGAGTGCAACGAACCTCTCCAGAGGCACGAGGGATATCTGTGAACACAGAGGGAAATGCAAGCCAGTCGTCAGGGCTTTCCTGATTGAATCGGAGTCTCAGCTGAGAATGAGCTTATGCTTGGGTTTCTTATGACTAATTCGCTATTAGATATCATAAATTAAGGAAATGGTGCAAAGGTTGTAAAAGTCAGAAAAGCGCTGCACTGACAGAAAAAGCAGAGTTTGAGGAAGAAAGCCAAATATTGCTCACTCATGCAGTTTCTTTTGGTTAAAGCTTTTGTAACTTGTCAGCATCATAACCCTGAATTTAAACTTCATTTTTATTAGGAACAAGGATGAATTTCACCTCTTCCCCCCACCCCTCCCCCAGTGTTTGTAGATTGCTAGAGGAGAAAACAAGATAATTTTTTCTCCTTAGTCGTGAGGCTGTACTCAAGTGTTCAGCAGCTGTCCCCCTTCTCCCGTGGAGAGCAAGTGCTGGAGCAAGTGCTGGGCAAGTGCTTGGGCAGCTACACTGCGAGACAGATTCATGTGGAAAAAATTATTCCCCAAGTGTATTTTTTTTATAATCAATCTCATGCCAGCACAAGGTACGATATACAACTGGACTGGAGAGCCTAACGGGAGATAGGAATGAAGCGGCAACTGCTTAACCAACATTGCAGTAAAAGTTATTTGTAATACTCACATGACTCGTTAAAAGAGGATGAGGTAGAGACTGAGCTAGATTAGGTAAGCGGAACGCAATTATTAAAGGCAGCTTTACCTGGTCCATCTAATAGCATTCAGCTCACCACGTATAATCTACAGCAACCTGAGTGCTGCCCTATATTTTATTGTTAATGCTCTCAGATACCTTTTCAAATACCCATGAAAAAGAGCTCTGAGAAGCTCTTTTCCCCAGAGTTTCCCCCCCTCTACTCCCCTCCCAAAACAGAGAAGATGGGGTGCTGGAGAAGGGGTTCTTCATATCCCATAGGAATTTCTCTTGGGCAAAGGTGATTAGGGTAGGACAGATCTCCAGATATTTTGCAAGTTTACTGCAAGAACAAAACTGCCACACCACTTGGGAGGATCAAGGCTTGTATGCTTTCAGAAACACTGTATGAAGTAAAACCACAGTAAATGATTCTCTGACAATATGTTCTTGAAAAATATTGAGTCATCATACCGGATGAGGAGCTGTACTTTTCCTTCAGTGCTGCTGGAGTTCGCAGTCTCACTGGATTACTGTGGCAGGTCCATTTGTACTGCAAAATGAAAGCCATCCAGTATCTGCAGGATTAGAAGCAATAAGATGAAAAAAGTAAACGGCTAGGAGGAATTGCTATGTATCTAAAAGCAAAGAATGCTAGGAAGTCCGGCAGATGCAGTTTGACTGATTTCTCTATATGACCTGCCTGTTTATTTAAAGAAACCAGAAGAATCCCAACAAAAGTCCAAAAATATCTAGATTAAGATTTTTTCTTACTGATATTCAGTAAAATCTTAATTTCTCTTTGATCAGTGAAAGATTATACCAGAGCAACCACTGTATCTTCATGCTCAGATTCATGATCATCAGCTGAGATATGGTGGCTCTCCAAAGATTAATCTCACTTAGCCTTAGACAATTATATCTGAGCTAATCATGCAGATGCCTTCTAGACTCAGTGGAGCAAGATTCACCTGCTCTGTTTTGATCAGCTATCCCAAGATAAGATGAAGTACACTCCAGAAGCACCTGTTTCTTTCCATTGACTTTAGCATGAACTTAGACAACTAGCTCAGACGTAGACCTCTCTAATACAGAGATCTAAATTTAGAGCAGTGAATCCCTCCCAACGTGCACTCCTAACTCATGGCACACTGGGAGTCATCTGATGCAATGAAAGAGAGTTAAATAACATTGCTTGGCATTTTGTGTGTCAACCACACATGTGAACAATTGCCACAGCTCAGCTGACACACGTTGACAACTTAACTTGCTGAGTTGTGGTAACTTGATTGTGAGAGTGAGCTGTTAATCATACAATATCCTCCAGCTCCTTCATTATGCAGGAGGACTAAGAGACACAAAACCTTTTGGGTTTTTGTTGGTTTGTTTTGGGTTTTTTTGTTTGTCTTGGTTTTTTTAGCATCCTGATGTCATGGATTTGACAGGAGGAAATGTGGTACACTTTTCATAAAATAATTAACCTTTCATAGAACCATATTATCTCTTCTTTTTCCCCCCAATCACATCTGAGCAGCTCCAGCTATCCAAACTCTCAGCACTTCTTAATTTCTCTCTCACGGGTATGTGAGGAATCAAGAAGATCGGGTAGCAGACTGATGTTGATTATGGCTGAGCAGCCGCGGTTTGGATTCCCGGTCCTGAACAGGGTATCATGTGTCCAGTCTGTTTTCATCTCTCTGCTTCTCTGTGGATTTTTTCTTATGGGATTTTGCAGCTGCCTTATTGTATCAGCTTTTAAAATACTCTGTTCTTCACATTGCACTCTTGTACATACTGGCAAAAGGAATGGCATTCAAACTGAACTTTTTTCCCCTCAGAAGATGCACCAGCCACTGAGAGTTCAAAAACATCAAAGTATTTTCTTGATAGCAATTTGTTCTGTGATACACAATGAGAAATGCTTCCCAGAATCTTGCTTTACCTGGCACTCTAACAGCTGGACTTACTCAGCATTGTCTATGGCCATTCATCATGGCACAGTACAGAGCGTTGAACTTAGAGTAAAACTAACATGCAAAAAGCATGCACTGCCCAGTCTTAAAATCCATTCCAATTTTTTTTCTTATGAATCCTCAACTCTCATTTCAATTATTTTTTGACCCTTCCATACTCATCTTTCTACTGAATCCAGTCCTAAACCTATGTAACCAAATAGATAAGGCTATAGTGTCTTGTTATATACACACACATATCTATACATCTATAGATATATACATATTAGTCCTCTATGTACCCAAGGTGATTTTTAATATGTCCTCAAATAAAAGTGCCAGTCTGGTTCTGAACACCAGTTGATATAAATGAACAAGGCTTTTCATAGTGTTTTCTTTCATAACTTTCACTGGACCAGAACTTCAGATGGCAGAGACTGAGGCAATACCAGTATAAAATGGAAAAAAAATTGCACTTAAGTCATAGTAGCTAGGTGAATTTAAACCTGAAGGGTGCATAGCATTTTTTTCAAGGGCTTCTAAAGAGCCCTCAAGAGTTCTTCATGCTGAGGGAGGGGGTCATAACTTACCAGGAATTATAAACCCAGCCAAAGGGGGCTTGCTCATTTGGGATATTCACAGCAAGGCACTATCCCTAGAAACACTTAACACCTCTGCAGCTTACCTGCTTTCAGGACACGCAGTCAGAGATGATGCATTCGCAGTTTGGTTTAACAGGCAAAGTCTGGATTCACTGACACACGTTTACTCGTACCAGCATGAACACGGACCACCTAGCTAGTAGGAATGTTTTACAGTGACCCAGCCCTTAATACAAGGTCTTTGCAGGAGTTTCTTTTGTCTGTTCAGCCTGGTAGGAAGGGCCTAGGGCAGGAAGGAGGAGGAGGAGGAGGGATGAGACTGTCCCAGGTATTAACGTGGATGGGATAATGAGCCAACACACCTCAGCTGTGGCACCATTCAGCAGCTCCAAGGCAGGCTGGTGCTTCCCGCTGCTGAAGGAGACTGTAGCCGCACCGAGCAGCGGTGTGAGGGAGACCATGGTTCACAAAGCTCTGGGCCTCCTCAGTAAATCCACCCAAGAGGAGAACAAAGGGTGATGGGCATCTTCAGAAAAGCTTGATTTAGTGAAAACTCAAATTCATTTAGCCTTGCCTCAGATGGTAAGGAAAAAAAATACTCCCTGTCTTTTTGTTGTAGTCAGCATCTGTTTGAAGAGCTCCAGGGTGAATTTCCCAGAGTAGCCATTAGGGAAAGTGCTCGCTTCTGAGCATCAGATGGAAAGTTCAGCAACTTTCATCTGAAACCTGCTTCCCTTGGGCACATCCCACATCTCTTCTGACATGCAAGCAAAATGAGTTTCTTCTACCAACTCTCCATGTGTGTTCATCACTTTGTGCAGTTCTGCTGTCCTCCCACCACCCTTCCTGCTCTCTCTCGGGGAAAGCTAAAATCCATCACAGTAAAAGCACAAAAGGGATGTGACAAAACCAAAATTTCCCAGGTTTTTGAAGGTGGTCTTCTGCTGCAGGTCATACCAAAAGGAACAAAGGGATGTAACTGCCAAACCCTTGGCTGCTGTAAATGAACGAGATTATGGACCTATTTGCTTCATCATTTTCACATAGACATCACAAGCTGAATCTTCAGCTGATTCGGATTGAAGCAGAGGATTTTAAGGACTGAAAGTCAAAGAGCAAAGAGCCCCAAACATTTTGAGATGTCAGATACCAATTCAACAAGCTTATCTCAAAGCACATTTCTATTTTATAACATCATGGCTGTGAAACACTGAAAGGAATATATTTTAAACTGGATTCAACAGCTCTACAAGCTCATCCTTCTCTTGCTAAAAACCTAGAAATAGATTTTCAAATGACACGTGTCAGAAAAAGCACAGTTAACAGGGCAAAAGTCATAACTCCTTTTGGAAATGCTGCCACTGAATTCCAAAATCTTCTGACCTATGCTCAAAACTGTGTATGCCACTTTAGCTTAATACTGAGAGGTCCAATCCAACAGACAGATTTAGGAAAAATAGGAATTTTTGAAAATGCTACTTCTGCTCCTCCAGGGGCTTCACAGAGATGAGCTTTTTTGTCTTGTAGTTAACTGTCAAGTTTAATTACAGTGAAACAATTTCAGTGCTAATGGTACTCCTACTCCATGAACCTTGGCTAAGATGTTAATGACTGGCAATTCGGGGCTACCAGGATCTGCATAAAAATTATCTTTTATAAAACAGTTTTAAAATATTGAAAGTATTTCAAAGTTTTTTGTAATCATGCATCACGTGATTTGCAGCAGGAGCCAGCTAATGATTCCTGAATTAGAAACATTGCGCTTCAGTTTTCCTGAAGTTGGATGATTAAATACCTGAGTGTTATACCTGAGTAATGCCAAGTAATGCTCATTTCTATATCTGAGCAACAAGCAGAGATATGAAAGCATATAGCCCTTGTACGTATGTAATAGCTTGATAGATTAGGTACTGGTGCTCATATTTGTGACGTTCTTGGTCCACACATGAACGAAGTTGTGGTGAATCCTTAGGAGAAATGGCTTGTGTCTCAGCCTTGATGCCGTTGCAGCAGAAGGTTGGCAACAAAAATGCGCATTGGAGTGTGCTTAAAGTCATCGTCATTGGTGACACTTAGTGGAAAATGGGAGATCTTTGCAAGTACAGTGGAAGCATTTAAACTGAAATATTAGATAAATACTCACTGAGAACAAAACATAGCAGCTGGCACAGATACTGACCTGTTTTAATGGTTCCCAAGAGACCCTCTTGGACAACAAAAATGCTTTCTGGATTGCATGTCTGGAGGCAAAGAGCAGCTGAGAACCTCGTTATTGAGCAGGGCTTCATCTGAGATGAGAGAGATCAATAAAAAAATGCAATTATGTTAAAAATAAATTAATCTCAATATCCAGAAACAACAATAAGGAGTGAAATTCTGAATATGCTGCTTGCAGAAAAGGTAGTAAGTAAAAGCCATGATAAATAAAGCAGCTTAACAGCCACATCTCTTCAACATCAAGACACCTGGGAAATATCCCAGATTTGGAGGCTGCAAATAAGGGCAGTGGTAGATGCGGCCGGCACAATCTTTTTTGAATTCCTAGTCACCTAACAAATATCTTTAACTCCACAGAGCTGTACTAAAGCACTCTGGTACTTTCAAGTTTTATGTTGAGACAGATCGCCTTTGCAAAAAACCAGTAGTTTTACTGAGTTTTCAGCTTAGTACAAGGCTTATGTGGATTTCCAATCAGTTTCTATAATTTACAAAACACTCCACAATAGTCTTCCTACCCGGATTGTGCTGCAACTACGAAACAGCAGTTCTTCACGCACGTTTTCTGTTTGATAGTTAGACATTTAGTGACGCTTCACCTTGCAATAATGATGGATAAGCGTCTAAAAAATCAGCATATGGTAAAAAGAATTTTTCTTGCATAAGTTTTTCATATACAATAATTTTATGTTCAGCATGCTTGCACAAGTTATGCAGGTAAAGAAGCTAACAACATAAATTTTTACGACATGAAAGTTTACCATCTATTGACTGACCTCTAGTGGAAATAAAGTAAATTTTAGAATATTTTTTTGATTGGTGTTGGATATTATGAGGACTATGGGATTTTGTGGTGCTAAAAAATTTATTTAATTTGCATTATATGCTTGACTGCGTAAAAATAAAAACCAAATCTGAGTACACGTGACTTTTCTTCTCAAAGTCTATCCAAATACGTTATTGGAAAGGCAGGATGAAACCAGATCCCAGAACAACGGTGATTAATCACAGTGACTATTATGCTGCACATTCAGAAGCCAGCTCGTAAGTTTTATCCAAACTAGGTAAATTTAAAATGGCAGCATGTGAAATAGGCTGGTAACACAGACCCAGGATCCTGATGCTCAGACCCAGCTACTTACTCTGCGTTGCTCAAAACCACTTAGTCGTTATAAATAACCGCAATCTCAGCAACCTCATCCATTTTCATCTTTGTGCATCAGTTTCACCCCTCCACAGATGCCACCTTCTCGCCGGCTCCGTTGCGACTCCGTTCTTGGACAGACATGGGTTCCTCAGAGATCAGTGTTGAGGCATCACCAAAACGTAGCCTTCTGTGTTTTCTTCACATTTTATTTTCTTCCCTGTGTGTTCCCTAATTTCACCTCTCCTGTAACAATTACTGGTTGGTACTTCAAGAAATAAGGGGTGAACATATGCATGTATGTGAAACACAAATTTCCTTCCATTTTTTCTAGGACCTGGAAGTAATTAAAAACTTGCTCGATAACGAGAATGTTGAGCATATTTCTTCGCTACTTATTCATCTTGCCCGTGCCTGCTTGCCTGATTACTAACGAAATTCCACCTTGTCTCCCCTGACTCTGCTGGATTCCAGATACATCCTTGCAATTAAGCCTTTGGTTCTGTAGCATATGGCTGCTGATGGTTTTGAATGAGGAGAACACAGTAGCATCTGGAGGGTTTTGATTAGAAAATATATTGAATATAAAATAAGCCAAAACAGTTTCTTGTAAAGATGCCTCTTTCAGTCAAAACTCTCTGTTACTAGAGAAAATATTAACATGTCATTTCTAAGGCTGCTGCATCTGAAAATTTTGGGCTTGCTATCTAGTCGGCTCAGCCAGGCCTTTCTCATTTCATTATTTGCCACATTTTTGAAGCTTGGAGAAGCAATCTTGCACTGCTGTGTGATGGGATTAGAGGAAAGCCAGGGAGTCTGTGTACTGGAAATGGTTAGGAGTAATAGGACAAGTCTGTAGCGTGTAAACATTTGACTTAAAAGAAGAGCTGTTTTGGCTTCATATACGTAGAGTCCTCCAGTATTGTTAGCCAACGTCCTAGAACACATAACACGTTCCAGTTCAGCTGTATTTCTTTCCCGGAGCTCACCTTTCTAGCTAGTACCCTGGATTATTCCCCATCTTTCCTCTCCCCATGCCCCCATTAGAAATCCCCTGCCCTGAACTGAGTCCCCATCTCTTCTCCTCCTACGACTTTTGCTTACCGGGGAGACCCGCGCCGATTCCCATTCGTCCAAGTCAGCTTCACCATCCTGACGTCATTACTGGCATCCTCACTTCCACTACTGTATTTACACAGTTATGAATTTCCTTGCTTAAGGCAAAAGACATAAGCTCACTGAGCAAAAATACTGATTGATATTTTATTAGGCTTTACAAATACATTCATTAAGGGTATAAAATGAAGATAGGTACTACTTTGAAGTTAGATGAGCCACACTGTAATTTTTGCTTAATTTATTTCACATATTTTTTTTTCACTGTTTTTGATTACAATTATTTTATAAGTGCAGTCTACAAAGTTGTTCTGGTTGATTCTTAAAGGAAACTTTTTGTAGCTGATGGATTTTTGCACTGACAGTAATAGAGAAATATATAGCAACTCATTCACTGAGGGTGTTGTAATTATACATTGCACCACAGACATTGACAAATGCTGTTGTTTGATACAAGGAGAATAAACTGCCTTTGGGTTTTGTTTTTCTTTTGAGTTTACTGAAGAGATTTTACTCTGTTCCTGGAACCGTGATCACATTTCTGATAGATCCTCCACTTCTTTATACTGGCCATCCTTCCTATGAGCAATAGGGTGAAACTGTAAAGACTAGAACATCCCCATTTTTAGTAAAGATTTTAATGATGCAGTGAGAGGAAGGAAGTACTGGTTTAATCCTGGTCGGAGGACTATGTTTTGTGCAATGCAATTTCATACTATTTGTTGTTCACAGATTATATAGAGTTTATGGGAATGAACATTCTTTTAATTAGACTTTTCCGTACTTTCTTAGTTCTGATTCAGACCTTTCCCCAAATCAGACATTCAACAACTTTCAATCTCCATTCTTTCTGCCCTTGTAGTTATTGTTACTCACTCTGCCTACTGTCCTGATCTCTTAATAGTTTTTCCATTCTTTATAGCGGAATAGAGGTCGGATTTCAAGCTGCTGAGTACCTTGGACTCCTAATGACTTAAGTGAATGTTAAACATTCACCTTTCAGGTCTGGAAAAAAAGGGGGTTTTAATGTTATTTCACCACCATCTACGGGACCAGTTTAGGGCTTAATATATAAAAGTGCTGAATATCTCACAGATGAGGCTACAGGCCTTCAGCTGAAGCTATCACATCATCACTTTTAGGAAAAATGCATCACCTCACAAAATTCACCCTAATGACTCCTGTGAAAAAAAAAAAAAAAAGAAAAAAAATAAATCACTGAAAATCAAGAAGCAAGCTAATCAGAGCTGTCATCTTCACCTGGATCACCTTTTCCTTCTTCATTCAGCAGTGATGTCATATGCAGTTTGTGAGACATGCAAAAGTCGTTTGAGAACAGAGATGGGATGGCCTCCAGCAAGAGAGCAGTAACCCCCTTTACTGCCAAGGTCTTGCATTTGGCCCTGACAGGGTCCCTCCTTTAGTCTTTAAATCATTATGACAGCAACAAAACACTACCAAAACACACGAAAAGAATGTCCTGGTACTGTTTCTAACAATTAAATGCTTGGGAGGGAGGGATGCAAATGACTGTTACAGATAAAACCAAGGTTTTGTTTGGAAATGTTCATTTTCAAAGGAGCCCGTTGTATCAGAAATAGAGGAAATATAAAGAAATGGTCTCAGGTGCATTTCCTTGAATCAAACTGGTCAGATCAGAAGTTCTTTGCCTGCAAGATGCAAAAGCTGCAGTATGGTCATTTAAACGATCTGTAAGAAAAATTCCGCCACTTTTAGAAGAATACCTATAAATACCTATTGAGGCAACTACACCTTTGGAGTTGGTAATGTAACATTGCAAGTTCATCAAACTCGCAGCTCTAACAGCAGAATGGCAGTTTGGGATGTGGAGTCACGTAGAGATTTTTAAGTTTCCAAAAAGTAATAGGAGCCCTGAAAACCTTCTGGGCAAAGTGATTTCTCACAGTACTTGTAGAAATTAAATGACAAACCTAGGAAAGAACAATACACAGAATGGAAAATTTATACACAGTGATTTATTATAGCCTTTTTAGAGGCGTTTGTTATTTTTCCTGTAAGATTTCTAAAACATTTCTATAATTTAGGGCAATTCTCTCCTCCTCTGATTTGCTTCCAGACAATTCTTCATAGCTTTCTAAAAATACTTTGCAAGAATTTACACAACTCTGATTTCCCTAGTAGAATGTGCATCATATGATCAGAAAGACTATGCCAAAATCATAGTCGTTTAAGGACTTGGCAGCTAATAGTTGTATTTTTTTCCTCTCTTCTTAGACTATCAAAGGCTGGCTGTCTTTAGGAAGATCTGACCTCGTTAACACTTTGCAAGCTCACGTCCACTTTGTTTCTTGTGAAAAATGCTTATATTTTATAATCTACTAGAAGAGCTACTGTTTCGCACAAAAATTAACAATTTCAGCATGTGGTTTAATATTGGTGTCAGCTTTGCCTTTCTCAAGCCTTTGCCCTGCTTCCGACTCTAACTTCTCCATCCGATGCAAGAAATCAATGTATAGTTACTCTTGGGAAATTTCTTTTCCCCTTGGACCAGAATATTCTCATAATTTTCCACTGGGTCATTAGTGTCCTAATCTGGGCTCACATGAGATTTTAAAATTAGTTTGACTCACGCATGTAATTTTTCACACTTCCATGGTATTGCTAAAGAATATATGGACATTTTGGCTTCACATTAGTGTTTGGGATTGAACATGGAAATAAGGAGATGCAGCCCAACGCACGCTCCAGGAGGCTGTGCTGGTATACTGGTTTGGGTATAATGAATACATCATCAGATGCATAATCTCTCCTGAATGAACTCAGTTTCCTGCAATTTGAAGTACGACCATGGAAATTGCATGCAGTGAAAACAAAATAAAACAAAAATTCTTCCATTTAAATGAGGAGTGATGATTTAAATGAAACAGGAGATTTGTGAGATTTTAGTTTTCCATTAAAATCTGTTCTCGGCCTCTTTTTTTTTTTTTTTAATTCCTAATCTGAGCTTTATATAGACATCTTAATCATTCTTCATAGCAAACTTGGTCTCCAATCCTATTTGGCTGAAAACCCAAAGGATTACTAGCTGCAAGATTAGCCCTCTAGAGACCATCCTTTCTTCTACTTATGTATCAGTCTTGAAAGCTGTTTAGCAGATTGTAGGCAATTTTAAGCTTGAGATTAACTACTTTAAAAAAAAAATAAAGAAAAAAAAAGTGTAACAGTCTTTTTAGAACCATTTGGGTTTGCTAACAGGAACTCTGTTGTTTTCTACAACCAGAAAGTATCAGACTATGTTGGAGCTAAGTATAAAGAAGCTTTTGGGAGAAAACAGGGAATTTTTTTAACCTTTCAAATACAGTTTGCAAAATGTCTTTGATAAATAAACATTTACCTCAGGAATGTTTTAACTGGTCATATCATGAATATTGTGAGCAAATACAGTGTGTTGCTCCATGTATTTGCTCTGGTTTTGCTGTTTGTGTTTATAACCATTAGATGCAAATTAAAGCAGGGGGAGCACAGGGCACAACTTCAGATCTAACCGAGAAGTGACATTCCATGAAAACGAGAATTTGCAAATATCAACACCAATAAAAGAGGTACCTCCTCTCCTTCCCCACACACACATGCACCCTTTGCACATGACTAAATTACAGACTTCATTGCTTCAGAATTTATTAGCAAGTTCAAAGAGAACTGGACATTAAACTGATACGAAAAATACCGGGGGTTCATGGCAGTACACACAGAGGCTGGCTGGTGTGATGGGGTCCATTACACCCACTAAGGATTGCTGGCTAGGTTGCCCTGCTTCAATTTTGTGCTGTGTTGCACCTTCCTCACCTGCTGAAAGCTGTCTCCAATGACATGCAAGATGTTAAACCAGGCAAACCCCTGGCCTGAGCCACTCCGGCCAGCCCTCTGGCAGGCTTCTGCCCTGCAAACCCACACCTCGCCTCCAAGAGCCCGACTACTTTATTACCTTGGCAGCAGATGTTTCGTTACCTTCGGTGCTCTCGGGAGACAAGAAGATACAAAAGAGGACCCTGTCTGTCTCTCCTATGCACATAGCCTGTGGGACAGCATATAGCCCCGTTCAGCTGAACCACCAGCTCTTGAAATTGCGGTCACCTCCTGAACTGCTGATTGCACAACTTCTTTTGGACATCACCTGCTTTTTCATGCTACTGTCCCTGTCCAGAGCCACCACTTCTTGGTCTCCACTTGGTAGGTGGTGCCTTATCCTCCCTCTCGTCTCTTCCACAAGCTCATGGTGAACATGGGAGCTGCCAATGATGGTGCAGCCAAGCTGGCTAGGTCTTTTCCGCTGGTCACCATCTGCCAAACTGGATGGTCCAGTACAACTCTGCATTTACATACATGCTCATACATTCACATGCATAAAAACTATATTTTTTTTTTTTGCCAATGGCCTCTTGAACAGAAGAGGAAGATTTTTTTAAAAAAAGGACTTTTTCTGAAGGTGCTTAAAAAAATCTGAAGAAAAATATGGTGGAGAAGAACATATATAAACACAGTCTTATGTTAGAGAGCGCAGTGGATTTTTACCTCTTAGAGAGAATATTTTTGCACTTTATGGCCAGACAAAAGAGAAGTTTTTGGCACCTGCCTCTTCCCATGTCACATATGTATGTCTGGAATTGTTTCACTGTACATTAGGGACTCATTACATTTTAAGGGTTGTGATCATATATTTGGGTCTATCATAGGCTGAGCTATGCTGGAATCCAATGGTTTCAGACAGTCTCTTCCTCAAGAAGAATCACACAGTCGCAGAGAGTGGACAAACATTGTCATCTGGCTCCCGCTCGCTTTGTTCATCCTCTGCATGCGTCCCAGCTGTCGATATAATCACAGGCTGTGTGATGGCGAGGTCTACAAAAGAAAAGGAAGAATAGAATTGACTTTCCTTTCTCTTAAAATATGAGCATGAGAAAGTGCATCAGTCAACTGCAGCACTGTCTCGGGTCTCAGGAAACACACCTACAAGACAGTAATTATCAAAGCAACTGGGGACCTAAAGAGCAGCTCAAAACTGATTCATCAGCCGCAGGGTCTGAATATCTCCAAATCCATCTTGGATCAATACCAGACTTTTATTCTGTGTGACAATTAGAATCCATATTTTCAAACAGAACAGATTTCCAATTCCTGTTAAAAACAAGCGAAAAACATGGACCTCTGTAGTCCTTTTATCCTAAGTTGTACCCTGGGTCTGTTATATGTCAGGAGTTTTTACCAGTGCACTGTTAATTTGTGGGTAAGGCCAGGAAAAAAATGGATGTAGTCCTTTTGAATTAAGTCTATTTGTATTAGCCTGTAACATGAAGGGAATCTCTTAGACTACTCTATAAGCTCCTAGCAATCTGCTATTACATTAAGTATGATTAATTCAGTTATCTCATCTTTATTAATTTATCCAACTACATTAATCAACTTTTTATTAATAGAAGAGGGAACCAAGATATTTATTTTTTTCAGGAAAAAGGTCATCTACACCAAAAACATAATTATGTTTACTAAGATGCTCTTTTGTTCAACAAAATATTTGGCTAGTTTAATCAAAATGCAAATTATACCACTAGTCAGAAAAAAAGACAGTACTTAATAGCTAAATGTTCCAGGATTGCACAGACCTTGATGCTAGCAATTTATTTTGGAAGGTCTCACTCTTAAAGTTCAGTCTTATAAATCATGGATTACATTACTACATGCTTTCCACAAGGGCATCCCGTGTCTGGGAGCAAATCTTCCCAAAGCTTCAGTGCTTGGCTTGCTGAATGTCTGGCACCCATACTTTCCCTATACCCCTTGAGCATTGACCAAACACTGATTCTCTTGGAATTTTTCTCTTTGGTGATGGCCATAGCATAAAAATACAGTAGAAGTGTTTAACTATGAGAAGTCTCCTTACCCAGAAGCTGCCTGCTTCTTTCCTGCAAGGGGGTGAGGTTGATGTCTACCAGCCACAGAACATAGGTCACAATTTGTCACCCATGCTTTCCTTGGTGACATTGGCACTGGAACACCACCTTATAGATCCACCTCATCTTCTCTCTACTTGTGTTATTCATTGCACGAGGCCTTGATTTTGTCTTCCAGGTGGTGTTTGATTTGCCCTGTGTAACCAGACCATGGCCTTGACAGCAGATCAATTCTGTGTGTGTCACAGCGCGTTTCACCGCTTCTCACGCAGGTTCCCGTCCATCAGCACAGCACAGCGGCAGGATCTGGGCTTTTTCCTGCAGAAATCAGTTCCACATGACTAATTTCAACATATTTGTCTTCTTTATGTATACTTCTTATCAAAATAAATAAAATTATCAGGGAGGAAAAACATGTTTCCATGCAAGTTAGACACCCTTCTTCATTTTAACTCCAAGCCCTTCAGGCTTTCAAATGCTTGAGAGGTGAGGTTATGCTTGACAGCAGAGCAATGTCTTTCTGCCTTCTGGGCTCCTTTGTTTTAAAACTGAACTTTGGCATCTTAAAGCATTATAGAAAAAAATCTTCACAATCTACATGGGATGTTCAAAAGAGTGGGGACACATTAGAGAGACAACTTGCCTGCCAAATTGACAATAATAATTAGGCTAACTGCTGAGCCAGGCATCAAAGAGTAAAATTTCATTCCTCAAGCCCCATGTTCCTCTGATTTGGGAGTCCTGTGGCACTTGAAGAGTAATACCCTGGAGAGAGAGAGAGGGGACGCACAAGCTACCTACAACATGACAAGCCAGAGCAACAAAACTTCCAGCTTGCTGGAAATTTTCCTTCGGTGGAGAACCTGCCTCCCGGTCACCTATTTAGGCATACACAGAAAAAGAAACTGAACTCCATCCCCTCCCCTCGACAGGCTCTGTATTTATTCCCCCGAGCTGCTAGGAAGTCAGTCCATGCAAGGGGAACCACGTCAGTAAGTGGAGCTTAATGAGCACCATTGCAAAAATACGAGTAGCCTCGTCGTTACGTCAGTGTGACAGGACATGGGGATAGGAATTCACTCAGGCAGAAGTTGCGTTAGGAAGTCACTGGCGACCAACTTCCGTAGCACGGAGATTCGGTCTCCATTGAATTTCATTGTGACTCCTTGAAATCAATAAAACTGGACTGAGTTCTCAGAGAGAGGGAGACAAAGGCGCTGGTTTATGCAGAAAAATTTCTCTCATATAAAGACTCTGGATATTATAGAAATATTTGCTTTATTATTTATATAAATTATGTTTACTGGGGTAGTTACTGCAAGTAAAAATACATTAATTTTGCTGGCTACTCTAAAAACAGCATAGTCAACATTTTTGGTCCTGGTGAGTCAATTTACATTTCAGTAATGCAATTTTAAACCACCATGAATTTCAGATTTCTTCAGTAAAATGTCATCTTTTGCCCTTGCAAGATTACTTGTAGCAAAAACTAGATTTACTTTAAAAGGAGCAAACCTGATTACAATGCTTTCCCCCTTGCTTGCTGCAGCACTAAAAGACTGATGTTAAACTTGGCTACTTTCTTTTGTCCCAGTGATGCTTTGTGGTGATTTGTAATTCTTCGTCTCTAATGGGATATAAACATCGCTGTCATGCTTTGAGTTCTGCCCCACGGGGACTGTGGGCATGCATGGTTTGAAGCTGATCACTTGAAAAAGGTAGCGGAAGATCCAAACTCTGAAGCAATCTGATCAAATTTGTTTCAAATATCTGCATCTGAAAGTAATGAGAAATTCCTGTCTGTGGTGTTTCAAGTTCTTCTGACTCTTTCTTCTTGGTAAATATTAATTAATTGTACTAAAGCATACAGAGAACAACTAATTTGCATAAATATCAAATATTTGATGCTCCCGACGCCTGGATTGTTCAAGAATGAGATCTAGTGGATCTCATATCAGTTCCAAGGGATTCATGTTATACTTTGCCAAATCATGCACAAAACCCAACTGTTTTATCACAAAAGAATCTTTGATCACATGGATTCCCCTCTGGTTTGTTTGTTGGGTTTTTTTAATTTCTTTCAATAATTAATGCTTTATATACATCGATTCATATTTCAGAGAATAAAGGTGCTAGAAAAGAACTTGTTGATTCAACATTAGAAAGTAATCATGTAGTTTGTTTTTTCCCAATACCAAATGCAACACAACATCAGTCCACAGCTGAGGTTCTGAGCTGCTACAACGGTATCTCACACACACAGAGTAATAATTTGTGGGTTTTTTTACATAATTATTCCTAAAATTACTCACATCATTTGGGATGTAGGCTGCCATTCCCCATGGTCCTGAGGACCAAGACTCCGTATAAAGATTGCACAGCAAGAGCTACAAATAAAGCATTCAGGGCCAGGGTACCTGCAGTCATTGTGTATTTAGGGGTATATATTCTCACCGACCCCATACCGAATGTTACCGTAACTAGAAAAAAATTAGCAGTAATATTCACACCTAAACCAGCAGACTGGAAGACAATATCACTTGCAAGGGACAAGAATGAATAGATACAGTTATCAAAAATAATGTCTGGCCACAAACTTACACACTGGTTTGTAGGAAAGGACATTTGGACTAAACCCAGTGTAGTCTGCAAATATTTGAGCATACCTAGGGAATGAAAATACAACCTGTATTTAGATGCCCATTTAAAACTTATTTACAAAATTTTTGAATTTGGTTGCAATATAACATTCACCTTGGCAATTTAGCAAAACTGTTGGTTTTTCTAAGGATGAAGACAGTTCTTTGCACTCAATACAGAATGCATTGTCCTATCACACATAGCATTTTCTCCTCCTGATTTGCTCTTTTATTGTAGCAAAAGACCGATCTCTATCACAGCTATTGTTTATAGAATTGTAAGGGACAGAAATTGGCCTCTTTTATAAACATCCTATTAACAATAATTCTGGTTTTAGTTTTAAGAAAGTTTGTTTGTCTGGCAGATATAGCTAAATCCAGTTGAAAGCCATGGAAATTGAAAATCAGGTCCTAAATAGGGAGTGACAGATTGGAGTTGTAGGAAATGCTGACTGCACATGAACCTGGAAATGACATTGGCATATGAAATACATTTGCCAAGTCTCCTTACTGAAATATCACCTTTGTTAAGTATTATTTATGACAAATTTGTAGTATTGCTGAAACTCACCTTTGCAACTTAATTCCAGAAAGGATAATTTCATCAGACATAGCAATTTGTAACATATATACAATTCTAGAGTATTTTATATGTTCTGGCTTTATTCTGCCATACATAAAATTTTACTCATTTAAATTAACAAATAGAGGATGCTTCATTGATTTATATGATGAACAGGTGATTTCTTACACTAAGCAGTTGTACCTTTTTTTTCTTTTTTTTTTTCTTTTTCTTTCTTTTTTTTTTCCTTTTTTTTCCCCTAAGAAACAAAACTTTCTACTCTAAAGTCTTTCTACAACATAAAGGGGATTTTCAAGAAATTTTGCTCAGCGATTATAAGGCTCTAAGAAGGATTTCTGTCTGTTCTAGAAAGAAGAGCTACATGTATCAGTCCCTTGCCCTTCTGTGGTTGGGTGTAGGACAGATTAATGTTTATGTAGTCCTCTGGACTCAACTTTTTATCCCTTATTCCGGATGCTTTACATCACCATGCCATCTTCATTGCTGCTCCGTCTCACTTGCCCGAGAGGGGATTAAGCAGACTGCACCAGGGACGAGAAGCAAAAGGAAGAAATCTTCCCCAGACGAAGTTAATGGCAAAATTCCTGCTACCATCCAGTGATTGCCAGGATTTCACCGGCAACATATTGCCAAGCTCGCTCTGAGTTGTCAAGTACAATTCATCTGTTTTGAGTTGGTCTAAACCAACGCACAGGTTGGTCTAAACTGTCACAGTCCTCAGGAAAATAAAGAAGGGCTATCATCTCAAGGCATAACGTCTGACCATAAATCATTACAGGCCCCAATTCTCCTCTGATTTATGCAAATTTATTTCAGCTATAAAGTCACGACAGTGCTGCTTGATCCAAAATATTAGCTGTGCTGGGAAGCCCAGGGAAAATGTTGGACTGCTTTGCACACGAGCTGATTGAACCAATTTTGCATTTTGCCACCTAGACAAGCATAAGGATCCAAAAGAAAGGCATGTTGGCAAATCAAAGCAAACTTTTTAAAAGTGCACCAGGATTTCCAGCAAAACAGATTCCTAATTATTTTTTTTTTCCACCGTAAGAGGACAGTAATTGGTAGAGCTGACTAAAGAGTTAAGGAAGAATTTTTAAAACAGACATTTTTCCTGTTTGTTTTGGAGTCTGGTAACAGCTGAGGTGCTGTTATATCTCAAAATTATGAACACAAATAAAATTGTTGGCATGAAACAGCCTTTGTCTGCCTTTGAAAAATTACAGGTGATATTAGTGGTCGTTCCCAATTTTGAGTCACAGGAAGGGGAGGGCTATTTTTCATTTCAAATCAACACCGTTACCTAAAATGTGCCACCAGTTATCTCAAGTACTCCGTATTCACTGCAGAAACACGTTAGATTATTTGTTGGCAATAATGTTCGTTGAGCTTTATCTCCCTGTATTTCAGCATGCAAATGGCTTTCAACAGCTTTGATTTGTGCATATCTGATTGTTTTATGTAAAATTTGGCAAACCTAATTTAAAACTACACATTGCTTGTAAGCCCTGTGTTGTTCGGATGGCATTGAGTAACCCTATGTCTTGTCTTTTCTTTAATAATGTATTCTGGGGCCTGAAATAATATTACTGTAAAAATTAGGTGGAAAAAAATATCTGTAATTTGATTGGCCCTAAAAATGAAAACATTAATGCTGCAATGCTGCTGTCTCTCATGGAAGTTGCATCTATGAGTTGCACTTGTGCTTTCTTCTATGTGGCTCCCTGGCCAAACTATACAACAGATTCTTGCTTATCCTGTTTAAACACTGACTTTATTCTTCGTGCATTTAAGCCTTTTTAACTTCTGGGCCAAATGAATGCTTGAGGATACTGATGCCCACCTTCTTCTCTTAGCCTTGTTACAGTATTGGTCAGCAAAACCGTTTGGGTAACCTCCCTTCAGCATATCCATGATGGAAAAAGAAAAACAAGGAAGTAATTCCTTCAGTAATTCAAGTTAAAAGGGGGGGGGAAAACCAAACAAACAATTTCCTAAATCAAAATTGTTTGCATTGCCTATGCAATCTGTAGCATCCCAGTCTTCAGAACGGATGCACGCCAGGGATCTCCAGGGCAGCTACAGGACCACTGCCTGGGCAGTTAGAAATCAAGGTCGGGTTTTAATCCTAATTCATTTGACCAGGATTTTGGTGACTCAAATATTGTTTTCTAAATTTTACTAAGATTTTTATATTAGCTATATCTTTATGGGCAATCTATATTTTCATGTAGATTGTGAAATAAATAGATAGAAACTTATCTAACAGAAAATACTAAGCCTTCATTCATAGTGTTCTTTCTGAGGACAAAAACAGGCATTGTACGGTCTTAAAACAGCTATATTTATGTAGATTGCTACCTATATAGGCAGTCTTTTTCCCTTAAACTTTTGCAAAGCTGTAGGCTATTGAAGGCAGTTTTCTATTGATAGCCAGTTCTGAATGACTCCCAAGTTGTTAAGTCTCCCAAGACTTAACAACTTATTTTCATATTGCTTTCACACTTTCTGTTTCATTAAAATACAACCTGAGTCCCCAAAATAGAAACTTGAGCTTTCCAAAGAAAATGTATGAAGACCCTTAAAATTCAAATGTACTGAAAATTCTATTCATAAGGCCACTGGCAAGATTCAGCTTCAGTTCCCAAATGCTTTCTTTTATCCAGAACTTTTGATTTAAGAAAAGTTCTGTTAGTACAAAATAAAATCTCTCCAGAACAGTGTATTCCATGACTAAAACTAGGCAATGCCATATTTCTAGAGACCACAGAACAAAATACAGACCTTTGTTTATTCGGTGTTACTTCTTCAAAGTTTATAGGAAAAAGAGAAACGGTGATAGACGCGGCCCATTCCTGTGACCTGCTGGGAGGTTTCAGACCTGACCGCAGCGGGGCATGACCACGGCGTCCGTGTCTCTGGCTCACTCACAGCATCCCGAAAGGATTCCTGCATACCGGTTGTGTTGCACAGACGCACACTCCTCCTCCCCAAGTGCAACCTGCTCCAACACACACAGAACAAGTAGCGGTCTACTCTCAGTGAAGCCTGTGGCTGGTGTCCTTGGCCTTGCTTACTTTCCTAAAAACAACAACAATAATAATAATAATAAAAAACCCCAGTCATCTTGAACATTCCAAAGCCATAAGTAAGTCATCAGTTATGAAGAGTGCAATTTCTTTTTAAAAAAAAAAAAATTCTCTTTTTTTACTTTGTTTCAACCAGCCTTGCAGAACTCAGCATAAAAAAGAAAATGTATGCAGAAAGCAGTTATTCCCTAGATCGGCTGACTCTCAGGGCCCATTTAGTGCAACCAAATTCCTTTTTTTGTGTGTGTGTGTGATTACAAACAACGAGAGCCAACTTTTCAGTATGGACTTCAGAACAACAGTTTTGTCTGTTGTATTTTAAAGATGAACAAAAAGTTTCAGCCATATTTTATCATCTGTATTACTAACTTCAAATTGTTAAGAACAACCTCAGGTACCTGAATCTATCTGAACATGAAACTTAGTTTTGCAATTCACTGAGCAAAAAAAAAACCTAGACCACCGCAATAATAAATTTTTCTTACAACCCCTACTATCTTCCTGTGGATCCACAATATTTTCCTACAGCTACTCTACCGTAGTAGCTATTAGTCCATTTTGCCATGTAAACCTTGCCTTCCACCCTGCAGGAAGGCTCCTTTCCAAGCAGCTGATGCATAGTTGTCTTCCAGGGCTGGTACTGCCTCAGAGGTGTTGCTGACTTAATTTGTTCTCTGCAGATGCTTCTCCATGGTCTGAGCTGAACCGCCGCTCATCAGGAGCTGGCATTTCCAAATCAGACATGATCAGGCTGTGGGAGAGGGAGAAAAGGTCTCATGTAGTAGCAAAGGGCTTTGGTAAACTGTTTTTGAGCCCAATCAAACGAGTGACAACCAGCATGCCGCACCTCACGGTCACCGAGCACAAACCACAGAACAGTTTCCTAAAGCACCTCTGGTGAAGAAGGTACCAGCTCCCAAACACCCGCGGGCACGGGAAGGAGCATCATGATGCATGATGAGCATTTCCACGCCACTTTGTCTATGGAACATTTATCACGGTGTAGGAACCTAAACAACTTCAATGGAGGGTCGAAGGCAACTGTTTATTACATTGACATGATGATTAATACGTGCGCTGGCCACAGCAGATACACACTTAATTTACACTTGTGTCAACAACCAGAGACATGGCCAGCAGGATCTGATCCTACCGGAGCGTAACCACTTTGGCAGGTTTGTACTGATGTCAGTGGGAGTATGCAGCTTTCAGGTCCTGACTTGTCTTAGTAACAGTGTCTCTAAGTCCCTGGAAAGGTTGCTTGAAAAAAAAAAAAAAGGTGCCTATCATTTATTGACTCTGTGATATTCTCTTAGGCACCCCCACAGAGGCGAAAGCTGTATTTCAGCATGGAGAGCGAGAAAATAATGTGCTTTTCCAAAAACCTTGCTGTTTCATTCAGCCTACTATTAATAGATAATCTACAGGAGTCGGTTATAATCTCACTCTGGTTTTAAATAAGTCCAAGAACCTGACTCCGATAGCATACCTCCCGATGTACATACCCTCCGAGGTATCTGATAACCCACGTGTCTGACCCCCCGCTCTGGGCAGCGGGTGCTGGGCTCTCAGCCCTGCCCCGTCCCACCGGCTGAATTCACACCTCTCTCCCACCTTCACCCTGTCGCCCCAGCGGTGGCAAAACAACTGCACCTTAGAAAAACCTCCTCGTGCCTCTGTCTTTCAAATATTCTCCTCTGTGTTCCCCCGTGAAGCCGCGGTATTGCGTTTGTGCTGCTTCTTCCTTGGCCCTCCTCTGTTAGATCAATGCATTCATTAAGGAAAGCTTCCTTTTACTGCCCAGATGATGAACAGACATCATAAAATTGTTATATTTGACAATTCTTATTACAGGTTTTATATGGTGGCTGCATTTCTGCCACAGAAAAGACTCAGAAGACTTTTCCTGATGTACAACCTTTCCAAAAAGAGGAGGAATGTAATTAAAGTGTATTTTCTAGAAGTCTCTGCTTTGTTCAGAGATGAAGCCAGACTTCATTCCTCGCATTCCCTTCATTTTATGATAATTATGAATAAAGTGGAGTGGGCTGCAAATATCTTTACAATTGTTTTATATTACTTGGATAGATAATTATCTGATTGTGCCAACAAATGCATGCTTAGCCTTCAACCACTGAAAAAAAGGGTATGCATATCTAGCCGTAACTGTGTGTAGGTGAAATAGAAGAATAAAATTTTGATAGTCAAACTGAGTTCCGTTTGAATATCAGCTTAACTCTTCTCACCCTGAAAAAACCCAAAAACTTTCAGGATGTTTTAAGATTAAGTTTTAGGATGAAATAAATATCTTTTAATTTTCTGTGTGATTCAGGAAATTTCTGTTTGTGGCTGAGAACTCTGCCATTAGTGGGTAGGGAAAAATTTCCCCTTTCTAGCAAACAACGGTCAGGGCTGTACCTTAGCCCCTTGAAAGCAGCGTAGCTTGCCCTTGCCACAGCGCAAAGAATATTGTTCTTCTCCACCTTAGAAATGTCAGCCACTTCTTGGGAAGTGTGTAAAGAGAAAAGGACGCTCGAATGGCTGTTCTGTCTAAGCTGCTTCTGCAGCACTCGTCTTCTGAGGTCTTGCCTGGACTGACTGCAGGTAGGATGAGTTCTCTCTATCTCATGGTAATCATTGAGGTATGCTGGAATAAATACATCATACAGTTAAGTCCAAATGTCCTCGTCTTAGTTTTCCATACTTTCCACTACTCATGTCTCAGCACTTCAGGGGAAAAAAGGTCAAAAAAAAAAAAAAAAAATCACAGTCTCTGATGTGCTAAACATCAGCACACAGTTAAAGTATCTCCCCAGGTGCTTGTCGTTTACAACTCAGAAATATCCTGTACTGGCACCACAGTGGCACCACAACAGGACAATTCTCAACACTATTCCCCACTGCCCCAGTGTATCACAGAATTATATCTTCCTATGTATCTCTGCTTTATCTGTGAAAAACTGCTCCTCTAATTAGAAGGGACTTAGGTCCACATTCTGTCATTTAAAAATACATGACCCAGTTGTTTCTATCATTGCAACAAAATGCACTGTATGTCCTGAAATGAAAGTGAGCAGAGGTGTAGACGGGTTTTTTCTGTTTAAATAATCATCATCATATCCACATGCTCATCTACATATCTAATCATTAATAAAAGGCATCATTGTAGAGAGTTTCTTATGAAATTTCTGTAGTATCTTATTTCTAAAGAGAGAAAAACATCATCTCCTGTACTGTCTTGACACATTCTGGAAAGACAAGTAAGTGCAGCAACAGAAAATAAAACTTAGCTTAAAATATTTCCATGACCAAATGAAACCTCAGGAGAGAAATGCTTCCATTAATGACATACGGATTTTGCCCCAAGTGGATACGGTATTTGGGTGCACTAGATGTTACATGAATAAACAAAACCATATTTCTTTACCTGCTGCCCTCAAAAAATAATGTTTGTAATGCAAAAATTTCATTATACTCAAAATACAGTCTCCTGGGTGGAGAGAAGGATGCAAAAAAATCCAGCCCATGATTTGCTTGTGACAGTCAAAAAGCAGTGCTGGGTAATGAATCATTCCGTGCGAATCAGCAGAGTGAGAAAGAGCTGGGGCTCGCTGCGAGGCAGGGCTGCCTCATTAACACCTCTCACCTCTGACAGTCGCCACCGGGAGACTTGACACCCCCAAACTCATTTGCACACAACCCTCTCCCACGGCTCCTTGTAACAGGCGTCAAGCACGCGTTCCCCCGCCACCTCAGGTAAAGCGCTGATCTTCTGTGTCATCTAGTCATTCCTTCCTTCCCCAAGGTCTGTGTTTCATACGTCTTGAAAAGAAGAGTTCCTGCTGCGTACAGAGCAGATTTATGACTAAAACTGGGCTGCTTTGCTCCCAAGCATGGAAGACCCCCACCTCTCCAAGCCCTGAGCTACAGAGCCGCAAAGTCAGGTTCTGGGGAGGAGGAGAGAGGTAAGCTTTGTACACGGCAGCGCTTCTTCCAGCTTATGAAAGTTTTACAGGATCTGTTTCCATCTTTATATTCAATGCGGAAATTATCAGATTACCTGCTGTAATACTAGCAATCTGAAATGAAACGTACTTGGGGCATATTTTAAGAGCAGCTAATTCAACCTAATAGTTGTGGGGTTTTTTTCGGTTTTGTGAACTCAAGGCAGGAAATGGAGAGAGGGACAAAAAACCATAGACCATAGTTCAACAAAGGTGAAAATCACATCATTACCCCTCCCTCCCTCTCTCTCTCTCTCTATATATATATATATAACCTGGCCTATGATCAGGAGAGGGATAATTGGTGCCATTTGACTTCTGTGCTGGACAGTCTGGAAAGGTTAATCATGATTGCCAGATGTTACATACACGGTGTCATCTAGGTGGGCGTATGTGCTAATGTATATTAGTAATCATTGTTTTAAAGTAAAGTGCTGAAGTGTAGGATACTGGTACAAAATATTAATATGTTTCATTCAAAGCAAAAATACCATAAGTATATTGTTGAGGAGTATGTTGTGGGGTTTTTTGAAAGTTAATATAGCTTAATTAAGCTGTGGTAATGAAAGTAAATCATGAGCATTCTTGAAATATGATATCATTGTGTAAATCCATTAAAGCATATAACCAGGTAAAATCTGAGCATCACAGAGTAATTAACAAATTCTGGTGTCGCAATGAACCACCAAACCACACAATCATCCAAAGAGGAGCTTTCTTGCCCATCCCTGTCTGCAGTCAGTTTAAACAGGATGAAATTACATTGGAAAACCACCAGAAATTGCGCAATCCAGACTGTCCCACTTATTACGAAGAGTTTCACAACGTGCTATGGCTGCAATCTGGCATATATGTACATCCTTCACATTGCTCCAGTCACACCAGTGAAATTGTGGCAAGGACAAATTCAGGCTAATATGTCTAACGCAAGAGAAAGTCCAAAGCATTGGAAAAAATGAAGAATGCCCATTTTAGGGACAGTATTGTTTTACTTATTAAATTATCTCTGTTAAAGCAATATCATTGACATAATGAAAAGTTAGAGTTCAGGAGTCTTGAAAGGACTTCTCCTAATTCCTAATCATTGCTCTCAGCAACTGTGTATATAATATATCAATTTTATCCCACATGGAGAATCATTACCCTTTGACTCTGAACTTGCAGAACAGAATTTAAGAGCTGCAGTCTGTTTCCCACATAATAGAGGACTAAATATTTCCATGAAGATTGCCTAGTCTGAGTGATATTTTTTGTCACTGCATTATAAAACTTTAAAAATATTGGGAACTTTAATGTTCCACTGTGCTGAAAGCATCCCTTCTGGATTTACTGAGGCATCCCAGAACCTTTCATAGTCTTCCAATCACACAACGCAGAATAGTCAGTCTTCCTGTGAACGTCTAAAAATATTATTCACAGCTGTGTTTGGACACACATTTTAGGACTGGGATAGACAGGGTTGGATGTAGCTGCCTGTGGCTGCGATGTGGGTGGGAGGCTGTGCAGTAACGCTGCGACTTTCATCACGAGTCCTGACCCTCCCTCATCCCAGCACTTCTGTGCTCAGCCACAGGGACTTTTATCACAGGAGGAGATTCTCCCCTTCTCTTTGTTCTTTCTTTATTTTTCCCCTAGACCTATATAGGATATATGAAAGGTGCTCTAGTTAAAGCACCTTCAGTTCTCAAAATCAATACCAAGCGTGTCCCCATCTGACAGCCTCAGAAACACACCCCAGCTCCTGCGCTCAGGCTGTATTGTGTGGCGCAATCCGCAACAGCACTTTCCTCATGTCCCTGTGACCCCTGGCTGTTGGCCTCCGGGCATCCTCAAAAATATTTGGGAAAAATAAAAATAACTGAATGTGACTGTATAAGGTCTAGTAGTAAACTCGTCTACTAATAGATCTCTGTACTTCCTAATTTTTGCATGTGATCAATACCAAAACATTGGAGGATGTTCTATACACCCATTGGGAGACCCCTATGACAAAAAACTGTGTAATGCTTTGTACCTCTTTATAAAACAATTAATTCATAACCTCCACTCGAATCTACCAGAACCATCAGATTCTGAGGTCAGGTAGAGTAGCTAAGCATGGCCATACACTAGCCTACCAATTTATGCATTTCATTACCTTGGGTTGTATGTCTTTTTCATGGGTTTTACTACTAGAAATACTACAAGAAATAAACTGCATAATGAACCAGATCCACGTGCACATACAGGTACCACAAGCAGCAGAGATACAGGACCCATCATACCAAACCGAGGACAAATTTGTTCGGATTTCAGGCAAGTAGCTGAGAACAGGAACAAATCTCTAGAGGAATATGCATACCAAGGCTGCTACGCGGCAGTCCTCTTAGAAACCTCTGCCTTAATCAGACGTCCATAGGAGTTTAAAGTCCCTTCTTGGGTGCACTTTTTTAATAATCACTACCTACTTACGTGCAGATATCAGCATTATCAGTGGAGAGGTGATCGTAGATTCATAGAATGCTTTGGGTTGGAAAGGACCTTTACAGGTCATCCAGTCCAACCCTCCCGCAATGAGCAGGGACATCTTCAACTAGATCAGGTTGCTCAGAGTTTCATCCAACCTGACCTTGAATGTTATCAGGGATGGGACATCTACCACCTCTCTGGGCAACCTGTTCCAGTGTTTCACCACCCTCATCATAAAAAATTTCTTCCTTATATCTAGTCTAAATCTACCCTCTCTCAGTTTAAAACCATTACCTCTTGTCCTACCACTACAGTCCCTACTAAAAAGTTTGTCCTCATCTTTCTTATAAGCTTCCTTTAAGTATCGAAAGGCTGCAATAAGGTCTTCCCAGAGTCTTCTCTTCTCCAGGCTGAACAAGCCCAACTCTCTCAGCCTGTCCTCTCACAGGAGAGGTGCTCCAGCTCTCTGATCATTTTTGTGGCCCTCCTCTGGACTCCCTCCAACAGCTCCATGTCTTTCTTGTACTGGGGCCCCCAAAGCTGGACACAGTACTCCAGGTGGGGTCTCACCAGAGCGGAGTAGAGGGGCAGGATCACCTCCCTCGACCTGCTGGTCACACCTCTTTTGATGCAGCCCAGGACACAGTTGGCTTTCTGGCTGCAAGCGCACATTGCCAGCTCATGTCCAGCTTTTCATCATCCAGTATCCCCAGGACCTTCTCCTCGCGGCTGCTCTCAATACCTTCATCCCCCAGCCTGTATTGATACCAGGGGTTGCTCCGACCCATGTGCAGGACCTTGCACTTGGCCTTGTTGAACCTCATGAGGTTCACATGGGCCCACTTCTCGAGCTTGTCCAGGCCCTCTGGATGAAGCTCGGCTCCCTGCTGGAGAGCCCGGCATCCCCAGCTGCCCACTGATGGCAGGAGGGAGAGGACCCTGGGGTGTGTCAGACAGCCAATGTGAAGAGGCTTGAAAGCCCAGTGGAGATGTACTTTTCCACAGCAAGGCATAACTTTGTAGAGAAAGTATTTGCTGGTTTTGCATAAATGCAGACTAGTGACAATATTCAACTCCGGTTTATGAAGTTTACTTCATTTCTGTGAGCCACCTTCGTGAACCATTACTGTCAAGCAAGCCAAAAACATTCAGCATCTGCCCAACTGACTTTCAATAGTTAGGATGTTGTATGCCTTTTGTTGTTTTTACAAATATACTAATGTCTTTCTGCCTTTTGGATTTTAATTGCAGATTAAATTATTTCCAGACATTGTCTCATAACCCTAATTGTGCGGTAACATCACAATTAAGTTTATCTGTGACCTTCTGACAGAAGCAAACTGTGCAGAGCTCAGACTTCCCAGAATGCAACCTCAGCACAGAAGCTCCTTGCCAGATCCACATCTGAGACGATGAGAGATGATCTGTTCCAAAATATTCAGTTAAGGCTGTGGAAGAACTGCAAGATACAATACATTAGGAAGGCATTTTTGATTTAAAGGCAAAAATGTAGACTAGGCACAATTCTAACCGCTCTTTACATTGACTTTATGCTCTTGTAACCTCTCTCTTTCAAAGGGTAAATGTCTTTAAAATACAGAACACATACTTGTAAAAGCAATGATTTTTAAAAGGGTAACATAACATGAGCCTAATCTTTCCTGTTTAATCAGCAGACAGAGCAAAAGGGATATGACTGTCCGCATCCTCTGCGGCTTGATCTCAGAAAGCCAGCTGATACAGAACATTTTAGTGGGGAAGAAAAAGGGAAACAAGATTTTTCACACACAAAGCACGGTTCTCTTATCAGGATGATTAAAGCCATTTATTGTAAAATAACAGCCTTCCAGATCCTCTCAACATCCTGAACTCATTCTGCTGTTCTGTGGTAATTAGATGGGTTTCAAATGTTTTAAAATATAAGCCTGTTTATGCAAAAATGTTCTGCTAATCAAGATGTCTCGGAGTATTTGGTACAAGTTTTCATCCTTATTCCTTCTAACATCTGTCATATATGGGAGGCAATGGAGCATTGCAAAAACATAACTAATACTTCTGCAACTCTAATTGCTAGACTTAAACAAAAACATTGAAGAACGGAAGATTCTGCAAGAAACAAATAAAGATGGGGTGGCTGCCAGGGACACAAATGAATTCTGATTTCAGGGAGCCGGGATGTGCCTGTGTGTGTGTGTGTCTGGGTTCAGGTCCTCCGGGACAGGTTGGAGTGAGCACCAGTCTCCTGCAGCCCCCAGGAGAGTTCTGACCCAGCTCCCAGTTTAAAAAAGAGGAGATAGTGGAGCTACCAGCATCACAGGTTTTAGATGCCCCCCTTAATTTCTGTTGCTTGCCTTACAGGTCAGAGGCTGCAAAGGAAACCTTCTGGTGGCTAAATGTTTGGTTTGGTATTTTTTTATTTTAGTTTCTCTTAGCAATTTTCTTTTTCCAAATTTTCCTAGCCCTTTGAGGCACTGAACTGTTGGTCAAGGGCTATTGAATACAGGTCCATTTTCTTTACTCTGTCATTCATTTCACTGCCCCGAATCCCTCTGCAAAAGCAATCTGCTGGTTTCTGCAATGCGGTAAGGAGACAAGACCTCCCCTCCGCAGCCCCTACTCGCCCGCTCTTACCGGTTAGCTGCATTCTCACCACGGAGCACAGCACGATGGCTCCTCGTTGTAGGACCATGCCATCACACTGCCATATTTCAGAGTCACTTTCTCAGGTCATTGACTCCTGCTCAGGAATTTCGGTCAGCAGCTCAGAATTACAGTACATCTCTGAGTTGAGAAAGGTTATTTTTCTTCCTTGGGTTTTGACAATGATTTTTTATAATTAACATTTTGAGACCGTTTTTAAACAAACACACGTATACCAAATGCTAAAACCCAAGCTGAGGATTTGAACACTGATGTCACGACTGTGAGGGCACTAACAGCCCTCGCTGTCCTTGCCCAGGCTCTCCTGGGTCTCCCCGCACCCTGCCCAATGCCCAGAAGACCCATTTCAGCTCATCCCGGGGCTGTCAGCCCATGCCCTGGTGACACCGCAGCAGTGCCAGCCTCCAGCAGCCCCATCTCTGACCCTGCCTCCTGGATGGACTCCTTGGATGTGCCCTACAGCCGTGCCTCCAGCCTGGTCTCCTTTTGTTCCTGGCTGGGTTCCCTGGGTGGACACCAGAGCTGGTCCATCCCCTCACAGCATCAGAAGTTGTTGATGGACCCTGTTAGAGTGGCACCCAGCTCTGCCTGCAGTGCCTGGATGCTGTGGGACTGCACCCATGGGCAGGGATCACCCTTGGCCCCTGCCCCTTGGGGTGCCCTGGCAGCACACAAGCTGCAAAGGGAGAAAAGCAAGAGACCTGGAGGTGACTTGGCGTATACCGATGCATCACAGAAAGAGTTCATCAGTGGAGAAGATTTAGAAACTGGAATATGTCTTTTGAAGAGGGCAAGACTTGATTAGCAGGGGTTTCAGGTAGAAACTCTGCCAGAGGAATTTTAATGGCACAATGTAGATGTATGGACATATAGGGATTTTAATGCCACAATACAGTCGTACATATATCTACGTACCTATGGTGATGGTTCTGCTTTCTGTAGAGATGAACAAAGCTGTAAGTTTCACGGAAGTTTAGAGTCCTCTAAATCCAGTTAAGGGCTGAATCTTTTCTATGATAATTATGTAGTATTCTCTGCAACCCAGTAGCATGATGCTAACCTGCCAGGACTGAGTGGCAGCCATCTGCTCCATTACCAAGCAAAGGCAAGTGAATTACCTGCATTGCTAGAGCCACAAAAATACAAAACTCGGTGCCTGCAGCAAACTATACAGTATAGACAGGTCAAGCCAGATCACCTCATCAAATGCCCTCTCCACGCACAGCCGCTGATTAATAAGGGTAGCATCCCATCACAGACAGCTCAGGGAAGCTAAGTGTCACACGTCCAAGTGCTGCTGGAAGCTTTGAGTCCAGTTACGCTAGGTACTTTACAAGGGAAGAGATCTGTGGAGCAGACTTGCCGGTGCAAATATCCACACTGCATCCTGGGGCTTAAAAAATAGAATTGTTCCCTGTGACCATTTCTCTCAAGACTGAAGAGATAACAGCTGCATTATAGCAATTCCTGCTTCTCCAGAACATCCCACCAAGTTAATGACATAAGAGAAAAAATGGATGCAGAAGCAGTGAGAAACCAGTCAAATACATTTTTAACACCGTAAATCAGACACGCCTATAGAGGATGTTCTATATTTAGTAAGTTTGAATTGAAGTCTCAGGTCTTCTGATTTACAAAGAGTTTGCATCCAAACTAGATTCAGTCCACATTAATAATAATTGACATTAACCTTGCAGGGACTGCAGTGGGTTTTTTATACCATCGATAAAGGCAGATCCTGCTTGCATCTGAACGTCAGAGTTGTTTGGAAAATTACATACAAACCTATTACTGTTTTCTTTTGGTAATGCTGGAAATGCTGCTTTTCATAAAAAAATTAAGCCAAATTCCACAAACTACCAATTTTGGTTCATCTACTGGACGTTAACATGAGCATGAAGTCCTTGTTTGCTACAATTTCAGGAAGTTACCAGCCAGATTTTCAAGGCTGAAAGTCTGATATGCCCATCACTCTGTATCTCTTTTGTTCTTATACCTTTCCTTAAGTATTGGCTATCATTTGCATCAAAGATACAGTACTGGGTTAGATGGACCCTGGCATGATACATCTGTTCTAGTGTTTGAGTAATTGAAGGAAAGTGAATTTCTGAAACAGATTCATTATTCATTCAGAAGGACATAGTTTTAAACATAATTTCTGTTCAAGTGGAAAGCTGACAATTTTTTTTCTTTCTCTTTTATTCAGAAGATTACTTACAGTGACATTTTCACCAGAACAAGTATTTTGAACATTTCAGCGTAGATTCTTTAATGCTTTGAATTGAGATTACGGAATAACTTAGTTTAGACTATTTATTCACATATTAAAACCAGTAGTCTTAATAATCAGATGTCTGAGACGATTGAATGAAATGACCCAGAAAAGAACATCATAGTGGGGTGTATCAACTAGGTTTTCCAAAAAAAAAAAAAAAAAAAAGGGAGGGGGGAATTGAGCTATAGCACCATATTGTGATGTCAAAAATACCAATATTGGCAACAATTTCCCAGTACGTTCCAGATGCAGAGGGATGGTATATTCAGAGAGAGGAAATTCAAGCACAAGAAAGAGTAGGAGGGCTAGTCACATAGTGAGACAGCTTACATCAATGCTGTTTTAATTTTTGCTGCCAAGACATACTCTAATTTTACTGTTGCTCATACGGATAATTTCCTCTGTGAAAAACAAAATCAGTGCAAAGCAAAGAGTAGCAGCCAATTTCAGGTAACATACAACAGATCTGCACCAAGAACAACAACTGATCAATGCCATTTATAAGTGACTGCTGGGACACAAATGACCCTGTCACATGGTTACACAGTGCTCCAGAGTCTGTCAGTTAAACAAAACTCTTTGTATTTAAATGAAATTATGTCTTCCACATCTATGATGTTTGCAAGAGATGAGCAGCGATCAGATCACCTTCTGTCTGCAAGGGAATTGTGAAATTTCTCCACTTTTTTGTAGATGCTCTGGTGACACCAAATGGTTAATGGAAAAGACACTGTATAAGTTTGACTTTTTGGCAGACTGGTTTGGAACGTTCATAGGTCTTTTTATTTGATATAAAGTTACCTACTTTGTTTTTGCTTTTTTACCTGGCATATTGTAGTGCTGGAATGAGGGGCCTGACAACCTTTTATTTGTCCTATAACATATCTCAGCTCTCTATTCTTATGCGACTTTCATTTACCCATCAGTACAAAATGTTTGATTAAAATAGACATGGGTGGGTGTGGGGCATAAATTGCACTTAAAACAGCAATGTAAAATGAGGTTAAGAAAAATTATGTCCTTATGATTAATTGCAGTACTTTTTTATTTGATGCGAGGTACATGCTAATGACTGCTTTTAACATATTCCTGTTGCTGCTGCTTTATTTATCTGTTCACAAAGGCATTTGATTGAGTAACTGCTGTGAGTGGGGCTTTATATAAACATGCTTTACAAATATAGAGGAATAGGATTACAATAGGTTTCTTGAAGTGACACATTCTGGCAGCAGCAGTCCAGCAAAAGCAACAAATAGAATATGTCAGCCTTTAATTGTTCTGCACTTTCCTATAACTGATACTGGCACAAACGCTCCATTCTGCAGGCAGTGGGAGTTTAAATTACGAGAGGAGGGGGTTCAGCTTGTACTGTACATGAAAATGTTCCAGCAAACTATTAACTAGATCTTCCAACACCTCCTTCCATCCCCTGACACTTTAAACTCTTCTCTCCTCTGATTGATACGCAAGTTGGATTAAGAGAGAAAGACTTTTCTGTGAAGGGACAGCAAAGAGACTGTAGGCTGCTCGCTGGCACAGGATGGCACATGTTTTGGTCACTCTCATCAACGCAAGGGCTGTCTACAGGTCCGGTAAAAGCTACCAGGGATGCCAGGAACTGCTCTCACCAAAAGCGAAGAACATCTAGCATCGCTCCCACACACACGAAAAAACCAAATCATAGTAAATAGCATCTATATGTCACCCTTAAGAATAACAAAAGTTACATGAATGTAGACAAATGAAGTCAACCCACGTGGCATTTTTCAGCCTGTGGTACACAGTCTGTTGGGGATCTCTGAAATATTTCTAAAGAGGCTACAAAAGTTAAGTACAGAAAGCAGGTTCCTTGTCTGTAAGCTTACCTCATTTGCATGGAGTCACAGATCCACTTGAAAACTTCAGGAAAAAGCCTTGAAAACCATTAATTTCAAGAAAACCATTAATTTCAATAAAACCAAGAGTCAGGGTTTGTTTTCTTTGAAAAGAGAGAGATCTATCAGACAAGCAAGATATAAGCAAGAAATGCCTACCAAAATAATTGCTTGTTGATGTTTACACAATTTATCTTAAGTTTGGGGAACTTTAGTTTCTTAAAGCCATGAATTTCTGGTCTTAATGAGCTAGTCACAGAAACCATAAGCACAAGTGTAAAATAGATCATATGCTAAAAAAGAGTTTGAGAGTCACTCCTTTTTGCAAGGAAGATGCTTTTCTTTCCTTCCAATTTGATAAAATACAATTGCAGTTCCTTCCTGAGAGTCAGTTTTGACCTCTTTCTACTGAAAAGTCAAGGGAGAGCCCCCCCATGTGAGGTAGAACACACGCCACACAGGCCTCAGTGCTCACTGGCAGTAAAACCCCTGTCCGCAAGATAGGAAAATTCAGTATACATTCCCTTCTCAGGCACATGAGGCGGATCTGTGATGCTCTTCTCAGCTGCCACCTCACCTTAGAGGAGATTAAATTTAAGCCCCGCACTTCAATGTCAAAGAATGACCAGGACTACATCTCAGTGATGCTGGCAGTTGGGTGCCTAACTCACACACCAGCCCTGCTGAGACTTGGAGATGTCATGCAATTACAAATGTATGCTTTACTGTAAACCCTGTAAGAAGGGTGAAAGGTGAGGAAGATGTATCCTGTGGCCGTTATAGCCATTCATCTGGGAGTCGATGGGCAAGTGAGCAACAGAGCAGATGTTATTTGCAGAATTGTTGCCTCTACAGTTCCTCCCTTCATGTATTTATTTTTTTTCATACAATTTGATTTTAGACTCATTTTATCTTCAGGATGCTATCCCAACAACCTCTTCTCCAACCACGGAAAGCTTCCAAGAGAAGTGCATTGCACCCTCTGAGAGGCACCCTGGGCTGGCCCGGGTTGTGCAAAGACTTTGCTGTGCACAGGGTACCGGGGCTTTAAGCTGTGCCTCACAGGCGTGCAGCCAGACGTACGCTCGTTCGCTCCAGGGAAATAGGCCAGTCAGTAGAAAATTCAGACTAGCCTCATTAACTCAAAATACGTCCAGGCCTTCTCTTTTCTTTGCTCTAGCTTCTGCAGGCCTGATAACACGTAAGGAGATACACTGGGTAGTTTCTGGATGGGAGGGAAAGACTGCTGCATTAAGAGCAGGGATGAGAGGTAGGAGCTACTCCACAGAGAAAACTCATGGAATTCACCTGGAAGGTGAATGACTACATTGAGAAAACGCCTGAGGAACAACTTCAGGCTGATTGTCATCGCTTGGGTGGATTTTTCAGGATAGGAGAGGGGAAACAAGTAGTCTGAGGTGGGGGGAAGGATGTGAGACAGAATTGGTTTGGCAGGGCTTTAGACAGATAAGCAGAGGATTAAATATTGCAGAGAGAGAGGGAGCAAGGAAAACTGTTGAACAGATAGAAAATGTCAGCAAGTATTTGAGTAGGAAAAAGAGGCAGTAGACAAGACTACAGACTGTAAAAGAAAGAAAAAGGGGGAACTGTGAGATACAGGAGACATGATAAAAACCACAGAGAGATAGAGCAGCCTTCTCCCTCCTTTCCTCTGCCCAGATATTTGTGTTCTGCATTAGGAACAGGAGAATCTCATCTCATTCAACCCCCACCAAAATCCTGTCTATTTATTTGGCTTATGTACCGCACTACTGTTTTGGGGTTTTTTTAAATTATTTTTCACTTTAAGTTCTGTTGGCTCTCTGGTGATGGAGAGGCACATCTCAGAGTGGTATGTCTGATAAAGCTAAATCAAAAGAGCGGCCAGCTTCTTTTTAGAGATTAATATTCTCTGGTGACTAAATCTGAATCCTGTTTGAGCTCAGTTCAGTCCACTATCCTATGGCAATATCATAAAGTTTCATCATCACTGCCCTTCTGAGCAGCACAGCTCTTTCAGGGCCTCCTTTATTCAGCAGCCACTGCTACACAGAAATCACATTCTTCGCAAATCTTCTTGTAGGCATCTCATGGACCAGCAGCACAAGGGCTTGCATCCACAACTTTAACATAAATATAAGTGCTTGACTATAAACAAACATATCATGGTACGTACCTCTTCTCGTTCACTGATTTTTTAATTTTTTGAGTCAGAAATAGATTTACCACTCATCAGTTTGCAAGAAAATTGCTTTGGTAGCAATTTGCCAATAAAATCCTCAGCTCTTGTGACCTCCATGTTACAGTCATTTGATAAATTCCTCCCTTTGTCAGCATTTTAAGCTATAACCCTTTGTTCATTATTAAATCATTCTAAAAAGAAATATCATCAGCTAAAAATAATCTCTGGGAGGCAGAAGAAATAGCTGCAAGACTGCATATGTTATCAGTCTTAATTTTATTCCCTCCCAGTCTCATAATCCTCCTTCCATTTGTTCCAACAGTTCACTTATCAGCTCCCTGGGGGTACCTCAGACTAGTCACTTCTTATCTCATTAACACAACGGTGACATTACTTAAAGTACAAGCTTGAACAATGATATCAGTCCCTGTGTTTTCCTCTCCTTTTCTTTGTTAATGCACAGTACTAACTCAGCCCACTCTTTTGCACTTGATATTCACTGAAATAAACAGTTAACAAATACAAGCTGTTTTCTGTGGTTTCTTAAAAAATAACCATACCATAATAAGTATCTCTTGCGAGATCATGATGAATTTGAAACTATTTGACTATGCCAGATAAGCTAATTTAAATATTTGTTTATCACCTTTCATGGTAAAAATGGCATTTTACCATTAAAACTGAGAGCAAAGGCTGACAGCTGGGCTGATGGCAGAGTAACCTCTTGTCCTATGGGATTATTGCCAGGACTGCTAACAAAAGTCATTAGAAAACACTCCCACACTGAGTATCTACCCCAGGATGCTAAATCAGAACACTTACTCCTGAACGTAATGCTTCCTGCCAAGATTAGACAAGATGATTTCAACTTGCAGGGTCAGGTTTGTAAGCCATCATCAGTAAAGAACTACAGCACCGTGACTTCAAGGACCAGACAGCAAACTAGGGAAAAATATAGAATACCAGGATTATTCACCATTAAAAATTATGACATAAGCATTTACGTGGCACATACATTTTGATAAAACATTTATTCTGCAGCTTGCAAGGAAAAAGAAAAGATCGTTTACTAAGAACAGCTGTGAATGAAGAGCAAGTTCAAAAGAGCTGACGGAAGACACAAGAAAAGATAAGGTCATCCGAGAGAAGAGTAGACCAAGAAGAACCATCATATGATGGTTGACAGAAAAGCTGGTGGGCAATAGGAAGGTGGTTAGGAAATCTGGGCCCTTTAAGGATGCAGGAGAAGAGGAACCAGAAGGTACTGGCAAGGTCAAGCTGCAGAGGTGGAAAGTGATTTTACCAGCAGAACACTAGTTAGACTCCAGTTATCAAAGTAATACAACCAAATGGAACAGAACAGTGGGTGGGATTTTTTTTTTTCCCCTGTAAGATTTCTTTCAGAAAATCCACAATAAAAAAAAAAATGTTAAAAATCTTTCTGATCCTTTGCAACTGTCTTTCTTTGCATGTCTCATGTGATCTGGTGACCAGTAGCTAACAAAACTAATCTCTAATTCCTACCAGGTCAATACTCAGCTGTTTTATCTGCAATTCCCTAGAAAATTTGGTTTGTCCAATCAAGGTACTTTGAGTCATATGCTTAGAGGGCAAGTTTAAATAGCTAATCCTTAATAGACGAAATCCTTTCTACCTGCAACTCAACCAATGTTTGTAGAGGACCTGTAGAAAAATAACTATGTTTCTTCAGAGCTCCTGATGAAACAAGTCGTACGCCTCTGGGAGACAGGTCCTTATTTCAGTGCACTCCTCCTACAGCAAAGAACAGAAAATACATGGAAATAAAGACCCAGTAAATATGTTTGCACAAGAGGACGTCACAATGTTTACTGAGAATAACAAATTTTATGTTGAGTCTTTTGATTCTTAGCTTTTTGGGTCGGGGACAATACCTCCTCTCTGTGGTTGTAGCCATCAGCACAAGCAAGGTACTTGCTATCAAAATTGGCTTTGAGAGCACTAACGTAAGAAAGTATTTACTATTATTGAGAAGCCTGGAAAATACAGCCACAAAATAGTAAAATGCAATTACTGGGAGAGAAGGGGAGGAATTGCCTGCCTACAATCACTTATATTACACTTCAGAAACGATCGAATTTTTAATCCATTCTTGAACACCGGTTGAAAACAACAGTTGTCAGCTCAGAGACAGGCTTCGGCTTGCCCTGGTAGCTGATGAGCCCAGGTACCCGCGGATGCTGGGTGCACCCTGCCCTTACCCTGCTAGTGCAAAGCGCAGGCAAAGGCAGCGGTGTGCCCAACAATGAAAACGAAGACCAATGGCAAACCTGGGGAGGTACTAAAATTCAGGAGCCCGTGAGCTGCCTAAATTGGTCTAGGAACTCTTCCAGCTTTGGATCAGAGCAGAAATTAGGTTATAAAACACACAGCCTGTGTTTTCCAGCGTATACCTATGGGAGGCTAAGCACAGCCTTTGACCCTGGATTTAATATCCAAATGCCCTTTTCTACATTTCCCTGAATGCCACCAGAGATTTGTGTTCCCCTGTCAGTGCCACGCACCTCCTTACAGCACACACTTTTTCTGACAGCTTGTGATTTACGATCTGGGATGATTTCATTCCTACTGTGGAAAGTGAGAACGGGTCTTTTCTGGCTGAGTGTGTCCTCTGTGTGCGTCTCGCAAACCACGATTAGCTGTTTCAGCTCATATAAGGGACCTTCTGACAAATTTGTACTTTAGGTGACCTAGTCGTTCTTAGTGCACGCTACAAAATCTCTCCTGCCAAATAAATTCTGTATTTCAGTCTAACATTTACAGCATATTATGTGGGCTATTTTCAAAAAATTTAGGTCTGTTTTGTAAATTTATAGAATATTTTTATTTTATTTTAATACAATATTAATAATTGTTAAAAACAATTTTAATGTAAAGTTTCATTTTAAATGTGGAATAAATATGAGATTTAAATATTGGAAATTATTATTTCTGAACTCAAAGAGAGTTTAGAATTGTTGTGGTTTAACCTGGCAGGCAGCTAAAACAGCCACACAGCCATTCGCTCGCTCCCCCCTCCCCTGTGGGATGGGGGAGACAATCGAAAAGAGAAAAAAAAAAAAAAAAAAAGAAGGTAAAACTTGTGGGTTGAGATAAAGACAGTTTAATAGGACAGAAAAGGAAGATAAAGATGATGATGATGATAACAATAATAATAAAATAATAATATACAAAACCATTGATGCACAGCACAATTGCTCACCACCTGAAGCCGATACGCAGCTAGTTCCTGAGCTGTGCTGCCTCCCAGCCAACCCTGTTATATACTCAGGATGACATCATATGGTACGGAATATCCCTTTGGCCAGTTTGGGTCAGCTGTCCTAGCTATGTCCCCTCCCAGCTTCTTGGGTGCCCTCACCTTCTCATTGGCAGGGCAGTATGAGAAGCTGAAAAGTCCTTGACTGCTTGGCAACAACTAAAATATCAGTGTGTTATTGACATTACTCTCATTCTAAATCCAAAACCCAGCACTATACCAGCTGCTAGGAAGAAAATTAACTCTGTCCCAGCTGAAACCAGGACAAGAATGTTTCAAATAAATGCCTGCAGCTTACCAATACAGTACAAGCAATCACCTACGGTTGTATTTTAAATTTGGTCACTGGGATTATATCTGCCTGGAGTAAGCCCTAGCTATAATTCTCACATGATCAAGGCATACATGTCACTGCAGTTTAGTGAGCTGCCTACACTTGAATCTGATTGGAGCTTAAGTAGATCAGGAAGATGGTCAACCTGTGACATATTCTCAAATGCCAAATATGCAAAGGAGGAGGAGAAGCCCTCAGATTTTAATAATTTATTTTTAAATTGCTTGGCTAGCCAGTCCAAACCTAACAAGGAGTATGTTCTAATTAAAAAATCAAAAACTGCTTTCAGATCTATTATCTGGTAACTCAGACAAAATTACATGTTTATGTTTCTTTAGGACGGTTTAATGCTTTTAATCCTTGATTATATAACAGTGCTTTAATCCAAGATAAATTGCAAGAGAGCAACAAACCCAAGAACCTTCAGAGTTTTGATTTTCAGATCCAGTTTGGCCTAAAGGCACCCTATGCTCTTAGACTAGGTCAGCAGAGGTCTTTAGATCTCCATAGAAGTTATGCCTGATTTGATACTGTTTCAGGCTCGGTCCAGAAAAGATTTGGGCTTTTAACTTTTATGCTCTCTACAGTTATAAAGTTTGATTGGTCTTTGGTGTGCATGTCCAGAGTGATGTGCACACTTAACACAATGTCATTTTGTTCTTCAGTGGGGCAATTTTTATTCCTCATCTGTGTCTCTGGTGTCTACTAATTGTCTCTTTGGAGCCAAACAGTCCTTTTACTCTATTTACCCAGGCCACCAACAAAGCAGCTTTAGTCAGTAGATTGTTATTTTTCCATAGTGCCAATACCAAATACCCTGCCTTTTTTAGGCTCAAGAAAAATGAAAGCTTAAAAGCCAAAGACCATAGATACATAGCAGACATCAGAAATACAAGGTTTGGGTGGGGGGTGTCCCAGATTTGAGGCACTTCCCTCAAACTGGACCTGAAAGAGGACCTCAGAAATAAAGAAAAAGATTCCTTCCAATTCAGTTGGCTTCAGCTGAGACTGCAGAAAAATGACAAGAAAGTGTCACATACAGTAGTGTTTTTTGTAGTTGCTCCTATTCAGAATAAAATGGAAGCCATCACACCATTGCTTGGTAATAAGAGACCTCCAATCAATCATCATTATGATGACAAATGTAAGGCACTATTCACCTGTGCTGAACGTAAATTAGAGACTGCACTGTAATAAATCCTGGCTAAAATATTAAACTCAATGAAATTACATTCATTAATTCAAGAAATAAGTTATCCCCTGACACGTGAAAAGCTCCATACTGTTATGTGAGAGCAACTGAAACCTTTGGGGACGGTTAATGGAGAACAATAGAACTTTTTCACAGAAAGTTTGCCAAGTGTTTCAGAGAACGTTCTCTCAGGATACACTTGAAAATATGAATAAATACTTTTCTTTTCCTAATTTACTGAATGGTTTTAAATAAAAATAGATTCTATTTTGTGAAGTTCTATCTCCTCCTAAGCAGGGGAGGGGCATTTATTGCATTTTTGACCTTGCAACCACTTAATACATGTCACACTAGAGATGAAACTGGTAAGGAATTTCCCTTTCCACTTGACTTACTCTCCAGTTCCTCCCTTGCAACTCCAGGACATGTGTCAGCTGGGTGTATCAGCTTATCACTTCAGCAGTAAGCTTTCTGAGACTAAGTCCTCACTTGCAGAAAAGTGTCCACTCGGTAGCCAGCTGATGAGGTTACATGTGGGTGGTGTGTCCAGCTCTGACCTCTGCTCCTGCAACTTATCTATGTTTTATTTAAAAAGGCACGGGCGCAGCGCATGCGGCCAGGAGCCCATGGTTTCCTCCTCCTAAGTGAAAGCCACAGGGTTGCAGAGCCAGGTTCACACTTGTGTGTAAAACACAAGAAAAAGGGCGAGCGGTGTGTCCAGCCAATAAAAGTCAAGGCAAAGAGGCAACAATATTTACAATATTACAAAATTACAATATCAGTTGTAATATTTAGAAGACTATTATGAAAAACGATGTAAATACTTTGTTCTCTGTAAAAACACAAATCCTGCGAGAAAGGTGTAAACTGGGTATTAGGAAACAATTCTAATAATACAGGTGGAGAAACACAGGAGCAGATTACCAAAACAGTGTTTCTAAATTCCGACTCAGGGGTGGATAACTCAGACAAGGACAGGACTAAAGGAACTAAATGAACTGGAAATGCAGGTGGTCTCTGAATACCGGTGGCCTGTAAGCACCGGCACGCTTTCGCCATGGCACTCCTCGCCGTTGCATCGCTGGCTCTTGCCCCGGAGGCACACGCTCCTGTTTGCATTGGCACGTGAGGCACACGGCCGAGCACAGCGCAGAAAAGATGAGGGTGGCTGTAAGGATCACATGCTAATGCATCTTGCTTTTTCATAAACAGACATAATCGAGCAGTCAAATGCAGCATAGGCATTAAAAGCTCCAAGTTAAGGTCACGGCATTCAATTTGGCATTTCCTAACAGCTGCGTGCCCAACATTTACTGCAGGGAGAGGAGCCTCAAAGCAACATTGCACCGTCCCTCTCGAAGTTCCACCATAAAACCTTCCTTTCCCTGCGTTCCCACACATCTCCGGAGCCCGGGAAGGTCCGTTCACTGACAGCAGAGCTCCCAGGTGCCTCACCACAGAGGTCTGTCCTGCACTGCTCACGGAACAGGTCATTTACCAGCAACCGAGCGCCGTGTGTTCCTGTGGACTTTCATTTCCTATTTCGTAATACCTCTAGTTATCCGCACTGGAATGCGTGATGAATACATCTATACGAGCTTAGTGGAAAAAACATACTGGGCATTATCCATTTTGTACTTTTGAAAGGATCAGAAAGTTGGCCAAATCAAACCCAATTTGCACTGAAACTCTCCAAAGTCCTTCCCAATGAAAGCTATAATCCCTGCCAAATGTCAATGCTCAACTTGTAGTTGCAGAGCCATTCAAATATTAATTTTTAAATGTTTTCATAAAGGGCAAAAATATTAATTTTTTTCTTTTTGCATTTACAAGCATCTCATCAACATTTCTTGAACAATGAAAAAGGGCTGCCTTTCCCAAGCAACATTTGAGCCTCAGAAGAGAAAGATTCTGCATGAATGAAAAGAAGTAATTTTGACAGCTATCTTGGCTACCTGCATCCATACGATCAGCCTCCATTTTTGCAAGATTGCTGCAGTAAATTCATAATCTACGATGTTAATGTTGATTCCCTGCCAGAATGAGGACACACTGCCATATTGTACCCTGACCAGAGCATCTCCCCGGGTGGGGGAAGCAGCAGCACTGGTATCCCAAGTGCTCATCCCTCGACCACCCTCACACCTACTCAGCTCAGAAGGTCTTATAAATTAAAGTTATAAACTGCCAAATCATGTCAAAAATTTAGCACTAAATCATTCAGGAAATAAAGACAGACCAGGAAGCACATCATGACTCATGCTCATTTATGTATTTGTTTTTGCAGACTCCTTAAAGCCTACCAAGAGTTTGCTGCACATAGGAGTTTTTAGTAAACTGCAGACAAAAGATATGCACAAATCACAATATAATTCATCATTTTCACTGGTATGCTGACAAAACCTTTATTAAGCCAGCAAAATGGATCTTTCACTGCATCATTTCATTACAAGAAAACTACAAAGTATTTGGTATGTTCATGTTGTTTTTCTTGCAGCAAGGTACAAATTCCAAGTTACTAGTTTTCAGAAAGCTCAGACTTTAGATTAAAAGAAAAAAATACAGCTGACTCAACCTTACTTAGTAAATCTTTCTGACTATCTCAGAATAAATTTTCTTTAGTATTCTGGTTCAACTCTAGTTTTCACCTGTTGTTTGAAGGATCTTATATCATTAGCCCATGGGAGGAACAAGATTAACAGCAGATATTCTGGGGGAGGAAAGGGAAAATGATCATGATTCATTTTTGTACCTTTTTTTAAAATGGCTTGTTATTATTTGCTATTTTTATAGGCTTCATTAGAATGTACAACAAGGGAACTTCCAATAACTCGTGCTTGAAGGTTTAGTGGTTTTATGCCCAAAATCAAATCCAAAAGAAAGAGGAGGAGGGAGAGAGCTGTCCTAGCAGAGAACTTGGAGTCACCCCTTCCGACTGACCTGCTGCACGGCCAGGAGCGGTTGCTTCTCGGGGATGCCGATATCTCCAGGAGCCAAAGGCACACCACAAGCCTTGCCTCACCAGCCCACTCCTAAGATTGCAGTGCCATGATTTGGAGGGCAGGTCTTGAATCATAGAAAGCAGTCTGGAGAGGAGGAAAACACCATGCAAGAAAGTATAACCAATTCTAATCCCAACCCCTTCAGCTTTTCCTGATTTTTTCACACTATGAGTGCACAATATTTTAGTGTTCACACTCCATTATCATCTTGTGACTGAGTTTGAAATGTCCTTGATAAAAGCCCTTGTATCTGTATTTTAGTTGGTTTCCAGATTGACATGACATTTCCAACTCTCAATCCTAAAAGCCAGAGAAAAGTTATGTCCTATCTCAATTAAGACTATAGTCAGGAAAGTCCAAACCGGCTAGCTATTTAGCTATAGGATCATGGCCAATCTTAAAAATATATTTGTGTAGCTTGGGTTGGACAATGATTGTGGTGGGCATCAGTCTTATTTCATAGGAGATTCTCTCTAAATATGCCACCACGTTGTCATCACAGCCCACAGTCTCTAGAGGAACCGGCAACTTTGACATATCAAATCCTCTGATTATGGATGGACGATTCTCCTTACTTGAGCCTCCAACACCCTGTAATGCATATTTCCAGTGTATTAGAAATACCTCTAGTCTAGGAATTGCTGTGCTAACTAGTGCTCAGTGCAGAATTTTATAGTGCGTACTGTCAAGCATAATTATATCCAGCTGATCTGCACTGTCCTCTCCCAAAACCTCAGTAGATTCAACTGACTGTCGTCCTCTCTATTTCAAGTTAGTGCTCTTCTCTACCATTTTCCCAGCAGACCAAAAGCCAAGGGTGCACACTGCTCACAGAAAGCAAAAGCCAGTTCCAGGACTGAATTACCATCTTGTAATAAAGATTCCTGCTTTGGGGGTGAGGGAAATCTCTGCTGTTTACTGAGGCATCTGATAAAATTCAGTCCTGCATCAAGATTATTTTTGGCTACTGCAGAAAGTGTCTAAATAAATCCAGAATCAATTTTAATGCTAATTTATTTAAATTAATTGGCTAGGCATGCATATTAATTGTATTTTAATTTTTCTTTCAGATATTTTCGGTGAATGGTGAAAGCAGGAGGGAAAACATCTGTTCCAGGTGAATAATGTACACAAAAGCCCTCAACAGGAATATGATACAAAAGCTGGCTAAGCCACTAACATTTCTCTACAAGCGGTGTCTAATGCATCTCAATAGCCTAAGCCTAGAAACCACAAGAAAGCCTTTGTTTCTGAATAGTTATGCTAATCAAGGTTAAATATACATAATCGCATACGGAAGATAAACTGAGTACACAGAAAAGCAAATGGATCAAAGATGGGAAATTCTAATGAGGTACTTAACAAAATAAAGGCCAAGTTCTACTTTCAGCTCCACTGGTGCACTGGCTTCAGTGTTATCACTCCAGACTTACAGCAGCATAGCTAAGATCTGGATCTGGTCAGATCTAAGTATTGGTCGAGAATTAACTGATATCCCAGGAAAGGATGTGTGTTGTACATGTAATGTTTTACAGATCCTACCTTTTTTTTTCCCACCAGGTCTAGAATTATTTCAGTCCTGTCAAGAGCTTGCTGTAAATTGTGAGAGAATTAAATAGAGATTGAATGAATATTTTCCAGAAGCAAATATCATAGTAAGGAAAAAGGACATAAGTCTATTACTTGAAAAGCAGCTACTTTTGAAAAATGGACTAGCTAGTCAGGATGACAAGATATTTAACTGACTTATTAAATGAAAAAGTTCTGTTATCTAAATAAAGGTTCATTCAACACACTCTCAAGTGATATGTGGTCACCATCATGCTTTTAAAAACTAAGGATGCCCAACGATTTTGCGTGCTCTTGCACCCTGCAGGTAGGAGTGATTCTTTAGAAGGGCTGCTTTATACTTGCAGCGCTTTCCTAGAAGTGCAACCTTGATAAAAGGAGGGAACGTGCACAGTAAACACGTAAAGACTTATCAGCAAGCAAAGCGCTGTCTTTAGACAGGTACCCTTCTATACCAATTTGATTTTTTCCATAAAGTTTTACTTTTTATTCCAGCTTCCACTGCTTCTATTAGGTCAGATCTTAAGCCGGCACAATAGATAGAGGAATATATGTGGAGTTAATTACAGATGCTGGAGAACAGCCAAGAAGATATACTACTATGAAACATTTACTCACATTCTGGAGGTCATATGAACAACAGTAATGGGATTCCCAGCTTCAAGACTGCATGGAAATTAAAGTGGGGAACTTCCCATAGGAATATAAAACTTTAAACTAAAAATGGAAAGTCAGACAATAGGGAAGGAAGCTTTAGGACTTATTAATGCAAGGAACTGTGCCGTAATGAAGTGCGCAGGTACCCTTTTTACTGATATATAAAGAGTAGATGCTAAGATCCAGCCTGTGAGTATGCAGTTTTAAAATATAAGGAAAACCATGCTGCCAGCAGGTGAGCCCCCTCTCTCCAGTTTCCTGGCTTCGAGAGAAACACTCGCGTAGTCAACAGCAAACATCAGGCGGAGTTGTTCTGATCCTCTTTTCTGACATCCTTCGTATTGATTTGATACTTAAAACTGCCCAGCAAGATCCAGAAGATCCTGGTTTGGATCCCTGGAATGGAATCCCTGCCGGTTAAATCCCCCGTTTCGGTACAGTCAAGCTGCCGGCAGCAGAGGTGCTCGGCCATGCTTCCCAAAGGCTCCAGCAGGACAGACTGATGGATGCACCGACATGAGGAGGGATAAGATTCCCAGGTACAGTAGTCCCAAAAAGGGAAAAGATGATAAATTCTGTGGCCTGGAGTGCCTCTGTGTCTGTTTGGGTCATTTTGAAGCAAATCTCCTGGTTGATCCCACTCGCTGTGTTTTGGTTTGTATCCCAAGAATATCTCAGAGCACACAATTAATTCCTTATGCATTAAATTCAACAGGACAATGCGCTCCAGGAGTGCACATACTGTGCTAATGTGCAGCAAGTCCACAGGATCAGACTAGAGTTATTCAAAACTAAATTCCCCCAAGGCATATGCTGCAGACATCAGACTCACCAGCACTAACTGTTTTACCTTACAGATCATCTCCTACCGTAGAGCATTCTTTTTTAATGTCAGCGTAACCTTAGAGGAGTAATTAGCTCATCCAAACCAATCTGAAAAGGAATCAAGTGAGACCTGAAAAGATTTATTCTGCCTTGTGTTGTCTATTCATAGACATCGTATCTTCCTAATTCACCTTCTTTTTACTGTTTTTCCACCTGCAACATCTCGCCCCTCTCAAATATACCTCTGTCATACCTCTCAATATTTGTCATTGCCACAGAGCGCCCCACGATCGCTATTAGAAGAGGTTGGTCTGTCAGTCTCGGCAGGTGTACAAACTTAATCTCAGGAAAGATTTTTCTACCACGTGTCCTCATAAAGATGCTGTCAAAGGCACGGGCACTCTGCAGAATTCACTACCAAGGCTTCTAAGGATGAGATCACCTATCTACAGATTCACACAACTTTTTATTCCTAGAAGCTGTTTTGCCAACATGCAGTCAGCGTGTATCCAATACAGATTAGTCAAAGGCTTGTCAGCAGTCTTTGAAAATGCTTGGGTTTGTCGAGATGACCACAATTCAAGTTTCTCACTGCAACTAAGAGAGAAATTGTATATAAAATAGAGAAGTCACATCCACAGCACAGACCAACATCTGATTCCATAATTCTGCATGGAAGTGTTAGAAAAATATTTAAGTAGCACAAAACATTAAGTTGCTATCAAAGTTCCCATTTGAAGAGTAAGCTGGGATGCACATCACCTCATTCAAGTAGAGACACTCTGTTGAACACTTTCTGATCCTTCAAAGCAAAGAAGGTATCATGAAGTGATGCACCCACTTACGCGCCAGGCAGAATGTGCCTTCCTCTGCTCAGCAAAATGCTGATGGGCGGAATGATGGTTTACATGTTCCATTTTCCAGGCGTGTTTGCTTATCACTGTTTTCCAGGAAATTTATATTCCTGCTGAGGGCATAAGTGACATGCTGTTCATTTTGCTTATGCTTTAGCTTCTATACAATAATTAAAAAAAAAAAAAAAAGATAAGGACATCTTTTATTTCACTGTTGTCACTTCTTGGGGTCCTATCAATAAGCTCTGCATATTAGTGTTCTCTTTGTTAGTGTTTTCCCTCAAGCCTCTTTCAAGAATCAGCAACTTTTGGAAAGATCCTCGCATTCATCTCTTCGTTATATTTTTGTTTGTTTTTTAAAATAAGTTTCTAGTCCCGGTAGCTGTAAAGGCAAGCTTTATAGTGCAATCCAAGAGCATCATTTCATTTTGTGAGCCAGAAAAAAAAAACCAAAAAAACCCCAAACAACAAAACAAGCCAAAATATTCAATATGAAAATAAATTCTCCTCATTGTAATTTAATTGGGAAGGGGAGGCAGGGAGAGAAGGGACTAATTCTTAAGCTGTGAATTCTTGTGGTTGACAACTCTTTCATCCAACCCACAAGGTGACACAGCCCCGTTACAGTATTTGCAAACACTTTATGCAAAGTGAGACCTGCCCATTGTACGTGCAAACCACAGAGCTCTCTGTAACGGCACAAAACTCAGAAGCCGACCAGGTATCTTTTCAACAGCCCCAGAAACCTGACTGGAGGCATATGGAAACCTCGTCCCTTTTCAGATACCGCAGACTGCAGAATAGCGACGGATTTCTCATCTTCTCAACTACTGCATGAATTCTGGATGAGCTAAATTCTCCTGTGTGAAAACTAACAACAGCTGGCAAGTGTAGTGGCTTCTTAGGAGGTTCGCAGCTCCACGTACAAAATCTCAAAGTGACATAAAAGCACGGATGTGCTTTGGTTCAAATAATTAAGTATGCAGTATCTTTTCAAGTGCGTTACAGCACAGTAACACCACTGACTTCAACAAAGTTGCTGCTGCTTTCGTATATGAAAGATCTCAATCTGGCCTCTAACCTTAAAATGTCTGAATCTTTCTTCTGTCGTTCGGCCAACGGTACTTTAAATCCGTCTTGCTGACATCCCGTAGCCACAGCGTACGTCCATGCCATATCGTGCTTTCCAATCAGACTTATGTATGTGTGGGATGCAACTGTATCCTTAATGCAGGCCTCCAAGAGAAATGCACAGGCCATTAAAAGCATTCCTTCCAATTTCAAACAGGATTCTGCCAAAATACTTAAATATAGCCGGTCAGCAGACTGCAGAGTGGTTACTGTGATGAAGTGAGACACCAGCTTAAGCTCTGTCTGCACCACAAATTTAACCAAGCTGGTAGCTGGTTAGAGGTGCAGCCTGTTGATCTGGGCTCATCGCTCAGTATAATACACCCTAAGTCGTATTTGCTCCCATCAACAGAGTAGCCGAACGCGTTTGTGGCTCTAGGAAGGCATGTGAGTGGGTGTGTGCTATTCACAGATGTGATGCTATAGACCTTCAGGAATGCAACGGAAGAAATTGCTGAGGGTTGTTTATCCTCTAATTTAAGGCCAGGCTTTTAAAGGTGAAAAAATGAAAGACTGGCTCCCAGCCAGTCAGTTGCACCGCTTTGCAAACTGAGACCAGGTGAGTTTGTCTTCAAACAGTTGGATCATTTGCTTTCTGATTCATATCCCCGGATACTACCCCCTCTTTCTTCTCGCAATGCTGACGCAAAAAAAAAAAAAAAAATAAAAATCACTAAAACAACATTGCATTAATAAGAGCCAAACGATAATTAAAACTTTCCATCACATTGCACTAACATTATCAAGCCGTGGGTGGATTCACTGACACAGTAGTGGAAGTACGAAATCAGCATTGGTTCCATTCTTTAGAGATGCAGTGCTGCTGGCACCCATACAGAAACGCCTACGAGTCTTGAGAGAATATGATAGTTGACCTAAAATGTTTGTATACACTAGGTTATTCAAACAGTTTTCAAGATATTTCTGAGAGTGAGCCTTATTTCAGTTTGATCTCTGGCTCTGTGCTCGAGAAACATCTTGCATTTAACTGAGAATTTGCTGGGAATCTAGATTATATCCCAGCGCTGAATGCTTGGCCAAGGAGATCTAGGGTCTCTGCCAGCAGAAATATACGCTGGAAGACAGGCTGCCTCACTGTGTTTTACCAGTACTCCACCACATATTGGACTGATTTGAAACCACCGATTGCAGTTGTATTCCACCACAAAGAACAGTTAAATCGGGCACATTTCACCACGAACCACCTCAGAAGGATTTGAATTTATATGGAAATTTTTATAATGTAATCTTCACAGGGAGGGAAGCAATAGCTCACAGAATGATTAAAGAGAAAAAGAGCCTTTACACAAGTGTGTACATAGCCATTTACTCTCATTTGGCTTTATCGTTCTTTGCATGCATACCTCCAGATAGAAACGCAGAAGTTTCGAGCTTTCTCCCCCCTTAGAAAAGAAGAAATATGCCCCTTTTTGCCATTAAAAAAAGAACGACCAAAGATCTGCTATGGAATTGAAATTTAAGTTAATTGTTTGCAAGTATTTGAAGAGGAGCAAACAACAGAGGCAATCCAAAATATTAGACCTGCTCTTACAGCACAACACAAGCCCTGGCCTAAAATTCAGGGGGAAAGAAAACAACTCAGTAGACTGAATATTGGAAGAAAACTGCTGAACAAATGATACGCCCCAGAAAATGGCACCAGTCACTTGGGGCGATAAGAACTGGTCCAGGCAGAGCAGAAGAAAAGGTATTTCAGGAGGGAGCCTTTGATGTTAGGGACAGGACGGAAACCACAAAGGTCGTAGACTAGCTGTAAAAACTCAGCGTTCATCAACAACAAACATACGGCCGCACACCCACTTTATATGAAACACATTTGCTCTATTTTGGCAAAGTCTGGCATTTAGAGGTGCCTGAAGCCCACTCCTCCCTCCCAAGCGAAGGCCCTAAGCGCCGGGCTGGGCCAGGCTCTCTCCCCTTTGCTTCCGTCCTCCCCCACCGGCACGGCTTCAGCGGGAGGTGGAAGCCCTGCAGCTCCTCCAGCCCGGTGCGGCGGGCGCCCTGCGGCTCACTCCTGACAAACAGCAAATCTGGACGCGCACCTCCACGTGCCAAGGAGCAAACTGAGCCCAGGGTCCTCCCCAAGATATCTGGCTAAGATACCTAACATCTAAATTAGTTCACAAAAAAACAGTGCTCTTCTCCTCCCCTGCCAGCCCTGTTTTCAAGGATGAACAGTGAGTTCCGCTCAGCTTTCTCAGAAAACGCCCTCGCCTGCCGCCCCACTGGGAGGACCCCAGTCTCTGGCTCCCAAGGGGAGAGGTGCCTCCAGCAGCCTCAGACATGTTTTTAAGCTCTGTCGAACACAAGAAATTTCCCCACGTGCCTCAGCTTAACCAACAACCCTCTCTTCTCTGCTCAGCAGCAGAGATGCTTCGTTTGCCCACCTCACATCCCAGCTCTGATCACGTAGTGGCTGCAGTCTCCAGTCCTAAACTCTGTGAGTTAGAGGATGAGCCTTTGACTGAATCCAGCCTTCAGTGTTCATGGTCACAGAGGAAGTCATATCATCAGGCTTCAAACAGCAAAGCAGTAATCCCAGGGCTGGGTTTCTGTCCTGAGCAATAGGTCACCCTTCCTCTGAAGCTGCCCAGAAATAACATTGATGTAAGACCAACAGTTAACAGCCATTTTCCAAGTCACATATTTTTCTTAACAGCATCCAGGAGCTGAGTTTTTCTAACACTATCTATTTCTTCCCAATGAGCAGCACATATACAGATTCTGTCCCATCCATGAACACAAGGGGTTTGAAGGTACGCAGAGAGCACATGTGGCATTTGTGCTACTCTGCTCAGGGCTGATCGCTGATACTAGCTGACGGTCTATGACATGCAACTTGGCTGCATGAGGACGGATGGGGTAGGAGCTATGGACAATGGTAACACCTTCCAGTGCTTTGATCACCTCCAAAGGAGGCAGGAGGGCTCCATTTCTAGATGTTGGCTGCCGTAGGGCACAGGGTTTTTTCTAACCTGGATCAGGAGAGAACTTCTGAGTGTGCTTCAGTTCACGTGCCCAAGCAGTGTCACAGGTTGCAAACCAGGTTCCTTTCATGTGAAACCTGAAGATGAGCCTCAAGAGGGCACCTAGCATTCCCCAGCTGGTAGGGGGCACTCAGTGGGGCCAGGCTAGAGCTAGCCCAAAGCATAGGCACTTAAAATCTGTAAAGCATGCATTCTAGGAGTTCAGCTCCAAGTATTTAGATCCACAGGTTTGCTCCTCCTGGGCGGCATTACTTTTTAACATAGATCCAACTTCTGTTAATTGAAATTAGGGCACCTGATTCCATCCCTGAAATATTTGGTTGTAGAGGATTTTCACTAGGTCATATTCTAGGAAATTGTCTTATTGCCCATAGTTAGCCCCACGAGACAGAATTTCAGAGCTCATTCTCAGGTGTGCGGCACATGAGACACTCCTCTTCCATTTGTCACACTATTGATGTTATTAGAGGAGAACTTGAGCAGCATTCCCAGACAACATCCATTCCTGGAATTGGAGCTTGGTTGGACCACAATGCCTCACTCCAGAGTTTCCAGGTTATTATTTATCACTAGAAACTGAGTTCCAGCACTCAAGCCTTACATCCATCGATTTTATTTCCTCCTCTAATGATTCACACTGCTAACATGCCCACATCGTTACCCACTACCAGGACCCTATCCCCACCCTCAAGAACGATAGTTGGTCTTCAACCCACCCAGGCAGTATTTGTCCCAGAAATCCACCTCTCTGTAAAATCTTCACACACACCATACATTCAGTCCATTAAAATTAAAAAAAAAAAAAAAAGGCAACGCAAAACCTTGAAAATTATAAATAGTGCATCTTCCCCTCTCCTAACCTCCATGACACAAAATGTACTAAGACCAAATGGGGCAGAACGGCACCTCTTTCGGTAGGTGTCCCACAATCCCCACCCTATTCTCTACTGACGTGGCCTTGAATTATTTCAGATTGCAACACTTCCCCAACGGGCACCACGTTATTTACCCCACAAAACGCCATACTGATTTCTCAGCAGTAAGTGCAATGAATGGCACTATTAGAATAAGTACATGGATCTAATTTCCTCCCTGCTCTCTCATCCAGTGGACATTAGAGAGGCTCAGACAGCTTTACGATCTAGTTAAAATTCCCCTCATAGCACAAGATGGGTGCCTATCCTGGTAACTTATGGATGAATCTAATCTCTTCTTGTTGTTCCCATTGCTAAAATGTTTACCAAACTTCAAAACGAAGGCAAACTAATTTAGATTATAGCAGAGTGCCACCTAGTGCTAAGCAGGTTTGAATTCAAAAAGGCATGCTCTTATCTGTAAGAAATTATTGACCAAAAATCCATCCTTCAGTTGTTATACTGGCAGTATAACACACCCTCTGTGAGATGGTGCAAGGAAAGCACATGAAATAACAGAGGGGAATATTATAAAAGAGCCTGAACTAATTACGTTCTTTGTGAAGTTGACAAGGCTCTGCCATTAACGAAGCCCTGCACTTTAGGTGAGTGTACTTAGACTGTTACACGTGCTCTAGGTTTTAGCACATAGCATGATGAATGCAAACAGAAGAAAATGTGACAAAGACACGCTCAAACTACTCCAGAAACGCCCAGAATGGGGGGGGGGGGAATTAATGTTTATTTAAAACTTTGCTTTATAGGATTTAATTTTTTTTTCCTCCACCAAGAGAAAAACCTAAATCCCCTGCTGAAGTGAACACATCACGCAGGGCCAGGAACAGGGCCAGGAACATCTTCTGTATTTCAGATGAAAGGCACCTACTGACCCCAGCAAACATCAGCTGAAATTTTATATCTCCCTGAAGAGATATAAGGTGAAAACTCTGCTTGTGGGCTCTGAAAATGACCTTAGACATGAACGGACATGAGACATGCAAAAGTTTTCACTCCCTAAATTCTTTTAGTGATGTTCCAAGGGAGATTTTAGGCTGGGAGAGGGTGGGGGCAGGAGGAAGTTCCCTGATAGCTCAAACAGAGATTAAGCATTTCCTAGTATTAGGCTAGGGAAAGCATTTCCCTGGCTTGGATGATGTTCCCATGCCATAGATGTGCTTCTCTGAGATCAACAAAGGAAAAATTGAGAAGTGACAAATTTTTTTTTGTACATGTCTTAAACCTTCAACACACCCAACAACAGGTGTTTTGTAAAACAAGATTTCCCAGAAAATGATACCCAGCCTACAGAAATCTCAGTCCCTTCTCCTGGTGAGCACTACACGTGGCCATGAACAACTGGCTCACACAGACTGTCAGGGTGGAGCACAGATATTCCCAGGAAAACAGAGTCTGAGGTAAAGTCTATTTGCTGCTCAGTGCTGTCTTCTTCCCTGGGTGTGCTTGAGAGAAAGCTGAGATTTAATTGACATTTATTAAGAAAAACACAGCCTATCTTTAGGCTAGTAGAAATTGGCAGAGTGGAGCAAGAAATAATTCAATGAATTATTTTGAATTATTATTCTGATTCTCGTCTCATCCTTTTCAGTGCTTTCAGACTGCAGCAACACCATGAAACACCACTTTCACTGTCAGTATTTGGAGCCTGTTATAATTTACAAGGACGCACTGTACCATAAAAGTTATCAAATTCTTCCATTTTAGAGGACAAACAAGATTTCATCACTACTTAGTAAATGTTTCAAAGTATGGCAAATACACCCTTGCAGTGGGAGAAATCAGTGTTACTCACGACTTGCTCCTTTCTTTTCTTTTTTGGTTACAACCGGCTGAGTTTAAGAAAGATGAAACACAAAGGTATAGCTATTTAAACCCTTTGTCTGCTGTGCGACTACTGTATGAAGAAAAGCTACCTGAACTACTTTCCTCGTGTTGCAACCAAAAGTCATCTGCTCTGACCGAAAAGTCTTATCCTGAAAGACGCGAGAGGTGCCACCCTGCTGAGACTCTGCCTATTTGTAGCTGTTGTTACCATGGTGGAAGAATTTGGTGCCAATCCAGCAGCACATTAGCAGGCAGAGTATGGAGATGCCGCTGTAGGCCAGTGGCCTTGGGAAGACTCATTCATGTCCACCTTTTGGAAGCATCAAGCTGGTCCCGCTAGACACCTTCCCACCCCCCCACCCCCCCCAAAGCTCAAGACGGGCGGCTCCAGCTTGCAGAAGTGTTGCATACAGTTTCATACCGCACTCTGTGACAGAGCTCATAGCCTACACGTAAATGAAAGTGCTTCATTTTTTTAAGTCTTAAGAAGCAGAACTCCTCTCACTCAAAACCTAAAATAATAATTAAGACAAAATTGAACTTGAACTGTGGTTGATTCCAATTACTAAAAAAAAAAATTTAAAAAAACCCCGAAGGATGCACTCCCACCCCCTCCTCAGCATTATCCCAGCATCCTCCAGAGAGCCTGTATCTTTCATTAACCTCAGCATCCCACCATCTCCACCACGCTGCAAGAAATGAAGCCTCCACAGCTGGCTCAGCTCCCTGATCCTGCAAACATTCTCGCTTGAAGCAGAGAGAGGATTGACTCCATCCTGGTTAGAGTAATTTGCTAAAAGCTCCCTTTCCTCTTACAGGATGGCCAGATGGAGGCAAAGGGAAGTGCTGCTGTCCCTCACATTTCCCATTTTACTGAGAAGGGTTTCTTATGCTGTGTGGAATGAACCTACTTCAGCCCAAGTAAAACAGGTACAACGCGCTCATTCATCGTGTAAGTTCCCGGCCCACGTGCCAGTTTGCCATGGGGAAATCTGTGCATCTTTGCAAGTAAATATCATCATCACCACAACATGTATTTTTATATGTTTTAAACCAAATTGTTAAATAATATTTCTCTTTATATAAATATATAAATATTTCTGGCAGGGCAGCACACCTCAGTTTTACAGGAGTGAGACGCCCTCATTCTACACACAGGGACACTGAGACACGAGGGTGAAGCCCTTTGGTGAAAGCTCCCTGGCTGAGTTGGGCGCAGCACTCTGATGCCTCCATCCGCGGTGTCTCCACCCGGCCCCAGCTCTCCCCACTGGTGCTCCTGAGGTCCCATTTGCACAAGGTCAGCCACCTTGTTTAAGCCAGGACTCCAGTTTAACACAAGATCAGCTGCCTACCCGGGAATCCGGTTTAAAAGACCGCTCTCTGTTGGGAAGCTGCTGTCCTAACCAAGGACCTTTAAACCCAATCCAGCCATCAACAAGGAGTCCCGCCTTACAAAACTGTGCAGACAAAACAAAGGGGAGAGCCTGCGTGATACCCTCCGGTGGAATCCTCCTCCTTGAGTTATTGCATTGGAACTGCTCAGAGCAAAACGCAATGCTCAGCTGTAAAATATTTTCTTTTTGGCAGCTCACAATCTTGTTCCAAAGGCACATGTGAAATACATTCCTGGGTAATCTTGGAGTGAAGTGGGCCAGATGGTAGCAGTCAGATGTGACCCAATTCTTCTTAAGCTCTCATATTTTCAAAGATGTGTGCTTAAAAACCTCATGCTTCTCTCCCACAGCATATATATATATATTTCAGACCGGGTTTTTGAGGCAGTCGCAGGCATGTACGGTACTGTCACCTTTCGGCACCCTGTGTCCTGGGGATAAGGAGCTGTGCACGTCTGTAACGGAACAAGTCATCCCATCGCAGTTCTCATTCTGTTTCCCCTGGATGGAGGGGATATCAGGCAGTCTCCCGGTTTAAGGAGGGCGAGGGAGCGGAAATAGTTTCTTCAGACTTTACTGAAGGGAAACAGATAAAAGAGGGACGGGGGTGGAAACTGGTTCCAGTTGTTATATCAGCTGGAGGGGAGGGAATGGCTTTCAAAATGGCCATAGAGCATTTTAGCGAAAGGTTTAAGCTTGTTTTTCTCAGAAAGTCTTTAAAATGCCTGATTCTTGTTCAAACAAACATGCATGCAGGGCCCTCCCCTCCTTCTGGAGGATTTACTTTGTGTTCTTATTTTCTTTTCACGTATCTGGCACAGGCATCTGAGTCATATCCCTAGTGTCTAAATGTTTCAACATTCATTGCAATATCGTGGAGCTCGGGGTAAGCCCATGCAGCTAACGCTGCAAAAGCCATCACCGCAGGAGGGCCACCTCCGAGAGCAGGGGAAGGAAAAGCCCCACAAGCCCGGATGGCAACTGGAGCTGATGGGTGTCGGAGCAGGGGTAGGACGGTCCCTGACCCTGCTTTGTGTGGGACTCTTCATCCTCCGCACGGCAGCTTTAGGATGGCAGGTCAGACTTCATGTGTATGCAGGCAGACCTCTCCATCAAACTTGACCTTTTCAATGCTGTTCTTCTGACAAGAAGCGTAATAGTACTCAGTCATCACTATCTCACATAATCATGGTCCCTTCAGAAAAATAAACCAAATAATTCACTACCAAGTCTGTCTTTCCCAGCTTCGGAGAGGCAGAGCGAGAGTTGCCCATTAAAATGTCTTTTCTCCCCATCAGGAGAGCTCAGCGCACAAATCGATACATGCCTCCCTCCGAGGGCCTTGGCTGGAAGTTTTAAAGATGCAGCATACTGAGGAGAAAACAAAACTAACATTCAAAAACTACCTACAGCCTGCCATGGCAAGCATGCCTCTGGAAGGTCTGTGCCTGGGATTTTGGATTTGATAGGACATGAGATGTCACCGAGCAGAGCCGAGCCCGTACGTGCCCTCTCCTGCGCCATGCAGCCTCGCACCAGCACAGCCCTCCCGCCTGGGGCTCCCCCGCACAGCCAGCAGCACCGCTGCCGTGCTCCAGCCTCATCCCGAGCCGGGGCAAACCGTCACAGCTTCATGGAGACGCATGGACACGTGGATATCTCACTTGATTTAGAAGGGCTACTTCCTCCTTCAGCAAAAAAGCAAAAGAAAGCAACTTGTGCATTAGCGGCATAATATATAAAGAAAATTTCAAACCGATACAAACATTTGGTTCCGTATTGTGGATGAGCAGATCAAGCAGCTGAATTTATTTTGCGAGGCAGAGCTCAGCCTCCCTGACAGCGCCTGGGTGCAGCTGCTCGCTGTGGAAGGGCTTACTCTCACACTGCACACGCAGAAGCAAACTTTGGCTGCAAAAAGCACGATGCGAGGACACCACTGTAATGGTTTGCCATTGTCTGCAAAGAAGAGATCAATACTTTTGGTTTAAGACATCGCTGAAGGTATTTTGTGGAATTTCACTAGCCTGTCGCAGTTTCTTGGAGAAGCTGTTTGCAACACGGAGGTTGAGCTGGAGAGAAGTGTTTGCTCATGAGCCAATATAGCAGGATACCTGTGGAAATCCTTCCCAGAAAATGAGGATCCTCATAAGACCAGCTGCATCAAAATAAAACTTGCTAATTAAAAAAAAAAAAAAACCAACAAATAAAAACAGGAACAAAAACTCATCTCTAAATGTTCTTGAGAGGTAAAAGCCTATTTTTACATGCTCACAGTCTACTGTGGTGAAAAAAAGAGAAACATCTTTCTGGCCACTGCCCAGACTAGAGATCCTGATAATTGATACCATTCACTATAGGCTCAAAGTCTTGGTACAGAGAATAAATAATTAATTTCTACCTGCAGCAAAGAGAAATACCAGATGTTCTGCAAGTGACTGAGAAAGTAAAAATAAACAGCGTGAAAAATATATCCAGAACAGGATATATTTTTGGAAAACAATTCCAAAGTTAAAAAGCAACTTTGCAGCACTGTTTAGTTTCAGTCTTAGCACAAGTCTATGCAGAGTCAACTTAGAGAATCACAGCTGTAACAAAGGTAATTTAAATTAATCAAAATATTTCATCAAAAAAGGGAAAATATCTACAAAAAATATTCAAAATTACTTTGTAGAAATTTCAGCAAAGCTGTGGGGTTTTCCAAGCTATATACTAGCTCCAACATGAGAAAGAAAAGTCTCATTGAACATCTTCCTGTCTTCACTGGGTACAAGAGTTTTACAGGTCTAAGTTGGGAGGTGCAAGCATCTTTCCGCCCAGGCAGATTTTTTCACCTGCTGCAAAGAAAGGCAGCAACAGAGCTGCTCTGATTTATGCTGAGGTGGTGGTCAGAGATGAATAAGAGGCACTACAGCACAGCTGGAAGAACAGGACTGGCCATTTCTACAAAACAGAATATCCCAGGATCTCATAGGTAGAGGTACCCTGTATAGCCTGTATAACAGATGGGATGTTCAGAGGAAAATTGGAGGGAAATGTTCAAAAGCTTAAGCTCGAATACGTAATTCTTCAATGGCAATCTGTTTCTTTTAAGGGCAACGGTCAAGTTAACCATTACCAATTTCTGTAGCTTAAGGAAAGTGCTAATGCAGAGCCACAGAATACCTGAGGGAGGGGAGATATTCAGAACCTGCTTGAATAGAAAAGCAAAATAATGAAATCCAACTCTCCTGGAGGGTGCAGTGGACGGTGAGGGCGTGATTTCTGAGGAACGGAGAGCTTGTATCGACACGCTGACTCCACAAGCTCTTTTTTTTAATGGAATAACATCCCTGGATAAAGACAGGTCTTGGAAAACAAGAATTACAAATGCTAGGAGCACTACTGAGAGTGTGTCTAATTCTACTGGCCCTAGAGAAAAAGGGCACTGAAAAAAATTGGTCAAAAATAATCAGTGAGGAAAATCCTTTAGGAAAGTCTGCTTTGTAACAACTTTTGACAAAACGTTGCACAACGTACCTCCCATTGCCCTTTCTCTACTAGAATATAAAAGACCCCTTTAAAAGGTCAAATTCCTGTAGTTTAGAGAATGAGAATCACAAACCCGCCGTCTAGCCTGCAATATGCTGTAGTGGTGAGCACACTCCTTTGCTAAAAGTAGGATGACCCATCCATGCAAATCCACTTTTGCAGCTTTCTCCCTCCTTTCAGTTTTCAAATTACTCAAGAAATGTATAATTATTTCCTAGAATACATTCAATGCTGAACTAACCCAGCTACCTGTACCAGTGTTTGGAGACCACTTGTCTGTCATGATTAAGAAAATTCAGTGGTGTAATCCCCTTCCTTTGTTGTGTCAGTCATATGAGACACATATTTCCTTCCCATAATCAACTCTCAGAGTCACCTTTCCTCTTCAAAGCTTAAATTTGTACCTGTGAAATTTCTTATGGGAATATTTCTAATGCTAGCTTAAAAATTGCCTGGTGTGAATTTTCCATATTCATGATAAGAAGGGGAGGATCTCTTTCCAAATCAATGTCAACAAAAAAGTCACAAGTTCTATGCAGCGTGACAGGTCAGGAGATAATTGCCATTATCTTCATTAATGGTGACTGGTTGGTGCATGAGAGTCAAGGAAAACCAAGTATCAGTGTTGCTCAGCCAAAGTAACTACTAAAGGCAAACAAATCTAATTATACCTGTACTAAACCAGTACGACTTTGTTGCACTTGGCTTTTTATTTGCCATTACTATTTAGAATTGGCTTTTTCTCACTACTATATTCAGCAACCATGCAGCCTCACTACTATAATGTTTTGTTAAACCATCAGCAGTAATTGATTGATTTTGGATCACAGAAGAAAATAACGGTGCATTTTATTGCTGTTTAAATGCAGCTCTGCCCTGAAAATGACTCTGAACTGGAGAGCTACCAGGAATAAACCTCATGGAGAGCCTGTGAACATTTGAAGGAACATGGGAAAACAAACAAATCAGGATAAGGATTACAAAAGAGTCGCACGTTGGGCTGATTAAAAACGTGGCCATTCCTTTGCACACGTGATATTCATTCCCCCCGTTCCACGTACGTTTCATTAAATACATATTTTACAGAGACACGGCACGACAGATGTGCAGCAAGACCATGTGCACAGAGCACAGTACCCCCAGGGCAAGCTCTCCGCACATATAACTTCATGCAGATGTATCTAGCCTGAAACCCGGGAGCCGATTCCCATGATTTTCAGCAAGACAAGTCTCTAGAAATGTTTTCAATTCAGCAAAAAGCTGGCCTGTCAAGTAAAGCCATTTATGGCAGCTCTCCCCATCTGCAGCCCTCCCCCTTACACACAACAATCCTTTCTGCTCTCTGCTGTAGGGTTATGATTTATGTGATTCTGGGGAGATAGTGCCTGCACTGGGGAGACAGATAGCGTAGCTGGCAGTAATTCAGGATCCAAAAATGGGATACAGCCCATGGTTTCCCTAGTTCTTTCCTTACAGCAGAGCTACACCAGAACGTCTTTCATGCTATCTGTGGCACGGGTCAGGCTCCAAGGAGGTGGGGGGAACACGGCAATAAGCTTTCCAGTCAAACCTGCGGCCGGCTTTGTGACAATGCGTTCCTTTGCCCATTTCCAGCCAAACAAATTTAAATCTATGGGAGAATGAAGGGGAAAAAAAAGTAAAAATCAACGCAGTAAATGAGAATGCCACATATAAAAAACTTTTCCTCTCCTCTCTGAGAAATTTATGGATTTTGATAGCCTGCGTGCTGACGCTAAACTGAAAACACTCCGGGAGAAAGTAACCCAGGGAAGCAAAACCACTCCAGGAACGTCACACAGGCCAATGACGCCGCCACCGCACCATAGCACAGCGCTCACCTAAACAGGGCGACCTCGACGGCGCTCCGGAGAGCCCTACACAGCCGCCTCCCGCCCACCCCTCCAGTATATACATTTACATACATACGCCACCAGCGCTATTAAGTCTCTAACAGCAGTGTCAGCACAGGATCATGTCGTCTTGACAGCTGAAGCCTTAGCCAAAATTTTCAGAAGACAGAAGGCCTATGCGAGTTGCAGCCGTTCCCCTCTTTGATGGTTAACGAGACAGACTCTGATTTAATTGCTGGAAATAACCTGGAAGGTCATATTCTTAAGAAAGAAAAAAAAAAAATTGAAACATGATGTATAATAGAAAAATAAAAATAAAAAAATCTATCAGAGCGAGAGGCCTACTCAGGGAAAGATGTTTCCGAGGCACAAGTCTAGGAAGGCCTCTGACAGAGTAATCTGGAAGGTAATTATTTGTAGAGTTGTTTGGGTTTATTTTGTTTTTTTCTAGAGAATTATTGAGTCTAACTCAAAATACTCCAATATAAGCAGAACTTAATATGTACATACACACACAAAATGTAACGTAAGCAGATCCGTATAGGCCTGGCAAAGGTTGGAACAGCCATCTGCCCTGAAAAATCCCTCCAAGGTACGCTTTTTTGAAAGTTTAAAATGCTTCACATCTGTTTCCCTCCCAGCTAGCAGAAAATCCACAGGATTGCACATCTCCTGATTTGTGAATCAATCTAAAAAACGCATTGCAACTTTTGACATAAGAAACCCAGCTTCACAGGCTCAACTGACATTTAATTTTCTATTTGCCAAACTTGGGGCAAATGGGATCCTTTCAAGCGCCCTGTGAATACCACAGCCATTTCATGGTAAACTTTCACATCAAACCTGTTTAGCGTTAGCGACGTTGGGTACCCACGTACGGACAAGATGGTGACGGCTCTCTACAGTCTTAAGTCTGCGTTCTGCAATTCTTCAAGGAAAACATTCTTACCAGTGCAATGCTGAAAATAAGGTTTTCCACTGAAATCCTGGCTATAGCAGAATCTGCAGCATCACTAGAAAAGAGAGTGCCCACCCACCGCTGGACCAGAAGGAGCACAGTAAGAGCAAGTTTGGCATACAGTTACCTCCGCTGCACACACAACGCTGCGTAGCTCTGCTTGCTCCCTCTTCTTTCACTGTCAAATTGAAAACTTTTTTTGTATGCCTTGCTAATGCCAAAGGCTTTATCACTTGGGGGTTTTTTTTGTTTGGGTTTGTTTTCCTGAGCTATGAGGCGAGCTTCCAAGTTTGTTCCAAGTTCCTTTTATTTAGGACATAAATGGTTTTTTAAGTTCCCAGTTCTACCGTCAGTGTTCACACAACACCAGAGGCACTCATTTATTATAATACAAAATACTAGGGATTTTCATACTTACATACCAAACAGCTTTTGAAGCTGTATCACTTGTCTAATGAGACAGCTCATGTTTTTCCTTCTCTTTGATTTCCCTCTATGCAGTTACAGATGCATAGGAAAGTGTGAATGCACTTAAGAGAGACTAAAAGGAAAAATTATTGTTAGTGCAAGGACTGATCTCTTATTCGAGAGCTGTGGGAGGGGAAAAAAGGGAACACACACACAGACACTAACTGCAATGACAAGACAGCCTATTTAAAGGAAGCTGACATAAATTCTGAAGCAGCATTAAAAGCAAATGCCATCTCTTTCTTTTAGCCTGGGAGGGCAGTGATGGACACAGGACGAAGAGCGGGCTGCATGACGGGGAGAATTCAGAGCAAGGTCAACTTGCGAAGCAAGCGACGCACAACAGAAACATTGAATTGCTGAAACATCCCACAACAGGGAATACAGGATCTCAAGAGCTATCTGGAGGACTGACTTGGCTGACCATACAAAAGCATGTTCTAGAAATAGCAACTTAAAGGTACTTTATAAAAAAAATAAAGCTGGGACAATGTAACTGACTGTAATCCAGACGGTCTTTAAGAATTTATAGAAAGTGGTTTTTACAGCAGTCCTGAAAACCCGACAAAGCGTGGTGGTTATCAGAGAGCACCACAACGTGACAGACACAAAGGTATGCAGCAGAAGCTGCTGACAAGGCACAGACCTTGCTAGCTCTGCTGGAGATGACTTGCCTGCTGAGAGCTGGGAAGTGCCCAGAGGTCTCCTTCTGAAGGGCAGACAGGGCTGTAAAACCCATGACTTGAATCACAAGGACACACACATCCCTTGAAGATGTAGATTCTTTCCAGATTTTGGGGTGGTAGTAGAACTTTTTGGAAGAAAACTGTTTTCTAGAATTGTTTGTTAAAAATAAAACCCAGTCAAAATCTCCATAAACTTGCTCTTTCTCAAAACCACCCTGTAACTGCCCAGTACATCTAACAGAAGTGGTGAGAGCTTTTCTAGGTTTTAGCATACAGACAAAATCTAAGAGAGGGCAATTTTGGGTGTTGGGCAGAGTTAAATTTTTTTTTTCATTATCCATTGATAATGTCCCCTTTTTCCCTTAAAATGAGTTTAGTCATTTTGACATAGTGCCTTAAGTACACTATCAGAAGGTTTTTGTTTTGGTTTGATTTTTTTCCTTCCTTTTTCAATGGCAACCAGAGTCCATCCACTGGAGTCTCTCCTCAACTGGGGCATTTCATCCCTCCTCTCCCCGAGCACTCCTGTAAGATGCTCAGCCATGCCAGGAGGCAGACGAGCTTCCCCATTTCAAGTTTTTTCTCTCTTTATAAAGAGGAATCCAAGGTCTGTGCTCAGTTTAATGGGATCAAGTTTAAGGTAATGAGGTTAGCAAACCTCTGAAGGGGCTTTTCATTTATCTGGAAGTGTCCTGCATTTGTGAAATATCGCTTAGGGGACTCTAACCTTTAAGGGATGTGTCAGGAGCTTCAGCTTAGTCCATGGGGACGGAGGACAGCCAGACCCGCACAGGAGGGTACCGGGAACTCAACCCAGGAAACGCAGCTCTGGTACAACCACCGTCCCACCACTGTGCCTCCTCTCCTCGTCCTCTTGCCTGAAACCAGTCCTCTCACCTTGCCGTCCTGCTGGGAACGCCTCTGTTCCTTGTGCTCCTAAACCCTCTTAATTCACTGCAGCGTGAAGTCATCCACCTTTCCTTGTTCAAACAAACAAACAAACAAACAAACAAGAGGCCTTGAGCAGTTTGATGCTAGCAAACGTGTGTATACACACAAAGACACACCATGCACATTAAATACATTAAAATGTGTACACTGCCCAGTCTTCTAAATTGTATAATCCTCCTGTAAGCAGTTTTTCATTCTCAGTTGATTAAAGTATTAGTACATAAAACATCTGTCAGAAATAAAGATTAGGCAATGGGCTTGGACTTGTTCAGGAGGAAAGCAAACAAGCAGCACAAATATCGCACACGTAAAATCCACCTCATGTAGTATTAATCCTTTCATTGCCAGGAACCAACATTTTATTGGCATGAGGCAGCAGAAAGGAGAATTTGTTGTTTGGTTGGTTTGACCAAGCTTCAATTTCACAAGGACATTCTACTTACTTTTATCCCGATTCAACTGAAATACTGCACTGAAGGAAATATAAGGGGGTGTAACACATCTCATGGGCTGAAGCACAAGGTAGAAAACACAACATACTGTTCAGTGTAGACTGTAATCAATGTAACAATCAAAATTTAATTTTTGCCTTATTTTCAGAGACAAAGTCAGAATCTATGCATTCTAGGGATGATTAAAAAACTGAGAGGCTGGAACTTGACATGAATCATATGCAAAAACTAGTACTTGTAATTTATAAAGAGAATTACAGTAAGATCAAACCTAACAAATGCTTGGTTCATCATTACCCATCCACACCCCCAGCCTCTTCCTCACCTATCCTGGAACTTCTATGGGGAAGAAAACCCCAAAGTATGTGGTCATATCCTTAAAAGTGCCCTTTATATGTAAAACCCAATCAATATCACTCTGCACGACGTGCTCAATATGGACACATACTGCAGGAATCCATAAGCTTGGCATTTTGTAACATTGAAATATTTTACTATGCAACCTAAACAAACATTTTAATGCAGATTTTGAATGTATATTTTCAATCGCATGAAATGTGATGCTGTTACAGTTCTATGCCTCCAGTGGAGTTTCCACCCTGAACTTCAGCTCCACGTGACAAATACCATCACTGCAGCTACCTAAACTGACAGCAGACGCTGCTGTCCCAGATAAAAGAGGGGGCACTTGGAGCCCTATACTGCCTCCACCGTGAGGGAGGCTTACGGAAGACCATCTTACCTACTCGTCAGGAAGACTGCTGCCTCACACAGCATCCCAGGAGAAGAGGTAGCAAAAGCCTTGAGCTGAATTTGGAGAGAAAGGGAGCAGAACTTTGAAAAGCACACTACTTCACAGCTGCCCCCAGGGGCAAAGCGGTACGCGATGTTGTGGGTGTGCTGGAAACAGCACAGGAGGACCTTAGGACATCTGCTTGTTGCTCAAGTTAGAACAGCAGCATTCTCCTGACAACGTGGTGGAAAAGAAGAGTCATTAAGGTTTCCAGTCAAACTCAGGGGGTGGCAATGATCATTTTTTGTTTTTTCTTTAAGCGAGGATAAACATGAGGTATTTGCCTATCTTGCAGGTTTGTTTCTTCTCTACCCTACCGTCCCCTTTTGTGGAGGACAGAAACTAGCTGCAAGAAATGGAGACGATTCAAAGCCTTTTAAGAGACTAGAATCTTTCACGAGGAATACATTAAGCATCTTGTGACCTTCTGCATCTGCAACTGGACAGAGACTATCAGGAATGTGGGAGCATCACGGTATTTAACACGTTATATCCAAAACAAGCTTACACTTTCCGCACGACTTCCAGAAGAAAGCTTCTGGCAGAATCCTGGAAGTTAGACTGCACTTGGCATCAGGACAAATACCTATTTGTAATCCCCTGCTGCCCATCAATTAGCTACAGTAGGATAATGCAAGTAGGCTATTAATCAAAAATGGAAAAGGGAAATGTCATAAAACTCTTGAAAAGTAAACAAGATCAGCATTTAGGAGTGTCAGCATTATTCATGACGCTGAATTAACTTATTTTTAGGCAGTCTGGGAGGTTATAAAAAAAAAATTCAGAAGTTAAAAAAGTTCTTCCAAAATCAGACCCAGACACTGCAACTGTGATCAGAGCATCCACTTTATATACAGAAGGAACCAGAACAGATATGGAGAAAGACACTGCAATATATTATTTTGATTATTTTATTTTTTTTTAATCTTCAAAATTTTCTGCCTTGAGACAGGAATGCATGATAGATAGAAATGGCTCAAACATCTTCACATGAAACACTCTTAATCATAATTCATTCACAATTATTTTTCTAAAACATCTACAGTTACATAATCCCACCCATTTCCATCCATTATCACAGATTTAATTATTTGTTAAACAGTAGTTGCCAGCAATTGAAAGCTGTAAGGCTTTTTGCATATTAGTAGAGTCTTCTGAACTACAAACACAAGAGTATCACAACTATAACTCTCACTTTACATGGCAACCCCAGGTGACAGATGTTCCAAAAAGAAATGTGTTGCTTATGTGGAGTTCATAAAAATGACAGAGAGCGCTCTGTGCCTCGTTACCTTTAAAATCCTTTCTCCTTTTCTAAAGATTATTTCCTAAACCTACAGCATATTCCTCATTTGGAACCAAGAACTTTGACGAGTTTACCTTTATCTTCCATTGCTGCTATTTGGCAAATTTGCAAGTCAGGCATACGAGAGCTCTCCAGTAAAACTCTATGTACAGAGCACAGTTTAAACTGATGGGTTGCTTGGAATCCGCATCTCCCTCCATCGGAAGGGAACTACTTTGAGGTTTTCTGGAACTGTTGTAAACAAGAGGATATTTTATTATATATATATGTGTGTATATATATATTTATATATTTTATATATAAATGTTCTAAATGTCCTTTGGGAGTCCATTTGTTTTTATCTTTCCAAATGATGACTAAATACCTGATCTGTAGCATTTCTCCTGAGAAGATACTAGTAAGGGAATGACAGTTTTGATGCACTTTGGAATGGCACAATCACGTAAACGCTTGCACAATTAAGACTTATGAACTCATCCAAAGTTTCTAAACATGATATCCTAACTAAGAACTAAAATACCAGCACAATGCAGCAAGTTAAAAAAGAAAATTCTATTTAATCAAAATATAAACAAGTACATAGGAAATGGATATCTGTCAGTAAATCTATTATCTTTTTAAAGTAGGAAACGTATGCACTTAAGAAAAAAATGTAGCTATCTGACAAACTTCGTAAAAAAAGTACTTTCCAAATGCATAACAAATGCCAAGATATCCCGTAACTGGCCAGGTATAGCCACATGAGAGCTGCATGGCTTAGAGCAACCCGGGGAGGGGTGGGGTGGAAACAAAAATCACAAAAACAATAGATCAGCAAGTCTAGGGAAAAAAAAAATAATAAAATCACATCATCATCTAAATTACTGTATGCTTATATCACAACTGCTAAAGGAGCCAGGAGGGGGGGGGAAAAAAAAAAAAGTCGTTGAGATTGCAGTTTAATAATTCTTAGAGTTACCTCTAAAAATTCAAAAGATAAAATTAGCAACTTAATACACTAATCCTAAGCACCAATTTAATAATTTAAGTTAACTGTATTTATATTTCTCCTACTAGGGATGGAGCAAGTTCTGCTTGAAGGCTTAAAGTTTAACTCTGGAGCCCATCTGACTTCTGTGTTCTTGCCATGCTTCCTCTGCTGTTCACATCAAAGTCACCGTAAAGACTCTCTTAAGTTTCAAACTCTCTAGGCAAGCAATTCTTTGAAGAGATAATTACGTCCTACAGTTGAAATCAAACTTTCAGGTCATGAAAAGTGAAGCACGCCAGTATTTGGTTAGTCTGTTATTAAACAGTCTGTGAAAATGGAACAGCCGACACCGTTCATCAACAGGATTTGCCTTAGAAGTAGCAGCACCCAGGGCAGACCAACTGCGAACACATCCAGATTCCACTAGGAATTAGTAGTGTTAGAAAATTGCATATATGTTAGATCAAGAAGGCATCGCCATACACGTGGCATCGTTAAGTTGTTTTTCCTCTGTTTTTCTCACTAAGAAAAAACAAAGGAAAACAGCCCTACAAAGAGCTTTTTGGTTGTTTTTCTGTTTTGCTCATCTTTGCACCTGGAAAAAGCAGCACAGTACTCCCCAGCTGGAACAGCTCAGCGCTTCCCATCAGCTTAGTTCTTTCAGAAAGCACTTTCACATAGTTAAGGTGGTCTACTTCAGCTAATTCTCAGAGCTAACCTTTTTTCCAGTATATATTTCATGCCACTTCCTGACAGCAATTTCAGAACTGAAATGGATCTATGGTAGTGTCCACTACTAACTGTGACCAGATCTTGACACAAACCATCAAGCCAGGCCCTTGGGATGGTTCCACACATTGAACTGAAGCTCAGACTAAAAATCTCACTGAAACTCAAAAGCTGGAGTGGTCATGAATCTCAGCTACTTTTCCATATTTGAACCCTCACCCTGTAATGAAAGCACGCACACCAAGGGAAAATAACAACCGCCTGAGCTGGGAGCGTTAAGACACCGGTGAGTTATCTTGCTGCTCCTCAGTGACTGTGGATTCGCTGTGCTCCTCACTCATCTTGTTGGAGGGCTCCTCGTAGCCTGGCTCGGCGGGATCCAGGCTGCTCCCCTCACTTTGCTCCTCGCTTTGCTCCTCACTGGCCTCCGCAGATTGCTCCAAGTTGCTCTCCAAAGAAGCCGGAGAGCTGCCAGTTACACTTTCGTTTTGGTTCATTTCGTTAAAAGGCTGTGGGAGAGGTGCGGGAGACTGTACAGCATTTTCACTGGCAGCGATGGGCACTTTGGTTGCACCGATGTCTACGACAATGTCATTTTGTGGTAGAGTTACCTTCTCCACAAGTTTCCATTGAATAATACTCATGTCTTTCCCTCCAGTTGAAATCAAGTGACCATCGCTATGGGTGAAGCTGACATTTGTCACATGACTACTGTGGGCGCTGTACTTGTGACTTGGAGCCTGTTGAAAACAAGCAGAAAGATAAATCACATGCTTGACTAGAACAGCACATGATATCGAAATCAAAACTACTACTATTTTTGCTTAGCCCTTCAAGAGAGCCCTTTATTCACATAACAGTAAAGAATTGTATTTGTATTAGGTTTCCCCCCTGTGTTGGGTTTGCGTGGCAAGGTTTTGGTAGCGGGGGGGCTACAGGGGCGGCTTCTGTGAGAAGCTGCTAGAAGCTCTCCCTGTGTCTGATAGAGCCAATGCCAGCCGGCTCCAAGACGGGCCCGCCGCTGGCCAAGGCCAAGCCAATCAGCGCCTCTGTGATAACATATTTAAGAAGAAGAAAAACACTTAGAGAGAGAGAGCTTTTGGCAGCCAGAGAGAGGAGTGAGAAGATGTAAGAAACTCTGCAGACACCAAGGTCAGTGCAAATGGAGGGGGAGGAGGAGCTCCAGGCACCGGAGCAGAGATCCCCCTGCAGCCCGTGGTGAAGGCCATGGTGAAGCAGGCTGTCCCCCTGCAGCCCATGGAGGAAGGATGAGGGGGTGTAGAGATTCCACCTGCAGCCCGTGGAGGACCCCACGCCGGAGCAGGTGGAGGCACCTGAAGGAGGCTGTGGCCCTGTGTGAAGCCCATGCTGGAGCAAGTTCCTGGCCGGACCGGTGGACCCGTGAAGAGGGGAGCCCACGCCAGGGCAGGTTTGCTGGCAGGACTTGTGACCCCGTGGGGGACCCACGCTGGAGCAGTTTGCTCCTGAAGGTCTGCACCCCGTGAGAGGGACTCCATGCTGGAGCAGGGGAACAATGAGAGGAGTCCTCCCCCTGAGGATGAAGAAGCGGCAGAAACACCATGAGATGAACTGACTGTAACCCCCATTCCCCGTCCCCCTGTGCCGCTGAGGGGGGGAAGGTTGAAGCCGGGAGTGAAGTTGAGCCCGGGAAGATGGGAGGGGTGGGGGGAAGTGTTTTAAGAGTTGATTTTATTTTCTCATTCCTCTACTCTGTTTTGCCTAGTAATAAATTAGATGAATTCCCTCTCTAAGTTCGGTCTGTTTTGCTCGTGACGATAATTAGTGAGTGATCTCTCCCTGTCCTTATCTCGACCTACAAGCATTTCGTTATGCCTTTTCTCCCCTGTTTGGTGAATGAGGGGAGTGAGAGAGCGGCTCCGGTGGGCACCTGGCCTCCAGCCAGGGTCAACCTACCACACCCCCACAATACAACCTCTCTTCGTACAGCTTGTAACTTGGGACAGATTTAGATCTTTACGCAAAAAGTAATGGACTTGACACCAAGGCAAGCAAGCAGAAAGCACCAAGCCTCTGCTCATGAACTTAAGGATAACTATTGCCACTTCCCTCTTAGGTATATTATTTTATATTCTTTTATATTTTCTATTTTATATATGAACTTAATGGGGAAAATAGTGTCTCTAGCACTGTTCACAGATATAAATGAGCTATTTGCCTGCCTGGTTCCAAAACGACCAAGCTGGCAGCAGGCGTCTGGCAAGGAAAGCTTCATGCAATGCAAACAAGCACATAGACTAGACTGGTCTAGACTTACCTTTGGCTTGGAACAGGGATACTGAAAGAGATGGACCTTACAAAAATCATCAGCAACTGCTATCACTTTTCGGTTATGGGATCTGACAAGGGCATTTATGTCTGTCCCATCTGATCCTTCGGGCCAAACTCCTAGGAAAGAGCAAAGCAGATATTTAGTGATGGCAGTTTTAGAAACAAGTTAAAAGTCAATCCATAAACAAAAATAAAATCTATAAAGCTGTGAAAAAAAGCCAAGCTTAACAAAAGGTAAATAAAGACATTCAACTGGAAAATGGAATATACATTGCATTAAATGTCATTAATATTTTGCTAGTCTAATGCTGCTCCTCCACTCCCTGTTCCCCCCAAACCCTCAGCCTCAGCCAGGATAACCTCTCGGGCTTAATATACGTTTCCTGTTCAAAATCTCAGTCTTGTTTAAAACTTATCTAAAGATTAAGTTTGCTGCTAAAACTGGCAACTCTTAATTTAACGCTTTCATTCATGCACAAACATTTTAAAAGCAAGACTGATGCTGAAGTTTGGAACAAGCCCAGGTACTGTACATTATGCAGAGATTTCTTTTGGTTTTATTTAAAATCTTAGTATTTGCATGATTCAAAGGTGACGTCTGATTGATGATACTTTGCACAGAAACCCAGCCTGTATGAGTTTCATAGATGAAAGTGCTGTCAAGTGCTTAAGTACAATTCAATATGCTTTTAAGTGAAAAGAATGACACAGATATGTCTAGACAAAAGAATAACAACATTGCCTGGGTGAAAAGCACTGAACAAATTGGGGAGGGGGAAGGCTCTAGTTTTAACGAAAAATAAAGACCCTAGACATTCCCGTACCAAAACTGATCTGAACACATCTGCAAGTAAGGCTGAACAAAAGGTAAGTGAGGGGTTATAAGACACTAATTTATGCCAAAGGTACCATATTTTTACAGCTCAGACTTGGGTTCAGGAGTTAGGAGGAATTTCCCCTCCCTCAAATTTCACACTCGACCCCGAAAAACTGTGTGTCCAATTGAGTGAGAAGAATGTTCATTAGCAGATAAGAAAATGTCTTCTTCCTCCCTTATGATCACTGACTTTGGTAAAATAAAAAACACATGCTGTCTACTATTTTATACAGCACAAAACACTGACTTAGAATTGCCTTATCTTTTTCAAACTCCCACACTCTCTCTTCTTGTTTTTAAGCAAAATAGCAAATAGCGTTTAACTTTAAAGTTGTTTTTTTCCATTTTTCAGTGGGTAAGAACTTTATTTTCTCTGAAGAATAACAACAGCAGCTTGTTAAGCTTGTTACATTGCCAATAAGTTACATGGTGGGTAATTTACTAAATAAAGACATGAAATGCTGAGGAAAGTATTCAGAAACATTTTAGTGCTCTCACATCAACGAAACCAATCTGAAAAATATACACTATTGAAGAATTTTCAAGTAGCTCAAAATGAATGAATTTTAACCTCCTCCTGCATTCTATATATAAAATACTGTCATCAGGTGGGAGTAATGAATTTCAAATCAGTTTCCTGAAGTTTCAGCTACCACCGTAGGCAGACTGTGCCAAAGAGCTATGCTATTTCCTCTTCTTTTTAGCTTAAGATAAAAAAGACCAATATTAAAGATTGCATCTCTCATTAAACATCTTTTGTGTTCACAAATTCCTTTAGCAGCTGTAAAGGTAAGACAACCCTTTGTCATAAGACAGCAGTATTTGCTTTTCATTGCATTCTTAATTCTTAATAACTGTAAAAAACCCCCCAAAATTACAAAATAATAGGACTTTGTTATTAGGTACGACAGCAGCACTTCCATTTTAATAAATTCTGCTAGCCAGAAGTAGGCCTCTCAAAAGAATCTGCTCAGACCAAAGTGTGGGAAATGTGCAGTAAAGGAGAGAGTGACTTGAGGTGCAGACTGATGATACCGCTGAGCCAATACAGTAACATCAACTGCCAAAAAGGAGCGATGCTATTCTCATCCGAACCATGCATTTCCATTCCCCTTTCTTCTGCTGACAACAGTGCAATGCCTGAGCCTACGGACACACTATCCACAGAGCTAAATTAGTAAAACACATACCCCAAAAGCCCAAATCCCATAAACTTAACCCTCCCTCCTGAACATCAAAGTGAGCAGTGCACAGCTTGTTTGGATCCCTGAGCCAGCTGACCCTCGGGTCAAAGCTAGACTTCTCCTTCGGGCAGCAAATATCTGCTAGGTTGGCTTAGCTGCTTTGTCTGATTTAATGGGAAAATACTTGCCTTTGTCTGAGAGCAAGCCATAATTTTAAGATTCTGCAAAGGGTGTCAAACTACCAGACAATATAAAATTAAAACATGATGAATTTTGGCTAGGAAGTTTAAATACATTTTGTTCTGCCCCAAAATAACATCACATTATCTATCTGCTTTATCTACTTCACTCTCAAGTCCTCTGGCACACTGAAGATTTTGAGAGCAGTTGAGACTAATTAAACTTAATCCAGAGTGGTTAAAGTTTGTATTAATCCAAAAGGGAAAGCAGACAGAATCAGCAGATTCATCCACTTTCTAAAAACAAAAAGTAAGAAGGCTTCTCAAAGCAGTGGTTATGGGAGCTGCTCATCTCCAGCCTGGCCCCAGTCACCAGTAGCTTCTACCCAAAAGCTGTTGAAGAGACAAAGCCAATGGTCTAGATGTGAAACCAAACTCGTTCTGCACTCCCACATCTCATCGCCTTAGGTCAGGAGTAGAGGACACTTCTGGGGAAGCACTGAGATTCAGAGAGCTTCTCCCCTTATTCTGTCTGCTCTACCACCACACGTAGTGGTGAGAGTTCAGTAGCAACAGAGTCACCATCTGCTACCTCCACATTTCTGGTAGATTTAAGTACTCTGCAGAAAATGTAAAATAGTTTCAGCTCCAAGGCTAGTCCAGAAGGTATAGTCAGCCCTTACAAAGTTTTTTCATTGCTCCTGGAGAAAAACATCACATTAGTGTCAAACAGAGAGTTTTGCTTTTCACTTTCTCCAATGTCTCCTCAATCTTCTGATGCTCCATTTAAAAAAAAAAAAAAAAAAAAAGCATTTGTGTTGCACTGTTATTTCAGTCGCAGTAGCAAAGACAGTGAGGAAACAACTGCTGCGAACCAATTCCTTGTCCACCTCGGCTTACATACACAGAGCATCGGGAGGAAAGAGCCATCCACTCTCTACTTCACCCAGATAGACTGAATAAACACATACACAACCCAGTTCACAATTCTCAGGCTAATGGGAGCCAATATTTTCATCAAACTTGCAATAAGCAACAGTATTCAGCTCCATAAACAACAGGCTCCTGTTTATTTCTACTACCTACCTTAAGCTCCCAACAACCCAAAATATTTATGCAGTTTATCAACCAGTCAGCTTCCTTCTCTGACCCCTTTGTTTTCCCTGCTCTGCCTCAGATCTTTGCTACCCAGAAAGGAAATCAAGGCTGGTTATAAAGCACCAAACACCCTGCACCTAACCAATATGCCACACCAGAGTGTCAGCGTTAGCCCACAAATCAACTGCAAGCCTTTAAGACTACTTGCTCATTAAGCACGTGACAGTTGGAAAATATGCACGATAGGTGTCAGAAGCTACAGAAATCACTCAGACTTACCTGATTTTCTTCTACTCTGCATATAAACTGATAGTCAAAGTTGAATTCCTAGTAGCTGTGAAGAAAAGATTTGTAGACCTAACCCTCACCTCTAAGGAATTTGCTGATTTACCTGCTTTTGATGTTTCCTACATGAAGAACAGAGGCAGGCATCTGATCTCAGCGGTGGAAGCGAGGCATTCAGCATCCTGCTCACACGACTTGGTTTTACAACACTGACAGGCTGAACCATACTTTTCAATCCCTCACAGAGGGGCTCCTCATTTATGGCCAGAGCTGCCTTAAGCAAAAGCAGTTTGAACTGTTTGGCCACAGTCTCAAACTGCACTATTAAAATCAGATCTGTCAGCTTTGTAAATTTTTGTGTACGTTTTAAAAAGAAACTACTAGGTAAAGAATGTGCTTAAGATTTAAAGCATTTTTACTCTTTAGAAGCAGTGTATATCGCTCACCTTTGACTACAGGTGTCAAAGTGCTGTCATGATTTTAAGTCATGAAGTATAACCTACACCCACATAGTCTTGTTCCTATCCCAAAACGAGGTAAGCAAAGGAGAATGCACATGTGCCGTATGAGCACTTTAAAATATCTGCTTTTTGCTTCAGTGCCTCCAAAATTGGTAGCCTAAAACAACAGCAGAAAAATCAAATCCCAAACTTCAAGACTAAACAGAAATCAATTATACGCTGTCTAAAGAGCATCCAGTGCTCTGTATCACAGACAAGTATTGTGGTCAGTCCCTTTGGTCTGTCATCTCAGCATCACACTCAATAATCATTAACAGCACACTTCTAATGACAAATTGAAGCAAAAGAAAACAGAAAAGCACAGTGTGAATAGCTTATAAGCAAGTTAAATGGTGCTTACCAAACACCTGGAAGCCTAGCACACAAGTGTACGTCGTCCAATCTATATCCTTACAGTCAGAACGATTCCTGATTAGCTTACAGCCACTTGGAATGTCCCCTGTAAAAAAAAACCTGAATGATGACCTATGCTATATAATTTTATATTTACCTATATGCTTTTTGAAGGTGCTAAGACTGTAAATAAAGGCATCTTAAACCCAATCTGGAATCACATTGTACAGGCAAAGACAGACCAGTACCTTTACCAAATTCCAGATACTCTACACTTCGTTTGGTATTTAAGAGTCACATTTACTTCTCATTTCCCTTTCCAGATCAGCCTGCCTCAAAAACAGTCCCCTGCAGCTTGGGTCCCCTGCTACCTGCTCTACAAAATGCTTTAACAGAGTCTGTAATAGAATAATTTCTCCTTCCTAACAGCTCCATTGATGTGCTAAAATTCAATCAATCATTTAGGAAGCTCTGCTTTTCAAACAGTGAGACACTACTGCCAGAGGAGCCTTAGACTGCTTTTCAACTTCTAACTAGGAAAGGAAAGATTGTTTCCCAAAAGAATGTCCATCTTTCAATACACTGGCCCAGTACTAATGGGTCACAGCTCTTTGCTTCCCTATGCAGGCAATTCTAAATGCCAACACTTCCTTTTGGTATACTGAGATGCTGCACTATCCGGATTTGAAACCTAAGTTGTGACAGGTAGAAAGAACATGTTAAGATGACAGATATTTAAACTGATGGCTCTTTTTGCTTGTCCAGGAACAGAACTACAATCCTCTTGGGTCCAGTTAAAGCCACAGGAAAGCAAGAATACAAAAAACAATTTAAAATCAGACTGATGTGCACTATGCAAGTTGAACTTTTCACATAATCGCTATCTATTAAATTCATATTTTCACATATTAAAAAAAGACAAACACAAAAACATTATTACCACTAACTCATTAAAGTAATGTTATTGCTTTGCTTAGTTTTTGACACCACCAGCCAAGATAAAGCTTAGAAAAAGAAACCCCAGAACGGTGGCACAGACCCACTGATTTTATTCCCCCAAAATAACTGGTACTGTTGACAGTAATTAGATAACTGTATATATTATTTTCCATCTACAGAACTTTGGGCCAACATCAAAACGTAGTGCCACTTGTTCTGTAAATTCTATGCTGTTAAACTGATTTATGACCTTGTAAAGAAGTAAGCTATATTTGGCATCGCCATTAGGTAACACACAGCTCTGAATAACATCAGGATATCAGGTTACACAAGTTCAAATGGGTTCCTTTGTCAGTAAGCATTTTGTACACTCCTGATCAAACACACTCTTCTAAATATTCAGACAGCTAATACATACTTGTGCTTCCAGTGTATTTAGTTTCATACTTACAGTATAGTATTTCATAGTCTCCTGAGTTTGACATTATATACTTGTTGTCCGGGGACCAGTCAAGGTGTGTAATATAGCTGGAATGTCCCTGGAGAAGAATGCAGTAACACCAATGTGACACACGTATTTTAATTCAAACAGAAGCAGAAGTTGCACCCACAGATGGGACAGCTAACAGAAGAAAGCACCTTCCCACCCACCTCAGGTCTGCTGCAATTCACTTGTGCTCCTTTAGAGGCTCCTTACTCCCCAGCGCACACTTGCGAACAGCTAAACAAACGCAGGCCGTGCATCGTGCCTCTCCCATCGCACCATGCATTCTCCACTTGTAAAGGGTATCATCCCTCTCGGCCCCCAGAATGATTTACTTCTAGAAGGTACATTGCTAAAATATGGATTCACTCACATTTCTACTTGAATTAAGAAAGTATACATTGCTACTAATTAAGAAAGGCAAGTAACTTGCACAGGATCGTTTTTAGATCCCAATAGAAAAGTGACAGATAAGACTATTTTATTTCTCTATCCATTAAAAATAATTTCCATTAAATGCATGCACATTCAAATAATCTTTGCTCATCCTAAAAACTTAGGATACTTCAGTTAACAACCACCATGTAAAACTACAAGATCAAGGACTGGTGTTAAAAGAATACCCTCTTAAGCTTTTTAAAGTTTCTGCTGTGCTTCTTACAGTACATACATGTTAATGCCAGCTTGGAAAGGAGTCTTCCCTGTAGGCACTGGGTCATCTATATAAGAATCAAACCACTTTGGCCTAATTGCTTAGTTACCACCATCAAGAGCACACTGAGGGCTAAACACCCATCGTTGTTTTTGAGGGAGAAGCTAAATGCAGCTGGTCAGAAAATTTTTCCTGTGGACGAACTTTTTTGTTGGTAGCAATAATAAAGCTATAAGAGGCTCCAGAGAAGCCACTAATTTATATAAGGTAGGAATAAATTATTTATCTGTAGAGGAAAGTTAATAAAAGTGACTTCCATCTCACACTTTTCTTCCTCCACCCTTCCATTTCTTCTTACGGCTCTTCTTCCTCTTGTAAGACCATCCATTTTCTCCCCTTCCTAGTCATTCTGCCAGGCAACAAAAGGCCAATTCACCTCCCTCTCTCAGTGGGCATTACGGCGATGGTGTCCCTCGGCCCCCCGCGAGGTTGCTTGGCCCAGCTGCAGCCTGCACCCGCCGCGCCAGGGCCATGCTGGAGCACCGTGCTGGCTGCCGCGCCACCCACCACGCCAGTTTCCTCTATAGAGAGCTCTAAGAGATGCTGATTGCTTCCAGAATTACACGTAGAAATCCACACGTGTCTGCCTCCCTGTCCCCAGGTTCTCTGTGAGAGACTGCAAAAACATTTAGGAGAAAAGCTAGCCTTTAAGATTTATTTACTTATGAACTAGTCTCCGCCTCAGCAGAGGAACTGTGTATTGACATAACCGCTTTGCAGTCATGGGTGGCATATATGATATTGACATGCAAACTTGGTATTTTGGAAAAGAAAAAAAAAAGCACAATTGGCTAGGATTTTTTTCTCCCCCCCCTTATTTTCCAAGTCTTCAAATTTGCAAGCGAACTCCAACATGGAAAAGAATTGGTCAGTCATTTACTAAATCCTGCCAGACATTTGGCAGCTGTTAAAATTCCTGGGGGCGGCGGGGGAGGGAACAAAGCAATTGGCCAGGGGGCTCCATGCTGCAAAATCCCTTCAGGCAAGCGATCACCGAACGATGAACTGGAACATAAAATTGTAAGATTTTCAATAGGACAATTCCATTTTCTATTAAAGTCTTTCTTTGGGAGCTGCCCACTGATACGGCAACAATTTACTCTTTCTTTCTCTGTTCCTTTGTATACAATGAACATAATTATATTATCTCTGGCTAATAAAACTGACTAAATAGAAACCCTCTACTTCATTGGCAATGTTTATCTGTTTCAGACTTAAGTGGTGCAAGGGTCAAAATGCCCACAGCCCCTAGGATGGGCACACTAATTATTTCAGGTTGAGCCCAGTGTATCAAATACTTCAGCTTGTGTGGCTTTCAACCCACAGCCCTCTTGGTAAATGCACGGGACTTGCTTCTCCTTTGCTAACAGATATCTCTGATGCAAGGCAAACAGAGACAGCGCCAGCTACCCTGGAGCTGCTGACACGCTGGAAGTCCATACCCCAGCCCATACCTTCACATTGCTGTCTGCATAGCTGGAGCCCTCAACAAACAGCTGCACAAGTCGAAACGGTTGTTTCGGCTCATCTCAAATTCTTTCTGATCACAACCAACACCATCCCTCACCTTGGAAACATGCTCACAGATCAGAGACTTGCCTCTCTGGCAGCAGCAGCAAACCCAGTCGTGACTGAAGGGGGATTTAAATGTAACAGCGGGCATACAGCCCTTATGCTAATGCTGGTTCAGTAGATAAAATCCTTCTGAAAGTATTCAAATAAAGTATTCAAGTTGGAAGAAACAACCAGAAGTTGACTACCAGGAGGACTGAGTCATACTACTTGGAGGACACCCGCAGGGCTACTGAATGACAGAGGAACGGCAGAAGGACGCGGTGCCAGCGCCCGAGCCCCAGCCAGGAGAGCGCTCGGGTCCCGAGCATGCCTGGGTGTCTCCCTGCTTAGCATCAAGCCGGTATGGACCCGACAGCGTGCTGGCAGGCAGCAGAGGGGAGGCGCAGGGCACGTGAAACCCGATCGTCAGCGTTAGCTTCGGTCAGCTAACACGCTGCTGCCTTCTGCACAAGCTGGAAGGGTCAGGGGAGCTCAGCCCCGACAGAAACCAGGTTGCTAATTTTGGCTTCTACGCGCAGTCACTCACACTGAAAAAAGTGGTTAATAGAAATCTGCTTTGAAGCCTTAATGCTTCTGCCCAAGTAGAACGATGCTCGTTTCTCCCACCCCAGTTTTAACAAACCTCTTCCTTGCCAAGGCAGAGGGACAGACAGACATACAGATACTGGTTTAAACTACCATATGCTCTCTCCTGATACATAATACATAGGATATATAGAAATAAATGATCTCATACATCTTCAAAGAGCTCACAGAGACCTTGAAATAAATAACAAGCTAAATATTATATAAGTTAAGATTAGCCATCTCTGAGTGATTTTATCTCGTACGGTTAAAAAATAAGCAATGGGGTGAAATGCTGTACTGAGGCACAGCTGTCTGCTGCCATCCCCACCAGCCCCACTGGGCACCCAGCCTGACCTCACCATAGGCTCAGTCCGTTCCCCACTGCCTGAGCTCCCCAGGAAGGCTGCAGACCCGAATTCTCGTCTCACGACTGTTGTGCCATCGGCTAACCCTGTCACCACCCTGCTCGGGGGGCTGCAGGATGCCCCGGCTCACCCCGCACAACCCTGCCATCAAGGAGTCTCCACAGCACACCCACCAGCCTCCCCTCCCAGCAGCATCCTGTGCCAGCACCGAGCCCTCCCTGCCAGCCTGCACGCCACGGGGATGGAGCAAACCCACTGCTGCTGACCCCCCTGGCAGCCCCGTGCCCCCAGTGGCAGCCGGACCTGGGCTGCTCTGGACCCCCATGCTTTAGTGGCGTGGGGTGTCCTCAGCCAAATGACGGGTAGAAATCTCTCAAAGACACCATACATGGCACTAAAGGACTGGCTAATGCCTGTTCATTTCTCACTGTTTCCACTGCAAGTCTTGCATCAAAGGTTGTAGGGGGAAGAAAAAAAAATATCTTTGAAAAAAAAAAGAAACAACCCCACAATTTAGCCTTATGGTACCTTTACGTCCCATTTTCAAATTAACAAAGCCGTTTTAGAAGTTCTCTTAGTTTTAAAACTAAAGAAATGCAATTGGTGAAAAATACATGAAAAGTGTTTTGAGTAGGGGATGCATTCCTTAAAAACATCCTACATGTCAACTGTGAACTTATTCTCATGGTATCATTAGCAAATACCATTAAGATTCAGATGTTCTTTATGTAAATATTCCCACTAACCTAAGCGATAGCTGAACTTAAGGCCGGGATGTTAGATAACTAAACACTTAAGGAAAAAGAAAGTATGTCTTTTATAGCACTGGGACAACCTCATGTAAGTAAAGGACTAATATAAACTCCACTAATTATGCTACACTTACATTTATTTACCCTGTGCCAGAAATTTATTGTTAACATATTCCCCAAGTTGAGATTTTGTAGTAACAATTACAGTTGAAAGCAGTACATATTTGCAACCTCCAAAATTACAAATTCTGATGAAATTCCACCATCTAATGTTATGCCGGTCCAAGGAGTACATTACCAATAGGGGGAAAATACCCCCAAACAAGTGTAATATTTTCCTCAAAAAAGTTTTAGCATATAGGTACAGGGCATTTCTCCATCTTACAGCTAATTTCCCATTTCAAAGAAAAAGTCAATAGTCTGAGAAATTAGTCATATTTGAGGTAAAAGTGTTCACTAATGGTTGCAGTACTCATCAGACTGAAGTTTAAAATCAATCAAGTACTGAAAACCCCCCCCATAAAACGTATAACCAAAACTAAAAACAGAAAAGCACCAACCCAGAGAGAATTCCACTGCTTAACATCTTAGTGTATGTATAATATCAAAATGCAAGAACTGCTGATTATATTTGCTCCAAAACTTACAGTGCATTTTCCATATCTGCTATACTTTCTTCCATTTTCTGTTACTACGTAGAGGTAAATAAAGTTGTCATGGGATCCAACTGCCAGTAAGGTGCCATCTACAACACAAAATATTGATATAAATTAACAGAATGTTTGTTTTCTAAATTTTAATTATTTTAGATTTTTCACTAAGACAATAGTCTCAAACTACTGCGTACGAATTATATTTAAGGACACGTAACTGTTTACATTATGTTGTTTTTCAGTCAGTATCTGTTTACTTTGTGGGTACGGCTTTTGGGCAAATTCTTTCACTTCTGCTTTTTTTAAGTAAGTGTCCAATGGACAGGGTATAAATCCTCAGATTGCATTGGATTTCTGGAAATTGTTGACAGCAGGCAGGCTCGAGTTTTCTGTATCACAAAAAATGCAGAACAGTATTCAGTCTATAGTTAGCTTAGATTTGGAGGGATGGATTGCACATAAATCAGCACTAAATAACGTCTAAAGTGGAGCATTCAAACATTACAAGCAATTTTTTAATCTGTGTTGTCTCCATGTAAAAAAAGTAGTACACGGACAAGAGTTGCCTTGAATCACGATCAAATGTCTCTAGTGTCAATGAACATCAGTGCTTTAAAATAAATTGCTGCGCTTGGCAGATGTGGCAGCAGCAGAGGAACATTTTGCCCACTGACACGGCACGTTATCCAAAAGCAAACAAGAAACAGATTTACGAGAGCGTTCTTCCATTTGCTTTTAACAGAGAGGATTCAGCCTCTGATGATCTCACTTCACATCTGAAGAGGAGACTCAATACCAGCTTGGACTGCATGCAAGCCCATAGCAAATACTTAATGAACAGCTCTGATTTTCAGACAGACCTGAGTTTTATGGTTCTGTATTAATAAACTTGAAAATTAACTAAGAAGTGGTGTGGTCAACACAATGCTGTCCAGAGAGACCTTGACAGGCTTGAGAGGTGGGCCTGTGTGAACCTCATGAAGTTCAACAAGGCCAAGTGCAAGGTCCTGCACATGAGTTGGTGCAATCCCAAGCACAACTACAGGCTGGGCGGAGAATGGATTGAAAGCAGCCCTGCGGAGAAGGACTTGGGGGTGTTGCTGAATGATAAGCTCAATACGACCAACTGTATCCTGGGCTGCATCTAAAGAAATGTGACCAGCAGGTCGAGGGAGGTGATCCTGCCCCTCTACTCCACTCTGGTGAGACCCCACCTGGAGTACTGCGTCCAGCTCTGGGGGCCCCAGTACAACACATGGAGCTGTTGGAGTGAGTCCAGAGGAGGGCCACGAAGCTGATCGGAGGGATGGGGCACCTTTCCTATGAGGACAGGCTGAGAGAGTTGGGGTTGTTCAGCCTGGAGAAGAGAAGGCTCCGGGGAGATCTAATTGCGGCTTACCAGTACCTGAAGGGGCCTACAGGAAAGCTGGGGAGGGACTGTTTATCAGGGAGTGTAGTGACAGGACAAGGGGGAATGGGTTTAAGCTGAAGGAGGGCAGATTTAGATTAGACGTTAGAAAGAAATTCTTCCCTGTGAGGATGGTGAGGCACTGGAACAGGTCGCCCAGAGAAGCTGTGCATGCCCCCTCCCTGGAAGTGTTCAAGGCCAGGCTGGATGGGGCTTTGGGCAACCTGGTCTAGTGGAGGGTGTCCCTGCCTACGGCAGGGGGGTTGGAACTAAATGATCTATGACGTCCCTTCCAACCCAAACCATTCTATGATTCTATGAAGTATATTAAAATATTACTGAAATACTAAACTTTTTACATACTTTTCTGTTAACCTGCCAACTATTTAGTTGAGAACTTTTAATTTTTCTGGGAGTAAAGCTAACATTTATTGTAACAGCACAGTTCAATATGAAGGAAAGGCTGGAAAAGGTGAATGTAATGTTTGCAGTTACAGAACGCCAAGATTCAGCATTCAAACACAAATCTGTAACTGAGTATTCAGTTATATATTAAGCATCTTAAACGATTTTTTTCAAAGCTCTTCCTTTCTGAGTGACTGGGAAGCACTTTAACACTTTAACAGGACAGATATCTCCTTTATCATCAATTATTCTGAACGTTCAAGTTATGCCTACCTATTGAGTAACGCATCACTGAGAGCTGTTCGTTGCCATCAGTGTGTATTGAAACCAGATCCCTCGTTTCTGCATCCAAAACAAACCACCTAGAGAGAGGAGAATTCCAATGAGTATCAATTCCACTAAACAAAAAAAACCCAAGCAAAAGAGCAATAATCACTGCCTGCCTTCATATTCTCACGCTAGCCCCTCAAGGGCAGCTCAGAGAACATCTGTTTTTAATGGAACACTTTTCTGGTTCGCAAAGCAATACAAGTTTCAGTGAAGAATACAGAAAAAATTCTAAGTGCAGGCCAACTTGTTTCCCCCTCCCTTGAACACTGTAGTAATCATCAAAATGTCTACTGGATGATAAACATGTCGCCAGATAACTAATATGACTGCACCTTATCATCCCGAAGCCGTAAGGCTATGACTGAATTTTAATCTACTACTACCTATTCCTCATTTTGAAGAACAGCTTTGATATAAAAACTGATCTTTTAAGTAAAAGTTAAAAAAATAAAAATAGAAGTAGTAGGAGGGAGTGGAAAACACTTCCATACTAATTTTAAACATGAAGTATATTCTAATTTGCTATTTTCCCCTCAGTCCTTTCCATTTCTACGAATATTTTTATCAAAGTAAGAAGGAATAACCATTTACTGAAATTTGATGGTTCATAATCTAGCTTTTTTAAAATTATTATTTCCTGCTTGGATAATTTATATAATTGCATTTTTAAATTATTTAACAATAACTTTTAACTTGCTGTATTAGTCAGGAGGCACATGTAAAAAGCTTAGAGAAGCTAAAAAAACCCCTCACTGGCCTGGACACTGAAATGGCCGCCGACAGCAAGAAAGGCAAAATCAGCAGAACCTGAGCATTTTGCAATGTTTCTGATGCCCAACTAACTCCTAAATACAGCAAACATTAGCAAAACAAAGACAATGAAAATTCAATAAAAATAGATATAATACATGTATATCATGAAAACATAAGATGTCAACTTGGCTAAGTACATTTAAACTGTACTTAGAAATTAATCTCTTTGCTCCACACTTCTGATCTCACAACTGCGTGCATACGCCACAGCCAGGTTTCCATCGCTAGTGGCAAATGGCAAGTTCACACACTGTGGAAATGAGTAAGGCAATTCCACCCGCTGTCTCATAGTGAACCCAGTGGAACACCACTGAAGCTAGGAGCATTTATTCCATAACAAACTTATATAACCTAAAATAAACTCCAGGAACAACAGCGCACATCACTGCTTTCTATGGATGGAGATGAGATTCCAGCTCATGTTGATCTAGTGTCCGGCAGCTAGGTATCTGGAAAGTGGCCTGGTCCCAATGGCTTAAAACCAGCTTGTGGTGAGAGAACCACATAAAAGAAATTAAACGACATATGTATAAAAAAACCCCAGTCCCACATGCCACAGACTGCTGAATAATCTGTGTGCAAGACAGATGGAACCAGTGGAAAACAGTTAATATGTTTGCATTGGACAACAGTAGAAACCACACTCAGAGTTTCTCTGCTGTAATCCTCTGCTGAAAGTGGACTTTTGATTCCTTCCAATTGACACACTGAAGCTTTGCAGGTTCTCTGAACACGTTAGGAGTTACACATTGCTATTCTGCTATTTTCTTCAAGCTACGCCTCCCTTTGCCCCTGCTGAAAGCTTCACTAAAATGCTACCTGGCTGATAACCCTGACAGGGGTGTGGATATTAAAGAACAATTTGCCTCCGTCTTCACTGGCAAGTGCTTGAGCCACACTGCCCAGGTCACAGATGGCAAAGGCAGGGACTGGGAGAATGCAGAACAACCCACTGTAGGAGAAGATCAGGTTTGAGAATATCTAAGGAACCTGAAGGTGCACAAGTCCATGGGACCTGATGAGATGCATCCATGGGTCTTGAGGGAACTGGTGGATGAAGTGGCCAGGCCACTCTCCATCCCATTTGAGAAGTCCTGGCAGTCCAGAGAAGTTCCCACCGACTGGAAAAGGGGAAACATAACCCCCATTTTTAAGAAGGGAAAAAAGGAAGACCCAGGGAACTACAGGCCGGTCAGTCTCACCTCCATGCCTGGCAAGATCATGGAGCAAGTCTCTCCTGGAGATTATGCTCAGGCACATGGAAAATAAGGTGGTGACTGGTGACAGCCAACATGGCTTCACTAAGGGCAAATCATGCCTGACAAATTTGGTGGCCTTCTATGATGGGGTTACAGCATTGGTGGACAAGGGAAGAGCAACTTCCCTTGGTGGACAAGGGAAGACATCATCTACCTGGACTTGTGCAAGGCATTTGACACTGTCCCACACGACATCCTTGCCTCTAAATTGGAGAGACATGGATTCGATGGATGGACCACTCTGTGGATAAGGAATTAGCTGGATGGTCGCACTCAAAGAGTTGTGGTCAACGGCTCAATGTCCAAGCGGAGAACAGTGACGAGTGGCATTCCTCAGGGGTCGGTATTGGGACTGGTGCTGTTCAATATCTGTTGGCGACATGGACAGTGGGATTGAGTGCACCCTCAGCAAGTTTGCCGACAACACCAAGCTGTGTGGTGTGGTCGACACGCTGGAGGGAAGGGATGCCATCCAGAGGGACTCTGACAGGCTGGAGAGGTGGGCCCTTGTGAACCACATGAAGTTCAACAAGGCCAAGTGCAAGGTCCTGCACATGAGTTGGTGCAATCCCAAGCACAACTACAGGCTGGGCGGGGAATGGATTGAAAGCAGCCCTGAGGAGAAGGACTTGGGGGTATTGATTGACGAGAAGCTCAACATGAGCCGGCAGTGTGCACTTGCAGCCCAGAAAGCCAACCGTGTCCTGGGCTGCATCTAAAGAGGTGTGACCAGCAGGTTGAGGGAGGTGATCCTGCCCCTCTACTCTGCTCTGGTGAGACCCACCTGGAGCACTGCGTCCAGTTCTGGGGGCCCCAGTACAGGAGAGACATGGAGCTGTTGGAGGGAGACCAGAGGAGGGCCACGATGCTGATCAGAAGGATGGAGCACCTCTCCTGTGAGGACAGGCTGAGAGAGTTGGGGTTGTTCAGCCTGGAGAAGAGAAGGCTCCGGGGAGATCTAATTGCAGCTTACCACTACCTGAAGGGGCCTACAGGGAAGATGGTGAGGGACTGTTTATCAGGGAGTGTAGTGACAGGACAAGGGGGAATGGGTTTAAGCTGAAGGAGGGTCCATTTAGATTAGATGTTAGAAAGAAATTCTGTACTGTGAGAGCGGTGAGGCACTGGAACAGGTTGCCCAGAGAAGCTGTGGATGCCCCCTCCCTGGAAGTGTTCAAGGCCAGGTTGGATGAGGCTTTGGGCAACCTGGTCTAGTGGAGGGTGTCCCTGCCCGCAGCAGGGGGGTTGGAACTAGATGATCTTGAAGGTCCCTTCCAACCCAAACCATTCTATGATTCTATAACAAACCAAAGTTAATTTAAAAAAAAAAAAATTAAAAACACAAAAGGGTTTGGCAGGGGGAAGAGAGAGGGTACCTATGCCATTTTACCACCACAGAAAGAAAAACAATCACTCCACCATGACAGCAAAATAGCTCTAAAAGTATATCCTGATGGGACAATAGAATTGTGAAGAACGCACAAGGAGGCATCACTGAGTTGAAGTCATCTGGTTTTCAAGCAACACAAGAAGCTGGTCTGAAAGCCAGTGTCCACTGTCTCACTCTTATTTGTGTTCTCCTGAATCCAGCACAGGGTGGAGGCTCCTCACTGTCTTCAGCCCAAGTAGGCAATACACCTCTTGTGCACAGACAGCAAAACAGGGGATAGGTACACCTTTTGCTTTACCAGAAAATTTAGGTATTATACTGTAAAATCTGTTTATCTAGCAAGACAACACAGCGTGATGCCTGTGTGTTTATTCTGAGCAGCATAATTGTGGTATTTAGATATAAAAAACTCATTATGAGCACAGTAACAATCAAAAGCAGCCTTCTTCCACCAAGTGGATGGGTGCCCCCTTCCCATGCTCTCCCACGGGTGACTGTGCTGCAGAGCTTCTGCCAGACAGCCAAGGGGAGGGCTGAGCCCTCTGTGTCCCAAAAATACACAACCAGGGCAGTGCAGGGAGACTGCTGCGGCAGGGACATGCCTCTTGATGCTGGCCCTGAGACCAGCTCTTTAGGTTGGTCCTTTGAGGCTGTTCCCTGAACCAGGTAACCCTCCAGTTACTATTATGTAAAATACCAAAAGCCTACAAAGCCACTGGAAAAACATGCAACCCCTCCCTATTTTACTGAAAGCCGAGAGGTAACATTGCGTGTTATCCAACACGATGCAAAACTTTGCTGCTTTTAAGAGTGTACACTGAACTTCATTTGCTATTAGGAGACAGCACTTTGAGACACCAGTCCTCATCCAAAAATTTTTCTGAACAAGAGGTATTGGAAGCAATCTTGGCTGACCGAGGAAACTGTCAGTGCACTACGACAATTTTGATACTGATTTAAGAAAGGAAGCGTTGGTCACCTCTAGTTCACCTGTTTCTTGCTGCTTCCACAAGCTATAATCAGACATGCTCTCTTCAATCTTCCAAACTCTCCCAATGCCGTAGCAAACATTGCAACTGCCAGCAAGAAAGCTTGTCTCCATGAAATGTGTCTCCAATCCAGTGGCTACAGCAGTTCATCGGCATGAACCACACAGCCCCTTCTCACAAACAGCTGGGGTCCACCTTGAGACCGTGCTTTGGGAGAGGATTTTCCTTTCAACACGAAGGTATGCAACATGCAAACAGCAGCTGACCGTGAAAAAAGTCCTACGGGGCTGTGAAATGTAAAGCTTGGCTGCCAAGTGAACTTCTGATCCATAGATCGGATGAAATAAATGGATGAACGGTATTCCCAGCTGTAAGATAGTAGCTCTTTTGCTTTTTGTGGGTTTTACTGATTTTCTCCCAATTGTTACCGAGGATAACATGTTTCACTTGTTTGTTAGTTCACATAAAGAAGACGGAACTTTTGTCATTTTCATTCATTTCTTGTCTTCCCATTCCTTTGCTTTAAAAAAATACTAATAACCTATCTAAAAAATGTCTTTTTAGAAACAAAACCCCTTTAACTGCTCTCTTTTGGAAAACAAATTCTGATCCATGACAGACATTTATTACTGATAATTCACATCTGTGAATGCAAAATTTTTCTGGTGAAATCACCAGGGAAACAGTATTCCAAAGTAGTAATATATTTTTGCACTTACACTTGCAATTCCCACGTTTAGTTAATATTGAATGTTGAACCTGCAAAGGCATTAATCAGAGTGAACAAACCAACCCATCTTACAAGACTGGTTCCCTGGGATATTCAGGCTTCTTCATCTTAACACCTCAACAGATGCTGAACTGGTATAAATCTCAATAGCTGTATTGACTGATTTACCTCCTTATGGCTTTGGCTTACACTGGTCTTGTCCTTCAGCCTTCAGTTTTCTTAATAATGTTAATTTTTGTAAGTATCTTATCAGCCTTTTTTCCGTGGTGCACAGCACCACAAGATTTTCTACACGATTAGTCACAGAAAGGTCTACTTCCCTGCAAGTAAGACCACTGGCAGCATGGCAAAAGGATCTGTATAGTGCCTTGAAAAACCCACTTTTCTGGTAGGATTTCTGATTGCCAGCCCTTTTTAGTTTTTCAGCTGTGCATTCCCAGCAAATGGCAGGATCCAAAAAAAGTATTAGTTCTCTCCAAACCATGCTTAATCCCAGACAATTGATGATCAGGCACACAGAAGGTATTTAAAGAAGTGGTTAATGAAACCTCCAGCAGACCATTGCAGACAGCCCGAAAAGGGAAATGATACTGAAATACTCATCATGGGAAGTGGTACGTGAAAAGCGCACCAAAACCGTGATCTGTTGGTCTGATAAAAACACACTACTGTGAAACAACAGACAAGAATAGGAAGAGATGTGGAAAATTCAGTTTTCTTCAGATGTCACAATTTTAACCATGAAACCCAATTTTCTTAATGCTCCATTCCCTGCCCCGTCTTACTGACCTCCATACTGGAAGCAGAGCAGCAACAGAACAACAACAGACACAGCCAAGGTTTATCAAACTCTAAGCAAATTAGACTCATTTAATATTGGCTTTATACATTTTGGGCTATGAATCAAGTACGTTATTAAATAGCTTCTCAACGGCTTGAGACTATTTTCTCTCCTACATTAATCGAGATACATCATGCAGCCCTTATTCCTTGGGAAATAACTCCCTTGGACTGGATTATCTGGCGCAGAAAGCACCGCGTGATGCCGCTGGTTAGGCAGTAAATTTAAAACTGTTCTGTTTATCTTGATTCACAACTCCATTTATTTCTCATACACTTGTACACTTACCAGACCTCATTTCAATTCAGTTTTATTTGTATATCTCAAACTTATCATTGAATTATGCGATTTCAGAACGCAATAAAATATAATGGTGAAAATACAACTGCTCAGTTCCAAGAAGAACAGGGTAAAAAAAATTTAAAAAAACCCAAGGCTATCAACATAAATTTATCCAACACAGTATAAACTGGTTGCCTCAACTAATTAAAAAATATGAATTTAAACTGGAAAGTGCTGAACTGAAAAAGTAACGTTAAAGCTCTCTGGTAGGAAAAAAAAAAGCAAACACAGGACTGAATGCTTCAGCTGCTCAGTATGCCTTTGTTCTGCTTTGACGTAATTTCAAAAACGTCTAATAACTCTCAAGAAATGTAGCCTGACCTTCTTTTCCCTTTTCCCTGTTTCAAGTACTATTAGGCCAGTATGTTCAGCTCGGTTTAATGAAGGTGGAAACACTTGTTCAATTTAATGCTATAATTAGAAAGAGATGAAAAAATGGAAAGGTACAATGTGGAAACCAAATATACAAGAGCTCAGCAAGAATTTTCTTAGGAAGGTAAACTAGGTTTTCTAGCCTAATGTCATACCTAATGAATTTAGTGAGACTTCATCTTCATCTTGGAGAAAAAAAACTCCTTAAAAAGTATTTAACATTTATTTTTTCCAGGAAAGTTCAAGGGTGTTATTCATTTTCAGCAGTTTTTGAAACCAAACTTTAAATGAGTTTTAGGCATAAAAAAAATATCTGGGAGTCAAATTACACCATTCCACCCCCAATTTTCTTACATGTACTAAGCACTATTTTATCATCGAGTTGTCAAACATGAGGTAGAACTGAAAAACAGAATAAAAATGCCAGTAGATTTAATATCTGCTCCTCTCACCTTTCTAATGCTACGAATATGCCATTTTTTCTTTTGTTACTTGCTAAAAATCTGTTGCATGGGACTTCTTTCTTGGGAGATGATACCAAGCCAGAGTTTGGATAGGAAGTAAAACAATTTTTTTCCATCATTGAAAGAAGCCTGAGTTAAAGGATTTGGCTTGTGTTTTGACAGTTTTCAAATAAGCAACCATTTTAAGAATGAATGTGAACAGCTCAACAGCACTTCATTGCAGCAATGTGCCACGTTGAACTACGTCTTACACAAAAATCAAAATACTAGCCTGTTCACTTGCCTTTCCATGTCAATTTAAAAGGTTGCAAGTGTGTTTGATGTGGGAAGGAAAAAGATCGGTACTGTACCTGCCTTATAAACCAATGTCACACAAACACACACAGAGTATTAACATGTATGACACTTGGTAAAGCCAATAAGGAGTGGTTATGGAAACCCCCACAAAAATGGTAAAAAGAAAAAAAAAAATCAACATCTGGGCTTTCATGAAAAGTAGGTAAAAACCCGAAACAGCCTAACATAATCCTTCTGTCTTCATCTAACCCACCTAAGAAAGATCTGTCCCCTTCCCCCAACCTTTTTAGGCTACTTAACATCAAGCAAAAAGCATAAAAACCAAATGATAAAGGAATTGCAATATATAAGACATCTAGTATCAAATCATCTCCTTTAAACTTTCACAATTCAATCGAAAGGCGTCTACCTGCCCGAGTGCGTTCCTATCGCAACCACTGCTCCACTGGGATGGAAGTCAGCACAGTGCCCCGGTTCCTGCATGGAGAGGCACAGAAAGGTCATTCATCCGCACACTTCCTTCAGTCAAACACCTCTCCTTGTACCAAGGCTACTCTAAAAGCCTGAGGTGAACCGACACAGTGAAAAACTAATTAGCTAGCAGCATGTTTACCATGCTCAAAGGGATTTTCTTTTAATGTACCAGTGACGAGGATTACATGACCTTCTTGCAAGTAAAAAGCCTAAATTTCTCTGTAAAAAGCTACTTTTGGTTGGCTATTAGGACAGAATTGGCCAAAATATGAAATGACCAATGACAGTAAGGAAGGACTTCTAAAGCCAAACCTTGCACATCTGTATGACATCCTCTTTGTATTGTCTGAATAACTGGAAAAAAGTTAAACTGTAAGAACAAGGATGTTGAGTTTTATTTGACTTGGATTGTTAGAATGGCATCAGACAATGGTAACCAGATTACAGTCTATACAATGTCTGATGAGCCTGGTTAAGTTTATCAAAGCTTCCAAATAGCTTTTTTTAATGCCGTAACTACAGGATTTTTGCTTCTCTTGCCATCACATGGAACAAAATACTAATGCTTTTTCCTATTTTCCAACTTCATATTTAATATTAAAGGGCTGACATACATCTAGCAGCCTGGTCCATTCCAGTGTGTGGTCCACAGAGTTCCACATACAGACTTGCCTATCTTGAGCACATGTTAAAAATAAGTCTTTGAAAGGATGGGATGCCAGTCCCCAGAGTTCATCCGTATGTCCCTGGAAAGAAAATACACACGATTTAACAATGAATAAAATAAAGATTCTCCTAAAATAACACACCAGCAGAGAAACTCTCTACATTTTTGAGTTTAAAGAAAAAAGTTGTGCTCACCTGTACCTCTACTAGGAAACCATCGTTAAATGTTCCCCGCAAAACAAAGTTTCGTGAAGTACCCACTAAAAATTGATCTGCTTTTCCTTCTGCTACTGCTCTGATTGTTCCATACTGGTCAGGAACCTAGGAAAAGAAACATGTGTAAAGCCACATCACGCATCTTAATATGGGCTTATCTTTGAAGGCCACAAATAGTGAACAATGACAGTACCAGAACTGCAGTCTTGCCAGTAAAAATAATCTAATCACGTATACATTAGATCAAGACTTGACCTGAAGCCTACCTTATTTATTTGTTCAGTACAGGCATATAAAAGAGAATCTTACTCCAAAACAATCACAATTATGCCATTTTAACAAGTCTCAGTAGAAAAAGTGTCAAGTACGCTAAACAAATGCACTCCACGTCCTCACATCTCATCATATAAATATAGGAATACTACATAGTTACTGTTTATTTTTCAAAAAAATCTTGTAGCACACAGTAGATGCTTCCTGATTTTCTTAATGCTTCCTGACTAACCTTAAGTAAATGTTCATATGCCTTATGTCAGCAATGACTCTGAATTTTATTGAGTTTGTTTACTGCATGCTTGAATTCTAATACACTGCTTCATTTTACAGTGTGCATTTGTTTGGTTTTCTACATGATTTATCTTTAGAAAATACACGAACTTTAATATTAGCCACACAAGATAGAAAAGCCATACAATCATTCAGAAAGTTGTGCGTTGGGGTTCTGGTAATATTTCTCAACATAAAAAAAAAATTTGTTTTAACATAACATTATTAACAAAAGGAAAACAGAGACACTAATATGACTAGAGTGTGTTACTCAAGTCTGAGAGTTGCATATGACAGTCAAGGCTTGCTTACTCTCAGCCATGCTTTCTAAAGGTCACTATTAAACTCAAGGTAATAACAAATTCTAGATGGAACTAAACATATATGTTAAGGAAAAAATGCTGCTATAAATGGAGTTGCCGCTGGCAAGTGGAGTAAACCATTACTAGCACAACTGTTTAAGAAGAATACATTATTTCAAGACATCATCTTATTGTCGGGGGGAAAAAAAAAAGTATTTTAAAATCCGTAATGTACAATTTTTTTCCAGTTTGTCCTCATTTACCTGGTATTGCCATATAGCCAAATCAAAGACACACATATTCACTAACCACCTGTTTTATGTTAAGGTCAAAAGAAGTTCCTGAATATATTATGTTCTCTTATATTCTTGCAGAGTATCCATATGGATCCTACCTATTATTTGTCTTATGCCAAAAATTCTATAAAAACCCCTCAAATCCTGGTAACATTGTCTTTCTCCAGACAGGCGAACTTAACAAAAACACGGGTGATACTACAGAATAACCCCAAAAAACAGATGAATGAAAGAAACTAAGGAAGGGGTTGGAGGAAAGAAAAACCTTATCATTTCTATTCACTTTAACAGAAGAGGACTGAAGCCTCAGATAGGCTCATTTATAGGCTGAAAATTGATACACTTTTATGATAAAACACTATTATCCACTTAGAAAGACAGCAATCAGAGGATATTCTGTCATCCTAACTACTGATTCTCCAAAGGCTGGGGAGGGCTCCGTCTTCCTAGTCAATACCTTGCTCAAGGCAAATTTCCTTGTCGCTGTTGCCTTCTTACCTCAATTTCCCTTTCGGGATTCAAATCATGATCCCACAGGATGATCTTTCGGTCTTTCCCACCTCCAGTGAGCAGCATCCCATTCCTCATTTGACAGAGCGTGAACACACTGCCATCATGAGCTTTGATTTGTCTGCTTATCTGATATACTCCTACATGCATAAAAAGAAAATAATAAAGAACGCTACTCGTTTTTTCACCTGGGGTTTACAAGAAGTTGTGCCTTTTGGCAGAAGAATAAAGCAACAGCGTATAATAAATAATTACATTTGGACTGTCAGGCTATTAGTATTGCATCAGTATTGCAAACACAAGGTGGTAGTGTTTTCTTACAGGATAAAAAGATAAAACAAAGGGCCTGCCTTTTTTCTGAATACAAACTTTTTTGAGATCGATTGTCCTACAACTTGTGAAGGTAGGAACAATATGTATTTGCAAAACGCTTTCATTTCTCTGCTATCCAAGGGAAAACCTTTTTTCCAGATGCAAGAGAAACTGTCCTTTAGAGTCAATAAATATTTAGCAAGTCATTATTAGAAAAGAATTAAAGACATTTTATTAAAAGAAACTCAAAGACTTGTTGTCTATAGTCTTATGGGAATAAAAAGCAAATTATTTATAGCAAAGTTTCCAGGGTGCATGAACTTAATGTCTAATGCTGGATGTTGCCTCACTTAAAAATAGTATAACCAGCATTTGGCATCTATCAATATAGCAGTCTACCCAAAGGAAAACACTACAAAGAATGAAAGAGATGAGAAAATTAAACAACAAAGGCAGCAAAGGAAGCCTTTTGCATCCTAATCGGGTCTTCATGTCAAAAGAATTGCTGTAGGAAGTTATTTTTTTTTTAAAAATCAAGCTTCTGGTGCTTTGAGACTTGCATATTTTAAAATAGCAATCACAGAAAAAGCCTAAAACACCATCCAAATAAATACCAGCTTAACTTCGCTGACTGCCTATGGCTCAAGTCAGTTCAAGTTAGTGTGCTCTCACGCTGTGAAAAGGAGTCTGAGATCAAGTCTTGTGACCAATCCAATGTGATAAACCAACTAAAAGATCCCATATTTAATTAAGCCACTACAAATAAATGTTCTATTTGATATCTTTTAAAATTATACTGGGAAAAGGTTATTTTTGCACAAGAACTTCAAAATTAAACATCAGAGTATTTGTTAAATTACTTTTCCATTGCAGTTATCTTGAAAGACAAGAAAAAGATTTACCTAGAAAAACAGAATTACTGTTAAAAATTTACTTTTTACATGAATGTTTTCCTGGCATACCGATTTAAACCAGAGTGTTTGAAATAGCTGCCAAGTAAAATAAATTATCCTTGAATTTATAAGTTACCTTAGGGCTCAACTGTGCCAGGTCTGCATATGTTGGGTAACAAATCATTTTCCTTTCTTTTTTACAAAAGGTTTGCCCTAAAGAGTAAGTTTAACTCAAACTTCAAATAAGATGGCTTTTAAAGGATATTTTACAGCCAAGACCAGAGTATCTGCTAAACCAGATACTGTTATTTGCATAACTGGTACAAATGCATATAGTATTTTTCCTTCACATACAAGTCCTATTAACATCAGCCTCAACACTTAACAGTATTCCTCTGAGACTAAGCACGGTACAACATAAGCCTTAGGAGGCAAACGCAGCCTGCAGAATCCTCCAGCTGATCCTACGGCCTTTTTCAAATCACAGCATGAAAAGAAAGCTGATTAACTGCACATTTTTTAAATGCAAAACATTTATCTAAAAGTAGTTTTCATTCACTTCGGGCAGTCTCATTAACTATGGAGAAACTCTAGACTGCTATTAAGTCAGCAAATTCATGAGACTTGAAGGAGTTTAGTACCACCTGTTAATAATAGGAAATGCACACCCTTAGTCAAGCCTCTTCCTTTTCTAATGCAATCCTTTACGTTTGTCTTCTACAGACTATCTAAAATCTGTGATTAGCTGTGAACGTATCCTACCTTTAGGTCCTTTTCCTGGAGTAGCTTCTACAGTAGTTTTGCCCCATATAAGTATTATCCCACCAGAGTCTCCAGTGAGCACATCACCATTTCCCAAAAAAGCCAAACACTGAACAAATTTAGGTTTTTCATATTTCTGAAACAAAAGAAGCAAAAGGAAGTGGTAATTGCTTGTACTGTTTACATAATTAGTATCATGTGTCCACACCCAAACACCCTGTGTACACGTAAGCAGAACTTAAACTTTTTTGTTTGTTTACCTCTCTGCTCAAACAGTATGTGGTAACAATGGAGCAAATTTAAAGAAAGCATGAGCAGATCATACCATTGATTTAAAACTGACCTGATATCAAGACATTCTTACCCCAAATATCCCTTGCTTCCTTGATAACGAGTTGCCACTCCAGGTCCAGAAAAATATATGAGATTTGCCACATGTTATTATGGTATTTGCATCAGTTGGATGGAATTCTACAGCAAGAACAACTTCATTTGTAGTCTGAAATAATAACAGAAGTAATATTTATTCAGATGGGACATTAACTACTAGAAAAACATGTAAAATCCCAGGTTTCAGAACAGAGATATGAGGAATTAGACAGCTCATTGTATGCTTGAAAGAATCTGTAAGTGTTCCGTGCTAAATCAACTGTCTGAATGATCGCACGTGTCATTTTGTATATATAAATATATATATATATATATTAGTTTTTTACATTCATAAGAGATCTTTATAAAGAACTTCAGTAGAAAAGTCAGGATTTTACATTCACTTTTTAAATCACAAAAGCTTCTGCCCTCTGGAATAGCTAAGACTTCTGCCATGGAAAGTGAGTGATGTATAAAAGACACTTTTTTGGGTTGAAATCCCTGCTTAGTTTTTACACAGAGTAGTTTGCTATTCTGGACAACAAAGCTGTGACAGAGGCAAGCAAGACAATGGTAACAGTAGGATTATCTTCATCATTCTCTTTCTGAAATTGTATAAAAATTCCTTTGGGTTCTTTCTTCCTCTCCTTTCTTCCTCATGAAGAAGAAAAAAAGAAGCCTGCGTAACTCAAAACTGAAACACAGGGTCCCACCTTTGTATTTTTACTGGCTGCATACTGAATTACTAATACCTCAGTGAGTATTTCATCCTTTACCACCACTAGATTTTACAAACATAACAAACTGACTGGTTGTTTATCCAACTTCTGATGTATATTCAACCGAACTGTCTTTGAAGACAATCTCCTGGAGGCAATGACTCTACAAAACACGTATGGAAACTAAGGACTGGAAGAGTTAATAGAGTTCAGCTGAGAAAAGGCTTCTACTTTGCACCCGAGCAAAAATACTGACATAGAATTACATTAAAACTTACAGAATAGAATATAATCAGTATTGGTCAACATAATTTAAAGAAAATGGGTCAAATCAACCTGATTTTGTTATCCGAAATTACAAGTTTGTAATCATATAGACATATACGCTTGTATTCTACTTGCTGACTCATGGTTAAAAAAAATTAAGAAATATTCAGTTCCACATCCATGTAGTATCTCCTTGCTTGCTATTGTATAATGCAAAGAAAGATGTCTCAAACTACGGACTTCAACAGTACATTATTATTGGACTGGGCGTTTCCAACGGAATCAACTTTACATGAACATAGAGTGCAACACCTCTGAACACTCCTCATCGATCAGAAATTTAGAAGGTTATAAAAGAAACAGGAAAGCAGACAAGATTGCAATCTATGAAATTACTAACGGACTTCAAATGAGAAGAGACACATGTACTGAGAATCAATGTCTGGAACTCGATTCAGACAAAAATGAAAATAAGGAATGTCTAAAAGTATTTTTTTAAAATAAACAACTACAGACTGAATCACCACTTCAGTTTCTTAAAGTTCCCAGGATTTTTTTTTTTTTTAATTAGGAAAATATTAGAGACTTGCTTTATTTAGATTGGCTCTTAAGGGATGAGTAAAATGTAATTATATGCACTCCAATATTCAAAACCCTTCCAACATACAAGTTAAGAATACATTTCTTTTGGGCCCTTACACAAGCCAGCAGTATTACACAGTTTCGAAGTAAGCTCGAATGTGTGTCTCACAAACCGTTGTATTTATGGGAATAAAACTGCTTGTATTTCAGAATATTAATTTGCGCAATAATTACCTTTATTTCTGCTATTTTGGATTTCCTCTGCCAATCCCACACAGTTAGCATATGCTCATTGGAGTCATCAATTACACACAAATGAGTGCCAGAATCCTAAAGGAAAAAGAAAAAAAAGAAGTGCTGACAAAGTACTATCATACTCCATTTAGAAACAGGGTAGGGCAGTAGTATTTTTAAAAAGCCACAAAGGTACAAATACAAATTAAGCAAGTCCTTTTAAAGTAATTATAAGCTTAATATATCTGTAATTTTCCTTTTCTCTTAAAGACAGACATAGATTTTTGCATAATCTCACAAAAAATGACCGTGCTTGAAATAATATTCTAGGAAAGCTTTAAAAGCATCTTACAAAGTCTTTCCCTTTTAGTTTGGTTTTGCTGTTGTCTTTTTTTTTTTTTTTTTGCTTTCTTGTTTGTAATATCATGCTAGTAACAAAGAGGTTTCTCCCTTTTTCTACTCTGTAAATATTTTGTTTTTCCTCAGGTCTCAGAGAGCAGACACACAGCTCCACTTGTGCTTTTTTCTTAAATGTCATCATCACATACACACACCTTTACATTGTCAAATTTTGTATGCACATCTCATTTTTTCCTCATGGAGCATTATGTACCAGCAGTTTCATCATGTAATGAGTAAAACTGCAGCAAAGCTAACATTTTCTGAATAAAATGATGCTTACAGAGCAGAAAGACTGGCATCTATGGTACTAAACTGAAATTGTTTATTTTGAACAATTTTACAACGAAATGGTAAATATGGCTATATGGAATTAAAAGAGCAGACAGAAAATCTTAGAACAAAAACATACTTATTCACAGCAACACATACTTGCACAAACCAGTTGTTTCAAGGACATGTGTAGAAAGATTTGGAGGAGGCCTGATTTATTTTAAAGTTGATTCTTGCAGTTCAACCGCATTCTCTAACAAATTATGAAAATAGAGGTGGCTGAAATTTTTATTCCCAAATACTATTATGAGCAGTACTATGCAAATACACATGTAAATTATTAAGTGGAAAGAAACCTTGAAGATGGCATTAGTGATATACACAGTTCTTAGGTGGGTTAATGAAATTATATGGTAAAACCACAGTTCTAGACACTGCACATTCACTGTTTCAGTCTAGTGAGGAATCACATGAGACTGTAATAAGGTATCAAAATCAGTTTCAGCTGCAAAACAGAATAAAAAAATTCCTTAGTGGTTTTGTTTGTTTTGTTGTTAAAATGATGGAACATGTATTTATTCACCTTTAAAAAAAAAAAATCAGACTTCAAAAGTTTTATTGGTTTGTTAGAGTGACAGGAGTGACACTGTATTATTCCATTTTATTTATGCTACCACCTATTTATAAAAAAACAAAACTCTTTTACTTACAGAAAGACAAAATCTAGATATAGCTCATCTAGCAACATTTCAATGTTAAGTGAAACTGCAACAAGAGAGTGTAAGCATTTCTTTTCAACAGGTTGCCCAGCGACGCTGTTGAGTCTCCATCCTTGGAGATCCCCAGAATCCAGCTGGACCAGAGCCCTGAGCAGCCTGCTCTGGCCGAGCCTGCTGTCAGCAGGATGGTAGACGAGGTGATCTCCAGACCTCCCTTCCCACCTCAGCTGTCCCGTGAATCTCTTCCTCTAACAGCAAAATACAGCAGACATTCTTTTTGTGCACTTTTTTTTTTTTTTTAAACACATATTAATTCTTCTTGCTGGGACGCAAGAGTCACAGCCTGGGTTTTCAGAAGGTATGATATGTCTCAGTGCTTTGGCGAAAATAGAAAGGCAGCTTAAAGATTAAAATATATACGTATCTTACAAAAAATAAACTCATTGCCAATTTTGAAATAAGAACTTTATCAATGCCCAGTAGCACATCCCCATTTGCTACTGATTTTTCTGATACACTCTGTGGGTCCAGTAACAGGACTTCTATTAATTTTTCTATGTAAAAATAGAGGCACAGATTGAAAAAAATTATTCCTCAGGAAAAAATAGCACAAGATAATGCTTTGTGTTTTTTAATTTCCTGTTGATGGATAAAAGCCTTCTCCAGGTGTGCAAGCAGAAAAGCTACCCTTTCTATCAGAACTCACTAAAATTTGTCTTCACGAACCTCGCTAACAAACTTGTTTTTAAATTCCAAACAAAACCCCAAGCCCCTCACAAACAAAAACAAACCACCAAACCCAGCAAAGACTTCAGTTTCTACTTAAGGCTTTTCTTGTCTGCTATTTATTCACTGTGCTAGTTTGTTACCGCAATTTTACATATGCAATTTCCTGTTTTTTCCAGTTAGCTTGCTGTCAGCTGGTTTTATAAAGTATACATAAACTTTACTGACACGCTTTTAATACTAAAACGGATCAGCTGGACAGCCATGCACAAAAAATCTCCAAAGATTTCCCTGCCATTAACATAGGATTGGATAAATTATTTAACACACAAAGTAATCACACCCATCTTACCGCTTTTGAAAAATCCAAACACCCCACTCCACGTTCAAAAGTCCCGAGGCCGATAACCTGCAGCGTCACCAGGCTCACCGAGTCCCATACTCTAACATGGGGCTGCAGAGGCTGCGTGAAAAAGCAACGGGACAAACAGCATCATCAACAGTGAAAGCGTCATATGCAGGTGTCAAGTTGTGTTAAGCAGATGCTACGTGAATGACAATCTGCAGACCGAAATGCAGGATGACTTGTGCTAATGATGTCGCTGGATAGTATCTTGAAGCTCAAAAGGTGAGAGTCAAGACAATCTTACTATCTGTGTCCGGGCTACAAACGCGGCAGCAGCCGAGGCAAGAAATTAAGTATGGCGGCATTTACTAGTTGTGAAAATAAATCTTTGCCCAATTTAAGTCATTGAATGAATAATGAAAGTCATCTTGCACTTCAGACCCCAGACCTAGCAATCTTATGCAACAATTGAAAATAATGATCAAACCTTGGGTTTTTTATATATAAAGTAGGAATAAAATAATTTAAAAAAAACCCCAACAAGCCCAAAACCCTGGTGCATCAAGTCCCCTAACCATCACCAACCACTCAATGAAAACCTCCATGGTTATATTTCATACAAGTACTATCCCAAACCAGCTTAGCTTCATAAATGTGAAACAATCACAAATAAAATCGGAATTAAGTTGGCTTAAGGACAGCATTCACCACAGAAAGTGACAATAAATCATTCCACTGATGGAAAAGCAAACCAACCAGCCCTAACAAGAGATTCAACAAATGTTCAGTGGAAATCAAAACAATATCTATACAAAAAACCCCACATCAATTTCTTACAAAATCTAAGAAATTAAGTTGAACATCTGAATAAGGGTTATATTTAATGTGCTTCTACATCTCATAGTATCTGTGTCCCTTCCTCCTCCCCCCACCTTTTTTTTCCCCTCTGTCTATAACTTCACGAAGATAATCCAATTATTCAGATTCTGACAGAGTTCACCAACAGCCAGGGACAAGAGCATTTAAACGCACTTGGTTTCAGATGAGGAAGTTTGTAGAAAAGCTTGACACACCTTCCATGAATTCCTAAAAGTTGGTTTCCTCTTCCATGAAGCCTTAAGAGTACACTGACCCACAGAACTGGGGACTTGGTCTCCTCTGGGAGAAGACTCATTGAAAGAAATGTGACAAATGATATGGCCTTATAAATCAATTACAAGCTTCACATTTGCTTGCAAAATTAAAATTGAGTTTCCTATGTCACAGATAAAGGACTTTATGAGCTTCTGCTCTTTTTGATGTATGGCTGAGTGCTTAGTTGTTACCGTCTTTTTCCTACACATATAGGCCGTTACCTTAGAAACAGCAAAATATCTCAGTAAATGCAGTGCATAAAATAAACTGCAAACAGAAGGTGATGATGAGATTAAAAAAAAAACCAAAACACTTTTTCCTGATTTTCAAAACAAGATACTACTGCTCAACAGCTCTATTACTTACCCTTCCATCTTTATCCACTCCAGCTAACTGTCCTGTTGCAATTCTAATTTTGTCTGGATGAACTGCAAGACTAAGACAGACAGAAATATGACTTGCTTTTGCTGTCATAGGTCTTCAAAACTGAGAGGTTTTTTGTTTTTTTCTTTTTCAACAGAAGCCCATGAAGACACTTATGATCCTAGATCCCACTTTTAATGAGACAGCTCAAATGTTTTTCATCAAACTATTTCATTACACACTGTACTGATGGGTTGATCAGGCTCTTGCGATGGCTGCTGGCACAAAATCAGGAGCGCCAGAAGAGCCACCTCCACACGTGCTCTGACCAATCTAATTTTGCACTATTTCAGGAGTCCGCTATAATAAAATATACATTGTCTCATGATGAACTTCCTACATGTAGTTTTGTGCCATATTTATAAACACTACAGTATATTTTATGCCTAAACCTACAGACAGCGTGAACCTGGGGAAAAACCAGCTGAAAAGTTGGCTGAAGGCTTGTACACCCAGGAGTCAGGGATTACTGCCACTTGAACTGAGTTACTGATCTAATTGTACTAATGAAGTTCTCCAGTATGGTATACTACTAGTGTAAGTAAAAATCTGCTTTTGCTTATCACATTTTGCTTTGGAGCTGATGTGAAAACACAGATTTCAGGGTACACGTCCTCTTAGTCCTAGTGATGTTTTGACCGACCTTCTTATCTGCTTTCTCTGTAAGGTTACAAAGGTGAAGAAAGCCATTGAAAAAGGAAGGGGGGAGCAGGGGGGGGGCTGAAGAGCTCAGAATGATGGACACCAAAACCATTTACAATTCAGTCTAGTTTTTTAATGAAAGTGAAGAACACGAGACTGACAGCGTTGCTCCCACAGGAAGCAATTACGGTTATCAAAGGAGAGCCAGGAGAAAAGAGGTTTAGATGGCCACCCTCCTCCACTCAGGCACAGTAGGGAGCTTATGTTCACCATGACATAATGTGCATTGCTCTTCAGACTAACATCGTAAAGTCAGCAACTACCCTTGCACCCACAATGAAGTTGGCTTCAATTTCCCTGCTTCTCTGTTTTGTTTTGCAAACATCTTTCTGATTTCCCAGACAGTCCTAATACCTGGATGGGGCATCTATTAAAAAATGAGAAAATTATTGCTCAGTCTTCCATTTGGTTTTCTAATTCTCCTTTAAGACTACACCTTTACCATACTGCCTGAAAATCACTGATTTAGAATTAGGCTGACAACAATTTTTAATTTCTGGGACATCTATTTAGAATAATGTACGCAAAGATCCTTTAATCTGGCACTCTGAGTGTCTACAGATCCCGCTGTTTTACATTTAAGGCAGAAATCCTAAGCTAGCATGGACCACTCTAGCACCATTCATTTGTGCAGTGTTTACTACAATGAAATCTACTGGGACGGATGAAACAGAAAATAACTACAATTATGATGACATTAATGAGCTCATACACACAGTAGGAGTAAAAAAAAAATAAAAATTTCTGCATTATTACAGACATACTTACATGGAAATTTTATATACTAACCATTTAACGCAGTCTGTATGCCCCAAATAGTGTCGCTGAGTTCTCTCCTCATAGTTAAATAGTACCACCACTGATGCTATAAAATATACAATTTCTCCGGTAGGAAGGAGGTAAACATTGGCTCGACAGTCTCTTCCACGATACCCATATCTATGCATTTTTTTTTTTTTTAAAGTCAAGGTTTTCATAATCATTGTATACCGGGGGAAAAAAACCCAACAAACAAAAAACAAACAAACAAACCAACCAACCCACCCCACCAACGTTTTTTTTTTCTCTCTGAAAGGCTTAAAGGCTTCCCAGGGAGCTCTCATGTCAGCAAATGCCCTTTAGGTTTTTCCTCTAGAACTGTAGCACAATTTCTGTAACACAGTTTAAAAAAACCCACAAAAACCCAACAAAAAAACCCGCATACTTCAGGAAACCAAATCCCTTAAAAAGTGATGCTCTCTTTGATGTCAAAAATAAAATATATAAGGCACACTGAAGTAAAATAAATACAGCATTGTAATTTTATAAAAACCTCCATGTGAAGTTTCATTAGGTAACAGCAGGACTCACTGTACTGGCTTAACATTTTTACAGCAACAGAGCTGTGCATCTGCACCCTGGGCACCAGAGCATTACTTCCATTTATCCTTTGAAAACAAGCGTGTGAAAATTCCTAATGCCCTTCAGAAAAAGGCAAGCTTCTGCACAGCAGCTGCCAAGTTCAGGAAATGTTTCTTCAGACTGTTTTAGCGTATTTTTTAAACAAACAAAACTCAAAAAGAACTGACATAGTGAAAAATATTCTATCCAAATCTACTCAAAATATATAAAAGGGATGATTTTTGTAGGAAACCTACATGACTCCTAGTGACATTCAGAAGTTTTACACACTGAGAAACAGCCTTGGCTAGCACTGATCAAACTTCACTACAACTCATCATTTCTTTGAAACAGGTGCAATTTTCTTCATCTAGACTATTAATGTGGCTGGCTGGATTTCAGTTCCCAGGGTCGCTATGTACAATTAACATCAAAATTCAGACTTTAACAGTAGCTCTGGAGCCTCAAAAAATATCATTTTCCTGTTATGTCCTGCATTTCAGAAAGCTCCCCACTTCAGTGCCAATGAACACACCTGCAACGGCAAGGAAAATATGGGAAATACATTAAGCAACTTAAGCAAAAGGATTCCAAGGCTTAGGTCCTGGTTAGGCAGGTAAATAAAAGGAAGTCAAAGACCCACATGGAGAAAGCTGGATGGATGAAGCTGGCCCTTTCTCATAAATGAAAGCAGGCGCAGTAGTCCAAGGTTGGGAGGATCTAAACTGACATCTCCTAAGCTGACAGCCTGGCCTCTATTCTTCTTGGAAGAGGGCTATCTTTCTATGAAAACTACCACCACACCCTTTCCAATGCCCTCACCCCCCAAACTCCACCACCCTCCCACCCCCCTTCCTCTTTTGCAGTCCCATCAAGCCACAGGATGCTATACCACAGGAACACTTGAACGCTTGCAAAATTAAACACATGCTGTAACTAAACAATGGTTCAAAGAGGGACACTGCATTCAGTTGTCAATTAGATCTCTTCAGAGTACGGAAAACAAAACAGATTTATATCTTGCTGTCTTCCGTTTATTACAGAAGAACACAATGGCTCCTCTGAAGCAGAGATTATTCACTGGCTGGCTTAGTGAATGATATTGAGAGAAATGCTGATACAACACAATGCTGAGGGCAGGGGAAAAAAAAGGATGCCTCTGTTTCTCCTCCATCTCTATTTACTTTCCCACTTAATTTTCCTCTTTCTTCTTCTTCTTCTAAACACTGATGGATCAAAAAGACACTCCAGAATGGTCTTTTATTTAAAAAAAAAAAAAACAACCATCAAACCAAAACAACAGGACCACTGAACTTTCAAAACTGATGGACTACAAACAAATGAAAATATTTTTTCTATCCTGAAACATGACGAACGCTATTCTAAATACCTGCCCAGAGGAGAAACGCAGATCTTGTTTATCTGCTGTATACAATAGAGAGTGTATTGATAAGGATTTAGTAAGATTGACATCTTTGAACATTCATCCTAGACAAGTATTAATGATTTACGCAAACATGCCTTACTACAGCACAAGTCTACCATGCAAAGCTAAAACTAAATATTTTGGCATCTGCCACTGAGCTCTGGTATTCATGAGGCTGCAAAAAATGGTTACATTTTCTCAACCCATTCCTTTCCTTTAGCCCTCCTACATAGTAAGTAACAAAGAGCAGCTACATTTTCTAGGAGCATGTAAAGGAACAATCTGTTTTGTGGGAGAACTTTTTACTTTCTTCATTCTCCATCCCAGGCTATCTTAAAGAGAAAACGAGAGGGGCTGTTGCTCCACAGCAGTTCTTTCCCTATCCGCACACTCAGAACAAAGCAGCAGATACATTAATACAATAATTGACGGTCTCTCTCTACAGAAAAAGGGGTGACACAACTTGATGCTTAATTTCCACTAAATTTCAATGTTAATCTTTCAATGAAACTGATGTTTAAATCAGGGAAATTCAGATTGTGAATGTCTCTCACCAATTACAAGGACTGTTTTGCCACAACATTTGATATGCTTAACAGCTTCTAGTTAGTTTGGGTTTCTTTTGGTTTTAATTGACTAAGAATAGGCATGGCCCTCATGAAAAATGATCCACTGTACACCAGAATTCAATAGTATATTTACCGCTGGCTTCAATTATTCTTGGAAAGAAGAGCATCAGTGCTAAAAATAATCTTATAAAATGGAGTCAGAAATACCCTCCAGAAACTGAGCTACTGTACACTGGGAGAAAGAGTCTATAAAGTCAGTGCCTGTGAACAGCAGCACCGACGGTGACCTCTGTAGCTGCTAAATAAGCCACTTCACTATTAGTAGGAATGCCAGATATGCTTTAACTAGTTCTGAAATGCAGTAGGAAAGATTGCACTATAAAGCAGGGATACCCAAACCAAATTGTTCATTTTAAATTAAATCTCTCAGGAAACAGACACAGTCAAGAGCTCAGACATCATCCCCACGAGCTACTTTATCTTGCCAAGCAGCTTAGGTATTTCTTCAATTGACCGTAATCTGCAGGGCAGACAAAAGCTAAGTGTGTTCTGTTGAATCTACAGTACTGGCTATCAGTTGTTGAATATACCTGTAGGACACAGTTCATCTCAAAAGGACACCCCCTTCCCAAACCAACCAACCAAAAAAAACCCAACCAAACCCAACAAACCACCCACCCCAGGAACCCTTGTGTTCTTGCCTTGGAGTTGTTCACAGTTGATCAGCATCTTCCAAAACAGTAATATCGAAGGAAAACCCAATTATAAACGATTATCCAGAAGGCAGGAAAATTAAAGGCATTCAAAACAAAACTTACACATTGAGCAATTCAACACTTAATTGACCTTTCATTTGCAGAACACTGACATAACTAAAATATTCCGTGAATCGCTGTCCCCATGCCTTTTTAATAAGGTGTACAGACTTCAGTTTGCCATCATATTTAGAAGTTATGGCTGGCTTGCAGATTTCTTCCCCTTGCTAAACCTGTGTGTGAAGTACAAGATCTGCTGCTGCTGCTGTATCTTCCTGTCTCCAAAACTGAAGAGCAATTTTGTGCAACTTCATAGAGACCGATATTAAGCCCTCATAAGTTTTACTGCCTTTTCCTCATTGTTTTCTTCAGCATCATATCCAAAAGATACTCTACACTCACAAATATACAGGTCTGATTTAGAATGACATTTCCTTAAACAGATTCCAAAAACATATGGACAGTCTGTTTAGACTAGCTTTATTTCACTTTAATTAGCCCCCAGCAGGAAACTGGTTTAACCTGAACTTAAGGTCCTTGGACATTAAATAAGTGTGTCCACACTGGGATTTGCACCTACTTAACTGAGGGTGTGATTTCATGATCAGTTTTCATCGGTCCGCACTCCTCACTGCTGCTGAAAAAGTAGATCTGATCTTCCTCCAGTATGCCAGTTCCAGCCCTGGCATGTTTATGGGGCAAATCAAATTAATGAGTTGATCTTGCTGCAAATTAACTCCGTGAAAAAAGATTATATTTCAGCTAGATCAGTGACTGACCCAATTCACTCCACAGCCACATGAGTGCCAGCATCAGCACCCAAGAGCTGTGACAGTAGGAAAGCTGGGCACCACAGCTTTGCAAGGCATGACTAAGAGCTCTGTTTTCCTGCCAGTCAGACTTTTAATCCAAGTTTCCTCCTTTATGGTCTAAGCTTCCACAGACTCACTGAAAAGTTCAGAGGACACGAGCTCCACAGCTGCTCTTCATAACCAAGTATCCGACATTACCTGTTTCAAACATCTACTAGTTAATAAAGAGGCAGGAAAAATAATAGAGAAATCTTCTCTCCTGAAATGAGTAACAAGGGGTGCTTTAAAATATATATATATGCCTTAGTCACTAACAGATATGCCGAGAGAGGTATGGGCAGCCTCTGTCTGTACATATCCTGACATATGACAGTGTATCATCAACATTCCTAAAAATCTTCCCGCTTCCAGCAACATCAGAAGGATCAAACTTGAGATTATTACATGAACTCGAATGCTGCCTAGACATGTTATTTTACTGAAGTACTAAGAAACTTACTGAAACAATCTCAGCTTACTGGAAGAATCTGCAGAGATGGGAGGTGACAGGAAGATCCAAACCTATGCACGTCTCATTATAATGAACTGATCTACTAAGCCTGGTGAATTGTGAGCCACACAAACTAACTCCATTCTTCACATGATAAATGTATTTAATGCATACTATTCTCCAAGAAGAGAACCCCTTCACTTCAGAGCTGAAACACAGATGTAGTGCAAAGTACCTTGCGGATGGCTACTTCTGCAATCCTTGCTCCGTAGGTAAGGACAACGAGAAATTCTGAATCTTATTTGAGAACTGCCATAGCTCTAAAACCTCTTAAAAATGAACAGAGGTTGAAAACTGACAATGTTCCTGAACGCAAAGCCTACATTAATACAGTGGGGGGTGGAGGGGCAGATTTTTCAAACTTAGTAACTCTCAGACGACATTTACTTTCACACTAAAAATAAACTGCAATTGGTTTCAACAGCAAAACAAAAAAGTACAGCTTTTCTGTGCCTACATATTTTGCAGCTTAAAGCTGTACTATAGGTAGCTACAAACCATTTCAATTGTTACATTACATTGAACTTTTTTTCCCCAGTTATTAGTCATTTTTATCTCTGAACAAAGACGACACGAGACCAGATTCTAAAGGGAAAAAAAAGGCAAGACAAGACAAAAAGGGAACCACTAGTAGTTACTGGTATCAGGATACACCCACTCCAGTTTTAACTTCTCAGGAGGCAGCTCTGTCCTCATATCATCATAGTTTTCTACATCAGAAGGAATGAACATTGTGATTGGTCGACCCCGCATGAACATCTTGATATATTCTCCCTCTGTTGAAACAAAAAAAGCGTATTAATCATGCGGCAAGTTTACACAAGAAATAAGCACAAAAAAACCCAGTAATGAGCACAGGGATGCAAATAACACTTGTGATATAACAATTATTTTTGAAATGCGAGCTTGGTAAAGGCCCAGATTTTTTTTTTTTTTTTTTTTTTTTAACAGAACACTAAAATACACACACACACATACACACAGAGTAAGTGTTAGCTGAATTTGTGATAGAACAGACTGAGCATGTAGCATTTTAGACATGCAAATCAAATAAAAGGCAAATTTCAAATTAAAATCTGAAATTGAATAAATAAGTAGTCATAGAATCACAGGGTAAGGTACTTCAGATTAAAGGGGACCTCAGGAAGTGTTTAAGTCCAACCTCTGGCTCAAAGCAAGCTCAGCCATGAGGTCAGATGAGGTTGCTCAGGGTTTTTTCTAGTCCAGTCTTAAAAACCTCCAAGGATGGAGCTGGCACAACTTCTTGGCACCTGGCTGCCTGACAGGACCCCCAGGGCCTTTCCCGCAGACCTGCTCCCTGCAGCCCCTCTGTCTCCAGCCTGCATCCCTGCCAGGGGCTGCTCCTTCCCCCAGGTGCAGGACTTGGCATTTGTCCTCGCTTAGTTTTGTGAGGTTCCTGCAGGCTTTTCTTTTACCCACCTAGCTGCACACGCATCCAAACGATAACAGCCCAGGTAAGACACAAAGATACTGCAGGAAAAAGCGTCAGAAGCTTTGCTGAGGAACATCATCTGAAATTATGTATCATCAGAAACTAATACCCTAACCTGAATCACTAATTTATTGAAATTGCATGCTATTGCATATTGCATCATATCCTGAAGAATGGAAAGAATTAACAGCTCCTAATGTCTCCAGCTGTAACACTGTCTATAGCTGTGACAAAATAGATGCATATCTCTGTTGGGGCATCTGAGCACTTCACAAGCCTTTAGGAATTCCTTTTCAAGGAACATGAGATTATTTTCCACCAGAGAAAGCTAATTACAGAGGAGCTGAGTGACTTGGTCAAACACATTAGCTAGTCCTTGGAAGGTAAATCATCTGGATTTAAGGAATACATGATTGCAACTAGTATATTAGGTGCCCTACAGGAGTCTTCCCTCCACACTATGACAATAATAATTTCCTAACTTCAGAAGACCAGAGAAGCCCTCAGAGACTTTTAAAAGCCTCTACTCCCTAGCCACACAGCAAACCCAGCAGTGTCGTGCTGTTTAACTAGTTAAATCAGACCTCAAATGCACATGAATTAATGCCAGCCTCCAACGCTGCTGACACAGGAGTTTCATTCTGACAAGCACTGATGAAAAAAACCTAAATACTTCATTAATTTTGCATCAATGAAATGGTAACTTTTTATCACTCTTCAACTTCTTTAGCAATTAGCATCCATTGTTAATGTAACTAATACTACAAACCCAAAGTAATATAATACTCTGCTGTGAATCTGGAACTCCAATATTTTTTATGAGTAGGGATTTGAAAATCACAGCAGACAGAGGGAACTCAGTTTCAAACCAAAACGTAAATAGTTGAGTAGGACTGGGACAGAAGAACAGCTGTGAATGAGCAATGCAGTATTATGAAATCTCTAATCACATTTGATACAACCAATATTGAGCTCTAAAATTAAGATCTTTAAACAATTACTTTTATATTTCTTTCATGAGAGAGACTTTCCACAAACGCCCAGAGAATGCTTGTAAATATTTCCCCAATTAAGCATAAGATTATTACTCAGACTGCATGAATGTGCAATCTATGTTTTGCATTCCCTAAAACATCTAAAACTGAAATTTCAAAGAAACTCATTCCCACAGAATCGTAGTTTAACAGCTCAAGTCAAACTTGGAGATCTAAAAAGGCATGAGAAAGCAGATAATTTCAGTGACAGCAGAAGCAACGTAGACTCCAAAATAGTCTCTTGCTTACAGAAACATTTTAGAAGATGCAAAGATCAAGAAATAATCAAAGTTGTGAGCAAGACCAACCTTAAGCCAGGTCTACCCTTCTCTGAATTTGAAATACCCCTACTATACAGACTGCAGAAAGATACTCTGTCTTACTGTAGTCAGAAGAGAATGAGAGAGGAAAAACCTGTAACTGTTTTCAGCCACCAAAGATATAAAGCAGCCTTGCACAAAGTTTGGAAATGAATTCTTGACACTCAAGGTCTTTCTTCTACAGTTAGACAAGACAGAAGATCGACGATCATCAGCCTAATGAAAAAATGTGGTGAATATTCTAGGTTATTCAAAAGAAGTACTGCTATAATAGAAGATTTTTTCAGTGTGAAATTCTGTGGGATAACACCCCAGCTCTGAAACACCAGAAAGCACCAGCTTTGAATACAGCAGTGATGATCCTAGCATACCCCAATGACTTGGTCAGCATTGACACACATCGGAAAAATCTACAGAGACCAAAGCATGTAATATATTCAGTAACTCCTAGTCAGAGAAAGAACTACTCATGAGCTTGCATGATTTTAACATGATTAGTGTGACTCCTTTTCCACTTAGAGCGTGCTCAAGTCAACTTTTTGAGACCAAGAATTCATTTTATTTGAATTTTGTGTCACTTTTGACCCTGATAACAGGTTTACTCTGCACTGGAGGCAAGAGAAGGGAATTCTCCTATGACAGTCCAAATACAACTGGAAGCTCAAAAAATAATTCCTGAACATAAATCATAATAATTGAGCAAAACTAACAAATGTGTAAAGGTTTTTCCTTATTTAGAATATTAATACAATGAAAATTGAGCCATTTAAATCCAGTTTCACAGCAACAAATACCGAGAAGATGAAAAACAGTTGTCCCACTTATTTCTAAGTAGACATACAGCTCTTTTGAATGAGCACTCTGTGAGTCCATCCACTGACAATAGCAGAAAACTTGCCTCAGATCAAATAACAAAGAACAAAGAAAATCACTTCCCCGTAGCTAAATTGGAAATAATAGTTATTTTACCAAATGTGCATTGCTCAATTGCATTGCTGAGAAAAGCTAAAGATCAGTGTTGTCACTAGTTTGACACAAATGTTTAGATAATTATTCCAAACTAGCACACGTCTCATTTTTCCCCTAAAATCTTTTTTTATAGTATGTATTTTACAGAGATTAAACAATAGTGGCTAAAATCAAGAGTAACACATTAATAATGACCTTTCTTTTAAAATCTGGTGCTCACACACTTAAAACACAGCATAGCCGGAGGGTGTTTAAAAAAGACCATTCATTTGTGCAAGTCAAATTCCTGATTTAACACTGAGCTTGGCACTTTTGGTTCCACAAGATCAGTGCAAAACGACACCACAAATTTAGGATCAAATTTCTCAATACTGCTTAGATCAGTGGAGACAAGCTGCAACTGAAATTCATACGGATAGAGGCAGTTGCACCTGTTGGACCCTGCAGATGAGAGAGATGAAGAGTCCAAGAGGAATTCAGTCAGGTCTTTAGCCTGAAGAGAAGAGGCTCTCCTGGAGCTTGGCGAAAAGATTATCTGCAGGGCATTCAGATACAAATTAGCTCTCTGAACTCCCCTATTAAAGAAAGAACATATTTTGCTTACATTAGCTAGCTGCATGTTATTCAAGATTACCTTTGAAGATGCATATTTAACACACTTGTTAGAGAGACATTGGCTAGGTATAACTTGATTAAGCCTCTCTCTACAGGAGAGGAAGGATAAAAAGAGACAACCCACTGAAAGACTTTTGTCTAAGACTGTAAATTTCCTTTCGTCAGAATAACCTGTAGGGCAGATATAATATTAATGTAAAAATCTTTTGAAATACTAGAGAGGATGGCAACATATCAACAAAACCATTCTCAAACGGCAACTAATTGCCTAAGGCCAAATTCTTGTATTTGCAAGTTAAGAAAACCAGTGATTTAACTCTTTCGTAGCATACCGGCTCAACAGACTGCTCGACAACATTAGTCTATCTGTTTCTTTCCTGCATTCTCACTATTTCCAGTTATAAAGCAGTATGTCAAGACTTTATTTTCACTCGATCTTTTGGAAGAAAAGAGCTTTGCTCATCTCATAACAGATATGTACGTAAGGGGGTATAGGGAAGATAAAGTCCAAAGTTTTAAAGAGAGTGGGGAAAAAAACCCCAACAAAAAATCCTTGACCATTTTGGTATCTTCCAGCCTGAAAACAGTAGGTATGAAAGTAAAAGTCTTTTTGCATGATAACATTTCAGTCTGTCTCCACAACACCACAAGTCTTACCTTTCACGACTGTGGGTGGCTATAACTGCACGTAGTGTTACAGAGGCGAACCCACCAGGGTTTTGGTGCATTAACATTTTCCATGAGGCTGCCTATCTCCGTTAGAATTACTTCTGATACATCCTGGGATTGCATTTGTGTTTTCATAAGTGAGAGGTTCAATCTTTGTGTAATTAACTAGCATGTTAGAGCCCTTTTCCTCACCATTTAATTCTGGCAGACAACCCATTTATAGCTAAAACATTGCTAGCAACTCCTGCATGTGTGATCTTGCACTTGGAATTATTTAATTCTGTCTTACACTACTCCAGGCCTCAAGAACATCTAGGTCTTACTGTACTAAAATCTTAGCTTCCACTGTATCGGTTTGGTCTCTCAGCTTCATGTCATCAGTGACATTTCATCTGTGCTCCTACTTTCCTGTGTTAAGTTCATTAGTGTAAATACTAAGCCAAATAGTTCCCAACAGGCTGCAGGCAGATGTTAGCAACCAGAGCATCTACTGCGGGTTCTTTGAAAGTTTATAGCCTGCTAGAGAAGAGAGGAATAAATATGTCGGTGAAACAAGGTGCTGCTACTGAGAAAGAACCTTAGAAGCCTGCCTGATCTGCAAGGAAACAAGTGCATCTTCTTCACTGACAGTCACTGTAAGCCAGAATATTCACCTTGCGTGCAAGGAAACTGTTGGTAAGTCACGTAACACCAAAATCCAGGACAAAACTAGGGACAAATAAAAAGTTGTAGACGAACAGTAGACGGTGGCTGAAAATTTTCTGCAAAGCCTCCATGTATCAAAAGGAGATTCCTATTAACATAAATAAGCTTTTAATCAGGCCTTATACAAGAAAAAGAAGAAGAAAAAAATAATAAAAAATTGCACCACAAAGGTAACAGTAAAATCCAACTTCAAACAATGCCTATTAATTTGCTCTTGGAAGAAAGTTTAAAACCCAGCAATTCAGGGAAAGCAAGCTGGAAGCTTTTTCATACCAATGAAAAACACTGCAGGTGATAAGAGACAGCAAAGATATGGCAATACAAACCATGTGAAAGGCTGAAATTATTGCTTCCGTGAAGTCAGCACAGAAAGACTCATGCAATGACACCTAAGCAATTTATTACTTTCTGTGAATCATATTCTTAGGGGAATATGGAAGGTGTTCAGAGGAAAAAAATAAAACTAATAGGAAGTGAAAGGAGGAGGAAAAAAAAAGATCAAAGAAATCTTTGTAGATTAACTAAGAAGTATCTACAGAGAAGAGCAATTCAGAAGACATGAAAGCTACCGTTTAGATCCTTCAAAAATTTGAAGACGGTGACATAACAAAACCAAAATCCTCCTGGTTTCCAAAAAACATGCCTCAAAATGAAATTGTCAAGCGATACACAGTAGTTTCCTAGAAGCACGTGAGAAGCCCTCATCCTCAATTACTGATTCTTTCAACAAAACTGGACAAAATATTACAAGAATGTATTTTATATCACACTATTTCTCATGATTTAGACAGACCCTGAGGCAGCCCCGCAAGTCTGTGCTGTAATTAACTGCTCTTCAGCTAGCAAGTGTATGCATAATGCAATGTCTAATGAGCATACAGTAGATTTTATATACATACACACACACTCGGAGTAGATAATAGTGAATAAATAAAAAAATTATCTGTTTGTCTACATGGTTATAAGTTTAATTCTTCAGGAATGATTACACTAATCTTATCTTGCAAATTACTAGTGACTATTTTTCAATAGGTCCCACCCCATCTAGTTTGAAAGAGCAACATGGACCGATGCATCAAAACCCTCAGCTCAGTTCTACTTGTGTTTAGCATCTGAATCTTCCCCTTAAAGTGAATTACAAGCAAACGAAAAACCCCAAAAGACTCCAACTAGCTTGGCCAAGTAGAACTCTCTAATAATATGCAATATAAGACCACATCAAGAGTACATTTATTAATCTGTCTTCACCTTCCAGTTGCTTGACCAGTGAAGTTATGCTTTTTAATACTACAAATAACTTCTTTCCCACAAGCTTTCTGCTTTCAGGCTTCTGTCCAAGAACTCTGTAGGACCACTAACGTGAGGGACAAAGGCTTAGAAGCCTGTTTCTAATTTAAACTAGTGCTAACAGCACAGAGATGAATGCAACCAAATTCAGCCACCATGCCCAGACCGTTACATTTTAAGTCACAGTGGAATTAAAATGCGGCTGCAGGTCTGCCATCTCTCACCCTGAGCTGTGTGTCAATGCTTGCCGAACCTGACAAGCAGACATGCGCTGTCACTATTGAGCGCTGGCGTGATGCAAACCAGTTGAAAAAAGCAGATGAGATGAGAGATTTGCCTCAGTTTGGAATGATTTTACAGCTTTGCCTTGTGGTTTCTTAATAGATCTTTGGTTATTAATTTTATATAACTTGATAAGTAAATCATAGCTAAAACCCTGCTTTTGCATGTACCAGGTGACATTAAGAATCTAGGTATTAACAACAGTTACCATTTGCATTGAAATAATTCAAGTTTAATATTATATTCTACCTTTTTATTAAAAAAAGACTCAAAAAGGAGTAGTGGACATAAACAAGCTCACTAAGACTGTATCTAAATGCTTCCTGCTTAAATAATAAAATCCTGACTTCACCAAGAGTCAATGATAAAAACTCCCAAATACCAATTTGTTGTTCTGACAGTATCTATGGTTTTTAATAACATGCACTGTGCCTGAACGAGAGCAGGCAGCCCAAGAATAATGAGGTAGACTGGGTCTCCGTTTGCCCTCCGGTACATGAGCACCTTCAATAAGCATCTGACAGAAAATCTGTGTCTGATGAAAAAACTGATTTGATGTAGTTACTGAATTCTGCACAGGACACACTGTCAGCAGGGTAAATTTTTCCATTGTGAGCTTCACGATTGCCCCGTTCTGTGAAGCTAGAACTATAGCACAGTTAAACTAACAGAAAAAGTACTGGAAACTAATAAAGCACAAGCTAAAAAGAAACAAACTTAGGAATGCGGTGAATGTTTTTCATTAATTCTTTCACATATGGTTTTTATTGCCATCCAAAAACCTAAGTGTCTCTTATTACTTTATAATAAGTGAACAAGTGATTCATATACAGAGCTGCTATCACTGAAAACCAAACTCAAACACGGAATCTCAGTGAAAAAAAATTGCCTTTTATCTTAAAATAACCCAGGTCCTTAACTTCTGGGTATAAAAATATAAATGCTTTATGATTAATATGTTAAAAATGTCTCTGCTGAAGTGAAAAGAAAGATGGCTTTTATAGGCAATTATAAACACCTGCTGGTAAAGAATTTAAAAGAACAATTTTAGCTAGTGTCCTTTTAAGGCTGTAGAAAACACCTGCTCATTGAACCTATAGCTTTACTGGATTTTCACAGAATTTTAATACCACCTTGGTACTCAACTTTATTGCAAAAAGGTTGTCCTGGTTTTCAAGGATTAAACAAATGACTGTTCAAAAATAAGCTGAAAAACTTAAACCCAAAAATCTCTTCAGCAACTGTATGGAAGCGTGTCTAATACTTCCCTCACTGGATTGGCGTCACCACGGCGTTCCTGTCTGTACTACCCCTGCCTCAGCATATACCCAGATGCATAAAGCTCAGGCTGAACCTTAACCTGGAGTAGATGCAACTCAACCCAAGTGGGAGAGACAAAGGCACTGAGGGAACAAAACTGGGTACTGAGGTAGAAGGTATGTGTCCAACAGTGGTAACAGGCACGGCCTCGGCACAGTGCCATGCAGAAGAAACTCAGGTGACTGCACGCAAGGCAGCTGCGGGCTGCGGCTCCCCATGCTGCTGCTGCTGGCAGGAGGAGAGAATTGCCCGGGTCTCGCTGACATTTACATGCAAGACCTGTAGCACGCTCACTGGGGGACTCCACACCAAAGCCAGTTCAGACATCGAAGCCAATGCCTTTCACTACTGAAGTTCATCTAAGGTTACCTAAGATTCCCAGTTGCTCCTCAAGTCTTTCACTTTTATAGCTAATACATACTATCACCAGAAATCACAATGAGTGTGCGCAGATGGTCACAACACAGATAATATTGCAGTAACTTCTGCTGCTAGAAAAATACAATTCCAAGAACTAAACATGCAAAATTTCTCTGCGTTTTGTGGTACTGTGCTATAGTGACATGTTTCAGAGCAGGTTCTTTAATGGCAGAATCAAAAAAAAAGGAAACAAAGTGATTCCAGGATGTGCAAAGCTACAGAGAATTGTCACCTTCCATCCTATTACCCCATGCAAACACCTTCTGCTATGATAATTTGCAATTTCACCATGTTTCCAAACTTATTTTATGTGTGTATAAAGACACTGAAGTATTTTTATGTAGATTTGCTTTGAAGCTTGACAGTTTGCACACCAGAAGTCTTCCCAAGAGCCTCCCTCACACAATTTCTAAGAATCGCATTGACACAATCGTTAGCGTGGGAGGTGTGTGCCGGGGGCATACACAGTGTTTCACACACAGCCTTGCCAAATGAGCAGCTCAGGGGAGCTGCTGTAACTTAATTAACACCGTGCTACAGACTGCTCGCCTCTAGAGGCAAAAGCTGGCAAGCCACAAAGCAGTGTCAAAGCAGCTATAACTTTTCATGCCTTTGCGTTGCAGAACAGGAAGATCCTGCACAAACACCACGAGCAAAGGCTTCATCCCACCCTGCCCAAGACAACTCTGTCCAGCTGCACGGGACAGAAACCATGTTAACTGTCCGTGCAACTCCAACTTTCTGGCCGGTTGGGTCAAGGTGCCAACTGGAAATTGATTATTTTTTTTGGTGGCAACTAACAAGTACAATACAGGCTGAAGTCACCTGCCCTGAACAGGACGTTGCACTACAGAGAATTGGCTGAGTATTGTTAAGCTTATACTGGAAAGGATGGGGGAGCCCTCTGCAACTACAGTAACTACCAGGTGGCTACTCAGCAAACACAACACAAAACCTAACACAGACTTTCACACATACACACACTAAAAGCTGTCATAAAATACACTCATCGGTCCGTATGAAAAAAAAAAAAAATCTTTGGAGGCTGAATCCTGCTAATCGCAACTTCACCCATGTTAATGGCAGAATGATGTTTTGCCACTATACATGTTTAAAATGTTAGTAAATGCGTTTTCTATGGCAAGACTTTCTCTCCATCTTCCATATACACGAGGCCACCGTCATCTGCATCATACTTCTCTTTCATTCCAGCTGGGCTCAGAACAGACTCTGGCACGACACACACAGAAGGTACCCATTCAGCACTCAGCGAAAGCTCACATCGTCCGCAGGGTACACATGGAGGCCACGTAAGTTATAGCTACCAGGATGAGAGAACTGAAGGACGGCCCATTCTTGGCAGAACATGCAGAATTGTAGAAGCACATTGTAAGGAAAGAATTAGTATTGAAAGTATTTTAGCTGTATGCAACTTGGTTTTGTGAAAAGTTGTGTTTGGTAGAATGGGTATTTTTAATGTAACAGTTTTACTTAGTTCTTGCAAAGCTAAAGTGCAGCTGGTCTGGACACTGCTGATTCGTTTTCTTTTTACAGTAACTGTTGCTGCACATATGTACTGTTCCACAGCTGGTGTTAAGCAACCTGGCATAATGAAACATTTCTTCTTTGTTCCTGATGCTTACGCACCCTCTTTCACCCCTATTGTCTTTGAAGGATGCTTTTGGTAAGAATCAATTTAGGATATTTTTAAATCTGTAATTTCTCTATGAATTAGAAAATATAAAGCAATTGGATTCAAGTTGATTTTGTTTTCATTACAACAATTCAAATATTAACTTCCAAAAAATTTGAGGTTTTTTTTTCTTTTTGAAAGAAAATCCAGAGGAGATCAAAAGTAATCAATCTGTGTATAATGCAATCTTGCTTACAGCGCAGAATTTGGAGACTACAGATTTGTTAATTAGGAGCGAAAAAGCACGCGACAGAACCTCTGTACATAGATGTATGTTGTGTACAGCATGCACTCGGGTTACATGCTTTAGTTTTCAAACTGCATGCTTCAGTACAGTTTGCAGGACATCAAAGCAGCGTAATTTTGTGACAGAAGAAGTGGATTTCTTTTGTTGTCACGTCCCACCACGTTCAGATGGACGACTCCTTTTCCTGTCTGAACAAGCCAGCAGCAGCAGGTAGCCACAGAATGCAAGATTCATTGGTGCAAAGACATACACTTTAGAAGAGACTCATTTTTCATTTTAGGAGACTATATTAAAACCTTCAGTCTCTGTTCTCATCTAATCAGTGTGTAGGTGTCGTAATATTGGCAACACAGAAAGCTGAGATAAAACAAATCTTTTAGTTGGCAGTTCTTAATATCCTGGTATCTTAGGCAACAATGCAAGACTTCTAGAACCTTATATGAACACTCATTCCTCTCTGAGGAAATTATGCGTGTAGTAATTTATTTTAGACGACCCCCAAATAATCCCCACATAGATTGCAATGTGCATATGCATATATATTTCCATAATAAGAAAGCTGAAACATTTATTTGAAGCCTCAAACTTCTTAAGAGATCATGCACTGATGCTCTTTGATGGTGAAAAGCCAAATAAAAGATTTGTGAGAGCGCTAAATTAGAAAGCGACCAAAGGGCATAGCTTAGTTCTTACCTTGGCTGTTTTTTTCACGAGTTGACATTTTTGCTGGTTATGGAATAGAAATAAAATATCTTAAAACTATTTCTAATGTCTCACACCTGCTTGGAAGAAGACTGGCACATCAGTCAAAACTTTAGATTTTTGTTTTCATAACCTCTCTCTATTTATACACATACACACAGAGAAAATAATCAACAAAGGTTTTTTGTTTCACAAAATGAATCCTCCCACCACCCACCAAAAATTTCTGTCCTTCCTAAAGATCCAATTTGATGAAGCATTTTTCCATAATTTTAAATATCCTTATGCAGGTCTTGAGTAAAATTTGGCCAGAGGAATTCTTGGAGTAATTATCCATACTATTTTAGCTCTGTATCCCTGTTTCATAAGCATATGTCCCAGTGTATTTATTTACAGGAAATACTATTCAGTCAAAAGCAAATCTCTTCAACTTCATCCAGTATTTAAAAATAAATGGTTTTATTTACCTTGGCTGATGATGACATCTTTGTGCCTGGGGAAAAATTCAAAATAATATTGTTAATGATACGTGAAATGCTTATCAAGCCAATACCATCTAGTTCTTACACATTATTGCATTTGGCAATCTCATCAGACTCTGTGTACAATGTAGCTGTAGTATAGGACACTAAATAACTCAGCTTGGTCATCATAGTGCATATTTACCCATATTTTATGCAGTTCACTGTACCTTTCGAGTAACTTAAAGGTCTTTGGCTGTATGGCAAAGGTTCCTAAGAATTACTGTGATAACAACAAAATACAAAAAGCTTTTAAAAATAAATTATAGAGGGTAATTCCTTGTGCACAGAAAATTCCATTTTGAGAGAGCAAACTTGTAATAACCAAATGTTTTAAGCTGCCAAACACCCTCAAGCCTGCATACAAAGCATTTAACACCTGTCAAAATAAGCTGTCAGCACACAACACAATTTTTTCTAGGAATTAACCCTGTTGGACACATGGATTAAGTGTAAGCAAGTTGCAGTTCATTTAAACTGGCTCCATGCACCTTCAAAGGAGCACAGTTGAGACATTTCTCCTCATCAGAACCAGGAATGAACCACTCACAAAAACCCCTCAATTCTTTTTTGTGAAAAGAGAAGAAATACTGATTTCCAGCATCAGAGCTACTTCTTACCAGAAAAAACACTCCTTGATGGGAGAATGTATTGCATAAAAAACCCCCCTCTTGAAGTCATTTGAAATTCAGCAGGAAGGTATGAGTGGCATCCAATATTTTTAGCTGGATGGAGGTCAAATTTTTGTAACAGTGACAAAGGGTCAAGCATATGCATGAGGAAAGTCATCTCTGGCTATCGGTGGAATCACCCTTCACCACACTGCCAAATGAAAAATTAAAACTGGATTCCCAGTTTTGCCTGAAAAACAGTGAATGATGGGCTGCCGTGGGAGCCCTCTCGCTTCTTATGGCTTTATCAGACCAATTAACAGCTCAGTGCTGGCTTAAAGACTGAGCTTACTAAACAAAATTCATATCCTGCGCTGGTAGCGCAAAGCATATGTAAAACATTTCTGTCCTGAGGCCCACATTAGGGGCCAAATTCTATTCCCTTGCACAAGACTCCGGTCCAACTTCAGGCAGATTAGGCCAACGTTTCTTAATTGGGAACAATAAATGCAATATAACAATTTGACTTTGCACAATACCAACCAATTCTTTTAGAAATGGGGCACAGAGGATGTGAGTAAGAAATGAGTATTTATGTGTGCTCTTGAATGCAAATACTGCTTTTATTATAATTTGAGCATAAGAACAAGGTACACAAACAATACAAGGCTCAGTCTTCATCAAATGATGGTCTACAATTGGTAATGTTTGAAGCTTTATTTTCTGCCAAATACTTTAAGATACAACAGCTTCAAGTTACGAACAGACAGCTTGCTTTAACAATAATTAATCCTAACCTTTCCTTGTCCACTCTTTTGTTAGATACCCAATTTTTTTTCTACATTAGAGACTGTAGAAGGGCAGCACTTAGTCTTTTAGAAAATAAGCAGAATCACAGGAAAATGAAACAAGATACCTCTATTTTGACCATGCCTAAACCACTATACAAAACAAAGTAAAATTTATTTTTTATTATTAGCAAATCTGAAGTCTATACCACATTGTGAAAGACACTTCAGTAGCATAACAAAAAACCAAGAAAAGAAACTCAACAAGTAGAAATCAAGGCAGAGGGGTTTTTCATTCCAAAATATTGTATCTAGCAGTACCCTGTTATAATCTAAATTGCCAAAGGGCTTTTAAATTCCAACAGTGAAAACCAATTACAAAAAGAAAAGAAATACTTGCAAAATACATAACCCATAATCCCTCCCACACAGCACTTCACTGCTCTGCAGAACTCTTCAGGCTAAGCATAAAGCTTTTAGTGAATGCGTCAATATCCACACCCAAGATTAATTTAAGATGGTTTTGTTCTTCCCATTCCTAGGACTGAAGGAATGCACTTGTACTGCTCTTGACTCTAAGTATGTATTTGACAGCCTTATATGCAAGCTAAGGACAACACTACAGAAAGGATCGTAAAAAGACTGGAAATTACTCTGAAAGGTCTGAAGAGTTTTATTTGTCATAGTGGGAGAGGTTTTCAGGTAGTTCTGCCTTGGAACAGTTAATGGTTATTTGAACAAAGATTAATGAGCAGATGTACGAAATGTGCAGATGACATCAAGCTGGGAGAAGCTGCCAGCATGCTGGGGGGATCTCGGCAAATAGGAGAGGGGTCAGTCAAAAAGTCAACACAACAATTTCCACAAATTCAGCAAAATTTCAAGAAAGTCAAAAAAAGAAACTGTGTGAATACGCAGGGGGAAGCCCAATTGGCAAAGAGCATTGAGGACAAGAAGCGGGTCACAACAGGGGTCAGCAATGTGGAATTACAGCAAAAAGCAAACTCTTGTCCCTGTGCTGACGGCAGCAAGAGAAGTAACTACTCTGTGCTATTCATCCCTGGTGAGGCCTCCACTGGAGATCACAAACTGAGAAAACCTGCTGCTGAAGAGCAGCACAGGGGGATCGATGGGCAACAGCACATCACCTACTGGAGGTGAAGCTGAAAAGAAGATCCCTGCCTATTCTCTAGAACCTGCAGCCAGGAACTTGTTAAACAGTTAATTTGAGAGACCTAGCTGAAATCATAAAAGTATATTCTTACTATTACACTCTACTTTAGAAACATACATGCTACGTCAAACCCAGTAAGTTAACTGCAAGGAAATACACTAGCATTTTCAAATCAGTTTCAATTCGGGGGAACAAAAAATGGCTGGAGCTTCACAACAGTGGCATTAAGCCATAAATCTTAACTCAGTGCATAATTCTGCTAACTCAAATGGACAACATTAAAATATATTTACACTCAATCTTGCATTCACTTTTTATAATAATTTTAAGATTTCATAGGCACTTGGAGCACTACATTGCCACGTTATGCAAGTAATTACTCCTGGTAAAAACAAAGATGCAAATGGTCTTAGCATATACATAAATAAGTTCACCAACATTATGCAATTTCATCATATTTTGACTCTAAAGTTCACTTGCTTTTAAGTACCAAGCTGATACATACTTGTCTGCATTCTTTGCCACTTTTGATATTAATTTAGATGTTGATGCTACTCTCAGCAGCTTGTTACGACTGTCATCTGAACTCTCCCAAGCGCCGTGAGGTTTTTCAGCAGTCAAGGATTTCTTTATGCTAGAAGAAACAAAAATATAGTTTAAAACAACAAGATAATAAGATAACAATAACTGGAACTGGTATGCAACTGACAGGTCAAGCAGCAGGAGACAAAAGCAGAGCGAGGTCTTCCTTCAAGCTGAAGCACGAAACAGGAAAAAAAGATTAGTCGAAAAGTTCTAACTGGATGAATGAAAATAATTGAGCAAGACAGCTGCCAAATGTTTTATCCGCTCCTTTCCATTTCCAAATGCTCCTACATAAGGACTTGAGCAAAATAACTCATACTTCATTACTATACTGCTAACGAATTACCAAAGTGGAAGTGAGGCTACAGCATATTAGCCTTAAAGAAGAAATTATTTTTAAAAAATCACTTAAGAAGCTAGTAAAGTAGAAAATTTTTCCCTGATTAACTGTTCACCAGCTTTAACATGCTAATTTCTGAGGCAAAACAGTTCTATCAGATTACAGTTTCATATGGCTGTTTTGCAGATAGCACATTCCAAACCACTTTAATGGCTTTAATCTTTTTGAAACGAACGTCTGCAAACTTTTTGCATGAATAAGGCAAGCTAGGTTTGGCTTGAATTCCGATATAATTTTTCGGCAATCTTATTGTAGCCAATTTACACTAATGGGAACCTACACGTTTTGCAGTCTCTAGTTCACTAGTTTCACACATATCTTATTCATGGAAAACATGTTCAAAAGTGATCTAGCTCAAATTTTTCTTCAACCAGCTGATTTAGAGTCTGCATATGTCCTGCTAACAGTATTATACTTCATCCCGTCAGAAATGCTTTTTGCAGGACTAAGTCCTGAACTGCAGCCTTAGAAATGGCAAGCTCCTTCCGCAGCACCTCAAGAAGCTGAAAGGTCCTGCGACAAACAAGTTAAATCATTAAGAGACTAAAAAAGGCATTTAATGTTTTTCCCCACACTGCAAAAGATTAGTAAGCAAGACTTCAGACAAACATCTTTACAGTGAGATACCAGGCAGGAGAACAACAGGCCACAAGTTCAGCTTCAGATAACTTAAGAGTTTGTGCAAGACACGGAGACAGAGCCTTTATGGAGTGTTATAACATGCATCAGTCAAGTGAAAGTTTAAATATTTATTAGAGCTGTGAATTTGAGCAATGCAAGACAACATAATCTTGTGAACCACAGTAAATTTGAGAGGAATAAATTTCATGTCAAAGCATGTTTCAGCTTCCTAAATGCCAAACAGTAAAACAAAATTTCATACCTTGCAAAACAATAAGGTGACAATGAACCAAAAAAAGAAAAAAAGTAAAAAAAAAAAGTAAAAAGAAAACGAAAAAAACACCAAGTGATCTGCATAGTTGTGAAACTCTGAAATAATCACCCAAATCTTAAAATCTATTTCCTTGACTTTGAAAAGCCATTTTAAAAAAACCCAAAACCCAAGAAACTACCATTTTTTCTGTGCCTAATTCCCACTAAAATGAGCAGGAGCATAGAGGCAATCCTAAACAAACTTCTACAGTCACTCAAGTCAAGTAGTTCGATGATTTGGGTGTAAAACCACAACTTCGCTCATGTAAAGAATCAGAATAAAAGTGAAATGAACCATCCTGCAACCTAGCAGGAACTGAAAAGGGGTGGGCAGCAAAAAAAAATCCAAACTGCAGTCACTTTATATGATTTGAAAAGAGAAACTCTCAAAAGGAAGAGCTGCAATGATACTAGTATTTAACAAATGCTGTTGTGAGATGTAGTAAATGGCCATGTGCGAAACACACCTACAATTCAGCTGTGCCAAACAAAATCTATTAAGTGTATTTTGAGGAGGATCGAGTCAGAATCATTATTTTAGAATAATGACTGATTAGAGGTATCTAACTTTACCATATTAGGATTTCAATCACAGAGAACAAAAAAACCTTTGTAATCTTAAAAAATTACTCAAAGAAAAATTGTATTTTTAGATATTTGCTCTGTTGCAATGCATGTTGAATGCATCTTCTCTAGCACAAAAAAAAAAAAAACAAACATTTAACAACTTCATCATGAGATTGGAACTATTTCACATGACTTGTTGTCAAATACGAACTCAGTATCATTACAATAATTTTCTAGTTCTGTACTGTGGTACTGTGAAAACCTTTTAGCTGGAGCAGAACTCTTGCTTTCTTGAGTTTGCCTGTGTGTTTGGAGAGTCTGTGAGGAGGGCTGGGGAGAAGGTGATGCTTGAGTTTGTGGACTTTGATCATTAGAATGAGATTCCTCTTTTTTTTCTTTCTGTCCTGGAGGTTTTTCCTTCTTTTTTTCTGTACCGCTGTAAAATAAAGTATAACATAGAGGGGAAAAAAAAAGAACAAGCAAATAAATTAAAAAGATGGGAGAAAAATGCCCTCTGTGAAAAGATGGGAGAAGCATATTACAACTTACTATATATAATCACTGAAAGAACGCTTTGCTTATTTACTCATTCTCTTCAGGTTAGCATTTTGCTAAAGTAAGATTTATTCACAAGCTCCAAAAATAAAGAAGGTGAGAGAGGAAGTTTATTTACTTATTTTTACTGCACTGTTGTACTAAGTTTAGTCTGATTTTAAAATTAATACAACTTTGATGTATGTCCTTCATTTGCAGGCACTTCTACAGCATTCAAAGCTGACACAAGTTGATGCACCACAAGTCTGCTGTCCCTCAGAAAAAAACCCCAGAAACCAACAAACAAAACATCTTCTGGTTCAGCTCACTGACTACCTTACCGTGCTGCCAGCCAAGGCTCAGTGCAAGCAAAAGGCAGGAGTGTGACTTGCACCATCTCTGATTAGTTTAAGCTTGCCATGAAACCATACCTCTCTCTCTGTATTTCTGGACACAAACGGTACTGCTTATCTTTGCGCTGTCGCTGCAAGAGTGAAATGCTGTTGCTGGTTCCCTGGGCCCTCCCTGGCTGCAGCAGAGTTCAAAGGAAATCACCACTGAAAACTCATCGCTGTTTTGATCTGTAGTTGACTAACATCAGACTGTCTTGCTACTTCTTTAATGCCTTCGGTAAACGACAGCTAAGACTACATCATCTTTATTTTCATAGTGCTGTATTTATTAGGTTAACATTTGAAACAGCTTTAAATACATGTCATTAACAACCTTAAATTCATTAAGGACCTAACTGAAGGTCCACTAAGTAAATGGAAAGATTAATTAAAAGGCTGTTGTATAAAATAGCATGCTTTGCAATAGACTGAATCCCACAAACAATAGCAGGACCTGAAAGAGAAGAGTATTCTGCAGTACACGGCCTTTTTTTTTTTTTTTAAGATTAAAAAAAAAAAATCTTCCAAGATAAATTTCTCAGTGAGCAAACGAGGCAAGATACAAACACCAGCTAAAAAGGAAAAAGAAAGATTTTTCTCTTAGGTTCAAAGTAACCTTCAAAGTAAAAAAGTATCTTTCTGAAGGGGAGAATCCAGATCTCCATTTCCTCACACTACTTCTCCCTCCCCCGCAAACCCTTGTATAATCTTCATTATTTGTGTTTCCATTTACCATTCCCCACAAAGCAATGAAAAACAGTAAGACAATATTCCAAATAAATGAATAAAGTAAATGAATAAAAATGGGGGCCCAATTTAATTCATAGGACCCTCTTTCTGTTTCATTTGTTACTTTAATTGAAAAGTATATCTTCTACCACTGAGACAAAGCCCTCAACACTTACAGGAGTCCAACTTTTCTAAATGCTTCCAAAGAAGCACTAAAGAACAGGGCAAAACATGAAAAATAATATAAAACCCAAAATACATTTATAAGGATCACTCAGGATTTCTTCTGTAAACCATATTACCTAGTTAAAAATGTCAATATAATCCACCAAAATTACATTTTCTTTTCAGAAAACCTAATGAAAACAAAACAGAAAGTGCTTTTCACATTTCTTGAGGGCATATATGTGATCAGGAAAAACAAAGCTTGAAGAATTGTGGGGATTTGGTTAATAATTTATAGCCAGAAGTCCTTAATTAGCTTGAAACATAAAAATTATTGTTTTTTAATCAGTAGACTTAGCTTTCATTGCTGGACGCAAAAGCACATGAAGCAATCAATCTTTTCACAGTCTGTGGCAAGAAATGCAGTATAGAGAAATAAATTCTTGGAATCTTTGTCACTAAAGAAAACAAGGGTCTCTATTCCTACTCCAACAGGTACAATTACAGACCTCTGCATTCGTTCTCCCATAAACGCAGGATCTCTCACGAGTCCATCTGCTAAGACAGAATGTTTTGTTTGGTTTTCAATCATCTTTCAGGAAGACATACTTCCAATTTTCCCTTTCCCTCTACTTAGGGATTTCAAAATACAGTCTCATAATAGTAAAAGAGATGAGGGACACAGAAGGAGAGAGAATACACAAACGTAATGACTTCTGTAACTCCAGCTTGCATGTCTACAAAGAATGGTCCTACTTGGTCCGAACAGTGGCTCACATGGCACCATGTTCTGTCTCTGATGGTGGCATAAAAGAGCTCATCAGTGAGGCCATTACCTGCAATCCCTTTCCCCTTACTTTTTGTAATATCTTGTTTACCACGTGGTTCCTCCAGCACACTCAGGTGAATGCCACCTGCTCACAGCAGCATATCATCTAAGTTATCAATTTGGTCTCATATTTTCCGTGCTCTTACCCAAACTCATTTAGCTCATGTGATCCATTTCCTAGAAACCATAGGTTCAGTGTGGGAATCTCTTCCAACGGCTTCGCCAAGCTTCTCAGCTGTGGACTATCTATTTCACACCTTAGCTTCTCTGTTGGGCCATGAGAGTCACTGGACTACTCTGGTTTCTGTGACTTGCAGCACAAGGTATACCTTGGGTTCCAACACAGTGCTTTTATCTAACACCAGGTTGCAAGTGCGCTTCATTTTTTTGACTGCCATTTTAATTTGAAAGTAAATGATGTAGACATGTGGCAGTCTTGGTATTGAGTATCTTTGTGCTGAATGTATTTGGTTTGCGCTCTCCTGCTAAAATCTTCAGCTTAATTGTACTATGACTGCTATTACAGAGCAGCTCTCCCACTAATACCGCTTGAACTAGGTCTTCTGCAACAACTGAAACCAAATCAAGAAATCCACCTTTTCTTGTGGGTTTCTAAAGACTAGTTGTTCTGGGAAGCAGTCGTTTAATGCATCCAAAAATTCTTTCTAAATCCCAACTTGATAAGGCATTTCTCCAGTCTACATGTGAGTAGCAGAGATCTATTATTATCTATCCTAATTTTGCAGATTCTCTAATTTCACTCAACACAATGTTTCATCCTTTGGACCACAACACATCGGCAGCTACTGTGGAGGGTGGTCATTCTGAAACATGAAGACTACTCTTACCAGAAGTTGTTTTCAGAAGAGTGCTTAGTCATAAGGAAAATGATCCAGCAGGTCTTTGTGACAGCCATTTGCCGTACAAAGTACAAACCTGTTGCCAACTCTAGTGATAATACAAGGTATGCAGCATGTCTTTTGTTCTAAAGTGTCTTGACACCTCTATCACAAGTCAGTTACAAGGCTGAAATTTTCCCAACATGTACACGACTTCATTTCTGTCAATGGGACATCATCTACCTGTTGTTCGTCGTACATTCCTGGGCTCTGGTTTTATTGACAGCTGATATTTTAGCATGCCTTTGTTGAAATAAGACGTGCTGCTGCTGTGCAGCTACTGAGCCATCAGATCATCTCCATGATCTCAGTGTTCAACTCGGTAGAACAAGGATTAAACAGTCCAGGAAATGAAACAGAGGAAATTCTCAGAGATGGCAGATCTACAGAGGCCAGAGCCCCAGAAATGTACAAGATTAAGAGTGCACAAAATACAGACACTAAACTTCAACAACAATAATAGTTTGGACACAAGTGGGCCTCCTGATACTTGTGACTAGATGTACGGCTACGTATATTTAGAACGTGAAAAGCTGTAGGCAGTTTATGGGGGCTGTTTCATAACTAAAGTGTAATTCTACATCAACAGATGACCATGTCCATCTGCTGCACCAGTTCAATTTCCAGCCTGAAGAAAAATCCGGACAAGTTGGGGTGAAGCATCCCATGACCAGCTGATATGCTCCTTTGGCCTCCCTCCTTTTCAACTCTGACAAGAATGTTAGAAATAGACATGTTTACCCTAGCTTTAAGGAAATGGGACCACTATTGACATTCACTTATGTCTCCTACTAGGAACACTATTTGGTACTGAACAGCTTTGCGGTTGTTAAAAAAACCACAAACAGAACGCCTGAGATTAGACGGTTTCTTTCGCCTTTCTTAAGCTGATAATTTTACAAAAGAGCAAGTCTATTTTCTTCCAAATACCAAACAAATTTCATGGAAGAGTGTATAAAGACAGGAGAGTGAAAGGAACGGCTGAAAAAGTAACTAAAGAGGGGACTTATGCCTTCCTAAAACAAGCCTTGAAGACGGGAGTCATGCATCTGCAGATGTACTGGAAGCACCCAAATCTCCCCTGGGCAGTTATTTGGGTGCCTGGGGAGAGCCGCCCTCAGCATATTAAGGCTTTCCACTTTCGGCCTATCCAGGTCTCCTTTTAAAGACCTTAACTCAGATGAAAGGGATGCCGGCCACTCCACTCTGCTCTTCTTCTGTAGTCAAGTGCTGAGCAGCCAATGAATCAAGAAGGTGATTCAGCACAAACACCACGGGAATCGGACTGGCTCTCATCAAAGTGCCAAGAGCCACAGGGGTAAGATTAATGGAAAAGTGCTAACGAAGAAATACCTTCCTGCAGGAATGTCTTTTGTCCCGGTGCCTGTCACACTAGCAGATAGAGACATACAGCGATTACTTTCTGATTTATTGTTGAAAAGTAAACATAAGGATTCAATAAAAAAGAAAGATATGCAATGTTATACAATGGAGAAGAGCAAAAAGCGTTACCCTTGCTTTCCAAATTCCAAAGGGTACTAAAGTTTTTCTGGTTCGTTCTCATACAGTTTATATTTGCATACAGCATTTTTATTCCCTGAAGTATATCATTTCCCTGTCTTGTTGTATAGCACAGTATTTACATCCACACTAGAAGACAAACCAGCCACTGGAGTTAGCAGAGTACTCTACAGAGGCCAAGAATTTGTTCACATAATTTACCACAGTTATACATTAGAGTATTCTCTGTCCTGTGGCTGTATCTGGCAGCCTGTTCTTCCCAACAGACAGGAATAGGTGCAAAACCAACTGATGAAAGAAGCCCTGTAATCACTGTCTAACAAAGTCACAGAAGAACGTAGTTATACAAACACTTTGTTTACTGTATGCAGCTCTGAAACCATTCCATGGAGGAAAAAAGCTATTGTTTGGTGCTTAGCTCATTTAACTTACAAATACTCATGCAGTGTTATTTAAGATCTGATACAGATATTCTTCATAAAGACTAAGTAGCCATATTTTGGGTTAAGATTTCCTACATAAAAATGTAAACTTTCATCTTACACAATTCACTATTGTTTCATAGCTCTTATGCTATTGCCTACTATTTATACTCCAGACAATGGAGTCAGTTTTGTCCTTTAATTTCCTTGAGAAAAAATAAAGATGCAGATGAAGACCAGAAGGAAAAATTTTCCATTTGTATTGGAAATGTATTTGCCCATTCTGTAAGAATGCATTTTGGACACTATACACTATGGAAATACTCTCCACTTATGAATTCTTTATAGAACCCTGCTGTAAGCAGCCCAATAACATGGTACATCTCCAAAGTTTATTTGTGCCTTACTAGACTTCAGGAAGCTCAGCTGAGGGTCATGCAGAGGCAAAAATCAAACTCTTGCTCTGTTTGGTTTTTTTCAAAAAAATATAATTTCAATTTAAATAACAAGTTGGTACCTTTTTGCAGCAGATGAAAGAGTTTCTTTTCTGGCAACAGAAACAGAGGAACTGTGGCTTGTTTTCCTGCTTCCTGTACTCCCATTAGTTATACAGGACATCGAGATAGCTTCTCGGAGGCTTGGCTGACCTAAAAAAAAGAAAAATTGAAGAACATAAGATTTTACAGCTGTATCCAAAGATCCATCTGAAAAACCAAAAGCTCTCTGATGTGGACCTGGTATCACACAGCAGCAGCCCCAGAATTCAGGACAACCATCTAGCCTATATCCAGTGACACATTCATGAAAGCCTTAACCTAGGCAGTGGGAGATAGGAGACCTGGGACACTAGGACAGGCAGGAATATGCTCTGATAGGGGTCAGCTTCTCTACTGCCATGCTGCCAGCAAATACTTTATTTCAGCAACATGCCACATCTCTTTCCATAGGAAGAATTAAAGATTATGGCTAGCCTTAGGGAAGTGGTAGCTCCAACAGCTGTGGGACAGCAGATCTGATTATTTCAACTCTGTTGTTCAAAACCATCACAGCTCAGATAATACCACATGAGGTTTGTTGCTTTCAATTTGTTTGGTTTTTACTAAAATTCAGCGAAGTTGTAGACAGAAGCCCCCTCTATACTGAAAGAATTATTAATTTAAGGGTTGTCATTCCAAGGATTCAAAAATCCAGGTTTTCACCTTGTTTTCAGCTGCCCCTTCCATCTTAGAAAGGTATCGACTTTTGAGTATACGCACTATGGTATAGTTATTAAGTTTCTGATGCAGTTTACTCTGTAGTACATCTGCCACATCCAGTGAACATTTCAGACTCCCCTCCGGGGATGAATCAAGACTGTATATGTGAAGAAGGCTGTTGTCTGTCAGATGCCCACTTCACTCATTGCAGAAGTTTGAAACTATGCAGTGAATGTGGGAGGGGACTGCAAGGAAGACGGGGGTAGCGAAGGCTCTTCTATTTAAAGAGCTGAACGCTAGCTAGCCTGGCAATTGGCTCCCAGACCTGCCTCTGCCACAGACCGTCAGTGAAATACTCGAACCTGACATTTCACCCTTTCCCACTAATCATGGGTCTCTCCTTTTTGGTATGCCTTTCTTATTTCCAAGGTCTTATTCAGAAAAGAGTTTTGCCCCCTCCTTTCCCCCGAGTGCTAAACTTGTGCTCTTCTCTCTGCAGCATTACGTGCCCTGAAAAAATCCCTGGCCTAAGGTCACATTAAGAATCCAAAAATCAGTGGTCACTTTTGACCCTATCTCCATGCCACATCCCCCCTGCACAAACAGCAAGCTGTTACTGCATCTTACGGGGTCGTGATGTCCAGCTACTCTGACTACAGCAACAAGCACGAAGGACACAATTGACAGGAAAACAACAGGTCTGTGCTCATGGCAGGCTTGGAATAGTGTGAGACAGATAAAGCATGAGGCCACACATTGAAGATAAAAGTGAGAAGTAAAAAAGCAGTCGGGGAGAATCGACTGCTCTGTGCACTGAGGGCAAACTTGCACAGATGCATCATTTGCACAATACCAGCATTTGATCCATTTGTCACATCGCAGCTCTATCAGGCAGGCTGAGAGGCAAATTGAGTCTTATTTTAAACAAGCACTTTACATATGAGAGATCCCCATCAAGGGAATATTAGGTTTCAGAACTATTTGGATGAAGGCAGAAATGGGCTGACCTGTGCTAACCATATACAGCTTCAAACGCACCAAGCAGCATGTGACCACATCTGAAATTCAGATCAGGGAAGCCAAAAGGAGCATGCAGAATGTCCCAGGCAGAAATGAGAATAAAGGAAATCTGAAGAAAGTAAAGACACACTTAAACACAGCAACACTGCTAAGATCATTGTCGTTCTTCCTAAATTCTGCATAGATCAACTTAGCATGATTCCTTCCAGCCGGTACTTCTTAGAGACCGTTTTATTTGCAACATACACATTTGGAATACAGATTTTATTTTAAAAGTTAATATACCGTACAAAACCTCTAAAGCTCAAGAGGTTTTTACCCCTGTGTGTAACTTAGATGCAAGACCAAAAGCACATGAGCTTAAAAAGCACTTTTAGTATTACAAGCCTATAAATTTGCTTCTTTTATTTTCAGTGACAAAGTAAATCATCATCTTTGTGGAGATGCATAGTATCAAGGCCTATGATTCACTCTTGAACTGCATATGACCTTAACATCTCCGTCTGCTCATCGTAATAGATCAATGCCTCTCCAACCAGCACTAGCAAGGCTTTCCAGAAACGTGAATCAGGAGACATAATAGCGGTAATTCTCAGGCCAGCGGGGAAAGCATTCAGCGGGAAGTATAAAGAACAGAGCTACTACACACAGGGCACAGCAGCTTAATAAGATGGGGAACAAACTGCTCAGTTTTCTCAAGCAAGAAGCGCATTGCTATTTTGTTCACTGACGGGATCTAGAATTCCCCCTATTAAGTACAAAAATTGTTAGTTTCTGCTCATGTCCAAGGACAAAACTGATGACAAACAAAACGGTACATCAATGTATACTCGTGACAGGAACGTGCTGTGCTCCACACAATGATGAATGCAATAATAATAACTTAAAAAAGGAGCCATTGGCACTTTTAAGGTTATTTGTTTTTCAGTAAAATGGATGATGATGGTAGGTCTGCAGAGTACTTCCTAATTTCAACAAGTGGCATACAAGCGGCATGAAGATTTTTGAATCAAAGTAAAAACAAGTTTTGTAAAATGACTAACAATTACACATAACCCAGATCTCTTGAATCATTCATTTCTTAAAAAAGTGACCAAAACATTTGGACACAGACTGAAACATCAAGATCTAGAAAAAACTGCATTGTCAGATTTTTTTTCAAGTATCAAAAATATATCAGGCTTTCTTACACTCCAGAACAAGACCTTGGTCAGTCACAGTTGAGTGTGCCACGCTCAATGTGCAATAAAATGTAAGAAATCAACAAAAACAATGGAAAACAAACAAAACCCCCAAAACTCAACACCCTTAAGAAACAAGTCCTCTTCCAGACTCTCTATATATTCTATTTTAACTAGATAGTCAAAAATGACCTTTAGAATATCTATTTCTAAAGGGAAAAAAAAAATTAAAAATCAAATCATCTGCAAGAAAATGCATTTAAATTTTACGCCATGAGAAGGAAGGGCAAGTTTAAGCCCTGTGCACATCCCAGGCAGCAGAGCAGTGAAGCCTGGCTGTCCACAGGGTCAGACACACATAACCAGAATCTCTGCAGCTGGGTCTGAAGCCCAGGGAAGCCGATGCACCGGTCCCAAAACTGCGCAGATCTCTTCATGGCTTTTAACCAGGGCATCTCTACAGTCAAAAGATATCAAAAATTAACAACGCTATAACCTTCTTCACTGCAGAGATAGTCCTTCATAGCAGTCAAGCAACTTCGCTTCAGAGACCGGGAATATAATAAAGTGGCACAGGAGAACACAAATTCCAGATCAATAGACTAAAACTATTGAGTTCTCCCAGCACTCGGACTGCACATCTCTGCCAATATCATGTCATACATCACCTGCTAGCATAAACAGTCTGAAATTTTTCAGACTGAACAGCACTCAGCTTTATCTGTTAACGTGGAACAAAAGCCAGACATAAACTGAACATAAAATAAAAGCCAGTGTATGGTCACCAGGATTAAAGCCAAATTGTCAGAGATCAAAGTGGTAAAAAAATGTCTTTTATCCATAATGGATTCATCTCCGTTCTGATAATTTTCATAGAATACTATCTGTTGAGTTCAAAAGAAGCATTTCATTAACATCTGTCAAGTATACAAGTGTGTGAATGAAAGATAAGTAGGATTAGAAGAAATAGACTACAATAAACTGAGCATCTATTTCCATCTCTATCAGCCTTGATTAGCTAACTAGGCAGAAACTGAAGCCAAGCTGTAAGAGAGAGTGGTAAGTTTTGAAAATGTGTGTCCCGTGATAACATGATGGCTTTTCTTTCCGAACACACATATAAGGTACTAGAGCTGAGGATCAGGTAGTAATTCACTTTTTCCCAAACCCAAAGTTACAGTTTATTTATGTTAAAATATAGTTTATTATGTTATTACTTGTGTTAACTAGAACAACAATTTAATATCTTTGCATTTGCTGATATCCTGATAGGTAAACTGCCTGCCTTGCAAAGAAAAAAACAAACTCTACTTTACTTTAAATTGAAATTAGCTGAAGAAGAGAAAGTAGCTGCAGCTACATTAAATTAACTTTTCTGTACACTTGATTCAAGTTGATTTCAAACATAAAACTCAACAACTCACATGTTAAAAACAACAAAAAAACCCCCTTACTTATACTGTTTTTCTTTAAGCTTACCTTTTTCCTTTTTTTTTTAAAGGTATAGGATATCCAAGTCCTTCAACAACCCTAGAATACTTCATTTTCAGCAAAAGTTGACAAAGATTTCTCTATTTCAACTATATTACATGCCATGGGGGTTTGTGCAAATAAAACCGATGGCTTGAAAGACAGAAACCCAATTTAGTACTCTTACTAAAGAAGTGTGTGTTCAACCACACTATTAGTCACCAGAGAACCCACACAGGTGAGCCGCAGAAAAACAGACTGAAATAGATCTAAGTGTAGCAGAACATAAGATTTTATCTGCGCTTCCTTCCTAAAATAAAGACATTGAAAATGAACTAGAAATTATTACAAATCCTCAACTTAATTCAAGATGTTATAACGAATAGTACCAAAGCCATTTCAAAGGATGTCAAGTCCCTCAGCTCATGGAAGATGCTGGCAAAGAAATAGCTTCGGAGCGCTAAAACTCCTTTCAAAAAAAAAAAAAAAGTAGAGAGAAGAGTACTGTATTCTGAAGGGTAGAGGAAAGTTTTCTTCAGCATTTTGTTTTATTCAACAACTTCACTTACATAGTAAAATACTGATTAGAACTTCTTAAGTAGAAAAAGTGTTCTCTTCTTCTATCATATGAAAAACATTACAGGTCAGGGTGAGATAATAGTTCTCAAATAATGATCAATACTCATCAGGAAAAAATTATTCAGTTCACTACCTGTTGTTTATACTTCATCTTGTTTAATAATCCAATTTTAAGACAAAATTAAGTTCTGACGGACTTTATTATTCTTACAACACTTAGATCTAGCTGAAAAAAAAATCAGATGCTTTTTATACTTTTATTTAAGCCAAATTTCACAAATCTCCATTGACAATTAGCAATTAAACATACCTTATTTGTCATTTCCTATTAAAAGAAAAGAACTATCTGAATAGAGGCATGTTAATATGCAACTTTGAGAATGTATAGCTAATGCATAAACATCTTGAGATGCAAGTGAATCTCTCCAAATAGACAGATAAACTAACTACAATGTTAAGAATAATTAAATATTTGTTTAGAGGTTTCCTACCAAATTTTTATAGCTAGTGACTTAACCTGTCAATGCATACATTTCTAACTATAACTGCTCCTCCTAGACACATAAAACTAGTTTGTTAGGTGTTATGCTTTTAAGAGTGTAGGGGAGCCATAGCCCTGCTCCGATGCTTTGTTCTTTGGGCTGGCATTTTAAAACTTACTACCCAGGGAAACAAAAGACTTCTTTGGCGTGAGACAGCCAATTGCTTATTCAAACCACACAGCCCTCTTCCTCCCCCCCCCCCGTCTTATTATTTTGCTATACTTTCCCAGAGGCATAATCTACTTCCTCAACCAATTGCCAAATGAGCTATATGCAAGCAGAGGAAACAAAATTTGAACTATGGTAAACTGAAACAATTTGATATACTCTGATGAACAGTGATGAAAGAGCCACTCAAGTGTTTTCAAATAAAACCTGCTTGTCATTTAAAAAGTCAGTGGCACCATTTAACTCTTCCAACATTGCAATTCTTAGTTTGAGAAGCATCATGGACAGCAGCAGAGTACCGCTCAGGAGAATTTGCCCACACAGTTCTAAAAAAAGCACACAAATGCACAAAACATCCAAAAATGTAAGAAGCATATGGAAAAAGAATAAGGACACTTATCACCACAACTGAAAAACACTCCTCTACCATGTTCTGAATATCTTCTCCAATGAACAAGATTATTAGGTTACAGAAGTCAAAAAAAAGTAAAAATGGAGCTTTCTTCTTATTCCCTCCTTCCTTCTACTTTATTTAGCTGGTTAGTGATCCCATTAATGCCCTCTAGATCCAAATTCTTTGAATAAAGGAAAATATATGAAGAACATCAAGAATAGTAAGTATAACAAAAGAAAAAGAAAATAGTAAAAAAGACAGAGGAGAAGATAGGAAAAAATGAGGAAGAAATGCAGAAAAAATAATTTTAATGCAGAAAGAACAGATGGCACCAAACTAATACCTGGAAAATCCATTAAGACCTCAAGAGTATCATTATTTGTTATGTGAGCATACAGCCTGCAGACTTCAATTGGACTATTCCCATGAGTAAAATGACACACATACGAGCTTGCCAGGTTAGTTTTAATATCGTGGATAAGAGCCTACATCCTACCTCTATCACAAGCATTTTCCTATCTATGCTCCTATTTTCTGTTCCTTTAACATTTACTGAGTAGACAACATAAACATGTCCGCAGTTATTAGAGCAATTCTGCACATTGAAATGTGTTAAGACTAAAACCCCAAATGCAAGTCTATCTTATGCTTTCATTAACGAAGCTTGCTGAACACCTGAAGTCAATTTTTGTTAATACAAACCAAAATGACTTAATGTTATTGAAATTAAACCATTGTTGAGATAAGGTAAAAATTACATCTGAAGTGCTTTGCTTACTTTAGTGCAATGAGATGGAATTTGATGCAAGATACTACTTAGGATTTTTCCTACTGAAGAGACACGCTATTTCACATGAGAGAAGGGACCAGGAATGCAAGGAAAAAAACCTCCCTGGGTTCCTATTATAAAAATCCACTGCACAAAAGAAAAAAATAATAAATAAATAAAACACCTGCATTTCCAGTACATAGGTGCTTTTGCAGGTCCCCAAGATCACTGCTTTAAGAAAAATAAATGCTTCTCAGTCTGCCAGCATGCATTGTTGTGGGAGACCCTCTCTGCAAACTGCCATCCACTGCTTCAATTTCACTTTGTGAGTTGAATTTGCATACAAGTTATTTGATATCAATTCTTGTCCAAGCCATAGGAAATGTTCCTCCAAAGGTTTAACCTGTGACAAGCCTCCTCATTACTTCCAAGTCCAGAAAAAGGATGTGAACTCTTTTCTTTCTCTACAGGCAGACATCAGATGTACTTTCCGGTAGATGGCCACTTTTTAAGGCAAGAGCTTGTACCCCAGTGATATGATTAGTCTGAGACACTATACTGGTGCCATTGTGTGCCACAAACTTGTCTCCACACCCAGAGCCTGAGGGATGGATTCTCCTGTTACACACATTTTGACACCCTGGAAGATTTTAATAGGTTTACCAGGCACCAGCTGTGAGCCAATCTATCTTGCTGGCAGCCGCAAGTACCAGACTGCTTTATGCTTTCCTTTTCTTCGGTGTCCAGGTAATCTTTGTTTTTGGAACTTTTTGTGAATGTTAACAGCATCAATCATACATCAACAGCAGAGACATGTGGCAACAAGAGCACAGAGCTGCCAAAAGCAAAGAACTTCCGACCACAGAAATTCCTCTTACCAAGAAAGAAAAGAGAGAAAGAAAGATAGAAAGGGGGAAAAAAAACGCAAAACAACCAAAACCCACAAACACACCCACACACTACAATCCCCCCAAACCCTGTAGCTGCTGGGGATCTGTTCCCTAATCAAGCCCTTTCACATTTCTGAGAATCCTCAACACTATCTTTGGACCTGGCAATTTCTCCTTTGTGTAGTTACTCTTAATTGTGTGCAGAGATGGAAAAGTACTATTGTAGCCTTTTTATTTTGAAGAGGTTTTCTCTATTTAGAATGACTTTGCATTAAGAAATACTAAGGAGGAAAAACAAGCCAGGTGCGAACACTCCCAGACTGCTTTTCACTGTGCAATAACAGACAAGTGCTAAATCTGTTGCAATCCCTGCTAGAGGTATTTCCCTCATACAGCATCTCCACTTCATGCTTGAGAGGCACTAAAATGGCTAAAAAACCTCACCCTTTAACTTATCTCAAACAGTTTGCAAATCACCTATCCCTGTATGAAGAGCAGCTTGCTTCTAAGACAGGGCTAGACACACAAAAACATAGGTAGTAACCTCCTCACTGATAACCCATGGGTTAGAAACAAAAATCTGCCCATGCGAATTTTTTCACTGAAGACTGGACTAAGTTCAAAATAAGCATGCAACAGAAATGTAGAGAAAAAGAAAAACAAAGACCGCAAGGATAATGCAAAAAAATGTAGCTTCAGCTATGGTTGACTCAACCTGTCAATCTAAAAATAAAGGAATAAGAAAAATAAGAGCAGAATTAGCTCACCAGATATGCAATGGAGACAAACTAACAGAAAGGAGGAAAAGATCTCTTTTCACACTAAGCTGGGCTATCAACTTCAGAATGAGAAAAATCAGTGAAAAAGTGACTGGGATTTGTCTCTTTCAGCACGATTCAGTCTGTTCACAACACTTATTTTTAGGCTATGAAAAACCTCTCTTCAAAGACACTGCTGAGGTGGCAACAAGAAAAAAAAATAGAGAGGTTTTAGAAAACTCATTTCACAGCATCAAGTAGGAAAGACTCCTTCAAAGTAGGTTACATACTGTCTCTCAGATTAAAACTCTTTTGTTTGATGGAAAGATTCAAGATGGCTTTTTCACGTACTATGATTCTTGTAAGTTCCGTTTATTTTAAAAGTATTTATCTTACTGTGTTGCCATACTTCAAATTAAACGCACCTCTTCAATGTATTCAGAAATATATACACATCTATTCTCTTTGCTCATTATTTATGTCAGTGTGTATTTAAGGGCTGTTATAGAGACAAATATTTCTGTGAATCAAAGCATCAGTTGTTTTTTTTTTTTTAAAGAAAACCTATGTATAATATTTACCATGAAACTGCAATTGTTGTAATGCAGAAATGCGGATTCTTGACAGGATCACGAACACCAAAGAGAGTTTTGGAGGAATGCAATAACCTTTGCAGCAACCCTGACTTGACTAGTAAAAGCCTGTTATGTAGCCACAAAATACTTCAAAGACAAATTAATGACGACTTCCCTGAATATTATTTTTGTATGACAATTCAGATCTTCTGCCAATCCTACTCATTCATGAAAATAATATATTTCTCTTTGTTAAAACATTTCAAGAGTTCTTTATTTATTGAATGAACTTAAAATACAGAAATCAAAAGTAGAGCCTAAGGTAATGCAAAAAGCTATGTACAAACTTGTTTTGAAATATTTATTAAAATATTGATGTTTATATTTAAATCAAGCTCAAGCTCATTCCTCAAGTCTAATTTTAGACTTGTACAAAATTCCAGTGACTGTATGCAAACATTTTCTTTTGTGACATCTTTATATCACCTCTTTGCAGCTGATTTCACAATAAATAGTGAAGTTAATGTGTTGCCTGGTGGTATTAGGTGACTGAACACAATGGAGGGGATATCCACCACAAATTAAATACAGTGCCAATCAGTCATAACTCATTTAAGTTCAACGTATTAGGTCATATGTGTACGTCTCTACCGCTGCCCCCTTCTCTTCCTTCACAGTTAACAGGCTGTTGTCATTAATACGTAGAGGTGTAATAGCACAAAGCTGAAGATATTTAGATACCACCCTACCCCCCCAAGAAATAATGAATTTATTTTTCACTGAACAAATTCACCTGGAGAACTCTGTATAGCCCCAAGACCCCCAGAGTCCCAGCAAGGAGATGGACCCAAGGCATTTTGCAGAACACAGCGAGTTTGCCCTGCCTGTGCATGGAGTTTGCTGGGTATTAGGCAGCTCCAAGCCAAAGGTCTTTAGTCACGTTTGTGCGTATCCCGGCTCCTCTGCATTTAAATGGGAAGAATAAGGTCCTACATTGCATACATTTTGCCCACAGTTTTACACTTGCACGTTTTCTTTTTCTCATAATGGACAGCAGACAGCAAAGACTGATTTAGTCAAAATACTTGCTAGAGCTCTATTTACACAGAGTTAGAAAAGGAAGTCTCAACCTTGAGATCAGAGATGCATATCGGGTAGATAAAAGCTGCATTTATAAGCAGGGCTGACAACAGTCTACCATTTAGCAAGCCAGAGAGAATGGCAGAATTCAGCAGAGCCCAAGCCAATTAAGCATCATCACTTCCTTCCATCTGGCAGAGAGACTGCAAAACCACTTAATTAAGGAATTTGATTTCTCTGCCACATCTAAAATAATTCAAACTTTCAGCATTTCCAGCTTTTGCATTTTCAGCCTGTATAATGCAGCCACCCAAACAAACATAGGCTACCATGTGTCAGTTCAGTATTATACTGGTGTTGCTGTAATGGGTGTACTTCAAGACTGAAATACAGGGATTGAGCCCTGAGAACTCTGTGCTGTATGGTCTGATGGGAATACGTGTATTTATGGTGAATTAGAACTGTGAATTATCTGAAATATGACCTAACCTTTTATTTAATCAGAGGCCTAATACATATCACAAACATACACAGCCATAGTTCTCTCTGAATATACAGTTTTAAGTTGGAGTAAATTCAAATAACTCAATTCAAATAGTTCTCCGGAATAGAATAGGAAATGTCCGGGGGGGAAGTATGTAAAAATTAGTGCAAACAGTATCTAGTTTCTTTACTTTTAAACAATTCTATATATTTCAAAGTTGCAATGTAAAAATTACTAGCCACTAGCCAAAAGAGATACTGCTGAGTGGCTACATGGCCACTTCTTACAAGAAACCTACTGGTGGTGAGTTATCTTTGTAGATGAGCAAAAGCTTCCTTATTTGGTGTCAACGTATTTTGGGGTTTTGTTTTGTTTGTAATTTAGGGGCAGGAGGAAATGTAGCCTCTAATACGCCCCTTCAGTTGAGTAACTTCGAAGTGAATTCAAAGGTGAGACTCAGAACTGCCCAGTGGCAGGTTAAACACCGCAGCTGTAAAGCATTTCATCATTTAAATTAAAACAGGAACCGCTTAACAAGAAGTAAGGTAGATTTTCAGGAGTGTTAAGTACATAAAAATGTTAGCAAATAGATATCTGAAATATGCATATTAATTTTGCTGTTAGCCATATACTATAAAGCCACACTTGAAAAAACTAACCCTTCCAGCTCAAAATATACCTGCCTTTCCCAACGAGACAGAAAAGAGGAGAAAAGTGATCAATGGAGAACGTTCTCCATGATAACAGTCTGACTCTAGAAAGAATTTACCAAATATGGGTTTACCTTTACTTGGTGCTGATTTTCTCACAGAAGCTACATGGTCTTCAGAGATAGCAAGACGCCTTAGCACATCAGCCAACGCTGCTTTTAGCACAGTGATTTCATCTTCTTGTTGCTGCACTCTCAGCTCCAGGGCTGAAAGACGGTCCTGGACATCAGATGTGCTTGCAGCCGAGATGCTGTCGTCTGTACAGCAGGAAAACAGAGAAGAAAGAGGTGTTTAACTGATTTGTTCCAAACTAAAAGCCACTGAAAGAAGCATGTACAGCATGAGTATGCCTGTCCTATCATTTTGAAAGACTGAAGATGCTCAAACAAACATGTTCAGGAGAAGAAGGAATGGATATTATGTTCAATGTATCAAATTAATGCTTCAAGACAGAAACATTACTAATCATTAGCTAAGACAGAAGGCTTAAGAAGTGTGGCCTTATTACAATCAAAAGAGGCAATGTGCTTTCTGTTAAAATAGCGTTGAAAGAAAAACATGCTTACCAGTAGAAGGAAGATTGAAATTAAGCTTATTTAAATAGCCAACTGAATTAACTAAAAACATATAAAACTATGGTAAAATTTCACAATATATTCTTTTGGAACTGTTGAAGAATTTTCAATATGATCCTTAATTTTAAAGCAAGATGTAAAGTTTTAAAAAATATCCATAATCCAGTTGAACATGCAAATATTGCTAGCCATGATCTAATTGCATCAAGTGGCAATCTCTATTTACATGGTCTAGATCAGAGATCTTAACTCCAATTCCTTCTCTTTAACTTTTTTCACATCACCACCCTGCACGTGCCAAAAAAATATACGACATTATAACATTTGGCCTGAAGTGAACAGAAAATAAATACGCTAGAAGAGGTTCCAAAAATGTGTTTGGCCACACAGAGATAGATTAGCATTGAAGGCATAATCCAGCCAAATCTATTCTTCAGTGGTAAAAAGGAAATTACAGCTTCTGCATACTCTTTGCCTTTGACAGTTCTTTGCATTATTTCTGCCAAGCCAAAATAACACATAACAGATTTTTGTGTTTGGCTGTTCCAATAAATCATAGGCCAACCAGTAAAAAAGACCCGTAAAAGAATATGTTGCTCAATCACAAGGTACGGAATTCCTTATCCATACTGATTTAGGTTTACTAAAAATTCAGGAAGGAACTTCTAATATTGTCTGTATTACAGAGGTAAATTTTGTAAACCTGACGGTATGAGTCCATATTGTATGAAATATATACAAACAGTAAATTTACACGTAAGGATAAATAGCTGGATATTATTACTGTGACTATTATACAATCTAAACTTTAGTTCACTAATCCTATTGAGACATATCACAGGGGAAAAAAAGTTAATATAACCACAATCGTAAAACTCTTTTTCACTAAAAAAAGCCTTCATTTTGAAATACTTGCATAAGGGCACTTTTAAAATAAATACAAGTAAAAGAAACACCATGCCAAACACCTCCAAGGAATTAAATATGAAAGAAATTAAGGAGTTTAACACCAACTTCCATTAAGGTAAAACATGATACTCACTACTGAAGGAGCAAGAATTGAACCAACCAAAATAAAGAATCACAATAATACTTTCACAACACTAACAAAATTCCTACAAGGAATTAGTAAAACAAACTAGTATTAGTAGTGAAATGTCTTCACTATTATTACTAAACTGAAAGGAACAGCTAAGATTACATTGATTAAACAACTCCTACAAGATGAGAGTTTCGCATATTGATTTAATTCACTGGTTAAACCAAAAGCAGAAGCGTATCACTTCATGGTTAATACTGTATATATTCAGGCTGATAAATAAAAAGAACCGTAGGGGAATTAACAAGGCAAGTAATCAGACTGACATCTGAAGACAGCAGATCAGAATAACTCTGAACAAAATGCCTTTAATATCACCAGCCATAACTGCTCCTCCTATATGCAGAAAAGTTATTTTAACAACTCTACAGCCCAGCATATCTGATGCTCTCTCAATAGTACTTTACAAATCCAGACCAGCGACAGCTGCCCCAGCTTCGGAAGGGCTGTCTAAGATTCTTTTATTAAAACCCCCATTTTCAAAACATAAAACCCCATCTGTTTTAAGGAGCCAACAGAAATTCCTAAAAGCACATGTACCTATACAGCATACAAAAAGGAACTAAGGTACATTTACATTAATGCATGAAGAAAAGCTTTTACTTTAGGGAAGTAAATGGACTTCAAGTACCATCATATAATTCATATTTTTGCTATCGTTACAATATTAGCCTTTAAATATGTGCAGTGGACCAGACAAATTGAACACTGCAGAAAACAATGACAACTATTTTCAAAATATTATGACCTTTATAACTCATCTTACACTGGGCAGCAGTCCAAACAGAAGAGAGAAGTTTGACATTTCCTTTAAAAAAAAAAAAAAGAAAGAAAGAAAACAGGAAAGCTTATTTTTCTTCTTTTTTGTCTGCCAAAGCCTTCAATTAATGAACTATTAAAAGATTTTATAATAGCTAAAATATGGGTAAATTCCCAGGCCATATAAATATACAGCAAATTACTATAAAACATTTGTAAAAGGAGTAAGCAGCTATGTCAAATCATCATTTTAGAAGCCAGACTTTACTGTCTTCCCTGTGTAGAGTCCAAATAATAGTCATTACCAAACCAGGAAAGGCTCCACTGTTGGATGGTCTCTCCGACGTTCATGGGCGCAAGTGCTCTGCCAGAGCGCCGGCTGCCTGACATGGGCATCTTTTTTTCCCCACCAACTACTAACATTGACTAGACTGCTTCTGCCGAACCGCAGCACCCCAATAAAGGGACACATTAGATGGCTCCTGCACCCCCCAAAGTCACAGTTATGTCACTAATTAGAAACTTCAAAGGAGAACAGGAGAGAAAAATCTTTCTGCCCTGTAAGGGTGAGCTGCAATGCTTTGACCTCTCAACATATCAAATGAGATGGTAGATGAGTTGGCCATCATTCAGCTCTGTGACCTGTGCTATGGAGGTTTAGCACCTAGACGTGGTATGGAGAGGCAGAAGGACCCTCAAACCCAACTTCATCCCAAGAGCTCATCAGAGGTCATAGCTGTATAAATGGGGCATGAGTAGGAAACCAAGGTTAAGCCATGTAGCCCATTCAAAATTAGGCAAAGCCATGGGGCTTTGTGTGCATACAATGGGAGAACAGAGTTTCAAACCACCGGCGGCTGCTTTGCATTGCCAAGAGGACACATGAGAATGACTGAAAGGAGAAGCTGGACAGTTAAGAAGATCACTATGAAATCAAGAATGTTTTAGTTGATCAAAGAATACAGTAGCACACTGGGATCACATTTTATTATTCTTTATCATTCTACAGAAGCAGCATCTGTTTCAAGTGATGACAATTATATATTACACTGACAACTATTAGAGAATTAAAATGAATGATTCCCAACCCAAATACCTCACCCATGACAGCAAATACTCAACTGAACTACAACATGCCCTTCTTGGCAGTGTCTTAAAAAGTCAGTCAACTAGGGATTAGCTTAAAAGAAGATGCCTTGAAAGTAAACACAACTGCAATCCTTGAGATCATTTTGACAAATCTGCACAATGCAAAACTATACTTTTTTTTTGCGATAGAAGTTTTCAAAATCTCATCCAGACTTCTTTTTCATTAAAAATACATTCTTGTAATCTAAAGAACTACTTCAAAAGAAATTTAAACAAAAAGCTTCCTTCAAGGGCATGCCCTTACCCCTTCAGAGTGGAAAGAGCTCTTATGCAAGTATAAAGTCAGTCACTTACGAACGTCCACTTATGAACAGTCCACCTCCTCCCTTCCTTTTCTCCCACTCCTAAACATCTGGCCTTTCCCTTGTGCTGTCTCAGACATGTATCCAGGTCTTCCATGAGCCACTCTAAACCAGAGGGAGATTTATTTATTTATTTAAAGAGAGAAAATAGATTCTGGAATATAGCAAGAAATTTGCAAGTGCAATTGACTATTGATTCATTCACTTAATTTTAAGACCCTTTTAGTCATCTGGTTATTTCTACTGTAACAAAACAGCATCCTTTCTGATGCATTGGTCACATTTCTCAAGCTGTCCATGACCTATGCCTTCACGGTAGTCATTGGGAACAAGATTTGTTGCAAAAAAAAAAAAAAAGCACGACCTGCAGTACCCGCTGGTAGTAGCGAGAAAACATCCACACAGGTGTGGATCTAAGGTCCTTCCATCTTGAAAAGTGGTTTATGATAAGAGTACTGGTACTCAAACGACAGCAAAAAAACGCTAGGGCTAAACGTAACAAGACATCTTATTTTGAAAGTTGCATTATTGTTATTTTATCATAGTTCACTAGTTTGATTTTTAATTTTAGCCATTAAAACATCAATTCTTCCCCTATTTTTGGAGTAAGCAGGGATGTATATGAGATGTTTGTATTCAGTAGTCATGAGACATCTGGATGACCCTAAAAATTAAGGTTCATTTTTCATAGCCAATGAACAGCATTAAACAGATGCATTACACTGCGTGGGACTCCTCACAGCCATATGCATCAAACTGCTCCCAGCGGCTCAAACTGCCCCTTAGACCTTGGCCAGGAACTTCGAAAGGGGTATCCAGCACGTAGTGATGTATGGCACTTAACAAACCTCCCAACCCACGTATCACTCCTCTCCTCACATGTCACCAACCAGGCACGTGAGGATAACAGCATTTGAAAAGTATCACCCTTCATCACTCACTGCCTAGAAGAAACGTGAACTGACTACATTTGAAAAAAATATATCTTACTACTGAACCGTCTATTCTGGGGCCCCTCAACAATTCCAGAGCATCCATTGTCACTTCTCTGAGTCAATTCCTGCCAGCCCCAGCTAAACATAAGGGCTTGATTTTAGACATAAGCAACATTTCAGAAAAACAAATTCTACAAACTCCAGCACATGGAAATTTAAACCACAGGGTGGAAAATCCTACATTTTATCCAATAAAGCCACACAAACCACAGATATTTTTAAACCCTTGTCTGCCAAGGCACCCACACAGTTTTCTGTGTTTTCCCCAGAGTGGTATGAGTCTTTTATTACGGAAAAGCAACAGAAATTACTTGGACTGGTATAAAGATCTGGATGACAATTTCAGGAGATAACTGGCCCAAAAGAACCCTTTCTCACTAGGACTATGATGTGTCCATGTGTGCAGGAAGGTACACATTTGCACAGCTTGTAATTTTTATTCTGAAGAGCAGTGAATAATTGGACTCTGAATGAGGTTTATATTTCCAGAGAGAGATAACTGACAAATTTGGTTTTCCTACCACGTTAAGTGAAAGAAAATGCTCTGCAGTTTTCTGCAGCTCACTTGTCTTAAGACTAGCTTATAAAAGGTGCAAAGATCAGGAATTCTGTTCCATGTCTCTAATACATAATTCTTTAAATTAAAAAAAAACCACCAAGAGAATTAGACTCCCAATTTGCCCAGTATCTCCTTCGCCTCCTCCACATGCCAGCACACACACAAATTATATCAGTTTTGTAAAGGACATGAGTCATGGAAGGAACATGAGAACAGGAATTAAAAGTTACAACATGAACATGGAAGATTAAAAAAAGCTTCCTCCCCCTCTGCAAATGATACTGTATTAAGTTCTAATGTGCCCCTAGAAGCTAGACCTGGTGGCATGGAAATGGAGCATCAAGTTCTACCCAAGTTCCCCTTTCCTGCAAATGCAAGGCTCTGGCCTTTAATGCTCTCAATTACCTCATGTATCTTTGACTTCCTTTGCTACTTTTTCATTCTCCTTCCCTAATCTCCCAATTTTTCCATTCACAATTAAAAAGAATGCACTGCTTGATCTCACATTTATTACTGGAGACAAAAGCGTAAGCTCTTTCTTTACATTCTTGTAGAACAATAATGCACATGTTTTGAGATGGGTACAGATAAGTCATTGACTGCAGACAGTCCCCAACTCACGGCTCTCTCATGTGGCATATCAGCACTTCCAACACTAGCTAAACCTTACATTTTTCTCTTCCACAGACATTTCTTCAGGTTTTCAGGAAGAATGCACGTTGTCACACATTACTCATTTGCTCAGGGCTGATGCCGCACGAGGACCATCATGTTGACAAAACTGTCTTCCTTGAACAGCTCATGAGATTGTTTGACATTTCATAGTTCAATCTTATTTTAGTCCCCTATGAGCTAATTAATAAAAAAGGATGTATTATTCTCCACTAGCCTTTCACAAACCATTTTGAACACAAGTCCACAGCAGGCAGTAAGTTTCTTTGCACAAATCCTACTGTGGAATCAGACCGTAAGAGTGCAATGTCTAGTGGATAGTGACTTAAACATCAAAAGTGATCATCCCAATGGCTCATCTGCATTTTTCATCATAAACCATGGAAAAAATGGAAAAGGAATGAGTATTATTGACTTTAAAATACAGCAGTGCAAGCCACCACGTTAAGTGATGGATACTGAACTTGGCCATAAAAAACCCAAAACAACCTAGCCCCCCCCCCACCCCCAAAACCCCCACAACAACAAATAAAAACCAACCCACCAATCCTCGCTGCAGTCTGAAAATCTAGACTGCATCTAAAAATCTCAGTGTAACTCTGAAAGGAATATAACTTATGCTGTTAAGAATTTATGCATGACTTGAATAAATGTAAACTGGTCCAACTGGCCCATCTGGAGTAGATCCATACAGATCTGTATATATCTGTATAGATAATCATATACCCCAAAACTCAACTTAAAAAAAGAAAAAGGGGGGGGGAGGGCATAAACTATAAATTTAAATCATTATAGTATTGCATTAAATTTTAAAAGAAGAACAAAAATATATAACTACATTGGACAAAGCTTTCTTAGGACTTTCAATTAAGCAAGACATACATTCATTATGCCACCACATTGTTTTGTCTGTAGATGATCCATGAGATGATTTTACTGTAGCACATGAAAATTCTGCAATGCAATAGCTGCTACTCATCTTTGCTATTTGTGAACTGCTTTATGGTTTATTTGAAGCAAGTTAGTTCACGTCTGTAAGCGTACTACTGCACCATTATAAAGAACATCAACATCACCTGTGTTCTCAGGCAATCTCATTTTAAAGGGTTGGTCTGACACATAAGATGATCTACCACTTAATCCCTAATAATTAGTAGCTCTATTTGTATATGCTAAACAGATTTGTGCACATAGGCTTTCCAATCTTTTTTTTTTCCTGACATGAAAAAGCAAGGGAAGGAGAAAGATTAAAAGACAATACAAAAACATCCTGAAAAATAACTTTGTAATAATCAGTTACAGCAGTTATGATAAAATATTTTTGTAATAAGCCTGTACATCTGCTGCTGTAAATACTCGTATTATTTTTAATACAGATAATCTAGAAATACATCAGCATGAGATTCACAGGGCACAACTCCGCCCATGCTGCATTTGACCAACACAAGTGTTCCACTTGCCTAAGTTTCCAGTAACTGTATTATTCATTTGGCACACAAGTTTTAAGAAGAAACAGATCAGACTTTATATTTGCCAATACTAGTTTTGATACATAGATTGAGAAAACAAAACAAAGCCAACATTTACACGCGCTTCCCTTAGTTGACACTGGTATCCACATAATTACAAGGAAGAGGCAGGTAATTATGCTGGCGTGCTCATGTATCCTTCCCCAACTGCGTACTTTGTATCAGCTCCATTGCCATTAAGAAGCATCTCAACAGTAAGACCATTCGCAGGATTTTTACCACCCACTACTTAAAAAGCCTTGTGATTTTTAAGTGTTTTTCTTCCCCTAGCATTGCTTAGCTCTTGGTGCTCCCGATGCTGTTCTGAAGCTCAGGACTCTTAAATGCTTGGCCTTCAACCAGCAGGACATGCCCTTACCTTCCAAAATGGTGCTTCTGCTAAACACATGAGAAACCTCTACACACCATAGACAGAATCCATGGTGGCTACAGGTATCTGCTTGGGACACTGAGCAAAACTCGTTCAGCAGCATTCCCAGTCATCCCAGCCACATTTTAATATCTGATGCCACCCTATTTTCACGTGACAGCAAGAGAAAGAAAGGGGCAGAGAGCATCTTTTCCTGTTATCTAACACCTACGCTTGGAAGTTAACATAGCAACCAAAGAGACAGCTGCAATGAACTGCTCTAAGTTACACATGCATTAAAAATAACACTTTACCACACATATTCTAGTAGCCTGGAGTTTCTTTCCCCTGTCCTGCCCCATGCCCAAACTGATCCAGCCACAATTTCCTGAGAAAACAATTTCTCATGCTGAAGAGGGACCAAATCTGAGGTTGTCATTTTCACCAAGGGCTCTTCCACCACTCGCCCCCCTGCACCATGAGCAGATGGCACCCCAGCCACCCCATGGAGAACCTCAACAGGCTCCAGTTTTGCAGGTTGAAGGCAAAGCCAAACACTGCCCGGGGCTCCAGGGTGGCCAGAGCAGGACACCGAAAGCAGGAAAGCATCTCTCCCACTTCCCCAAGGCCACATGGATGAAGAACGTGCATGTTCTGCCTAACCTGAAACACTGGACATCAGTGTGGAAAAGTGCTGAGCTCTCACAGGTACTTCACACCAGCAGCAATCAGGCTTTTGAACTGTACAGGGCTGTCCTACCTATGCACTTCGACAATCAAGCCTTCAAGTTTCAAATTGGGCAATTACTTAATTAGAAAATTGGGTAATTAGCAGATGCTTTTGACCTTAATCTCTTTTTAACTTCACTCTTCATCTGTTAAATGCAAGCATCATCCCACACCGCATAAAGGTTAATTAACGATTGTGCGCTACTGCAGCACTACTCTAAGTGCTGTAGCAAAGTCAATGTTGAAATTCATGTGTTTCTTTGAAAAGGAAGACTAAAAGCCTCATCATAGAAACAACATAGAAAATGAAAGCAGCTCAAAATACTGAGCAACTGCTTTTTAGGCAGAATCACCTTTTCCAAGTACTGACCTAGAGGAGACTATGATCAAGTAATTAAAGGCTGCATCTTAATACCTATATGATCCAGAAGATTAAATACAGGCTTGAAGGACTGCTCCAATTCTGGCTTTTATGTTTATTCTTTGACTTCACACTCATAACACTTTAACCATATGTCATTACTGCATAAATCTACAAAACACAGCAGCATTAATTGTCACTGATCTGCTCAACACCATGAACAATATTAATAACCATATTCAGCCTCAGACCAAAGTACCAGGATCCAAAACATCAAAAAGTCCAGCAAAAGTCAAAGAGAGTTCACTGAGAAACAAGGGATAAACTACTCTGGTTTTCCTGGAGTATTCTGCAAACTCATTTACACTGGTACCCACCAGTTATCTGGCAGGCAAGGAAGCTGGTGTGAAGGCTTGTAAATGGAAAGGGGGGGGGGGGCAGGAGGGAATAGGAGGGGAAAAAAAAGAAAAAAGAAAAAGCACTCACAGCAATCTCATTCCCCACCTCTTTCTGCACCCCTTCCTCCCCTCAGGGACACTTATTTTTTAACTGCTCTTGTCAAAGCAGCAATGTCAACTCCTGCTTAGAGAAGTGTCTATATATTTAGGGTATCTTTTTTTTTTTTTTTTTTTCTCCAGAACTTAAACCCCAATTCACACAGGTTACCACTGATTTTCCATGCTATCTTTCCAAAATATATCCAATATATTTTTCCAGTAACATGCAAATAAAATCCAGTTTGCAAATCAATCTTTAGATTGCAACAGCACAAGGAAATGTCAACATTACCCATCACTGAAGTGCATCTCCTCTGCTGCAAAACCTTTGAATTCAGTAGTACCAACATACTTTTAATCTGAAACTTACAGAAACCTTCCAACATCTTCAATATTTATTGCTTATTCAGGTAACAAAATTATCTGAGGTTTTGTTTGTGGTGTGCTTTTAACAAGTACATTTTTGCCCCAGAGGAACACTGTTTCTACTCTAAGCTTGATATATTCTCATCAATTCTAGGGTATAATTTCAGCAGCAAAACAGAAAAGCGCTGAAATCATTAAGTGAGATAACATCAGGCAAAGCAACATACCCTCTTCTTTTATGGATACAATTTATTTTGTACCATGCAATGTTTATTTGCAAAATTTTACTCATCTCAAATCCTGAAAGATGAATATCTCCAGCTTCTGTTATCTAGCAATCAAGTTAGACATTATCTCTGTAAATAAAAGTGTTGGAACATTTCTGAAATTTGTTGTACTGGCTGCTTCACTGTGCTGCTCTTTTTTCCTTCCCCCAGGACTCATAAATAACTATCTAATTTGTAACATCAAAAATACCACTGTACAAACTAAGTTTCTTTGATCTCATTCTGTGTTATTCTAAGCCACTCTATCATAAATGCCACTATGCAAAACTCCACCAAGTCAGGAAGAATAGAGTCCTGGCTTATTTTATTAATTTCCTTTCCCAAAGAAATGTTTTGTCCATGCTGTCCACTTACGAATCTGGGTTGTACAGGTCGTGCAGCTGTCAGTGATTGCTCATGTTGCACAGGCAATAGGATGTTATCTTGTAGATTTAGTATTATATTTACGCAACGAGAATAGTCTCCTATTGGAATGATTGACATACATATAAAATATCAGTATTAAGGTACTGCCACATTGAAGAGATTCACTTCTTGATGCTGATATCACAGAACATAGTACATGCTGTCCTCACTCATCTTCATGCTTAAGGAAAGCTGCTCAGGCCTGTCCTTTGCAGCATTATTTCAGGCCCAAAATTCAGCTTTTAAGTGCAGACACTCCTGTTCATTAGCACTCCCCCAAATTCACAGCAAACCTCGCGTGGGTGCCTAGACAGCAGGGCAGGATGCCACGTTCCTCCCACGGGACAGAGCCCTGCACCCCTTCCTAGGGAGGCTGCTGGCTCCCCACAGACCACCAACCCACTACAATTTGGTTTCACAGTGCTGGCATCCCCTTGGGCACTCAGAGCTCCTTTTCCAAAACACTCCTCTCCCCCACGGGGGAAGCCTTCCCTTTTGGCTCTGCTGGGAAGAGCAGGATCTGGCGGGTTTACGTGCTCAGCAGAAACGCGCTTACACCAGGGGAGGGGAGAGGCACCAGGGCTGGTGTACACAGCGGGGTATTTGACAGCTCTTATCTCTCCAAGTCACAGGACACAGTGATTTCAGATAAAGGTAAAATCTGCTTGGAAGGAGACTTAGCAACTCACTGCCTTATCTTAGTTTGCTGGCATTTCAGGTATAGGAATTCCTTCCACTTAGTCACAGCTCTGCATGGCCACTGCTTTATTACCTCTCAATACCGGAGCCCATTCAGTAAAATGCCAACTTTCTGGCTGACAAGCTAAAGCGATCTTGAAAAGTTATTGTCATTCTTTCCATTTTCTTATCCAAAAGCTAAGGATGACAATATGCTCCCTCTCTTGTAAAAAATAAGCTCTATTAACAGACAAGCCTTCTGGAGGGAGCATTAATTCCAGCATTAAGTTTTCTCCCGTGACCACCCACCACGGCTGAGGCACTGACGCAGTGGGACCAGGGCGACCGGTTGTGCTTGCATGCCGGTCACGCTCCGTCCCCGCGGGCAGCATCTCCTGCAGAAGGTACCCTTATCCCAGCTCTGCGCTGAAAACGTTACACCCGCTGTTGCAGCAGGGGATACCATCTCGCAGTCATAAAACCTCTCCTGTATCTTGTAGGCAAGAACAGACAGAAGGTTTCCTTTTGGTATTTTTAAAAGCCCATTGTTTCTTGGGAGTGCGAGACTAAATCTCTCTGATCACAAGCTAGATCCAAAACGACACTTCCGATGGCAGCAGTCAAAATCCCACTTCTGTTTACCTCCACCAAGATGCCTCCCCAACTTCTGCAACTGCTTGCAGCTTTGGTACTAGAGGAACACCTCTACAACAACTAATGCTTACTCCAGGTGGAACCAAGTCAACAGCAGTTTGTTTTTTTTTTTTTTTTTGCATAGAAAAGAACTAAAATGTCTCTGTACAGACTAGTCATAGTATAGACGCTGCTAAGCTGTCTGCTTAGTTTCAGGGAGAAAGCACAAGCTGAATGACTCCCACACGGCCAACCTGTAAGGCAGTATCTGCAACTACTCATTGCATATTAGTCACAATCTCCATTTCGATTACTGCAGAGGAGCACGTATTGAGAAATAAAGGGAATATTTGCACATTGTGTATCACAGAAAATGTTTCAGACCAGACAGCAAGCAGAAATATCTCTACTGGTATAAATCAAGAGCCATCTCCAAAAAGGGGAACCGAGCATAAACACAATTTAAAAACTGACTAGTTCTTTAGTTAAGCTCCTTTTGTTTTATTAAGTTCGTAATTAAACAGCCCCAGCTAAGCTTTGAAGTTAACACCTATAAACAAGGTGTGGGTGGAAAGCATTGCTCACACCTTTCCTGCCACTGCGGCTGCGGCTGCTGCTGCCTGACAGTAGACCAATTGCCAGGTCATCAGTCCTGCCATTCTGCAACATGCTGCATCTCAACAGCTGTAGAAATATTTAATATTAACCTTTATTATTTTACAAATAATTGCAGCAATCTTTTAAACAATTCGCGCTGCAGATACTACAGAAAACGTGGCAATGCTTGATGGTATAAGAACATCACCAACAAAAAGTTTCCACAAATGCTCTACAAACAAATGAGGTAACTGTGAAATTAAACTAATTTAATTCATGAAGAGAAAGAACTCTTGAACAGCATGGCAGACTTCTATATGCGTGACTATATTTACATTTGAAAAAGCTATAGTTAGGCTGCTTCCACAGAAATGAATACATAAAAATGAAGCCAGCTTCAACGATAATTTGAGTTGCTAATCCTGGCACTATTATGCCTAAAATGGAAAATTCCACTGCAAATGGAGGAATTAAGTCTCATCTTTATTTAGGCTAAGCCACAAAGCAGGTTTCAGAATTGGTTCACCTGCAAGCAAACACAAATGCATGGAAACAGTGTTATGCGATGCTACAGCTTCTCAGAGAAAAAAAAATCAATCACTGGGCAGAACATTTTGGACAACGCAAGCAGGCTAAGACCTAAAATTTCACCTTGAACATATTTTATGTACAAGTCCTACAGAAAATGCAAGTGTCATAATTGCTATTGATAAATCATATGAAACCATCATGGAATTTGCCTGCATAGGAAAAACATTGCCTATCACAGGGATACCTTTTCCTTCCTTCTCAAAGGATCCTTCAGAAAAACACCTATATTTCTTATGTGGAACATCTGCCCAATTTTGTTAACATAAAAGGGACCATATTACCATCAAAGTTGCTTAAATACATCACAAACAGATTATTTCTGATCTGTTATTTCCATGGATGGAGCCTCTGAAGTGGGAAAAATCTTCAGTTTTCTCTTCCCACTATTTGCTACAAAGTAACAGTTGTCAGCTAAACATCCCTACAAAGAGCAAGGGATACGGGACTGATCCTGGATGGGTCTAGTGTTAGAAATGATCAAGTTCTACAAACACTTGATAGGGGAAACAAGAATTAAATCTGGTTGTGACTATAACAGCAGTGTCATGAACCAGGAATAAGCTGCATTTTTGCCCATTTTCTTCTTTCTCCCCCAAAATCAAGGAATTAATTAACCAAGAAACGACGCCAAGCAAAGTCTCCTCAGGAATGGCAATTTTCATGCGCTAAAGTACACAAGTTAAAAAAAAAAAAAAAAGCAGGAACATTTTGCTGCAAACATACGCTAGCACCGATGCCAGCAGGCAGCCGCTCCGTTGCTGCTCAACCTGCCTGCGCTCCCTCACAGACCAACCTCAAAGCTCCTCTCCTCACCACGCAGGGTATCACTTCCAGCTTTCTGTAACACATCGGGAACGGCAACGCTAGGTAAAACCTCCTCGCAGCCTACGGAAAGACAGCCTACAGTTTCATACTAATACACTTCAAACTAATGAGATGAAAAAAATACTGGAAAAAGCTATATATTGTAGGTCTCCAGTGTTTGCAATTCAGTCCTCTTCCCTTTTTAAAATCCTGGAGATTCCTATTACTTTGTTTGATATCTGTGGGGGGAACAATCTAAAGCCAAAAAATAATAGTTATTCTGAAAGCAGCTATCATCTTAAACCACAGAATTATCCAGTTTATTCCTTTAATGCTTATGTTTTAAGATTGATTAATTGCACATACACTTATTAAGCATTAGCTATACTAATTCAGCTATTTATACGTATAAAAGAACCATCCAGGAGCATGTTATTTTGCATAATACTGCCAGCCAGAATAACAGGATCCTTCATGCATGAAAAGGATCCTCCCTGCCACAACAGAATACATCAATAAGAACAAAATTATTTTATACATTTTCAGCATCTTCTAGTATTTTCAATAATCTTATTTTATGAATTTTATTTTTAGCATTAGCAGGAAAGAATTAAAACTGAGTTAGGATGAGTATGTTCTTTGGGCCACGACCTGGGGAACAGCCACATGAGCTACCAGGGAGTGAGTCCAAGAGGAGTTAACAGCATCACAGCTTCCATGTAGTAACTACTCAAGCACACGCTCTTACTCAAGAGAAAACACCAGGCTGTTTAACCTACTAATCCACATTTACTAACGTATTGTGTCAACACGCTGTAAGTTTCCTCCTTCGCTTAGCCCTCTGCGGCTCGTGTGCAAGCCCACACTCTTAAGTAGGTGTGACCATCCTTTGCAACCTGCATAGCAAAAAGTCCTCGTACGAGGGACAAAATGCAGCCCATACACCTCTGAGAGCTGGAGAAGACCTCCAGGTGTCAACCCGCAGGTGGAGAGGACAAGTGACCCTGCCCCAGCGGCATCACTGCTCTGCTGCGGAGGGAGCGGAGGCCAGGAGCATGGCTTTGCCCCTGCCAGACTCCTGCCCAACAGCCCACAGGGCCACTTCACCACCAGCCACGCAATGCAATCCCGATATAGAAACTGCACGTGATCACTGCAAGTCACTCAGGAATCAAAAGCCACCTCCAGCTCCAATTTTTGCCCCTTTATCATCTAAAAAAACCAACCCCACGAAAAACCTTATTGCTCACTTAAGCCACTGAGCAAAAAGGTAAAAGCAACAGTGGCGGCAGCACGTAAAAACGTGAAGGACCAACTCAATCAGCTTTTCATTGAAGGGAACGCTCCCTTTGATGCATTTCACAGGTACCAGAAATCTGGCCGTGGGTATTCTCATGGTTTTAAATGCTTCTGAAGAACAGCACAGGCAAACAAGGGCAAAACCCAACAAATTTATGCATTTTTAGAGCATATGAAGAACAAAAAGAGTGCTATGAGAGAAGAGCAAAGGCAGAAGACATGGCTCCTAAATTCTGTTTTTATGATACATGAGAGCATCTTCTCATCACACAATAAACAACTGTGACTAATGACTGCCACATCTGATCATTCCTTCTCCTTCCCTGCTCGCAGGACAGGTTCTGCATGCCCAGCGTTTTTGCTGTGTTTCTTTGCAACTTCTGCTCTTGGAGCCGCTCTGTCTCATTGCAGAATGAACAGGTTGAAGAAGCACTTTAGTTTTGCATGCTGCAAATGGGAAGTTTCACTGCTGCTTTCCTGATTAATTTACTTATCTGTGTGAAGCAGGAGTGTGATGTAGGGTTTATAAAGGTACTTTCTTAGGTTTCTTAATCTGGGCATTACTCAAAATTTGAAAGCAAAGACCCAGTGCTGAGAAAGCGTGTGCAGTCTGAACCTTTTTATCTGACCTTTAATGACAAGTTTGCTGCGTCAACTGCACCTTTGCTATTTCACCAATTTCAATACTTCAGTAACTTCGAGTTACTGCAGTTACTTCACCTTGCAATTACTTTCTGTGACTGCTAAGAAAATGCTAACCGTTACCCTGCACAAGTCATCATTATCTCCTCAACCTCCTTTTGATGACTAATACGTATTCCTAGAACTGTTAGAAGCAAGACAGAGACCCAAACAGGCAGAGCAGAAGAAACGTTACCAAAAAATGTAACCACAGTTTTGAAAGTTAACTATCAAGTTAAAGAAATGAGACTTTCCATTGAGTCAGGCTAAGGATTAATCTTCTAAACAGTGTGAGATGGAAACTCCTATGGACCGTTACAATAGTTATAATTTTATGTTGTATCCTCATAGCAATACTGCTACAGTGCAATACTGCAGATATTTAGACGTGCTATAGTGTAATAATGCAGATATTTACCCAAGTATGTACCAGATATACTTTTTTTTGTTTATCGGTTGAGACATACATCAAAAGGTTTTTAACAAGCTGTGTAGATGTGCTGTAAATGTTTGCCTGTACAGTCGGTGACGTGCAGTCAAACACCACATTTGCCCTGACAGAGGGATCTCCGCGCTTCTGTGCGATGCCACCTGCATGCAGCCAGGTCAGACCAGGCACATCCCTTCTCTCGGTTACCTGGAAACAAGGTAGTATCTGAAGAGGAAATGGGACTTCGACAATAAATTTAATGTAATGAAGCCTGGAAACAGCTAGCCCATCAAGCTTACAGCTCACTTCATTAAGCATAGGCTCAGCTAACTCATGAAGCAAGTAAATACTGCTTAGTCCAACTGTGCTTATAATTACTCAATATAACCACTCAATAAAAGCTTCATTTAAGCCTGCCAATTTAGTAGAAGGTGGTAAGTAAAACTATACTAACCTGCTAAGGAAGTAGAACTTAAAAACAAGTATACCTTATTCTGCAAATTTTAGTAGACCTATGGCGGCATAAGAGGCAGCAATGGTATTTTCACGAACTTTCACCTCTACACATAAGACAAGGATCCTAACTGAAGATGGTGAACTGATGTGGACAATTAAGCCAGTAAAGAGTGGTGGCTGTCATCATCTCCTTCTATAAAGTACAGAATAATAAGCAAAGAAGCATACAAAAGGAGAGTAATGTCCCATCCACCCCTACATTCAGAAAGCCTCATTTCCAGGCATTTAAGCCCCTCAATTAGAAGCATGAATGCCCATGTCTACAAAAATGCAACCCTTTGCATTCATTTCTTGGTGACTACTGCTCCTCCTGGTAGGAACCAGTTTGCCCTTTTGTCGGGAGATCAACAGGAAGCAGAGAATTTTCCCAAAATACAGCTTAAAGCATTTGGACTACCATAACCCTGGGGAGAAGGACCCATAGCTCTTATGGAATAGCTGGGTGGCATTTCATTATTTCTAGGAAATAAAGTACTCTGCCTCCTCCACCCAGGAGGCTCACTGCAGTTCTTTAAGCGAGCTACAGTCAATTAGGTTTTTTTCTGGAAAACAGGAACGTTCGTTCACAGAAACTATTAACAGTTCTAGCCCAGGACTGTGGACAACACTATCCTAATATAGCTTTTAATTCTTCAAACCTCTTTACTACTAATATAACTTCCCAACAGCAAAAACACTTAAATGAATCTTGGGCCATTCGGCAAGCCTGACCCTCATCGCCCAGCACAAATGGCTGCTCGCTGAACACTGGATTCGGACCCACAGCAGTGCTCACGGTACGTCAAAAGCCTTCCCCAATCTTGCCAGCTGGAATTCTCGTGCTAGGTAAGCCAGCGTGGGTTTATGAGGCAGGCTGGTGGGAATTCTCCCCTCCTTCGTAAAAATCTATCAACTGAAGGGGGGAGCGCTTGCTCTGAGTCTGATACTTTTGGGAGATGGAAATGATAATGTGGATTGATTAGTTAACAATTACTCAGAACAAATAGTTTAAAGTACTTTTAAAACTAGCTACGACAGCACTGACTCTCACATAGTTAAATCGTGTGTCAAATATACTGAAACCTACAGCAAGTTAATTTTTTACTTGAACATTGAACATTGTAACATTTTAGGTGAATCAACTAAGAGGATTCCGACTTCTTAATTTATTTTTTTAAAATTATTAAGATAGCGATATGGAGATTTACATCTATCATCATTATTACTCGCAGCGCCTAGAGCAAGGCTAGCTCAAAAGTTTTCAATGCAATTACAACAAAAGTTGTCTTGTTTAAAAAGGCTTCACTGCATCAACACAAACGTTGTAGCTGTAGCAGTCTGAGACTATAAGAAAAACGTGACTTGGGGAGATGTAAACCCTGAAACAGACTGATACTTGGTTTATTTAACTGGTCCCCATCCAGTATCTAACCGTTTTAGGCAAAATATCAAGCTGAAAGTGAGACTTCCATGTCAAATTTGTCTATTTTTGCCTACATAACAGGGACTAGAAATAAAAAAGCCTGCCACCTTTACCATCAACACCTCCAGCAACTGGCAAATCCTCACTGTGAACCACCACCTAAGCAAACTCTCTACTAGTCTTAACATTAAAGATAAATGTATCCAAATCAATGTAAGAGTCTGAAAGCAATGAAGTTTACAAATCTGGGGACACTGGTGTTGGGTTTTTTCCACTTATAAATACTGTTTACAATGCTAAGTGTCATTGGAGGCAAATATTTAATCAAGAAGCATGCAGAACTAAAGTTTTGTTTGCAGGTAAATATCTCCCTTGGTCAAACTCAAAACCTCTATCCTGATCTGTATCACCTGAGCTAAATTCTAGCCCAGATCTAATCTGATAGCTAAGATCTTCCTGAAGGGACATGTTATGACATAAGCCCTTGCCTTAGCTTTAGTTATAAAAGGCTCACTAAATACAAGTAGAAAGAAGAAGTTGTGCCTACTGACATCAAACAAGCTTTTTTTAAAAACCTGATTAAGCTGCCCATCAGCACCACTGTTCCATACGTTAAAAGTGCTAGTTCTTCACTGCTGAATTAAGAACTTATTTTAAGCTTTGGCAAGAAATAAGTAATTGGACATAAGTACAACGATACCTGTGCACATAACAATCAGAATTAAAGGTAGAGAAGTTCCTAGAGAAGAGAATATCACTATAGGATATTTATTTAAAAAAATAGTTATCCCCCAAAACCTCATCTGAAATAGCCTACTGCTATTACAAAGCCTTAATCTCCTTCAAATAAAGCAAGAATGAGCATGTATGGCAAAAAAAAAATTATTTAAAGTCTTTCTACAGCTTAATCTCAGGCTTTTTCCTACTTGTTACCACTGCAAAGCTGCTAAAACCCCTCAAGGCAAGGAGCTCTCAAGGATGAGGTTAGAAATTTCATATGAACAAAGCACTTGTTAATTCTGCATCATAGTAGTTTCTTATCGCTCTAAGTTTACTTGCCAGCCAACACACATTCCTCAGAAAACTTTATTTAAAGGTACATTAGGTTTAATGATGTAAGTGGGAATCAAGTTTTAAATCAGCAGAATATATATATATATATACACACACTGCTAAAAGTATCCAAAGCCACATTTTCTTTTAACTACAAATGCTGTCTTTAACTCTTATTCAGCAAAATCCTCGGTCTTGTATCAAGGTTTTAGTCAAAATTCTTTTCTAAGATGCAGGAAAAAATTTTAAAGTAGAACAGACACTTTGAGAAAAGAATGTATTTCTTGCACATTATTCTGCTGGATTTCTAGACAAATCTCAAAAAGGCAAGCCCATCATATCACGCTCACTTCTGAAATTCAAGATATGCCTCAAGCTCAAGTCTGAGACACTGCTTTATTTTTTACAGACAATCACAGAAAACTCTTGCTAAAAGCCATTAAAGTCAGTGGAAATGTCTTAACACAAACCTTTACTTGTCAGTAACAAAGTTGCAAGTTAAAGCCATATAAATTGCTGCTGTTTTCAATTTTGTTCTGAAGATAAACAGTTAAACATTAGCCTTTCTTTTCTACCATAAAAATCCTTGCGAGCCGATTGTATGAGGCACTTGTAATTTTAAAATTTCAAATTCACCCTCCCTCTTTCCTGAGCATTGCAACATCTTGAATTCTAAACCGAATGCTTTGAATTCTGAAGCAGATAAAGTACAGTGCATTGCTCGCTTTAAGAAATTACACTATAGCACAGTCATTCCTTTCTCCCACTAAATACACACAGAAACGTATGCATTAAATACCTGCCCATATTTTTTTTATAAACAAACTTTCCTGTTGACCATCGTATTTTAGGCCAGAAGTGTAAGTTTTTCTATGCAAGATGCTGTATTCGTACTACACTCGCACGGCATGAATCAGCAAACAAAGAAGAGCTGCTCAGTGACATTTCATTTCCAATAACGCACTTCTACTACTGCATACAAGAGGTAAACATTTTATCTCTGATCTGATTTATAGGTAGGGGTTATTTGGTTGGTTGGTCTTTTTAAGACTTAACTATACTTTTGGTTGATACAGCAAGAATGCTGCAATTAATCACCCCATTAACACTCAAGAGAGGCAGTTTCGATAGCAGCTGTTTAAAGAAAGGAAATATGCGTTGAAATATTTCATTCCTACTATGACACTCGTAAAAATAAAGCGGGGGGGGGGGGGGGGGAGGAACTTAAGTTCTGAAGGGCAAATACCTGTTTAAACACACACAAAAAGTATAGCGTCGCTCTGTGTGCCGCAGCAGACAGAGTTATGAGCTACCTACTTTGAATGAGCCTTTACTGCCTCCTGCCTGAGAGGCCGGCAGGCAGCCCACGCTTCCCGCCCGTGGGGGCTTCCTCCCACTTGTCCTTCGTAAAGCGCCAAACTGAGAGGTCGAAAGGAAAGACTGGACACGCAGAAGCAGCTCTTTCCCATGGGCTGCAAAGGGTCTCTTCCACAAAATGCTTCCCCGTCCCAGTTTAAGGGCCACGCTGGGAAGTCCGGCGGGACCCTCGCTGCCGAGGCCGTGGCGTGAGCACCCACACTGCTGGGGCCGCCACGCCAGGAGCCTTCCGTCCAGCAAGCATTAACTTTGTCGTTATCTTCCAGCTATTTTCTCTGCTGTCCACATATATCAAAATTTTTACTTAGATTTATTCTTTTAATTTTCTCAAGGTTAGGATGCTGCACCACAGCGAGCCACCTCAGTCTGAGTAAGCACACCTTGCCGGCTGCTAGTGAGGGCGCAGAGTTAACTTAAATCACACAGATAAATATTTACCCCAGTATTTACTTTACAAATTTCCCCTTTTCCCTTCCAGGGAAGGGAACTACTGAAGGAAAAGAGCTGGAGGTCATTTCCAGGGATCCCTCACACGCCGGAGGAGCGCAGCGGTGCGTGGGGGTGCATGGCGGGCCCTCCCCGCGCGGGGCAGGCGGCGGTACGTTACCCGTGCAGAAGTTGACGAGCGCCGAGGGGTCGCAGGCTGCGGCCAGGCAGGGCAAGCTGTCTTCCATTCCTCTCACCGACGCTGCCAAGCGACGCCAAGCCGGCTCCTGGCGAGGCTCAGAGCGAACCCCCGCGTCCCGGCGCGGCCGGCATGCCGCGGGCTCTGAGGAAACCCTGCCGGGCCGCGAAGTGCTGCCGGTGGCGGCTGGTCCCTGCTGCCTCTCCCCGCAGCCCCGGCGAGAGCGAGAGGCTGGAGGGGGTGGGATAGGGACAGAACTCGGCGGCTGCCGCAGGGAGTGGCTAACCCTCAGACGTCAGCCATGCGCTCGCACAGGCACTCGCTGGGCGCAGGAACGCTGCTAGCCCTCAACCACCACGGCGTTACGGCTTACAAGCCTTTTCTGAAGGGAAGCGGAGCTCGCCGACCTGCTTCCACGCAGGAAACCGGCTGCTGTTTACACACAGACGGGGTCTCTCTGAAATCACAGTAACCGGGCTGTCGCACGGGCAACCCACCATCCCCCTTCCCGATCGCGCTGCACCGCAAGGTACCTACGGCCCGTTTTAAATTCGTGACGTTAACGATAAAAAGCCAAGAGCAATCAATTTGCCCTCGGTCTCTGCAGAAAGAACCGCCGCAAATGACTAATGAAAAGGAATTTTTGTACTCGGTGAATTCAAGATAAACCGTTACCGTTCCAAAGCATGTGTGTCTGTGTGTCAGAAACACCACAGACCTAACGCCTGTCAAAGCACAACATGACGTGAAAAGTTCACACGGGAGGGGGGAGGAAGCGGGTGGTTGTTTGTTTAGTATTATATTTAAATATTTTTCATATGACATAATTCGAGATGAAAAAGCAATGACATCACTGGCAATATACTCGTATCCATCATATTAAAACGCAGCAAATACCGGGGCTTAAAAGCAGCAGTTTTGCAAAGCTATCGTCGTATTCAGCAGAAGGGAACTCGTATTACAAACGCATTACAATCTAGTTAGCGTGATCGTGATTTTGTCTGTCTTGCAGGATGAAGCACAGCCAGATGAGAACTAATGAATGCAACATGTGTTCATTCTTTTGGTAGCCGTGCCTGAAGCCAATTGGCAGAATCACTACACCAAGATAAATGTCAAAACAAAACTATTTGTGAATATGTACTGCATATATTTTGCCTCTCTGCTCTATCATACTTGAAATAGTTTATCATTTTCAAGCTTTGCAAGCATATTAAGTAACTCTGGATTAAAGTTTTGATTTCCAGATAACAGTGGGAGAGTAAAAAAACAAAAACAACAATAAAAAACCCCCACACAGGGGAAAGTCCATGTCTCCATTCAAAAAACAAGGAGGGGCAGCACTTTTTTCCGCCCTCACAAACGGTCAATAAGAAGGTTCATAACAACACATATAGTTAAGACGCACAGAATGGGTTTTCTGTGTTTTCCCCAGAATTAGCAATCTGCATAATTTCAGCAGTATCTTCCTTTTCCAGCAGCTCCCGACACATTGGAGCAATCGACCTCTGCAGTGACTTAAAAAAAGAGAAAGGCAGTCAGCTGAACACAGCTCCGCAGTATGAAGCCAGCCAGCCAACCACTGTGATTAATAAAAGGAAGGGATTAAGAAACTAAACAGTGGAAGATGATAAAGGGTAAAAGGCAAGGACCCACAATTAAGGAAAGGGCTCTAATGAAGCCAAGGGCCTCCACATGCAGCCGTGGCATTGGGATTGACCAAGAACCCATGCTTCCAACTTGTCCCAACCACTATGTTGCATCACATCCTTAGATTAAACAATCTTCACTGCAAGAGGAAACACTGAGTCTTATCTTGGGTGGGTTGGACACATAGAATTATTTGACGTGCACAGACATACATTTTGGTACCCCTTCAAACTCAACATCCTTCCTGATACAACTATGAAGCCTTGAAAGAAATTGGGGGCAAAAATCCTCTATGAGTCCAAAGAGACATTGTATGCGCTGGTAAAGACCAGCACAGAGAGCAGAAAGAGGCTCGATTTGCAATTTTAAGTGCCTATTAGTGCTCCAAATTAAGACAGATTACATACAACTGGCAAGAATCATCCAATGTAGTTCAAACTAATAATTTTTTTAGAATGTCTCATTTTTAGAGTAAAACATCTTGTATAAAAAAAATTAGGATCTCCTACTGTACTAAAAGGATACGAAATACTGTTGTTTCCACCTATCTATGACCCTAATTTTTAGCTCTAAAAAGAAAGGATTTCCTCAGCATAGAAAAAAAAAAAAGTTGCATTAGGGCAGTATTTTAAACACAGCTTAATGCCTGCTGAATCAAGAGCATAGAGGTGAGGCAGAAGGAACCAAAGAAAATGTTAGAGCACCTTCAGAATGAACATCTGAACGCTAACGTTTGAAATAAGATTTCAGATGGTCCACTGTATACAGCTCACCTTGAAAACAGCAGAAGCAGACTCAGTCCACCCATCACCTGTTGCCTGCTGGGCTGAGGATTTAGATCAAAATTCCTTGATTTGTCTTTAAATCTTTCATGAAAGCCTTAAAGTCCTCATTAGGATTTTTCTCTCTTCTAGCTCTGGCCCATACCTGTCCTTCTAATCAATCCTGCTATCTTCAACAGCTGTCTACCTCTAACCTTTTCAGGCTTAAACATCATCTCAGGCTCCTCTTCCCTGTTATTACTTAACAAGAACGGCGGGGGATGAGGAGCTACTCTTCTTAAGTACTTTAGGTAGACACAAATAATGAGTAACCTTCACCTAGAAAAAAAAAAAAAAACCCCTCGGAAAACCAGTGGTGCAAAATACAGTGTTATACCATGGGGAAAAAACCAACCAACCAACCAAGCCCCCCTCAATCTAAAATAATAAAGCAAGTTAAAGATCAGGAATACAGCCAGGTACGTTATACAAGCACAGAATTTATTTTGTGTGTTTGTCCCCCACATACAGATTACACACATGTGGTAAGAACAGCGGATGTCTCAAAGACCACAGCAGCAGCCAGATTATGAACTGATGAAATGAGTCATTTTAGACATTTCAGGTTTCCACACACCAAAAAGCGCTCCAACCCACATTTTTTTCAGAGGTGGGAGCAAATGGTTCCTCCAGCTTTTAAAGAGAGTCATAGGAAGCCATGAACTCTTTGGAGTCATCACTTCCACGTGAAGTTGAGGAAGGTGTGGGTACCCAGCCCCACACCCCAACCATTGCCTTTCAGTGACCCAGACCCAGCCATGGAAACCAGGGGTGCCCCCACCAAAGCCACTGCACCCCCAGCTGCACAGACTGCAGAACAGACACCTTGTCCCCGAGATGCCTTTAATAATTAAAAACCCAAGAGGAAGATTATTTATTGAGTTTCCTTGACAAGTGATCCGGCTACCAAGAAAATGCCTGCAGTTACGTGGAATTTGGAAAAAGTTTAAACTTCTCTTCATGGAACAAGGGTTTCTTCATCTCCTTCAAGTTTAGGAGATTGTAGATCCAAGAGCTGCTGCATGAGGCAATCACCTTATCTTCCCTCCAAAGGATTACTGGAAACTCTCCCTGCCGACCTTTCCCTCAGAAAACCCGCAGCTCTAGCTGTACCTAAACAATACAAGGCGCTAGCTGTACTGACACTCCTGTAATGGCTCTTGCTGCTGAGCTGCAAGAGGGCAGCACTAGTTAGTTCTGTCGCTTCGTGTGTATAAAACTAATCGTGTTTCCACCAGCAAACAAAGCCTTCAACTATTTTGCTTTCTTCTATCTGAAAAGAAACTGCAACGATGTTTCACTTGGCAATTAACCTCACGGCCAAACACTGTCACTTTTCAGCAGCTGCATGCATCTCTGTTCCAGTGTTATCTTTACCCCATGGAAAAGAGAGAATAACAATGATTTCTTTAATAACCACCCAGTTCCTAAAGACTTGAAGCCTTTTATTCCTTTTTCCTCGGGGGGTAGGGGGGCGGCGAATATCCTTTCTGAAATCAACAGACTGTTTTTAAAACAACGTTTTATCTGTAATCACCTAACTAGCACAACAGATCAAAACCATCTCATCAGATGAGACAAAAATAATTAGTCAGAGTTTTAAAATACACACTTCAGTTAAGGACGCTCATTGCATCAGGCCCGTTTCCCGCAGGAGCTGGGAGGTGCGCAGAGGTTACGAAGTTATGAAGGACAAGGACGGCCCCACAGGACCCAGTGCCCCCAGTAACACCTGTGGGACGCGGCAGCCTCTGCTCACCCCACTCCAGGTGCTGGCACTGTAATAAAACCTATTAAAGTCGCATTCTCTGAAGCATTAATATCAAGAGTGACGGAAGGCACGATCTTTGGCTACAACTAAGGTCACTTACAGTTGGCACAGGGCAGCGCTACTGCTAAAATAAGCATCCCTGCCCTTTCTCCTGCATCCTCCCTCCCATCCTCATCCTGCTCCTGCCGCTGGCACAACCGCTCGCAGGGCTGCACAGGGAAGCACGCTGGGAGACTGAACAGCGTGAAAACCAACCCATCGGCACCGAAAACTCACCAGGCCAGTCCTATGGCGTACGGCACAACGAACTGCGTTGCAGCAGCAAGGAGGTGGCAGCACCCTCTGAAAGGGCGGTGGGAACCGTGCCCGTCAACAGCAGCTCTGCCCGTGGATGACTTAAGGTGATTGTGAAACAGCTACGCTTGTAAATCACCTTTCCTTGCCAGAAAACTGAGTGAAGCAAGAACCAATACAGAAGAGAGTGAAATCCCCGAGCGAGCAGTGCCAGGGCAGGACATGGCAGAGCGCGCACAGCCGGGCTGGAGGCTGTTCCCTTATCACCCCTCCCAGACTCAAAACTCAGCTCCTTCATCCTACAGGCGTTTTCCCCAAACAGAGCTAGCTTGCAGAAAACATAAGAAACAACAGTTGTACATCACATCTTAAAAGCTGTCCTGAGGCTGTTCTCCAGAACTAAACCATGCCCGCATCCATGTGGCCAACCATCCCAGCAAAGGGATCTGAATGGGGGAATTTTTTTTTCCCAAAACCACATTACCTAACTTAAAAAAAAAAAAAAATCTGTATATATCTGTATAGATAATCATATACCCCAAAACTCAATTTGGGGAAAAAAAAAAAAATCAAACCAAACCCCCAAAAAACCCCGCCACCAAAACCCACAAACAATAAAAGACCTTCCAAATGCAAACACATATTTTAGGAATAACCACCTGAACGTCTATTTGTGTCAGGTGGTTTTTCTGCTGCATCAGCTGCTTACTCGAGTTTGTCACAAACCTGCAGAGGCAGCTGCGCCAAAGCGACGGAGGTGGCAGCAGGCTGATGTGGCGAGTAAGAAGGGTGGCAATATTTAAGGCTGGTATTTCACCAAGCATAACATCAAACCACAGCTGTAGCATGCCTTCCGCTGCCTGCTTGGAGCACTTGCACAGCAGACTGCTTGCAGCTGCTTTCCTGCCTACCCATCAAATGCAGTACGGAAACAGCCAGCAAACAAGATGAAAATGTATTATACCTAAAACACAGCCACAAAAAGGTTTCTCCTACAAATTTTATTTTGGGCATCTATTCAAGACTACAGCCCAAACCATGCATCCTACATGGTGACCCATGAAAATGTGCAACCTTGCCCCTGAGGAAAGGAAGAGTCTGAACAGCAGCATCCTCCTTAGGTGCAGTCTGTATTTTTGTGGAGATAATCACAGTTTCGTCTCCGGTCAAGAACCTATGCAGCTTCAACCGTAGAAGTTTTGTGTAAGAGATAATTGTAAAGCTACAGGTAAATCATACATATCAAATACGGAGCACTTCCATTTTCTGAAAGTGATCAGCAAAAGTTTGATTCTTAATAAAGACAACTAACTGGTAGTCTTAGTCATACCAAAGCTATGGTTATGGACTAGCTGTAGTTAAGTAACTGCCGTCTAATCATTTAGCTCATACCAACAAAGAAAAATGTTGCTTTTGTCATCCAGAAGTGGGGAAACAGTGGGGGAGAGACCAACTGCAAAAGTGTTTTCTAACACAGCACTTTCAAAATAAAGTATCTACTTCTAGAAATATTACACTGCTTAAGAGTTGTGTAGTCTTTCAAAAAAAAAAAAAAAAGATTAAATGTTATTCTTGCATATCAAAACATTTCCAAACATTGGCTGTTTCCACTAACATGTTGCTGCGACGTTGACTATTTTTACTATTTTTAAAAGTAGTAAAAAAATAAACTAAATCAAGTGTAAAAAAACCAACAGAATTTGAAAGAGTCCATTAAGAGACCAGAGAGTTTCTCATTTACTATCCACTTTGAGACGCTGAAGGAGTAGAAAAGCCTGCACAAAAACACCACCAACAAAAAGGGCAATCCTTCACACAAAACTAGTTTTTATGGCGGATGTGCGGCACAGGACTTGTGGATGCACCAAGGGCTCGCACAGTGGGTGACCGGCTCAGCAGCGCGCTGGGACGACGCAATCCTCGTCACGCACAGAAGGCTACTCTGTGGGCAGCGGATAGGGATGGGAAATGCATCCCAGAGGGTGGCTCAGACATAACCACACATCTTGGTATGGCACGTAAATGAGGAAGAAAAACCACGGACACTAGTCTGGCTTAAAACAGATGCCTAGGAACACCTTTCAGCTTCCGGACTTCTGCATAGGCCAGCAGAACCCAAGTCTTCCACCTGAGGGGTGGGGTGACCATCTCCACTTGTGACCACGCAGCATAAACACAGTATCTCCGAATCAAACATTATCTAGCACACGCAAATGTGATGTAGGTGTCAGACCTTAAACTATGACAACACTGCAGAGTTTGACCTTACCAAAAGATCATTTACAGCCACCCAGTTTTGACATATTACACATAACAGCTGTACAGTACATAAATTAATTATCCTTCTGATGGCACAGACTACTAAAGTGGTTTAAAGGGAATCTGTAGAGACAGTTTTATATCCGTGTCATTCCTTTAGTTGACAGCAGATTTTGTACTCTCAGTAAAATGGGTCACGATAATAAACATCATGGTTTGTTTACAAATAAAAGATTGAACTGTTGTGAAATCCTCAGGCAGGGCTTATGACCTATGCTGTTGGAAGAACATAAAAGATATACGTATATTTTTTTAAAAAAGGACAAATATGGAAACTCCTGTTTACTATTCTTGTTTTTCAGTAGTGTTCTCAGTATTATATTTCAGCTTGACTTTAAAACTTGATGAATATAAAATAGCCACACTATTTCCATGAATTGTTTGATAAAAAATTGTCATTAGAAGGAACCAGCTTGGTTCACACACAGAGGTCAAAAGAGACCTTTCAACTAAGTCAACAAATGTAATCTGCCGGACTAGAAGTCACGCTTACTTGAAAGTCTGAATAACATTATTGACACAAAATTAACTATTGATTTCCAATTTATTATTCCTGTAGGAATAGTAATGTTATAAAAAAATACCTGAGTCAACTGATACCTTTGCCAGATTCTCTGAAGAAAAACCAAAGGACAGAGACGAGAAGCAACCCACCATTTTAATTGGTAGCTCTTTCACAGGTCAAGACCGAGGTCAACTTTGTACTACAGAAATGTGTGTTATTGCCAGAAAAAAAACCCAACAAACAAACCAACATTCTGTAAGTCAGGAAAAATAATTTCTTCCTCTGGATCATCAATCCTGTTATGACAGCTAAAGGTCGAAGCAAAGACCAAAAAGGCTAATTAGAGAGAGGGGAAACTCTGGGGTGAGCGGTAGAGGTCTGACTGAATTGACAGATTAAACAGCTGTGGTGTAGACAAGGACACGCCGTGCTATGGGGGAAAAACACCACACAAGAAAAATGGAGAAGGTCCTTGGTGGCTTTAAGAAATGCAGTTGTATTTTCCAAGAATCCATCTCACCAAAGCTTGCGAGACCTACTAAAGGTCAGAAGCGACAGGAATTTGATGGTATCATATTACGTAAGAGGCATTTTCACACACTGCAAAACCACCAGCCCTAGGAGGTGGGATGGTTACGGCAGTATATGATCAAGCTCGCTATGTCCTTACTTCACCACGAGAAGCTTCTGTACTCCAGATCTAGTCACCTTCAAGTAATAAGAGCTGGAAAACAAGAGATCAATGTAAAACATATTAAAGTCACAACTAACAGGTATTTCATCAAGCCTCAAATGAAGAGTATACCCATCTGTTCTTTGAGAAGAGTGAAAGTCCATGATCTAAGTCACTAAGATACCAGGGGTGATGGGACTACAATTAAAAGCAACTTCTTCACTAGCAGAAGAGACATCAGTACTGACTGCTCTAAGCTCTTGAGGGCTTAGGATAAGGAATAACCTATATATATTTGCATAGGAAGTAAGCTAAAAGAATAAAACCTGTTTCCCACCCGCTCACACCTTTTTTGAAATACAGGCTATGGCAGCATGTGTATTTTTCTTACTACAAGAGGGTATCCCGAGTCCATGAAGTCAGTAGGTTTCATGTAACTAGCTGCTTGCACGCAAGTTTACACGATCAAGACTGGTATGAGCACAACTCTACCACAGGATTTTCAGAGAGAAACTTGACAAATACCTTTACATATAACTTTTTCAAATCCAAGTTTTGAGGATTTTTTTTGTGCGTGTTTCTTTTTTAACACAAAGCTCTAACCTACAGAACACCTGAACATATAACTTTGATTTGAATTATGTATTCCCTATGAAATGGACTGTAAACGCTTTTCCTCGTATCGGCTTGTACGATGTTTAAAGCACTCCACAAAGCCAAATGGAGTATCACAGAATTGTAACTGCACATGGCTACACAGCTTTTCAATCAGAGACATAATAAAGCACCATTATATTTACAGGCTATGTTTTTCTTTCATATTCCAAATTTTTAAAGTGAGAGAGACTTGGTCTCAAGACAGTCTTGAAACATAAAAGATGTCCAAATCTTAGTAAAGGGCTCTAAATTAGTTAACAAAAATAAGATTTTTTTTTTTTTTATCATGTATACCACAGGTCACATCTGACAACTGAAGCACTCAGTCCACTATACAAGCCTCAAAACTCCCCCATTCTTCCTTTTTCTATCCCCAAAAGAATTTAAACTGTTTTTAAAAAGCTTTTGTCAAAACAAAGCTTCAGAAGACAAACTGTAACAGTGATTTATTTATCAATAAGTTTGTAATCGCAGGAGCTTACAGGACACTGAGCAACTGACAAAATTACGTTTTCAGCGTAAGTTTTATTTAGTAGAAATGTTTTGCCTGCTATCTCTATAAACAGGAAGACTCAGCTATTTCCTTCGACCAAGTGCTAGAGGCTTACTAACATAACAGCCTGCAGCAACATCTGCTTGAAAGTAACAAACCTGTAGCGCTGGACATTTTATTATATTTCTCCACTGGCTGCATTTACAGCACGAATATGGTTTTTCTGTTTTCAACATAAATAAAAATCCTTAGAAAAAAAGCATACACTACCAAATTATATTGCAGGACACCAGAATTAAAGGAGCAATTGTAGGTAGCAATGAGAAGACAGGCTAGAATACCAAGGAAAATAAAATTCCGGTCCCTTTTCCTGAAGTTTTCATTAAACGTTATGCATTTCTTTAGGCAGCATTTGAGGATGCATTCAGTTTGCAAGGAAACAGAATTGAAGCAATTTTAGAGGCATCATCCAATCAAAACCACAGGTTTTCACTCTTCTGTCAAATTGCTCAATATTCTGACACCCCACAGGAAAATAAAGTGTAAAATTATACTGCAGCAATCAGGAATTAATGAATTGTTGCAAAGCACTTGTGCAGCTTTCCTACACTTGAATAGCTTGGATATTTACATTTTAACATAAACACATTGGCATCTCAAGAGTAATCCTCAAAATAACTGCTTTGCTTTTTTTTTTCCCCCTGTCACTAGCCACCTCCTCGTTGAAAAGTGCCCGTCACCCTGCAAGGTGGCTCACAAGGAGGCAGCTCCCCCCAGCCCCTTGAAAACAAGGGCAGGAGAGAGCAGTTGCGGATTGCAAATAACTGCATTTCATACCTTGCAAGATTTTCTTAGCAGAGGCTTTACACCTCAGTATTTTTCTTTGCTAGTCTCTTGACAGAATCCAAATCACTCATTTTGTTTCTCCAAAGGAGGAGTGTTTGATTTAATGGTTAACTCATTTGATGGGTAATCAGGCAACTGATTTTATCTGCTTCATTGCTACCATGTGGTCAGCGTCACCTGCCATTAAGGCAAATTACAGGTTTTAAAGCACAACTGCAATCAGAGGGAGTCAGTTTGTTCTTGCAGCACCCTCAAAACCCACGGAGGATACACGCATTGGAGGGAGGTGGGGAGAAGTGGAGAGAAAAGGATTACATTAAACAACAATTTGGAGGAAGCATCTTGCCGTTTTCTGTCTCCACTGATGAAATCAGGTCTATGGCATTAAAACCGATGTGAGAGAACACGGCTTATTTGCATTGTCTCCTTCCTTTTCTCATTTAAAAATCAATTGCTATCCTTAGGCAGGATACACATTGGAAAGAACAAACTAGCAAAACAGTAAACTGAATTTGCAATCTGATCCGCATCGCCCACCCCAAGAGCCATACGAAACAGTCCAGAGGTAGACTGCATCTGAGACCACCGGGCACGGGCATCATGTGTCAATGTCAGCACATGATGAGCATTTGGTCTACAGAAAACCTGGACGTTTATTTTCTTTAAAGGTAAAAGCTGCCTGAATCCGTAGCAGCAATAATTTTTAAATGTTAATTAGCAAATTTCTCCACTCTACAAGAATACATTACCCATTTTCAAACCCAAAGCAACACCTTGGGCTGTCTGCATCACACGCACACACATATACGTGGTGTGGAGCACCTTGATGCAGGTGGAGAGCGCGCGGTGGCTTTTCAGCACAGACCCACTCTCCTACAGCCAGGATGGAGCCAGGTACCGGCTGCGGGAATCAATCCAGCCATCCCTGAAAACACGCCAGAAAACGCTTGCGGATAACTGCTTTCAAGGTACCACTCTTCAGTAAAAGGATTAGAGTGGAAATAACCCGTACTTGGCACCAACCTCTTGAGTCAGGAGTTTGGTTTAGATCACTAGCAAATTAGGGGTTTAAACTAGATTCACTGTCGGAAGAGTTGATTTGGGAAGCAGTTTTTCGATCCTGCTGCACAATTTTGCAGGAGTTTTCCTGGCAGCTGCGGCACCGGGCGGAAGCGGGACACAGCTCTGAACACAGACCATCTCCTAAGTGAGGTGCTGGACAGGCTAAAAATGACTGAGAGACTCCAGCTGACTGACAAGGCAACAGGGACCCACCTCCAGACTCCTACACCCTTTACTCTGACACAATTTAACATAACACAGCCATTCCGACAAGTTCTTAAAACAAGGCATCCTCGCAGATACAAAAGTCTTTTGAAAAACAGCTTTTCAATAAAACTATACCTAAATAGCATTTGGACAACCGGAGCTGTAGTCGATGTTACATGATACTGTCATTCCTTCTTTTATAGCATCATGTTCCCAACGATTGATTCTCAGAGCTACTTTCACAACAAGAATGGCTATTATTATTATTATTATTCCATCAGTTTAAAAAATTGCTTTTGCAAATTATTCACGGACTTCAATTTCTCATACTTGTTTTGCTAGAAAAGAAAAATGTTTAATAAATTCATAAAGATGATAAAAAATATGCTGACTTAATAGAATTCCATAGGAAAAACTGCTTTGGAGTACTCCATGAAGTACGACCAGCACAGGTTTTACTGACTTGCTTCTTCAGCAGATGAATTCCACTAATGTGTATTAAAAATGCTAGGTGAGTGAGTCTCCATACTAAAATTATGTTGCATTATATAGTACTATGTTAAGGACACTTTTGCCTCCTAGGAGACTGTAAACCTGAAAATTGGTCCACATCAGTTAATTATTAACATCTGAAACACTAGTTATCACCCGAGACATTTTGCTTAGACAGAAAATGTCGCTGATTTGTCATTTATGTTTTAGCTTTAACAGAAAAAGTAAGATAGTATAATTGAAATCTGAAAAAAAAATATATCTTTGTAGTTAGTAATAGAAAGTCATCATTTCCCTCTATAGGTTGCTGCCCTAATACTGTTGTAGATACTACGCTTCATGTTATGGAATAATATAAACTAATTCCCCAAGCAAGGCATTCCATTTTTCAATATTTTTATTCCTTTTTTATTTCCCCCCCCAAAAATGTTCCATTGCTTTGGGTGTCTTTATGATCTAACCTAAGCAGCATAAGCGAGGCTGTGTGCTGTCCTTCACAAAGCATTAACTTACTCAAAGGGTTCTGCTGGCTTCACAAAACATTGAAGAGGTACAGGAGAATCAGTATTTCAAGTTTGCCTGAACTGAACACAGCTAACGTAAACCACTGATGCATCGAGTACTCTGGATTTGCTTTTGAAATGATCCGATGTTTCCAGAGAATGGGGAGAGGAGGAATATCAGCCTCCTCTTGGGGGATGAAGTGGGGCGGGGGGGAGTTCCTTCTACAATTGCAAAAATATTTTTCAATATATGGGGTAGCTGGAGCAGAGCAAAGCCCCTCGCAGGTGAGTGAGGTTGTCTGCTGGGCATAGCCACTAGATAGCAGGATCTGTTCAGGGAGATAGCAGCTTGAACAGAACAGCTATCAACGGCGTCAGTTTAAGTGAAATATCTTTGTCTAAACCATGTGTTATATGACAGGTATCTGCCACATCCAAGTTTTTCTAATTTATGAAGCAGATCTTAAATACAAGATCAGCCTCGTGGCGGGAGGGGCGCAATGTTTTTTTGGTCATCTTGTGTTTGTTAGTTCAGGATTTTTTTTTCCTTAACAGTGCACCCCGAGATGTCTGATTTTCCTTTTTTTTTCCTTTTGCAACACTGAGGGCTCCTAACTTCCCAGTTTTATTAAACAAACACAGAAATCCTCTTCCTTGCATTTCACAGCTTCATCAAGAGTGGCTTTACAGAAGATCAAACTTTTGAAACATTCACAACAAAGTCATACCCATTAGCAACAGAGCTGATGATGTTGTAAAAAAAAAAAAAAAAAAAAAAAACAAACCCAAACCACCAGACAACAACAACAACAAAAACAAAACAAAAAAAAGAAACCCCAAACCAACCCCATCAGGAGCTCTGCAAGGCTTCCTCTCCCAGGAGGATTGCTGGAGTTCAGTCCCTGAGTACACAGCTCTTGGTAAAGCTCACTTCAGTTTGCCTTGCTTGAACATTCACAACAAAAAAATGAGCAAAGCTTCTTATTTTTATGGGTCATATCGATGGTTCCAATGCACGCTGATCGTATCTTCTACAAACAAAGCCAAGTTTTAATTGCCCTGGAGCATTCAGCAGAGAGCCTTTAAAAACTCTTTTCTGTTTAACCTATGGGAATCGCAAGCAGCTGTATCAGAAAGGAGCGAAGCGTGCGCCACTCCGCAAAATAACCCGTAGTCGTGTACATGGGCAGGTACATTTCCAAAGTAATTTCAAAACACCTAACTGATAACGAAGAATTATGAGTTAGCCTTTCTAATCTTCCCACAGATTAACACAATTTCAGGTTCCTAACGACCAACCACATACCCTGCTGTAGGCATTGCTGACATTGCTGGATTATTCCCAGAACAGTTAGGAGGGGCTTCCATATTAACAGCAAGTCCACACTGAATTATCAGTGCAAAACTCCTAAAGTTTCCACTTAAACCAGACAAGACTGTATACTTGTTGCTTGTATTCATTCTTCTCCATGTATGCCAAAAATTTGTGCCCGTTACAATTTTATAATTCCCTTGTAGATCATGAAAACAAAGCAGTAAAGCATATCGATGAAAACAAACTCATTTTCCCTGTATTAAGGAAATGGTCAAATTTCCAATCCCCTGGAAAAACCTTGCATTGAACAAGGCCCTTCCTAAGGTGAACCCTTGGCTGTAACGCTTTTCTAGTGAATACAGGAGGAGAGAGTCGCTTCCAGCTCTGTGACAGATGTGACACGCAGCAGCCCCGCTTCCAGCTCTGTGACAGATGTGACACGCAGCAGCCCCAGTCTCTCCAAAGCAATGACGATCCCCTGGGAGCGCCACGGAAGGAGACGCCACAAACTCCCAGCAGCGCTGGCACAAAGGGTCTCTTTCCAAATTCCTCCAAGAATTGCCTTTAAATAATGACACTGAAACTGTTTGCTCCTCTTTGTCAACAAGCACAAAGGTGGCAACTCCACAGCTTTTGGGAAGGTGTAAAACAGGCACGTTCCATACTAAGCACCAAGCAGGAAATAACATATAGGGGACATAGGTACGGGGGCAGAACAGAGGGCCAACAAAATACCTTTATTTCCTTTAAATATTTCCTTTAAATATTTCCTGGGTTTGCTTTTCTTGCCTACTTAAAGCACACATTGTTGATGATAGGAACTGTTTTGAGACTCTCATTATGCTAAAAGAGGTGCTTAGATGTATGACAAAAGGCTATTTTTTAGTTCTCAATCTAGTAAGTTTCTCTCGGCATTTCTGCTTAGAAACATAAGCGCTTAGTCCAGGATTTCTCACAACACACACAATTCCAGCCCCCTCTGAGCATCAAAAGGACAGACGGAGAAAAGATATTTAAAATTTACACTTCGTTCCACTCCCCAAAAGGCTCTTGATAAAAATGAAACCTACGCCTGGATTAGAAAACATAAAAAAAGATTTATTTCAAACGCTTATTTCTTGGGCTTCTCCCTAGCCCGAAAGCAGAGAATTGAAAGCCATGGCCCTAACCCTTCTTTTGTCAAGTGGCAAATAACAGAACTCAACACTCCATAAGACCTGCACTTCCCTAAATAAAGACCGAATCCTCCCTTTCTTGACAAAGTGGGACTTGGCTATGATAACTTCACGTTGAAATGTAGGAACTATCTTAAAAATAACCTGCTTATGGGTTAAACAGGTTCCTGCATAATAGGAACAAACAAGATCCCACCTGCATAGAGAACAAAAAAAAAAAAACCCCAAAAACGTGGCCTTCAAGATTTAACAGACTTCTTTACGAAGTTATCACCCCAACACGCGTTATTGCCCTGTTGCAGCTACAGGCGCAGGCACCCTCAGACGCAGCAGCTGCCGGGGCGGCTCCGCGCACGCTGCTCGGGGAGGACTCGGCTGCACGGCCAGCCTGGCGCTGCGGCGGGCGAAGTCAGCCCAGACTGTGACCGACGCCGAGCAACGTGCCGTGCCAGCTCTGAAGCAACTTAACCCCAAATTTAATTTAAAACAGGTTGCAACTCCAATTTGCGTATATATGTACATGCACGTGCATGTGCCTGTGACCTACGAAACCAGGTACCTACCTGGTCCCTCAGCGCAGCTCACTTAGGGTGCACGAAGGACAAACCTAGCACCAAGGTAGAGGGTACTGCAAAACACAACTGAGTTTTAACAGGTGCTGCATCTGTTCAATGACCGCAAGAGAGAGGAAGTACGTACTGTGTGAAGTGAGAAGACAAAATTATATTTATAAATGAGTTGTTTCTGGGTTCAGAAGCTTTGAGACCTTTTTTCTGGTACGAGTCACTGGTCAAGGCAAGATTACACTAACATCTCCATAGATCTCTAGAAAGAGTAACAGAGGTATTGCCTCACCTGGACCCTTCTGAATTGCTCAGCATCCTTCCCTGTATCTGATGGCATGAATACCAAAAACACGCTCACCTGTTAAGAGAGCAGCAGCAAGAATATGTCTGGGACTACTTGGCTACACAGGTCTACAGAGAAGAATCAAGCCTGGAATTGTCCACCAGCACAGACAGAAGTCTCAACAGTTGACAATACCGAAAATTTTTCACATAGAAAATAATCTGAATGATATTATTGCACACAATGCAAAGATATATCATAGAGCATTACAAGAAGTTGTTGGCAGGATGCCCCCCACTTCCTCTTCATCAAAAACTACACAACATAAATCACAACCAGTTATTTCAAATGTAATCAAACCCTGACAGGCATCACGACTTGCTAACGCTTTCCCTCTGCCCATCTCTCCTCACATCAACTCAGAAAAATAAAACAAACAAAAAATCCCCACACACTGCACACCCAGATCTACAGACCCACAGCCAACAGACCTGGTGATGTCTTCCCCTTCTAGAGCTTAAGTAAAGATATACAAACAAAAAACCAAAATAAAACACAGAGGGGGAAAAAGGCAAGAGAAAAGGGAGAAAAGAAAATGAACACATAGAACAAAGCCACAAAAACACAGCAAGCACAGAAGAGGGTCTGGGCAACTCAATGAAGGGAGCACTCAGAAGTGGTATACCAACATATACAGCAGATCCAGACGCACAAGTACATTTTAACCATTCCAAGTTTACACAAGTTCACAGCGCATCTATAGCTCCATGTTTAAAGAGAGGAGCCACTAACAACTGCATATACAGTACATGCACCTTCAAGCAGATGCGTTACTGTGCACATGGAATTAGAAAAAAACTGAGTCAATTATTGGGGTGATTAGACATTTTATGAGTCTTTCCGTTCCTAAACCTCATATCCTAAAATTGCAATTAAAGGTAAAGGGATCATGTCTGGAAAAAGAATCGGACAACTTGTTTCTGGACAGCTACATTTCTTGTATGGCAGTTAAAAATCTGCCAGAATTTCCCCTATAAACATGTTTCCAGCAATTTCAGCTCTCCCACGCAGTCTTTGGTCCTAAAGTAATAGTCTCCTGCAGAAACTTTTTTTTTTTTTAAACACACACAAAAAATAATTCAGCCACACATTTCTCTTGCATGATGAATCGTTTTCCACATTAAGATGACAACGCTAGCAATGGAGTGAGTGTCCTGCCACAGCAGGCAATTAGGAGATTCAAAAGAAAAAGCAGTAGTCTTGCAAAAAACGAGCCATTGCCACATTATGAAATACAAGAAGTAGCTTAAGAGAAACATAACCTTTGAGAGATTGCCAATACTTACACAAAGGCTAAAATTGGCAGGTAGGATAGTCAATAGGGGAGGAGGAAAAATAAAGGAAGAGAAGTACTAACACACACAAATCTTCATCACTGGATTCATCCATTCATCAAAACCAACTAGTGTACAAAGATCGAGGAATCGACTGTATCGGTGAGTTTAAGAGCTCGACTTGCTAGGTTTTACTGCCACGGAGGATCAGGCTGACCACAGGATGCAGAGCCGGCTGCCGCGCAGCACGCGGGCAACACCTATCCCCTACACGCCGACGGCAATCTTGGCACAGGCACCGAGGGCTGCCAGATATTCGAGCTAGACAGAAATAAAGGAATGAGGAAGCACTGCGTACCAATGAAATGCTTAAGAAATAAAGAATGTTATCGCTGCTGATGGAAAGTGTGAACTCCTGGGAAATCAACACGTTTTTAAAAAAGAAAGAAAAAAGAGACAACAACAAACCATGAACGTTAGCAATGGCACAGACGTGATAGCCAAAGGATTCCTTTGGTCAACAGTCATCGTCAGTCACAGGTCAACAGGAACACTGTCTCAGAGTCAGTTCACGCTGCCAGACAGGAGAGATGGCCGGTGGCTCAAGCAATCACAAGCCAGTCCTGACCGCTCCTGATCACTTCCCAGGAACACCTCAAACAGTCTGGAATTTGGGAAGGGCAAAGCTCAAGAAACGACTGGAATTTGTTAATAGGGCTGATGAGGCGGACAGATTTCAGAGGGTATTTCCACTCCAACTGAAAGCTGTTTCCACTCGTTGGGTTTGTTTTCCAAGCTAAAGAGAAAATTTGGTGAGGAGGAGACCTCCAGACTACCTGGATGAATAAAAACCTGACCTGTAATGCTAAAAATAAGCAGGAAACTTTTTTTCCCCACAGAGTGGAAAAAAGCTTAGGAAAGAAAAGCACATTTCAGAGGTTAGAGGGTACAAACAGAAGAGTAAAACCAACTGGGAGCCTGCTTGAGCTGAACCACGCAAAGGAAATAATGGGGGCATCACCGTTAGCGCGCATTGCAGCTTCAAAAAAGGGAGAGAAGGGCAGCTACATACACATGGAGGTTTAAGAGGACTTTTAGGCAAAAATAAGCAGGAACAAACACCGAAGCAAATACTTTGCCTTCTGTTTCAAGAAAGATAATAAAATGATACAGTGAAAATGAGGATAGGATAATGGTTATTACCACATACAGTGTGGAAACAAAATTAGACCATTTACAATAAAAAAATAAGGGGATCTGGATAATCTCCATCCCGCAACGCTGAAATAATTGGCACACACAACAATGACAGATACGCTAAAAATCATTAGAAAAGGAAGGGGGAAAGGAAGTAGTTTGGGAGAGAAGGAAAAGCAATCTTGGTATTACAAGCACATAAGCATGACCTTGATAATACAAGATCCAAACAAAAGAAATCAAGGAAATGTAATTGAACAGTGAAATGAAGACAAGGCAAATTTGATTTTACCTGGGTAATTTATTCCTCAAAAAAGGATAATATAGTGAACTTAATCCAGAAGATTAAAAAGCAAGAACTGATGTGATATCTCATGGAATAATATTTAAGGTACAGACCTGTAACATTTTAAAGATGAACAAAGCACTGGCTGAAAGACAGACAATAAAAAGATAAGATATCCAGACAAAGAGAAGGTACTGTGTTCCTTAGGTTTTGTGAGATCAGGGCTATTTAATAAAGTTACGTAGTGACCACATAAAAAAAGCAGGTATGCACTAAGGACTTCCAGGAGACCAAAGTTTGGAGAATTCACTGTTCCTGAAGGCATCTCACAGAAATCAGACAGTCTTTTGGGCTAGCTGGAGAAAACGCAACAAAATTTAAGCGTACAAAGCGAAAGACAATTACGAGTAACGACTTCTGCTATGATCTGGGACCCATTAACAGGAGATGAAGGGGAGAAGGGAGCTGTCAGAGACTGAAAAGATCACAGGATCCTACTAGCCCTTCTAACAAGCTGTTTGGTACTGATGCTTTGCAGTAGTTATACACACACAAACCCCATTTTTAGTAGAAAAACAGGACTGATCAATTATATAAAGTATTGGTAAACCACTACTGGTAAATAGATAGATAGATAGATAGATAGATAGATAGATAGATAGATAGATAGATGTGGCTACCTAGTCCAAAGCAAAAGAAAAACCCATGCCTTCCCCCAAAACCAATTTAACTGAAATAGGTGCAGAGAAGACCACTCAGAAGATACAGGATAGAGAAAATCGACTCTATGAGAGAAGCTAAAGCACATCGGATGCTCCAGCCTAGCAATTAAGTGCTGAAAGCAACGCTACTCTTCTGCAGGTATGACTTGTGTAGAGCAGTGTAGACCTCACAGGAAAGGGAAAGGTTTGTTTTGTTGGGTTTTTTTTTTTTTTTCTTAAGGTGGAAAAGCAGAGGGTGGAAGCACCTGTCAAACTGGATGGGGCAGATCGGGAGCAAAAACTGCTTCAAGATGAAATCTCAAATATGTGAGGAACAAAGGTGACCCAATGGCTCCTGGTTTGAGGCTTCAGGTGTTCAACCTGACTGATTTCTTAAGAAGCACTTCAAAGAAGGTTTGTTAACACATCACATACTATATTATAGTAATTTAAATTCTGTACTAATAGCTTCTGCTGATTATCTGAGAGACAGAAAAAAAAAAAATTTCCCCACAAACCCACTGCCTGGCTCAGGAGCGGAAGGGCTCCCACTGCCCCGAGGCAAGAGCTGCTACTCCAGCTGGAAAGATGAGGGGCAAGCTGTACTTCAACACGAAAACAAACCTCAGCAAGGTCTGCACGGCACCCCATTCGTATTTTTACTACAGTTTGAGTGAATCTTTCCTGGGTCAGACTTGCGTAGCTTAGGTATGGTCTGTTCCCCCACTCGGCTAGACATTTACATTTAGTACATTCCCTGCTATAACAGGGATGTAGGAAAAAAAAAAACCCACTCTGATCTTTTTTGGTGCCTCCCTAGGGCATACTACTTCAGCCTTTTTATTAAGGCTTTAAATTTGTTAGAACATGTGGGGAGAGTGAGCAACTGGCCCATCTAGATTTAAACTTTTCTTTTTTACATGACTGTTTGGGGAAATTGTCCCCTTCCGCCCTCCATTCCCAAGTCAGCTGTACTTTAATAGGCCATTACAAGCAGAGAAACAAATCTCAATATTTACTTTTTGTTGAACTATCAGATAAACGCTGGGTCTATTTCTGTTCTATTCACATTCTCCCACAATTTCCATTACAAGGTATGCACTAAGCACTTTGACAAGAAATTCCCCACTGCTAAAAATCTCAGTGCTAAAAGCAAAAGGAAATATTTATTTAGGTTTTGGTTTCAAACAGAAATAAGTTTTCAAAATTAAACTGGAATTCCCCAAACTTACTCCACAGCAAAGCAGGCTCACACAGCGTAGCAGCTCACAGACATAAACTCTAGATGTTGCAAAGTGCATTTGAATCCCATTTTACTGGGAACACCTTCGGTTTAACTGTCCTGGAGCACCAGCGAAACCTACACTTCCCTCCGATCCATTTGGTTAGAAATGTCTCACGGTAACTTCTGTTCTCTTCCCGAGTTTGCATGGCATCCCACAAACGGGACTACCTGCACTGGATATAACATACAAAATACACTAGCATCCAAAATTAATTTTTATCATTAAATTGACAAGATGTACATACATGTTACTTGTTTTCATGTTCTTGGTAAGGCATAAGGCCTAAAAAGGATATGTATGAAGTATGATACTTCAACAGAAATCACATGCATGCCCCAAAATGACTGTTTTGCAGCAGATTTCCATATTGCTTTGCATGTATTATGCCTCTAGTCTTACCTTTTGTTTTGCCCCTTTTTCTTTTTTTGAAGACAAGTTCAGCTTGCCATACTCTATAATACTCTGGAGTAGTTAGCTTTGAAAAAAACTTCCCTTCTCCAACTTGCAAACATGTCTGTACCCTATTTAAAAATGAACTTCAGCTCTCCATCTTCAGCTGGTTTGATTTTTTTTTGGGGGGGGGGGTAGGAATGGTATTTGTTTTGGTTTTTAATAAATTATGTAAAAATAAGCTGTGGAAAAGGGTCTGTAGCAGCAGGCTACTGTCAAGTCCAAAGCAGTAAGATGACCAACGAAAGGAGGAAAATGCACTTGATATGCAGAACCGATTCTAACTTTATCCCTGCTCAATGATGACTTTACCGTCAATTTAAAAAAAAAAATAACTGAAAGGAAGAATAAAAGGCAAAAGTTATATTAAGCCTCCTTCAGCATTTTTTAATCTTCTCATTCTTTACTGTGTATAAATGATGATGTCCAAACTTCATTGAAAAGCCGTGGCAAGACTGGTATATAAGAAGAGATATAACATGGTTGTAAGAACCTGAAACTACAGTTCTAAAGTTAATATCCTGTTTTATTTCAGTTTATGTTGGAGCATTGCTGTTTGCAGGTCATCAACCTGAACGTCACACTTCCACTTCTCAAAACCCGATAAAGCAAGGATACAAGAAAAACAGTGGGGTAGGACAAGTAGCTCAAAAGAAAAGTCCAGACTTTCCAACTGCAGGGAACTTACTTTTTCTACTTAATTTGGTTTTAGTAGAAGCATTACAAATGTTTCACAAAACTTTCTTCACAGCAGTGGTGGCTATTTGCTGGTTTTGATTAAAGAAAAACATAAATAAAGACAGTATACAACCTATTCAAAACTGTTCAGAGTATTCAATACTTCTCTCTCCCCAGCTTTCTCTGCCTTCTAAGAATGTAGTTGGTCTCACTTATAAGAGCTCTTTTCCTTTCCTTCCCTCCTCCATAGGAACACGTGGTTATTTTTGACAGCATGTTAACACTCTGTCTGCTGTAAGTGGATTTTGAAAATATACTACAGCGAGTTACTTGTGTTTGGGGATTACATGCAGGCAAAAGCAAACATGACAATCACACACACCCCAAAAAGGAAAAAACTCTTCCTGAACAAAGCTGTTGGTGTCACATAGCAGTAGGAAGAGAAGGAAAATTCACTTGATACCCTGAAAACGTTCACAGAAAATTGATATATAAATTGTTTTGTTCAAATGCAAGGGGCTAAATATGGGGCTTATTACCACCAGTGGTTAAATATCAGTGTCATCGGAAACTCACTCTAAGCAAGCATTCCCACCATTTCTTCCACCAGCGTAACGGAGCATCCTTCCATTGATACCCACCAGGCACCCGTACCAACAGCAGATACACCTCGTGCCCAAGAAAGCCCGGATATCCTCAGCTTTTTAATAACACAGGAAACTCCTGTTCAGAGAGGCAGCAGGTTTGAATTTCATCGCCCCTTAACGCGGATCTGGGGTTGATTTCTGGAGAGGCTGAAGGACAAGCTACGTGCTGCAAGGAGAAACAAAAGGAAGCACGGGTGCTGTACGTGTCATACGGGAACCTGCCCGCAGCCCCTGCCTTCACGCCACTGGAAGAAGTAGATGGTCAACACACAGTTCAGAGGTGTCAAACTGGCATTGGTATTTAACCACTCATCTTAAACTCATGCTCAGCACGCTTTTAAAACACATACGAAACACCTAGCGGTCGCCAACAGCTCTTCCGCATAACGCTGTGATTAGCAGTGACCTGGGCACTGTCTGCTGCTGCTCTGAGCTCTGGGGAAGCCAGCAGGACCTGGTGCCAGCACACTCAGTCCTCTACAAAACACTGTCTCTGCTGGAGCCAAAGGTGGCTCAGACACAGAGTTAAAGGAAATGAGTTTCGAAAAGCACCGCCTCAAACCCAGAAGCCTCACTGAGGATCCTCTGCCTTCCAGCCTGGACCCGGGTGGATGCACAGGTCTTTTGACTTCTGGCTAAAGCAGTCACCCCAAAAATACCAACCAACCAAAAAACCCCACTCCAAACCCCACAAAAAACAAAACAAAAAAACCCCAAGTCATATGGAGCTCATATGCCACCTAGGAAAGTCAAGTTCAAGTAACACCAGGAAGCCCACCGTTACTGGACTCGGGAGACAGTATCAACAAAAGAATCAACATCCTGTTATTGAACTTGCTGAGCATCTACCCTCTCAGTTTCACCTGATTAGCGTCACCGTTTTAACGAAATTATTCTCTGCAAGAAGGTTTTCTGGAGCCAAGCCCATAAACCAATGATTCATGAAAAACCATTAGGACTATTTCCTTTTCACAAATTATGTAAGCAACAGAGATCCTATCAGTCAGGGCTGGAAGAAACCCACCATACTACTTCTCTCCTTTTATCCCCCACCCCTCCCTTTTTAAATACGTAACCCCTCAGTTTTCTAGCTTTTATGTATTCGGCACATACCAGCCTTTGACTACGCTAAACAGAGTGCTTCCTCAGGCGTAAAGCGTCTATTCTCTCCTCCTCCCGCTCCTATGAGCTCTATCCAAACAAACTGAAGAGACAGGATGTTTAAATTCAAAAATCACTCTCTGGAAGGCATGTAAAAAAAAAAAAAAAAAAAAAAAAAAAAAAAAAAAGGAGCTTTTTCAAGAGCATTGTTTGTTCCTGAAAAGCAGCCCAAAGCGCCGTGCTAGCTTTGCCTACCTTTCGTGGCCCGGCGTAACATCTCAGTACAGCACCCATGCCAAGCAGCTTCAGTGAGGGCTGCGGTGATTAACCCAGTAATCCCTCAGGAAAGTCCTTCCAGACAACGATTCTGACAGCAACAAAACATTAAGACATCCAAGCACATAATTTTAGCTTTACAGACATTTCTGTTCTGGGAGTTTACTCCTCCTCCCCCACAGAAGTCAACGGCAAAGCTCCCACCAACTCCAAAAGGAGCAGGACCCCTCTCAGTTGTTAGCCTCAAGTCTACCTAATGCCATTATCAGCAGATTGAAGTAGACCTGACCACTGGCACCGCAAACAACCTGCCTCGCCAAACGGCGTCACGTGTTTTCATTCGATGGCGGTGGTGCTTCCCTCTTCCCTGCGCGCTGCTCGGCCCGAGCACCCGCGCTCCCTGCAGCTGCTTCCTCAAAGCTACAGAGGCAACCCCAACGATCCTTCTCTTCGGGTTTTACAAAAATGGTTTAACTCCAGTAACCACCCATCCTACTAACTGTTACTGAAGCCAGCTGGCAGAAAAAAATAACACATACACACACATATAAATATGTAATACATATAAAAATATATGTGTATTTTTATATCTATAAATACATATTGGTTTATATGTGTATTTTTATATATAATACATATAAACATTATATATATAAATATATTAAAAATACAGAGTCTCATTTAAAATATTCCCTTCCTACTCCTGCCACAAACTTGCAGAGTCTTGGAAGCTCAAGATTTTCCTCAAGTGGAAGGTCTTTACGTGGGATGCAATAGTCAAGAGGGAAAAAGCATTTGTAAAAGGGAAGCATACGATTGCGATTAAAGCATAGAACCTATAGTTAAGTAATAAATTATCTGTTCCCAGATCTACTTTTTTTTTTTACTGTCCAAGCAATGGACAAATGACTTTTTCCAGAAGCACCTGAACTCATCAGAACCAGGCATTAGTCTGCTTGAGCCTTCAAAAGCCTGAGACCATGGATATATTAAAAAAAAAAATAATAAAAATTGAGACACAAAATGGTACTTGCTACCCCCTTGATTCATGACCTACACAAATCAGCTTATCGTGGTCAGGGCTTTCCTCCTCTTCTCCCATCCTCACCTTCCAGCTAAAAACATGATTAAAAGATTCTGTTCCTCCAAATATTACATTCAACCCACAACCAGGTTTTTAAGTTTAGTAAAGAGTATTTTGCATCTTGAGAAGTGCAATGCAAGCAAAGTTCCCTCAGTGGGTACCTGCCACAACAGACCTTTCTGTCGGACCCTTCAGGCTGCGATAAACTACAGCTAGAACTGTCTACTAAGGCTTTACTACAAGGCTAGTTTTCTCCTGAAACAGCTACGCACAGAGCTTCTTCAACTGCCGTAAACTGCGTGAAGATCTCTGAAGTATTTTTAAAGTCTCAAACACTGACGTATGTGCTATTAACAAACATGTCAATAATTCCCAGTATAGAGTATATATAAAGTATTTCTTTAGCGGTAAGTCTTTTGCATGTCTGAGCAACAAGCCTCAATGTATCCTGCCACAGAGCGTATTTCTCTGTTTTACGCACATTGCAAAATGACCCATTTTTGACCACAATAAAAAGGTGACAACTTAAATTATTAGATGCTTAGCATCTCCCTAGCAGCCCAAACAAACAGCACCACGATTTTAATCTAAACACATGTAGCGATATGACTGTATGGAAATTCTCACTTTCTAGAAGCAGCAGGCATACATTCACAAATCAGACTCCCCCTAATTTACACACACACACGTGCTCTCAAGAAGCCTGCGCTCCCCACTACAACAGGCTGACAAGATGCTCCTAAAGAAGTCGTATCGTCATCATAAGTCTGACACCTCAAGAAGTATGTGCTGAAGTAAATGCCTCTTTCACTGGAAAAATAGAAAACCAGTTGTGCTTATTTATTCGGTACCCTTAGGAATCTGTTTGCTAAGAGCAAAACAGAATAAAAATTAACTCTTCATCCTGGCTCGGGCAGTGAAAAAAAGCTTTATTTAAAGGCCAGGTATATTGTTCCAGCTAAGCGCAAGCCGCAAGACTTCAACTGACATTTACTTTGGCAACCTCACACAAATCAAGATCACCCAGTCTGCTTTCAAAAAGGGATTTAGGATTGACCACGGTAACGGGACATTGTTCATTTCTAAGTATGCCAATTCACACAAACTTGGTTTTCAATAGAGAAAGTGGAAGGCAAAACTATTTCAATTCCCCTCGGAAGAAAAGAAGCTTTTTGTGAGAGTTGGCACTGTCCCTTGCCTTTCCTTCCATTAAGAGAACAAAGTCGATGCAGGAGAGGTGGAACCAGCTACAGGAGAAACACCGTGAGAGCACAGAACGATCTGTGCCGCAACCTGTAATTGCAAGGACCAAACATCTTCTTTTTTTTTTTTTTTTTTTTTTTTAACCAAAGCACAATGAAATGGGCAAAGCCACAAACAAAAAGCAAGGGTGTCTAAGCCTTGTGCGGAGAAGATAAGACAAAACTAAAAAGCTCTCAATTCCCCCACCCCAGAGATAAAAAGGGGGAAGGTGGTATATGGGTGTACAGAAGACTGCTGCTAAAGAGGAAAAGCAACAAATACCAGTATTATTCTTCTGTCCAGGGGAGAAGAGTGAGTTAGGACGAGCGAGGCAGCACCCTGCCGTGCCATTACACCTGACGCGTCCTGGCACCCCGCAGCAGCGACCGACCAGCTCCAGCACACATCATACTTACTGCAGAGGGCTCTCCGAAATCTCTCCTGTTTTCCAAGCAGAAAAGTCTTTTTGCTGCACTTCTCTGTTTCTTAGGAGCTATTCCACAACCGATTGCAACTCTGAGTCTCGGGGTTAGAAACATTTCAAAAGCAGTTGTGTTAAATCTTCCTATCCTCTCCTATTTAAAACCCAGCACTTATCACTACTTATGCAGAGTAAACTTTGGTAATCTTCATGCAAATATATTTGGGTGTTTAATTCTCGGGGCAGATAATAGAGATGGATGTTCTTTCCATGAGTAGAGAATTTTCCTTGAGCTAATTGAAACCAGGCATATTTTGAGTAACGTGCACTACTGCCAATAGTCTTGCAGGGAGGCAATGCAAGAATGATTTATGGGCTGTGAATATCACGTAAATCTGTCTTCAAGTGAAAGGATCATCTCTGCATAGAATGAATTTAAGTACTCAATTATCAACGCTCTTAATTTTACATATTTCCTAACTAAGCAAGAAAACCCACGGCGTATCCTAGCCCTTCCCAGAGGTTGTCACACACCAGGTAAACAGGTATTGGTTATAGCTAAACACAGCCAGAAAACCAATGCTCAATTAAAACATTCTTCAATTAGATTATTTCATGCTTTTTCCAAGTCTTTTTGCCATCCCCTTTTCACATCATCTTAGCATTCACCACTTATCTTGTGGGCCAAGGGGAAGGTAATCGTCAATCTCTTGGAAGCTGAAAGAGGTTTTTCATCTATAACAGCTGTTGTATAACTCCTCTTTCTCACTGCCTTTTCCAGCAAGCATTTTTTTATTTAATTTTGATTTCAGGGCTACAATTTCTGACTATTATGCAGACAGGTGCGAAAAAAAAAAGGAAACTTTTAATAAACATCAAACACTTGAGCAATTATCCTGATTCCTGGTGAAAGTACATTCCCCCAACAACTTGAGGCTTGCACAGTTTTCTTTGGTTTACCATTTGGGAGACACCAATCTTGAGCAGCTGCATCTCATTCCAGGTGTTTTGTATCTATCACACAACAGATTTACTTCAAGAAAAGGTGAAGCTGTCCTCTCTGCAGATACTCACTGTCTCCTAGACAGATGCAAGCTCTGACCACAGTAGATCCCTATTTGCATTGGAGCAGACAACTCAACGTGTATCAATGACTGGGAATGCCTACAATGAGGAAATCAAAATTTTTTTCTAATGGAAAACCACATTAAATACTTTGTTAACCACATTAAAATCTTTTAAAAAAGGAAAAAAAAGAAAGTTTCTGAATCTAGGGATCATTGAGTTAGTTGGACAGTGCTGCATGTCTGAAAACCTGGGATTTTTAAGTTCATTTTCCTCGTTCATGCCTGGTAGAAACTACAGTTTAGTCTCCCAAGGTACAGAATATGCTTGTATCCTCGACCAGCTCCTCTAAGGAACTTACGAAAGGAGTAGTGCTGAGTAGCTCTGGAAGAAGTCAAGTCAGAAGGCAGGAACGTAAGAGAAAGAAACGTGACATTCTTGGCAAATTAGAGGAAAAAAATGTCTATTTTTGTAAACGGCAAATTTTGCATGCCCACTTTAACTCATCAACGGCGGACCCTGCTGATGAATGTCACATTGTACTCAGCGTGGTGACATACTTAAAGGTAACTCACCTCAGAGCAAGATCACAAACTATTTTCCACGAGGATTTTGAGCAGCTGTCTCAAAATCTGGCAGTAAATCAGGGCAGTACGAAGACGAGACATAGCTGAACACAGTGACAAACAAACTACAGAGGCTCCACACACCACTACTATCGGTTCTTCACGGGTCAATTGTAAAAAGACTGCTTTCTTTATTTATATCTGTTGTAAACAAGGATTCGACCCCTGGCATCGCCTCTGGCCAGAGTGGAGTATTAACAATGCACTGAAGGCTCTCCAAGACCACGGCTCTTGATTTCAGCCTTCTGCGTTCAGCAAACATTCAAAAAGGATGCTTAAAGCACTTAGGGGCTTGACAAAGATTAGCGTTTGCATCCGAGGGGCAAATTTCAGAAGTCGCAGTATAAAACTTCAGTGTTTGATAATTAAAAGCCGCCCGTGTATGCACGCGCATAAATATGGACGGCTCCAGGCTGAAACGGATGGCTCTGCTTTTGAAATGCTGATCCTTCAGGACTCGATTTCAAAACTCGGGAAATAACTGGGTTTCCCCCAAAGCAATTAAAACAGCTAATTTGTAATTACATGCTCACTTTCAGTTTGATAATGGTGAGAAGTGACACTAATCAGAGACCCAGTCCTGCGCTCATTGGAGCATGTACCAGCACAGGAACAGAGGTCCAGCAAAGGCAAAGGGACCAACTCAGCAGCTCAGTGCGTTAATAGTGAGATATGTTTCAGAACTGTGATTGCTGTCCAAAAACTATTAATTTTGAAGGAATTCCTACAAATCCATAATTACAGAAAAGCAAATCCTTGTCATAAAGCAGCGCAAACTATATTCACGCAGTCCTAGAGGGAGCACTTTCAGCAGCACGGCTCATTAGAAAGCTATTCTTGCATTAAACACCAATACCAAAGACAAATGTTAATGCAATACCCCGGAGCCACGCTGAAAATTGTATTGCGGCAGCGAAGGCGTACCTACTTAATTTGATCCAGTATCCTGGCGCAACGGAAGGCGATCAGAGCCCAGCGATGGCATTCTGCGTTGTTCTTCAGAGATCACGAATAGCTCATTACGAAATCCTGTTCTACAAAACCCACACCATCTATACCATTCATCACTTACGAATATTAAGCGTTATCCTTACCACAGTGATTGGGAAGAGAATCCATTTATCCTTCTGCCGTCCAGTTACCTTAACAGAGAACTACTGCCAACCTCAACAGTACTTGCTGGTGCTTTTCCTTCTGAAACTCCGCGTTTCTTTAGCACAGCTCCATTGCGAAAGGAAGAAAGAAAACTGCCTCAGACGTTTTGCTGGAAAAGGAATATAGCTATGAACAAAGGTTAAAACTGAAAACTTGAAACTGCTTAGCCGAGGTGTGGCTGCTGAAACCTGACATAGTTGCGTCACCAAGATTTTACTTTGGCAAACACGGCTTCCTGAATTCAAACAAATCTTAGACAGAACTATCTTTTGTTCCAGCAATAAGCAATTATTGCACAGACGTGCTTTCAAGGTCACTAGCGGGAAGAGTAAACTACACCAGGATGTGTCAGTCATAAGTAATGTTTTAAAAAACTTAACACCAAGCAATACGTATTTAAAGCCTTCCACGCTTAGCAGGATGCAAAGTGCTCACTTCCTTCCAACTGACCACAAATAATCATGAACAAAAAGATCCATAAAAAAAGCAATAAATATTTCAGAGGTTCATATTCTCCTCCATTACGCCTCATTCTTAAGATTCTTTACAACCAAAATTATTTTTTTATTACTCTGGCATAGTAAAACAAAATTAAATGCCTCGTTTTAATGATTTTTGTAGCATAAAATGCTGCCTTCAAAACAATTTTAAGAAGGGAAGAAAAAGGTACTAACCAGCGACTTTGTTCTCCTTTATATTAGGAACTGTAATCCAAATGCATATTTGGAAAAGAAGCATTTTCATATTTGTTAATGTTAGGCTTATATAACCTGTATCAATATTCTCCTTAAAAATTGAAGAGCACTTCAATTACAAGTATTGTTGTATTTACGTTAATAAAAACATTTACATTTAACAAATGCAAAGTCAAAAGCTGCAACCATTCCTAGAAACGCCACTTATTCTTTTCAGGAGTGCAATAAATACATTCAGATTACTATTGACAAAAACAGGCATTAAAAAAAAAAACAAATCACGAAGAAAAGCCAGTTTTTAAAACAGACATGATAGAGAAGAGTATTAAAAAAACAAGCACAAATACTTTAGAAGAGATAGAAAGCACTCTTCTTAAGGATTTAAAACAACTTCTATTAAGAATAAGGAGGATGATCATCCCACGTTTCTCTGGCAGACAGGTTTTACACCTTTCTTGAAATCAGCTGATGATGCCTGACGTTAAATACAAGATATCGAACTAGACAGACCACAGGACGTTCTCATACTGAAGGTCATCAGGTGTGTGGGAACTACTACTATGGGCTTTCCTACACAATTGTTAAAAACAGCAGTTTCTTTTAATTCACCTGTGTGTTCCACCTTCAGTTCCCATGAACCGAATACTGCCAACTGAACACTGAGCGATAATGAAGAAAACGATGTGATTGCTATATTTTTCTTTGCCTTTGACAAATGCACGAGTTGTCACGTCTACCACTTCAGTACATTTAACCGTACTTCAGGATGCGCCGCTACACTTCAGCTTTACCGTCCTTCCGAATATACAACGCTAGCCAAACATTACAGGAGCAGCTTTGGCAAAACACCGCTCACCAGTGGTTACTGGATTTAAAAATGCTTTCAAAGCACCTAACAGGAAAATCATACTTGAAGATCTCACTGAGCGCACAGAGCTGAAGAAAACAAATTTGAACTGTTAGATTTACTGCCTTCGGTGAACGTGCTCTCTCTCAATGCGCATACACACATGAGCAATGATTAACTCTCATAATTCTATGCAAACAGTCATAAAAGGTGGGTAGGTTTTTTCCCCAAGCAGAAAAGTTAAAGTTAAGCACCTTCCTTTCGTAAGCCTCAGAAACATGTATTGAGATAACACTTTGACATGCGGCCTCCTCACGCCCCAGAAAGTACTTTACATCCATAACATACAGACTTCGAAGCGTGAGGTTTCTACTTGAACACAGCTGCACAAGCAATTCACGTATCATAGATTTACACACACATACCTCGGTAAAAAAAAAATGTACCAAATCCAGTATAAATGCAGTAGGCACGTAAACTGCTTTGCGGATGTGCTCTGTAACACATAGTGAATGAGAGAATACTTGCTAAGTGCATTACAAAGTTTAAAGCCCCTCCAAAAAAATATTTCATTTCATTTGATGCTTACTAATGGCAATTGGTTAGGACTTAACCTGACCATCAAAAGAAAAGGTTATTTCATAATCACAAACTGTGGAGTTTCCTGTGCCGCAAGATGGGGGCATGGCCACCAGCTGCCATCTGCACTAGATTAGATGGGTCTCCAGCATGATTTGCTGAAATACCCATGTCCTACAAATTCAGCTTATAATTTCTACATCATATTTTGAAACTGCACAACAGATCTCAGAAATAATCTCAAGGAATGACGAGAAGATCCAACACGCCCAACCTTACATCAACTAACATATTGTCTTTAGTAAGAGAAGAAAGAAGTCAAATCAAATTCTTCACTGTGAGGATGGTGAGGCACTGGAACAGGCTGCCCAGAGAGGTTGTGGATGCCCCCTCCCTGGAAGTGTTCAAGGCCAGGTTGGATGGGGCTTAGGGCAATGTGGTCTAGTGGAGGGTGTCCCTGCCCATGGCAGGGGGGTTGGAACTAGATGGTCTTTGAGGTCCCTTCCAACCCAAATCACTCTGTAATTCTAGAAGTTGTATTTGACAACTTCAAGACCGACTCTATCGCACCAGCCTATGCTCAGCCCTCAGATTTTTCTGTGCGTATCTGAGATGGAAATTCATGTGCTACAGGGCAGATCTCAACTCCTCACAAGTCTTTTCCCTGGTGACAGCAGTGGCTGCAAAGTAGCCGGAATTGGGCAGATGAAGGCAACGTGGCTTCAGCAGTCACGAGGTGCATGGAAGCACTGCTAACGCAGTTCAGTTCCGAGTCAGAACAATTCCCATTTAACTCTATATTCACATAGCTAAAGCCCACGACATATCCATAGATGCTACAGCCTTGTATGAACTTCCTAAAAGTAGGAGAGAAGATACTCATATGTCTGTAAGAAAAGTTGTTCCTGATGATTTTCCCAAGCAAAAGTTGAGCAACGTACAAATCAAAGCATTTGATTTTTGGGTTTTGTTTTGTTGTTTTGTTTTTTTTTTTTGAAAAAGGAAGTAAACAAATGTTCCTCCCATCTCAGGAGGACCTGACGCACACTGAGGTCACGAGTTGCCCATGTGATAGGGCTGTACTTGAGAAAAAAAAAATATTTTCAATACAGTGAAACTTCTGGTGAATCTAAGTTACACCACGTTTCTAGAAAATGGCCAGCATTTGCTTCTCCATTTACGTTAATAACACATTCAGAGATGCTTTCTTCTGGAAGGGAGAAAAAAAAAACCCTCCCACAACTCTGAAATGCGCTTATGCCCAAAACCATGATAATTCTACACTTTACTAAAAATTGTTTATTTACTATAACACCTCCTACTTGCTACTTATACAAATGTCTGAATCATCTCAATTCTTGGGAGAGTTCTCAGCTTCAGTAGCCTCCGAAGGAGATGTGTTTTTCAATGTAAACACTAATTCTGTGAGAACAAGGATAAGGAAAAAAGAGTGGGTGGGAGTATTTCCTTTTCCTGGATTTAGTTTCGCTGAGTGTTCATTGTTCACAGGAGATACTCTACCTTTCCATTGTCTCATACACTTTCCCCACCCCTTTTTTTTGATCCCTTGGAGACGAGCACGAAGATAAAGCAAACTACTTTCTTCCACATACTTAAAATTTGGTTGCCCGATTCCAGACTTAGAATCTACATCAAGGTCCTCTTTTACCGGTAAACTCATGTTTGTCCTGCCCCTTCCTTCACAAATTAGGACAGTAATTAAGCCTCTTGTAAACCCTCTTAGTCCACATGCTGTCCTTGTCTCCTTGTTGCTCACTCATCCTGCTTCATCACGTTACTCTGTATTTTCTCATAAACCTGCCTAGTCTTAACCAAATTAAATAACTGACTGTTCTGATGCAATTTTTGTCATTTCACTATGATGCTCGCACTGACAGTAAAATGCACGTGCTTGGAAGAGAGTAACCCTGTCATCCCTAAATGCTACCAGAATTCTTTGGCATATCCAACCGGTCACGACAGTTTGCTGTGCTTTAATGCACCAGCTTGAGCATCTTTTTATTTAACATCCTAAAGCCTCACAGTAATTCATTCTTATTAACAAGACAAAAAAACCAAAACCCCCACAGAAGTGGAGTACTTACCACCGGTCTCACCTGGTTTTTTCCTTTAACTATATATCGGAGAAGGAACTAGTTCACTTGCTTCCTATTTCTGTAAGGTGACACATTACAAAGTAGACCATCTGCTTCATAGACTTACCACCCTTCTGATTTCCTTCCCATACGTTTTGTCTGATGTATTTTATGGCTTTCGGTATTGGTTTCACTAGGGTTGAATTCCCCTTTTCTGAAGGGCCTCTGTTGACTCAACCTTGGTGTACCACTCATCTTCCTGCTTCCCTTTTGTCTCTCTCTGCTTTTTTTTTTCCCCTCCAGACATACGTATCCTTTCTGAGACCAGGCATTACTTAAACTTTTATGACCTAAATTCAATTATTCAAATTTCTTTGCTTCCCAACTTAAGATTATTGATGGCACACTTCTGTGTGAAGGGGTAGGAGGGCAGGAATTAAATCCTTCCTCCACAAATTCACTGGGCTTGTTTTGGGCATGGCGTTAGTTATCAGGTCAGGATTACCACTTTAGCAGTACTCTTGCATATTATGTTTAGAAAAAGTATCTAGAACAACCTCTCATATGTAAAAAAAGACAAATATCATGGCTTAGTTTCCTTTGTCGGTCACAAAGATTTTTAAAACATTTTTGACTCAGAGCTAATCTGCTTTCACTTTAAATAAGGGGAGGAAGATCGTTCTAAAATGTTAATTGATTTCTTTTTAATCACAGCTGGCATGTCTAAGTTTAAATAATTATGACTGATGTAGCAGAACTTGGCCAACCCCAATCAGCTGCCTCTGTACTTACTGCATTTAAAAGGCAAGCATTCAAAACTGCGGGAACCTGTTAAAGCACGTTGCGCAGTTTAGCTCATCTTTCCAGATCAGTAAGTACTACCGAAATCCAGTAAATACCTCTTAATGCAGAATTGTATAATTCTTATACTGACAAAAAAAAAAAACCATCGTTCCCCCATACTAACATAAGCAACACAGAATAGCAAAACACAAAAACGAAAAGTGTCGTTCAAGAGTAAGAGATTTAAAATGCTACAGCTAGCCAGAATCAAGTGTGAGAAAATGTTCCATTTACCATAAGGAAAAAAAAAAGAAGAAAAAAGAAAAAGAAAAAAAAAACCTCTCAGGTACACAACTCTAATTGTATCTCTGATATAATCTGTATCAGTAATTAGTTAAGGCTGGGAACGTTCATTGTGTAGACAGAGGCTATTTATTTATTTTTAAAAGACCTTGCACTGTATGTAAAAAATAGAGGTAAATAGCAATGAGCTCATGATTAAGCCTCTTATAATTTGATGTAAAATTCAAACCACAAAAATCAAATGTTCATTTATATATATTTAATTTTAACTCTAGACTAGTAAAGTTCATCAGAATATCAATAGATAATTAGGTACTGTATCATTTCTACTCCACACATCTTTATGGATTATTTTTAACACAGCAGTACTTTAATACAGTTTAACAGAATACTGATTGTAACTTCAGACTCCCATATGTGATCATATCCATAAACCTTTCATTATTTAGAGACAAAAATCAATTTTGCACTTTTAAGTCTACTCCATGAACTACACTCAAGTTCAAATTTCGGTTCAAGTAGAGGAAAATAATTATTATAAAATAGTCTCAATTTATTGTCTCAATTCACTTTGTTAGACACTTCAGAGTGTTGTATTACAAAAGCACAGACGTGTCAGCTCTTTATGCAAGTTTTGGAAGCATATACACATCTTCCTTAAGAAAAAAAAAAAAACAAAACACCCAAACAAAAAACCCAACTTACTCAGGATAAGTTTCTTTTTAATATTTTAGAGGGCAAAGACCTTCTGTTTCATGCCTACCTATTCCCTGGTTAGGAGATCATGAATAAACCACCTGGGTAAAAGTGCATTTTTCTGTACCATGCCTCCTCTGTAGTAGTATTACAATTGTACTCGAAAACATTTTATTCAGCTTCTTCATATTTCTCTCCCAAGTTAAATGTAATCCTGCTTTTTCAAGCACACATACTCTACAATTCTGTACCTCCCCAACAAAATAACGTACAGTACAGACTATCACTACTATCCACTGATGCTTTTTAAATGTAATCCTATACTGCAACATGTGTTTGCAGGGATTTTTTTTTCCAACAAACCGGTCAAGTCAGATGGGTTTAGATATTTGTAGGCTATATGTTATTTCCACTGCTGTCATCCCAAGAAATGCCAGATGAAGATGACAGCAATAAGCACTGGACAGACACAAGGACGCGGGGCGCTTACAGGTTCAGTTTAGAGTCTGGTTTAGAAGAAACGGGAGAAGCAGCGGGGTGAGCAGCGGCGTAGCACACTACACAAAGTCCAACTGAGGGGACGGATGCCTCGGAAGGAAAATACCCGCTTGGAAACAGCACACGCGAACTTGTGGAAGTGACTAGCTTAACAGATAGCAAGTACATTTTCATTGCTGCTTCTTCTTAACAATGCCATTATTTTTACTTTTACACCTTAAAAAAAAAAAAAAAAAAACAAACACAGTGAGAAATAGAGCAGAAAATAAATAGAAGTCTCAAACATTGGAGGTGCCAGTTCATTTATGGAAGTTTTACTTTAATCTCACATCTCCAAGCTAAGCTTTAAACATGTAGGTCAATAGCTACTTAGCCTACTGGAACAACCATTTATGCTTTTTCTTTAAATATCAACCACACTGAAGCAAAACACAAAACTCACCAAAGCAGAGAACAAAAATATTATTCTACAACTAAGGCACAACAGAAGAGAGGAATGTGTAGTTCTTTCCACCTCTGTGGAAGTTGTACAAGATATTTCATACTACACTCCTTTAGTCAACTTCGGAGCAAGTAATCTATAATCAGTATTTGAGGAAGGATGCATTTATTGCTGAATCTCCAGGAGCTGCAATCAAGAGATTGTGGCTCTGGCACACAGAATTAGAGACATACGATTTCAGATCAGTCCTGTTAACAGCAAGTTAAAATAAAAAAAAAACCCAAACTCAACAGTGAGTCATTCCATCAAATGGGTTCATTTTGCTCCACTGATATTAGAAGATATTAGAAGCTGTACTTCAGTATTGACTCGAACATCAACAAATGCAACATCTGTTCAACTTCAGAAAGTTACAATAACATCTATTTTACAAGTTCTCTCTTCCCTAAGCAGCAAGCTGAGGGTTAGAAGTACTTTAGTGTCAAAGTGATCTCCCCCATCCTGTACCTAATTCCTTAATGTTTTTTTTTTGTCCTGCCCTGCAAACAGACGATAAGACTGCATCATTTCCAAAGCAAGCAATACAATAAGCCTTGACTTCCCAGAACTCCAAAACTGCCAACACACCCGTATATGATTTTACTTGCAAAAAACCCAACAAAAAAAAAACCAACCCTACCAACTGCCCTGCACACCCATTCACAAAAACCCTTTTCACATTACACATCCGTCCTCCACCTCTTTTCCCTGCAGAACAAAGAAACCAAGGAAAGTACATCAACACCTGACAACCTTTGCAGAAAGCACTTAGTAATTAGACCAGAGCTCATGCCAAATTAATCACATTCAAAATATGAATATATTTTAGTTAAAGCTAACACTACCTCTTCTCTTCCACGTAAACAAACCATTAGCCTTTTCATTCAGTGACAAACTGCAAACAAACTTGTTTCAACCCGAGACATTTGAAGTCACATCTCACTTGCACCATTTGAAAATATTTACAGATTCTTCTTTCCCTTCCTCTTAGTGCAATTTAATCTGCACCTGAAGTGCAGATCCTCCTGAATTTAGAAGAATGCATAAAAATGGATGAGTTATAAAACAACCTGAATGATAAACCCAGCTTTCTCCACGTGAACTATGTACATGGAGGGAAGGGAGTGTTCAAAGAAGTTAAACTTGTCAATAGTCTTCAGAGAACCAGCTGAAGGAGACGTGTTCTTGCACAATATGTTATTTTAAGCTTGCTGAAAACTGATGCAACACACAAATGTGCATCTTCCTTCATTATTTTTAGCACGGGGATCCACCACCCTGCTGCCCCAAGCTACACTAAGGGAATATTAAAATAATCTTCCAGTAAGGAAGAATTCTGCGTTCTTACTAGACAGGATAATTACCACTGCCCTTACAGTACGTGCTAATTGTACTTGGCTACAGATGGTTAAACAAATACATTCAGGGACTCGCCATCTGACTTGCAAGCCACAGAGTGAAATTCGTGTTTTATAAATATTTAACTGGAAGTAAAAACGGTAAGACTTATCGTAGCTGTCACAGCTTCACACAACTGAATCAATTAACAATGGAAGACCTTAAGACAATACGGATATGGGAAGCTTGCGATTACTCACAAAAACCTAACTGGAACAGACTGCAACGCAATTTCCCAGCTCCTGGAGCAAGTGCCCGTTTGATCTGACCAAATCCCGCCAACGACGAGGAAGAAGCTGTCGGTCCCTGCCAGCAAGTTGTTTTAAACACCTGCCTGCACCTGGGGGAAAGGAGAAAAGGCAGCAGCGACAAGGGGAGCAGAGGGAAGGAGCAAACCCCAGTGCATCCCCAAGGGAGATTTCCACTTCTTCAGTTCTCGTGCTACCAAGTATAAATTGCAGTCTGAATTTTATTTATGTGTATACAGGTATATACACACAGAGAGTGGACCAAACTTCAGTCAGCACTTTAAATCTGCAAGGGGAAGCAAAAACATTCAGGAAAGCAGGGGGAACTTCTGTATTTTTTTTTGCTTCGTGGTAAAAGCGACTGACCTGTCAAAGGAGATGAATCTTGGGGACTGATCATTTAGAAGTCAATGAACAGATTTCTTAAATAGCCTTTAATTTCAGCTCCAACCTTGTTTTTAATTCCATTTATTCTTTCATTTTAACTCTAGCTATGCCCCTATTTCTTCTGATGATTTCTGGGCATCCCTTGATGTAATCCACTGAAACAAAGAAAACCATTTTTTTCCATTATAGGCTTTCTGCCCCCTGCAGAAATGAAGTTTCTGCTTCCTGCTCTACCACGATGATCACTGAATGTAAAACGTAATGCAGTTATGGACTGAAGAGCAACTCCAGATCTGCTGCATCCATACAACAGAAAATCCCAAGAGCTCCTGCGTTACAGAATCGGCTTTAGGCCGTCTCGGATAAGACTACTGCGTAACAGGAAAGTAGCAAATCTCAGTTCCAAAACAACACACAAACTTTTCCTTTCTGTTTCAGCAATTCATAACAAAGACAAGGTCAAAATTCATATTATACTCATCACCAGCTTTCTTCCTGGCAAGGTATTATAGTCTGATGGTTTTGGAGCTCAAGTGCTTTAGTTAGAATCCACTGCCTTTTACCTGCTGAAACCACAGACTTCACTGAAATTATGCAAAGCTTTGAATTTCAAACAAACAAAAAAATCTTATCTACAAGAACAACACCAGCTACTAAAAACCAGCAAACAGAAAGCTACATCACAGCCTCAAAAAAAAAGAGTCATACATAATCAGAACCATGTGTCGAAGGCTCAGTATCCTGTGAGATACTGGGGTGGTTTTGGAGGATCACAATAAAAGCTTCTAGCAATTCTCTTTCTCAAAACCGCTAAGATTTAAACCTATTGAATTGACAAAAACAGTACAATATTTATACTGTGTTGTTTATTACGTCAAGGAGAAAAAAAAAAATCAAAGAGATTAGTGAAAGAGCAAAATTTTAACATCATTATGTGATAACGTGGCTCTACATAGTATCACATGCACAAGCTACAAGCATATTTTCACATCTAAATTGGTTTTTGATTAAAGACCTCTATTTAGCACAAATGTGATGCTGTCAGTAAAAAAAAAAATAAGCTCTCAACAGAGCCCTCTTAACTATATTTCTGTCTTTAAAAAAAATAATGCATAAACCCCCGAGGGCAAACCAATAAAGTTTCTTCCTCTGGAATCTCTTACAAAGCTGTGCACTGAAAAATTGTGAATTTTGGATCCTGCTGCCACCGTTGGTTCATGCAGTCAAACTACTCTCAACCCCACTAGCTCCATCCAACAAACTTCCAGATCAGGGTCAGATTTTTAGCACAATTTTTTTAATGCTTATTTCTAACAGCACAAAAGACAAATTAACCGAAAGCCCAACAGGAGTTTTCCTCCAACTGATGCAGCTGCAAAGTAATGACTAGATTACTAGTAATTATTAGAATAGCAATTATATTCTCTCAAAATAACTTGATTTTAAAACTTCAATCAGATTGAGAGACCAAGACGTTTTAAACACCGTTATGAATGCAAATCAAGGGTTATACCCAGGGGCACATGTACCTGATGATCAATAGAACTGCTTAAAAGTTTGGAGAAGACCACTAACTGACTTGTGTCAGAAACTTGAAGATCGTACACGATCTTGACTAAGTCCCTACAAAGACCAGGATCCCCAGTGATTATATATAGTGAAAACAGAATAAACAATTTCTGCCTGCGGCACCGTAAGGCAAAGTCCCAACCGTACACGTGCTTTCCCATCTCAAAACCCTGCCCCATTTCCCCCAGCACCAAAGTCCTCTCTTGCTGCAAGAGCAGTTAAAAGTGAAGTCTCCAGCCAATACACCTCGCTGCCCAATTCCACATTCAACCACAGCAAGATGAGCTTCAGGCAACATGTAGCAAGGGGAAAAAAAACCCAAACAAAAACCAAAACTCACTCACCTTCCACTACCAACAATGAAAAGAAATAATTTTTAAAAAGTCGTACATCTTCTATTAGGTAAAGTAGGCTGCAAATCGATAGCTCTCACTTTTTCCCTGTATTTGAGAGCACATTATTTTTAGGAGAGTGACTACTCCTCAAGGCACGGTGAACAGGCTTTTACTCAAAACTTGAAGGCACTCTCTTTATTATGAGTACTCCTGCTGGCATCAATCTACACAGCCAGCACCTTAAGCAATAGATCAGGATTTTATTCTGTGCTTCCAGCAAACTCAAGTGTTTAACAGTAAAAGGTCAATGCATCTCCAGCCTCCTTTATATTTGGCAAATCAATATCTCTAGTACCATGCACAGCTGTATAAATTCATACCTGGAATGGAATTTTTTCCAAATTCATTGTGAGAATTGTTAGGATTTGGGTTTTTTTTTTTTTAAAGAAAAGAAAGCTATTTGGAGAGAAAGCATTACACAGTTTTATTATAACTTTTGAACAAATTGTATCAACACTTAGGACAAAAAATTCATATGCAACTTTTCAGTAACAATTTTTGCTCATTTCCAGAACACTAGTTCTGATCTCTGCCACAAATTTTCTTTTGTAGGTGATGTTATGACCAATAAATTTGATAATGCAAGTCAGTTGTGGCATAATGAAAATGAATGTTTATTCATCAAGATGCCTCATAGAAGAGAATTTCCATAGATCCATCTAATTCATCTACCAAACGCCGGTGCACTTGCAAAGTCAACATACTTGTGTATCTTCTGACAATCAAAGCTGCTTGGCGTAGTTAAAAGGCATTCAAATACACCTTTGTTGTTATGCAAACTTTTCCAAGTCCAAATCAAACAGAAAAAAAAAAGGAAAAAATGTTTAAGTAATAATGGATCCAGTGAGGTTAGCAAAACGCACGTACTAAGGCACGATGGCAAGATTTCCCTCAATTATGCACATCTGTGTGTGTGTATGTTTGAAATACAAGATGCTCGTTGGAACGCACGTGCCCGTCACTGCGGCAGGTTGCGGTGGGCACCGGTCAGTTTGCTGAGGAGAGGAGGGGGATGGAGAGGGAGGTGTCAAGGAGAGCGAGCAGAGGCAGAGGTCTAAAATCCCTGCAATCAACACAGCACAGGACTTTCATCCAAATCTTCCCTTAAAAAAGGACTGTTGGACTGAAGTCTTCCAGTGTTAGGCTGCTGTGCAAGGTTGGAAACCCTGCCTCTGCCCCGAGAGCGTTTGCCCCGATTCGCAACTCCATTCCTCACGTTCATTTGGTGGGAAAACGCTCCATGAAGCTCACGTATATCAGTTGTTCCCGAGCTGGAGACATGCTCTCCCATCCCCGTTTTCTCCCTAGCAAGTTCACAGCTCCATGGAGTTCAGCTGTGACTCCCTGACACCCACTGAGGATGTCTTGTTGTGTGGGAAAACAATCCCCCAGCACCATGCCTCAGTCAAGCCCCGCTCATGGTCACATTGTGCTGCTCGGATGAGCCCAAGTGTTTCAGGACAGCCAAACTCATAGACCTTGGGGTTATCCAAACCAAACCCAAGTTTGTTTTCAGATGAAGAATAATTTACAAAACAAATTCTGATTAACAATAATTTGACACCACCTCTGGAAAAAGATTCTCCCAACTCTTAAAGAAAAAAAAAAAACCAACCAACCAAGTGCCTGATTATTGCCTTCTGGGTGGCAGCTAGACACATGTCCAGTTTGGAGTCCCCTAGTACAGTGGAGATTGACCAACTGGAGAAAGCCCAGTGGAGGGCCATTAAGATGGTAAGGAGCACATGACGTACGAGCAGGGACTGCGAGAACTGGGATCCAGCTCTACTCTTTCCTACCTTAGGGGGGCAGGGGCCATAGAGAAGAGCACACCAAACCCTTTTCAGAGATGTGCAGGGAAGGGGCATGCAGGAGGCAACCATCACAAGTTGCAACAAGGAAAACTCCAACTCGGTAACCTGTTTTAGCTCTTAACCATTCTCAATGAGGATTTTTTTTTTTCCTTTGTACCCAAAGTTGTACTCTTTCCATCCTTGGAGATATTCAAAACTCAGCTGAAGCAAGACCCCAAGTAACACGATCTGTCTTTGAAGCCAGCGCTGCCGGGGCTGGGGGGTGTTGGACCAGATGACCTCCAGAGGTTCCAACCTACATTTTTCAGTGATTCTACGATCTATTCTAGGAGGGCATGCTTGGTATAGGATTACAAATGTAATATAGCAGCAAGCCAAAAGGCACTGCCAGCCAAAATGCAAAACCAGAAGATCTACTCTATGGTCTTTTGACATACCCTTGTGAGCAGATGCTCCACAATGCTGGGTCAAAACTCATGGGGAAGGGCAGGGGGAAGAAAAAAATAATCCAGAAATACAAACACGTTTTTTCTGACCTATCTGTACATAAGGACCTGTACCTTATATACAGCAGACCATACATTTTGTGGCTTGCCCTTGAGCAACAGGCACAGGTAGCACAGATGCTGGTAGTACAGCCTTGACTTGAAGGGGAGCAAACATCTGGGATGAAAGGTAAGTGTTATGAAATGGAAATTTTCTTTTTTAAGATTCCCTCCACTGTTTTACTCTCACTAGATCCTACTCTGAAGTCACAATCCAATGACTGATTTATCAATGTGCTTGAACAAATCCTGATGTCACTTATTAAATACATACGTATCACCCATTTTGTCTCAGAGGTACTTCACAGCAGAACATCTTGAGAAAAACATGGCGAAGAAACTTGTTTGTTTAAATAGAATCATCCAATAGCTAGCCAAAGTCACAATAAAAAAAATCTGTAACAAACAGCCCAGGGAAAATAGATGTTCTATAACACAGCTGATACAACAACCTTTCCTCCAATATAAATGTTCTCCTGGTGTCTCACAGAGACAGTACCGCTGCGTTTGGGAGTTGAGAGCACTGGATAGGCTGGGTCAGAACTCAGCTGATGTTAATTAACAGAACCCCACCAAAGAGAGCGGATCTGGCCTGCTGTCCTCTTGTTTGCACGTGTTGAAAAAACTTCGGTAAAGTCTGTTGTGATAACTTTGATTTATGTTACTGGACAGTCCTCACGACAAAGACTGCTAAGGAGAACAGGGTAAGAGGTTGGACCTTTCAATGTCTGATAGTTTAAGTCGGGAGCGGAATGGAAATATACCACCTTGTCGAAGGATGTGAAACCAGTCTACTGTAGACATAGACTATATAAGTCATTATTGCTTTTTGCTAATAAATATAATTAAGATACTGTGTGTCTAAAGTCCATGTTAGCATTAAGAGACTAACTGAAATTTACTACGTAGACTGGAATCTGGCCATAATTTAGGTTTCCTAACAAAGTGAAACAAGTAAGAGGAACCTACGCTGGTGAAAAATTTAGGTGCCAGCAGAACCTGAAGACGAGAGCCAGTAATAAGCCGGCTCTCACACACTCTGATCTTCCTGCAATTACACGCCCACACCTTATCTATGCTATTGAAAGTGATATTTTCATTTTAAAACTACTATTTTGAAGAAATTTTTTTTCTCCCTTCGGGACTGTGAATTTCAGGGGGTTAATGGAGCGCTGTTAACTGCAGAGTCTAAATCTGATCCTTTCTCTAGAATAGGAAATTCTGAGAGCCTGGGCGAGCAGAAGGAAGGGAGATAAAAGAAAGCAGGTTTTGTCCAGCACAACAACTCCAACAAAAATACTCACTCACTCCATGTTGCTTAAAGTTATGAGCATTTACAAACAAGAAGCCCTCAAGCAAACCAAGGAGTCTGAGGTGACCAGACTTGGGTGAAAGTAACTTTGGAAGTTACTGGAGAATTTATGCACTAAAAGGTCTCTAATAAAAAAAATGGAAGTTCAGACATGTTGCAGAGAGGGTATTCAACCATTCCAACATTTGGAAAACATAGCCTCTATTGTAAGAGTTTCTGTGTGAGCTGGGTGCAATTTATATGAGTATACATGTAAGAAAAGGAAAAGAAAAAAAAAATCACAAAAAGAATGGAAAAAAGAGGGGGAAATTTTTTTTCAGTATTAGGAAGATTCCCCATTTTGCTGGCCAAAATGCTAAATCTTCTGAGACATCTGATGAAAGGAGTACATTTGAATGTGTTGAATAGGTACGGCAGGAATGCTGTCAAAAACATGGGAAAGATGTTAAATGCTGAACTCCTCACCGTTCTTGCTGAGTTGCAAATTAACACTTTAAGCACGCGTTACATTGATGCAAAGCAAAACCACCTACCCTGATAACGTAGACTATGTGCAAATATACATTAATTCAACAGTTTTTGCTAGCCTTCTGGTTGCAAAAAAATAAACACAAAAATAACCCAACTAACATATGTCTGCAAATCAGCCAACGCGCAAAGAATAAGCCCTATATGAACAGATGTAAGGGGAGGGGAAAAAACCCCTCGGAACACTAAAACCCTTTGAGAGAGCAAGTGTGGCAGAGTTTGATCAGTGACTGAAGATGCCAACACTTATCAGTTTCTAAATTCCTGCCTGCTGGCTTGTCAAGTGTCATTTACGAAAATGCAGTCTGAGTGAACGAGACACACTTCATGACTCAAGTGTGGCATCAGAAATTCAGGATTTAAATAGATACATCTGGTTAATCCATTTAGAAAATAGAGAAAAACTGAATACCCACTTAGACGTTTGAAGAAAGTATGCAGTCGCATCTAATATTGATATCACGGTTCATTAAACTAGGAAGGTTATGCGGATTAGAGGTTTACATGTGTCTACTAAAAATATCAAGAAAAGTTAATTGTACAATTTCACTCTTTTGTCCCCCAGTGGTCTCCTCACATCACTCGAGATTTTCTTATTTGGACAATTCAATAATCAGATTAGACGACCAAAAAAAGTTGGAGAAACCACTGTCTAATCCAGTTAGGGAAACAAAAACCTGAAACATCTCACAGTACATTTGTACATATTTCAACTTGAGAGCACCTGCCTACGGTGTAATTTTAAACAATTACAATTCCTCGTTAGCTGTTTTTCTCAGGTGTGTCAACTATTTGCAGAATCAGGAGCGTGCCTATCACCTTCCTCTTCAGAGGGCTCAAACTAAAAATTTCATGCACATCAAAGCAGAAAGAGCAAAGTAACCAAAAGGTGCCTTTCAGACCGAATATTATCCATTTATAAACATTATCTGTGCCAAAAGCTGTAGCATGTTTTCTGAGTAACCCAGAGGAACTTCTCTATGAAGAAATTAACTGTATCACAAAGTTTTGTCATTTGATAATATTCTAGATTTTTATGCAATGCATCACCTTATCTTTCAACACATTTTGGTTACTGCAATCGCCTGTGGCAACCCAGACTATTATAAAGAAGTGAGACTACACACTATTTGCATAGCATAAAAATTACTACATATTAAAAAAAATCCCTATTTACTAACAAATTTTGTTCTGCAGGAGAGCACGGATCTCATCTCTCTAATAATATTTGGTGTTTCTTCAACTAACCTTTACTTCTTAAAGTCAAGTCGCCTCTGCCATCTCCCTTTAGGAATGCACTGACAGTGCTCTGTAATAGCTCCTAACGCATCCCCTCCTCCGCACATCTTCTGTTTTACGTAGGTTAACGTAGTATATTAATTAAATGCTTAAGTGTTTACTTAGAGATGTCACGCTGCCTCTTGTCTTCTGCTAGCCCACATTCCACCTGAAGGAACACCGTTAGTTTGTGTGGATGGGCACGCTGGGGCACGCAACCGCACCTCCTGTTGTAGCGTCCCCTTCCCTTTCTCCAAATTTGAACCCCTCGTGGCTCCAGCTAATTACTTCCACGTGGGCTTGCGCTCTTCGTGCCTGATTTCTGCCCAAAGGCAATTTCTGTAGAAAGACTGAACGTTAATTGATTCAGCCATTACTGTTAAGCTGTCTGTGCACCCATCCCACGGACATCTTCCTTGTCCTCCGCACAGAAAATTGGCACTGACGTAACTGAGCGACCTACGCGCTTCGGCTCCAAAACACGATTTCTGTCACAAGCTACTCCAAGATCCTTGGCGCGCACACGCTCCCCACCAGCCCCCCCCCACCCCTTGCAAGGGCACGAGCTGGGCAGATTTTGTCAGCGTTCAACAGGCTTGTGACTCTCCAGCAAAATCCCGTCGCCTCGTAGAACGAGCCAAAATGCTTCTGAGGAGCTGAATCCCTCAGACACCGTAGGAAACAGGAGGAAAAGGAGTCCCCAGAGGAGAGGGAGCTGCTGGTGGGTATGGTGGCAGCGTCCTCCTGAAACCCCGATGCGGAGGAACGATCACAGAACTTTAAAAATGCCAGACGGTGCCTCGCTGCTGCTACATCGGATGCGCAAAAATTAAAAAAAAAACAAAAAAAACCCCACATGCAAAGAACACCGCACCAGACACGTTTACCAACCTTATGCATCAAGGCAAGTCTTCCAGGTTAACTGCTTACCAAATAAGTCATCTTTAATTTTGAAATGAATTGAACAGAAAGTAGGATTCAATTTGCCAAGTTGCCTTTCTGAGGAGTTGCTAACAATAGTGACCGCGCAGACCAGCCTAATACCGCAAAAGCGCATTCACTCCTTGGCTTCTCAAAACAACTGATGGAAATACCCTCCCCCTTACACGCAAGGGCTCGTGAACGCGTTTAAACTTACACACCAAGTGAGACAGAAGCCAGTCAACGGGAATATCCAGCTGCACAGGGCTGTTTTCTCCTAAAATGCTGAAGGGCCAGGGCAAAGGTTCCATAGAAAAGCAACAAAACCCTTTAAAATACAGAATTTGAACCAAAGAAAGTCTTAGCCACAGATAAAGACAACCACAGAAGAACCTGAGCCCAAGGAGGCACATCACGTTATGCCTCCTCGCAACATTTTAAACGTCTGCTGCGCAAAAAACGGTACGGTCACGAGCATGAGAAAATGCTTACCGTTAGCAATCCCAGTCCTCCATACTGCTAAATTTTGCTTTCCTTCTAATCCTGGCCTCTTTCCTAGTGGTACTTCAGAAATAGCACTGTACAGTAGGTTCTGTACTCCAGAAACTATTTTACTCAAGTTGCACTTTTCCACAAAGATGATATAAAATATGAGGCTTCTTGAGAAATCAAGATGATTTCTCTCTTAAATCGCACATATTTGTAATACTGGTTGAAATGGATCTGATTTTAAAAAAATGCTCACATTTTATTCACATTTACATTTCTTGCAAAAAGGGCGTATCACAGAACTCTGTTTTCTTACATTACATAAAGAAAACCCACATTTTGCAGACACGAACAGCTAATACATCACCAAAGCATACGAAGAACCTCTTTACTTAACGACCAGTCGAAAGTGACTGGGGCAAAGCTTATAAAGGCTTAAAAGACACAACGCTCTGAAAGTCCTATTTTATGCTTCACATGAATCCTGAATAATCAATAAACAGTATTTTTAGCCCCAAGAAGTAGTAAAAGAAGGATAAAGTTCTTAGCCATGAAAATGAGTTTTCCAGATATACTGACTCTGTAACTGTCATGGCCAAGACTAAATCCTATACCTTCCTCTGCCATGAAGTAAATACAGTACATAGCCTTTCTTAAACTCCGGAAATTTGACTGTGGCAACAGAGGTAAAACAAGGAAGGATGAAGATGAAAAACCAACCTAGAACAGGCACTTTTGATGCCAAGCCCATCATTATTAATAGGTCACGCATGGACCCCATGTGATGCTCTGAGTGAAATTAAAAATAAAGCATCCATTGACATGAGCACAGCTATTATCTCCTACAATGCTGACTTGTAAAATACTGTTAACACTGTGTGAGGAAGTGGCAGATAAAAATCCCAAGGAAAACACAAATAGACACACATAGTAAGAACTGTAACAATTATCAGGAATTACCTTGGGATATCCTAGTGCCTTATCATAAAGAATAAGCCAACAAGGACTAATAAGGACCTGAAACGTGATTCAGGCATTGCCCGTGGGGAACAAGAACGATCAAGTTGCCCAGGGCAGGAGGGTAAGAGCACTGGAGAATTACTACAAAGCACTCCTGAAGCAAGGGAGTCCCCAGGCAACCTCAAATACAGGAACAATTAACTATAAGCTAAAATTGCATTTTTCTCACCTTACCAGGAAAGCACACCTGCGGTTACTGAGATGGGGTATCTAACCACTGCCTTTGACAACATGAACCAAGCTCATGCCTGTTTCTAAGGTTCCTTTTATAACAAAAAGGTCTTTAAAATTACCTGATAAACACACACACGCAAAAAAAAAAGGAGTATTAAGAAGGGAATCATTAAAGAGAATAAGCTGGCAAGCTCCGAGAGTATGTTTCTTTCAAAAGCAGTTTCAGGGTGCACTAATGTTGGCAACCAGAGCCAAGGCTGCAAAACAATTTCCATTATAATATTGTTTTCAGAGGTTTTTAACCTTCTCAAATATTTACCTTTTTATTTGAAAGGTTTCGCATTCACTCTGGGAACGCTGTCGATAAGCATCTGAATATGCTTCTTAAAAATACATATTAAAAAATAAACGGTAAAATGTGATCACTTAGGGACTACATAATGATAATATACATAAAGGTCTGTACAACCAATCTAAACCTGACACATCCTTCATAGCTCAGCTAGGCAACCAAAATATTGGGAGGTGGGGGGGGAGAATGAATAGGTGAAAAGTTTAGATGTATACACCTAGCAAACCAAATCCATTCCTTTATTTTCTTCTGCTTGTAATATGTCTATGGATTGGCCTGTTTACAAAAAAAATATTCTGAAGAAATTAAATCCAAAACCAAAAATTATAAACCAGCAGTCTTCCATCTGGAATTATTCAAAGGCACATATGGTCATATTTTTAATGTAGAAAAATTCTGTAATCAGATACTTATTTGCCTTTCTTATGATTAGCTGTTCCACAACATAGTAGCTTTGGAATATGGGGCTTGCAACCTGGTCTTATAAATGAAACTAAGTTTAAGTTATTAATTCATTAAGTTGAGGCTATTTCCATAAAACGTATACATACTAAGAGACTGATTTAGGTTGACTTCTTTTGTCTTTTAACACACGGCAACAGTAAAACCAAATTAAAATACATTTTCTGACCTTGAACCTATGCATAACTGCCTTAACAAGGGCAGCTAGACAAATAATCAAGTGGGATAATTACATCATTAGCTGCGTTCAAGGTTGGGGTTTGTTTGGTTCAAAAAACAGTAATATATTTGTTTATATATATGATTTTTGATGTTACATGATGACATAGCCAAATGCTACACATCCACCTTTTTCAGAAGGCTTTGGAAAGGAAAATCCATTCCCAAGATGGGAGCACCTGGTGTCTCTTTTCACACACACCTTTCTTGAGACAAGGAGAAGGAAGGGAAGTAGTGGAGGAAAAGGAACAGCGGGAGAAGAAAGCTGCTAGGTTTTGGAGAGAGGAACAGGGATTTTCAACAGGACTGGACGGGCTCCCCAGCTGCTCTACCGCGATACCAAGCAGTTTTTCCTCCCTCGCTGCCTCAGCCCTGCAGCCATGCCTCGAGGAGGTACTTTCCCCTCTAGGCTGAGAAGTGAACCAACCTCACCACGCTGGCAGACAGGAGCTCCACAACGGAGAGAGACGGGTCTTTGCGAAGGGAGACAGCACCGCAGGCTGGCTGTACCGGGCAGCACACAATAGCTCAGCGACTTCTTCTGACTTCTTGCCCCCGACTCAAGAGCTCATTTTCAAAAGGGCAGAGGCACGGCGTTCTCTCTGCGCTTTCCAAACCAAGGTTTCAGACCACCATCTGCCCATTCACTTATAAGACCCACATCTTCTGTCCTCCAGAGACAAGACGACAAATTTACGCTCCTGGTAACCTCCTATACAGCCACTAACAGCAATCCAATAGTCTATTTTCTGCAGAAACGTATCCATCACCACGCTGACGGGCACATGGCTAATCCTAAACGTTTTGTACATGAGATCATTTGGGCTTCAAGCACTTACCTTTCATTTTTCTCATCCCTCTGCCCTCAAACGCAGCCATTACTCAGTCTTCACCTGAAGAGGGTTTATAAGAGCTGACTAGTAAAATAAAAAGAGATCTTTGGTTTCCCAAGGTAGGAGAGCCACACTCAAGACTCTCCTTGAATGGCACTGGGCAGCCCGTTGTCCTCTACTGCCAGAACGGCCTCTCACCAACCCTCCACAGTCCTCACGCACCACGTGGTTTGAGCCACAAGTTTGAGAGAACACCTCCAGACTGGGTCTAGCTCCTCCTGGGTCCGGCACGGCACAACGCAGATGAGCTTACACGCATGGAGCGAAGCACGGTCCCGAAGGCAGCAGCACGTCGTCCGTGGTCCAAGGTGGGAACGAACGCAGCCAGAACTTGAGTCCATGTGATCTGCCCTCGCCAACACTTTTAGTAATGTTTTCGTACAAACAGGAACAGTGACCCACCAAAAGACTATAAATACTGCCTCAAAACTAAAATTGAGGTTTTTCTGGTAGGTAGAAGTAGCTGAACTGCTGAATATGCAGCTCCTCTCTAAGGCTTACTCAAAAAGGGAGCAGAAAGAGAAATGCGGAATTACTCTAGAAGAACACATATGGCAATAACAACATCACGGTACGTAGCAGAAGACCTGCACAACCTCTTGATAATTACAACCAACATTCTATATGGCTACTACAGGTCACTTCCTAGATCAACAAAAGCAGCAGCACTAAAAAGCACTTAAGCACAACTGTGTGTTCAATTACAAAACCAAAGATAAGTTTCCTCCTAATTATGTTGACGCATGTGGGTTCAAAAAAATATTCTCAGTAATAAAGCAGACACAATATACACTAAGCATGTGAAACAGAACATGCACAGCAAGAAATTATTAACTTTAAAACCAGAAAACATAAAAATCAGCTGTTAAAGCAGCAGAGACTCTTCAGTGATCTGATGTTACACTTCCTTCTAGGCTTCCTGTAGTACATGTGTAATTGCTGCAATAAAAGTCCTTGGAAAAATGAGTCACGTCAAAAAAAATAATCAAACTGTAATGATTAACAAAGAAGTGGAACATACCTTACAGTATAAAAAATGCTTCTCCAATGTAAGTGTTTTTAAAATCAGATTATATGTTATTTTTTTATAAAGCATAGCTCTATTTTGCAGAAACAAGTTCTGTCATATTACCGTAGTTAGTCATCTTAAAATGCATTAACCATTCTGCAAGCAAAAGAAAAAAGAATCCAAAAATCCAAACATCAAAACAACCCCACAAACGTAAGAGCCTTCAGGAACTCTAGGAGACTATTTCACAAACATCAACAAAACATTTTCTTAATTTACTAAACTATGAGTAAACTGTCCCTAAAAACAAGTAGAAACTTACCTACTTTCAGTGTTATACCAGTATGGAAAATGGTCTTCCTGATGCTTTTAGTACATGAACATGCATGCAAAATTAAAAGAAGGGAAGAGGGGAAGAAGAAAGCCATAGGGCAGCCATCATCTTATTTAATAAGAAGGATGGTCCTTGTCAGATGAGAACTGAAGATCCTTGATGGTTAACCTGGCACAAAAGTTAAATTGCTAAAACCCATTCTAACAGCTGCTTCCAGGAGACAGCAAATTGGTTCTATAATGTTGAAATCATTCCAAGTCAGCATCAGAGGAGGGCACACGTTAGAAAGAGAGTGCCATGACATAAAATAGCTGATGACATCCAAGAGTGTAGCAAGAGAACACGGGGGGGCACGTTGTGCACTGCCAGATTTTGACAAACAGAAACATTTGCAGAGCAGGGCTGTGCTGCCTGCATGGAACGATGGTCCCAAGATTCAAGGGATGACTTTATTCCATCACCACCACGAGGTCAGGGACGCACCGTCGGGGAGCCCGAACCAGGGCAGTGACAGGAGTGCAGCCACCAGCGGGCGCTAAGGAATCCATAGGCCTCCCCAGGTCACAGTTCATTTATTTTTCACATATAAAACCAAATGTAAAGTGCACATCACCACCAGCTCCCTTCATTCTCCCTAGCGCGGCAGCACTGCAAAGGAAGACCGCAGTCACATCTCTCCCTGCTGGCAGGTACGCTGGCAGGATGACCACCACCTTTCCCTGCCTCCTCTTGGAGGATGAGGGTGTAGCCTTGCAGCTAACAGCAAGAATAGTCAGGACCCACCCCAAGAATTTTTCAGCCAAAACTTGAAGTTAAATGGCAGTCAGTGAAAAACAGAAAGTAATATTCCCCAAGGAACAAAAGTTTAAAAAAACCCCAAAAACTAAAAAAACAAAACTACACACACACCCCAAAACATTCATACAGATATTGGGGGGGGGTGGGGGAGAAGTTCTACAGAACTATATAGTGTTGGAAAATCCTCGTATTTACAGCGAGGAGCACGTGTTGCGGCAGCCTAACCCAGCAGGAAGAAGGCAGAGCACGGCTCCAGCCAGCTGCAGCTTGTCAGCATCCCAGTGACACGTGCAGAGAGTAGCGGAGGTGGCTCCCACAGCCCCCCAACAGAGGCCTTCCTTCCCGGGGCAGACGTCTGCCTTCCCCACCACAGCGCTCCTTCTTCGCAGCAAGCCAAACCTGCGTTTAATATCCAACGATTAACATTCCCCCTAATTCGTGCAAGTGCACACGAGTCTCTGCTGTCACACAACCCCCCTCCAGCTTCCCTCGACGCTGCTTAGGACCACACGTGTGGTGGCGTTAACAAACAGCTACCGGGATGGTTTTCCATCTTGAGCAACTCCTCGAGGGGTGTCCCCCAGGTGGGTTACCCCAAATCCCGGCGGGGACCCGGTTCTCCTTCCCAGCACAACGGTGCCCACGGGCAGCACGTGGCTCAAGGCCACCGGCCAGGCACTCCTCACGGAGCTTCACCTACAACGTGTACCGGGCGCTGCACAGAAGAGGGCACGTTAACACCTAACACATCAAAACCGATGAAACAGTTGACGAAAACCCCTATGACGTGGTTATTTCTGCAGCCCTGTTCCACACCAGAGAATGCTGCAGATCAAAAGCAGAAGCCGGTACCCGAGGCTGTTCAGCCAGTACTACAACTCAAGGGTCCGTAATATCCCAGAGTAATTAAGCTGATGAAGGAGACTTAATAGTGAACAGGCAACTCTTAGATGACATCAACCCTACCCATTTTTCTCCTAAAAATATACACACAAAGATCCTGTGATAGTACAGAAGAGATGTTTGCCAAAATGTAGCTTCTTGTTCATCTTAGGCAAGTCACTTCTTTCTAGTAAAGATTTCTATCTTCTTTTACCTCCCAGTTAGTTTAACTTTGAAGGCATTTGAGTTTTAATCTGTATATTGTAGGCAAAAGACTTTTAAATAGCAATGTGGCAAAGAGGAAAAAAGCTACTTCAAAGTTAGCTTAAAGTTTTGCAAAAACAAAATACATACTACAATGCATAAGATAATCAAAAAGCAATAATCCTGAAAAGAAACTAGAAAGACATATTAATCATATGACCAAAAAGTACCTGAAAATAGGGGTATATAATCATGTAATACAACAGAAATCTTGCAGCTGAAGACTGCATATAGATTTTAATGATATTATAGGAGCACTATATAATGATTTTATGCAGTTTTTGTAGAAGTCAGAAAGACTCGTCATAGATGCTGCCGAAAACCTATTACCAGGTCGACAACAAACTGTAACGCCATTCTTTGAAATGTTCAGTTATGAACTCAGAAAGGCCAGACTTCAGTCCCTTTAAATAAAACTGGGGTGGGGGATTGGTGTATATATATGCACACACCAGATTCTAGAAATTTTCCAATTAGTTCTTTAAATAGAAAAAGGATAACTCAAAATTTAAGTGAACTTCAACTAAAGGCTGAAAGGCAGACGTAAGTGATCCTATCCAACACCAACCCACACATACTGAGACAGATAAATACAATACATGCTATATGCTGCAAATGCTCTCTGTATGCCTTATGCTCAGTTCCCTTTTACTTCCTTGCCATTCTCTCTGTCATTTTATGTATAGCTTTGAAAAAAACATCCCCTTTGTGGTCTATAAAAAGCAAACAGCAAGTGCTGCCATTAATTCACAAAACCAGTGGCCAAGTTAGAGCCCTTTTACCGGTAAAGCTACCATAGCTATAGGAACAGGAAATTGAAATTTCTATTGCAAATAATAATTACGTAAATGCAGATAATCAAATGCATGTTAGCAAGAACCCCTACGCACATACCTGTATTATTTAGCTAGGGAATAACCGAACCGATATCCAGAGACTGCACAAACAGCAGTTCTCATTTTCATATTTCTGAAGGTTTCAAATCACCATATTGACATATGCTGGGGGAGGGGATGATCAAATAAGTCAGGTCCCACCTGGGGTTCAAATCTCACCTGCAAAGGCATCACCTCCCCTCTTTACCTTTCCCCTAGCCCTTACCCCAAATTTGTAAGGCTTAGGGGACGCGAGCTGTGTCCAGCTCCACCGGCGCGGAGATCCACGGGGATTCCCTGCGCGGAGACGAGAAAAGTCAGAGAAGCGGAGCAGGACAAGGACAGGAACGGGGCCTCATTCGGGGAGGGAAACAAAAGGTAAAATCTCCGCTCTGCCAACACCAACGGGACATGTTTTGAATTGACTTCAGCATAGCCAGAATTTCAAACGCATAGTTGACAACCCATAAATATCCGAGTTAAAGGACAGACATTTAACTCTTTGGTAGTCAACACTTTCAGGACCACTTAAAATAGGAAGACGTGACAAATAAATGGGAGGAATCAGACCAAACGCAGGGGCACCAAAGGTCCAAGCCCCCTGCAGAAGCAACAGAAAGAAATGCTGAGTGATCCCTGCATGGGGGGAAGCTCCACGTTCACACTTCATTTGGAGACCCTCTTACTTCTTCCCTCTCCCAGAACAACTCGCTGCTGGTCCCAGGCGAGCGCCCTGGGTGCCGAGCAGACACGTACGGCCGTGGGCATCCAGCAGCTCGGAGCCTCCCCTCCCTCCACAGCTCCAGCCACGTTCAGGGACAGGTCACATACTAAGCCGTAAGGCTTTGTGCGGGGACAGAGAAAGAGATGCTGCTTGGTGCTTTCACAGCTGGCAAGCTTTGCACGCGTGAGTTTTGAAATACCTCAACGCAGTAGCAAACAGCTTACACTCTTCATGGTCGAGATGGATGACCACTTCAACATTTGACTATTAAAATTTAAATTAAATACTCTCCCAACCCCATATTCCTCTAACAGCAGGGCACAATACAAACACACAAACACTTTTTTGTAGCAGAACCACAAGCTTGGCACACGTACACAAAATGAATGATCAAAAATCTGTTCAAAACTCAGATAACTTCATATAAAAAAAAACAGTTCAGAAAATAGGATGCCAGATTAAGTCCCACCCAATACTATACAACCCACTGACAAATTATCCCAATGAAAAAGCAACATAAGGTTCTTCCAAGCAAACTGCATTTTCTGCACACCAGGATATTTAACCCAAAAAACCCCATCAGCAGTACACCGAGATCAGAGATGGGTAACACCTGCTTATCTGATGCCCACAGCTTAAACACCACCTTCGCACCAAAGTCACCCCGGTAATACATTTACACAGAACAGGCCCTGCGTGCACATTTCATTTTTCCTGCCAGCATCCTCAGCGCTTCTTAAAGGTTCTTAAAGTTCCTCTTCAGGGTACCGCTGCAGAAGCGGCCTCCTCTACGAATTCGAGCCAGCCTCCGCCCTGCCCCTCTCGGGGCTGGAATTCAGGGTCCCACCGAGGCACAAAGCGACGCGGCCACCTGGGCCACGGCTCTGAGCTCTCACCTGAGGAAAGGGCCAGCAGTTTCACTGCGAAAGGGCCCACAGAATCAGGTAAGTGGAAACCAGCACGTTGGTATGGTATAAAGCATCGCTGGCCTGGCACAGGAAAAGAAACAAAAAAGCCAAGTAGGGTTAGGATTTAGGTTGGAAATATTTTTTAAATAGAACTTTTAGTAGGATGTTTGCTGACGCACCAAAGCACAGGATCCCATTTCTCTACCTAAACAGCAAGAGGGTGAAAAGTAGAACCATACATCGTTAGCTTCAAAAAAATTGTCCAAAACACACCCCAAATAATTGCAAGACCCACAGTGACAAAGCTGTTTGGCCTACAAGCCCAGAAGGGCATGCAACAGCGTTAACAAGAGGGTGTCCCTGCCCATGGCAGGGGGGTTGGAACTAGATGGTCTTGAAGGTCCCTTCCAAACCATTCTATGATTATAACTTCTAGCATATATTTTTCCACATCATGAATAAAGTTGGATTGTTTTTCAGTTCTTGGCTGCAGTTCTTCTAAACATCAGAGTTTATAAACTTGCACATTGCAAGCTTAGATCTATTTTCTTTGCATCTAAACCAGCTAGCATGGAAAAGCTTGAGGCCTGATGTTAATCTCACACAGAAATTACTTGTATTCTCCACACTTTCCTAGAATCATAGTTTGGGTTGGAAGGGACCTTTAAAGGTCATCTAGTCCCACTACCCCTGCAATGAGCAGGAACATCTTCAGCTACATCAGATTGCTCAAAACCCTGATGAAGCTGACCTCGAATGTTTTCAAATCGAATCACAACAACGTATATCAATTTGTAATACAATTACTGACTAATGTGCCGGGTAGATTTTGGAGGTACACCCTCTGAGGCCCTATTGCACTCGGGGGCCAGGAATCGTCTCCTCCCAAACCCACCAGGATGAGGACAGAGCTCCTGACACAGCAGGTCCCAACTCTCTCGCACACAAGACATCTGAGATGATTAATTTCTGTATCTGCGTTCCTTCGTGGTACTGCAGTCCCCTGGAGAAAGCACATCGCTGGCACTCCTGAGCTTACGATCCACAGACCATCCCAGTCCCCCAGCCATACTGCTCCCACTCGGTAGGCACGTTCACCTCCAGAACTGAAGCAGCAGAGGAGCAGTAATGGATGTGGACACACACAATGCTTGGACCCCACCATTCAGGTTAGCTGTACTAGCAAACAGCACAGGAGTAGCGCCACACCGGAGCATCATTTCTAATGAAACCCTACTAAGCCAGATCAAGTGTTCAGAAAAAAAAATTATGTTTTTTTTCCAAGAATCCAAATTGCTTGCAGTTTTCTACTACTATGCCTAATACCCAATTTCCTCTATATTTAACAGGAAAACAAGCAATTTCTTTTTTTAAAGCTACTCTGAAAACACCTCAAAACATGTAGTTCTGTCTATAGAGCCATTAAACACTTCACAGCTATAGCTTCCATTAACTTCGCAATACCAATAATACGCGAACGTTCATAGGATTTTAAAAATCAAACAGAACTGAAACAAGAAGTATAAATCAAGACTAAATACTCTATCTTGGAAAAAAAAATAAAAAAATAAAAACAAACCAACAATACAAATCGGGAGAACCCAGCTCTGTTAGCTTACCAAAGCCAGGAAACACAGGTCTAGTTGTAGAATTAAAGAATATTATGCAGTTATGCAGAACCTGAAGTCACGAGGAATTATATAAATACCTATAGTATCCTGCCTTACTGGATCTGTCCTCATCGCTACTGGTCACACTGCACCTTCCGTCTACCACATCTCACCACAAATCCTGCAATGCCATGGTATCTTTGTGCAATTCCTATTCCTTCTAACGCGGCCTGCCAGAAATTGGGTCCTCAGCCACATCAGCTACAACAGATTTCTGCTACGGGGTGAGAAACAAAAGGCAAACAACCCAGGGGGAATGCTGCAGAAAAGGCACAGATCCTCCAGGAAGCTCTTCCTGGAAAAACAAATACATGTACCAAACTCAGAACAAGGTTTCAGGTATTTCTTAGCTTTGTGCTAAACGTTTGCTTAAGCTACAGTAGTTTTTGCAGATGCAGAGTATTAAAAAGTTAAAATTACTTATGGGAGGTGCTGTTCCCAGCTGTTAACATTTTTTAATTTATTTTTAATTCAAAAAATAAAATTAAAAAAAAAAATCACATTTACATCAGGAATACCACCAAGTCTACACCGGCTAAATAAATGGCCTTATTACTCCAGTTCTTTACTGTAAAGAATACACTCAAAGAAATCAAGCTCCTAAGCATTTCACCACATCTACCTCCAAAAGCAACTCATATATTCACATTAATTATACATTCGCTCCTCTAACGAGGACTCAGTCCAAGAACTGATGCCTTACCCATGCTAACTAAGCCCTCAACCCTCTGAGCATCTTTCAAAAAAATCTTACAGTCACAGAGTATTGAAAATACAGCACAAACCCCAAACCTGGAGAACAGCACTGCCTCCAAGTCATCTTTCTTAAATGCCTTATCATTTTCACAGAAAAATGCCATCCCACATGTTAAGCGGTTAGGAAACAGACACACAGAAATCCTCTCCATGACCAATCCCAACGCACATGAGTTGAAAAACAAGAGGGATCTCAAAGCAGTGCTTATCACAGCTATTGCAAACTTCTCAATGGGGACTTGGAGCTCTTTCATGCTTATCCCACGCGAAAAAAAGGAAAAAAGTTTGGACTGCTTGTTGTTGTCGTCATCCCCCTTGCCTCATGACTTTGACGGACACATTTGGAGTTCAGAAAGCAAGCGTTACAGCCACACAAACCACTGATTTCCTGCTAGATCCCTCTGCCGGCGTTTGCACTGTACATCTTGGGAGAGGAGGCGATAGCAGTTCAATGCAGAGTTTCATAGCTAAACAAAGTTGTAATTTTCTCCTTGTTAGAGTTCTTGTTTAAAAAAAGCTAAGTGATACTATGCAGGCGCGAGTATTGCCACGTCTCTGAATCTCACAGCTGAAAGTTTAATTTACCATTCATACTGTTGTAGGTTCCTCCTTTCCGCACCTCTCTTTGGAAACACCGAGAAACACATTTTTAGGAATGCTCTCCTGAAATTCCATTCAATCAAATCACGTCTAAAAAAAAGCCCAAACCGTAACAGTTGTAATGCATGTTAACACATCTGAAGCAGACTTTGCTCCCAGAGAAGCCCAGATGTACGTGCGTAGGAGTCATCTCAGAACTCCTACGACTCAATGCATGACTTCACCACAGCTACATCAAATCAGAAACGTGTGAGAAACATCTCTCACACCAACCCTTTTCCTTCCATTCCACATGGTTTCCAGTATCTACTGCTCCTGGGAAGGAATTAGGTCAAAGATGCCCTACCTCAACGATTAAGTCTACGATCCCAAGCCACTCCAAAATTTGCCTATTAGTTATAAAAGCCAGACGTACTGTAAGATGTATAACAACAGCCTAAAAAATGTGGTTGTTTTTCAGAGGCGATGTCCATCCTCAAAAACTGAACCTGCAAGAGAAACCTTTGGCTTTATTCTGCCTTTTTTAAGCACAGCTTGCCAATGAAATTCAGTGGTCTAATTAACTAAAGATCCATATAATGCACACAACAGGAAACCTCTTAAGAAAATGGCATGGTCTGCTTGTGACCATGAATAAGGGGGAAGGAAACAAACCGCAGCCCACCCTACTGCTGTTGTTTTGTACAGCCATGGGCGCAAAGCTCGTCAGAACCCTGACGTAAAAGCGACATTTTTCTTTTGTTCTCAAAAGGGGGGGGGGGGAAGTATCATACAGTAAACTGCAAGCAAACTAATAGTTCTGCCATTCATTTTATGTATATTTGGGATTGTTAATTCAGTTACGCTTGTGAGCGCTTGCTTACCTCAGCAGCTACTGAAATCACGCATTTTAAAACAAGTTCTATTACCCGTATGTCATAATTTCATTAAAAACCATAAAAAGCGGTGAAATCATTACCTCCTGTGTTTGGACAGCAAATATAAATTTCTCTTGTTAATAGCCATTTTCTTGCTTTTGTGTCCTCAACTCAGAATAAAGAAATCCAACTCTTTTGTCTTTAAAATTATGAAAGTTCTCATGAAAAAGCCTTTTCATTTACTTTAACTAAACCACATTTCTAGGCCTAACTAATTTACAGCATCCCTTTAGGGAGCCGAATCTGGGGCTTAGAAGCATTTGTGACTTTAATTTATCCACTGGGTTTCAAACTCCCAATTTTCCCAGAGGATTACGAAAGCCTGCCAATTCAGCTTGATGCATTAAAACTGTTTACACAAATCCAAAATACATTCAAACATAAAACTGTTTGGTTTCAGTCCCCCCTCCTCCTTTTTTTTATTTTTTTTTTTTTTTTAAGGCCAAAGAAACTGGCAGGAGAAGTGGGAACCAACTCCAGGCTGGAGCGCTGCATTCGCAGCTACGTGCTGAGTTTCAGTGAAACGAGAGAATCAGGCAAGACACAACATTTTTCTTTAATTTAATACAACATCTGAAATCCAAGGTAGTTGTACGTCTCCAAACTATATCGTAACTGTTTATAGAGCATATCTACGCTGCTTCCTCTCATGTCCCTTCCACTGCGCTTTTATTATGCGTAAGAGTAATACACATGTACAAGGAGCTCCCGAAAGCTAAAGAAAATGCATTTAAAAACAAAGAGTAAGCCTGCTTCTACAAAAAGACAGATTTGCCCTCAAGAGTATCCTGCCTAACAGCTGCAAGAGCATGCAATCCACATCATTAGATGGGGCAAAAAGGCAGTGTAGACCATCACCAAAAAAAGAAACTGGACTCTGCAACACTTGCTAAAAAAATTGTCCTTCCCAACGAACAGCACTGTCATGCAAAGTACAGCAGTACAGATGTTAAAAAGTCAGGAGAGTAATTGGGAAATCAGCAGTTAAAGAACACCAAGACACATCTATATTTAGTAAACAAGTTAGGCTGAAACTACTGAGGATGAGCAGAAGAGGCAACCCACTGAGAAGCAAAACAATCATAAAAACCTAATAAAGAACCCCCTAGTTCATCCAACCCAGTAAGAAGTCTTAGGAAGAATATTGTAATATTCACTGATGGTATGTATCATGGATACTTATGACATGGAGCAAAAAGAAAAAATATTAAATAAAAGAAAAAAGTGAAGGGAGAGCGGGAAGGAGGAAGAAAAACAAAAACTAGGGAAAGAAAAAAAAAAAGAGCAAAACCAGAAGAGAAAAACATTTCCTATGTTCCAAGATTTAGCAATAAACTCAGACCTTTAATGTCTCTGGTGTCTCTCGTCACATCCCACCCCTCCAGCAGCACCACCCATTTACTGCCACTGCCTGAATTATCAGCTCAGACTGCAAGCTTGCCCACAAACACAAGCTTCTCAAATCTAAGCGCGCACACGCACGTTTCCTAAAGATGACTCCAAACTCTCAGCAGAGCTTGCACATCACTGCGTGGTGTTTCCAGGTATCCATCCTTCCGCACCCGGTAAAAGAAAACCCTAGAAAACCAAAATTCTGCATCCATTTAAACAAGCAGATGAAAGAAAAAAAAGGCTAACAATTCCTCTTTAAACTGTTGGTGCCTGTGCTCGCTTGTGTAGAGAGGAAAAACAAGGCGAGCAGTGGCTCCACCTGAGCTCGTAAGTAACTGTAGAAAGATTTCTTGAAAAGGAAGTTAGTGAAGCTTATAAAAAGTTGTTTATCAAGTGATACTCATCTCCTAAACAGAAAAACGTCCCTACTAGAAACGCTCAACCCCAGCAGGAGCAGAGAGACTCGCAATGTCATCGTACATGCCATGTGCTATAAAATTAATTACCCTCTAACACCCTTCCTATTACATTATGTGCGGGTAAACCAGGAACAACACTCTTGGCCTTAAAATTGCATTTGTTAAGGATTAGATTGAGCGAGGACCTAAAGAGAGAAGGGACAAATAAACCCCAATAATTGATAGAAACCACATCAAGAAGAGAAGCAGCTACTCTGAAGAGCAAGGAGTGACATACAGAACCTCCCTGCGCAGTACTAACAGCACGACCGTAACACAACGCTGCTTACAAAACAAAACAATGCTTTGGAGGATTTGTAAGGGCACTGCTCTTGACCAATTTTTCCCTCTTACATACCTCGTGATATAAAGCACAGAAGGGAAAAAAAAAAATCTTTTCAGAGTAGGTTCTTCAGGCAAGAGAAAATCCTGTCAGATAACTGTACTTCCCACAGCAAAAATATTCAGTTAAAGAGCATGAAAAACACGCTGTGAGGCCAAAAATTCTTCTCAGCATCCTAGGCATTAAAAGCTTTTCTAAAGGAGAGAAAAGAGAGCCTTTCTAATAGAGACTCCTGTGTTTGGGATTCTGTTTCTTTTTTTGTTTTTAAAAAGCAAGAGTGTTACTCACAACCAGGCCAAATATTGCCAATTGCTCTGTGCAATAAAAAAAAAAAAGGATTGTTTTTTAAACACACGATCCTTTGCTTCTCAGTTGGCTACAGAGCGAAGGGTTCCTCCTCGCTGCCCATTAACTAAAGCCCCACTCAGCCAAAGGTGGGCTGCCACTGAGTTCCCAAAGCAAAGCAAACAGCCCGTCTTCCTTGCCGCTACAGTTTAATCACCCCTGGCACCAACCAAAGCCATCCTTCTCAGGCAGGATAGACTGACGTCCTGCCAAAGTTTTTTATTTTTAAGACGACTAGCACGCTGACAATAGCACACAGCAATCCCACGAGCAGAGCCCTGAGAATTAAGCTGAACTCGCTGTCGCTATGAGCAATTGCACTGCAGCACCATGGCCACTTTTGCAGTCTAGACGGGCAACTGTAAAACTTCATATTCTAAGCCCAAATAAATGACAAATACCCCAACTTGCTGTAGCTAGTCATTCCACATGCTCGCTTTTCTTGGTACCGAACCCAGCCAGAGATGAATCACAACGTACGCGCGCTCTCCAGGCTCTGAGCGCCGGCGACCACAAGATGCTCTCTGCTCGAGCCCTCCTGACCCTTCTCACACACCTACCTGCGCATCGCTGGTGGCTTTAGAGAAGACTGAACCGGGTTTTAGCAAAGCCACGGGTGGAACAGACACTGCTGGCTCTTCAGACGCAGAACAGCAGCACGTATCATAGCACTGCTTTATACAATGTTGTTATCATACGCTGGTGACAAACTTGGAAACGGCTGTAGTCATTTTTTTTTTTTTTCAACATAATCTGGTGAATGTTTCCGTATCTTTGTTTACAATGAGTTATTGTTACAGAGCTCAATTAGCAGAAGCTTTCTCAGAAGGGAAAACAATGCAACAGCTAAAAGCAATGGAAAACTGTCCACCAAAGAGCACCCCTCACCAGCCCCAGGCAGCTGGGCCTAACTTAATCTTCTCAAGCCTAAATCCAGTAGGATCAAAAACATCTCATACCAATTAACCCTACAGAAAGTAAGATAAATGAACAGCTTAGGAGGCGCCAGAGAGAAGTGACGCAGCGGCAAATGCTTCATGTGAAGACAGCGCTCTGAGACCCCCTTCAGCTGAAGGTGGGCGTTAGCTGCACCAGAAAGTTGCGGTTTAGGCGCAAGGAAGGCATCACCTTCCACGCTGCAGCAGTTTCACCGTACAGCAAAGCCAACCTAAGAGCTGCCAACTACACCGTGTCCCACCTGCCCTCAGCTGAGCGATCCTACCCCTTCCCTCCCACCACCTGTCATGCTGCTACTCTCTGACCAGCCAATTTAGGCAGAAACCCACCAAAACAGCTGGGGTGAGCAGGAAGGCCGTAAATGAATATAATCCATGATGGTATGTAAAAATAAAATCATTGTTGGCAAAGCTGTCAGCCTTCTACGGTCCTGCAGCCCTCTGATGGGCTTCTCTGAACCAGTTCACCATGGGCTCACAGGCACCAGTGTGAGGGTGGATGAGATGCAAGGCAGTAGTTTGCAGCACAAAGAGCTGGGGGTTTCTTTGTTAGAACTCTCTTGCTCGATTCTTTTGGTGGAATTAACAGTGTTTTCTTTTCCCTGAAGATGCTGTCTTAGGGTTGTTTTGATCAGGACCCTAAGACGCAAGAGAACTTGGCACAGCCAGAGCCAGACACCCATGCTGTGCTCCTGTCTCGGCACGGGCGCGAGGCAGAAGCCCAGGCGCTTGGTCCAAGTTCCCGGACTTCTTGTTCCCATTCAGCTGCATATTTTTTCACTTTAAGGGATGCATCTGAAAAAAAAAAAAAAACAGATGGCCAAAATCCACTGAGCCCTCTGACAACCATTGTGTTGGAAATGCTGAAAGGTAAGCTATAACTGCCCTACTGGAGACAATAAACAGGATTCAGTAACCACTTTGCTACTGGTGATATTCAAAAGGTACTGAAGTCCCAGCAAATGTGAAATAACTCAGTGTTTTATCAAAAGAGTAAATCAATACTTATTTCAGCTGTGCATGTTAATTCATAATACATAGATTTTTTTTTTACTGTATACAGTAATTGTATACTCTTAAGTAGAGTGCTACATAAGCATTTACTAAACCAATAACCTAAACAATTTTCTAAATTACATATAAAATGGTTTCTTTCATCTGTTTATTCTCATAAAAATTTCAATGTGGACGCCAAAAGAAAACAGCTGCGTAAAGTATTTTCAACTGCAAGAGACATGTAAGAAGGTATTTCTGCCTGTGCTGGAGGGCACAATCTGTAGTAACGTTTTGCCTTCCAGACAATGACAGGAGGCATTAAAAGGACAACTTGCTCTCTAATAAGCTCGCTTGACGGGTTGAGCACGCACATACATAGTTAGCACGGTTTTGCCAACAATAATTTTAATTAATTTTTACATTTCATTCTAAATTACATTAATTTATGGCCTTCCTAAAAGACATTTAGCAGACAGCTAATTAAATTCAAGCCATTAGATTTTAATTAGAGATGCTTAAAAAAAAAATCTCGGAACAATTCACACATCTTTGTGAACACTACACGCTCATTAGCAGCTAGAGCAACCAACAAGTGATTATAAATACAGATGAGGCCTAAGCAGCCTGATTCGAACCTGAAAACAATAAAGTGACATAAAATCTCAAAGCTAAAGATTCTGGGAATGCCCTCTGCTCAGCCCAAGTCCAGAAAACCACCGTGCATCAGTGCTTGCCATAAAAGCAAAATCAGAGGCCAACCAACAGTGAATATCATCATCTACGGTTTAAAAGGTTAAGCTGAGCTTAATCCTGATTAAATTCTAATAAACTCACAGTGCCTTCCTGACCAAACAGTGAAACAAATTAAAGGTCGAGATGGAGCCTCCCTTAATAAGGCAAGCGGGATGCTCTGAAGAGCCCGCCGCCGCCCCAGCGCAGGGTGCTGGGCCACCCAACCAGCCCGCGCTGCTGCTCAGTGAGCAACCTCTGCGCAGGAAAATGGCGCTTTATTATTTCAAAATAACTGGGTTTTTTTTTTCCACTTCCAACACAAAACAGCTATTTCTAAGTATCGACCTCAGCAGGGCCAGTGCTCCATGAGTTAAAAGCAACATCGGTGCCCTTTGATATGGTGATCAGTCCCACTACTGGGTAAGGAGGTTCATAAATATTAACGATGGCACATTTGCATATGTCACCCACAGGCACTATCTTCCCTCTGAAAACTGCGAACAGAACCCGTACAATTCCTCCGTGTGTCGCTTTCTCATCGTCAGATATAAAATGACCACGGATATAAAATGACCATGGAAGTTACTCGAGCAAGGCAAAGAGCCAAACTACCAAAGCGTACTGTTAATTATGGTGCACCAGTTTGGTTTGGACAGGTGCCCAAAATGCTGGAGTTGACATTTCAAAAACCTGAAAGGTTAGGATCACACTCAGAAGTATTTCAATGAGTCAATTTTTCCAGAAAATTGAGAACTATTCACTATTACTACAGATTTCACAGGAGTGCTGTAAAAATAAATTTAATTTTTAGAGGCACAGATCTATTCTTCCACAAAAGGTGGAGTGAGTTCGATCACAAAACGCCTGCAATAGACGCGGCAGCCCTGAAAGCGAACACAAGGCGTACGAAGAGAGCGGCAGGTAGGCACCACGTGTAACGGCACCGCAAAGCGAGCGGTCAGACCTGCGTTACCCTTACGATTCGCAGAAAATACATGGGAACGTACGCGCTTTGTAATTCTTATATTTGTATACATTTTCAGCTCACGCTTTTGATCAGGACGACTTCATACGACACGCAAGCTGTCCTGTGAACCATTCAGAAAGTGGGCTGGTGAAGCATTTTTTCTTAAAAGAAACTGACGACAGTTTTGCCGCAGCCTTAACAAAACTGAAGAGAACGCAGCCTGTCACTTTTCTGGGAATATTTGGATAAGCGAGCAGTAAATATTTTCGGTCGCAGCACAGCTCCCGGCAGAGGAACCTGACGCTCGGGGAGCCAGGAGGGATTCCTCGGGCACACGGAGGGATGCGCGGCCACCGCGAAGGCGCTGACGCCGCCGCCGCCTCTGACTTTTCCGCGGACGCCGCCACCGCTGCTCCCAACTTTGACGGCGTGGGAGCGAGCACCGCAGCCAGGCCACGGGCAGAGCTGGTCCCGCGGCTTCCCGGGGCTGCGGGGCGACCCGCGGCGGAGGCGCTCCCGGGGCTCTCGCTGCGACACCTGGACCCGGGTGTCCCTCCCGCCCCCGGAGCAAAAGGGAGGGACGAAATATTAACTATTAAAAAAAAAAAAAAACCCACCCACCACAACAGCCCAAACCCAAGCAACTAACTCTGAGGAAACGCAAGCCCACGGCGAGAGAAGAACAAAGGAGGCAAGTGCAGCCGGAGCTCTCGCAACAGATGGTTTGAAGCTGACCAGATTTCGCGCTGGCATCCCCTCTCCCCTCCCCTCCCGCCGCGGCGCGGGCGGTGTTTGCACGCACCGGCCCGGCCCGGCACCGCGTCTCCCCCGGCCGCCGCCACCGCGCAGAGCAGCCCCCGCCCGCCAGGCCGGTCCTCGCCGCCCGCCCGGCTCCGCACAGCCCCCGCGGCGCGGCTCAGCCCCAGCCGGCGGGGCCGGCACCCCCACCGGGAGCCGCGCCGGCCGCAGGTGCGCGCCCCCGGCCCCGCACCCCCGCGGCAGGGCGGGTTGCTGCCGGTACGCTTGCCCCGTCCCGTCCCGCCCTCTCCCTCACGCTTCCCGCCGCCGCCGCTCACCCAAACTCCCGGCGAAACCGTCCATTTTGTGTGGGGGGAGGCCGGTGCCGCAGCCCGAGGCGAAGCCGCTGTCGCCGGCCGGGACAGGTTCATTCACCCGCGGAGCGCTGGCGGCAGGCGGCGGCGGCGCCGCAGCCCGGCGCTCATGAGCCGCCTGGGGCAGCGGCTCCCGCGGCTCCCCACGCTCGGCGGCGGCAGGAGGCGGCTCCGGCAGCTCTTCCTCCTCCTGCTGCTGCTGCTGCTGCGGGGCCGGCGGCAGCGCTGCCCGGCTCCGTCCCTGCGCCGCGACCCCAGCACGGCAGCTAGTGCCGAGCTCCTCCCGCCGCCGCCAGCACCGCCCCAGCGGCCCCGTGCTGTCGTGCTTCCGACTCCGCCCGCCCTGGCAGCCGCCGCTTCCCCTGCGGGCGGGCTGGCCCCGGCTCCGGCCCTCGCCGGCGGGCAGCCCTGGGCCGCCTGCGTCTCCCGCGCCCCGCCGCTGCGAGAGCTCCGGCCGCTGCCGCTCGCCCGGTGCTGCGCTGGGAGGTGGTTGTAAAGGGCCTCCCGGGGGAGGGGGGAAGGAGATGGTGGGCTGCTAACCGCAGCTTTCGGCCGGGGGCACCGGGCTTTGCCAGCGCACCTCCGGGATAAGCCATTTAGGAGTAACATCTCGATTTACGTTCAGAAGTTTGTACTGTCGGGCGGTTTGTGGAAGGGTTAATTGGGCGACTTAATGTAACGATCCCAGCAATCAAAACGGAGGATTTTCTTAGATGAATCTAAAAACTTTCGTTCAAACTAGTTTGCAGAAGTTTTTGCTCACTGGATATTAAGCCAGAGAAACTGGCACTTCTGTAACCTTACGTCTCTTATGGCTGCATATAAGCCATCTCTCCCTCCACTTCCAGCCAGCAACACTCCCGTTTCTCTCCTGTGTCAACCATGTGCTTGATGACGAGGGGGAATAGAAAGTAGAACCAGAAATTCAAGTCGGCCATGCTGCCTACCATCTAATCTCTTAGCCAAGAGTGTTTCCTATGTTAAGCAACATTATCAAGTTGTGTGATACATTGCTTTCTCCTCGGTCAGGAAAAGCTGCGTACCCATTGCAGCATCCTGTTTTGCTATATATAAGTATTTTCCTTTAATGCACTCAAGTGCTAGTGCTGCAGTCATGCAGAGACACGGATAACTGCCTCATGAGCACGTCCCTGGCATTTGCAGCCATGTCCTCTAAGGACAGTCTGTGGTTGTTGTTGAAGAGGACTGGGGAGAAATGCGGTGCTGGAGAGCAGCACAGACCTGATGGTAGCACTGCACATTTCCCCAGCACCTTCCATCTACTTAAGCAGAAGTGTTATCTCACTGATTTGCACTATAAAATAAACCAAAGAGGTTTATGCTTGCTCACATTAGAGGAAGACACCTTGAAATTTTTCATCAAAACCTGATCTCCACCACCTTTCCCAGGAAATTTTACTGAACAGCTGCCATACCAATGAATTTGAGTGCGGCAGCCTGCAAACTACATAAAGAATCTGTCTTTATATATCCTGCAGTCTTGTCAAAGAGATGGGACATCAGTAGTCACTAAGTTTTGGTCTTAATTACTAGCAGGTATTAGACCTCCTGCCAGCTCAGGTGGTCTGATGCTGTAGAATGGCTCTGTTGAGCCTACTTCTACTGTTTTTTGGCTACAGCAAAAGAGCACTGCAGTCAGCTCAGTCCAGCGAAAATTCCCTTTAAAATGCTTCATTTTACAAACAAAAGAAGAACAAGGCACTACAGCTCCAGTCCTATCTCCCCACCCCCATTTGTTACCTGCCTCAGGCCAGTTTTTCAACATGTTTAAAGCATTGGGAGTAGAGAGAAATCTCCTCTAGCTAGGAAAAGTGTCCAGGGAATCCAAATGCCTGTGGACAGCTTCCTCCAGAAAAGGGCCCCTTCCCTCCGAGGCAGAGCCTTATGTAAATTCTTCAGGCAAATCTTGTGTGCCTCAGTATGCTGCTTTGTTCAACAAAACCAACCCAAAGCAGCATGACCACCTGCCTTCTTCACCTTTCAGCGGGACCGTCCTTCCGACGGACCAGTGAGGGAGTTGTTGCAAACATCCTTAGGTTTGTAAATAAAGAAGCGTTGCCTCTGTTTTATAAACTGGAAACTGAGGCACAGAGGTGAAGACAACAGCATGGATCCTCATCTAGATGTTTAATTCCTACTGAAATTGGTTAGGAGCATCAATGAATACCTTTGATGATCTCAGTTGTGCACCAAAGTACATAAAAAAAAGTTAGAGCTGCAAAGATAGCTAGTTCTCCATAATCTTATCTTAAACCCCGGATCAGTGTGGTACTCAAGTACTGTTGAAACCCCAAACTTTGGTTCTAACATTTTAAAAATAAAGCTGTATCACTGCAGAGTTAAGGAACTGAACAAAACTAAAGAATTTAAAAAGCGAGGCAGTTTACCTCTGTGCGACTTGTTAACTGGGAATTTCTAAAGAGCAAACACTATGCAGAACTTAACAAAATAGGGCAAACTGGCTTTTAAATGCTTATGTTAACTTCTTCAGTCTAAGCCAAGTTCTGAATCCTACCTGAATTTAGGTGGTGTTTTGGTTGGAGTCTTAACTTATTTATTGGCTGTGTTTGTGGTGTACACAACAGATACAATTGTGGTACAGACAATACAGAGAGTTTTAGCAACAAACCCTGCTGTAAATACATATTTTTACATGTATATCATCTTTACCAATTTTACTTGGCTGCTGAGCAGAATAACTTACAATTAAAGCAAAAAATATTTCCATTTATGTAGGTTTCAGACAGGTACTGGCAAATTACTTAATCTAGCCTGTAGACTGATGAACAATATGACTGTTCCAAGTGCAAACCCTAAGGACAAGGTGATTTCTTACCTCTAGTATAGTACCTAGTGCTTAACTTGGGGGAAGGAGGAGTTGTATTGTGCTTTAAGGGGGTTAATTTCTGTTTCTTAGTTGACAATGATTTAAAAAACACAAACCAGAGTTGTTACAAAGTTTTAACAAGCTCAGCGATTGTCTCCTTTTAGTTTACATTTTGATGCTAAAGAAAGATTACGTTATTCAGGGCTGGAGTAAACTTAGAATATCTCTCCTCAACTTTCAAACCAGCTAAACATCCAGTGCTTTATTACACAGAGAGATGGGAGACAGAGAAAGACAACTGTGATACCACAGGGCAGGATTTTTACATCCGTTTGACAGATTGACAGTTTAGGAAATCTAAATTCGTGTCTGCAGCCTTCCCTCCCTCCGAGGTGCAGCCTGACCCTTTGCAAGTCCCACTGATGCAGGAGGCGGCTGGACGGGTGCTGGGGCAGGGCGAAGCCTGCACCACGCTGCTCGGAGTAGCTGGCGAGCAATGAGCCGGTGCCTCCGCCGCGGTAAATCAGCGTGGTGTTACGGACTTCACCAGACAACGGTGATGTACCCCAGCTGAGGGGCTTGACGCACACGTGGAGTCTCCTCCTTACCAGAGGGAAGTTACAGAAAATATGAACCACAGAAAGAGGTCACCCTGAAATACACAGTGGAAGCTACACACATTCCAGAGATTTTTTTACCTAGCCCTTGAAGGAAATAGGCTGTTTTTCCCCCATTGTTTCATTTCTCTGGCACATTTTCCTTGGACTACAGGTTTTTCAACAGTACTTCTTGTAAGAATACCTTTGTTTTGTTTGTTTTTTAAATTTACATAGTTTGGCAACATTCAGCCTGGGAATTGTTTATAACTTTTTAGTGGCTTGAATATAGATTATATTTAAGCATTTTTCCACTGAGGAAACATAAAAATGATTAACAACTGAAAATGAAATCGCTGAGATTCTTGTACATGAAGTTGGGAGTCTGAACCTATGAGCCACTTCATCCTACCCCTTAGAAAGAGGAATCTGCGCCCCGCGGTACTCATCTCCTGTTACTTACAATGGTGTCTAGTTTCCTGGACCAAAGTAGAAACATCTGAAGGAAATCTTCTCTGTCCTGCAGTGTTTCCGATGCACCTCATCATGGTGAGTGGCGAGAGCCTGGATGCGTGGTGAGGAGCAGCCGGGGAGCCCGAGCCCCACAGGTCTGGTCCTGCCTCTGGCCCGCTCCCACCTGCAGACCTGGGAGGGGGGGGGAAGGGGTGCTGCTGCTATTTGTAACCAGCTGAGCCCCGCAGCTGGTGGTGTCATCAGTGTGGGATCACTCCCCATGCCACAGTGGTGCTCGTTTGAGGTGTTGTTCCTTTGCAGATATGTGAGGTTCTTTATGGTGCCTTGTTTTGAAGAGGAACAACTTTACTGGTTTGCCATAAGGCATGGGATATTGTTAATTCTCCCAAGCGAGGCTCGAGTTATAAGAAGTTCCCAGGGGTCACTGATGTAAGGGAAAAAAATTGATGCCTGACCTAGAGGAAGATTAAATTACTCCTTCCTGATTTATAGAGGGTACTTCTCTTACCTCCAACACAGAGTCTCTGGAGTTTTTCTTCTGGGCTGGGATTTTGCCGCTCCACAGAAGCAGCCAAAGGATCAGTTCCTCTAAATTACCCAAGGGCATGAATCAGCACCTGTAACGCTGAATGGGCTGGAAGGCACTAGGAGTCTTGCCAGGGACTTGAGGAGAACTAGAGAGCTTCGATTAAAGCTTTTAATTATGTGTTTAACTAAAACATGACATAGGGGTTTTAAAATGGGGCTGAATTTGTTCGCTGCTGTGTCTATCCTCATTAATTTTGATAAAAACACCTAGCTGCTACTGTATAATACATGTTAGAAGCCACTCTTCTTGATGTTGCTGTGTACCTGCTGTTCTCAGGTTTCGGAAATTATTCCTAAAGGTCTGAGGTTCAGGCATACCCAAGTGTGTCCTGGTCTTCCACCATTGTCGTATAAAGTAGGAACAGAAATTGTCTCCAAAACAAAAATATCAAAGTTTGCCAGAAGGATTCAAATGGCTAAACTGGTTGGGTGGACTTTTTTGTAGTAGGATGGATCGTAGTCTTATTTCTATAATGCTACAACTTCATTGTTGATTAACATGAAAAAAACCTCATAAAGAGTCAGGGTTGACTTTTGCAGCTATATATAGTTGATCTTTAATTAACTTCTGCTTGTTTAGTTTTCCAGTTTATTGCAAACAGATTTTGATCACAGTTTGCAAAGTCATTCCCAAATGTTCAGGAATGTCTTCATTTAATACAATAAATATAACTTACTGACAGTCAGGAAAAAAAGCATATTATTTAAAGATACTAATGATTTATGAGGACTTCCATAATGGAGACTCGAGATGGTTTTATTTTGAGGAAGTGCTGAGCACTCACTTCCTGAAAAATCAAGCTTACAGTTTGCTGCTTTATATTGATTATCCCAAAATTACAATTCCAGGCCATTAACGAAACTTTGGCAAGAACTGCATGATTTCCTGGGGTCCTCATTATATGCACATTTTGGTTCAAGTGTAGAACCTACAAAACCCTGTTAGCTTAAGCTAAATTTCACATCACTGCATTAATGTATTTGGAAAATGGCAGTCTCCTAGAAATGTGACTACCAAGTAAGAGAAAAATAGCAGAGCTCTAGTGCTAATTCGTTCACCAGCCCTGGTGGGGAATGAGCAGATTCAGCGTGATTCCTAAGCATTTGAAAACTGGCAGAATTCAAGCAGAGATAGTTGAAATTCTGTGTGCACAATATTATTATTTCTTTTTCACATGAGGGGAAAGGCTGAGCATTTTAACTAGAGAGCAGGTTAAAAATTTTATTCTGAAACTTTGTTGATGTTGAGCTTCTATTAAATGAGGAAATCTGAAAAACATTTCACAAAGCTGGAAAAATAGAATCTTATCTTCCTTCATCTCTCCCCAATGGATAAGTGGTCTGGTTTGTCGTACCAAAGAGCACACTCAGTTGTTTTCTCAAATTAGTGAGCTCCTCGTGAAATTCATACCTTGGTCCAAGCCCTATAAAAGTCTAATGTCTTACATAAGTGCTAAGTTAAGGATTTAGCTGAAGCATAAATTGGTGCATTGGCTTTGTATCAGCCATTTACATTAGGGTGCAGTTTATTCTCTGCCTCAGGAAAAAATGTGCTTCAGCTTGTACTCAGGAGCACTATGCTGAACTTTGGAGCGATCTCTTTTCTGTTCTCCCTACTTAGAAAAAAAGTAGGAAAAGGTAAAGCAAACAAGTTAGCAATGCTAACTAGGAGTGCTAACTAGTAAGTGTTAAAATTGCTGGAAGAGGAGCTCATTTTTAGACTGACGAGCTTATGGAGATCCCCCTTGGGGACAGAATAAATTAGCATTACATGTGGAATTTATATTTTTTCCCCTGACTGTTAAAACATCTCCTGTAGCTTTGCATTTTATACAGATCATTATCCACAATGAGAAGCCGATCCACGGAATAGCCTCTGTGCGTGTGTGTATGTATCTGTAAATAAATAACCTGCTATAGACCCTTCTTCATCAATGTTGCTCACCCCCCTGTGCGGTTCTGTTTAAGCTATTACTCCGTTTGTCAGTAGAAGGAAGTGCCTGCAGAGAAGTGATACATTACTGTATAGTTTCTTACCCTGAAGTGTTGATTTTAAAACAGGCTGGCAGTCTGCAGCCGACCCCACAATAAAAATGAACAGACGTGGTTTAGGAGGCTTTGTTTTTCTTTTGTCCTGTTGTTTTACCCGGTTTAAGGAATCTTTTATTGTCTTTCATACTCAGCAATAAATTTCTCTCTTACGTTTGGCCTTTTCCCCTCTGGGAGTTTGGGATTCTTTCCCACTTCCATTTCTACATTTTTAAGCTGTGACAACCATCCCATTGGCTGGTTATTAGCTAGCAGGGCAGGTGTGCAATGTTTTCTTTTAGAAAGGATAACGTTAGCACCCAAATTCAGTGAGCAGCACAGTTATCGTCCTCCGTTTTACAGACTGAGAACACCAACCCGGATGTTAATGGAAGACCATAGGCTGGAGAATGAAGACCAAAACCAGGTCGGCATAGGCTAAACTGAAATAAAGTGGAAAGAAACTCTATTCCCATTAAAAATATTAATGCTGCAATAATATCGATATAGAGATAATTTAAATGAAGGCAAGCCTGCTCTCTGTATACCACCAGTGCACGACCAAGCTTTTAGGCATTGATATCTTGCATGTCTGCAGTAACAGACATTTACTGTACTTCTCCGTGAGGAAACGTAGATCCAGGAAGGAGGCTTCTGCCAGGCTCTTGGACACAGACCGTTACTGCGTTTGCAGGATGGGTCATACAGAACCGGTGTATCACTTGCAAAGTCTAACGAGATATCTGGTTGCGTCTTTGCTGAATGAATAATATCAGGACTGCCACTATCAATCAAGCAAATAAAAAAATCTAATCTTGGTTTCTTAATGCTCATCAAAACATACGTCTCAGCTTAGTATCTCCTGCTTTCGGAGGGCCTGCAAATTCATTTAGGCAGAGAGTGCGATGGGGCTGATAGTTGATCGTTCTTCGGACCAAAGACTCAAAGATGAAGCTTCAAACCTGCCTTGCACCATGATTCCTGGACATGAATCCCTAACAGATGTAATCAGGGGAGTTAGATTTTCTCTGGTCAAAGGCAGTAGATTATTAACTTATTCATAACAAGGCTGTGTTAGGCATGCAGTGTGTAGCTGGGGTGAATGAACTCATTTTCAAATAGATTTACCTCTGCCTGAAGAATTAGTTAATAAAGCACATTTGTTTTAATTTCCATTACCTACCCTACATTTACAAATTATAGTTCCTGATTAATGACATCAGGAGTTGAACTTTGACTTTTAAAGCACCAGACCCATGCTGTGCTGTAGACACATTTACATTCCATTTATGCAAGTTGTCCAATTAAAATTTACTCATAGAAAGCATATAATACATCAGAATGAATACATTATTTCCCCTGTTAGTCTGCTTTCTTTGCTTTTCAGCAGAAGTGGCCAACCTTTCCCTTTGCCCCAAATGGGAATTCATGTCAAACCCCCCACCCCGAAATAGGCAGCAGAAGTAAAGTAAAATTTTCCAGATCAAATTAGTATTTTATAGTTCTTAAATAAAGAATTGAGAAAATGAAAGGTTTCCCTTTAACTTTGCTTATATGATTGCATTTAAAAATTGCAATAACGTGATCTGATCCTACACAATACCAGTTACCCCTCATGTCAAGAGAAAAATGTCACCGGATTGAGCCGCCTCTGTCACAGGATGGCCCATACCTCGGAGAAAGCAAGTCGTTCAATAATAGCATCACGAACTACTTCAGGTTTTCCTTTTAAAGATAATGAGCAAAATTTACTTCCCAAACAAAGACACATTAAAAATGACTTCCAAAAGCTTTCTGGCATACACTCTTCTTATTAAACACAGGCACAATTTTCATGCAGCATCCACGAAGAGTTTCTTGTCAGACCAGAGCAACCGGCACACCAACTTTTGTGGCCCCTCAGTTGTGAGCAGCGCCTGATAGCGCGTCCCCGGTGCCCTTCTGCTCCCGAAGGACGTAACAGAGCAGCTTCTGCAGAGCGTTTCAGGTGTGCAGCTAGCGTCAGCCTTGCCTCGGGTCGGTTTACTTCCCGGGGCTCACGAGCAAAGCTGACCTGAGTCCGGCATCTTCAGTAACAGCAGCTACTGTCGGTAACTCTGCAAATGAAACAGCTGTCCTTGCTGGTTTTTGGAACCACGGAGCGAACGCATCGGTGTGAATGATACCTCCCTACGTGGTGCATGAAATTTTGCCAAATTGTAGGTAGGCTTAATGCAGTAGGTAGAGGGGGAAATCATGGTATCGTATTTGAAATTTTCCATGCTTCCACGTGGAAACAGCAGATGGCAGCAAGAGAGATGGTGTGCATCCAAACCTGGGGTTTGCCTTCCTCGCTTCGGTGGGTAGGCTTTGAATCATTTCTTGGCTAACATCTCTTCTAGTTGGTCATGAAAATATAAGAAAGTTGAAAATTACCTTTTCTTTTAGGCATGTGATCTCAATACCTGTGATCTTCATCCCGGAAAGGTATTTTGTGGCGCCAGTCTCTCTGGCCTGGCACTGAAGCGTCCTTTGTCCTTTTATGCAGTTTATATTGCTTGAGAAATCGTGCTGAAGGCAAAGGTGACTGCCCAGAGCAACTTGATCTTTTTATTTTGTTTTAAATATAATATTGGTGAACAAGGAACATTTCTCCTTCTAAACCATGCTTCTCAGGCAAAATCCTTCATGTGTCAGGGCCACGACTCCCAGCGTTTACTGCTGGATGCAGAGAATGTATTAGACTGGAGACAAGAAATGAGAAAACTTCTGCCTGAGCATCATGTGATAAATAAATGGAGTCACGGGCAAAGGCAATGCTTTTCAAAGGAGAAAGAAAAATGTCATTGAAAAACTGCTATTGCTGAAGTTGTGAGAGATGGGCATCACAGACAAAAGTTTCATTTAATATCCACGTGCTTATGAATTCATCCTTTAAACAGCAGCCACTGGAGGTGAGATTTCCACAGGTAGTTCAGGGCATTGACATTAGGTTCTGCAGCTCCATCTCTGCAGAGCTATAATATGTTTTAAGGAAATAAAACTTGAACTGTGAGAAGAACAAGTTTCCTTTAGGGCATCATAGCTGAGGAAAGCAAGAGCATGGGGAGAGTAGAGAGTCAAATTTAACAAAAATGCCTCAAATTAACCATTCCTGTGACATTATGAATAGTATATCTTTTTTTTTTTTTTTTTTTGAGCAAGTTCCCCAATTCCATTGTTTTGACACATATGCTTATGTGAAGTTTTTTCTTACTCTTCCTGTACATTATATCCTGGCTACGCAGATATCTTATGCTCTGTAGATTCCTTTTCCACATTTCAGATCAGGCAACCAAGCCCTCTTCAGAGCCATATATTTCTAATTTTTTCTTCCTTTACCCTGCTGATTCTTTCACTATGTTCTTTTCTACCGTGGGAAGTTTTTTGGCTCAAACAGCACTGCCAGGTTGACTGCCTGTCCTCATCCCAGTTCACAACTGATAGTGATTTTCTGAAGGTTCTTTGTTTCAGATTTAAACAAGAAAGTTTCTTACAGTCGCCTAGTGACTTCAAAGTTACAGCGCTCTTCCTGTTCCTATGTAAGCCTTTTAAAGTTTTCCTCTCTCTTGCTGTAGCTCTGCATGCTTTGGATGAAATATGCATGATAATGAATGACATTTTCTTTCTGAATAAAACATGCACCAGACAGACTATATTGGCTATACATACTATTTTTCTCTGCCAAATTGAAAGATTCAGAGATGTCTCCAGCATTTTTTCACATGGAAAGCCATTGTGAGCTGGTTTATATTTTGCTGTTCCAGCTGTTACGATTTATGGAGATCAACATCTGATTTAAACGTTCTTTCCACAAAGACCGTCAAACCAGAATCTTGCTGGGAGAGGACAGGTGGCGGCATAGGAAAGGGGCAATTGATCTAGCCCTCTTCAGTATGATTGCTGCTACATTTCGTGTTGAAGGTAATGTTCTGAAGCCCAGGAAGTCTGCACTGAATGGGTCTCTGTCATGTGCCTCCCTACCTATGTCAGCCTTCCAGCGTCCTTCAGAGCTGGGAGTACCAGAGGGGTTATCTGTACTGACCAGAATCCTGCATAAGACCACTTCCACCCATTCTGCCGTGGCGCACCACACCGGTAGAGTGAATGAAAGGATGGAGTCTGTCCAAATCTTTTACCAACATGGAAGAAGAGGATGAACAACCGGTCCTCTGGTTTGTGAGGAGACGGTAAAGATAACAGCTAAGTGGAAAAGGCAAAAAGCACCATCAGGCACTAGTAGACCTTAGTAGTCCGAATGAAAGTATCACTACTTAGACTATAAGAGTTTCAGGTAAATGAAACAGTAAAAGTTTGGTTGTGATGACAGGCATTTGGAAGGGCTTTTAAATTATTCTGGCTGGTTCCACATCAGTAGAAAAGAGTGACTGGTCTTGAGGACTGCAAAAAAATTTAGATTAAAGCTAATAGACATGAATAAAATGGCAAGAAAATTGCAAGACTGCAGCAACTGGAAAAAGAAAACATGGAGGAGAACTTCTTAATTATGCCTGTTAATGGGAGGAATGGAGCAGCCTTTCATAGCAGACCTGGAGTCAAGGCAGTCATCTTTCTCTTGTTTTCCGTGCCTTATGGGTTTAGGTTGGTAGGAGGAATACTGCTGAAAACATGCTGTATACTTCAGGCACCAAGAGTTACACTTGAATCATTTTTCTATGTAGCCAAAGCGATGACTCGAGGGCATACGAAGTGCTGCTGTCTTTCCCCAGGATCCAGAGAGGAGCTGGTGGGCAGGTACCAGCTTCTCACTCTGCTCTTCTGTCCATCGCATGGACAATTGTACCAAGCGGCATCAAACCACTCCCCTACTCCAGCAGCAGTGCTTTATGCCCACTCCTACTCAACAATCACTTCAATAAATGTAGGATAGTGAAAATACTGACTCAAGAATATGCGTCTCGCAAATGGAGAAAAACTACATGATGCATAAAGGGACTTTCTCTAAAACCTGGTGTTTGTCATCAGAACTCATTTCCTTTCAATAAAGAAACTTCTTAAAAAAATACAAACTGTTATCTGTAAATGTTGCTGAAACCACATTATAGCTGGATTGTGAGAGTAGGGAATAAGTGCAGTTTGAATGTAATGTGACCATACAGTATGAATAAAACACTTTTGCTGTACTTGGAATTGGCTGGTTTATTTTTTTTTCTCAGCATTCTTCCTGTGTTAAGTTCCTGTAGTGTCTATACTGGTTACTTAAAGAAATTTGGTCTGGATTTCATCTAAAAAAAAGGCAAGCAGGGCCATATATGCCTTTTAAGAGAAAATTCATGTTTCCTTTTCAATATTCCTTCTGCTTACTATGTGATTGCAAGTACAGTTTATCCTCCAAGTTCATCTCGGCAGAAGAATTTGAATCACCACTGGAATGCATGTGGCGAGCAGAGAAAGTCTAGCAGCAACGAAGGCCCTCATCAGAAAGAGCGCCTAGCAGTTTTAAGACTGCGTGATGGCTTGAATTGATTTTGTGGTGACTTTTGTTTGGTTTCTTGCCATTATTCCAGAAAATACAAAGATCAAAGAAAGTCGTATTGATTGGCTCAGGTCCGGTCAAAAACTGGATTTGTGTCTTCTAATGTAACTAACATTTTACAGATGGCTTCATTCATGTTAAAGCTAGGGATGCATGTAGATTGAATTATCAGAGGATTAGAACCAGCTGCCTTTAGTTCGCATTGTCTGTCCAGCGAAATGCACAGAGCAGACTCTTGCTCTATGAATTCTAGCAAATGCCTAAAAAAAAAAACCCCAGGGAGACTAATTGAGGGTCTGCCCCTGTTTACTGCTGGTTACCTTTTCTTCAAAGAAACCGCGCTGTACGCGGTTGAACTCATGAGTTCAGGTCCATAAATCTCATCATTGACTGTCAGTTAACAGTAAAAAGGATCAGATCTGAAGAATTTACTTGAATAAAACGAGAATCCAGCCCAGTATCAGTAGGAGATCCACAAGTCACTGGGAGTGACTTTCCAGTTTCCTGCCCTATATTTTGTGCCCCTCCATAAAGGGGTTTGGAACAATGTGATTTTCATTTTGTAATGTTTTGCACTGACTCTGCACATCTCTAAATGACAACACCAGATGCAAAATGATGAAGAATCAGCACCAGCAAGTCGTGGATTGATCTGCTAGCAGAAGTATCCTTAATTATTTATTCCTTTAGATTCTGAGTATCAAAATCATTTCATGCTGTCGCAGGACACACAGAAATATCAAACGCAGTATTAAAACAGACCATCTAGATTTTCACTGTGTAAACTAGATTTACCACAATTGATTAAATTTATTTAAAGCTCTTTGAAGTCACTAATAAAAGAACACTTGCATTTTAAAATTATTCCAGATATACTTTTTCGTATTATTAATAATTAAAATACCAGCATACACACTTGCAGCAATTTTATTACCATTAACTAGATTAAACAGAACTAGGTTTCCTAGCATTAGTACTATGTACCCATGAAGTATTATGAAAACCGAGGATAAATTCTTGCTTAGTGCTCATGAAGTCTTCTGTTATTGATGAGCACTTACACTGAAATTATTCTGGGTGCTCATCTGCAAGAAAAATAATCCGCTGCAAAATTCAGAATTCTTTTGCTAAATTAATCTCTCTTTGCATATATTTCTTACATTTAAAATACATTATTAGTGATGCTTAGTAAGGGGTGATTCTTGCCAAATTTATTGCACGGGATAATCTCACCAGAAAAATTTCAGGCTTACTAGGAATAAGCATTGTATATTTTTATTAAGTTCAGGGGATATTTCTTTGCAGAACTTTTTTCCTGAAGCAGATCACTTATGGTAAAATCAGCATGCTTCTGCGCTGCATGTTTTTCCCATAAACTTGAAGTCCCTTTACAGCATACTCTGATGCTTCTGAGAAATATGGTTTTGTCTTGAATACAGAGCCAAATCAATTATTAACTTCTCATACGTAAGGTATATGATGAGAGACAGGCCTCTAAAGCCGAGTGTGATTTTGCATCAGGTATAATAGCCATATATACGATTTTACTAAAAACGTAGCTTTAATCTTGTGTGCGTGTATTTGTATATTAAAGGAAAAATACAAAGCAAAGTCTTAACTCTGTCTTCATCTTGTCTTGGCAGCCTTTGTGGATTGCGTCGGGGCTGTACAGGTTCACCCGGTTGAGCATCTCTCCCTGGTTTTTTGCTAATTACCTCTCTAATTCCCAGCAGTAGTGAGTACAGTCTGACTCGCTGCAGCAAACTCCAGTGAAAAGCATTATTCAGCTCCCAGCAGATTATCTTCTGGAAGTCCTGTTTTATTTTTTCTTTTGAATTTTAGTTTAAAAGGAAAATGTGGCTCTTAAAATTTCTCAGCCATACCAGAGAAGACCGGAAGGCATTCAGGCCCCGGGTTCAGTAACGGCCTGGGTATTTGTGCAAAGAATTAGTTCAGGTTTTGCTTGCTAGCAACTTTTACTGTTTTTAATCAGGTGTCTAATCGACTTTTACCAGGCTTCTACTTGCAGAATGAAATCAGCTTACAGAAGGCTTTAACAAATATGTGTATTTTTCTTTTCCTGTGGTCTGTTCAGTTTGCATTTCGCTTAGGTTTTTGAACTTTCTTCCCACCAGGGGATATGGAAATTGCTTTTACTGATGCCTGAAATTCTCTTATAATCATATTTCATATTTTCAGGACTTCAGAAAAGACTTCTAATTTCATCATCAATTTTACAATATTAATAGTTTATGACAAGAATAATGATATGAAACATATATAATAATGTATTGACTATTGTATTTTAATGCAATGTATATTCTAGGATATATATTGTATTTTAATACAATCTATTGCAATAAAAATCTATAATTAGGCTTTTTAGTCTTTTCTGAAATTTTGATGTCTGTCTCAAAAAAAAAAAAAACCCAAAAACCGGTGAGGAAATCATTAGATAGCAATTTTCAGCAGCAGAAAATGCCGCACGGCGTTTCTGCGCTGCAATATTCATAGCACAATTTCTATTTTCAAGAATACATCTGTTCAGGGAATAGATCTGATCTTAGAATTGCTTGCAGCGCACTCAGCAAGAGAGGGCATGGATGAGTCGGGTAGGCACGTGAAGAGCTGAGCCGTCCTCAGCCCCTCCTGGGGGACTGTGAGCAAGCAGCTCTGCTGCTCCGCATCCGGATGCGACGGAGGGATTCCTGTCCTGCGTGGGATCAAAGGGGCCCTGTTGCTCTTCTTACTCAAATAGTCATGAGAGTACTGCGTGAAAAGTAGGCAGCAGCAAGCGAATGCAGCTAGATTCACCAAAATGATGTTAAGAGAAGACATTTCAAACTTTCTGTTCCAGCCTTTAGAAAGGAAACGGATTTGGGGAAATATCTTCCTGATTTCCCGCCCCCCCAGCCCTGAACCATTGACTGCTACTGACAGGTCACATAAGTAGCTCTACACCAACAGCTATGCAAATCACAATACTGCGGAGAGGAAAACTACCCATAAAATTTTAGCTTAGTCTGCTAACGTAAGTATAAAGTAGGAATGAAGAAGTTTAAATAACAACTAAAGATAACACTAAAGAAAAAAGTCTAGGCCAGCTCTTCTTCCATTTACGTGCCAAGACTAGAAGACTGATTTTATGTTGGTTTGTGCGCACTAGGGACACCGTCACCTAATCATATCCATGAACCCCCCGAAACCTGGCTGACAAGGGTCTCCATCCCAAGGGACTCACACCAGGAAATAATTGTGCAGAGAGGTGTCAGTGAACATCGGTTCATTTTTTAAATGCAAACCACATTTCTACCGCCTCGGTTTTAAGACTAGCCAACATCTTCAATGTAAATACCAGACAGTAATAAAAAGAGATAAGTCTGATGTTGATTAACTAGAGGTTTTGTTATAAAATAAGGCATGACATTTAACGATTCTGAGTAGCCATGCAGTGTCGAGTTCAAGAAATTGCTTCACTGATTGTTTCACTAAGAGGGAAAATGAAGTATAGAGAAGGCCAAGTTCCATGATATGATCGCTTACATCATTAAATGTATTATTAAGTAATATATGCTATATGATGTGATGCAGTTCCAGATTTATAAAATGGATCCTGAAACTCACTGGAAACTGGTAATCCTTGGTACTTTGTACATCTGGTTATCTGCAGAGCTCTTGAATGATGCCCACGGGAACTTACCTCTAGGTATTCCTTCTTTCTTTTGCAAATCCTGCCCCCTGCGTGTGAAGTTTTCTGGAGCTTTCACAGACTGTAGGTATTTTCCTGATAAGTTTATCTTTCTGAAGGCTGTTATTCTGCCTGTGGATTTACCAATTAACTATGCCTGCAGGATACCCTATGGCCTTACGTGGGTACAAAGGCATTAGACACAAATCATCAGGCAGAAACTGGCGAGACGAGCGTTGAAGAGAAGAGCAGGTAGAAGGCAACAAGCGTCAGAAGTGTCAGTGGGGAGCAAAGTGATGGTCTGAAGGAGGGAACGTGCTCATTTCTGTGGCAGCAACGCTTCATCTGCTGTATGGGCAATGTCGCGCTGCAGATGAAGCAGCTCTGGAGAGAGTGCGAAAGCTGACCCGGGAAGGTCTGAAGTCTGAAGTGAGGTGGGAGCCATCAGCAGAGCAATCTCTGCTGACTGCGGCTGCAGCTCTGAATCCCCCACTGACGTTGTGGTTCTGCAGACATATCTATTGGAATGATCTAACAGCAGCTCAGGTTTCTTCTTAAAAATTACCTGGAAATAAGAGCAGCACAGAATCTCTAAGTCCCTTGCACAAAGAATGAATGTTTTTTTTAATCTAGGCCCTGCTCTTGTAAGGTCAAAACTCAGAACCTGTAATATAAATATGCTAGTGAAACTGCTCCATATGGCTTGATCCCAGTTCCCTGACATCACTGACAACTTCTTTTGTGTTAACTTAAATGGACCTTGGGTAGGACCTGGTAATAATGAGAGTACAAAATGTCTGGCACTCTCAGGAAAACAGGTGGATGAATCCATAACTAAGCAAAAAATGAACTTATGTATATTTATTGTGGACAGCTGCAGGCAAAATCCCAATGTTTTAACCCTACGCAGCCTTTGTTATGTGCCTGCATTCCTTTGCACTAGCCACCTGTTATTTATCAGTTGCACCATACCAGCATTGCCATATGAGGAAGAATTGGCCGTGATTGATATGGACACCATCCCCGGCGCACGGCCTTGCCCGAGGGACTCCCAGGAAAGGCAGGGACATCCAGCGTGAGAAAGGACTACAGGCTGGCTGCTGAGGGTAGCCCTTGAGTCTGGGTCTTATTTGGAATAAATACATGTGGCTCTTCATCACCTCTTTGAAAAGAAGGACAAATTTGCATAGTAAGAGCGAGAAAAGCAAAGATACTGAATCTGGTACCACACCCTCCACCCGTGAATGTGCCTTTTCAACCTTTCTTGGACCAATTAAAATTATCAATTGAGTGATTAATGAAACATGGCTTAATATTACTTATCAATAATCATTTCAGAGATCAGGAGATTCTGCGATAAAGTACATCAAAAGAAGTAAGGGCTGTGTCTAGCAGACACTAGGCACGCAAGAACAATTTTCATGAAAAAAACCCGCCTTAGCAATGTCATGTCGCTGATTCACTTCATGATCCGCTCTGCTTTGCTGCTCTGGAAAGGACTAGGACTGCTCCCAATAAAAATGAGAGACAAACCTTCATTGACTCCAACAGCAGTAGGCTCAAACTTTTAAACACTCTTTTTGTTTCACCCACGTTTACTGATACTCATCTGCATAACCAATATACTCTACAGAATTTGAAACAGGCATTCTAGAAGATTTGGGAAATATTCTTGCATATTTTCAGTAGCTCCTCTACACATTGTTAATTTACTACCTACTCCCACTAAATCCACTGACATCAGCCGCAGCCTTTTGTTGTTAGCTTCAGAGGGTTTTGCATTAGGCCCTATAATTTCACTTGAAATATATAATTAAGGATGAAATCCTGATTTCTTTGAAGTCAATGACAAAACTTCAATTTTACTTAAGTGTTAATGCTGCTGATTGCAAAGATAACCTTCCATCAGGAATTCAATTCAATTTATATAATTATATTTTTACATATGTAATATGACTAATGTTTCCCATTATTGTGTAAAAGAGATTTCAAAGTCTGTACAGCTACGTATGCTTGCCTACAGAAGACAGAAATACTTCAAAAAATTTCCTAGGACTAGGACATCTTAATGAAATTATTTTTTACTTTCGCTGTTTAAAATCAGCTTCCCCCCCCCATGAATCTGCTAGTGTAATGCTGAGCTGGCCATCAGTTGTCAAGATGATCTGAATCTGAGGCTGGTAAAGACAGGTGGAGTTTCACATATCAGGCACTCAGCGTTGTGGACATGCAAAAAAAAATATCCAGAAAAGATTTTAACATCCACTTTCTAATCTGTGTCAGCTTAATTTATTTCTCTAGATGTTTATCTGTACTGGAAAACCATCGTGACTTAGCCTATGCCCTTTCACTGTTTACATAAATGACTTGGTAAAAGACATTCCTTCACTGTCTTCAAACTTTCAAACTCCTGTTTCCCATTGCAGCTCTACCTGTACTTGGTGGGATATGTAGTACAGGATTAAAATGATACCATGGGAACCTTACAGTTTCTTATTCTTCCTTCCTTCCTTTTAAGGGGTCATGACTGAACTCACAAATAAATACCAGGTATAAATTCCCAGTGTCTGTTTTTATTAATATCCACTGTAATTCTTGCAGCCCTTCTGGTGATATTATCCTGGGAAGAAGAGAGCTCCTCTTTCTCTTTTGGCCATCAAATCAATTTTTCTTCTTTCAAAAGAGTACTTTATTCCTCACCAAGCACTATCATTCAAAATCTAAGATATATTTTTAAAACCCATAGAGTTTGGTTTTAATTGGACAATTTTTCATTGGGAACAGTGTTGAAATAGAGCAAGAAGTTACATAAAGAAAACACGCGTATGACTCTGCTGAAAGCTATTGCTGGGCTAATTCTGCATTGAATTAAGGAGTTTTGAAGTTTTATTACTCTCTGGAAAAACTCTGTCACCTTTCATATCCTAGAGCTTTGTGTTCCTCCTAGTTCACATTACCCAGTCCTTTCTCTTCACTGCCCCAAGGACGGTTTCCACACCAAAGCGACCAGTGCTAGTGGGGTTGTTATAACACTGTAAAATATCAGTGAAAAAAAGGCACCAGCTGGTTTTGCTGTCTTTTTTTTAAGACAACAACAGGCTGACAGAATATCTACTAATGGCTAATCTTATCATTTTCACCTTCCCAGTATATCTTCAGTGCTTTGTGCCCACAAACGTTACGCAAGGGAAATGAGGCACACAGTAAAATATGCTTTTCTAACATTAGAGATGAAGCATTTACCTCTTGTTATTGCACATTACCTGTCTCATTTTGAAAATAAAACGGAACTACAGCACTGTGCATCTGCTGCTGGGCAACACAAGAGAGGTGAGGCGCAGGTACATGGTTTCATACCGAACCCTCCTCAGTACCTGCTGTGAACACCCCAGATGCCTTGCTTTCATCTAGGACATAGGGTGAGATAACCGGTTAGCGACGGGCATTTCTCTGCAAACTGTCTCTTCCCTCCCCCCCATCACTCTGTCATGGAAGACAAAGTCTTGGATTTATGTATTCATAGGAAAGCTACCACTTTTACTTTAAAAACTGGAATAAGGTACCTCACATCCATGGTGCATTAGGGCTGTCTGGGCGGGAAGCTAGTGGTGGATAATTGGTGCTCTGTAAATTCACACGCTCTGTTACTGCACCACATCCTCCCTTTGTAGTGAAGCCAGAAGTATGAAATCTCCATAAGCATTTTTGTCTGTCTAGATATAATAACAGCTTTTTGCCTGGCCACATCTTATCTATTTAACATTTTCCTAAAGCTCCCATTCCCAAGATTTCCTTTTAAATAAGGATGTCTTCCAAATCCTCCTAAATATAGCTGTTATCCTTAATCTCATATTAAGGCAGGTCTATCAATGATGAAAAAAGTGCTATACAGTTATAAAAAGACAAACAGATAACGTTACCTGGCATACAAAAATGTTACCTGGCAGAAGCAGCTGGGGAGATAATGGTTAGATAAAAATCTCTCTTCCTCTTTTGCCACTGTAATGCCTTAATCACGTCAATGGATTCCCTGCAACAGCCGCCCTGACAGCAACCCGATCTTTATTCCTAACCCGCTGCAGAAAGCCTGGCTGAACAATAGATCTGTTGTGCTTGCTCCGAATGGGCAAACAGACGGGAACGGCCTCAGATCTGCTGCCCCAGGTAACATCGAGGAGCATTAAAAATCACCCGAACCTGGATTCACCGCTGGTGCATGCAAATCTAAGCACAGTTCAGCAGCGCATAGTGTCAAACCAAAGCTATGTGTTTATTTGTACTTACCGTGTAGTTCTCATTTTCCTCATAGACTGTGAATGTATGGATTGTTCTAATCATTTATGAAGAACATATTTTGCAAGAACTATTTCTATGCTACCAAAATAACTGCAGTTATTATTTTAACTATGTCATCTGGAGTTTTGATCTGGATGTGCCAGTCACACCATTAATTTCTGTTTCATGATTCATTGGGTACAATTCTTGGAACTGTTTTGTACTTCAATGGTCTTTTAAATTGTTCCTTTATTATGGTTTTAAAGTCTAATGTTTGGATTTGGTGAGCTTCCTAGAAAGTGAACTTCAGTCCTGCTTGCTTCCACGTTGGCATCCTTTGGAGAATGCAGTGTTCTCTCCTGTGAGCTCTTGGAGAGCGGTCTAATGCGTTTAGCACGACAGAGTGTTTTCCTTTTCCTGTGCTCTGCTTGTCAACAGCACATTACCTTTGACTTTCCATGTCTCCAAACTGTTCCTCAAGCAGATTGCATATGTAATTTAGTCTTCTTCCCTCTTTACAGTTTTCCAGTTGTTATGCAGAGGAGGTAACAAATCCTTCCCTCACCACAAAATACCTCTTCTGCCAGCCATGGTCACTAATGACGTAACTCGTAGCCTGGAAGGGCTATTAGTTTCCCTGAGAGGCAATGGAGTTAATTATTTATGTTCAGCTCTGCCTCCCTTCCTCTTTCATGCAGTCATCCCATGTTTCCAGTTGACGGCAGGTGCAGGAGGTGGATTTCTGCACAGGCAGACCCCCAGAGAAAGCGAGATACCCCAATACTGGCTCCTGGTGGTGCCTTTTTAGCAGTGCCAGCCCGACACCCGGCTCCTGACCCAGCAATACCTGCCCGGGACACTGTTTTGTCTCAGCCTACCTCTTAGTCTCTGCAAATCTGCAATTACAACCCCCCTGCGTAGTCTCTTTATGAATTTCTACATTTGTTCTTTCAAGACAAGTGGTCTCAAAAAGAGATGTTTTTAGCAGGATGGTTTCAGAAAGAGGATTTTAAAAGGATCTGAATATAAATTAAGCAAATTTTATTCCTGTTTGGAAAGTACATTTTGGTACAGTTTGGGGCTGTTCTTATCCAGCAGTGCCGTGCACAGGCAGAGGGAAATCACATGTATTTACAGAGGGAGAAAAGGATTTGGCTCTCTCCAGTGCCTTCAGCTGACTCTTAGGTACATTAGCTAAGAGTACGTTATTTTCCTATCCAGTTTTTAAAAATTATTTCAAAAGCCCTCTGTGGACCATAACTGCCACTTCCTCACCATTTCACGAGCGGCAGAGTTGTGCGGCGGGCAGGAGGTCCCCCTTCCCATCGCTGCCTGTGGAGGCAGAGGTGGTGGTAGCAGCCGGGGTTCCCCACAGCACCCCAGAGCTCCCCTCTGCCAGAGGCAGGGGCTCTCCTGCGCCTCCCCAGACACCCCCATGCTGCTCATCCTCAGAGAACAGGCGGGCTATGGCAAGGCTGTCCCGGATCTCCGCTGGCACTGTCTCCATCATGCCCATCGCCATCGGAGCCCTTGGGCCCTGGTGCCAAAATATGCACCTGAGGTTCCTGGTGTCAAGAAGCAGCTGAGATGAGAAGGACATTTCCCACCTCTCCAGCCCACAGGTTCTATAATCAGATTTTGCTCATATTCCAAAGCTGGTTTTTGCCCTGTTGTTTCTTCCCCCCTGCCCCTGCTGCCCATCAGGGCTGAACCATCAGCCTCGACCCCACGCAGCCACAGGGCTCTCAGGGCTGGGCCTTCCGGACATGGAGCCTGCAGCCTCTCGACCCCACCATTTCGCAGAGACTTCAGCTCCTTCACAAGAGACATGCAAACAGAGGAAATGGTCCTTATTCCTTCTCTCCGCAGCGCACACACGCTCCACAGCAGCCAGGCTGTGGCCTTCTGGTTTTCATTATGAGTAAATGTTGGAAATGTGGTGTGCATTTTCCAGAAGGGGCATGTTGTTTATTTAATTTAATTTATGAACGTAAAGAAGAGAGGGAGAGTCTTCTAGATTTCTTTTGGTTCAGCATTTTGCATAAATGCGAGAACTGGGGTGGTATTGTGCCATGTCTTCCAATGATTATTAGCCAGATGTCTGTGTATATGCTGTTAAAAATTATAATGTTATAAAAAGGATGTGTGGTACTGTTTTATTTGTAATGGGGTTGTGTGCAGGAGTCTTATTAACATTTCCTGATAAGAAGGACATACACCTAAAGGAAAAAAAGCTGCAGTATGTGGAGGCTATTTAAGTTCTGAAACTAGATATTTTTAGCACCTTCATTTTTGGAATAACTTCTACCATAGCTGTATGAAACTTAGAGATGCACAATACGTGCAAAGAATGCAGAAAAAGACTTATTTTACTTCAACTATGCATATGTACTGGGCTGCATAGTACAGCGTGCGTACTGGGAACTGGCTTGGAGCTGAGACTTGGCAGTACGCGGGTGTCCACGGGACAGATAAATGAGCAGTTTGCGCTGACGGACCCTGGTCTGCGCCTACAGAATTGTAACAAGACCTCAGTTGTAAAAAAAAAAAAAAAAAGCTCAGGAGAAACATAGGATGTCATAAACCTGATTCGTTCCTACTTTGTAAAGATGTAAATCAGGAGTTAGTTTTTTGATCCAGTGAGGTTAAGATCTAAATTGAAGAAATGAGGTCTCCTTGGCTGATAAGTGAAAACTCATGTCTGCTCTGTGCAAGCTTTTTGCAGAGCAAAGGCAGTACACCTCAGCGCGTGGGGTTTCTGCTGGGAGGTAATGCTTGAGCGAGCATGAGAAGCACCGGCAGAAAATTAATAAACAAAAATCCACCTTTAATTACTGATGGAAAAGAGAACATCTCCCTTCCTTCAGCTGGACCTGCTGTGGTTCAGTATCTGATCCTTTCTTTACGGGACACAGGCAGCATCCTGAACTACAAGGCAGAGTTACTTCCCGAGAAAAGGTTTCTTCCCTAAGAAGTGCCAGAATTCCAGCGTGTGACCAGCATGCCCCCTGCACGCAACAGGGACTGAAGGAGATGCACCAGCCCTGTGCATTCAAAGTCAAAAGGCAGATCACAAAAATCACTAGATATTGGTCTGAAAATCATGAGATAGAAAAATACTAGCTGTGCAATTCTTTCATTTGCTTTGGATTGTTAGAAGTTTTCAATTTAGTTTCAAATTTTCTCTGCAATCCCAGGGGCAGATTAATTTTTAAATGAAACCTACAGGAGTCAAAACCAGAGTTAAAAAAAACCCTAAACCAAAACAAAACACAAACCTTCAAAGGGTAAGAGTTAGAAATATTACACTCAAAGTATTATATGAGTAGCTGGGAAGGACTGGTTTATTACAATTAGAATGAAGAAAGAGGACATCAAATTAATTCCAGAACTTGATACTGCTGACATGATGAGGGAAGGTAAAGGACAATTAACTTACTAATACGATGCATATGTTTGCAGTGAATCTATTGTAGTGATGGGAGGTTGCCAAAGACTTTAAAAAGCATACACATACACACAAAAGCCCTTCTACAAGAGGACAGCTAAGCATCTCACTGCAAATTCTGGAACTAATCATGAAGACTGTATTTCTTTCTTCCCTAATCTCAAGGTGAAGCAGATTGGGTGTTAGCTTGGGAAGGAAAGCCTTACTGCCACCATGAAATAGTCTTGGGCTTCCCTTAGTACTTTACCTCATCCTTCCCTTTTCATTGAAGGAGCCATAGAGACAGACAATAGGTTTTCTTCCTCATTCTTTCTTCCTACAGCTTTGTTCTTAGCATTTTACACGCACAGTCGGGGACGCTGGAGGGATGTTTTGTAACTAGGGGTGAAAGCTCATGGGTGCTGAGCACAGAGGCCAAGCAGCAGCATGGCAGATACCGGTGGGGGTCTGTAATCGCTGTTATATTTTGGAGGATAGCAGGGAGGACCAGTTGTTGCACCCAGGTAGGCTTCCCTCTCGTTAGTGCTCCCATGAATCCAATCTGCTTGTCATTGTAATGATGAAAGGGGCGCTGATGTTCTCCAAAGCAAAGGGACCACCGTGCACATACAGAGCTGGGGGTTTCCCCCGTGCCAGCAGACACCACAGCTGAACCTGCGCCAGCTACGCCGGAGCCTGGGCCACGTCGCTGCGAGGCACCAAGTATCACTCACCAGGTATCATCAGGGTACGCGGGAGCAGGAAATGCTGCTTCGAGGAACAGGATAGCCGTGTATTCACTCCTCCAGGAATAACTGGTCGTGCTTCTCAGTTAGCAGGGCTTTGCTGGAGGTATCTGGAGTGCCCTGGGGAGGGAACTGTCCCGGGCAGCCCTCAGACCCGGCAAGGGGCCACGGCAGCTGCCGTTTTCCCACTTAGGAGCAGTCCGCGGACGGCTCTGCAGGATCCCAGCTCTCCTCCTCAGGCAAGAGGAGCTTTAGGGAGAGCAGAAAAGAAACATATTTTCACAGCAGGGAGGAAAAAAGAAAGATGAGGAGTGTGGCACTAAACAAGGAAGAAAATCCGATGGGGAAAAAGAAAAGTTGGCAGCAGGGAAAGCCAAGTCCAAGTATTAGCCTGTGGGTTGCACGAATTATCTGTATTATCTGCAATTAGGATAATAGCTTCCAGGGCAGTTACTGTGGAAGACGTCCCGTAAGACTCCAAAAGAAATCATTAAAAAAAATCCAACTACAGAAAAGCAAAACAAAATTATATACAGATGAGAGATCCCATTTTGTATTCTTCAACAAACCATGCTCTAGAATATGTGATGATTTTTTATGTCTTCAGTATTTTTCTTTCCACTTCTAATCGAGGGTTTTCTCTCAACTCTTTTTTTTTTCTCATTTGTTCTGTGTGTATAAATCATCACGGCTGGCACCTTCTTGTTGACCTCATCTGCACTAAGAAGTCTCGTGCAAAGTAGTTCATGATATGGTGGCAACATCTGAACCATATTTCACATGAATGCTCATATATCATTGTTTGTAATGCTCTAAGTGTACGATTGCTGGAGACAAGTACAAATTACCCTGCTGGAAGGATAGCTGGTGAGATTTATGTTGTATTGTTGCCTGTTCTTCCAATAGGAAGTTCTCTTTACTGGTGCAAGTATGACCCCTCCATTGAGCAATATACTACATGGCCAGACGTACAGAGTCTAGCCTTTCTGTCTTTATGGTGCAATACCAAAATATGCTACAATACCTGACATAACTCCAACTGAACCAGCTCCAGAACTGGGAACAGTTTAGCTGCATCAGCACAGTGGTATGCCCAGGCTAATTAAAATAGGGCAGAGGCTGCACTGATACAGCTATATTGTTCCTGAAACCAAGATATTATCTCAGCAAAGAGCTGCACTGTGCAATATAGATATACTCTTTAAGACTGATGAGAGAGAGACAGACATATCCTTCAAGATTCAGAGATGAGCACCCATGTAATAGTTTTCATCTTACCTACCTGTTTTACATATTGGCACAGCCCTAAATGATTTTCATCTCTCTTCCCAGGTTTTCCCCTACGTTCCAAGAGCTTCTGAAGAAAAACAAAAACCCACAACCAAAAATTACTCAAGGAGGGAGTTCAGAAAAGTCCTCAGCCAGTTCTTGTAAAATTCTTGAATAGAAATTGTCCAAGCCTTCCCACTACCATCAGATGTTCTCACTTGTTTACTACTGTTGAAAATTTGGCCATTTTCTCAAATTTGACCACTTGTTGCAATACATGCACTGAATGATTTAGTGTCTTTTCACTCCTAATCTTTTAAAGATGTCTCCTCACTGTTCTTAACTGTGCTGGCCTTAATTTTTTTTTGCTTCCCTTTTCAAGTTTTTACAATGCTTTGTAAAATGCATTTCCGATGCATATTTTTATTGTAAACTTCCTTTTTCTCCCACCTGCTATTTTTAAAATTTCCAGGCTGCTTTCTGCATTCTCTGTGCTACTGACGCTCCTTGAGTCTTCCAGCTATGCCCAGTTCTCTTCTCTTTCATGATCATGGCTTGCTGGCCATTTTCTGCCCTCTGCTATATGAAGAGCAGGCTCATCCTTTTCCATGTCCTAGATGTAAATGGTGGAGGGTCCCAGCTGATTTCTTCTTGGCCAGTTCTTTCTACATTGAACTGAAGCAAGCGATGCTTTCTGAATACGTTTGGTCTCAGGTAGCGTTGGATGGAGATTTCCTGTGGATCCAGGCTTGGCAGACTCAGTAGAATCACCAAGAGCTGGCTTCAGGGAAGAAAACATGAGAGGCCAAAAGCACCGTTACTGGCTGTTGTATGACTGCATATAGGCATCACTGGGGAAATTTAAAGTGAATTAAAGTACCTGTAGAACTTTCTTATTTGTTGCACCTGTTAATAAGAAAAGAGGACAAGGGATAATCAAAGAATGCATTGCCTCACCCTCTGTCCTCCCACAGATGGTGGCCAATAGCAGATCCTGGGGAGAAGCTTAAGAACTTCCATAGAGTATCTCCTCCAACTCCAGAAAAGTTTGGCTTGGACTTTTGCTGTCCTAGAGGTAGTGGCTTTGTTTTTTACAGCCCTCAAATGTTTTTCTTTCATATCTTAATCCACCCACTTTTTGAAATCATGTCATCCTTTAGGAACTGCAGTGCCCTGTGACAAGGATTTTTCCACAGCTCAGCCAGGCACTGTGCAAAAAACTTATGTAGAGAAGGGCTGAAAATCTGCCAGCCAATTCAGTTTTATGTGAGGCTTCCCTCCTGAGCTCTATTGTTTCACTAAAATGCAGACAGACGAATAGAGAGACACTGTCATTTTGAGTGTAGGGATCTCCAAGTTAAACCAGTGAGAAACACAGGCAAATACAGATGCCTGTTCACAAAGCCTTGAACATTTGCTAATCAATTGATGATATTTTACAAAGAGCTCAAGAACTCTCCTTGGGATGGCATTTCATGCCTTGACAAGGCATGGAAAGAGAAGAGGAGCTGTCGGAAACAGCTGCATGGTGTGCAGGGCAGTATAGTCCAGAGCCTCAGCTACTGCAGAGCCCCTTCTGTTGGTGAATGGTTTGGTTCAAACATTAAATGAGACACCAGAGAACCTATCCAAACCAGCTGATATTTCTAACAAATCTAATTTGGATCAATAACTGTAAGTCTCAGGGGAGAGTTGTCATTAAGGACTGTCAGGATGAGGTACACAGGAAAAATTCAAAAGCAAAACCAACCCTCTCCCACCCACTCCAAATTCGTTTATCTGTACCAAAAGTCCTTCCCCTTTATTTGGGCTCAGTAAATAAACAACCAAGAAATTCTCTTTCCAGATTTGCTTTTTGCAACACACTCACAGTGAAGATTTACCAGCAGTAAGATGTACACATTTCAAAGAAATGAGCTTGTTTCTAGAACCTGACCTAACCATGCTCATTTTCTTTTTAAGATCGACCATCTCCTAGAGCCAGCAAACAGAAACGATGCCTTCTCCACGGCCCCACACAACCCTATCCAGGCAGCTCCACCCAAGTGTGAAATCAAAGATATACTGAGTAAATGTATAAATAAAACACAGTTGGAAAAACTGACATCTGGAAGTGGGTAGTGTATAGGCTAAACGAGTAGAAAGTGTATTTAATAAGTTATAGTATAATTTATTCATCTCCACCTGTCTCCTTGTGATACCTTTATTAGCAAAAATTGTGCAAGTGGGGTCTATCACAACGACGTGGAATGAAGGAAGGGAAAAGCATTTCTGACTCAGACGGAGAATGTATCTTATAATCAGTAGCCTATTTAAGGGGACTAGTCATGCAATTGCCTAATCCAGGAACCCCCTCAAATTTGCAGCCGTACCCTGGCAGCAGACCAGGTCTCCAGGGCCATGCTTTGCTTGCATGTGTATTTGCATACTTTCAAATTTAAAAATAGCATGGGGACTCGTGTCCGTCTGTCCTTTAACTTTCTTGATAAGGGTTAGAGAGTGATACCCTGTGCATGAGAACACAGGGGCAGAAAGGCATCCTTTTCCACATCAGACCCTCCTAGCACATCCTGGATGTCACCTGCACTCGTGGGAGCAGGAAGGGCCAGCCCAGTGCCGGAGACCTGCTCTCACGGCTTGTCAGCTGGTGCCATCCAGGGTGGCCAGTGCAGCATCAGATGATCCCACCGACACAGATCTCCTGGAATAAGCCCTCAGGAAGTAAGACAAAACAGCGTTCCCAGGGAAAAACCTGCATATGTGTAGCTTCATGAGGAGGAACTTCCTGGTGCCTGACTTGCCTCATCTCCACCACCAGTCCAGGGAGAGAGCAATCCTTCCACCTGCATTATAGCTGAAATTGTAATTGTTCCTTTATTTCTTTTTGAATGGTCCTTTCCATTGGCTTTGTTGAATGGCTCATGTCCTCATCATTTACTTCTTTGCACATGAAATAAAATCAGGCATTTTAATCTCTTCTCATAAGGAAGGCCCACAGGTCTGTAAAAAATTTCATTGCCCCATTCTGAACATTTCCCTTTTGCATCCTTTGATTAGATTAAATATACTTCATTAACAACAATAAGACACCAGGACAAAAGAGTGACATCTCCTGTCATTCATAATAACTCTTGTGCTCATTTCCAAGAAATAATTTTTCCTTCCCTTTATTTCCTTTTTTTACTTTTTGCTTTGCCTCTTCTTAATATTTTTTCCAAACTTAATTGGATTTTTTTTCCCTTTTTTTTGTCTCACACCAAATGACATTTTTCTAATACAGATCTTCATTTAGAGGAAAAAAAAAATAGGCTGCCCAGGAACAGCTTTGCAGCTATATTTGACCCGCTTTGTACAATAGCCACTGCCAAAAGTAACTTCTGCTGTGTAGCTCAGTAATCACACTAGCGCTGCAGCGTGTTTAAATTGCTCTGCAGACGACGGGTAAAAATAAGTGAGCTAGACATAAAAGCAGAGGGTGAGCGAAAGAGCAGGCAAGAGAGAGATGTCCTCAAATAGATTACACAGGTCAAGTCATGCAAGTGCTTTTATTGCTGCTGATTAATTCTGTCAGCTGTTATGTTAATGTGCTGCACGGCATGAGCGGGCACCGAGCAAAAGTACAGGGAAGCTGAGTCTATTCTCTAAATAAGGATGTGGCCCAGACTGCTTGAAATGGTGTGTGTGTGTGTGTCTGTGCCTGGCAGAGTGATGATGGATGATAACAGGATGGGAATGAAATCTCTATTGCTGTTCTTTTGCAATACAGATACAGCTCTCTCCAGACTCAAGGAATTAGAGGTGGGTTTTGTTTTGCCAGCCTCAAGCCTTCAGAAATCTTGAGAGGGTCTGACATCATGTATTTTTTAAAATAATAACTATGGATTCTGGTTTTGGTTGCCCTTTCTTTTCTGGACTGACGGCATTTCATTTTCAAACCTCCTACTTCCATAAGGGCTAGAACTCTACTTAATAAAACAGAAAGCCAAAACCTTGCTGTATGCCAAGAGTTGAGATCTTGGGAAAATTACAGACTGCGTGAGCTTCTGATAACATTATGCAAACTAACCTGTCTGTATGGTCAGACCTCAGGATGGGAAGTGCAGAGAGAAAGAGAAAGACGCACTCAAGCTGCGACATGCTTAATTGGTGAAGATTCAGCATTCACTAAAAGGGCACCCAAAAGACTTTGGGAGGCGGTTGCAACACGAGTCTGGTGTTTAACTGAAGAAGGTATTTAAGAGAAGGTGAGGACTATAAAAGGCATAAGTAGAGTGGCGCACAGTCTGCTGGAACCGGCTGCCAGCTCTCGAACGAGGAAAATGCGCGCAGGCTGCGGTGTGACAGCTTGCCGGAGCGGCCTCTTCCCCAGGGTGCTGGGTAAGCGCTGGCTTTGTTCGCCGTGAGCTGCGTCCCTCGCTGGGGAGCCGGGCTGGGAGTGATGCTGAGTCCTTCTGGCACTGCGGCATCTGCCCCAGGCTGTCACCCACCACCATTGTCACACGTGTCCTCCACTCTTCTCGTCAAAAACAAGACGTGTGCATTGCTGCAATGACGGGAGCTCTTCCACGGCTACAAACGGTTGGGGTTTTTATCCTGAAGGAAGCACTCTTTGCCATCACCCAGCTGACAGCAGTAAGCCAGCACAGCCTACCTGGCCTTCCTGCGATATGTGGTCCCCTCGCTGTCATCTAGCAAAATTCCCCACTTCAGATCTGTGACAGGGACTTGAAATGCTGCAGGGCCCCGAAGGGGTTGAACCTCGGGAGAATTATGGCATGGCCGGGAGGGGACAGGAAAGCCCCTGCCGCTTTTTACCTGTGCTGGACCACTGTGCGTGACAGTCCCCTGGGAGCTCCAGAGGAAGACCCGGGAGTAACAGCAGGGAAAAGCCACAGGATGTGATTTTCCCATGAGCTCCCGGGCCAGGGGACCACCTTGTCACGCCAGCATCACCCGTCTCCTGTCCCCATGGGTGCCCCCCTCCTGCTGCAGCCTCCGGGGTGCTCACTGCCATGGCAGGTCCACACCCCCAGCAGCCCACGGCCGGGGACACGTGCGTGGCAATAGCCCTGCCCCGAGCAGCAGACTGGGCTGGAGACCTCCCTCCCTCCCAGCCGCTGATCGTCTCACCTACAGTGTTCACCCTAACATGCATAGCTAATACAATAATAATCTTTAAAAAATCACTATAGCCAGGAATTTGGATATTTGATGTCTTTTTATAACAAAACTTTCACCATCGGTTTCCTCTGGACTTGTGTCCTCACAGTTCCTCTGATTCCTGCACCAGCAGCCATCATGGCTACGTGATACAGATATGTTTGTGGCATAAGCTCAATCTGCCAGATCAAAATCCCGTGGGAGGATAACTTGTTTAATGATCTGCTAAACTTCTCTGAACAACAAAAAATCCTCTCTGTGGGGTGAGGAGTGGCTGGGGAAAGAACGGGCTGAAAATGATTTCAGATGATGCCTTGAAGAAGAGTTTGTGTTCCTTAAAGCCTGTTCATTTCTTCCAAATATGCCGACTAGTCTAATAAAAGAAATTGTCTTTCCCTAGAAGCCTTGCCTTGCTTATATCCAGAGTGATAACCACCTGCTAATGAGAGATACTATTGTGATGAATACTGTGGCATTATTTGAGAGTTATAAGAGCGCCTTGTTGCTGCAGTAGACCTCTCTCTTGCTTTCAGTACTAGTTTGCATGGGCTCATGGGTTTGTGAGGGAAACTCAGCGCTGGCTAAGGGCTTGCTATCATTTCAATTGCCATTTGCTTAATAAAAGATGCCCCGTGTCCAGCATGCTACGTATCAGCCCAGAGCAAATACATCTGGTCAAGCGGTGCAGGATGGAAACCTTGACAGTCTCGACTGTAATCGGTGCAACTGTGTGCTGCTGTAATGAGCAACAGACAACGCGAACGTCAAGTCACCGGAATCTGTTTTCATCAACACTGGCGCTATTTAATAGGCAATCTTTTTTTTCCTTCCCTGTGGCTATTAGGAAATTGTCTTTTTTTTTTTTATTCTTTTCCTGCTGAAATATGGGTATGGTCGTAGATCAAAGAAGAATGACACTATTTTAAATATTGATTGCACTAAGTTTCCCTGCAGGAAAAGTACAAAAAAACCAAACAAACAAAAAAAAGAATACACAGCAGGAAATGCAGATGTCGCAAAAAGCTCCCTTCTTTCTGAATTTCTCTGAGATAATATTCATTGCTGTTCAGTCTGCAAATAGAAATATGTCTTCAAAATGGGTAGTATTGGTGCTTGACATTTTGCAGATAAGTTTTTTCCTTGTTAATTTGTGAAAGGATATTAGGATAGTTTTATTTTATCATTTTCCTTCTCAGTAAGGGGGCTGGGGGGATTGGATGTGAGTGGTAGGAAACAAAAAGCCGGCTGGAGGGGAGAAGGATAGAGACAGAACGGCTGAGAATATGGCCTAAAGGCTGAATGCTGACAAAAATGGGAAGTAACCCTATGCGCCGGCAGACACTTGAAGAATCAATTTTGCAGCTTTCAGTGCAGCCAGAAGTGGTGTTAATTTTTCTAAGAGGAGCCGTAGTTGTTCAACAGGCTGGGGGGGAGGCGATTCCAAATTACTGGAGCAGGAGCAGGCGCATGCAGCACTCACGGGAGACAGCACAAAGAGCAGAAATGCAGAATTACAGGGTGAGAGACTGCATTGCATAAGGAAGACGCTGGGTGTTACCAGGAGACTGAGTGAATGAATTACTCAGAGGATGGTCTTCTGCTTCTCCATCTTATCTCCTCTGCCTGTGTTTCACATTTCTCTAAATTTGCCTTTGCAAACTTTCAGCCTTTTTATGCCCAATGAGGAGGAAGAAGCACATCTGCCCCGATGTGGGGGAAGATAAGCTGCTGCTGGTACCTCCGTGCTGTCCTGTCCTTCAGCCCTCTCATCCCTTCCAGAGCAGGGGTAGCCACGAAGCGCTGCCACCGACACCAAGGACCTGCCATTGCCAAGCCCCGCACCAGGAGCAGGTGATCCTTCTGGCCACTGGACTTCACTTGGTTTTGGCAGAAGATAGGCAGCGACACCTGAAACGAAATCGAAAGACATTTTGCTTGCAACAACAAAAAATCACCTCACCGCTCGTCATTTTTGTAACTAAAGTTAGGCTCTGAATATGTGATAGCATGAAAATTCTTTTTCTTAGATACCGTGCTCTTTCTGGGTACTTGACCCCTTTCTTCTGGCAGACCACTCCAGGTTTTCTTATGCCCCCTTTGTAGCCCCATTTTTAAGGCAATGAGGCTCAGCTAACCTCAGATCTCACACGTGTAGGAGAAAAGTCCTGAAATCTGATCTGCCGAAAGAAAACATACCCTAACTCTGGAAATTAATTTCAGAATATGGACTTTGGGGCCTGCCAGTGAAAGAATAACAGAAGGAGAAGGGAAAATGCATGTTTTAAACTGACAGCTTGTATATTTTATTCCTGATGCAAAAAGACAAATTACCACATGATTGAGCATGCAACCGAATGTGATTAAATCCAAATCCAGCGTACTCACCTTCTCCACAGCAGGGGCTTGCACAGAGCTCTTCTCTGGGTGTTTCTGTCTGTTGGTGGAAAAACGGGTGGGATCTTGTCAGAAAGCCAGGCCAGGCAACATATGCACAGAAATATAACATTTGAATTTCTAATGAAACAGCCACAAAAGCATCCTGAAAATATTGAGGACTACAGTCAGCAAAAAAAAAAAAGAACTTTTATATTTTCTTTTTTTAAACACAGCTTCAGAAACAGCAAGTGTAGTGCTGCTGTGCAGTTTAATTAGCTTGTACATGGGTATGATGGCTCTGACACGTTGTCTTCTCCAGGAGAGACTCTTTCAAGTTGATCTAAATGAAATTTGTTATCTCATGCAAAAGAAAATAAGACTTTGGAATCACTAATGAAAAGTGTGAGAGAGAATGCTACCTCCGATAAACGCAATGGATTTTGGAAAGTATTCATTGTAGGTGCATGGTCATGTAATGAAGTACAATTTGGCTCACCAGCTGTCAAAAAAAGGCTTGCAGTTTCTGCTGTAAGCAATACAAATAATAATACAGATAAACAAAATAAATGGAGTTGCTAAAAATTAATGCTAGCGTAAACAAGAGCAGAACCTGGCACAGAAAAGAGATACCGTAATTCCCCTCTGCAGAGAAACAGGTAAAAGAATAGCACCATTAAAACCCAACATTTTTTAGGGCTTTTTCACTATTCATCATGAAGGGCTATTTAGTGATGTATAGCTTCTACAATGTGCCCAGAAGGCAGCTGACTCTAACGAGAGTGCGGAGCAGCACCGTGCAAGTTCCTCTCTGGCAAAATTTTCTCTGACATCTACGGTAGCTTAGCTGAGTGAAAACTGAAGTCTAAACCGTATAAAGGAAAGAGAGAAATCCCAGTAAGCGGATCCAATTTCTCATTCTGTGTGATAACTCTTGTCTTGCTTGACCCCCTTACCCGTAAATCAGTGAAGCTCCGTCTGAATTTTTGAACAGGAGTTTTCAGGGAAAATCCTGGGTGCTGCAAGAGTCAGTAGGTGGCATGTTTCCCTCTGAGTCAGCCCTCAATCACACCTCCAGAAAGTTTGGAAGGAGAGCCGATAGCCTCGTCTTTCAACCAGCGCTGACCCAAAGCCTGACCGCCTCCGCCCACGGGGACCAGGGCCCGGGTCGCCGCTGATGCTGGCGGGTGCCCCGGTGCCCCGGTGCCAGCGAGGGGCTGAGCCTCTGGCCCGCTGCCGGATTAAGCCATTTTCCTGCCTGGATAATGATGGTAATGCTGGTACCCTGGCAAAAGCTCTGATTCACCCGCTGTGGTTTTGTTTGTGGAAAGTTTTAGATCGAGCTGTAAATTACGGTTCAGTGACCACTGTGCTTTTCTGTAGTGCCTTCAACTGCCCTTTCGAGAGAGTAAGGCTGTGCCTTCTTCACCTACCCCAGATTATTGTCGTTATTAGTATTATTATGCGGTGCTGAACTGGCTTTTAAATAAACAATTGCCAGGCAAGAATTTCCGTCTATTATTTTGCTGCATCCTTCAAGTTTCCTTGGTATTAGGAGAGGCAAAGGTTTTGGCCAAAGTTGAAAGAAATCATGTCAGATCCAGTTACCACTGAGTTATGGTATCTTGAAATAATTTCTCTCCTTTGCATCATTGCTTGCGTATGTTTCAGAAATAGCATTAGAGAAATCGTCACACTTACAGATTGATCCCAAGCAAGAATCTGAGTATTTCACATTTGTGATTGCAATTTTGATGCTCTGCAGTTACAACGCTTCAGAGAATAGATCTTTACCAAGATTTAAACAATGACATAAGAGGTACTTGGAAAAAAAAAAATTGAACAAGCGAAAAAGGATCTGCTTTCTGCATGTGTGGCACAAATACATAGGTTGGCAAGGAGCTTCTGGACTACTTCATTTTGATAAAAATGAAAGCTGTAAGTTAGAAATACGGGCTGGGCCATCTTTCAGATGGTAAGACCTGAGGTAGAGTAAACTGACTGTGCTTGAATCCAGGATTTTACTTAACATCTTAACATTTGAAAAATGTTATATATAATCTTTTATTCCTGCTTGTCATCTTATTTATACCTGTTATTTCTTTAACCTTCCTCCGTTACATAAGGCGTAAGAAAGGCATGGTTTGTAGAGAGGGAAAAGTAAACAAAAGATATTCAAAAGATATTCAGTGCACACAAAGCCAGAGTTTGTTTCTTCCTGTAACAGCACCAAGTCTAATAAAATGTATTGCTTCTGCTTACAGACCTTGCTTCAACTGCTGCATAATTGCTGCTCTCTGTGTTAACATCATGGCTACTTTAGGCTGTAACCATTAAAAATGGAGCTAATCTATCTCAAAAGTAGGAAAAATACATATAGTCAAATCACACAGAGGGTTTTTTTCAGGCTGGTCTTGGCATATGGATGTGTTTTTGAAGTACTTAATGCCAGACGTGCCGATAAATCTGAATTTTGTCAAGGTGCCATGGAAGAATCAGTCAGGCGAGATGCTGAAATCAATACCACCCAGGAAGAGACAGTTTCCCATCTTACAGATCTCTACCGAGGCACGGCAAGTTCTCCACCCTGCACATCTCTGCTTGGGCGCACAAGTCACCTCCTGCTGAGGTCAGTCAACCCAAGTAGTAGTCCTGGAGGAGAAAAATGAATTCCTCATTAGTCTACAAGTGCTGTAGCATTGCTTAAGATTGTGGGGTTTGGTGCTCAGATGGTTAAAACTAATTTGGGCTCAGATCTACCCATTTAGGTTTCATTATTAGCCTGGATCAGAAGCAGGTTTCATGCAAGCTTGGGCTGCAGGGGTCATTCCACCTTGCTCAGCCTCTTAGATCAGCCGGCTGTTATCCCCCTCCCGCAGATGTTATCCGGCGTGTTAATCCCCACTTCCCTCTTCTGCAGTTCGGCCTCACCCTTGCTGCAGTGGCGCTGTCAGCTCCGTCACCGGCTTCCCTCTGCCTCCCTGGAGGGGACAGCACTGACCTGGGACAGAAACCAAGGCTCAGACCCAGACTTACACAGCACACATGTGTTTCCCCTCCCTGATCATGCCTGCAGCGAGTACAGGCAGAGTCTAATGGTGGGACAAGACCAAGTGCACGCCAGGCTTTGCTGGGGAGGGTATTTGGTGCGTTTCTGTAACTCCCCAGGGAAAAGGGCTGTGACGGGAACCCAGAGTCACTGGTGCTGCAGCATGGGGGGAGGTTTCCAGAGAGGTCAGCAGCTGGGTAAGAGGTCTCCAGTGCCTTGGGCAGGATTGTGGAGGGGCAGTGGCGGCAGAAAGGCAGCAAGGAACACAACCTCTAAAAAAGATTTTTTAATAAAAGGAGCAGCTAAGAAAAAGTGTAAGAAGGCTGAGACAAGGGCCTGCAAAAAAAGATGAAGTGGTGTATTTAAGAGTTGGGCCAGGGAAATGATCAGCCATACAGTGTTTTGATCAATGTACTCCTTGAGGAAGAGGGGGAGGAGGAGGTAGTGTGGGCTCATAAGCAGTTTCCCTTGAAGTGGTGAAGGGGTGAAGTACACAGGTGACCATACAGGGCCAGAAGAAAATACTGATGTGAAAGAGTTGTGGAGAGACCCCTACCAAGGAGGTAAAAGTCTCCTCATAAGAGTCAGCACTTCATTGCCCTCCAGGCAGGAAGGTCCTCTGTGGAGTCCTTGAAGACCATTGTGGCAATCTGTAGATAAAGGGAGACATTTGACCTACATTGCATGCTCAGACTCTTCCTTTCTCTACAAGGGAAATTCAGGACAAATCAACCCCAGGAGACATATTTTCAGAGAGGGAAAGCTGAGACAGCAGCCATACATTCAGCAAAGATCAGCTGCACCCGTATCACCAGGGATGGGTGTGTACACCAAAGGTGATCTGCCCCTTTACAGATAACTTCCAGATTACCCACGTGTACTTCATGCATCTGGGGCTGCGATGGATCTGTACTTACACTTTTGGCAAATGTACACATCCGTGCTGTATAATTACTAAGCAAAACTGATGACCCAGCCGTCTGACTGAACGAAACACTTGGGTGTTGAATGAGACGTAGTCACAGTGCTGCTAGGTTGGTACACCGGTCTGCAAATCGCCTTAATGTTGCGGGGGGCATTGTGAACTGGAGCTTGCGTAACTCACCGTGGAAGGCGATGACTGCTAATGGCCACCTTCCCTCTTCTTGAGGGCTTGAGAGAAAAGTCTTTGAACGGTCCCTCAAGGTTTTATTTTCGTAGACCTTTGGAGGACAGTGTCTGCTGCTGTCTTTCTCTCTTTCCAGAGAGGAAATCCACTTGATAACTGCCACTACAAATCTACTTCATAAATCTGCTGTCACTAGACAGGGCTTTTTTAAAAAGTAGCAGTAATCAATTTTCCGAGTGTTTAAGCTTGGGAGATTTTTGTGGTCAATATGATCTTATGGGAGCTGATGTTTCCCGGATGTTATTACTGGAATGCTGCAGCTGTGTTTTTAACTGTTAGTGGCCTGGAAGCACTTTATTTTCCTGTTCCTTGCTGAGTAGCTTTCACATAAGACTTGATAACCAAGGTGCTGCAGAGCCCTCTGCCTTAAAGATCCAGCAGAGCTTAAGTGCTTAGTTAGATTAAGATAATGTCTAAGAATCCCTGGGAGAATCATATCTTAGCTGCCCAAAGTTTCTCAGAAAATAAACAGCAATTCAAGAAAGTGAAGATTTCCACTCAGCATCTGCCTTTTAAGATGACTTAGGGAAGTTACTACGCACAAATGTATTCATGCATCCTGAAAAATACCACAGGCTGGGGTGTCAGACCATAAACAACTGTACCATAAATGCACTGTCATTAGTCACTCTAAGTTATCAGTTTAGTTTTCTTTTTCCTAAAAGCTGTAGTCATCCAGCTGGGCAGCGGAGGTAGTACCAGGACAGCTATGCAAAGACAAGTAACCCACAGGAAAAGCAGCATCTTGTCAAAGTGAACAGGTCTCGGATATCTCTGAGTTTTCAGCTCACCGAACCAAAAGTGCTGGCATTTCTTTGTGTAAAAACGAATGTAACTTTCTGTCCATTCTTGGTAGCTGTGATGGAGCCTCGGGACGAGCAGGCTCCATTTGTAACACATTTCTCTAAGGGAATGTGTTTGGTCTGGCTTTTGATAAGTTTCAAGTCATTACAGATCTACAGAAACTGGACGATTCCTTACCGAACCAGGAGACATTCTTATAATTTAGTTGCATCTTGAACTTTTCCTTAGAAACCTGAAGCAGGAATAGAAAAGTGGTATGAAATGTCACAGAAAGGCTTGTAATTTAAAACAACGCCAAGCAGTCTCTTGTACCAGTTCCTCCTACAGCTCCTTTCCCTTAAGCAACACTAGTGTCCTAGAATAATTTCTCACATTTTTTGATTAGCAAAAAAGACAACCTTGTTCGAAGGGCTATTCTTTTAGGGCTTCTCAATAAATCATATATTTAGAAAGTGATCTTGAATTTAATTAAAGGAGCGAATTCCAAAATGAATTAAATTGAATAAAACTGCCCTGTGGCCACTGTTAAACGCATCACCATGTGTGCCAGCGCTTATTCCCTTCGGAAGAATAAAAGTGTCTATGTGGGAGTTTAATTTAGTTTAACCAGTCCACTCTAGAGACTAAAAAGGATTAACTTTCCTGGGTGCCCTCACTTGTATAAGCACACAGCCCTCTCAGAGGTTAGCCTTAACTTAAATAACGTTGAGCCATGTCTCCTGTAGTGACCGTTGGGCTAACTGGGCTGATACTCTGCTTCTCTCTGAAGTCGGTGAGACGTTTTCACCCCCTCGACAAGATCACTGTAGAAAGAGGGAGGAAGGGAGCGATCCGAACCAGGTTTAATCGGGGTGCACAGCGTACCGGCGGGCAGGCGATGCTGCTCAGTGCGGTGCCCCTCCGGCACCCTCGCCAGCCGCCTCAAAGAAGATCGGCAGAGTGGGCATCTCCTCCTTGAGACCTTACAGATGAGGAAGTGGAGGGGGAGATGGCCCTGCGTACAGGTCTTTTACCTTTTTATGAAAAACCTTCCCCCAGTATCATGGCTTAACTGTTTCCCCCCCTTTCTTTTTAGAAGCCTCCCTTTTGAAGGCTTTTTAGCCTTCCTGTAGTACACATTTTGTTTGTCCCTTCAGATAATCCTTGTTCCAAGCACTGACCTGGGGGAAATAAGGATAATTGTAATGATTCAGGAGTTAGAAAGGGAGCAGGGGTTATTCCTAGGGAAGGATTTGCTGCAGAAGCATGCTCCAGCGAGGAATTGGACAGGAGCAAGGAAGAGAGCAGATTTTAACCCTTGTATACAAAAGGCTCATTCAAAGAGATCTATTTTTTCCTTCCTTGTGTATTATCTTCACTTGAAGAAGACCCCCCTGTTGTGGGACAGCTCTTACGCTGTTTGGATCTTGCCCAGCCCCTTCCAACAGGGAGAAAGCCTGTTCCACAGTTACGTGTAAACATTGCAAAATGAGAGCATTGCTGGGATTTTTCTGTACGCGCAAAGCGTAACATTGAAAGCTATTCTACCTGCCTGTGGTACAGTGCAGGGTGGGGAGGAGCGTTCAGATTCGCTGAGCAGCCTGAGAAGAATGGAGGTTAAGCTGTGAAGGCCACTTCAGCCTTCCAAAAACGCGTTTCAGTAATCTGTGAGGCATCACGGAAGAATGAAAGGGAGTTTCAAAATAGCCTTACTTTAAATAAAAACATACTTTGGCAATGAAATGAAAACTGACGTGCTTGACCATCGTATTGACATGTTCATCAAACCACTTGACAGACTGCAAATATCCACGCAGATTCAGCGCCAAAAGCTGGAGGAGCCAACCAGATGTGGAGCAGACTGTGGCTGAGCCTGTCTGCTCCCTCAGCAGGGACGGAGAAAAGCTGCTAGTTGGGGCTACAATCCATCAGGACCACCTTGGACATCCCCAGCACCGGAGACACCAGCATCCCTTCTCCCTGTGAGATGTTTTGGGGAGGAAAGTTTTCTCCTGTTGGGGATTGGGGTGATGGAAAGCCCAGGAGGGAGAGTGTTGAAGTGGGAGCACAAGGAATTTTCGGATGGCGAGTGACGCTACAAAATATCCGTTCTCTGCAAGTATTTAATATCATACAAAAGCCTGAAGCTGAGTGTGTGTTTGCTGGATGCAAGTGTTCCAGCACATTCCTTGATCAGATGTCTATACCTCAGGGAACTGGGCTCTTACAGAGATTTTGCACGATACCAATTCAAAAGAGACTTCTATAAGAGCCACTTCAGACTTGTTTTAACTGATGAATATTTGTGCCAATAAACTTGCTTGCTAAGATACTGCCAGGAAGCAATAGCTAGTCCAGTCCTGAGCAGCCTAAAAATCTGCTACATATATATTTATACAATGTCTGCGTGCAGGTGCCAAGACATAGCTCAGGGCTCACAAGTTCCACCAGCGCAGGAATAACAGACGTGATTACTGTAAACACACCGCAAGCAAACATGCTTAAAAATCTTCAGAGAAACATTACAAAGGCCCCACTCTTCACGATGTTTTCTGAATGTAGCAGATGTTGGGGACTTACGCGCTGTGATGCAGATCCCCAGGTATCCAAGACCCACGACGAATGCGCTATTAATCGCTGGCCACACTTGTTCAGCTCTGAGTAACGACGAAATGCTACATGAAATACTTCAGCCACCCAGTTACAGTTACAATACAGGCTAACGTCAAAACAAAGGGACTGTCGAGAAACAATAGTTTCTTGAGAACACAGTGAAATAACCTGCTTAATTCTTGGGCAGGTAACGGTGTGTAATGATGTCATCTAGCTCTGCGAACAGTGCCGGCCCGGAGCCAGGGCGCTGGGGGAGCTGCGCCGCAGGCCGAGCAGCCAGGGGCCTCTACCTGCCGCCTCTCTTAAAGCCCACCAATCCGTCATTCCAGCTTGTGCGAGAGCTGAGCTGTGGTCGGGCAGTGACTTTCTTTGTAAATCACCTACGAGACAATCGGACGGGTTTGGGAAGTAAAGGGAATGCAAACAGGCCAAGGAGGAAGGAAAAAAAGAGCTCAAAGTGCCAGTTCTGAGGGGGAAGAACAACCATTTTGTGTAACAATTATTTTGTGATTGTTAAGAGAAGTGTAAATAGTCTTCTGTAAATGTTAGTAAGCATTGAAATAAGACTCCGGTGCTGAAACACACAGTCATATGAACACGTTGTGTTTAATGAATCAGAAATACCTATCTTACCACATACTTAAGGAGGGGGAGGTTTGACCCAAACAGTACAAACTAAGTTGGAAAATTGCTATTTTTGAACTGAAGACTCACTCCTGAGCCACCGACGAGCAGCACAGGGGACGGGTGACACATGGATTTAGAGCTAAAGAAATGAAGTGAGATTCAAGTTTGACTTCAGAAAGCCGTGCCACTCTCACCCTAGGCGATGCTGTGAGATACGTGCTCTCTTTATCTCTCACTGTCTCACGCTTCTTGTCTGCTCACACTGAAAACTATTCTGTGTGATCTCTATCTTTCCATGTAGGTTATATTAACCTCTTCCTTAACTTTATTTAGCCACTGCTTGGAGTCATTTGGTTTTGATTACTCTTAAAGTTGCGTAATAACAGAAAATATCCCAATGGAAACAAAAGGAGAAAGCTTTTGGGGCCGCAGCTGCCGTTCTGCTTCGACCCTTTTCCAAGCACAGAAGTGCTTTGACCCGTCTCAGACCAAAAGCAACCTTGTGCACATTAGCTGCGTGCCCCCATCCTAAAACAGGATTTAGTCATCCTGTAAGCAGCAAGCCGAATCAAGAGCCACCGCAGGGACGGCGATGCTAATAAGAATTACAAACTGTAAACATAACGTCGTTCTGCGATGGGCCTCCACACTGACAGCCTGGGATGGAGCCCACCCAGAGCGCAGGGAGCTCCCCCACACGCTGCATCCCCCTCCCTCTCCACCACAGGCGACACATCACTGCTGCTGCGGGACCGACGAGCAAGCGTGGGCTCCCTGGAGGAGCCGGGTTTTACAGCTCACCCACTCCCAGAGCCGCCTCGTCACCCCAGGAAGTGCTGTTCTGGGTAAATGAACCCCACTGGACTTTGAAGTCTGATTCTTGGTACTTCACAGAAGAAGAAAAGGTTGCCCCAGCTCTGCAGACAGTGTGTGGCTGAGCTCCAGACGAAGGGAGCAAAAATCACTTGTTCAGAAAGCTGTGGGCTTTCTTCTTGCCCGTGAAATCACAGGCTCAGCCCAGCTATGAAGGAACCCAACGTAACGGATGTATTTTCTTGCACTGCATTATAAAGGGACAGCTGAGGGTGCAGATTTAACCGTGAAAAGAAGCGACGTCCTGCTGTACTGCTGTGCTCCTGCTGCGCTCTGCTCTCTGCCAAAGAGCTCTCCTACACTGTCGCTGTTTGAAGGGTGATGGAAAAACATTTTAATAAGGAAATGCTACTTGCTCATGCACACTTTGTCTGCAGGTGGAGGTGGGGGCTGACTTTTTAAAGTTAAAATGGGTTGCTCACCTCCTGATTTGCGGTGGGACTTAGCTGCCAGATAGCACACCTTTTCTCCCTGCACCCAGAGTGTCTTATCCACATCCTTTGTGTTTTAAGAAATCTGACCCTGGGCTCTAGTGTGCTACTTAGACTTACTTTGCAAAAGACAAAAATAGCACGCAAGAGCTATTTCTGCCTTTTGCAAAGCAATTCTAGTATTCCTTTGCTTGAATCCTTGGGCACGTGTTCCCTTCTCTCCTTTGCCGCTCCTTCCCCCTGCACAGGACCCACACTGTTAACTCTGTGTTTTGCAACTGCATTTTTCTTCCACTCAGATTATTCTTATCTGTTGGACCAAAAAAATCCCTTTAACTGCTCTCCGTTCTTTCAGTCTCATCTCAGTGGGCATATTTGCATAAATATTACTGTGGCAGTGCAGGAATCTTTATAAGGGAATTGGATTGCAGAGGCTGGGTGATCATTCAAAATTTATAAAAGATTTTGCATTTCCTTGCAAATACGTCAACTCTATCATTGACAAAGCAGCATTTTCAATATAGCAAACAGTTAAGCCAAGGAAAATCAGTCTTTCGAGTTCTTTTGTCCCCCTTTGTATTGAAGGCATGCTGTATTAAAATCGATTAAAAATGAAAACACACAGGTATGTGCATTTGCATATACTACATATATATATTTGCACGGACTGCTCTAAGGTTCTTTCAAGTGAGTATAATGCCATCTTTCAAAAAATGGCAACTAAAATGCAAAATGTTAAGCATTGATCATAAAAAGTATATTAAGCATTACAACAAACTTGTCAGGAAAAATAATACAACATAAAGACACCCCAGAGCTATAAAATTGTAAGAAATACACCGTTTCTACATTGCAAAATGAAAAATGTACTCTCCTCTTCTTCAGTTTTATAACTGTTCCCCCATAAATTATAAGTGGTAAAAGGCAGCATCTGTAATGCTCATAATTCATTATATCATCATATAATGTCCAATAGGGAATATTCTTACACCTTCTTTGGTCATCTTTTCCTGAGCACGGCATAATAAAGACCATGAGGTGAGCTGTTTTCATTGCAGATTAAAGTCAAGCTTGGAGGTAGAGAAGGACAGCACACCCCTTCTTTTTTCCTGTTGAAACTTCCCTGGGGAAACTTCTTTCGAAAAACCTCAAGTAAAAGGAAAATGGAGTTATTTATAGCACTTTTAAAAAGAGAATGTTTTGTTACGAAATGACAATATTTAAACTTACATCCATTTGAAAAATGCAGAACCAAAATGAAACATCTGTTTTGACTTAATGCCATTGAATTTTGGCATTTGGAAATTTAAAGATTTTGACTTTTCAATTCCCATGCATTTTAGAAAAACAGGCCCCTCTTTTTCCTCCTCCCCCCCCCCCCGCCAAACCTCAAATCTGGAAAATATTTAAAGCAGCAGGTAAATATCCTCTTTTCCCCATGCTTCCCTCCCACCCCCATTTTCCTGCTGCTTTCTAACCATTTCCAGTTGTCGGGAAGATGTGCTGGTAGAGCAGAATGGAAAGAAAAATCGTTATAGACAATAAACCCAAAAGAACATACAGGTGTTTGGGCTTGTGTGTCTGTAAGAAAGATCTTCTCTAGTCTTCACCTGTCCTCTGGAGATACAGACTTTGAAATAAAATGCTTCAAGCCCTGTCTTTGTCTCTCTTGTGCGCGTTGGTCCAAAGGCATCACTGGGATGATTCTCTTTATAGCGAGAGCTGCACCGAGGAAGCATTACTGCTGTCTGAGGGGACCACGTGGTATGGTAACCACATCTGTCAAATGGGAACCATCCACTTTAAATAGGAATAGCATTATTTATCTTCCTTTGTAAAATACTTTGAGATTCATGGAGGAAACAGAGCCACAGAGCATTGATTATGCAGCACATTTGCTTTGCAATTACTGATGCTCACAGTACAGACAGTTTTATGCTCTCGTAGTAAGGTGCAAAGAAAGAAAGAGTGCAAAAGCATGTTTTTTTCTAAGTAAGGCTGTGTCTGAAGAAATCCCATCCCTGTTCCTCATACACCCCTTGATAACCGTTGCCTTGCCTCTGAGAAGAAGATGACTCTGAAACTACGTGTTGTTTTGGGATGGCCCAAAGTCACCAGTAAGCAGCGTTGCTTTTCTGATGGAAACTGAGGCTTGACATGTTCTGCCTCCTCTCTCCTGAATTGACTATGTTCACCTGGGTATTTTTCATTTTCCCCAGAGGAAAGCACTGCTGGGTGTTGTAACGGGAACAGAAGTGTTTGCAGGTACGAGGGCTTCAGCAGCCTTTGGGTGTTTCTGACACCACTGAATTACTCAGGCTGAGAGCATGGGGGTAGGAGCCAGAGCTGCTCTTCATGTCATGCCTACTTCTGAAACGGTCTGACAGGACTTCTAAAATAAGAGTTTGGTCAAAATGCATGACAGAAGTACAGTAAAAGGTAAATTTTTCCATGACCATCTCATTCCATAAATGACTGATTGTAGGCTTATGAGTAATTGCTTTGATTTTTCTTAGTTCTCTGGTTATCTTCTTACTGCCTCTAAACCAGGAAACCTATTGCAGTTGCCCCTGCTGGTATCAAGGCTCAGAAGAAATGTTTTGTGCTGGATCTGGATGGACACTCACTCCCTGTCTCCCATTCTGCATCCCTAGAGAAGTCTGATTTGAGCAGCGCCGAAGCTGGCAGGACTGGTAGGTCAATGGGGGTCACTGTGTGAGCACTTGAAGGAAATAGCTGCCATGTGTCTTTTGGCCAAAGAAACTGCCAATGTCTTCTTCCAGGAGAGAGCTCACTCTTGTTAGCAGCAAAATAGTAAATGTAAACGTGTTGCACTAAACATTTCCTACTGAGCAAAGAGCTTGGAAAGTTAGTCTCTTACTTAGCTCCCGGGTTATTACCATGTGGGTCTTCATACTATGTATAACTCATTTTAGAACAGCAGAATCCCATGTGCCCCCCGTCGAAGAGCATCTCAGTAGTAATACTCCTGGGATCTTTGTTTGTCTTGAACTGTGCTCAGGTATATTCATCACACATTTTGCTTCAAATAGAAAAACATTCTTCTGCATTGCATATTCTACTGGTATTGAACTTTTCTTGACTAAGCTGGCAGGACCAGAGGAGGATGAGCAGAGATAGTGCAGACTGTAGTTTAATGATATAATGAATTATGGGCATCCCAGTGGGATGGTTGCACTTTTGGTATAACTGAGATAATCCTGACTTTGGCTCCAGCCTGTGCTAGCAACCAACAGGCACAGAAGGACAATCTGGTACCTGGTGAGTGGTGGACTGCAGAGAGGCATTAATCACGTTTTCTTTCTATTTCATGGGTCCACAGGGCTGACAGTGAGGAAAATATGTGACATGGCTTACTGTGATAGCCTAAGCTCCTTCCCAATAGGTTCTGTTTGTTTGCTTTACTATTATCTAGACTTCATGGTTAGTTTCCGCTGGAGTGGTGTTTAGAAGTTAATTGTTTTTTATTCAAAGTAACTTTATCGTGCCATGACAGCCATTCATAAGCTGTCTAAGATGGATTGGTATACTGATGGATACCCTGTTCCAGGGAAGTTTGTGTTTTACAGTTCAATTCAATGAGTCAAGCTTCAATCCACTATTGTGTGAGTATTCATAACGGTATGGGCTGGAAATGCACGCAAAGGAAAACATCCACCCTAATGACAGTTGAATACGTAATACTGTGGAAACGGCCAGTTTTCTCTGCAAGTTAGTGGCAGGTAGTAGTGACTTTTATTGGCTGTAACTTTCCTTTGAAAGGTAAAATGCTGCCTGATGCTGGTTGACAGCAGCATCTAAAGCAAAAGTGTCAATCTACTTTGCCATTTAACAGTTCTGAAATATTCCCCCCCCCCCCCAAAATAGCAATTAGGTTCAAACTGTCTTTTGCCCTCTGTCCACTGGAGTCGATGGCGTTCCAGAGACAGACTGAGGTCAGGATTTTGCCCACAGTCATCATCTACCTTAAAATGTCGCTTACTGCTCCTGGTGAGTGTCAATAAAGGCTGCCATTGAACTACCTCTATATTTAATAAGACTTGCTAACAGTAGACAAGGACAAATTATTCCAGAAAGAGTGGTTAAAACATGTTCCTGGGGGTTTTATGGTTGCATGGTGTAATGCAGCCCTTGGCAAATCTGTTGTCCTACCAGTATTTTTCCAGTTGGCAGTTCTTACATAGATTTGTTCCAGCTCTGAACAGAGGTGAACAAAGACTGGAAACATTATATTGCATGTATATCTCTAAATCTGAAAAGGTAATTTTGCTGGATTAATAGCCCGATGTAGAAAAAGGTAGAGCATTTTTCTGTAATGTTCTAGCTGATGGTGAAACAAATGCGGTAGAACTGCTCTGTGGAGATGAAAGGTTTTTTTAAAGCCCATTATAATTGATAGAAATTGCAAAAAACTGTTTCTAATTTTAGATTGCAAAATATGAAATTATATAGTTAGCACCTTCAAAATCTTGCTGCAGCCAGCAACACACCATACGTGGAAATGCACAGGCTGATGCATGGTATATGGGCCATGATCTATGTGTTCAATTAACCAACAATTGTGTATGCCAATCTTCACAGCGTTTGAGTGTCTGCTTTGAAAAAGTCAGAAGCAGGTACTGAGGATGTGGCGAGCCTGTACTTTCTATTCATAAGGCTTTTTAAGGTCGAGTGCTTGGAAATCTTGAAAAGCTGAGGCTTGGAATCTCACGTATGCCTCTTTGTGCCACTGGTGAGTTTGAAAATATTAGCTCCCAGGCTGTGTGAGCAGCTGGGGGTGTTTTTGTATTTTTTTGTTAACAGATTAAACTTTGTGTGTGTTTATTAGAACTTTGTGAACTGACTTGTTTCTAATCAAATACTCAACCTACCTTTTGAAAAATAAGATTAAAAAACCATGGTGTAATTCTAGATAATTTAAAACAGTTTGGAAAGCTTGTAGCAAATAGCTGCCGAACCACTATTGCAATGAAGAGAATAAAAATTGAATTATCATTAAAATAAAGTCAAAGTAATCAACAAGTTCAAATGAACCTGTTGAATACCTTTGTTTCAATATACCAACGTTTAAGACACAAGGTGTCAATCCAGCATACATTCGTAAGTTTGCTTTACTCTCATTATTCTCTTCATGTCAGTGACTGAATGGAACTGCTCTTTGTGGTAAAACCAGGCAGTCCTACGGGGGCTTGTAGCAGCCTGTAGGATCAGAGTCTTAAATCTGAGGTGGTATATTTGGTTTCAGTGAGAGCTGAGTGAATAAATTGTAATGACTTAGACAAGTTGCTTCTCTTGACTTGTAAGCAAGAATATTTGACAAGCAGTATTTGTAAGCAAGATATTTGACAGTTAGTTTGATTACTAACAGTTATTATAAGTTTTGGAGGAGGTAGATGGTCTATAAAGAAGCATAAAGATTTGCAGCTGGTGGTGAGACCTTGGGGTGGAAACAGCAGTGGCCACAACCCTTCTAGAAATGTGTTCAGAAATTTTCAAGTGTTTATTAACATTTCATGCATGCCCAGTACTGGGGTGTATCTGTTGTATCATCAATATCGATCCTGAACCTACAGTTCAGTGATCACTGGTTAACCACGTGCCATTAAAAACCCTACCAGAGACTTCAATACTGATTTGGTTCAAACTATGTGAACTGACTAGTTCTTCCCTGTGACGTGATGTCCTTTTTCCTGATCAGCAAATGGCATAGTGTGGTTTTACTTGATTGAAAACGTAAAACTTTTGATCCTTTACCCTGTATAGTACTTCCCATATCAATTTTAAATACGTTGTATGCAGTAATTACTTAAATTTATCATCAAAACCCAATCACTCTCAGATAAAAGAAAAAGGGAAGACGACACCAAAACTAACTTTCTCCACCTATGGCTCCATTTTCCACTACTCACAAGCAGAGCTCAGTAATGGACAGTGCAGCACATAATCGAAATGAGAAACAAAATGAACATGATAGATTTTTCTCAGGGATTAAAAAAATCCTCACAGATGATTAGTGAGATTTCACAAGTGAACACTGACTTGAAATATCTGTCCACTAATTCTTTAAACTCCCTGTGAACTCATTATTGGTGCTTTCTAGAATATACAGTGTACCAGTGAATAAAATCACTTCTGAAAGCAATTTGTGAAATTTTGTGAATGTCAGTGAGGAAGGCCTTTGCTGTTCCTGTGTTCATCTAAAAAAAAATCGACATCAGCAATACTTGAATAGAAGCAACGCAGGAAATTAATAAAGCTCCATGCAAACCTTTTCAGGGTATATTATTTAAGCTGTGAATCAGATGAGGAACTTGTCTAAACAGATTAAGTTCAACGGTACGTAGCTTGTACAAAGTCATCATGATGTACGCATACCTTACCACAGCCAAAGTACTTTTGTTTTTTGAAAGGCTCGTATTAGAGGCAAAAATCTGTAGAGACAAGTTGGTAAGCGGCCCGCTTAGCGCCCGGGATATCGCAAACACCGCTGACTGCTGGTACCAACCTTTAAATGCCACACACGTCCGCTTTGGCCGGCAAAAGGCACGGCCTCTTCTCAAAACATCCCGTCTGAAAGGAGAAAGTGCTTGCTTGCTGCTTCTTTTGATGGAGATTTGGATGATTCAAACTCCAGACATTTGAAGAAAATAAAAATGTTTGAATGCCTTATGAATGAGTCACAACGCGATTTTGGATCTGTCTGTTGGCATGACAAAGTATCCATTGTAGAGAAAGGATTTCCTGATCTTGAAAATGCTACTGAACCATTGGTTTATAAGAGCAAACTTTTTGCAAAATCTCTGCCATTAAAAAACATCTTTTTAAGCTTTCTATTCAAGACACGGCTTGTTTTTCTGTCAAGCACTCTCAGGAGTATTTACTCTGCATTTTCACTGTTGTAAGTTCCTATTGTCAGACAGCTTGGAAAGGAGAAAGCAGCAACAACTAATTTTTCATGGAGGGCAGGCAGAAAGATCTGGAATTTGCTACCTGGAGACCATTACTCTAACCCTCTTGAATTTCTGACTTAAAACAGCACATTTCTTTTCAAATAGATCTGATTTTTATGATGGTCTACACTGCCTGGCTTAAAAAACCAAAAGGAACAAAATGTAGAATAATACCTATTAATCAATGAAATGTGAAAGTAGTAAACCAAAACAAAAGTAATAAAAGAAAACAACAATAACCAAGTAAGCAGAGCAAAAATTCAGGAAATGTTGTTCATATATTTTAGGATATATGGAAAAAAGCTAGGCATCTTGATGTTCCTTCTCCCAAAATTGCCCAGAGGCTGCATAGTGTGTCACGCTTTAATTTTGCGCTCTATTTTTACACTTAAGCACATCTATGTATGTATGCGTGCATGCATTTTAATTCTAACGTTCAGAAGTTTGGTATGTTCAAAACATTAGCACTGGACAGTTTTTAAAATGTCATTCTTGTTGCCTGTTGCTCATTCTCAAGATAGGATATGGGAAAAAACAAGAAAATAATTCTACCATGCTGGGAAACACTTTGCCAATATTTTTATTTAGTAACAGGCTGGCCAGTCCTCTCCTGAGATACCCGAGATAGGTTTTCTGTTTGTCTTCTCCACCATAAAAATCACTGGTGTCTACGCAAATGCAAACTGCTGTATACCCCATCCCCTAGTTTTCTGCTTTAAAAGGCACTGAAGCCAACGTCTGCATAAATTGTAAACATTAGCTGAACTTCATTTCTGTGAAGCTATTAGTTGAAACTCATGCTGTTATGTGTTTTTTCTTGATATTTTATGCTACTTAATAACACATTTGCACTGTGTTTAAATTCTAACATCCACCTTTACACATTTAACATCAATTAATTACTTGATTTACTTGTGACACAGAAAATCAGTCTTGTGAGGTCAAAACTTGGACTTCAGGGACATTGGAATTGCAATTGCATTCGTAGTTGTCAACAGAAATTTGCTACCTCATTGCAAGAGCTGAGATGGCTGAACATTGCTTCTTGAGTAAGAAAATCCTGAGCAGTATGTGAACCTTAAAAGGTCATCCCAGAGAGTCACGCCTACTACCTATATACATGCTGTATCTAAGCGTTTCCTAGTCTGCACTAATTTCCAGAGTCTAGACTATGGGAAAAATAGCTTTGAGAGATCCATGGTTCATCATGTATTTTTGGTTCAGTGAGTATCTTCATAGACTACCCTTTCAAATATAAAGGAGACAGTGATCAAGCCAAGATATGTTTATTTTAACTCACACTTTTAGTTGTAAAAAAGTCTGTGCCACAAACTCAGAAAATTTAATAAGGACAGTGTTGTCATTTCATTGCAAAATTAATTGGTGAGGCAAGAAAGAAGGGGAGAAACATTTGTTCCTGACCCAAATTCAGTATATATTACATTCATCCATGAAAAGAGTTCAGCTATAATATTACCTTTCTTTCCTACATCAAAGGAAGAATATTCAAGGCAAAGCCATGACATGTAAGGTTTTCTTTAAATCAATGAAAACATGATACAAAAGCATTTCATCTTTCCCTCCCCAAATAATTATAATTTTGAGTGTCTTAAGGGTGTGGAGGAGCCATAGCAATTCTTCAGAAAACAGGGTATTTTTAGACAGGGCGAAAGGGAAAAGAAATGTGACTTTTATCCAAGCTCAATGCTATTCTAAACCTAAAGCAACCTTGTATTTATTTAATCTTGTCCCAGCAGTAGTTGTGGGCATGGACTGGCTCACGGGCGCTGCTGGACAGGCTGTGTGCAGCCTGGGGAAGGTTTGTTGAGCACTATCTCAGCCTGGGTCTTTTTTGGCTGCAAAGACATGATCTCATTCACTCGTCAAGGTGAGGGCAAATAAACTGGTGTCAGCATCGAATAAAGCCAGTCCCAGGAAGAACAGGTATGTGGTACGCCAGGTGTGTGTTGTGGACCCTATGCAGAGTCCATGAACTGTAAGAACCACTTGTCCATCACTCCACCTCCTCGCTTAGCAAGGGGCAGGAGTCACCAAGCAAATGGATACTGACAGAGTCAGAAAGCCTTCAGAAGGTGACAAAGTGTCCGCTCCCTGCAGAGGCTGGTAGCTGTGTCCCAGTGGGCAGGTTTTCCATGTAGCCCACCACCTTCGGTGACCATGCCACTTCTTACCAACGTGAGGAAGATCCGCTTAAACCCCTCACATTTCCCAACGGTTCTTACACTCTGGTATTTTATGATAAACTGTTGAAATCAGTAGGGAAGCCTGATCACAGACAGTTTGTTGCAACCACATGTGGATGGATGCTAGGGAAACGGGTCACGCGCAGATCCAAGCGCAGATTCCAGCTGTTGAGGGTGCAGCTACGAGATTATCCTTAGCTGTGAGGGGACACTTGTGTAAAATATGATGCGGAGTAGGTTTTCTGCATTTCAAAGATGAAATGCCAAATTTGAAGGACACCCTATCTGAACAGCTTAAAAAGCAGGATGAGGGAGCCTGTGGGTTTGCGGCCGGTGTCGCGCAGGGCACCATGGAGGAGCCCCGTGGCGGGCGTATCTCCCCCCTTGCCGAGCAGCCCTCCACACGCACCGAGACTACACCAGCGGCGTTTTGTTCAATGCACACTGTTCCGGTACAGCGCTACCCAACAACGTGTACAGTGTTTTGTGCCTGTAAAAGTCAGAACAACGGAATTAGCTATGGGGAAAGTGCTACGCACAGCTTGTGTTTCCTGGCGGTATTTATGTTGGCAATGCTGTTTGGAAGCCATCGTGGTTTAGTCAGAGTGTTTACCCTTCCACGCATAAAAGAAGTAGACATTAGATTTGTTTTCAGTGAAGGTGGGATATTATATTTCATGCTCTGTTTTTTTAAACAGTGTTTTCCTTCTTTATTTTTTTTTCTTTCGCATTTGTTTTAGCTATGTCCCTTTACTGCATTTTTCCCGAACTTTTCTTTCCTATATTCTTTTCCACTGCATACTTTCGCTAAAGCTTTATTTACTTTTGAGTATTTCGATTTGCTGTCCTTACCTTGGTCATAATATTTTGCTGTTGCCAGTCTTTAAAATGTTTGGACAAAGTTAGCTATATTTTTTGTTCACACAAAGACTATCTGCCTCTATTTTATTTTTGATTCAGTTGTACATAATTAGATAACTGTAGGCTTCGATAGACGAATATTGGAAGTAAGAGTGAACTGCTATAATTTTAAATTAATGTATTTATTGTCATTTATTTTTCTTACTATTTCTCAGCTGCAGCTGTTTGCGACAGAACTGTGACTATCATCTCTCTTTAGGCTGATTGATAATTACTGAAGGAGCAGTAAAAAGATATCGGAGCTGCTGTCAGTAGGTCTTTCAAATTCATAACTACAGTGAAAACACCTCCCATTTCTTACATTTTTATTCTTCTATTGATGAACAGAAGGTAACTGAGCTACACAGGCCTTTTCTCCATTCAGAGTACTTGAAATACATGATTTTCCCCTGCTGTGTTGAGAAACCTGAACCTGACATTCACCTTTTTTCTAGGGCTCCAAGCATCTTCCTTTCTAGACAGCAATATTTTCCTGATATATTCAGACTGGCTCCTGAGATAGATGAACGAGCATCTTCCATCCTTCAAAAACACAGTTTCCATCCTGTAACAATCTCACATTCCTGAGTTGACCAGCAGATATTAGAGTATTCCAGTGATGATAAAATAGAAATGTTCCTAATGAACATGCTGCAATGAATGCTTATATTTCCATATTCATTCTTACAAAATAATAGGCTTCTGGGATTTAGAACTGCTCCTGTGATATGAGCTCAATTTCATATCCCTTGGGGTTTCATTAATCAAGACATTCAGAGCTGCATATTATATAAAGCCATCCAAAGACTTCTTTTTAGTTGTTGTTCAAGGGAGAAAATAGTACTTTCAGTGTGTGACTGTGTGAAGAAACCATTTGAAAGCATTTATAGCCAAATTCTTCAAACTTTAATGAGTCGCATATAACATGTTATGGAAAAGAAACATACAGGAGGTGACGTTGAACGATACTATCACTGTCTTCCTGTAAAATGACTAAAGAACTTAAAACAGCATAAGGAAGGTACAATTTTTTTTTTAATTGTGCAAGTGTCCTGTTCACCACTGAGCTGTGTGATAGGGGTAAGTTTTCAAGCGTGCCAGTGCTGTTGGGCACAGCACCGTGTCCCCACGAGCCATGCGTACTGTTCCTTACTCCACCTTCTGTCTCCTACATCAGTCGGGTTGGTCCCAAGTGATGCTCAGTGGTTTGGTAATACTTCTTCCTAAATATTTTCTTTCTCTTTGCTGTTATTCAGCAGTGTTATGACAGAAAGCATTATTTGGTTTTGCCTGAACACCTCCTGTTCCTTGTGTATTAGAAAGTTTATTAGCACTGGGGAGTCAGGGGAATGATTGTTTAAGCACTGACACAATCACTGCAGTTTATTTTGGAAATAAATCGCTGAGAAGGAGACTGTAAGGAAAATGTTTGCTGATGCTGCTTATACCTCCTACAAAACCTGACCTTGCAGTTCCTACAAAACTCAACCTTTCCTCACGTTTTATAGCAACCTCGCATTATCTGGTGGCAAATTCCAAACTCAAGAAATCACACATAAAAGGCAAAGGATTGTTGCCCAAATTTCTGTCAGCGGTCCACAGAATATTTCCCATGAAGCGGACACTTCATAGAAGAATGAGGTGTGTGCTTCCCTCCAACAGCTCTGCCAAACTACCACTGCCCATGACACGAAGACTGAGTGGGCAGCCCTAGGGTCTACACTGTCCATCCTGACGGGGAAAGAAAACCAAACAAAAGATTGTAGAGAGGGAGGGGAAGGTAGATGAAATCACATGGAAGTTTTTTAAGTAAATTATTGAGCAATGTAGGGTGAGCTAAAGTACTGCTTAATGCCTCAGAGTAAACCACTTCTAAGTATTGCATCGTTTTCTTGACCTTAAGGGACCATAGAATGCTCTTAAGCATGATTTCCAAACCTTTATTAATCAAGGGAAAAGGAACTATGTTCCTTGGACTGTATCTTTTGCTGTTATGTACTTAGGCTAAATGATGCATCAAGTTTACAACAAGCATTTTGACAGTCCAAACAGATGCATTAGTCATTCTGCATTAACTTGTGTCTAGGGGAGTAGAAAAATGTGCTATCTGTTCTTATAGTATGGGAAAATGTGCCTCCACACTGCCCACGTGATGCAAGAATAATCATGGACTTCATTTTCCATGGTGCTCTTCCAAAGCACCGAATTTGAAAAATCACTGCAAAGTTTGCAAATATCTGGTCCAGGTGGGTCACCTGAAACTTCTGATTATTAGATCCACAATAATGCGATGAGGATTTCTTCTCTGAATGTTTCTCTCCAGATTATATGGTGTTCTTCAGTTTGGCCAAATCCTTTTATTAAAATAATCTGAGAAAAGAGATTTGTGAAACTTATTCCTACAACCACCTGTGAGTATCAGATGCCATGGCACAGAACACACAGTGCAGCTGCCTCGAAGTGTTAGTTCAGCCCTTGGGCTGCTGTAGAGGATCCATGACCGTCTCATCTCCGTTCCACCACGTGCAGAATGCAGAGGTTTCACAATCATTTGACTGCCCTGGGAAATCTATCGCCACACCTTCAAGGGATATGACTGAGGTGGGATTTAACTATACCCAGTTAGGCTGGATTTTGCCTTGGTCTGGTTCATGTTTATGTCAACACGAGTTTGAGCTTGTAACAGTTCATGGGAGAGACACCAGGGCAGTTTTAAATCTATCAAGGTAGAGTCTAAAGGGCTGCAAAGTTGCCCATTAAAGATACTTCTGCTTATCATCCCAGTGGCCACAATGCTGCTAACCTCAGTTTTGCTGCAGACTTGTAATATATGTGATATCATCTGGAGTACCACATCAGGTGGATCTTCACTGAGGAGATAAAAATATTGCACTATAGAATGTACCTTTCTGAATGTGTTTTTTAAATTTGCTGTCTCTGCATGGCAATGTGCGGGTGAGGGTGTGAGGAAGTCATTTACCTGCTGCCTGACTCCAGAGATCTGTACAAAGACACGTGTATCTGAAACAGCCTGAATGCTAGGATTTAGTTAATACCTAAATGGCTAACGTTTACAAAAAACAAAGCTGTTTTATTTTTTCATCTTTGCCCAGAATGAAACCTGGATACCTGTTGCATGCTTTGGCTCAAGTTATTCTAGTTAAACTGTTGTCGTGAAACATTTTCCAGATCTGAGCACATAAAGAGAGCTGTAAAACATACTAGAGGATGATTTTATATAACCTTGATGTGTTTCCTCATGCAGAATATGGTTGTTTGTCTTCATCAGCCGTGCTACAGACGACCTCATTAGCATTGGTCTAATTTGAAAAACAAAAGCCCAAAACTCAGGAACTTGTTATGCCGACCCCTTCCAAAACTCACATAAGTAAGGCCAAGATTTAAATAATCCATGAGCTTAAGGCAGGTTGGGCTCCACAATTTTATGTCTGACGTCTTTAGGGACCATGCTGTAGTTTGGAGTTTTGACCTGGTCAGGATTTTGCCCTGTACTATATTCACAGGTGTACAGAGCCAGCTTTAGTAATGCATTTTTTATCCACCTATTATAGCTACACGATCTAAAATCCTGTTGATATTAGTGAACTCTGTGAAATATTTTCCCATTTTGTGGTAATCAGCAGCAAATCCAGGGCTGGCTTCAATAGCCATTACTCTCACATTGCATCTCCACAGTGTTTCCCACAGGCAGCAGGCCAGACCTTCACCTGGTGCCGGTGGACGGGGTTCCTTTTGTGGCATTCATTGAGGCTTGGACCTCATGGGCAGATCCTTTAAGTTTTCATATTATCATCCTTTACTTAGCAGATGAACAAACAGGAAACCCAGTAAATTAATGCCATTTTCCCAGATTCTAATACACCATTCTGTGCATGTTTAATAATAATAAACCATAAACAAGAGCAGTAGTACCTTTTAATGTATTCTCTATCGGGAAAAAAAAAAAAAGTGTATCTAAGTGTATTATGCAGCATAATACAGCATTTTCATAGCTTTCACAATTTTCTCGTGGTGACTGATCTATATTTCTGCTCTTATCAGCTAAGGCTGAACCCAGCAACACTGTGAATGGGAAAGACAGGACGCATCACATCTTCTTCTCTGTCACTTATCAGTGAAGGCACATTGACCCAAGCAGTGATGACGGGAGACAGGGGAGAGAGATAAGTACAGTTTCACTTAGTCTCCCTTCACTGTTTTCAGAAAATCCACACAAGGTAAAGTAAAATCCAGGCATGACTCCTGGAAAGGGCTTTACCAAATCTTTTTTATCTTTCAATCGCTTATTTTTCTACGAAGGAAATACAACAGCACTTCCATCCAGCTAAACTTGTGTAAGTGCCAAAGAATTCATATTCTTTCAGGTTTGTTGCTGATAAGTGCTGCAGAAATAGAAAGCAATAATATTTAGAACTGGTCAAAAATAGTATCAGTTCTGCAGCTAAATTCAGTATTTTGTTTTGTTTGCATTGGGCCCCAAACTGCCATTGAAAAAAATTAAACTTTCCAGAATATTTGGTTTAGACTTTATCTGAGTGTTCCCCTTTGGATAAGACTGAAATATTTGGGTTTACCTCCATCAAATAGAAGGCTGAAGTTAATATTTTGATAATACATTTCACACAGAAAAAATGTGGAAAAATTAATACATCCCTGTGAACTGTTCCCTGTAATCCTCTCAGCCATGTGGATAAACAGCTCATTTAACAATGCTGACTGCACCTCACTGTCACAACAGAAATAAAAATATTAAAAGAAAATGAACAACCCATAAACTAAGATTATTTTTTTTAAAAAAAAAAGAAAGCCTACTATTTAAGGAACTTGTTGCCTTTGACCTACCAATTTCTCTGATGAACAAAATGAATCTTAGCCATCTGTTTTCAGTTATCTGGCACAAGTACGTAATTCTTGTAGTTTAATCTTTGATTAAACTGAGAAAGGAAATGAATAATTTAGTTGAATTGCATTTCTATTTGGAAGATTTATTCGCAGGATTAGAAGCTGTCTACCCTCCCATGTCACAAGTGCAGATGAACCCTGTGTCCTTAGTCTACTTCTCTGTGGATGTTTGCCTGCATCATGAAGGATGCACATAATCTGATACCACCGATGGCGTTACATCAAAAGAAGGATCAGGGCTGGAAAAGCTTAGAGAGCAAAATGTACTCAGAGCTGCATGGGATACTCAAAGATAACTTGCTTGCTTGCAGTTCAGTCTGGCTCTAGCCGAGCATGATTAGTTCTCGTTTTCAAGATCACTAAATTTTTTGCTAAGCCAAAGAAGAAAATTTCCTCTCTTTTTTTCTTTGTAACCTTTCTAAAGCTGCTGGAAGAGTGCAGAGTTGTCTCAGATAACCAAATACGCATGAGAAATTCTGGGCATGCCAAAATCCCTCTACGAAAGGAAATTATTTGAGATTTCTCTAGAGATAACACTGATAATTTAAAATGTAGTTGGATTTACTCACTATTGCTGCAAGGTAATTGAAAATGGTCTCTAGACCATGGATAAACCGTTGGGCATTACAGTTTTTTCTTCTTCATAGCACATGATGGAAGAATTTCTCTGGAAACACTCCAGATCACTCAAACGCATGTCATTTCCTCAGCTTCTAGGGCAAGAACAGCAGAATATTGTTTCAATCTTTCCAGGTAACATAGTTACGCAACTTCAGATTTTATGAACACGGATTCCTTCCAACTGAAAGTACAATTTAATTAAACCTAGGAGAGGGTTGATAACATTAATCAAGGGTACATGAAAAGTATTCATTTGTCTCTGTTTCTTAAGCAATAATTCAGATGAAAAGATGAAGAATGCCACCTACAGTTAAGGTCAGGAATCTTGGTCCCTCCCGGGGTACCTGTTCAGGGTTTCTACCCTGTGACCAGAATACAAACAAACAGTTGCTAAGTCACAGCAACTGCATCATACTGAGTAAGGTAATTAATTGCTGAAGCTGGGTGATATTCCCATAAACAAAACTAAAAAGCTTTAGAAAGTGATTGCCCCGTACCCATGGGCATTCAACTCATTACTTCCATCAGGAGCATATGCAATTTCTTCTGTAAGCATATATGATATTTTTAAAAAATATCAGTACTCAGGGTGCTGGGGTCCAGGCTGGCCACATGGAAATTTACAGCAAGGACGGTGAGAAGTTGAAAAACTGAGAGGTGCTTCACAGCCTTTTCCACCGTTATGCTACGATGCTGTGAAAGAGAGTTAAGAGAAATTTAATTGAAACTGAATGCAGTATTCTAGAAAAGGAGGATTTTTTTTCTTTCTAGCCAAAGGATTATTAGACCACGCAAAGTGTCTTAACACAAAGCATTTGCTACTTTGAGATACTCTGCAATAGTGACAATAGCTGAATGCACAATTTGGAGTGTTGATCAAGCTGTTGGAGTTAGAAGAAGAAACACTAGAGCTAAATGAACCCTCAGGTGAAGTATTTTACTCATCTCTCTTGCCTGTTATGAAGAGCTAGTGATAGGCCAGCAGCCTTGCTGGCTGTTTCAACATAATTACTCAGGCGCAGTGGTCATATACTGACTTCTTGCTCTTCTGACATTGTCCAGCTCCTAGCCCTCTGCGACTCTGCTTTGCTTTCCAGGCAGAATGATGCATATGCTGCTTCAAAAAGATGGGTCACACAAAGAGTATCCAAGACTGCGCTCCAGGCAAATGAACAGTGTCTGAAGTCTTGGTCAGTAGGATATTTTCCAACTTTTGACAGCAAAACTCTTCTGAGTAGTTTGCACAAACAGCAGTCCCTTAAATTCTAAAGCTGACCAAGCTATGAATTCTTTGGGCATTATTAAGGTGACTGAACCTGTGTTAGACACTAGCACCAGGCCGATGCTGTCCTTCTGAAACAGCCAAGGTTAATGAAATTGCAATTTTACCCACTGTTTGGGTTATAACTTTGTTTTTAGTTTAACTGTCAGTAACCTAAAACCCTCTCCCAACTGCGTAGAGAACACAGTCTCCAGCTGAAGCTGGAAATGCTGCCCTCCAAGCCTGCCACGATGGACCACTCTCCGCCAAACCCATCCTGCCTGGGGCTGAGCGACACGCTGAGGTCCAGCGTCCTAATCATGACTCAGACATCAACTCCCTGGCCTTGGCTAGGGCAACCCGATTTACTTCCCTCTCTCTCTACAATGGAGAGAGTGAGCCTGCTTTGAGAACATCGTGAGGTTTCAGGTTTATAAAGGGACACGCGTAAGAACTAGGAAGTGTAATGCAATGATTTAATAGACTTCCCCATAGCTCGTAAAAATCTTTCAAAGTAAATCTGTCCCAAATAAGAAAAGCAAAACCTAATGCAAAAAGACTTCAGAAAAAACATTAGTGATTTTTTGAGATCATTGATAACTTCTTTTTGTGAGAGGGCTTTCACTGACTGGGTGCTGAACAGCACTTTACCCATGGTTTCATTGCTGTGAGTCAGGTAGCCGGCACAGAGAGCTGGCTTCCTGTTTTGCTTTGAAAGGTCGGCTTTTTGCAATTTGGGTGTTGCAAAACCAACTCTTTTTTTTCTGTGAGTCTTTACATGACAACTCAGCAAAGACTGCAAGGCCATTGCATGATAGGCAGCGCTCTCAGGCTTATCAAAAGTATTGTGAAATTTGTGACTTTTTTCTTTAAAGCTTCATTTTCCAGAGTCTTGGCGTTCAATCTCTTTCTCTCTTTTACTACAACATAAAAGCATATATTAGCTTAAATGTCTCTAGGGGACAGCTGAAAATAACACCAGCAGTTTCAGGATCAAGGGCAAACAGAGCCCGGGATGTATGTTATATTTTGACAACACATCACTCCTGAGCAGAGCCTGGACAAACCACAATCCCTCAAATGGTAATGCTGATTTGACTAGTGGTTCCACAGAGAAAATGGAAAAAGCCTTGTGTTTGCATTTGCTCCCTTCAGGGTACGAGGGCAGAGGACGGGGCGAGAGGGGAGGCTGCTTGAATACAAGAGGCGAGGAAGTAAGCTACGTTGGAAACTGTGGGCACCCCTGGCTGGCTGGTATCAGCTAGCAGGTATGCGTTTTTGTTGCCTGCCACGCTGCAGTCAGATGGACAGCTCTGTCTGTCCTTCCCTTACATATTTCTCTCACCACACTGTGCACTGGTTACGTGCAAGGTCAAGCCCCTTGTGTTTATAATTTCATTTAAGTTGTCAGGGGCTGTGGCAGCGGCTTGAACTGTAAGAAGTACTTTGCAGCAGCCCGAGATATTCCCCTAAACTCATCTGGCTTCTGTTTCCCTCAGTGCAAGAATCGAGAAGAGAAAAGGTAACACCAGCTGCGTATTTGGTGCTTCCTCTCCAAAACTGCAGCTGCTGGTTTGTCTGCAACCTTGCCCCTTCGTAGGCAAGGTCATTTCCTTCCTCAAAAGGCCAGCCATGCTAACGCCTGCTTGCATGAGATGGGCTTTGGGAAGGAGTTGTGCTCTGCTGCGGGCAGCAGTCTGTGAAGTGGGTGTGTTAGGCTCTTCTTGGAAGCTGGAGGAGCCGAGCGTTTCCTACCACGCTGTCAGCATGGCTATACGTGTTCATCTTGATTGAGAACTGAGTCATATTTCAAGGGGCAACTGTAATGCGAAGGCATCAGGATTTCCCCTCTTCCTACTTCTTTTAATAGGTTTTCTGTAACTCAAAATTTATGGTTTTTTTTAAGCAAGGCATCGCTGGGACTTTTTTGTCTCATTGCAAGCCGGCAGCAAAACACCCACGCTCTGGAAGTCAGCCTGAGAGCAGGCACTAAGGGTTGCTCTGTGGTTCTCCAGAAGGGGAGAGAGATGAGGGCTGGTGAAGCAGGGGGAAAACCAATGCTACCTTTTGGCAAAAATTTAGGTTGTCATCACAGATATGTGTTTCTGGTTGAAGTTTTTTGGAGAAGGTGAAAAAAGTATAAATTTATCCATATCAACACAGGAAATACAAGTTGACATTTCTTAGACTGATTTTTACCCTATGTCAGTTTTCATTTAGTCAGGGTTGTGGTCTAACATGTATTAGAAGGTACCTTCAATGGATATTTCTGAAAGTGAAATCAGTTTTTGTTGGTTTGCTTTTTAGAATTGGTGCTTATTATTCCAAAAGCCTTTGATCTGGTGAATAAATGCATTCAGTTTGGATGGTCATAACCTTCCTGTGAAAACCGGGGAGCTTACATAGAGAAAAATAGGAGGTAAATGTGGAAGTTATTAGTATGAGACCATAGGGGCACTCATGTCTTCAGGAAACCATGTGGCCATTTGCATTTACATCCCCTCTAACACATTCATTGTTGAAGCCTAGAATCTGTCAACAGTATAAATCAATCCCCTGCACATATCGCTAAGTTCAAGTTTATTATAACATCAAGGTGGAGCTCAGCTATCCCTCCTGTCATGCTGCTTTAAATAAGCAAATAGATGAAGCTTATTTAAATATCATCTGGTTTTGGAGAAGACTGTGCTGTGTGCTCGCTTATATTGCAAAGAATTTGTGTTGGATGGGATTGGAAATAACAGATCTGAGTGGGGAATTTTTTAAGTGAGGCAGAACTGAAGGGGAGTGAAAACTGATACGGAATTTTTATATAACGCATCAAAGCCTTGGCATGGTTATTGGCTTTGTGAGTGTGTAACTCTATCTCCTAATGTGAATTAGTTTCACCCGCGTGACAGAGCAGCAAGTATTTTGCTGCAGAGTTAGGCATTACCTTTTGGGCCCTGATGCAATGAGCCCAAACTGGTATGACAGACATAGCCTAACTGTTGGGTTGCTTATTCTTTCCCTGTAAGAGAGAATGGGCTGGGTATTCATCTTGTGGTGAGACTATATGAAAAGAATTACACAATTCAAGTAGGGATAAAACTAATGACATTTTATGAAGACAATTTTAGTACAGTTCGTACCTCCCTCTATGCCTGCTAGAAACTTCTGTAATTCTTCCCCATATTTTATAAGAGTTCTCCTAAAATGTCAGGTGGATGTGAATGTTTGACCTACAAGTTGCTGCACTTCTGAACTCAGAAATAGTTTTGACTTTTTTCCACTTTCTGCAGATCCATTTCTCAACATGCCTGCTAGGCAGATGGAAAACTTTCCATCCCATTTAGAAACACCATGAAACAATAGAACTAAGGAAAAGATAAATTATATAATTCTATTTTACCAATTCAAAATTAATTTACATGCCAGACCTGTATTTAAATGATCCAGATAAAACTCTGTGATTACAGTTAAGTGTAGTTCTCCATGGTTTTTTCCTTGATGTTAAATTAAAAAATACCTTTAATCACCTCCATCGCATTGCTGTTGGGCCACGATGAATAATTCTGCCCCTCTTGCTTATGTGTCTCAGGTGCTCATGGTAGGGTCTGATGGTAGATCCTCAGCACAGCTAATTATTTACATTGAAGGGCAATGAGTCCATAGCCTCGTGTCCAGGACATTAAGCTGGAGACCCCAATTCCTGCCCGTCCTCTGATTTGTATCTAAAAAATGTCTACAAACCAAAAAATATTCAGCAAAGAGTATAATAGTGGTTCACCACATACTTGATGTGGACGAGAGGGAGAGGCATTTCTCTTAAATGGGAGATGAACATTTGATGTCCTGTTCTGAAAGAGCTGGTGGAAGAGGGATTTTAGCTAAGATCTACCACAGCTTAGTTGATTGCTGTAGTCATTTGAGAGGTGATGGCTGGAGAGTGAGGAATGTGGAAAACACCCTCTCCTTCTCTCCTGGATGTGTACTGTGTTTACTGGCTATTCTCAGAACATGCCTAACAAGGAAATGAGCATAATTGTCCTGGTGGGAAATCCCCAAAGCATTTGGATGTGTAACAGGGCTTCAACAAGCTAAGGACTCAGGCCTTGGGGACTTCTTCTGTTGGACATTGCAGCCATAAACTGGTGCTGAGAGAATATTATTTGTAGAGTTTTGGGAAGCAGGAGAATCAGCAATGCGGAACGTTGGCACCTGAAATCAAAGCTGCACGTCTGAGTGCTTTTAACGGGCATGGTGCACAGTGACTAGTGCAGCTATTCTGTGGCAATGACACACTCCTTGCTGCCAACAAAACCAGGTGTGCCGTGCTCGGTGTCCAGGGCCCGCTCACTTCACAAACTCTGTAATAGCAAAAGCTCGTCATAAGCACTAATAAAAACTACAACCACAGGCTGGGGGGCAGCTGAGCAGATGAATGCACCGTGATGAAAACTTCAGTTTTGTTTTCATTGCACATCTTCAGCCCTGGCCTCTGTCAGTAGTAACTGGAAGTTACCGGTTTTGGCATGCGCGGATTTGCTGCCGCAAACATCTGCGCTCACCAGAGCTCCCCATCAAGAACAGCATTAATTAGCACTTTGGCAGCCCCAAAGAGGACGCGGGAGCTGAACGAGCAGAGATGCAGCAGCTGTGCACCATGGGGCTACTCCCTGGCTTTCGCAGGGCGAAACTTTGCTGGGAGGCAGAGTTGGTAAATGAGGGCACAGGCTGGGCTGACTGGCTGGGCTGGCTTTCAGCCCCGAGCTGCTCGCGTTTGGTGTGGGACGAGGGACAGGCTCTAGCTGCACCTATGCATGCACACACACGAGCGATGCTCCATCGGCAACTGCTTGCCTATGTTATTAATCACTCGCTAATGCGGTGTGTTTTCTTAAATTAGTACCAAAAATAAAAATGAGACAATGACTGATTGAAAAAGGATTTTCTTTGTCCCTAATGGGCCGCATGGAAGAAAATCTCCTGAATAATTTATCAGCTGGCTAATGACTGAATGTAGCTTTTATAATGCTGACGAAATGGTGCTAAATTCATCCCTGATGTACTCTGTGGAATTGCACCAGGGAGCAATTTGGCCCAGTCAATCTATTTCAGACATTTTTAACTGTTTCAGTGTCAAAAAGACAGTGAGTAGGTAGCAGCAATAGACAGAAGGGCCCTTCAGACTGTTTAAAGGGGGGGGGTGTTGTTTTGTTCATTTGTGATGTTGGATCTGCAACCGATACCATATAAACTAAAGCAGCCACTCATTTACAAAATATTCCATGTAGTCCTTTAATCCACACAATATAGCTCTTTTCTGTTGAATGTTGAATTAACTTTATCTTCTAGAAGTAATTATTTATTGTCATTTCCCTTTCAAGCACAGGGAATGTAACTTGTCATCTATCAGAAATTATTCATTAAAAGGAATTATTTTGTTGATTACAAACTTGCCAGAAAAGATCCTAACCTTTAGTGATATCATATAAGAAAATGAAGTAAGAAGCAAAACCTCTTCTTGATTCTTATCCCCCCAAGATCCTGGTCCAAATCTTGTGGTATCTTTTTTTTTTTTTTTGATGAAGAAAAAATGTATTTGAAGAAAATGAGGGAGCTTAAGATAAATCAATTGAGTCCATTCTCCTGCTGCTTTTTACCAATGTAGGAAAAAGAGCCAGGCAGGATTTAAGGAGGAAGGTGTGGATTTGACTGCACAAGATAAATGAAAATGGCAAAGAGCTCACTTTGCCTAGCTGGGCAACAGTGAGAAATCTAATGACTGGGTTTTGCAGTAATAGGTATTGAGTGAGCAGTAATTTTAAATTTAAAATTAATTTCCTGATAGTTTGTTCTTAATAAATACAAAAGACACAGCATGGGGAAAAAAGAGGGAGAGGCCAAACTTCCTCTTCTGAGCAATTAGGCTGTTTCCATCACTACTGTGTCCCATCGCTTGTGTCTTGAAGTGTTGCCATATATCAAGTACAAATTCTGGAAATCAGTTGAGTCCTTTGGAAGGTGATGGATGTTTCTGCTGCAAACCTCCATTGCCACAGTATGTCTGCCTAGTTATCAGCATGCGCTAAAAATAAAGGCCAAATTTAATGTTATACTAAAATAGTGCGTTTTCTGAGTTCAGAGCGAACAGAGCAAAACCACTGTCGTGTTACAGAGTTTTGCAAGCACTTCGGAACTGGCATTCATGGGACCAGAAATGACGCTTAGCACATAAATTCAGTGTGACACAGACAGCAGGTCTGGCTCACCAAACAGTTGTTTTATGAAAGCTCCAAATCCTCAAAGTTTACAAGGACAGTAAATTCCTAAAACATACCAGTTACTAAGCCGAAGAATTAGACATCTACAACTTTTGTTTCCCCATGGATATTCTCCGCGAACATAAATTTCGGTGTGCCTCAGGGCTGCTTCCCCCACAGGAACCTTTCCTCGCCCATATATATATATGTGCGAATATAAAGCAACAGCAAACGCTTTATGAGCTTAATGCGTTCATATCTTGTATCACTTTAAAATGCCACAAGTGTGATTTAATCAGAGATATCTCGTTGACTTCTGCTACCCCATGCCTTCCACTGCCTCTACTTTTGCTTTTAGTGAAAAAAACAGGTTTCAGCTCTTTGGTTGAATTTGCAGTTCAGGTTTTATACATCTCTAGAGCAAACAACTTTGCTGCCCCTCTCCCATCACTGGTTTCTTATTTGTTTCTGAATAAAGGCCTTGATCCCGGGAAGAAACAGGTGCCCACTCAGCGCCGCAGCCCTTGAGGAACTTGTCTGCTCGAGGAGGAAGGCGCTGAGCCGCGCTCCCGCCCCGCCAGCCGCGGCCTCCGGCGCCCTCCAGCAGCGCGGGACGGCCAGGCGGCACTGTGGGGGCGCCGGCCAGTCAGCGCCCCGGCCCCGGCTCCGGCTCCGGCTCCGGCTCCGGCTCCGGCCCCAGCCGCGGCTCCAGCCCGCCAGAGCCTCGGCCCCCGGCCCCGGCCCCGGCCCCGGCCTGCGCGGCACGGCGCTGCCCCCTGGCGGCCCCCTGGCGGCTCCCGCTCGGCCCCGCGGCCGCCGCCCGGTTCCGCGCAGGAGCCCCGCGGCGGGAAATGGGTGTCCGGCTGTGTGCGGCCGCCTTTCCCCTCAGGTGGGCCGCGCTGCCGCCGGGAGCGGGATGGATTTCTTTCCGGAAAGGACAATCCCACCCGTTCTTTTTTGTGATTTTTAGGTGTGAAGAGTCTGTTTTTACAAATGAGAAAAGAGACATACTGGGCTAACGATCAGAGCTCAGAACCACCTTTCCATTTTTTACACAGGGTCTCATGTCCGTGTATTCGGGCACTCGCTTTGCACTACTTCGAGGTTCGTTTGGAGGATTTATATGTATATTTATCACTGCTTTCATCCAGTGAGCTCTCTCGGCAGTGTGGATTAATGGCCGGTGGGTCTCCAGAGGGAGCACGCTGTTATCTGCAGGCCCTCGCAGCTCCCAAAGGTTGGCCTAACAGCAGGGTCCTGGGCAATGCACTCACCTACGGGTTTGGGTAGGAGAGGGGTACTGTAGGCAGAGTTTAGGTAGTTAACGGCTGCCCTGGATGCAGGGTGCAAGTGGTACCGGCAGTGGTGTTAGTGCCACTGTGCAAACACTGATAGTGTGCGCAGCGGGCGCTGGAATTTCTCTACCGTTTGTGCACAGAGCAGCTGGAGCTGAGGGAAGGGATTCATAGATCCACAGACAGATTTTTGAGGCCAAAAGGGACCATTAGATCATCTAACCCGATCTTTTGTATACCATAGGCCGCAGAGCTTCACTCAGACCTGCACTGAGCTTCTAATTTGGTTCCTGAAATCATCTTCCCCAGAAAAGCATTTACCCTTGATAGGACAAATAGCAAGAGGTGGGGAATTCACAACTTCTGTTGAAGTTTTGCCACAGTAGTTAATCAACATCACAATTAAAATGTGCTCCTGCAATCTAATTTGATTTTTGTCTGGCTCCAGTGGCTGCATACAGGTCTCAGTCATTCTGTCCTTTGAAGTGAAGAGACCTTGAATCCCTGGTGTCTTTTCTGGAAGTTTCTCTGTGACAATCAGCTTGTCTTTCACTTTTTTGTTTGGTAACCTGCGTAGATTGAACTTGCCAGCTGTCGCTCTATTGCGTTTTCCCCAGCACTCGAATCACATTTGCAGCCTCTCCAATTTATCAACATGCTTTTGAAATTGCTTCTGCTAAGCAGTGAATACAGAGATCCCAGAGGACAAGCATGCGTGGTGCCACTAGTCTTATCAAGATACCCTTAAGGAGCTGGAATTTGTTTACCAGATGCTGCACTTCATAGTAGCATTGGCTATGACTAGGCTGGTAGTAGTTTTCTGGGCTTGAGTTGTAAAGCTGTAGGAGAAAAGTTTTCCGCCCGGGCTTGGACTGCCTCTGTTGGAGAGCCCTGCAGGTGTCTGATCGAGAGGCTCGCAGACAAAGAGTTCTTCCTAAGGGACCACAGACTTTGGGCTGCACTTCAGACCTGCTACTTATGCCTGAAATAGCTCAAAGCAGATGTTCAGTATGCTCGGCAAGGGTTTTTTAGGACTGAACAGAATGCGCAAACTGTGGGCTTGGAGTCAGAAGGAGTTCTCCATTGCTGCCTGATCTAGGGGAGCTGCTCTGTTTGGTTTTGTGGAGTCATATTTAAAACTTGTTTCAAGTGCCAGCAGAGTTCAAAGACAAGATTTGTCTTACAGTTCATTGGAGTACAAGACCACAATTTGCTGTATAAGCTTTAAAGATTCCATTTGCTTGCTTCCCCCCACTCCTGCTGACCCATTTTTTACTTCCAATTTGCTCAGCCTTTTCTGGGGTTAGGTTTTGTCTTTGGCAGTGGTGTTCTGGGAACATATTGGCCACCTCTCGTCCCAATTTAATTTCCTTCTCTATGTTGTCCTTTCTGATTTTTCCCTCCTTACTCATCCATGGGTGTTCCTCTTCTTTCACACGTTGTTCAGAGTACGTCATTCTTTTTCTTCTTCCTTCCCAATCTGTTTCCCATTCAGCTATGGCGCTTATTGGGCTCAGCCTGAGATGTCTGTCCAAGCCTATTCAACCTTCTTGTTCAGGGCCATGTACTTAGGTTGCTCTTGTTTGAAAGTTCATTAACGCCCTTAAGGCAGAAGCTCCCGATACTCTCTAGCTCCAAGACAACAACTGGACAGTGGGCCATTCAGGCACCTGGATGCCAATAGCAAAATTGGTATCCACAAGCCATCAGGAATAGAAAAGCATGCATGCCAGAGTTTTGGAGGTTGACTAGTTGTGGGACTTTGCTGGAAATCTAGTAGCAATTTCAAAACATATTTTTTGAGCACTTAATTGCTGAAAATTCCCACTTGAACTCTTCTCTGTGATCAGATCAATGAAAGCAATACAGCACTTGGGGATATTTGACCAACCAGGTTAAGCAACTTGTCTCCAAACTGTTCCTGCTGCTTTGGGTCAGTGTATTAAGGGTGAAACATCTGACAACCTGCTCATTCTGAGTCTCATCCAGTCACATCCAAAGATTTGCTAAGAAAAAGAATCAGCCCCCTCCCTTATGCAGCATTAAAAGTCAGATGATAATGTGATTCCAGTTAAAATACCTGCCTAGATAACTGCCTGATAACACCTAAGCGGCTGTTGGTTTCAGCCAGAGCTGACTTGTTGGTTTCAGCAGTGATTTCTGACGTGGCGCTATTTGTGCCTAATTACATGTTGGCTCGTGGCTTGAGTCCAAGCTCTCCCACCATCTTCGTTTCCTGTTATTGGCTCATGTTTCGGCTTGGCCGCAGGCAAATCAACTGTGTTTTCTCAGGCAGGAAAAATCAAGCCCTACCTGGGGAATAGCTTGACCTTGAACCGTGCCCCACCAAACAGTAGGAACTCAAGGCAGGTTGGGCCAATGATTTGAGGCCACACTTGGCCATGGCTAGCGAAGACAGTCTAGGATGCAGTGCAACTCCAGTGTATAGCCATCCCTAGCCAAGCTATTTCCTGAGCTGTTTCATGTCTATTTACCAGTGTCATGTCTGTCCACAAGAACTTCCAAAATTTAGATACTCCTTTCTACACTGGAAAAATGCAGTTGAACAAGAGTGAAAAGTTGTACTTTCGTAGCCTTCTTATGCTTTCATAATCTGCTACTTTTTATGCCATTTCAGAGAATTCTCTTATTCTGGCATTTCAGTGAAACATAGAAAATCAAATTGAATAACATCAGATCATAGGGATTTCAGGTGATAAATAGCTGAGGCATAATTTTTATGATTTATAAGGTCAGTAGCCAGCCACACGATATTTGTAACATGCATGTGATTAACGTCAATACATTTAATATCCAGATATCCTATACCAAATACATATGATCTATAGATTGCTGTTATGTCAGCTGACTTCTTATAGTACTCTACTCCTACCAGTCATTAATAACTCCTCAGTCTGTGCATAAAACTAAATATAATGCGTAGAATTGCAGGTCCAGCTTGTGATTATGTGAAAGGCATGGACAAAATCTAGAGATCTTGTGTATGCGGGCTCTCCCGTGGGGCACAGGCAAAAGAGATTATAGAAGGCTGCTGTGTAGCTGTCACACAAAGATGGGTAGGAGGGGGGGGGTCTTGTGTTTGCTGGTTACACAGCAGCTGCATCCTGATGCTGGGGACCAGATACTGAACAGGACAGGAGTCTGTTGCTTGGTCTTCCCCCTTTAGCCCTGGTTTGCTGCTAAGGAGATAGGTATCATGATGGAAGTATGCCAGCGTTACAAATGAGGTGTGCCACAGCTAGAAGCACAGCTCCAGTTAATAAATAGTGGTAAACTTATTTTACTAGGGCTGTCCACCGTTTTGGGGCAGCAGCAAGTCCCCTGGGCTTACAGGGCTGAGCGGGGTGCCGGGCAGTGGCAGGATTCTGGAAATGGAGAAGGAGGCTGAGGAGAAAGATGCTGAAGGGAAAATCAGAAGTGCAGATCCAGCTTTATGCTTGCCAGCTGCGCCTGCACCTCTGGTAAGGACAGTAAATTGAAGGTACATTCATTTACTTAGTGTGAACAAAAATCAGATGTCGAGTGGCAGGAGTGTTTAAAAGCCCTGTGCTTTTAACTGCTTTCCTGGTAAACTGATTGTACTCTGGGTAGATCTCTAGCTTAGCTTTTCTCTCCGCACCCTCCCAGTGCACTTCCACCTATATAGAAAGATTGTAAAGTCTTCGGGGTGAGCACCTGTTTGTACCAAATACTGTGAATCCTGGCCTATGCTTCAGGCTGCTGTGTGGTTGGTATTAAAAGGATGTTGATGTTCCTGGTAACTTGTTTTTGATTGAATCAAGAATAAGTGAGTCAGATAAATATACACAAAACGTTACTTTGCAGGACACAGGAAATTTTTTCAATGAGGTCAAGCAATCCAATGCCATATTACCAGCTAAATGTAGAATCAGTGATTCTTTGAACAAAAAAAAAAAATATTTTAAAAAGGAGACTGATAGTGGTGCCAGATCACCCAAAACCCAACAACAACAACAAAAGGAAAATTATAAAACCCAAAAAAGAGCTGGCTGAGGGAGCTGGGGCCCAAGGCAAGCTGTGATTGTTTCCTCTTTTCTGGAGATAGAAATACCTTTGTCTCAGAGGAAATAGAGCAGACATTCTTTGTAGCTGATTTCCTTCTGACTTCCTCTGTGCTAGAGATGCATGTTTTCCTAGAGCTTTTTTAGAAACTAAATCTTTCTGCTGTGATTTCACACTTCAGCAGCTTAAGTCCAGCTAGTTTTCAGTGATATCAAATTTTGCTTATGTTAACGAAAAAACCCCAACAAACCCCACCTAAACTTCACTTTGCTTTCCCTAGCAGACCATTTCACCGACTTCAGAATATTCATGCGCTCCAGCTTGTGCTTTCCTTTATGATCAAGCTGAGTACTTAGGTTGCTGGTGGCAAAGTTCATGTTTGCATTGTTTTCTCCACTGTTTAGTCTGGCATCTGTTTCAATATCACTGCTTTGTGTTAGAATTAGCAGGGAAAAAAAGAAGCGTATTTTTGCAGTACAATAAGTTTTCATAATCATTTGCAGATGGCAGATCCCATCCTTCCTTTTATGATTCACTGAAATTCAAAACACTGTGTAGAGTGTTCTGAAGGTAAAGAAATAGGAATAAAAATCACCTCAGGGAAAGGTTGGTATGACTTGCCTTTCATGAAAATCTGTCAAAGGAAAAGAAACTTAAAAAATAGGGTGTGAATTGGTAGTCACTGAGGGAGGAATTTATTAATCACATTGAGTGCAGAAAATGGCCTAGTAAACAGTATGATGATAAGGTCATCATCACAATATCATTAACATAGGCCAAATCCATAGTCCTTCCTTCAGTCCTTGCTCAGATGAACCATTTAAAGTCAAATGTATTAACATGCTTGTCCAATGTAATTGTCCCTCTCTGTTAAGGAAAATTCAGAATTTGTTGAGCTCATGGAAGAAGGTTTACCGGGGCTGAGTTAGCCAGCTCAGACAGCAGCAGCTCGTGCTCTAAGATCCAGGGAGATGGGCCCTATTCCCATGTGTGAGGACTCATCCACAGTGTGCTGTTGCTGTTTGGACAACGTCTTTTCACTAGGCTCGAAGTTGCCTCACTGTCAGTAAAAATCTCTCTCCAGGCATGGGAGATGGGGAGATTCCCAGCTACCTGCCCCGTCTTTTTCCCCAAGGACTGCACGCCAACTTTTGGGTTTAACCGTGTCTGTTCTCTGGCTCTTTTAAGGGGTAGATGGCTACCTCTTGCCTTGTTGAGAGCAGGAAGATGTGAGCCCTTTGTGGACGTGAAGAAGGAGATTAGAAAGCTATGTAATGCTGGAGGCGTTCAGCAGAGTGGGGCATCTGGGTGGGAAGGGGGACACAAGTAACAGTTCTGTCTGATAAAAGCTATTCAAGAAAAAGTGTAGTTCCTTACTTCCAGATGTTAAAGAAATACTATCTCTTGGCTGTTCTTATAGCTCTTGGCCTCTGACTTTCAAGCATTGATACCATAAGTTCATTTGTATTGGCTAATACAGTGCCAAGAAATCAAGCTGAAAGAGGCTTTGTGACAGAGTTGATTTATTTTTCCAATTAACGTTGTCTCCATCAGTTTCAGAGATGATAAAATGACACACAGTTGCCATCCTACTTTTCAGAGTTTGGCAAGGGTTCTCTTCCTGATGTTATGAAGAGAGAAAATGTATCTATTTCTACACAGGAGATTGATTTATTTATTCCCTTTCACTTCCATCTCCCAATCATTTATCAGTCCATGAAAGGAGCATGTCAATTTAAAACAAACAAAATACCCGTGGGTGGCTCCAGATTCACTGCAGATCCCTACAGAAGCTTTCATTGTGAAATACGCCTGTTTGGATGTGGTAGAAACTGAGAGTTTTGTGGGTTCCTGCTCCCCTCCATTTGGGTGGCAGCATTGTACTCTTTAATTGACCAGCACGATTCAGTACATTTTGGTTTCTGTCTTGTTTCTTTTCGTGCCTCCCATATCCTCAGTAGCACTATCCTCTTCCAATCTAAAAGTACCTCCCATTTAGCCTGCAGATGTATTTTACTTCACCATTAGTGGAATATCCAGAGAAATTAAAGGTCTCAGTGTTTAATTCTTTCATAATCTCACTTTTGCACATCATAAAGAGCTTTGCATACATAGTATAGTCTGCTTGATCGATAGTTTTAAAGAAAAATAAACTCGGTTAGCAAAACGATTTGTGGCTGCTTGTGAGCTAGCCATTTGCAGGGCACAAACAGAACTACAAGCCTGAAAGGAAAAGAAAAATAAGAAATGCAAATTCTTCATCATATTTTGTTGTGGAAGAGATGATTTGCAACATAGACACAGTTGTCGCCCAAGAAAGACTCACTGTTTCTAACTTCTTGATAAATTTGCAGACTGTGTGTGGGCTCTTTCTTTTTTTTTTTTTTTTTTTTTTTTTTTTTTTTTTTTCCTGGCACAGATCCTGCTAAATACACAGAGGGTCAAATGCTTCTCTTGGTCTTCCTTCACGGAGGCCAGCTGGAGAGCTTTAGTGTAACAAAGCACACTTTTCCCTTCTGCGATTTACCTCTGCGTGAACTGACAGTGGGCACTTGAGACCTGATCTTGTTCTCGCTGACTGCGGACCATATCTCTCTCCTTCAACACACTGCCAAATGGGGGCCTTTCCGAGCGAGCGAAGAAGATATATTATTGAACGTGTCTGGTTTTGCTGTAGTAATTTTCGTGTCCGTGATATAAGGCACTGCTGTGTTCCGATGTTATTTCAAGTTAGGTTACTTTGGGGTATTTCAAGTAGATGAGCTAGTGGAATAATTTAGTGAAAGGAAGCCTTTCCTGAAAGTAGATGGGGAAAAGGCATCCAGTAGTTGGCAATTCTTGGATGTTCTGGAGTATATGTAGGGATATCAGAAGGTAAAGGGAAAAACTAGGGGAGAAAAGGAGAGCGCTTTTGTGAGAGACTGGGTCAGCTGGGAAGATCCTACTGAATGGTTTGCAGGGACCTGCTGTCACTGGACACTACCCAAGTGTAGTTTGAGGGTGTAGCTGGTATTTATCGGTATTTAATCTATTTTAATTGTTGCAAGAAGTGTAACTTTCTGTGATTGCACTCTGCTAGCAACTGTGAATTTGCCTCAGAAGTGCAAAATGTGTATCGAAATGAGGACAAGGAGAAATTTAAGTGAAATGGTAAAAAAAAAAAATTATTCACACCAATACCGAGACTTCTGTTGTACGTTCTCATCTTGCTTGAACGTGCACCTTTCTATTTCAGATGTCTGGATTTTGGTTTTTTTCTATATAGAATGGCTGGCTGTTGACAGTTAACCAGTATCCCAGTATCTTTCAAATTAAAAATGGCATCAGGAATTAAAGAAGTATCCCTAGAACATATTTGTTGCTGCTCATACTGGTTCTAACAGCTTTCACAAAGAAAGGGCATCATCTCTTAGTGGTGCGTGTATAGACACATCCCAAATGCAGTTGTACACGCACCTTTGCTCCTCGGGACATGCCGGGGTGAAACAGAAGAATCTGACATCTTTTGCTGAGGCAGATTGTTGTTACTTTTTTAGCAGAAAAATCTCTGAACCTCAGATTTAAAACTCTAGTGATGGAAGGCAGAAGAAATGTAAATATTCTCTATTAAATAAAGAATTCCCTGAAGCCTGCTGTGAATAACAATTGTGTAGGAAGAGACTATCAAAGCATGAGAGGGATAAGTGCTTCTGAGGAAACTAGAAGGCTTTATGGTTTGAGACTGCTTCAACAATAAATATGCAATCAGTTCAAATTATATGGCAAACTCTTAAATAACGTCAGTGTATTTTGGCACGATGGTTGAGTTTAAATGCATTAAGCTTTTCAGTGAGTAGTAATAATATGGCATTAGAGCATTAAGAACAGGATGAGCTTTGCCAAACCTTTGCTTTAGCTCTGTGCCTAAAGGCATGTTTAAAAGGTAATTTCAATGTGGTTTTAACTGGCTGCAGTACTAACCCAGGAAGGGCGAGGGAAAATCTGGCAAGGGCTGCTGAAGTTTTGAGGTCTTAGATTTTTGGATTACTGTCACAGTGGGATGCAGCTGGATTATTATATGAGCAGAGCTTTGTTGCAGCTTGCATGGCTGTAAAGGGAAAGGAGTTTCACAAGCAAAGGAAAAGAAACAAAATAATATATATAGTACCAGTGTGTGTATGCATAGGCAGAACCTTTTATAGCAGCAAAAGATATCCCTTGTGCTCCAGTACCTGCTAATGCTCCGGACTGGGACTCTGCCACGTGAGCCTTCTTCATTTTTAGAAAATACCCTTTTAGTCATTAGTTGCAGGCAAGATCCCAATAACCTCTGGATCTGATAGTGGGATAAAAGCTATCATTCATCGGTTATACCTATATATTTTCTAGTGAATAGAGTCAGAAACAGACAGAAGAGGGGGTTATGGGGGGAAAGAGGTCTGGCCTCCATGGCACTGTGTCTAGTCGGTGTTAAAGAGAAGCAGTTCCCAAGACATTTTGTAGCTGGAGCCTAACAGAGCCTTAGATTGAGACTGTGATTCAGGATGGCGAGTATTAGCCTTGGGAATACTGCTTCAGAAAATTCTTAAATTGGAAAACCAAACCCCAACTGAAAACATGTTTTGACCTTTTTTTTCCCAAATATTCCTATTTAAGAATGGAGGAAAAGAGGCTTTCCCTCCAGTTCTGATGGCAGAAGTGATATAAGGGTGATCGCATCTGCTTTCATGCAAAATTTCAAATTGATGTTCTACATTGTAAAATTTAATCAGATTCAGGCTCTGCTTTGGTTGATTTGCAGAGCGAACTATCTCTCATGACCAATGCAATTGTTGACTGCTTTTCCATCATGATACTGGTGGATGCAGTACTGCTGTCATTCAAAGTAATTTTCATGGTCTGGTCATCACAAAACTACCCTCAAAACAACTTTTCCAAGAAACATTTTCAGAAGTTCAAGGTCAATCGTTAGTTTTTTCTGGCTTTATGAAAATTTTGTAAACTTCTTGGTTAATGATCCCACACAGAATCTCTGCATTCAGCATTTGCAGCTGGCTGTAACGTGACCTGAATTGTTTGTACTGATTTGAAACTTTTTTGGGTATCATTTTTTAGCTGACCTGAATAAACTAGTCTACCAGGGCTCTGAAATGTTGGAGAGTGACCTAATGGCCACATCTACAATATCAAATCAGTCTTCCAGCCTGCACACTCAGCAAAGTGAGTGCCAACACCTCCAGATTCTATCCATTTCGATCAATTTAAATTCATTTAAAAGAAGAAGTTCTGTTGTCAGCATTATTTTCTTTATTGTGTTACCCAAATTTCCATATGGGCTATTGTGTTCTGAATATTGTATTCTTCCTAGTCATTCAACAGGACATGATATTCTTGTGTTATTTTGAGTTTTCCTATGTGTGTCACCTCGCAAATGGCAAGGTTTCACCTGGGTTTCCTTTAGGCATATGGCTAGACTGCATGCTAAATAGTATTGGCAAAAGGGTCCTCAGGCCAAAGAGTCAAGAATTTCCCATAATTTCTAAAATTATTTTGGACTCTTCCAAGATGTAAAATCCTATAGAAATATAGGCCACTTAAGAACTGCTGAGGCCATGTTGTACATTTAACTCATTTTCAGATACTTTGGACTTTTTAAGAAATTTTCCATTATCTGAGGCCAAATTCATGTGGAATTCTTGCATAAAATACCTGATGGATACTTTTATAAAGTCCAAATTAGTGCCAAATACGTTTTTTAAGCAAGCTGTTTTACCTGAGACCTCAAGCCTTAGCCAAAGCCTGTGCAGTCTATAACATATTCACTTCAAATTCTAATCCAGAGAATAAAATGTCTGTGACTTTTGGAGCATCCTCTTAGGGGACAGGGTGGCATTTTGAATTACTGCTTCTTTAGTGACAAGTACCTTGAAACATGTATCTATAGTCCCACAGCATAAGAGAATAAGAGAGTAAGATAAGATAATAATGGAAAATACAGATTAAATGATGCTTTCCAAGCCTTAGCTTTTAATTTCTCCACTTTGAGGGTAATATTTTAACATTGCTTTGTTAGTGATATCAGTAGAGATTATGCTTATACATCTGTTTGTCTGTCTGTCTGTCTATCTATCTATTGTGATTGGTAAATCAAGTATACAAACACTTGATCTGAAAAGAGACTACTTAGATATTTCATGGCCTATTTAGTACAGCTATAAGGACATTTCTTATGAGAACATATTGTTCAAAAATGACAGAATAAGGGCATTACTGCTGACTTGACAACGTAAAGAACTAGGAGGAAAACATGCCAGAAATGATTTACAGATACCAGAACACTGCTGTAACTGGAAATTTTTTTGCCTGTTGAACACCTTATGGAATTTTCTTCCTCAAGGTCTGGCTTACATTCTTTTTTTTTTTTTTTTTAACACAACATCTGGGTAGAAAACTTTGTTATAGACAGGATATTTTTGGGGAAAAATTGCTTCTTTCTGTTGGAAAAGCATCCAATATTTTATGCTACAAGGAGACTTCTGTGGCTATACATCTTTTGTGATGCAAGCTTTTTGGGACAAAGTCTCTTACCTCTTTCAATATGTAAGATACACCTTACACAGTAGGGCTCTGTTCATTGTTTCTCATCTTTTGTTTTGTCTACATTGAGCCTTTTAATGAAATATGGAGTCTGCTTGGTATGCTGCGCGACAAAGCTGAGACAGCCTGTCCCAAAAGAAATGTGTGATGTGAATTCCCTCTTGGGGCCTTTGACATTTGTCCTTTCTCATATCCTGCCTTTTATCTAAAATAAGTTTTCTGGAGTGCAAGTAATGGTGATTCTTTGTGCATAAAGAAATCGGTATCTTTTTGGATTTTAACTTAAGTGAACAGAGATTTTTGCACCCTTTTTTTGTCCTGCAAATGAAGCAAAAGTAGTCATCACATAATTCTAAGAACACATTGTAGATCACCCAAATCTTAGTCTGTAATGACCTGGAAACTGTTTTACTGGTGAAATAACCCATCTGAAATGTCTGGGAGGTTCATCATCATGATGGCCAGAAGAGAGAAGGATGCATTTCACAGGTAACACAGCCTATCTGTGAAAAACTTGGGAAGTTCCAAGTTTTCCATGACACTTTTGTCTTTATGATCAAGTCTTTAAAAAAAAAGTTATTTAAACCAGTTTTTCTCTGATAGTGTTTTTGGCTGTTCATCAACAATTTTCTACTTTTCCTCAATTAACCTGAATTTATTCAAGGCAGTTGCTTTCTAGGCTATCTGAATCAGTACTTTCTCCTCAGAAGAACAGCACCTCTTCACAGATTGCCACTCAAGTTTTGATAAAAGGTAAAATTGCAGCCATGAGAAGATTTTTATTCTTTTTGTCCCCCAATTTTGTTCAAGCTACGTGCATTCAGCTAATTCAAACCTAGAGATGCAATAATTGAGGCGACAGTTTTTGTAAACATATGCTATTTGAGTAGTACTCTGTGGTGTGTAACAGATAGAAAATCAAAGCAGACATTAAGGAGATTTCAGCAACACTCAGACTCAACCAGCTGGAATAGTGACTGTAGCAAGCAGCCAAGTTCAAGGCAAGGGAGAAAGATAAACAACAACCTGGTGGTGATGAGTGAACTTCGGTGAAGTTAGTATGGTGACTATTTACAATAATATGCTATTATAGAGAGTTTAAGATCAGAATAAGTAAGGGAATAAACTTTAAAAGCAGACACCACTACGAGATGTTGAAACACTTCCTGCAAACGCCCCAGTTTTCTTTCTGGTGCTTCAATGCTTCCATTGTAGGTGGTGACAATGATTGCAAAATGGCAGAAGAGCAAGAAAGCTTTGACTTCTGCACAGCATTGCTGTGCTCTGCTTTATCCTCGTGCTACTTCCAGTGCTAGCGAGGCCAATTCCCCTTCTGAATGTGTTGGCAGAAATTTTTTCCTCCCATTCCTTCCAATATGAATCTTCTCTGAACACAAAAGAAGTAACTTCTGGAGGAGGGGAGAGAGAGACAAATGAAAATGCACATTTGGAAAATTCTTCACAATTTTCCTGAAGATATTCTTAAAGAAAGGACAAAGTAATGAAAGATAAAAGGGTGAAGAACCTGGTGTGGATTTGAAGTGAGCAGCACTCAGACCCACTCCTGCAAGGAATTTCCAGGTGGATGTTGAAGTGCTGCATGATATAGAGGATATCTGCAAGTGATTTGATATCTAGGATGCAGAATTGAGCTTTAATCCACTCAGTGATGTATGGATAAGGACACCTGGCCAACATCTGGAAAAACTTAAAACAGGAGGGGGTCCGGTGCATTCTTTCAGATAGTTTTTGCCTATTACTGTTTCCCCAGAAATTGTTTCCTGTGTGTGCTTCATTTTCAAGTGCATGAAAATAACAATTCGCTTTCCAGATCTCCATTTTGGCACTCCAGAGAGAGGAAAAAGGTGCACAAGAGTAGACGAATGAGAGTTGACTCTGAATCTGCCCTTCAAAGCTTCTCAAGTGCCAAGCAAAGCACAATGACATGAACTGACAAGAGGGCATGAATGAAGTAAGGATGCTGGCACTCACAAACCCAGAGTAACCTGCCCATTAAGATCAGATGAAGTTGTCTTAACTGAGGGTATCAGTGTGTCCTACTTAGAGCAAAACGACGAATAGCTGCAGTGTGTGGAGACTTATTATGTTCCTATTGAAGTAACATAAAGCAGCTTTGGAAGGCCATTGTGTATGTGGTTGGCGAGGTTTTTTAAAGATGCTGAGTTTTCTGATGTGGTTAATGCGACATTACTCTGCAGAGAGTCAGAGAGGAAATAAATCCCTCCAGGTGGTATTCAGGAGAGCTTGTTCCTGGTGACATTGCTGCCTCTGAACCAGGAGCTGCTGTGGCAGGGGAAGGGCAGGATGGTGAAAATCGAATTGAAAAGGCACAGTTTGTCCAAAGAAAAAGCCTTCCTTAGCGTTGATATTTTCAAAGTGTAAGGCTTTTCTGTTTTTCAGTTGACCAAACTGGGCACAGGACATGTGCAGCACTTTGTCCAAAAAGCCAGTCTGAGACACAGAGGTGGCTTTTGTGTTAGCCCTGAGTTTGTTGGCAGTATATGGGTTTTAAGAGTAAAAAAGACTGCTGTAGGGCAAATCTCTGCCCCAGAGCTTTCCACTGGAAGGCAGAAACAGCTCTGATGCGAGTGGTAAGTACCCCACTGGTAAAAGACTTGCCTTTCACTCAATTTTTAGGGATCCTCTGCTTTTTAAATAAGACAATCTGTCTTTAATAATGTTATGACACACAGAAGTACTGGGAACAAAATGATCTTTATTTTCTGGCTGTAGTAACGTGACATGGGCCTGAAGTTACAGCCAGTTACACTTTATCCAGTGGCTCTTATGGTTATTGTTATAAAGTTTTATCCTTGTTATCATCAGGATGGTTTTGAATTCATTTTTTCCTATTCTCACAGTGTTGCAGCCAACATGACCCATACCATTCTGTCAGACATACTGGAATTGTATCGTGTGGTTTAAAGCAGATTCTGGGGGAAACGTCAGCCCACATAGAAAATCTTTTGACTTCTTAGCCTCATTCCAGTCTAAACCAGCACCCGTGCTTAAAAAAATAAAAGTGAGTATGCAGCTGCATGTTTGCAAACTGAGCACAATGTACACATGTTTACAGAGTGTAAAAAAAAAAAATCCCATCTATTTTACTAGGCTATATTTACAAGCCACCAGGCGCTCTCCTTTCTCTTGGGAGTTTGGAGATAGTCTTCAAATGATCCTTAGCTTTACAAGGCATGAAAATAAATTTGGAGCTAAAACAGGCAGATTCTTGGCAAGGTTTTTCTTTCACGCTGCCCTATGCAGCTATCAGTGCAAACCAGGGCCAATGTCTTTGGCTGTGAAAAAGAAAGAGCTTATAAAAATAGTACCACAATGTTTTGTGCGGGGTGTGTGGCCATAGTCATGTTAAAAGAATAGCACAAGTATTATTACAGTAAGCTGTCTATACAAAGAATTTGCCGAAGTCGAATGATTGATTGTTAAGAGTTAACATTTACAATAGGATTGGCCCATATGTTCAAGAATAATTGTTGCACTAGATGAGAAAATGGAAGATCAACCGCTTCTAAGGATTTCTGAAATGTTACAGTCAAATTCCCATCTCTGTTTGTGTATGAACTCTCTCTGACAAAGGAGAGCAAGGCAAGATCTCTCCTTTTGCGGTTACAGGGTAACAGCAGAGCTGCTTCCTGGAGACCAAGGCGTTATCCAACCTGCAGATGTCTGAACCTCCATGCACCAGGATCTGGCACACACATCCTTACAGCCACACCCCTGCCAGTCCTCTTGCCCAAGGGTCTGCTGCAATAAGGTGGTGCAAACAAATGCCCAAGTTGCACCCTTTCCGAAAACAGGGAGAAAAGAACTGAGAAAGGAAAGGTCCCATCTTGCCCCAGGGAAATTGCGACAGCTCATTTATCTTCAGGGCCTTCTCAGATGTTGGCAGTTTAAGCAAAGAACTTGCTCTTCCACAATTAATCCAGTCCTGTAAACAACCAATTTTAAATCAGGGGGATAACTCTTATTTTACAACACAAGGGAGTTCAAGGAAAACAGAGAAATTGGGTAAAAAGATTAACTGTAATAGTACTGTTCAGAGAGAAGGAAGAATTGGAATATAGCCCAATATACCCTACATTCATCAGTAGTGAAAAATAAAGTTTATCTTCTGTCACAATGACATTCTGCACCAAGAAACGCTGCGTCCTGAAGTGATGATTAGTTACGGTGGGGTAAAAGTTGCACATGCATTTCAAGAGTTCTCTCAGTGGTTCGCACTGTATAATTTGCTAGAGTGGGTAATAAAATATCATGCTGCTTCTCATCCTGTCTAAGCACTTCTTGTCCTGTCTGAACACGTGTTTTCATTCTTCTTGGGAACATCTAAATTTTATTCAATATGAATTCTTTGTTATCCACCATAAGACCTTCAGGCACTATAAATTTATTTTAAAGAATGATTAATAAGGTTGAATGTTCCAATTCTTCCACATAGCAAAAGACAATACTCAAATTTGGTTCAAGGTGCACAGGATCAGATGGTGGGTAATTTCTGCAGAGTCTCAGTTATTCTGGGCTGGCTGCTGCTAGACCGGCAAGGCAGCACGGTAACGTTGATTAGACACTTTTCATCTGCCCGCCTGAGGATAGACGCACCAATGCTTTCCTAGAAGTGATGACATTTGGATGTCTGACAAATGTAAATGATTTGAAGGTATGTGGCGTACTGCCCTTTATACAGGCAGCAGCACAGTTTTCCTGATACCAGGCTTTAAGCCCCCTTGGACTTTTGCAGCAGCCCCAAAACAACAGCAGTCGCAAAAACACAGCAAGAAGCAGCGCGCGAGCCTGAGAGCAAGGATGGGAAGCAGCAGCTCTCCTGGGCACTTGGAGGCAGGGAGGAAGCGAGGAGACAACGGGCGGTCGGGGATCTAGGTGTGCTGACTTGAGCTGTTGTGCAGCCCAGAGTGGGCTTCCCCTCACCAGGGCTGTCCCTGGCTTCCTTCGGCAGTGGCGGCTTACAGAAGAACATTGCACAAAACCCACCCTTGGATCAGATTAACTTTTCTCATTGCGACCAACAGCAATAAGGCTGTAGCTGAGGAAGACCTAGAAAAAAAAATAATTCATGAAATCCCGCTCCTGAAGGATCATACCAAAGATGTCTTAATTCACAGGACTGCCATGGGGATACTGGTGGGACTAATGGTATTTGTTTGGCCAAATGCCTGATTATGGGAGAGAAACAGATTCAGAATTTGGTACTTTTTGAAATAAAGCAAGAATTTCTGTCTCTTTAAACAAAGCCAAAGCTCTTTGAAACACAGCTTTCAAAAGTCAGAATAGGTTTTTCTACAATTTCTTCTGTTCCCTCATTTGAAGGCAATGTTTCAGTTAGTTTAACTGCAGTCAGTACTGGTGTGGCTAGGAGCCAGCTGCCAAGAGGCTGTGAAGACTGACAGCAATTGGAGAGAAAATTGGAGAGAAAAAAAAGGACTACACTTCTTCAAGCTTTTTAATGAGGTGCAGCAAATTTAGAATGGCAAATACAGGTAGAGACTTGTTATTCAAAAGCCTACATTGACTAATTAATGGAAAAATCATGATTTTTTTAAAGAAAAGAGGCAAGATTGGGAGATAAATTACTCTTCAATATCCACTTGTACATTGTGCTTTCTGTTCAGTGGGAATTGTTTCTATCAGCAGGAAAAATTAAGTGTAATTAGAAAATTATCTCTTGAGATCATTTGAGTCCTGGTTTATTAAAAAAACCCAAGATGCTTTTGGCATCTGCAGGTGTTCTCAGCCTGGCCTGGTTAGTCCCTGCCATTGTCCTGTTACCAGCTGCCTTTTATCAAAACAGTGATATCCTTGAAGGACTTGCATGGTCTGAGGACCGGTCAATGAATGCACCAAGATAAGCATGTGTGAAATGAGTAGCGCGGTGCCAGCTCCAAAGTAACCACGGTGCCATGAGCTGTCTCCTGAGGTGTATATTAACTAAATACCATCTTGTGAAAAAGAGCAGCGAGGCACCCTTTGCACGGTTATACATTTACCCCCTCTCTCAATGGTATTGTTTCTGCAGGTTTTAAACATGAAGAGCTTTCCTGGAAGAGGTTGTCGGTCTCACAGAGGCTGCAGAGGTGACAAAGGAGCTGTGTTCATCGCCTTGGGGATGTCGCTCCACATCTCTGCCGTGGTGAAGGCGGCTCTTTGAGCAGCCCTGCACCCAGCTGGGTCCCTGCTGCTTGGCTGGGAGAAGGGCTGCACCACATCTGTGGCTTTTCGTACATTCCTGTGGACAAGCACTACAACATGCAAAGAGAAAAAATGCAATGTGTTTAAAATGACGCTTTGAATTGTCAAGGTGATCAGCTCACTATCATTCAGTTAGAAAACAGTTTAATTGCATGTTCAGGGCTTTCTGTGTCCATATTGGTTTGTGCTTCAAGGGTTTGAGTCCAGTCCCAAAAGAAGCAGAGGGACGCACCCATTTATAGCTACCTCAGTGGAATGGGGACAACTGGAAAAATTAACAGAAGGAAAGTGGGAGGGAATGAAAACCTAGGAAAATACAAGCTGTTCACTCACCTCTACCTGGACTGTTTGTGCAACTACAGGCTAAAAAACCCGCAACTGATCCATATTTACAAATGGAAGGAATGAAGTTACTGTATCGACATTTCATACCATAGCAGAGGAACTTTTCCTGCATTTTCACGGGGATTTGTTTTTTAAAGGAAACATTAATGTAATGTATTACAAACAGAAGGCCCCCTTCTGCTTGTGCTTTTCCTGTTAGCATGGAGCTGTTCCAATGCTGTTAGTCAATGGGAGGAGTATCGCAGTGACAGGACTGGTCTGGACCCACAGGACAATACAGCCAGTGCTGGCAAGGTGACAGAGGAACCGTGCTTAATAAGGCCATTTGTAATGTCCATGATGTGAGCAGCTGTGTAGTAGCTCTGTTGCAGAATCAGATCTATAAACCAGACATTATAACTACAGTATCCTGTTAGGCCATTGCTGGGAGAAGATTTTTTTGAAGTTTCTGCATTTGATAATTTATAACGCTTAGAATGCTTGCGCTTTATTTTCCAAAAAGAAATGCCTCAAACTGTAAAATTGTAAATGATATTATTTTAGAGTTATTATCATGTTTCCTGAGTTCTTCTTATGGTTGCTTATCAGTCATGATACAAAGGAGCATTTAGAGATGTACTTTCGTGCTTGCCTTTCCAGAGTACTATTTAAACTTACTTTTCAATGTTGTTTTTTTCTAATTAGAGATGCAGATATGAATTAGGGCATATGGGCCGAGTCCAATGCTATTGAATTCAAGAGTAAGACTCTGACTTCGGGGGATGTTAAATCAGTCACTTTGGCCAAACATTGAAATTTCAGTGTTTTCTTGTGAAGTGTTGAAATGCAGGAATCAGTCTCAGATCAGATCCAGCTTTCTTGACTGTTTTTTATCCTTGGCTAAGCCTTCAAACAGCTTCTGTTGAAAATACAAGGTTTGTTACCGTCTTCAACATGAACAGAGCTGGTTAATTTCTGAGAAGACGTAATATGAACAGTCTAGAAAATGAAACTCAGAAATGGATATTCTTCTCCGCTTACAAAAACGCAGCCTTGTGTGAAGTGGTGCTCCATAAAAATAGACACATGCATTATGAACTATGGTTGGCAACATTTAATAAATGTTGCAGTTTAGGCGTGGAACATATGTTTTGTGTGAGTGATTTTCCTTTAGTCCTAAAGTAAATGATGCTATTTCTTATGAACTTACACTGAGAAATCCCTGAAGGGTTCAAACTTTTGATTGATTGCTATCTTTTCTTCTTTTTTTTTCCTGTTTCCCCTGCAGAATGAGCTTCAGAGTACATAATTCTCACTTCCGGACAAATTAAGAAGGGAAAAAAATGCCGGTTTTATGACAAATATTTTGTAGCACAACAAATATTCACACAATAGAAGTATCAGCTAAGAGAGCTGGGCAATTTTACCCCCAAATCTGCTGAGAGGTGAGCAATAGTAATCAACTAGCACATTATCTGAAAAGTAAATTATGCGTCCAGTCAGACCAACTATGCTAAAATGAGTGGCAGAAGAAGATGTCAAGATTTTTTTCTTTATGACTTCCATTGGTATGTGTTGATTTTTTTTGGCACTGCCCCAGGCCCCAAGTGTATACAGTTGAACAAGGGGAAAAGGCAGCAGATTTTATTGATTCATAATATGGCTTGCTGTAATGTTCTGAGGGAAAACAAAGGGCTTTAGTTAGCTATAAGGTACTGTAATATATATTTAACTGGTATAAATTATAAGGTTGTCTCTCCTTAAGAGTATAAAATATAAGGTTGTTTCAGAGAGAGTCTGAAGTAAAAAATGATTAAAGCACTGTCCAAAGTAGACAAATTCATCAAACCAACTTAGTTATTAAAAGAACACAAACTTGCATATGAATTATTTGCTCCTGCTCAATTTTACCAAAGGCTGCTAACCATTCCCAGTCTGAGATGAAGGGTAATTTTGTTCTGAAGACAGCACCGTGGCATGTGATGCATTGCAGAATGGATCAGGTAACTTGACTTGGTTTTTCTCCTCGATGCTGTTTCCACTCAAACTTCCTAAGAGTGGGAAGCATCATTTTCTCTAAAAGTTGGGTTCCTTTTGACTTAATACAGTGTGGGATTTGTATAGATCCAAATAACTTCCAGAGGTCCCTGCCTCTCTCTGTATGGTGTCCTGAAATGTTTCTGTTAATGTCCTTGAGCACCAGCAGAGCTCGATGCAGTGGATGCACTGAACTGTCATGATGCACGATGAGGTTTGTGTATGGGCAGGTCAGTGTGGCAGATCTTTGACGTTGATCAAAATGTAAAATCGTTGTCAGAGTGAATTTGCAGCATCACTTCTAGGTTTAAATGGGTCTTTACAGAGCCAACAAAAGCTGAAGACTGGAATAGATGCTGCCGTGTAGCATGCAGGGTCTCGGCATGCCAGGGACCTGCTACATGGGGGCAATCAGTGCGTTGCTCTGGGGCAGGCGTAGGGCAATGGGCTACAGGAGACAAGACAGAAGCCCTTGGTTGTGTAAAGTTCATGATGAGCCTGGGGTACCAACATCTTAAACTGTTTGTAGCCATCCCAAAACGTATGTTACCTCTTCTAAGCACCAAGAAGATAGTCTTTCTTAGGAAAAACTGTAATTTGTCACATGCACTAATATTAATATGTGACCAAAGTAAAAGGGCTCCAAATCTAATCAGTTGAATATAAATCCTGAAGTTATACACACAGCATGAAGCACTGTAGAATTTGCCAAACTAGACATCTAAAATGGAGCTAAAAAGGGTTATGAATATCTGGGGTGAAATTTTGGCTCACTGAAAAGAGTGGGAATTCTGCCATTGATCTGAACAAGGCTAGGATTTCTCTCTCCTTAGACTCCCTGCCCTGCATCTTTTCATTTTATTAGCCATTCTGCTTGCTGTTTGCATGCGTTTTTATTTTACATGGAAAGATTATATTATGTCAGAATATAATATTTCACAATTGGCAAGACACCCCGCGTCCTGCAACTGCAGTTGTAGTTGCCCATAGGGAAGCAGCGAGTGGCTAATGGCCAGCAAACTGCAGTATTGAGGAGGGGTTACAAAGGAAGCAGAGCAGCGATGGAGCAGAGGAGGAAGGGGGCCCCTGCCTTGCATTCTTCTATGTGGGAGTCAGGGAGAAGCTGCAGCCATCTGTGCTCTTAGACACTTCCTTTATGTAGTCTGCAATGGTAAAACTGGCTGCCACAGTGGTCATTCAAGGCTCTTTTTTTTCCCCAGTTGTTATCCAGCGTGAGCTGCAGCACTTTGAGCCTTCCTCCAACCTACTCATTGCATGTGTTGACTGTGGAGCTAGAGTGCCTGCTCCTAAAGCTGAGAGGTAGGTGAGCTGTGCTCCTTCTGCCGACATCTTTTACAAGGGATGTTTCATGCACAGTGGATGATACTTCGCTGGTGACTGGGGAAATACAACTCGTAGCTGCACAGAAAACACTATTTCTGTGGACCAAGTTCAGCTTTCTGGCTTACTGGAGAAAGGCCCCATCTCTTCCTTTGGCAAATCTTTCAATCCATCCATCCCTATTTTTATTTCTTTATAAGGGAAATGTTGTCTCTAGTAAAAGAAGAAATTCTGTGAAAAATACACTTGGTACGTTTGCTGCTGCTGTTTCTCTGCTCACTTTTGTTCACAGTTTGAAGGAAGCTTTCTCTGAGTACAGAAGGCTTTCAGGAGGCAGGCCAGCCCCCCAAAGGCACTGGCTAGAACGCTTTGTGCACCCCTGCACTCACAGCTGTGGTCCCGACAAAGCTGCGGTCCTCAGTGGCATTGCATTGTATCATGTTATATTTGCAGTCCTTCTGGAATGCTTTTTTTCCATATACTTTATCCAGAGTTTGGTCATATATTATCTGCCTGACAACTCGACACCTATAAAAATTTATGAATTTGTATTAAAACCAATACTTGATTATGTCAGTGTTTATGAGGCTTCCCATGAGCCCTATATTCTTCAGTTGAATCTAGCTATAGCCCCTCATAATAATAATAAACCAGGCCATATTTCACCATTTCTCTGTTAACATGACTCACTGCTAGCAATTACAGTAGCTACCAGCTCACACTTTTGTTGATTTTAAGGATTTGCTGCCTTGTAAGGGTCTTTGCTGATCTAAACACACATAGACATACATTCAGTGGGCCTCCTTAACTAGGCTAGAAATAGCTGTGGGTGCATTTTTCAGTTTTCAGAGAACAACGTCTATCTACAGTTATTCACACAGAAGTGTGTAGTGATTCATAATGAATACATAATTGTGGCTTTATATACTGATAGTAAGAAAAAATTGACACCACTTGGTCCATTGTGTTTGCAAACGCTCTGGATATGGAGACCGACAGAAAAAAATAAAGAAGAAAAAGCAAATATGCTGCTTCTTCCTGCAGTAACCCTCCTCTTGTTTCCATCCCTTACTTGTCTGGATCAGCCTTAAGTACTGCATTCTGGAGCTTGATAGAGAACTTGTGTGGAGTGCCAGCTGCAGCCGATATGCTTAAGCAATATATGAGTCGTCTTCTGGTTTCTGCAAGGGAGGGTATTTCACCTGAAGTTAATATTTTACACTCTGGTTTTGGTATTGTGCAATTCTTCTAACTTCATTGTCCAGTTTGTAAAGTCAAACCAATGTATACAGTAAGACCATAAAAGAAAAGTAAGAATCTAGAATTTTAAATTAGAAGTCAGTGAGTCTGGGGGATTTCTAGGCTTTAATACTAGCAACGGTAACATACTACTACTGTTAGGGTAACTGTAAGCTGTACAACATGCTTGCAATATAAAGATTCTTACGTCCTAAGAATGATAAAGCTGTTTTGAAAAATGAATCAGGGAAAAAACTTTTTATATATATAAATATGTACATACAATATAAAACACATCCACATTATCCTACTTCAGGATATCCTAATTACTACAGAGGAAGAACACGGAGGGGCACAAATAATCTATGTGAAACACAGGAGCAAATTTCTTTTAATTTCCATTTCTTTACTTCCCATAACACATAGCTATAATATTTCTGTAATATGAGAACTCCACAGGGATAATTTTTGCTAGTTTGAAGCATCAGCTTGATAGAAGTTGGCTCCAGAAGTTATAGCTGTACATAAATTTACAACTCTTAGCAGTGAATATGTAACATATACACAACTTTTAGCCAACAGTTATATAGCATTGTAACATTTTTTATGGAGAAGTAGAACTATGATGATTCTTGAACTTTTTAGTTCCTTCTGTATCAAATTGTATCTCCTGGAAAAGAACAGATGACTTACGCCTAAGTTTAAATGATTTTGAAGTTTTAAATTTAACAGATGTAGATAATGCCAGTACTATTCCCCAAAGATTTTTTTCATGTCTCAGAATATCTTGTTTGACTTAATTGTCTCAAGATAGTGGTGTTAAAACCCTTCAGGATGATAGGTCATACTTTTCCAAGTCAGATTAAGTTCCACTCCTATAGAAGCATTTATTGCATCTGCAAACCTTGAGATTACTGACAAACGTAGTATGTTGCATTTTGCAAAGTCCTGCAGGACTTATCCCCATAACCTATACAAAAAGCAGGGATTTAGAAAATGGAGCGAAAGGGGAGAGAAATTGGTAGGTTATTTTATGGGTATAGAAAATTCTATCATTCCTAGAAACTCCACTGTTCTAGAGCAATCTTAAAAACCTTTTCTGATATTCGTACTGTCAAAAATGTGGGCAATGAAAGATCAATGTTTTTGAAAATGATAAAGATGAATCATTTAAAAGTTGTGATCTAGATTCACAAGAGTAGTTAAAAATCATGTAGGTCAGGAGAAGGTGATGGTTACTCCTTTACACCTATTCCAGTAGAATAATTAGACAACCTTCCTCTTTTATTCAAAGCAGAGTTTGGAGTTCTTATCTTCCATTTTGTAAGACTATTTCCTAACCAGTCAAATGGTCAGGATGTTGTAGTCAAATTTCTACTTTAAAGATTTCAGGAAAGGAGCTGAATGCACATTTTCCTTGCCTGCATAGTGCTCTGACTACTGGGTAGAGAATATAAAAGTGCCACAATCATTTCTTTCTCTTCCTTATCCTTGCAGATGTGATCAATTACGAGTCTTGCCTTTTACTTCTTTTGAAAGTTTCCTGAGAGTCACACAATTCCTACCCACGGTTCCTACAGTGCTGATAGTGTGAGAGGTGGTAGCATTCACTCATACAGATATATACATCGGAGCTGAAATATTGCACACTCCAGCTTGCATTCTTTCTCTCTCTCTCTGCTACTCACCCTCCTACAAAGTCAAGATAGTTTCTGCATGGCTGTGTGAACATCTTAAGGGATACTTGATGACTGTGCAAAGCTGACTTGCAGTCTAGCTATATAATTAGCAAATACAGAATTTATTCCACTAACATAAATCATATTCCTTTATAGAAAGAAATAATCAAGTTAGTATCATTACATTTTATAAAATATGAGGAAATAATTTCAAGGTCAAGATAGAAATGGCCTTCCTTTTAATTATTTTGCTATTACAGAGTTCGTTTACTTTTATTGCACTGTAATTGTTAACTAGAGACAATTGTAATTTAAAATACGATCCTATTTCCCTAGATAAAAACTAGAAAAATCAGTATTAGGCACTATGCTTTATATTTGCTAGTAAGAGCTTGTAACATCTCCACCTTGTGGTTGTTCCTCTGAGTAACGAGCCTAGACTGCTGCATCTCAAATGGTAGGTTATTTTGGCTCTGGGACTCCAGGTTCTCTGAACACAAATATCATACATTGAGGGATTTTAGCTAAGATATTCTTTTATTTAAAAAAAAGCCTGTTGTACTGAATTTAGATTAAAATTTCAAGCTTTTATCAGACATTATGAAAATTTTATATTTTAGACAACATCAATAATTAAAGTCAGGAATAAGTGACTACAGAAGCAATAAACAGGATGACTGAAACTGTCCAATTTGAAAAGAAGTGTTACTTACATAAAAAATGCCATCAAATCAAATAATAAAATGACCCAAGAGCTGGGTCAAGAAAATGAGTTATCTTTTACTCATCAAAATATTTGCAAGTATCCTTATATTTGTTGAAAAAAATGAACATTACACACCATAATATTCACTATGTTGAGTGGGAAAGTGTTATTGTCCGTTTTTCACAAGGGGAAAGCTAACTGAAGAGAGAAAGTGCTCTTTCACAAGGTCACAGAGTGAGACAGTGATGGAAAAGAAGAGTAACCCAGACTTTCCCTTTTACAGTCCCAGGCATTTTACTGTTAGATCTACCATTTCTCATCTTGATTTAGTATATTAATAATATCAGGAAATGGTCTACTCAACTCTAAGAAGCCTTGGATCACAGGTATTAAGTCAGCACTGGTTGCAGAAGTTGAACTCCTTTTTTTTTTTTACTTTTTCAATTTGCAAATGTAAGAAAAATGTCCCATGATATTTCTGGTATTTCCCTGATCACGGTCAGCCAGAAAAATTACGACACAAGCTCTTTTGTGGTATTTTGGCACTTCCTGCACACACCAGAATTTTAAAATGTCAGGATAGGTAAATATATGTGTAATTATGTTATCCGGGTTTTCTAAAATGTCAGAAATACTTTTGCTCGATATTTTACATTAATGTTTCCCCACCTCTTATTTCCAAGTTCCAGATCTCATTGTAAGCATGATTTTGTTTTGTCTGTATTATTTACAGCTACTTCACCTTTCTCCATAGAAATCTTTTTTTCTTTTTTTTTTCTGACAGAATTCTTTTTTCTGTCCTCAGTGTTCTATTGAAAATTTACCCTTCATGTTCATATGTAGTCTGTGCTTCATAAGCAGGACGTAGAGTTTTGAGGTGGGGAAAGAAGATGGAAGGAGGAGCTGTGAGGATGGTGGATGATGGAATGTGGTGAATGTGGCCAAACATGGAACAGGTTAATCTAGCTAAATATAGATGTCTTCACTGTAGGTGTCAATATCTGAGCTAGTCACCCCAGCCTCCTTAATGGGGCACTCTCAAAAGATTACTCAGAGATAACGTATTCCTTGCTCATAACTTCACACAACTGCTTTCTAGTTGTCAACATGTGAACTAGTAATGGACTTTTATAGTCAATACAGAAGAGGAGGCACTTTGAGGGCATGGTTAATGCTCCCATGAAGTAGTCATGTAAAGTAAATCATAGACAAGTTTCTCTTTTCTCTATTGACTACAAAGAGAATGTAGATTGATAGCTCAGATACAACATCTGAAGAGTGGTCTGTGATTTAGGCTAGAGGAACCATGTCCGGCACAACTAATCTCCAGAGGATCCAGATGATGCTCTCTTCTCACCAGTGAAAAATGCCTAGAACTTGCTGAAGGACTTCGACTCCAAAGCTGTGGTGCCACGTGCCCTGATCGCCCTTGTCCCCAGGCGCTGGCTATGTAGCGTGGTGTAACCCCAAGTCTGGTGTTCAGAGCTGTCCTGACCATTTAGTAGTCTTCTTCAGATTAGGTATTGATGATAGGAGACTGAGTTGAATTACACAGTTTGATTTCTGAAACAGAATACCCCAAATAGAAAATGTGATTCTGGTGTGTGTTCCTTCATGCACAGTAGTTTTGATCACCATATGGCGACTAAGCCATACTGCCCTGCTTCGCTGACATGATTTCAGAACACTACTGTATTAAATAACCACGGAGCTTTGAAGAGCAGATCACTTGAGGGATGGGTGGGCAAACTTCAAAAGGCTAAAAAAGTTTGTTCAAATAACACATTCATGTGCTTATTGGAAAATAATTGGTCTGGAAGTCAAGCTTCAGTCCCTTCTTGTCTCAGACGTTTGCAATGCTGAAGGAAAACCGCACCTTTCAAACTTGTGCTCTGCTGAAGTTCAGTGAGGCTCCAAAGAGTTTTTAAAATGTTCAACTTTTCAGCATTTTTTCCAAGAGGGAAAATTTCACCCCATACTGTTTGAAAAAGTCCCCCTGCAACTAATTAAAAGCAGCATGTAGAACACATTGCAACAGTCCTGTTGTCGCCGAGCCCCTTAGGTGGTCGTGCAGACCACAGGCATTTGCCTCCTGTGGGCTCCGGCAGGCGAGGGCTAGCGGCAGTGCTCCCATCAACAAAAGAGCCCCAGCAGCCCTGACTCAGGCAACACCACCGATGAAGCCAGCTGGAGCGGTGCCTGAGCGAGGGCTGCAGGGTTTGGCCATGAACGCTTCCAAACAGGACGGATGCTCCAGCCCAGGAAATGCTCTGCGCAACAGGCTGTCGCCCCCAGAACCACTTGATGTTAGTGGTATGCGGAGACCATGTTAATCTACTGCCACAGGGTAGAATAAAGTTGACGTTAGCGCCAACGATACTTGCTTAGCCAAACCCTGCTCAAGTCTTACTCATCCTGTAGACTGAGAAATGCTTAGAATGGTCAAAACCTAAAATGTCTATTTTTAATCAGTGAAAGCATCTTTATTAGGTTTTAGGGGATCGTGGGCTGTGTGCACATACACACAAAATCCTACTATCCAGAGCATGAGTTAAGGAAATAAGAAAAGTCAGCTCTGTTCAATATGATCTGATGGAGAGCATAAAGGGATATCGCTTGTTCCCTGACTCCGGCCAGCCGTCTCTAAAGTAGTAACAGCAGCATTTCCCTTCCAAGCTGTTCGAAGGTTTAGCTGGTCGCCTTCTGTAGCACAGCTTGTAATACTCATCGTGGGCAATATTAACTGGGGTAGAGCAATATCATGACAAAAATTTGAAAGCAGGCTTTTTCTTTGGAGTTAAAGGGAAGTTCTGCTTAAAACCATTGCTAGCATGACATGCAACCGTGCTGATTATAGAGATTTACCTTACTCTGTTACCTTAGTTTTTACTGAAACACACTCCCTGCAGCACAGAAAACACAAATACTTAATTTTTGACATTTATCTTAAATTCATCTGCTAGAATATGTATTTGGAGGTATTTAAATGAATAGGTAAAGTTCAGAGTTTGAAATTTTCTGAAACTGGATTTTTATACTGATGATGCTAGGAGTCTAAAAGAAAACAACGTTCCTTTTGTAATTAACGCCGGCTGCATTCCAGTACAAAGTGCACTCATGACATCAATTTAAAGGGCATATGTTGGAGGGAAACACACAAAAGTGGTTTGGAAAGAGGTATGGAGTAAAAGTTTCTGAAGTGCCTAAGTCTTTTCAAGAAGTGAGACTTCAAGGACACTCAGTTGACTTCGAAAATTTTACCCAGGCTTACCAGAAACAGAAGATGACTTAAAGTTGGCTGCGATCCTCTGTAGCCGCAGAAAATTCTACACTTTTTGGATAGGTTTTATTCAAGTTACTCAAGATGTAGTTGCTCTTATTGCTGTGTTAGAAGGAGGTCCAGTTTGTTTTAAGGATTTGCTTTGACTACAGCAGCAGCAGGATTAAGTCTTAAGTCATTCGTCGGTAGAAGACTCAGAAAATTCTTTACCCCTTTTAATGTGAATATTTTTCTTTCTTCTTGCAAATTTTAGCTTCCATAGTTGCTTCTCTTTAGGTATGTCAGGTGCATTATTAAAAAAGCCTATCTTTAGGAGAGAAAGCATTTTTTCTCTAACATTTCCAGTTAAACAAAGAGGAAATAGCCTAAGTCTGCCCTCGAGTGTGTACATTTTATTGCATAGCTGAAACCAAATTCTGCATGGAAACATTTTATCAAGTACCTTATTTTTCTACACATTCCTGGAGGACCTGCAAAGGAGGAGCTTGTCAGCTAAATTGAAAACATACTAATAAAGTTAAAAAGTTAATGGGAGACATTTGCAATTTCCCAATAATTTTCCTAGTGACTTAAACTCGAAATAACTGTGTATACTTCTGCTACTGTTTTCCTTACATCTTTGTATCAAATGACATGCACAAGAATTAGTGCCGGATATCTACCATTTGTCGCACACCTATCAAATTATAGTTTTGCTAGGCAAACTTACAGTTCAGGTGGCCAGATCTCTGTTTGTCTGGGAGGCTATTTTCAATTACTTATAAGTAATAATGTGTGTTTTATAACTCAAACCACTTGTATAAATAAAGCTTAAAACCTTGTGACTGAGGCAATAAAATAGAAGCAAAGGTTTAGCTGTTGTAACCTACTATGCAGTCCATTTAAGGGCAGCGGCTGAAATATAGTTCTAGACTCTGGGCACTTTTGTGCTAACTAGACAATATAAAAAGACGTAATTTTTTTTCTATAATTAGGACAATTATTATCTAATAAAGCAGCTGTAACGATTGCTGCTTCTTTCAGTGAGCCTTGGTGAACCAAGACACGTCCACATGCTCTGCTAAAGAGTATGGGCTGACAGTGTTACCTTTGCCTTTTATCTCCAGGCTTGCAAAAGGGTGCCATTTAAATATACGATTTTCATTTAAGGCTACACAGAAGAATAGGCCTTGGTTAATTCTATCTTACTTTCTTCTGTGTCTTCTTTCCACTTCTCCATTTACTATGACTAGACTATCGTATCTGAAAATCCCATGGCCAGTTATGTATTTATACCAACTAATGCTGCATGTCTCTGGCATCCTGACTGAAGGGTCAAGAGAGAAATAGTTTTCATGGACTGAGTAGCTGTTTCAAAGGATATCTTTGGTTTTTCTTTTTCATTCCCTTCAGAATAAAATTTTCTGTTCAGGCACCTATTCTATAAAATTTATGAATTTGCTAGACCTTCCTGACCTCAGGAAAAAAAATATAAAGTGACATCTTACTCCTTTCTTTTATCTGCCTTAAGTCTCCAAGAACATTCCTCTGCATTCTTGCCTCTACTGATAACATCTTTTCTAGCTGCTAAAGAGCTGACAGCATATTACAGGGGTTGCACAGCACTGAACCCTTCTCATTTAGGTTTGGCCTGAATGCCAAAAATGTTGACCTTTTCTGTATTTAATATTGCTTAGCAGAGGCATCGTTCCAAGTCTTAATACAATCTACTGCTGAACCTTCTCATCCTCCTCCACTTCGATCTTCTAGCACTCCTAATTCAACATATGGGATATGGACACTCTACATTGCCTGGCATATCCTTTTACGTATTTCCAGAAGAGTCAGGAATTCTTCTGAATTCCTTAAGTGCTGCTGTATTTATCCTACTAGTCAGATTCTTTTATCAGTTTCTGATATCGGTCTCTGTTTATCTTTAAGGATTTAATAGTCTATCATTGTAAGTGGCTCATTTCTTTCCCACACAACCTTTTTTTTTTACCTGTTGCTTTTGCCCATCAGTTCTTTTGAGAGAAAAAATTTTTGCATGAGGACTTGTCCTATATTTTTCATATGGAAGTGATCAAAACAAAATTTGAATTAAGTTTTATGAGCTGGATTGTTTCTGAAACGTAGAGGCGATCCATGAAAATGCAAACACTTTGAATAGCTGCCTTTGGATTTGGTCAGATTTTGCAGTTGGACTAGATGATTGTTGTAGGTCCCTTCTGACTGAATTTTCTATTCTGTTCTATGCTATGCTATGCTATGCTCTGCTATTCTAGATATGACTAAGTTACTGGTTTTGGCCGTATACAAGGTGTATGATACATTAATTGGCTTGCTAAGCCTTTTTTTCAAGCTATGAAATCAAATTATAATAAAATTCTAGAACAGTTTTGGAAATTGGCATGTACCATAGAAATTTTTGTAAATAGTCTCTACTTATCATTTAACACATGATTTTGATTGTCTTCACAGTTGCAGTGGATTCACAATTATGTTTGCTGCTCACTTGAATGCCTAATTGACACCTACTTTGAAAGCAGAATCTAGTTTTCAGCTTGAAGAACAATTCCTATAATATTCCTTTATAAAATTCTAGCTCACAATGGTCCAAATGCTACAACTTTTACAGTTTTTATCCCAGTCTTCTACCTGATTTGCCACCCATCCTGGATACTGAGGAAAGTGGTTTTGTAAGCCAACAAAACAGAGCTATGTCCTGGGCCAGCTTGCTTCCAACAGCTGTCCCCCATGAAAAAAAGTACTTGGATAATGCCTCCAGATGTACTTTTCCAAACATAAAGATGCAGTTCTCAAAAGTCAGTCCCAGTAAAACTTATTCTTCTGAGCCAAGCCCAAACCACGGCGGTGCTGGCAATATACTTTCCACCAAACAGCACCAAGCCTATTGTTATTCTCCACAGGGTTGCGGAAAACTCCCCAATAAGGGCAATAACACAGCCCATGGGAAAACCATGCCAAGCAGATGTTAGGATATAATTTCTGATGAGAAGTCCTATGTTCCCCAGAGATCATTTCCACATTCACTCAGCAGATTCAGCCCTCCTGATGGAACAAGCAAATATAACACAATGGAAGGGATCTGCCCTTCTCTTTGTACTCAGTGTAAGTTTACTCTATTAAATCCTGAAAGAGAGATTCCTTACCAAGCACAGAGACACTCAAGGGATAAGACGTCCCTTATTCTGAATTACTGTATTATGCTTCAAATTAAAATGGCAGGGATTTTCGGGACTTCAAACTAGTTCAAAGTGGGGAATGTAATACAGTGGAGCTTCGCTCTTTCAAATTTTCTTTTCATCATTACCTTCACATATCTTTATCTGATCTCTGTCCTCCTTTTCTTACTCCACCTATTTAATTTCTTGTAATGCTGACCCAAAAAATCTCTTTCTAGCTAACATGCAGTGATTATCTCCCAGTGTTACACCAGTAAAATTTCCAACAGCGTGGCATAAACTTCCCGAAGAAAATTCTGTTTTTCAATCTGTAAGACTCACAAAATGAACTTAGTAGATGGAGAATCCAGCCCAGTGTGTTCCACTGACAGAGGGCTGGTGGAAGGTCAGTGGTTACCTTCAGAATAATGATCAAGAAATGTATAAGCATTTGTGGATGAGCCCCCATGCAGAATTTGCATTAGACTTTATCGACACCTTTCAGGTGTATTCCTCTATCTGCTAGCATCACGGTCTGTTCTTTCTAAATATGAAGAACAGGAAGTAGGAAGAGAAAACTCAGTTTTAGCTGTAAATTCCGTCTTTCTAATCCTACTGACCTGTTTATTCTTTCATGCTGAGCAGATACATTACCTTTGAATTGTGTCCATCATGTGATTAAAACCTATAGAAGGGCTGTTGCAGTCCACAAACACTGAAAAAAAGACAATAGAAATTTCCACTGTCTTTACACCAAAAAGCAAGGTCTTGCACTAGTTAAACTCTGATGCAACATGTGGATTTAATTACAGTAGGCCAACTTCTGCCCTCAGATACACCAGTCAACTTGGGTAAGACTTGGCATGGAGGGGGCATTTTCAAATATAATACCATGGTATTTTTCTAATACCATGCCAAATAGGGCATAATATATTTTTAGAAACTTTCTCATTTATAATAATAAAACGCTCTTCAAGATGATTCATATTAAAAGAAACAATTATTTTGGCGTACAGGACATATTTGTAACTATGTGTAGACACTTATTTGGATGCAATTCAGCAGCATGTACATTCAGAACGTGGATGTATGCCAGTGGCAGGGATGAAAAAAAAAATCTCAGCAAAGTGAGCTGTTAGTCAGTAGCTTTTGCTGTTTCCTTTGCCTGCTAGCGCAGAGCTCCGTATAGCTTCCTAGAGACAAAGAACTGGAAGGGACCTCAAGAGGTCATCTGGTCTATAATTCTGCAGAAGGGTGAATTCAAACTGACAAGGGGAGACATCTGTCAGTGATGGTTTAATATCTATTGAAAACATTTTTAAAAGGGAAATTCCATGCACTCCCATATTCTTCAGTATTTTTGCAGACAGACAAGTTTTTCCTAATGGCTAATTTGAATGGGTTTTGATGCAGATTAAGCAGATTTCTTCTTTTTCTTTCCACTGTGGTCAGGAGGAACAGCTGAGCACATGCTGTTCCTCACTGGAAAGTTGTCAGTTTCTCTCCTTTCAATCTCCTGTTTTAGAAGAGACATGGTAGAGAACCTTCAGCCGTTCCCTCTCATTTATATGCACATTAAATCCTCTCTATACTTGCTGCTCTCGTTGTGGTCTTCCCCAGTTATATCCATCTCTTTCAGTTGAAGTGCCAAAAGCACCAGCTCAGATCTGACCAGCAGTGTGGAGAGTACAATAATCGTGTCCCATAGGTTGCATATAACTTTTCTCAGTTTGCAATAGCCTCGCATTGACTCACATTTAATCCATAATCCACCATGAACCTCACGTGCATCTACCTGCGCTAATTGTTTCCTTCAGATTTTAGACAATTTCTCCAACTTGTCAAGATCCTTTGAATTCTAATATAGTCCTTCAGTTGCGTTTGTGATGCCTTTCAGATTACAGTACTCCAGTCCGTTATCCAAAACATTAACTTTTGAACAAAACTGGGCCTGGGTAGACAATGCTTGAACAGTTCTATATTGTTAAGAGTGTACAATGGCTAATTGCTATTTAAAAGTAATATTTCACTCATCTATGCACCCGCAATATGACAATTTCACTCTAATCCATTTTAGTTTATTTAATACAGTATCAAAAGCCTTTCTAAGGACATAGTTAGTCTGTGATTTTCTCCTAACCAGCTGAAAATCAAATTATTTCTTTCCTTGGGTGGATGCACCATTTCCAAGGCAAAATTTAAAAAGCTCTACATTTAAGGTACGTGCTCCTAAGAAATAACATTGTTAAATCAAAGCTAGTACTGCTCATACTTTGTTAACTTGAATACAGGCAGTCTATTTATTAACATGGATGAAAAATTGTTACAGTTATTAACCTGTAAATCACTGGTGTAATATGTTATTCCAATCATTCTCTGGGAGGGTAGGGGAATGTGAACAAGATTTTGAAACTTACGTGTAATGCAACTTGCCATCTTTCTGTCAAAGTCAAAAAGAGACTGGAAGGACAACAATTCTCATTTATTGCTTTTTATCCCTTTTTCACCAACCTCAAAGCAGGGAGCACTCATCATATTCTGGGCAGAAAACGTTGTTCTGCCTCAGGCTGTGTTATCTATCTCCCCTCGCCCCTCTTGCCTTCTCACGTCATTCATAACAAAAGAAGCATTTTTAAGCCATGTTTTAAGGAAAGCTGCTCGGTATTGTCCTGTGGAGAACATGGTTTGATTTAGGCCAGAAGGTCACAGAGCTACTGGATCAGAAATGATCTCTGATCCTACAAAGCTTCTCTCTGAACTTCTCTGACTTCTCCCTCCCCAGTCCACTTCATGCATTCAGCTTAAAATACATTTGATGAGGGTTTGGGGGGTTTTGCAACAATTAGCTTTTTGTTATTCAAACCCAGTTGATATTTTAATGCAACAGGTAGTGAAATTAGATGGTATTAAGCATGTCTGGTGTACTAGACAATGTGATAAGAATTTTTGATGCATTCATACGTGTCTAGAATATTTTGTTATTCTGTTGGAGGTTTTTAATGATGATGCACTACCTTCTCCTGGACAATTTTTTTGGACAAGTAATAGCACAAAGCCATTTGTCCAATGATTTCTGGAGACAATAATTCCTCAGACATAGCTCTCAGATAACTAAAAGTCAGAAATCTATCAAAGAGTAACTTTTTTTTGCGAAGTCTAAACTTTAGAGGATGGAGCCTATCTGTTGGTAACCCTTTAATGTCTGCAAGCATTCCCAAATGTGTCTCAGATCAACAGACCATGTTAAGTTGACGTGTTTAATTAGGTATGTGTAAATAGATAGAGATATAGATATACAAAGAGATAGGGGTATATATATATATAAAAATATATCTCATGGTTGTGTGTGCTTGTATGTGAGTGAGGGGCATGGAGAAAAGGTAGTGTTACGAGGGCCTGGACTTTTTCAGTGAAGAGTAGATAATTGCTTCTTCTGACCACATGCATCAAGTTTCTCTCTTACGATTTTATTTTTGTATAGACATGGAGCAGCACATCGGACACCAGTCAGTTATAGTGCTTTCAGTCAAAGAACAAGACCTGTTATTTGTGGGTTCTCTGGACCGGAGACATGGTTGAAAATGCACCAAGCAGTGTTGGCAGACCATTTGGCTCATTCCTGCAGGGGAGAAACCTAAGGCCATCTTTGTGAACTACAAAGTGGTGATAAATTTGGGACTTCCACTACCAGTCCGTTTTCCTAGTGCACATGCAAGTACAGCAATTTAGGGAAAACATAGACTTTTTTTTTGTGCAAGGCGGTGTAGATTTAGGGCAAGCATAACTGGAGTTTTCTAGTTGATGTAAATCTGCTTAATGATGTATAAGGGATGGTATGGAATTTGCTTCGTTTTCCCATATATCTTCATGGAGAAGTACACATAAGTTTGCCAAGGTGTGTTGCCTTGACTCCTTTGAGGGTTAGGTAAGGATGCATGGGGAAAAGAGGGACACAAAGGGAAGGTAAGGACCTAGTTGCCTGACCTGCGTGTCCATACCCTTATATTTAACTTGCAAATTAAGGATTTGTAGCTAAAGCTGCACTGTCTGAAAGGTACATACCCAACTCCTTTTGGTCATAGCTATAAATTGTTTATGACTGGTTGTACATTGTGCTGGCCGCCCAGAATCAAGGCAGCCACTGTGAACTCCTTTCAACTCTCTGTACCACTAAGAGTAAACTCTAGTTTCTGGTGAAACACCCTGAGTGCAAAACATAGCTAAGCAGCAGACTGAGAAGAGGGGCCTCTTCAGAGATGGGTCTTAAATCGACATCAGTGCTCTGTTTTTCCCCTGGCATCTGCCAGGCATGGAAAAATATTTGGCATAAGCCATCTCTCCTAGAATCTTACTTCTTGCAGGAAGTAAACATGTCATTTATTTGATTTCTGCTCTGTACATTGTCAAAAGTTTTCTTTCTCTGTCACCTTCAGTGATGGGGAAGTATATCCCTTCTGCTTGTGTTCTGAAAGACCAACTTACCTCTTATTCAGCTTCCACCTTAGGACAAGAGGAACTTTTCCAGGAGCACAAATAATCAGATCTTCTGCACTCTGTTTTCTGTCTCCATGAAGAATCCTTAAATTTTTCCTCTATCCTGTGGCTCCTCACTCCTCCATTGCACTTTCAGTGTGTATTTACTTTGGTAATATGTATTTCAAAGCAGGAAAATTGATAGTAGCTTTTTGCTTTTTTTATTTCAGTTACAGACCAGCAATAGGGATCAGCTTTGCACTGTAGGGTCTCCTTCCTGTGGCTCCCTGTGGCTTTTCTCCTAGTGCTGTGACTTTGTTTCTATCATTGTTTTGCCTTGCCCACTTGCACCCAGCTGTAAATGGGTCTTCTACTGGCATGTCCCATTTGCTTCCAAACTCATGGTTCAAGAAGATCCTCTTAAACCAACAACCATTTCTCCTGTGAGATTTTCTAAAAGAGGCATGCCGATGTCACCACCTTTGCCTGTGCTGTGTACTTCACTGCTCCGTGCAGGAGTGTTTCAGATACGGAGTGACATCAGACAACAGGTTGGTGAGGAGTTATTAAGAATGAGAAGATTAATGCTACATTAATTTATGTTTCAAAATAATGATAGAGTCTATGAATTTGCCAGGTGGACTTTGTGCTGGTTTGAGGTAGCTTCTTATGAATATCTAGCAGATTAATTGACAGGAGTGGATAACAGGGTCCTGAAGTTGTAAATGCAAGGTGATCCCCTTATGTGATGGGTATGTCCCGTTTGCCAAGCATGCCTTGCATTTTGGATATCAAGTATTTCCCAAACTTGCAGGTTTTGGGGACAGAAATCATTGCTGTGACACATTTGGAAAAATACCTAGCACATTTTGACTGTTGTTCTAATATAAAAATAATATATAACATTACCTACAGGTGGATCACATTATATAGAGAGCAAGAGTTTTTCACAAGATTTAGTAAATGTCTCAACCTATTGAAGTGAACCAGACAAAAAGATAAAAATGATAGACAGACACACTGCTTTTTATGCATGTGGAATGCTATTTAAAGTACAAAGGAGTATCTATTAAGCATAATTGAATGGACGTCAGCAAGTTTCAATTTTTGATACCTTTCAGATTAGAGTAAGTTATGAAATAATAGCAAAAAGGATATAACATTCATGAATGCCATTTTAGAATAAATTCCATCTTAGTGCATGAAAAAGAGCTATACCCCACAGGGGTTAGTATCAAAGGTGTAATCCAAAATGGGGGGAACCACAAAAAAAAAAAACCCCAATGACTTTTAATGAAAAACATTTTTTTAAATGGGCTAAAAGATAATTTTCTTCAAAAGATTTTATGTTCTTTACATATTTTCTTCCCTCTGCAATATTTCAAGTATACCAGTGGGCTGGATAAAAGAGTGTCATCTCACTGAATTTATGATGTCTCTTCAGTTTGAACTCAGCAGGTCTTTGCCATGAAGTGAAAGGTCTAAAAACTTTTTTCTGCTTCTTCTGAAGAGAAAAAAAAAGAACCTTATAGTTGGACCAAATAATTACACAAAGTGGTTAGTATTCATTGTCTCCCATGTATTGCCATCTGGCCAACAAAACCAAGCATCCTGGGTCACTCAGATGATGTGGTATTCATCATAGCAAGTCTATGATCTCAAGCGAGCTGAGGTGGTTTCGTAGGACACGTGATTTGCAAAAAGCCCTATACAAAGTGTCCAGACAGTTTACGCTTTATGTATTGGTATGTATAGCACTGACTGTGACATGGGTTTGCAGCTACAATCTTCCCTTAAAGATTTATAAAAAAGAGGAAACATGGATGAAAGTTCAAATTGTTACCTGTCCTGACATACATACTGGCTTTTGAAACAAACAGTGGAAGGGTCCTAGTACACGTTACAAAAAACAGTAGAAGATAATATTCTTTATAGCATGAACTTTTTAAACCACAAGTCATTGGGCTGAGTTACCAGCAGCAGGTTTTCTAAGGGAGCCTTGGGGCTTTGCTGGCCCTAGGGAGGTCACAGAGTCACCCACTGCTCCTGGGCAGGTGGCCCCTCTCCCTGGGTCCTTGCCTGTGGTGCACACAGACCAGGGAGGTGGCTGCACAAGCACCTCGCCGTGCTCTTCCCTACTATTTCTGCTCCGCTGTCATCCCGTACTTCTGCACCCCCAAAGTCTGTTCCCAGTGGCCACAGGCTGAAGGGGGACGTGCAGCCTCCCCCACCAGCTGCAGCTTTCCCTGGGGCTATCAATCTCAGAGAGAGAGGGCCTCAAACCTGAAATTCAAAATGAAGGATTTTTCTTTGAACATGGCTTTATTGATAACCACAATATAATAATAGAGCCCTAGAATTTTCCCCTGCGTTTGCCCTTTTAAAGATCCCACAAGACGTGTGCGGTGCCGTTGTCCTGGCGGGGGCTTGCTGGAGCCACTCGCTAGCGTGACTTGGCACTGATCACTTGGGATAATATGCGAAGGGCTCGGCACCCCTAGTTTAGAGTTATTCAACCAAAATGCTGCATGCTGAAGTCTGCCAGTGTCTTGTGTAATCCTAACAAATTCCAGCATCGCTGTGGAAAGCTACAGGACATTTAAGAATTTTCTGGAAACTACCGTTTTCTTTTATATTCAGCTTTGATTTTCTGTAAACCATCTGGCAGTTCTTACATGTAAGTTTGCATTACCTGCAACCTTGCATTTTAAATTTAAAGTAATGCATAATCGAGTTCCTGGGAGCAACAATGAAACTACACATTTTTTTCTTGTTTGTTTGCATATGTTTAGACAGAGATACTTTTATTGATATCCTGAGGGCCAGCAAGCTGTTTGGATAGAGGGCGATTGAATTATTACCTGTTTCTGGTGCTTCATTCCTCTCTGCAATAACAGCCAGGCTCAGGGCTCATTCTTGGCTAATTGTTAGACAATAGTTTTTATTGTACTGCTTTCACAGTGAGTTGGTATCTCACCCACAAGTAGCATCTTAAAGATGAAGAAAAGTATCAAAGAAACTTCCCGCCTTTGTTTCATGCTGGCAAAAGAGCAGAACAAAATACTATCTTCCCCCCCCCCACTTTTTTTCTATTCAGGAGTCTCATGACATACTAGATTATGTCTTTACCATCCAGAGTGTGGGCTCAAGTATGTACCCCTGTAGCAATTAATATTGCAACATTATAGTAGCAATATGGAAAGCTGAATCATGAGACTTTGCAAGCGGGAAAGAGGAATCTGTCCTACAACAAGCCTGTTTTCACTCACTCACACTCTGTCACCCACATACTCACCAGATCGAAGTTGTGTGTGTCCATGTAATCCATCCAGCATGCAGGCACCAAGGCATGCGTGTCCAGGCGATCTGCCCAGGGTTTCTGGCAGTGACCCAGAGGATGAGAGACATCAGCTATTGAGTCTTTGTGAGGTCTCCTGGTCTTTTCTTCGGATGGCAACCACATCTGCCACCACAACCTTCTGTAGCAACAAGCTGCAGAAGTTCTGTACCTGCCACACAGAGAGGCTGTCCTCACCATGTGCACACATGGAGGGGTTTTATAGTGGCAGGCTGGGGGTTCCTGGGTCATTCCCATCTTCTCCATGCTTGGTAGACTGGTCTCAATCTGACTCCCAGTATAATTGCTGTAATAAGAAAAAATAATAAAGTACTAGATCTAAGTCTATGAATAGATATAAATCCATTAATCCAGATATAAATCTGGAGTGAATATGCTGGCAAGTCTGTGTGTTTATGTTGTTTTTCTAACCTCTGCCCTTACAGTTTTGATCCAGGTCTGTGTTTTGCCCAAGACCAGGAGTGGATTTTGGTTTCTAGCACATAGGACAGATATCGGTGAAAGGATCCCTTTGTCTTCTATTTGACATATTGGTCTTGAGAATTGGTCTCATTTAATGTTCTTATCAGAACTTGAAGTTCTTCAACTTCTGATAGATTGTTTCCTCTGAGCTTTAAATAACAATATTATGTAATGTGATCTTTGTTTTTACCGCTTCCCAGAGGGTGACCAAGAGAGCCAGACTTTTGGATTTTGTAGGGTGCCTTTTGTTACTGTTCTTTTGGGTTTTTTGCAAGAGGAGCTTAGCTGAAAATAAAAATCCCCAACTGAAAACCATGTAGAGCTTCACACTCATTAGTGTAACTTTAGAAAAGCTTTGTCCTCCCTGGAGGCCTCACAGAGTTTGCTGGATGCCACCTCTAAATGTGAAAGTCCCTAAACTACTATATTCTGATGATCCTTGCGGTCCCTTCCAACCTGGTATTCTATGACTCTATGATTCTTGCAGTCTTTTCCTAAGGCTGTTCCTGCCCACGGTACACATGTTGGGCTATAAGGCTGTCCCATCTGATTGGTACGACCAACTTCGGGGGCGCTTTGCTCTGTTAAAATATATTCTTGGAAGCTAATGAAGGGCTCCCAGATCCGTCGGTGGCTTCCGGGTCAGATTTCTGTCCTAAAGGAGGAGCAAGGAGGCTCCATGGCCTTCATCAGCTGTCCTCGGGACCCGTTTTGGTTTCCAGTCCTTGAAGGTTTTGGGTTCCAGCCCTTGAAGGTTTTGGGTTCCAGCCCTTGAAGGTTTTGGGTTCCAGCCTTTGAAGGTGTTGCGCTACTGCCCGGTCTCCACCATTAGATGGCAACAGCTCCCCGGCTAAACCCGGCGGGGCTGACAGCTGCGGCAGACGGATGGAAAGCTGAATTTCCCTTCCTGTTCCGAAATGCCTTCCAAACCCCGGGCCCGGATCCTGTTTCTAGTTTGGGAGCGGGGAGCTGGCGAGCCCTGAGCCATTCTCAGCCTTCTGCCGTGGGGCTGTGTCCCTTTTCCTGGCCTCTCCGCCCCACCTTACACCCTGCTGCAACACGTGGGGGACAGCGCTTCCCCCCAAAATAGGTGAGAGCTGGATTTTCCGTGCTGCTTGCTTCCCCCCCCCCCCCCAAAAAAAAAGTCTAAAACTGTAATAAAAGGACAAAGATGTGCACTGGTATCTGAGTGATAAAATTAATGACTTTTGCTTGAATTGAAAATGCATAATTTATGAGTTTTGTTGCGGCATGAAGCAGATTTTCAGCACATGCAAGCAACAAAAAAGTTACAGCTTTGAGGTGCAAACTATGAATGTTTCATTCATCAAGTAATGGAGGTCATGAAACACTGCATCAGATGCTTTTTTTTAACCTTGCATGACTTCACATTAAAAATGCTAAGTAGCATCAGATAAAATATGACTGGAGGGAGCCCAGTACATCTTAGTTATTCCGCTGCCCAGAGCTCAGATCAGCTATACCAACATCATTCTCAGGGGATGCTTCTCCAGCCTAGTGTTAAAGGCATGAAGGGTCCAAAACCTCTGGAGTAGATTAGGTCTTCCCTGTGTCAGTGGCTTCAGCAGCTCTTAAAGAGCAATTTCTCAAGAAAAGATCAAGATTTGTAGATTAAACATGTAGTTTGAGTTTCCAATATCAGCTGCCCTGGTTCTTCAAAATACATAAAGATAAAGATGCTTGAATATCTCAAAGCATGTTACTGTCAACGAACCTGAGAAGTAACAAAGTGCCAACAGAATTAAACATTTAATTATACTGAAATCTTCACAAAACTTATGCTTTATTTTTTTGCCTAAGCCAGACATTGATCAAATTAGTGATATATGTGGTCACCCATAAACACCCCAAATACCTCGGTTTCCAGTAGTAAGATATGATGATGTGTACAATGAATACGCATTTTAAGCCTATACTTTAACATGTTTTTTCCATTGTGGCTACTGCTTTCATGTCTGACCTTGATAAGACAATAAGCGTACCATTTTCAGAAGTTCCTAATTTTCAGTGGTTAGGAACTGTATTTGCCTTTTTATCCTATGTTATATTATTTTGTTCATCTTCTTCATTTTCAGTGTAGCTGGATCATTTTCCTCTCTCTTTCCAGCTCATTCCTCCATTCCCATACTCTTGTTTCAAGGCTCTACTACAACTTCATTCCCTTAATGGTCAGAGACATTTTGCTGCTCCCCAGTAAAACTGAGCTTGTGTTAAAAGCATTGTCTGTCACTTGTAAGATCTTCTGAAGCACTGAGATCTTTTTAAATTTATTATCCACAACCCCTCCATTTGGGAAGGGTAATTATTCACCTGATCTTATGAGATCTTTTAAATCATCAAACAGAAGTGCCAAATGATTGCACAATATCTATTTGCTTACTTCTGTTGACACAGAAATTTAGGGCTTCCTGCAGAGGGAAATGCTTTTATCATCATTTTTGTTACACAGTGTTACACCTTCCGTCCTTCCTCTTGTAACCTTCTCTTGGAGCGAAGGATGTCAAGCAGAGAGCTGATGGTATAAATACTACCTTGATCATCATGAACTGGCTATGGATTTCAGCTAAATTCATTGCTTGGGTTAGCTTCGATTCTTTGTGTACGATATTTGCCTGCACCACCTGGATTTTGAATTTACCAGCTATCTTGTGTAGCACCAGTTGACCCACCCCAAAAGCAAAACATAACAATGACAGAAGTAACAGTCTGGGCCAAGAAGAGGCCCCAAATGTGATGTAAATATTTAGTTTCAGTCACAGCAAGGAGGGTATGAGGAAAGTGCATTTGAGAATTTGTCAGTAATACTGCTTGCCTCTAAGCAGGATTGGCTCTATTTATAAAAGTTAATCATTAGGTCAGTTCTGATTAATAATGAACACTCAGTTAAGCATTTCTCTGCATTTAAAATGGCACTTGCATTCCCTAGTAAATTAAAGTACTTCTTTTAATGTACTCCACAATGTGTTGGCAGCCTTTTTCGTAAAATTTGCCTCTTATCCAGAAGATACCTTGGTTGCTGGCATGCTATAGAATGGATTTTATAGAGCCATTTACATATAGTTCCTCCTACAGTTAATTATTGTTGTAGCATTGCCATAATAATGGAAATAAACCTGTTCTTTTTATAACAGCAGTCGTTAACTGACCAGAACAATCATCATAACAAATACAAAGACAGCACGGAGTGTAAAAACATCACCCATCCATCTCAGGACTGAAGAGATGCTCACACAGTCATGCCTCGCAGAGACAGCCCTTTACCAGACCAGTTAGAGGAATGGCATCCTTCCCGGTGACAGATTTACAGGACTCAGCTAGTTCTGAGCAAATCTCCTGTCTTATGAAGGAACAATTATTCTCACACACATGAATGCAATATTAGGCGGTGGTCCATTATTTAGGGTGTTAGGTCTTTCCTCTGCGTGTGACTGTATGTGTACTTACAGACAAGCTGTGGAAACACCAAAAGTCCTGGAGCGTATCACAGCATATTTTTCCAGACTAAATATTCTGTTGCAACTGCTGGACTGATTTTGCCTTATTTTTGTTGTTGCTGGTTTTGTTGGGGTTTTTAAGTGTGCTTTCAATTGCTTCTCACCAAATAAACATAAAATCTTGTCAACAAGCTTCTCTTCATCTACCCCGAAATCTGATGTAAAGAGAAAGCAAAAATGTCCCATACTCCCTCCTGTCTCCTGCTTCATAGATAGCAGAAAACTGAGTGAACACATAATTTGCAGTGATTTACTTGGCAATCTTCATTGCATGTCTGTGGGGGAATTTTCCGTAGAAAGCCTGTAGTTTTCTCAAATATATTTGTTTTTCAAAAAATGTTCTCCAAATGACTTCATCCAGTGCTCTAGTTACCTGGAATATTTCTGGTAAACAAGTGTTTGGTGACAGCAAATATAATTTAGTTTTGTATTTAAGTGAATGCTTGTGGGACACATTGTAGGTATTTTTGTGGGACTAGCACAAAGTCCTTCATAAAGAAGACTGGCCACGGAAGGACAGTCCTTCATGCAAGGCGACCGAGTGTGGGGTGTTATCAGTCCTCTGACTGTGGTGTTCCCGCAGCTGCTGCAGCGTGGTATGTCAGCAGTTTCTCCTCGTGTGTGCCTGGCTGCCCCCAGCCACCCCTCAGCTGCCCCACGGTGGACTTTGGCACCACACCAAGCATCCCAGAGGAATGCAGCCTCGGAGCAGCAGAGGCTGAGGTGCATCACCTCCTCTTCTGCTGTCTCTGCCACCGGTGTCTGCACTTCACAGAAAATGGAGCAGACAGCTGAGGAGCATGGGTGGCAGAAGGAAAAGTGATAATGTCATAAAATATGTAACTATTTGCTACAACAGATGTGAATCTGAGGTTTCTGTTGGTTTAGTAGAGGGCACATTTTTCTGAATAGTCTGAATTCTCCGAAGGGTCATGGTGTAGTAAATCCATTACTTCTAGCACTGGAACAAAGATACCACAACCATACAGTGAAAATTGCTGATCCCATGTACACTCACTTTGCTGTTTCAAATTTGTTCAATAACTTTTGATGGGTTAACTTTGCAGTAGCAGACCACACAGACCAGATATTCCATGTCCTTGTGCAGCCTGAATAAAAGCATAAAGGTGGCATAAATTTCAGCTCTTGTTACTTCAAGAGAAATGTGATTGTTTGCCTATTTCTGATGCGAGTCAGATCTGTCATGCTGTGATCGAACAGTGCTCAACATCCAGCATCAGCAGTTGTGGAGCCGCAGCCAGAGGATGCTGGTGGGAGCATCCCGAAGGTTGTCTTAAAAGTCTCCAGACAACACTTTCTATCTGCTCTTGCTTTTGCATTACTAGTATGCAGAGTTAAACTGTGGTCCTTACTCTTGTTGAGACATTTCAAATGCTTTGAAATAGTCTAATTAGATAGTAAACTGGTTTCTGTAAGTGATGATTTCAGAATCTGACTCCTCATACTAGGTTGTCCAACGATGATCAAATCGGACACATCTTCTTCCTGACTCCTTCATTTGTGTGGAAAAACTCGTCATTCCTGTGCATCCACTTTGAGCACTGCTACAATGGGAACTCAGGTGGCTGTAATTTATATTTTTTAAATAATGCCAAACATGGCATTTTAAATAATACCAGCATGTTGTATGCAGCATTATCAGCAATAATCATGCATTTATTGTTTATTAGCAGTATTTGCTATTTCTACGTTAGCAAGCAGTGAGGACCAGAGTGAAACAACAGATACCACGAACTTGACATCCAAGCTATACATGTTGCAAGGTACTTAATTTCAGACTAGCTCCAGCCTGCTCCCATTGACTAAAAGACCAGTCTTGGCTGGAATAAATTAGGTGCACTCCTACAGCACATCTTCAAAAAGAAATTCAAGAAACCCCGTTCTTGCATGCCATGACTGCTCTGGGATGCGAACAAAGGCACAGTAACTGGGGGCAACTCTTCTCTACCAAAATAGCCCTGATCAGAACTAAAATACTAATGGAGAGGCACCAGCTGATGCCCATGATGTGGGTGTTTGAAAACAACATTTATAACACTCTGAGGTGTTCTATCTGGGTTATTGGCTTAATATGCAAAGAAGTGTTGCTGCCATTCAATTACTTTAAATCACTGGAATTTTTCTCCAACCTTTACCTGTATGGCTGTATGGTTGCTCCTAGACAAAGTGTAACTTTCTCCCCATATTTGAGTTAGGGAACGTTGAATAGCTTATAGGTTAGGAAAAAGTGGTAAAAAAATGTTATGAAGTAAGACATTTTACGAATTTTTTAATAGCTCTAGCACCTCTGCAAAAGGTCATGGAAACTTGAAATTTGGCAAGAGTATCACTCTTATGCTGGAAATCAGCTTTGTTCAGCCTGCAAGTTAAGTGAACCCTTTTATGCCTCACCTTTGCAATATGGTTTTATGGTTTTTACTTATGGGATCACAAGGTATTTTTCTTTTCCAGAAGAAAGCAGTGTCTCGTTCACTCTATGGCAGAACCGCCTCATTTTCTGTAAACATGCACAGTGGCTAAAGAGCAAGTGGGGAGTCTGAGGAAATCGGAAGATAAGTCCAAGTACTGGATTTAAAATTGAAAGATCTGGGTTCTGTTTCTTTCTCAGGCATCCTACCTGACCTTGGACAAGTCAGTTACAGATGGCTCTTGGCACCTCTGCCAGCTCTAGCGTGTGGCTAATGTGAGGACTGGGAGGGGGGCTGTGCTCACCCCTGGCCAGGTGAGGGGTGTCCTCATGGTATCAGCCCCTTGCTCAGCCATTGCCGCACACCAGCTGCAGCCGCTGCTGTCTTCATAACTACATCAGGTTTTGTGAAACTAAACTCATTCCAGTTTGCATGGTGTTGGGCCTGCATGGGCAGGCCTGAAAATGCTTTTTATTCAAGCTAGGCTCTGGTTAGCGTGCCCAGATCATGCTCAGAACACTGAAAATAAAATGAGGAAATGCCCTTTAAAAAACAAATCCTCTATGTGCGATCACCACAGCCAAGACTTGCAAAAGCACCTGCAGAGCAATCTGCACAAAGATGTAGTAGCACTTTACCTGTATATGTAACACTGTAAAGCTGCATCACACACATCTGTGATATGGACTATTATTCTAGGACTATCTTTTACTTCAGGGAATAAGGGAATAAGCTATATTTTGAAAGCAGCAGAAGTTTGCCCACTTCAGGGGTTGCATCAGCTCAACTGCCTTGGGAAAACATTGATTTCCCTAATCGACGCAATCGTATCAGTATCAAGCAGAAAAAGATTCTTTCCAGGGGCTTCCACGTTATCAGATGATACTCAGAGGGCGGCTGCTTCTCCTTTAGCATTGCTAATGCATCCTGTTTTCCCCTGAGGGAATGTGATATGTAAAACATCCTTTCTTGAACAGGGCAAAATAGTTGTCCTGAATGTGATATCTGATGGGTGACAGTCTTGTTTCTTAAGCCTTACAATGCCGAGTGTCATGATACTGAAGTACATTGATGGATCTACAGTGTGGTTTTTAAAGTGCTGTGCCTATCCACCTGTTTTTTGCAGACTGCTGTCGGGAGACCTTTCTGCCACAGGTGGAAACAAAGGACCAACCAAAGATTCTTGACCTTTATGCCTTCATACCATGGTCTGCCTGGTAGTTACATTTTTGTTTAATAGAACAAAATCCATACAAGAAATCAGATCACAGAATAGTGTAGGTGGGAAGAGACCTCAGGAAGTCTGTAATCCACTCCTCCTACGTAAAGCGTAGGGTGCTCAGGACTTTATCTCCAGCTGAGTTTCATGTATCCATAAAGATGGAGGCTTCACAGCCTCTCTGAACTCCTGTTCCAGT